>NC_084462.1:109369428-110575053 GCF_027409185.1 Cynocephalus volans
TGGGAACACCAAAGGCCATACCACACCATCAGCCACACTCAGGCTGAAATTGGCTACTAGGAAATGTCTGTTTCAGCATCGACAGCCCCTCTCCTGTAGCACTCATGTTCTGGGAAGGTGATCAGGTTTCAGTGAGTTCCAATATCACCTGCTGTGCTCGTCCCAGACACAGCCCTGCCCTCTGATCTTAGGCACCAATGCTGATCCTGGTTCTCTTTACCTAGCTCTGTCCCTTACAGTGAATTCTTTTCTGGGTTTCTTGATGTTTGTCCCTGCAACCTGCCTTTTTCAAGGCTTGCCCAGGCATCAGAAATTGTTTTATATACTTGAAGTACAGGGACCTTTCAGCCCTTATGGAAATAAGTGGGTACAAATAGGTAGGGAAGGAAATGTCATTTAATCTCTCTCACCTGAGCTCCAGTTGTTGCCGGGACAAGACCCTGTCATATATTCAGTACTACAATGTCTTTGTCTAAGTTGAAGCTCTGCTTTAAAAATTATGAATCCCCAAAAGTCTTATTGAAGACCTCCACATTCTGGCAGGGGTTTATCTTTACACCCTTCCATCCATTTCATACCTGCCTGTCATCCATCAACACCAAGTCATGTCTCCTTCCCTAATGTGCCTCACACTTTATGGATGTGTCTTTGGTTATGGACAGAATCATCCTCCCATGTCTGTTTCTGAAGTCCCATCTGCCTCTCAGAGACTATCTGAGATGCATAGACAGCCACAGGTAGAATCAAACTCTCTCGTTATAGAGGCCCATAGCACTTTGCTTGAACTTGTGGTATAACGCTCATCATTTGTTCTTGCCCCAAATATTTATTGAACAAATTATTAGAAGTCAATATAGCATAATGGTGAAGAGCACAGGAGTAACATTGTCTTGGTTCACATCTTGCATTTGCCACTTACTAGTTGTATAAGCTTTGGCAAGTTACTTTATCTCTCTGTACCTCAGTTTCTTGATATATAGAAATGCCCCTCATAGTGATAGCACCTTCCTCTTTGGGTTATTATAAGAATTAAGTTAGTTTATTCATGCAAAGCACTTAGAATAGTGCCTGCACAAGAAAGGGCTCAATAAGTTTTAGTTATTGTTATATATTTTATTTTAAAAATATATCATAGCAATTAAGTTGCCTTTCAGTTACTTTCTTTAGGTCAGCATGTAGGAAGAATATAAAAGATTAACATCTGCTTCTGATCATGCTGAACCTGACATGCTTTCTTGAAGAATGCTTTGCAAACTTCATTTTTAAGTTTTTGTCCAACACAGAATTTTCCCAGAATACATGCTCTGAACACTTTCTTTGTTCTGACTACATCAACTTTTATTGGCTTTAATTTTCATGAATGATAATTATTTAGTACCTACTATATGCCAGGGCTATTCTCAGACTAGATAAGCCACCATGAGCAAAATGTATGTGATCCTGTCCTCAATTAAACTTAAAGGGAGATAGGTTTTAAATAAATATAAAAGTAAATGCACAAATACATAATAACAAAACTGCTGTGCCATGAAGAAACAGAGTAGAAAGGAAGCAAAATTAGAAGCACCTAACTTACATTGGGAGGTCAGCGAAGATCCATTTAAAGAAGTGCTATTTAACCAGAGACCGGAAGTTAACAGGAATAGCCAGGGGAAGAGTAAAAGGAGGACATTAGGTGTGTGCAAAGGCCAGAGGGAAGAGAAGAGCTTGTTGAGATCAAAGAAACAGAAGGAGAGCAGTGTGACCTCAGCCCAGGAAGTGAAATAAAAAAGGACAGGGAGGCAGGGCCAAGTCACCTAGTGGCTCATAGGCCATACTAGGAATTTGGAATTCTATTCTAAGAGCACTGGAAAGCCACCGAGGGGTTTTATGCAATGGAGTGACAAATAATTGGATTTATATCTCTAAGAGATTGCTCTGGCTTCAGTGGTGAAGTATGGATTGGAAAGCAGTGAAAACATGAATTACAGCTCCCTGCAACAACAGAGTTGACTCCCAAAACATGTTACTAAGCAAAAAAAGCAAGTCATGGGAGAATGCATTCAGACTGATTCCATTTACATAATGGTCAAAAAACATGCGAAACTAAGAAAAACATTAAAAGTCTGTACATATGCATATATACACATATACATACTTACATACACAAAGCGTCTTCAAAAAGGTCATGGAACATGCACATTATGAAATAAAATTATGCATGAATTTCAAAATTTTTTTACACCAGATAAACTCATACTAACTTGTTATAACATATCTGAATAGGATCTAGTTTAAGGCACTAAGAAGGATAAGACATCAGTTTGAAAAGAGCCTATGTCAGAGCAACATGAATTCTGCTAAAATTGAAACAAGAACAAACATCAAATTTATGGTGAAGCTTGGGTGGAAGAATGGTGAAATCATTGATGCCTTACAAAAAGTTTATGGGGACGATGCCTCATAGAAATCAGTAGTTTACAAATGGATAACTTGTTTCAAGAAGGAATGAGATGATTATGAAGATGAAGTCCGCAGCAGCAGACCATCCACATCAATTTGAGAGGAAAAAATTAATCTTGTCCATGCCCTAGTTGAAGACTGACAATTAACAGCAGAAATAATAACTAACACCATAGACATCTCAATGAGTTCAGCTTACACAATTCTGACCAAAAAATTAAAGTTGAGCAAACTTTCTGCTCTATGGGTGCCAAACTGTTGCACCCAGATCAGCTGCAGACAAGAGCAGAGCTTTCAGTGGAAATTTTCAACAAGTGGGTTCAAGATCCTGAAGCATTTCTTCAAAGAATTGTAATGGGAGATGACACATGACTTTACCAGTGTGATCTTGAAGATAAAGCACAATCACAGCCATGGCTATCAAGAGGAGGAAGTGGTCCAGTCGAAGCAAAAGTGGTCAAGAGCAAAGATCATGGCAACAGATTTTTGAGATGCTCAAGGCATTTTGCTTATTGACTTTCTGGAGGGCCAAAGAATGATAACATCTGCTTATTATGAGAATGTTTTGAGAAAGTTAGCCAAAGCTTTAGCAGAAAAATGCCCTGGAAATCTTCACCAGAGAGTCCTTCACCACCACAATAATGCTCCTGCTCATTGCTCTCACCAAACAAGGCCAATTTTGCAAGAGTTTCAATGGGAAAACGTTAGGCATCCTCCGTACAGTCCAGTCCTGATTTGACTCCTGACTTCTTTTTGTTTACTAATAATAAAAGAAAAAAAATCTTTAAAGGGCACCCATTTTTCTTCAGTTAATAATGTAAAAAAAGACTGCATTGACATGGTTAAATTCCTAGGACTCTCAGTTCTCTAGGGACAGACTAAATGATCATAGGCTGGTATCATCACTTACAAAAGTATTTTGAACTTGATGGAGCTTATGTTGAGAAATAAAATTTATATTTTTTATTTTTATCTTTTCATTTTTTTCGTGAACTTTTTGAAATCCTCTTGTGTACACACACACATATACACACTTATGTATCTACACATGTGCGTATACATATATATCTGTTATATAACAAAATATAAAGAAAAACAGAGAAACAGTTATCTCAAAATTCAGGAGAGTGGTTACTTTTGGGGGGACACAACAGAGCTTCTGATTTGGAAAGTGCCATGTAGGAAACTTTGAACTCTTTCAGAAATATTCTATTTCTTAAGCTGAGTGGTGGGTGCATGAGTGTTTGTTCTTTAAAATGGTTATTTACATTATATATACTCTTGTCTATGTGTGCTATATTTCATAATAAACATTTAGGTTACGTAGCTCCAAAAAAATCTGTAAAATGCTGAAATATGAAGAAGTTGAGTGGTAAATGCATGTGAGTGAATGTTGTACTACTTTTAAGATTTTTCCACGTGCTTGAAATATTCCAGAAATAATAATAAATAACAAGAGGAAAATAGATCCAAGGAGGGAGAAAGGAGAGCAGCAGGGCCTCTGTGTTGCCTTGTGTGACCTTCTTATTGTTACCTATTGTGTATGCAGCAGTGTGCTCCAAGGGGTGGACTCATCCAGGCTGCAGTGTAAATCCAGCCTCCTGAGCCTTGCAATGCCATGGCCCTGTCACCAGTGAGGAAGCTCCTGCAGAAGTCTAGGCTGTAGATAACAATGACTTGAACTAGAATAGTGACAGTGGAGACAGAGAAAAATAGACAAATTCAAGTTATATCTAGGAGGTAGAAGGAAGGAGTTGGCAATAGATCGGATGTCTCACTGTGTCAAAGGGATGGGTGCATACTTGCTCCTGTGTAATTTGGCTTTTCACACAATGCTATTCCAAGAGTTGGGCATCTGCTAGGTCACAGATGCCTCACAGACACTAACAACGTCTCACTTGGAGATTTTGAAACTTCAGTACAATTCTCAGATTTGGTGGTCTTTCCCAAGTCACCCCAAAGACCTTTGAATTCTGTTTACATGCCAGATTTACCAACAGCAACAGCCAAACAGCTGCAGTGGGAGCATGAAACAGAGAAGGGACTCCTGCGGCACCCCAGAGGCTAGCCTGATTTCAAAATACCTCTAGAACCAGGGTTACATGTCCATTCCTGTCAAACCATGGTTGATACTCATATACTTAAGTCCTTAAATCATAGTTTCACTCGGGGAAATAGCTCCTGACATTTACCACAACGCCCGCCCCCTAGAAGGTGCTCCACACAGTCAGTTATTATTTGGTCCTGCTTCTCAGCCCCAGTTGCCCAGTATTCCTGATGCACCCCATCAGCCGCCACCACAGACACAGGCATGGCGCTGCAATGGCCCTCCCTGCAGAGGAGCTGCCTGTCCTGCCTGGTTCTACAGGAGGCAGAGCCTGGTGCCCCATCTCACCCTCACAGCCTGCCCTCGATGTGTAGACATCCGTGTGGTGGTTGAGGAGAGGCTTATTAGGCATCAGACTCTAAGCTCAGCCCATCAGGATTTCATGACCTTATAGTTCTCAAGTACTATCATCCTCAGCTTCCGGGTACTGTGATGTGGCACTCAGGACACCGTGTGTCTCCTGACAGACCAACAGAATGTATGAAAGGGCCCAAACAATCAACTCTCCTTCATTCATTCAAAAAGTACTTATTGAGAGCATCTCTGATATGAGACACTGGGTTAGACTTGGTATAAAAAATGAGCAAGGCAGTCAAAATACTATCCTCGAAGGCATTTATATCCACTTGCACTTTGTGAATATGTTTCGAGTGTTCTGAGAGCTAATTTGAATAGTCACTGTCTTTCCTACTCATGCACTAAATTTTTCTATCTTCTTTAAAAGTTTACTTGTTTAACAACAGTTTTTTATCCATTTTACTGGAGGGTTATTATTCAATTGTCTTTACTTTTAGCAATGGCATATTATTAAGCTGATTTTCAAAAATCAATTGGATATTTTCTATCCAGCTGGTATTTCTACCAGAAGTATTTTAAGCTTATGATCTTAAGCTGATGCTAATGATCTGATGGTATTTTTTCTAGCTTGTCTTACCCAGGGGCAAAGGAATATTAATGAATATTAATGGAAAGTGATGAACAGGGGACTGAGTGTGAAACACCACATCAGTCACCAGAGTCAATTCAAAACACCCGCTGTGAGGAATATCATCATTTATATTGAGACTTTGATGCTCAAACCTTATAATGAAAGCAAATGAAAAGAATATTGCAGACCAATTTTACTTGTGAATAGAGATGGAAAAAAATAAAATGTCAGTAAGACTACATCCAACAGTATGTGAAAAGAATAATACACATGAACAAGAAATTTTTAGTTCTGGAATAAAAATATAGTTTATCATAAAAAAATTTATTACATTCATAAATTACAAGACAAAAAAACAAGGAAATCATTTCCAAAGATGCCAGAAAGAACTTAATATGATTTAACAGGCATTTCCAATTAAATAAAAGCTATTAGTTTATTATGATAAAAAAAATATAACAGAAATCTAAAGCAACATTGGATTAACAGTGAAATACTAGAGGCCATTCCATTAAAGTAAGGAAAAAGACAATGATACTCACTACCACCGCTATTTAATCTTATGCAGGAAATCAACTTAATAGGACAAGTTTTTTGTAAAACCTCTAAGAAGAGACAAATCTTTCATTATTTTCAGATGTTATTGCCTTCCTAAAGAATCCATAAAAATGAACCAAAAATTATTTAAAAAATAAGATTATAAGATAGTAACAAATTAAAGGATAAATATTCTGAAATAAATAGCCTCCTACATATTGGCAACAATGAGTTAGAAATATGACTGAGAAGAACCCATTCACGACTGCAACAACAAAACAGTAAAATATCTAGAAATAAGTGTAAATTGAAAAGAAATGTATAAAATCTATATGAAGAAAACTGTTCAACATTGCTGAAAGACAGAGAATACCTGGATATGTGAAGTGATATAACATGTTCATAGATGAGAAAACTCAGTATTGTCAAGATGTCAGTTTTCCCCAAAATAAATTTTTAATAAGTTAAAAATATTCTACATTTGAAATTGTAGAAATTTAAAATTTACATAAAAGATGAAAAATAGTGCAATAAGCATTTGCACACTCCTCACCTCAATTTACCAATTGTTAACATTCTGCCACCTTCACTTTACCTCATACACTTTTGTTTTCTGAACCATTAGAATGTAAGCTGCAGATAGTAACAGCACTTTGCCCCTAAATACTTCAACATGCACCTCCTAAGAATTAAGGCATTTTGACACAGCCATAGTATCAGTTTCACACTTAAGACAATTAACAATAATTGTATAATACCATCAAAAATAGTGCTTTTCAGACTTGACTGTGCACGTAAGTCACCTGGGGATCTTATCAAAATGCAGGTTCTGATTCAGCAGATCTAGTATGGAGACAGAGATTCTACATTTCTAACAAGCTCCTAGATGATGGCGATGCTGCTGGTCTGCAGAGCACACTTTGAGTTGCAAGGATCTACTAAACAGTTCATATGCAATCTTCCCTAATAAGCCCCCAAGTGTCTTTTTGTAGATCCAGTGAAGTTTCACACATTGAGGTCAATTGCTATGTATCACTAGTCTTTTAAATCTAGAATAGTAACCCAGTTTTGTTTTGTTTTGTTTTTAAGAGTTCAGGTCAATTGTTTAGTAGAATGGCCCATATTTTAGATTTGTTTGATGGTCTACTCATGATTACATTCAGATTAAACTGTCTGGCAAGAGCATAATACAGGTCATGTTATGTGCTTCCTACTGCATCATAGCAGGACACACATATGTCAAATCTTGCTCCATTGTCTTGTATTTTTACTTAACTTTATCTTATTATAGATTTATATTTGTGGAAATCTTGCAAAGATAATTCAGAGTTTTCATATATCCCACACTCAGCTTCATCACAATTAATCAATCAATATTGATACATTATTACTAACTGATGTCCGTATTTTAGTTAATCAGATTTTCTTAGTTTTAATCTAATACCCTTTTTCTGTTCCAGGATTTGACCCAGGATATCACATTACATGTGGTTGTCATATCTCCTTGGACTCCACTTGGCTGTGAAAGTTTCTCAGACTTTCCTTGTTTTTGATGACCTTGACATTTTTCAGGAGTACTTGTCAGGCGTTATGCAGAATGTCCTCAATTGGGATCTGTTTGATGTTTTTACATAATTAGTCTGGGGTTAGGGGGTTTGGGGAGGAAGATCACAGAGGAAAAGTTCCATTCTCATTACATTGTGTCAAGGGTACATGCTGTCAACTTTCCCCACTGTGAAGTTACTAATTTTTCCCCCATTCCACACTGTGCTTTTTGGAAGGAACTCACTCTGCACAGCCCACATTTAAGAAGTGGAGAGTTATATTCCACCACCTTAAGGGCAGAGTATCTACATAAATTATTTAAAGTTCTTCTACATGGGAGATTTGTCCATTCTCCCCCATTTTTTTTTTATTCAATTATTTATTTATATCAGTATGCATTCACGGGTAGTTATTTCATACATTGGGTTATAATCTTTATTTATCTTGTTGCTCAAATTGTTCCAGCTTTGACCAGTGGGCTTACTTTTCGTGGAAACTGACAAACATATCTTAAATTTCACATAGAATTACAAATGGAAAGGACAGCAAAAAACAAAGTTCAATGATTTACAGAAATCAAGACATTTTTTAAAAGCTACCATAATTAAACCAGTGTGGTGTTAGTGAAAACACAGAAAAATATACCAGTGGAAAAGAAGAGTTCAAAAAGAGACTCACACATATATTGTCACCTGATTTATGACAAAGTGTCCACAGCAGTGCAGGGGAGTAAGAATGGTTTATCCAATAAATGGTGCAATAAAAACTGCCCAAATGAAACACAGAAAAATTAAAACAAAAACAAAAAAAATGAACAAACCATCAGTGAGCTGTGGGACAACTTCAAATTACATTATGTGTTATTGGAGTCCCCAAAGAGGAGGAGGTGGGCAGAGAAACAGAAAAAAAAAATACTCAAAGAAATAATGGCTGAAAGATTTCTAAATTTGAAGAAAACTATAAACCCACATATTCAAGAAGCTTAATAACCCCAAACACAAGGTACATGAAAAAAAAAAAACTATACCAAGGCAGATTATAGTTAAATTTCTCAAAATCAGTGATAAAGAGAACATCTTAAAAGAAACTAAGAAAAAAAAGAACATGGTATATACAGAGGAACAAAGATAAGAATGATAACACATTTCTTCTCAGAAATAATGCAAGCAAGAAGACAGAAGGGCAACATCTTTAAAAAACGGGGGAAAACTGTCAACCTGGAATTCTATATCCAACAAAAATATCTTTCAAAAACAAAGGTTTTTACTATTTAAAGTGGGCAAAGATGGCTCCTTACTTCTATTCTACATTGTACTCAGGGTTCAAGGCAGTGCAATAAGGTAAGAAAAAGAAACAAAAAGCATTCAGATTGGGAAGGAGGAAATAATCTAGATTGGAAAGAAAGGAATAAAATGTCTTTACTCATCCACAACATGATTTTCTATGTTCAAAATTCAATGAAATCTACTATAGCTACTAGAAGTGTTAAGTGAGTTTGCAGGATATGAGATCAATATACAAAAATCAATTGTGTTTCTATACACTAGCAATGAAAAATCAGGAATTGAAATTTTTTAAAAATCACTAAGAGTGGCACAAAATTTAAATATTTAGGAATAAATTTGATAAATATGTAGAAGAACTGTTCACACTGAAAATTCCAAAATATTGCTCAGATAAACTAAAAAAGACCTAAATAAATGAAAAGATACCATGTTGATGGGTTGATTCAATATTCTTAAAATATTATTTCTCCTCAAATTGATGTATGGATTTAACACAATCCAATAAAAATCCCAACTGCCTTTTTGGTAGAAATTGACAAGCTGATTCTAAAATCAGAATTAGAATAACACAAACAACTTTATAAAAGAAGAACAAAGTTGGAGGAGTAACACTACCTTATTTCGAGACTTATATAAAGCTCCAGTAATATATGCAGTGTGGTGTTGGTGTAAATATAGACAAATAAATCAATGGAATAGCATAGAGAGTCCAGAAAGATACACAAACACACATCGTACATATATGGAACTGATTTTTGACAAAGGTGTAAAGGCAAGAAGACAGTGGGGCATAAGAGAAGGAAATGCCTTTTCAATAAATGGTGTTGAAACAATTGGATATATATATATGAAAGAAAAAGGAAAGAGAACTTTGATCCATATTTCACACTACAAAATAATTTTTAAAATTAAAAAAAATTAAAAAGTAAAATAAAAGCCAGAAAAAAAAGAAAACATGCTTCACACCATACACAGTCATGTGTCACAACAATGGGGATACATTCTGAGAAATGCATCATTAGGCAATTTCATCATTGTGCAAGTATCATAGAGTACACTTACACAAACCTAGATGGTTTGGCAAGCTACACACCTAAGCTATATTGTACAGTCTATTGCTCTGCCCACTGTCATATGGTCCATTGTTGACCAAAATGTCATTATGCAGCACAAAACTGTACAAATATTAACTCAAAATAGATAATAGCCCTAAATGTAAAACCTAAAACTATATAATTCTAGAAGAAAATATAAGAGAAAATTTCTGCTCTTGGGTTAGGCAAAGATTTCTTAGATACATGCCCTAAGTGTCTACAATAATCTTTTCTTCTGAGAAGCCCTGACTTTCACTTCTGAACAAGTTTTTTCTTTTCTGTTCTTCCTTAGTGCTTTATATATGATATTCATCAAATTACATTGCAAATATCAGTTTATGTTTCTCTCCTCTATTGAGCATTCCTGGAGGAGAGATATGTCTCAATCATCTTAACATCCCTAACGTCCAATAAGTGTTAATTATATCATGTCTCCAACACCAAGCTTTGTCAGAGAGAAAATCTTCCCTGGAAGCCTCCCAGAATATGTCCCTCATGTCCCATTGGCCAGAACTGGGTCAAAGGGTTACACCTAAGCAAATCACTAGTAAAGGTTAATTGAATTACCATGATTTGTTGGGCCAGTTATGCTTTACACTTGGGGATGGGCTCACCTCATCAAGGAGCTATGGCTGTTGGGTAGCCTAGATACAGAGCCGGCCACAGAGAACTGGAGGAAGTGTGGTGACGGTGGAGTTGGTGACTCTAAGCAGGCTGCTTCATTTTCCACTGTGAATGCATAATTTACAAACAACTTTACCTTATGTTTAGATTTTGGGAGGAAAAACTGTCAGATATCACTTTATCGTTTTTTCATCTTTCAAACTACACATTTTAATTAGTTTCTGCAAACATCTTGTCATTGCAAGATCGAGGGAGGTGATTATGCAATTATACAATTAAATTGTTTCAGGGCCTAGTTCTAGACCAGCGCTGTACAATAAAACTTTCAATGATGATAGACATGTGTAATGTACGTCAGCTATCACTTTATTTGAAGATAATAGGAGTAATGCAGCCCTGCTACAGTAGGAAGAGTAAAATCATTCATCGTAAACAGCAAGACTTTGCACTGAGCTCTTTTTTTGGTTTTTTGGTTTTTTTTCTATTGAGGATTTTTTTTGATTGAGATACAATTCACGTATCATAAAATTTACCCTCTGAAAGTATACAATTCAGTGTTTTTAGTATATTCACAACATTGTATAGTCATCGCCGCTAATTTTAGAATATTTTCATCACCCTCCCCCCCAAAAAAACCTTGTACCCATCCCTAATCACTAATTTAGTTTCCATGAATTTACCTGTTCCGGACATTTCACATGATGGATTCACTGAGCTTTTGATAGTTTTTTAGACAATGCATCTATAGAAAGAAGCTTGGTAAATTTTACTGCTGAATCATTTATATCAACTCATTACAATTTTGAATATTTATTAATTTTCCCAACAGCCATTGTTTTAGAACTTATGTTATTATATAAACATTCTTCACAAACGTTGAAACTAACTCAAACATAGGTATCTTTTTTGTAAATGTCAGAGCAAAAAAATCAAAACCTAGGCTGTATCATGGGTACTAGGAATTTGTATTTTCTCTGCAGATATAGGAGCTTAGAGAAAATAGAGAGCAAGACTCTCAATTACATGTGGGACAACTATTCTTAACTAGAGTCCCAGAATGAAAAGAGAGAATGGGGCAGAAAGTATATTCAAAGAAATAATGAACAAAACGTTTCCAAATTTGATTAAAAACATTATCTCATAAATCCAAGAAGCTCAATGAACTCCAAGCAGGAAAATTACAAAGAAAACCACACTTAAGCACATCATGATCAAACTTCCAAAAACCAAAAGTCAGGAGAAAATCTTAACAGCAGCCAGAGGAAAAAAGACACATTACATACAGAGAATAATAGCTGACTTCTCAGTGGAAGACAATAAAAGTATTTTCAGAGTTCTGAAAGGAAAAACAACACAAAACTATCTATCTACCGTTCTGTATTCAGTAAAAATATCTTTGAAAAACTGATGGTGAAATAGACATTCCGATGATCAAAAGCTGAGAAAATTTATCACTAGCAAATTTGTACTACAAGAAATGCTGACGGAAATTCTGGCTGAAGGCATGTGGTACCAGTTGAAAATTTTGAACTACAGGCAGAGAAAAAGAGAACTGGAAATTGTAGATACATGAATAAATATAAAACACTATTTTTTCTTACTTTTATTCAATTCTTTACAAAATAGTTGCCTGCTTAAAGCAAAAATAGCAATGTACTATTGGCTTTATAATTTAAGTAGAAGTAAAATATATGTCAACAATTGCACAAAGTATAGTAGTATGGGATCAATAAAATTTTACAGTTAAAATGTTCTTATATTACACATGAGGTGCTACAATAATAAATCAAGTTAGACAATAGTAAGTTAACTGTGAATGTGGTAATCTCTATAATAACCACTAAAAACATAATACAAAAAAATTGAGCTAAAAAGCCAATAGAAGAGAGAGAATCAAATATTTTTTAAAAATTCTTGATGTAGAAAAGATAACTTTTGCCAAAAGATCAAACTTTTGTCAAAAGATCAAAAGTAACATGTTCTAACATATGATTTATCTAACAGAAGTTTATATTGTCCTCAAAAGTAGTAAAATATTATACTCTATTGCTTTTATAATTACTGGTGTTAATAATAAAGCTAAATTTTAAAGTGTGTGAAGATATTTTTTCCAATTTTGGTGAGAAAATAATTAGTTGACTTGGCAAGAATGCGGTGCACTACCATTTGAGGGTGGTCTATAGCTTTGTTTTTTTGTTTCAAGTTGAAGCCCTGCACCAGACTTCATCCCTAGGCAGACAACTTGATTACTTCTGCAATGATGACAGTACTTTCTTGACCACCTAGGAACCATCAAAAGAATTGTATCAGTCAGCTATTTCGGTGTAACAAATCATCCTAAACCTTAGTATCTTAAAGCAATAATTATTTATTATTTCTCAGGAACTGCAGCACGGATGGATGGTTCTCCTAGTCTGGACCAGGCTTGGCTGATCTTAGCTGGGCTCACTCATGTGTCTGCAGTCATTTGGCAGGTCACGTATGAGGCATCCTAGACTATCCAGCTATAGGCAACTCAACACAGACCAGAACCGCCAATTTGGCCAACACACAGAATTATGAGATTAAATAACACAGCTTTGCTGTTTTAAGCCACCAAGTTTTAAGATGGTGTGTTTTGCAGCAAAAGTTAAGTAATATACTCTGTCAGAAAAAGCTTTCTTACTATCCACAAGTTATATTATGAACAAGATGATGATATGTGAGAGAAAATAAGCATGTCCCTTCCTTAAAGAACCTTATGATCTTCTAGTAGAAACAGGAGTAAACATGTAATTAGCTGAAATGCTTTATTATAGTCATTACAAAAGTGCATTTGGGGGGAGGGGTGAGCCAGAGATTCTGGTTACTTGGAGTGTGAGTTAGACTTTGTAGACCATCTATAGCCTTCCAGTATATTTCATAATGGGTTCCTTTTACCCCCTCTCTGAAGCCCTGTGAAGTTTCTTTTAGAATAGGAAGACCTGACAAAACTCTAGGCAGACTTAAAATCATCTGTTAGAGTGGAGGAAAAACAATAACTTTTTTTTTATATTTATTTTTATTGCATCTTTTAAAAATTATCTTTTATTTAAATCTTATTATATACAAAATATATTAGTACAGTACTATAAATATAAAATTTTAAAAAGTATAAATGCTCAAAATAATTTTTATTCATGGTGCTATAGACATCTGGAGACCCCTAAGGTAATCACACCTCTAAATTTTTGAATGCCAGACATTCCAGCACACAGAATATGTATCCGCTTTTAGTCCATCTTCAAGAAAATTCTCCTCTTTTACTACAGCCATCAGACCCCACCCTTCTCTTCCTCACAGAAAACTTCTTTTCCTCACGTGTCTTAGAGCTCATCCATGAACAACAGCGATTAATGGAGCACTTGTGATGTGCTAGGCACTGGGTATATAGGAATGGTGAACGAGGGTCACAGCCCCTGCCCTAGTGGAATTTACAAGCTCTCTCTTGCCACATGAGCCCATGTCTTTTCCTGGGAAACGATGACAATATATCCACCTTCATGATGTAGTTCATGATGCTCCTGAACCCGTCCTTGATCCTGAAAGGGAAGGACACCACATGGTTTCTATAGAGAACTCAGGTCAGTTTTGATGCTTCGATGCATCAGCAAACAGGATGTGGAGAGGGAAAAGAGAAAACCTAACGCTGTGTTTCACAAAGAAGGGGGACAAATACAACAGTTCTCACGTTCTAGCATTGTTTCAGTCCACAGCTGGGACCAGCCTTTCTCTAGTCACAGCTGGCTGAAGAAGGCAGGTAGGGGAGAGAGATTTAAGAGACAGAGGAAGGTGATGCCAGGAGAGCTCACCAGGCACCTGGTTATATCCAAAAGCTGAACACACTTGCTGGTGAAAAGAGAACTCATGCTGCCTTCAATCGGGCTGGGGAAAGGAAAGCAAAGAACTTTGTGCGGTGAGGGAGGGAGAGAAGTGCCTGTTCTTTGGACGCATCAGGTACTCTCTCTGTTTTTGAAGAGTGCAAAACACTCCTCAGCCACTCCACCGCTTTCTTCTTTCTCTTCCAGGCTTTATATAGAAGCATTTTAGTCTTACAGAGAAATTGAGCAGAAAGTGCAGATATTTCCCATACCCTCCCCCACACAAATAGTTTCTCCTGTTATTGACATGGTACATTAGTGTGATACCTTTGTTACAAATATGAATCAATATGGATCTATTATTATTAACTTAATTTTACATTCGGGTTCCCTCTTTGTGGTGTATAGTTCTATGGGTTTTGCCCATGTTTTGTTTGTTTGTTTGTTTGTTTTGTTTTTTAATTATTACTTTTCTTCTTTCTTTTCTGCAAAGCACAAAACTATGCCAGGGATGGAAGAAAGAACTTATATTCTTATAGGATGCACTTGATGAGAGCTGGTAGGAAAAGGGACAAATTGTTTTATTTCGTTTTCTTCCTATAGGCTGAGGGTGATTAAACTGTGAAGCAAGGCTGACTTTATATCATAGTATTTAAGTATTGTTAACTTTGCATCATAGTATGTAAGTTACAGGATATCAAGGAGAAGAGTAAACATCACCCAAGCACTTTGCATCTTCTGGTGACAGGGTTAGTGTGTTTTTGGTTGTATACAGGATAGTTGTATCATAATAGGCAGAATTTTGACCTCGTTACTGTCTTCATTTGGAGATTAAGTATGGTTTAAGGAGATGCATATGAGTGCCAAGCTGTCAAGGGGTTAACTTGTGATGGTTAATTTTATGTGACAACTTAGTTGGACCACAGTGCCCAGATATTTGATCAAACAATCTGCATGTTTCTTTCAATGGATTTTTTTGGATGAGATTAGCATTTAAACTGATGGATTTCAAGTAAAGCAGAATACCCTCCATAATATGGGTGGGCCTCATCCAGTCAGTTGAAGGTCCTAGTAGAACAAAGACTGACCTCTCCCAAGCAAGAAGGAATTATACCAGCAGACGGCCCTTGGACTCAAACTGCAACTCCTCCCTGGGTCTCCAGCCTCCCATCAGATTTTGGACTCACCAAGTTCCACAATCGTGTGAGCCGATTCCTTTAAAATGAATCTCTTGCTCTGTCTCTCTCTCTGTCTCTCTCTCTGTATGTGTACATACACACACACACATATATGTGTATATTTATCTTGTTAGTTCTACTCTTTCTATTTTTTTCTTAGGAACCCTGACTATTACATCTTCTTGTCCAATGATTATATCTGACATATTTAGCAAGATCATGAGCAATTTCTGAAAACCAGACACGTGCAAGCTGCCTTCCCAATCTGCACTGGGCTGTAGGTGCCCACCTGCCTTCACTAAAGGAGAGGTAACTGTGAGCCTACCAATCTCATGGAAAGGGGACAGGCTAATTTGGTTCCCAACTCCATCTGATTCCTGGTTTTGCCAGCCAAATACTAACAAATGATCTTTAAAATAAAGCTTCTTTCTTATCTATTATAATTCTGCTGAGTTTTACCATTTCTAGACCATGTTATAATTTTTAAAAAGGAATTAATAGAGATACAAAAATAATTTGGAAGATGTCAACATGGAAATACAATAAAAGGATCCAACTCTAAATAGCAGAAGCTTACAAAAAGGACAAAAGGAGCAGAACATTTAAATCAGTAGACTCTGAGTAAAGCAAATTATCCTCCATAGTGTGGGTGAGCCTCATCCAATCAGTTGAAGGCCTCAAGAGAAAAATAGATGGAGGAACCCTGAGGAAGGGGGGATTCTGCCAGTAGACTGTCTTTCGATTTAGCTACAACATCAACTCTCCCCTGGGTATTCCAGCCTGCTAGCCTATCCAGCAGATTTGGACTTGCCAGCTTCCACAATCACGAGACAATCCTTTCAAATAAATTTCTCTGTCTCTCTCACTTTCTCTGTCTCTGTCTCTCTGTTTATTCATATGTCTATGTGTGCACACACACACACATATATACTTTTTAAAATTGTCTCTGTTTCTCTGGAGAACCCTAAAACATATGCATTTCTTGGTTTCTCACCCATTGCCCTTTTAACTTTGTTGGTAGATTTGTCTGTGTTGTGATTATTTGACTTTTTGAGGGGAGAGGGAAGGGAGGTGTGACCCAGGAGGGAAATCCTGCAAATCACTTTCCTGCAGAAAAAGATCAGATTTCCATTCCTGAGTTAGACAAAGTCTGAGCTTAGCTCCCAAGGTAATCCTGACCCCTGCGGGTGCAGAATCATGACTTTGAACAGTCATAATTTCTGGAGGGTACAAGACAAATTCAGACTTTGGTCTGAATATGTCCCCCAAAATCCATGTGTTGGAAACTTAATCCCTAATGCAACAGTGTTGGGAGGTGGGGTATAATGGGAGGTGTTTAGAGGCACTGGATTAATGCCACTATAAAAAAGGTTTGCAGGAGTGGGTTCACTCCTTTCTGCTTTCTTCTATGTGAGGACACAGTGTTCCTCCGCTCTGGAGGATGTAGCAACAAGGCACCATTTTGGAACCAGAGACCAGACCAAACCTGCTGGTGCCTTAATCTTGGACTTCCCAGCCTCCAGAACTATGAGAAACAAATTTTATAAATTACCCAGTATGTGGCATTCTGTTATAGCAGCACAAAATGCACTAAGACAGGGACTGAAGTCCTGTAGCTGGCACTCACATAACTATTATGGCACGAGTTTAACACTGAGTGCAATGAATAACTTTTAAGAGATGTGCATAAATAAGAAAGGGTACATTATCAATATAAGCAGATACTCTGGTTTTGTCTCCTTTTTTTTTTTTTCATTCTCTTGTCCCTGGGGACCCTGAGAAGCAAAGTCCTCCTGACACGTGGGCTCATGACTCTTGATGGCAGATTTCTGATACAATTAGCTTCTTTCTAACCATCTTTCTTTAGAGTTCACATGAACAAAAATTCTCATGTCATTCCAGCTAAACGTAGTACTAAAACAAGAAACACCCCATTTCTCACTTTTTTCTTAAGTTTTCATGTCTTTCTGAAAGCTCTTTTAGTTATATGGCACAAAAATATTTCTGAAAATGTGGCAACCTGTAGATCAAAGTGAGAAACTATTCACTTTCAAGCCAGATATTTATCCTGTGTGCTTTTCTAAAAGGTACCCATCACTTCTGTGAGCTCATGCTTTCATTCATTATCTCTGCGCCTCTTCCCACCTAATGCTGCCTCCATTTCCCTACCCTGTCCACACTTAACTAAATACAAGGGAATTAGGACAAAACTGATCATTTCTGATGGATTCTTGGATGTCATTGTTTTCCAAACAAATAAACCGGAGTCAAATGACTGCATATACCTGAGAAGTGAAATGTTATAGAAACCTTTTGATTCATTGGCAGCTTGTCTGTTTCTTTCCCTTTTTTCTTTCCCACATCCTCCTTCACTCATCTAGAACCTTAAGGAATCAAGGAATCATTTCATTAGCTCTGATACTTTGGCTGCAAACAATAACATAACCCAGTGATTCCCAGCGTATGGGGGACTTCCTGCCTCCAACATTCTCAGGCTGATGGGGAGAGCTGGCAGAAAGGTTGTTTAGGGGAAAGAAAGACCTGGACTCTGTCTGTATTCTGTTTCTCACAGATCTCCCTTAAGCTTCTGTTGCAGGTTTCCTTTTTCCCCTACTCTGGGGACTAAGTAATCATGGAATTCCAAATCTAAGTGCATAGGAGACCTTGTCTGTCAAAGGTGCAAGAAAGGCAAATACTCTACACTTTTTATTTCTGCTGGAACAGGATCATAAACTTTTCAATGTTTAGCCTTCCTGGTTGAGTACAGTGAGCTGATGTTCTGACCATCTGGTCAGAAGCCCGTTTTGACCTAAATCAAGTAAATGACATATTCTAGCATCATCACTGTCACACTTTTAAAAGATTTATTTTGTTTTAATTGACACATTGTAACACCATCACACTTTTACAAGGAGAACCTGACATTTCTATACACTCAACTCTTTTGACACAATAGTGAGGAAATTATGCCTCAGACAAAAATGGACTGTCACATAACATTCAAACGTTTACCTTCATCCCGTTCCTCATTCCAGAATGAGGCTTTGGGAGTTGAACTGTGATCCTGTGATGTCTACTGCATACATTATCTGGAAATTTTTTTAAGAAGCACTTTGAGGAGAAGATTGGATGGGAGGCTTAGAAAGCTGGGGCTTTAGGGGGAAATAATAAGGGTTTAAATTAAAGAAAATTGAGATGCAGCAACTTCTTTCTCTTCCCAAGGTTCGTGGCATGGTGGGTATTAATAGCAAGGGACCATCTTTTTCCAGAGAAATCTCTTCACTAATCTCTTCTAAATGGACTATGTCCCTCTAGACATCCTGATTCCTTTTTTATGTCCTTAACTTGACTGAAAAGTTTTTAAAGCCATGGGACAGGTTTTTAAACATTTTCTTTGAATATTTGCATATGGTGATCTGGCTTTGGAATTTCACATCTCTAGTACCTTGGTGCCTTCACAAAATTTTAATTTTAACATCCTGTTCCATATACAAATCAAAAATGGAATTATAGGGAAATAAAGGCAAATCCATAAACATAGGAAGAAATCTTAACACAGCTTTTTTTTTTTTGTCCTTTTTTGTGACTGGTCAGGAGATCATAACCCTTGGCTTGGTGTCGCCCACACCACGCTCAGCCAGTGAGCGCACCGGCCATCCCTATATAGGATCCAAACCCCTGGTGGGAGCGCCGCACACGCCCGAGTGAGCCACAGGGTCGGCCCTTAACACAGTTTCTGAAACTGACATCAAGTAGACAACATCAATAAATATATAAAAAATATTTAGAAGTAAGCCCAACAAAACAGGCACAAAATCTCTATAGGAAAAATTTTTTTAAACTTTATTGAAGGATACAGAACAAAGGGTGAATATAAACAGATGTTCATGTTTCTGGATGAGAAAACTTAACATTGTAAATATGTCAGTTATCCCCTAAATTAGTCTATAAATTCAATGCAATCCCAAATGCAACCCCAGCAGAATTTTGGGGAAACTTAATTAGATTGTTCTAAAGTGGCAATGGAAAAGTAGAGGTACACTAGTAGTTTAGGCAATTTTAAAAGAGAATGCGGTGTGTATGTGCGAAGGAGGTCTACCTGTCCCTTTAGGCAAGATATACTGAAGGCGCTAGAATCTGAAACCCTGCAGTATCATCACAGGAGAAGAGAAACATATCAGTGAAACAGAATATAGAGCTCAGACACAATCCATACAGATGTGGTACCTAGTGGACAGCAGAGGAGGCATTAAAACTCAGCAAGAAAAGGATAAACTATTCAGGAAAAAAAGCTTGAAAACTGGTTCATCTTTTGGAATAAAATAAAATTAGATCATAACCATACATTAACAGAAAAAACAGATTTTAGATCAATTAAAGCAAATAAGACTTTTAAACTATTAGAAAAATATATAGAGGTATGTCTCTGTGATTTGCGAATGAGTGGTCTTTCTAAACAAGATACAAAAATGTAACCATAAAGGAAAAAAAATCAATAAATTTGATTATATTAAAATTTAAAACTTCGTGTGACAAAAGACTCTATAAACATGTTTAAATACAAGTAGCAGACCATGAGAGCATATTGCAACAAATACCAAATGAAGGATTAGTGACAAAATATACAAACAACTCTTACAAATGTAAGGGAAAGACAATACAGAAATCTGGCCAAAAGATAGGAGCAGGCAATTCACAGAAGTGGAAACTCAAAAAGTAAATACAAATATAAAAGACTTTCAAACACCCAGTAACTATGGAAAATAAAATTAATACTAATTTATATATCTTTTGTTTTTTTACTAATTGGAATGACAAAAATTTAAAACATTGCTATTACAAATGTTGGCAAAATATGGCTACAAATTATAGGCTACAAATAAATTGAGCATTTTTAGGAAACAATTTGACATCAATTAAAATTTTAAATGTTCCTACCTTTCAATCCTCAGCAGAAACCATCCATTCCACTAGTTTCTATTTACTTCCTTGTCCGGCCCAGGACACCCCTTGAAAGACTGCTGGCTGTCCTTTCTCAATTAATTTTTATGACATACCCCAGGCCCATGGAACTTGACAACATGCTTTTTCACCAGTCCCCACCCTGGCCCAGAGCCCTGGAAAGCACAGGACTGTCTCTGGCCTTTTCTTACCCTACATGCAGAACACCTTTTGTCTGCATGACTGCTACAGCCTAATATCCTGGGAGGCTTCTCCTGATGTCTACTGCTCAGAAGGATGGCCCGGATTCTCTCTATTCTCAGGCCCTAAACTTCAATGGGAATTTTATCAAGACTGGCAATCTAGACTAGGCAGGAACAGGGGATTTATACCACTGCCACTCTGCATGTGTCCACTCCAAATTCTTCTCT
Source organism: Cynocephalus volans (assembly GCF_027409185.1). Lineage (NCBI taxonomy): Eukaryota > Metazoa > Chordata > Mammalia > Dermoptera > Cynocephalidae > Cynocephalus > Cynocephalus volans. The sequence continues at coordinate 109,390,381 of NC_084462.1, forward strand.
CTGACCAGCTCTTAGGATTTTTCTAGTCTGTTCTATTGGCTTGCTCTTTTTCTCACTTTTTTTTTTTTTTTTTTGTCTAAGACCTGGACCCCTTAAGCTTAGAGGATAAAAATGTGGTGCTTTATTCACCAAATTTTCCCAACCACTCCCTCACTGGGTGCAGTGGTTTTAAAATATGTTCACAATTTCATTGCCACATCTCATCAACAAGTGGTGAAACCTAATTTATATCCCATTGAGCATGGGCTAGATTAATAATCTTCTTCTAATGAATAAAATAAAGTAGAAGTGAAAGCATGCAACTTGGGAGATGTTGTAGTATGTTTTGTTCTGCTATAATGGAATACCTGAGACTGGATAATTTGTAAAGAACAGAAATGTATTTCTCACAGTTCTGGAATCTGGGAAGTCAAAGATTAAGGTGCTGGCAGGTTTGGTGTCAGGTAAGGGCCTGGTTTCTGCTTACAAGATGGCACCTGGAAGGCTGTGTCCTCTGGAGGGGAGGCATGCTGTTCCTTACATGGCAGAAGAGTGGAAGAGAGAGAACTCACTCCCACAAGCCCTTCTTATAGTGGCATTAATCCATTCATGGCGTAGAGCCTTCATGACCCAAACACTTCTCAAAAGGCCCCACCTACCAACACTGTTGCATTGGGAATTAACTTTCCAACACATGAATTTTGGGGGACACATTCAAACCATAGCAGGAGTAGGTCATAAAAGGTATAGCAACTTCCTGCTCACCCTCCTTTGGATCCTTCGTGCTGGGGCAAGCCAGCGGTCACAACATGAGGCCATCCGAGCAGTTTCTGTGAGGCCCATGTGGTGAGGAACTGAGGCCTACTGCCAGCAGCCATGTGAATGAGCCATTTTGGAAGCAGATACTTCAACTTCTTGCAGCCCAGACTAACCTCTTGATTTTTAATGAGAGTCTCTGAGCTAGAACTACCTAGATAAGCTAACCCACAGAAACTGTGTGCTAATAGATATTGGTTGTTTTAAGTCACTAAGTTGTGGGGTAATTTGTTATACAGAAATAGACAACTAATAAACTGAGGGAACTGGCAACATCTTTTCTCATGGCCCAAATGGGCGTAATCAAAGAGAGAAGAAAAACTTAATATTTGTTACGGGCTGAATTGTGTCCCCACAAAATTTGTACGTTGAAGTCTTAATCCCTAGTACCTCAGAATGTGACTGTATTTGGAGACAGGGCCTTTAAAGAGGTAAATAAGATTAAATGATGTCTTTGAGGTGGGCCCTAGTCCAGTATGACTGGTGAGGAGGAGATCAGGACACAGACACTCACAGAGGAAAGACCATTTGAAAACATGGGGAGAAGATGGCTATCTGCAAGCCAAGGAGAGAAGCCTCAGGATGAAACCAAACCTGCCGACACCTTGATCATGAACTTCTGGCCTTCAGATGGTGAGGAAATAAATTTCTATTATTGAAGCCACTTAGTCTGCAGTACCTGTTATGGCAACCCTAAGCAAACTGATACAATGTTTCAAATTGTTTTTATATCATGTTCTCTATTAGTAAAGATCTGCCTCCCAATGTAAAGAACACTTATTCTACGAAAGTTCCAAATTCACTTCCAAACAGGTGGAAATGAGGTCTCTCTCTAAAAATACACTGTCCAATCCAGTAGCCACTAGCCATTACGTAACTACTGAAGACTTGAAATGTGGCCAATGTGACTAAAAAACTAAATTTTAAATTTTAATTAATTTTTATTTTGATTTTAAATTAATGCTCAGTTCAGTTATTGAAAAACTTTTAGGTATGTTTGGAACAGCTTGAACATGTGAATCTACTTCTTCAACTATAGATTTTATAAAATCTAAATACATACCAAGTATTTCTGATTAAATTTAGAATATGAATTGAAATGTGCTATAAGCATAAAATACATACTGGATTTCAATGCCTTCAGATAAAAAGAAAAAGAAATATAAAATATCTCACTAATAATTTTTATATTGATTGCATGCTGAAATAAATATTTTGGATAAATTACATAAAATGTATTCTTTAAATTAATTTCATCTATTTCTTTTTAAATTTTAAATATGCTACTAGAAAATTTAAAGTTACACGTGTGACTCACATTATATTTCTACATTTTTCTCAGTAGTCAAAGATTGCCCCACAGGATATTAATCCTCCCACACAAACTCCTAGTAATTGTTACTTGATTTCTCTGGACAGTAACATAGTAGTATAGCCATTTATCTAGCTCCAGAAGTGGTGAGAAATGCCAGGACCATGTTTAGCCAGACCCTGAAATATCTCTTGGGACGAGCAAAGTAGCAGAACGCAGAAAAGAGGAGTCAAAGCTGAAGTTCAACTTGAAGAATCTTCTGGCCGTAGACTAGGACACAGGCAGAGCTGTGGTCCCTGGTACAGGAAGGTTGCAGCTGCTCATCAGAGTGGGTGGAGGAGGCATGGTGCAGCTGCTCAAGCTAGCTACCTACCTGCTTTTTTGAAAAGCCACTGCCCAGCTGCAGCCCTCATGCACTGGTGGATATCCTCCATGCAGCTGATGGATAACCACCCAATCTGGTGCAGGATGAGGTAAGGAGGGAACAGATGAAACTCTCCACTGAGCAAGAGGCCTAGGCCTGGAGATGGCACAACTGAATGAATCTAGGTAGTGGGTGCATAACTGGGTGTAGCATGCCCTATAATCTGTCAATTCCATTTAGAGGTATATGCCCTAAAGAGATCTTTATATATATGTGTGAAGAAACCTGTTCATTACACTATTGTTTGTAATAAAGAAAAGTTGGAAACATTTGTGCATCAATAGGCAAATGGGTAAGTAAACTGTGATGTATTCATATGATGAATACTATATAGCAGTTCAAGTAAACAAACTAATCAAATAGAAATTTTAGAACTAAAACACATAATAACCAAAATTTAAAAACTCTCTGGATGGACTCAACAGCAGAATGGTAATGAGAGAGGAAAGAATGAGTTTGAAGAAATCTCAGAAGGAGATGAGAAAGAGTGTGGTGCTGGGGGAAAAAAAAAAGGTTCAAGAAATAATGGTTAAAAACTTCTCAAATTTAACCAGACACAAACCTACAGATTCAAGAAGGTGAGAGAATCTTCAATAGCAAAACAAGCAGACAAACAAAGCTACACCCAGGCACATCATAATTCAACTTTTATAAACTACAGACAATGAAAAAAAATCCTGAAAGCAGCCAGAAGAAAACAACGTATTACCTAGAGAGGACAATTCAAATGACTAGATTTCTTATCAGAAACTGTGGAGCCAGAAGGAAGTAACACAGCATTTTTTTTTTTTCTTTTTAAGCAATAGTTTATTTTATTTTTTTAATTTTTATTGAATGAAAATTGATTATACATATTTTGGGGTTCAACATTGAGATATGTTGATCAAATCAATATTACTAGCATATGTATTGTTACAAATCGTAATTATTCTTTATGTCCCTTGTCCAATCTCTCCCCATCCCTCTCCCCCCCCCCAATTTCCCTAGATTTCTTCTCTCCTTCTGAAAGAATAATGGTTACTTTGTCGATTTGTTGCCTAGATGATCTGTCCAATGCTGAGAGGTGTGTTCAGGTCCCCCAATATTATCATAGAGCAGATGCTTCTTCTGTCACTCTGAAATGAGCTTTGTTGACAGAGACGTCCTCCTCTTTTCTTTCTCTCTGCTGGTGACTCTCCTTGGGTCAATGTACTCCAGCGGCTGGCGGACCATCTGTGTGGTGGTTGTGGCATCTAGCCGCTTTCACAGCAGCCATCCTTATGGTGGTGGCTGGGGTGGGCCACCCACATGGAGGTGATGTTTTTGGCATGCTCCTTGGCGCTAGCACAGTGTGCCTGGCTGTGGGAGGGGGGTCCGGTCCCCTTCTCCATGCACCGGGCCCCTGGGCGGGCCCCAAGGCGCTGGCACGGTGTGCCTGGGGTATCACAGCATTTTTAAAGTGCTCTAAGAAAAGTCCTGTCAACCCAGAATTCTATATTTAGTGAGAATATCCTTCAGGAGTGAAGGTGAAATAAAGACATTCTCAGATAGAGGAAAACTAAGAGAATTCAGAGCCAGCAAATCTGCTCCAAGAGAACTGCTAAAAGTCAGAAGAGAAATGATACAAGAAGGAAACGTGGGGAAAAAAAAAAACAAGGACAGAAACGTGAAACATCAGGAATGAAGTAAGGACTACAGAAATAATAAATACTGGGTAAAAATAGTAGACTATTCTTCTCCTGACTTCTTTAAAATATGTTTGATGGCATAAATCATAACGCTGATGGGATTTTCGATGTACATACCAGGAACATGTGACAACTATAGCATAAAGTAAGGAGGGTAATGGGTCCTATAAGGTAGGAAGGTTTCCATATTCCAGTTTGGGTGGTAAAGAATGATTTTAAGTAGACAGTAAAAAGTTATGTATTTTTTAATTCCTAGAGCAACCACTGAAAAAAAAACTATACAAAAAGATATAAACAAAATACAATAGATAAATTAAATTTTAATATTTTAAAAATAATCAGATAACTCAAAAGCAGGCAAGAAAGGATCAAAACAGAGGGAACAGACAAAAATTTATAAAGCAGTATACCTAAATCCAAATCTATCAGTAACTACATTAAAAGGAATTAGATACATATATATGCATTAATATAGAAAAATCTCTATGACATATTGTTATGTAAAAAGCAAGTTACAGAACAGAACAGCCATTGTAATATCAGTTAAGTTTTTAATACAGTCTTATATGTTCATGCACATTTGCATTTCCAGCTCAATGTAAATGCATTAGGAAAGGTCTGGAAGTATACTCCAGGTTAAAATAGCTCTTGAAAGGTCACTGGAAGAGGTGAAGCAGTGTTAGGAGGAAATTTTTTCTGCATAATTTTAAATTTTATGACAAAAATGTATTTATGTATTACATTGTCATCAAAAATAAACGAAATTGAATTCATTTTAAAAGAACATATTGTTCACAGTGTGCTGGTGATACTGCCTTTGGGGAATTAGACATTTTTAGGTCCCCTGACTCAGGAGTACCCAACTGTTTTCAGCAGCATGGATCAAATGAATGTTATTAATGTTTCAATCTATTTTCTGTCTTTACCATTTGTCTTCCACTCACATTTTTCTTCCCCTTCCCAAATTTAAATCCTCAGTTCTGGATCCCTAAAAGCTAGGGATCTGATCTTCCCTTCCTTACCCCCAACTCAATGCCATATCACTTTTTGAGAATTGAATATTTTTAAAATTTTTAAGTATTTCCAGGTATGGCTTATATATTAAATATGTTAAGCAGATATCCCTTCAGCATACTGATTTAATTTCCTTTGGATATATACCCAGTAGTGGAATTGCTGGATCATATGGTAATTCTATTTTTAAGGACCCTCCGTACTGTTTTCCACAATGTCTATACTAATTTACACTCCCATGGGCAGCGTGTAAGCGTTCCCCTTTCTCCACATCCTCACCAACACTTGTTATTTTCTGACTTTTTGATTGTAGCCATTCTTACTGGTATGAGGTGATATTTCACTGTAGTTTTGGATTTGTGTTTCCCTGATGCTTAGTGATGTCAAATGTTTTTTCATATATCTGTTGGCCATTTGTATGCCTTCTTTTGAGAAATGTTTTTTACCCATTTTTATTTATTTATTTTTCACTTTAACTTCTCAATATTTGTTGTAGTTGATTTTCATGTCCCTTTATCCATTTCTCTTTCCCCCTCCCTTTCTCCCCTCCCCCTAACTATATCATATCTGTTCACTTGTCCTAAGTTCAAGGAATTGTTGTGATTGTTGCATATTCTACCCCCCTCCTTTATTTGTTGTATATTTATTTATTTAATTACCTACTTACTTACTCACTTATTTTTAGCTCCCACAAATAAGTGAGAACATGTGGTATTTCTCTTTCTGTGCCTGACTTGTTTCACTTAATATAATTTTCTCTAAGTCCATCCATGTCGTTGCGAATGGTCATATTTCATTCTTTTTTATAGCAGAGTAGTATTCCATTGTGTAGATATACCACAGTTTCCTTATCCATCATCTGATGATGGACATTTGGGCTGTTTCCAATGCTTGGCTATTGTAAATAGTGCTGCAATAAACATTGGAGTACAGGTATTCCTTCAGCATGATGATTTCCATTCCTCTAGGTATGTTCCCAGCAGTGGGATTGCTGGGTCATAAGGTAGATCTATCTGCAATTGTTTGAGGAACCTCCATACCATTTTCCATAAAGGCTGCACCATTTTGCAGTCCCACCAACAGTGTATGAGAGTTCTTTTTTCTCTGCAACCTCACCAGCATTTATCATTCTCAGTCTTTTGGATATTAGCCATCCTAACTGGGGTGAGATGGTATCTCAGTGTGGTTTTGATTTGCATTTTCCAAATGCTGAGTGATGTTGAGCATTTTTTTCATATATCTTTCGGCCATTTCTATTCCTTTTTTTGAGAAATGTTCTTTGCCCATTTTTAGTTGGGTTATTTTTTTGTTGCTGAGTTTTTTGAGTTCCTTACCTATTGTGGATATTAACCCCTTATCAGATGTATAGTGTACAAATATATTCTCCCATTCTGTAGGTTGCCTCTTTGCTCTGTTGATTGTTTCCTTTGCTGTGTAGAAGCTTTTAGTTTGATATAATCTCATCTGTCTATATTTGCTTTTGTTGCCTGTGCTTTTGAGGTTTTATCCAAAAACTCCTTGCCTAAACCCTATTCACAATAGCCAAGATATGGAATCAACCTAAATGTCCGTCAACAAATGAATGGATAAAGAAAATGCGATATGTATACACAATGGAATATTATTCACCCATAAAAAAAGAATGTAATCCTGCCATTTGTGGCAACATAGATGGAACTGGAGGACATTATGTTAAATGAAATAAACCAGGCATAGAAAGACAAATACCACATGATCTCAATCATATTTGGAATCTAAAAAACTGTTCTCATAGAAGTAGAGAGTAGAATGTTGGTTACTAGAGGTTGGGGAGGGGAGAAGGGAGAGAGACAATGGTGAGAGATCAGTCAATGGATACAAAGCCACAGTTAAATAAGAAAAATAAGTTTTGGTGTTCAATTTCATAGCAGGATGACTAGAGTTAACAATATTGTATATTTTTAAATAGCTAGAAGAGAGGTTTTTGAGTGTTCTCATCACAAAGAAATGATAAATGTTTAAGATGGTGAATATTCTAATTACCTTGATTTGATCATCACACAATGTATATTTATTGAAACATCATGCTGTACCACATAAAGATGTACAATTTTTTTTTTTAAAGTGTAAAAAATATATATACTGAGCAGTTTCTCCACTACCATTTTAAAAGTAGATTTGGAGCAGTGTTTTTCAAATTGTAGGTCTCAACCATTGGTGGGTCATAAAACTAAAATAGTGGGTTTCAAGTCACTTTTACTTTTTGCTATGTTTCATGCAGTTTAAAAAATAAAGATTTTAATTTTTTAGAGCAGTTTTAGGCTCACAGCAAAATTGAGAGGAACGTACAGAAATTTCCCAGATAACCCCTACTGTCACACACAATGACCTCCCCTATTATCAACATTCCCCACCAGAGAGGTACAATTGTTACAACTGACAAACGTACATTGACACATCATAATCGCCCGAAGTCCATAGTTTACATTAGGGTTCACTCTTGGTGTTATACATTCTGTGGGTTTGGACAAATGTATAACAACATATATCCATCATTATAGTATCATACAGAGTATTTTCACTGCCCTAGAAAACCTCTCTGCTCTGCCTCTTCATTCCCTCCCTCTACCATAATCTCTGGCAACACTGATGTTTTTACTGGCTCTATAGTTTTGTCTTTTCCAGAATGTCATATAGTTGGAATTTTACAGTAGGTAGCCTTTTCAGATTGCTTTCTTTCACTTAGCAATATGCATTTAAGATTCCTTCATGTTTCTTCAGCGCTTGATAACTCTTTTCTTTTTAGCACTGAATAATATTCCATTTTCTGATTGTACCACAGTTAATTTATCCATTCACCTATAGAAGGATGGCTTGGTTGCTTCCAAGTTTGGGGAATTATGAATAACATCTCTGTGTAGGTTTTTGAGGGGACATAAGTTTTCAACTCTTTTGGATAAATACCAGGAACCATTGTTGCTGAATCATATGGGAAGAGTATGCTTAGTTTTGTAAGAAACTGCCAGACTGTCTTCCAAAGTGTGCATTTTGCATTCCCCCAGCAATGAGTAAGAATTCCTGTTACTCCACAGCCTTGTCAGCATTTGGTATTGTCTGTGTTGTGGATTTTGCCCATTTTAATGTTTATGTAGTGGTATCTTATTTTTGTTTTAATTTGCATTTCCCTGATGCCATATAATGTGGTACATCTTTTCATATGCTTATTTGCCCTCTGTATACCTTCTTCAGTAAGGTGTCTGTTAAAGTTTTTGGCCTATTTTTTAACCAAGTTGTTTTCTTATTGTTGAGTTTTAAGAGTTCTTTATATATTTTAGATACAGATCCTTTAACAGATATGTACATTGCAAATATTTTTTCCCAATTTCTGTTTGTCCTCTCATTCTCTTGACACATTTCTTTTGTAAGAAATGAAATAGAATAGAAAATAATACAATGCACTGAAACTACAGTCAGGGTGAAAATTGTTTTGTGAAATTTTTGTTTCATTCTTGTGTGTGTATGTGTGTGTATAGTGGGTTGCAATAAAAAATACTTCCTGTGGATTGAGGTAAAGGCAGTGTAACAGGCTGAACAGAAGTGACTCCATTTTATTAAACTTCTAAATTAAAAAGGTTTTTTTCTTACTCTTGTAACCTGAACTGCTTAACTTGCAGCTGGACGTTAGAATACAATGATTTTTGTTCACATGATTGCTAGAACATACTGACTTTTGCTCACACTGAATAATTATAGAAGAAATTATTAACCCAGGTGGCCATTCTTTACTAGCTTACTAACCAGATCTTTTTGAGGTTAACAGGAACTGAATCTGTGACTTGACTTCACGGAGGATGGTCACCATGACTCAGCTCCCACCTGAGAAGTTCTTTGATGTTTATCTGATACCCACGCATCCCTGCTTAGATTACCATGAATCAGCCCCCCTACCACCTGTCCCTATAAAACCCTTTGGCAAGTCTGGGAAAAGCAGAGATGGTCTTTGAGACGTGAGTCCCACCATTTCCCCAGGCTGCCGGCTTCCTGATTAAAGGCTACCTTTCCTTACACCAACACTTGTCTCTCGATTATTGACTATTGAGCAGCGGCAAACGGACCTTTGGGGTTTCAGTAACAGAAAGAGGAGGAGGAAAAGTTGAAAATCTATGCTTTACTGAAAACATTTACAAAAAACTTGATGGAATTTATCTACTTTTTCCTGATACTTACACAATGCTTATTTAATGACTAGCCAACAGAGTCTAGGTATGTAGGCCTGGAAATATTAAGTAACTAATTTTTACAAACAATGCCGTTCAGTCACTCATTCAACCCATATTTATTTAGCATCTTTCATGGGCTAGGCTTCAGTGAAAGAATCTTTGAAAATGTCAAGAAAAAAGAACTAATCTCTCTGAATGGAACAATGAACAAAAATGAAGAAGATGTTTGAACAGGGATTTAAGCTGGGTTGGTAATGAAAATGAACAGAGGGATGTCCACATGAGAAAACAGGGAACAATCAAGCGTTTTCTTCAAGACTCACTGTCTTTGCCTCGGGCGGGGTGGCAGGCTGAAGCGGACTTCAGGGTCAGCACAGGCTGTCATGGTGGCACCACAGATCTTCTCAGCATAGGACCCCCTGGGGAGTGGGGGAAGGGCATGTGAACCTGCTGGGGCCAGAAAATACTCTCTTCACCTGGACAGGTGTGGCTCCTGCTTACACAGCGGACTCAAAGTATGCTAATTGAGAGGTGGGGAACAAGGATGATTTGGAAAGTCAATTTTTGAAAAGGAAGGAAGAGCGAAGGAAGTGAGAGAGGGAGGTGAGCCCACAAGGGAGGTGACATTGGTAGGGGCATGGAAAAGAGTTACTCCTGAAGGACTGTCTGTGCCATGTCACTATTGTTCATCCATGGTGACTCATATTGGAAAAATATGTTAGGTTATAGCTGAGTTGAAAATTACAGAAAAAGGACAGTCTTGGAATGAGCCTAAGTTGGAGATGTTGTGGTATCTGACCAGGGTGGTCTCAACATTCTCCTCAGCTTGACTAAACTTCAGGCTTCTTCCTGATTCCAGGCCCCGACCTCCCTTTTCTTGGAGCATTTACTTTTGAAAACCTGTCATTGTAAATTCTTTCTCTGCCCCTTTGAGATGTAAGCCTTTTTAGAAAGCCCCTTGTCAGTTTTACAACCAGGGAATTCTCAAAGACCTGGGAGCCATCTCTTTGAAATGCAAATATCAAGGGAGATAATGCCCTTATCTCCCAGTTTCTGTGGGATCCTGTGTGCCTTGTTCCAGGTTATAAAACTGCCTCCTGTCAGGAATATAGAAGAAAGTTAACTTTTTCTTTGGGTAAAGTTAATTAGCAAACACAGGTGACCTTTAATACCCCAACCCCAGCTCTTAAAAACTCCCTGTGCTTTGTTTCAGCAGAGTTGTTTTCAGACTTTTTGGCCTCTGTCTCCTATTGCAACAGCCTTGAATAAAGCCTTCTTTGCCTGTTTAACTTTGTCTGGTGTGATTTTTGCTTTGACACAGCCATGATTAGATCAAAGAAGAAACCTACCTGGACTTGGATTCAGGAAACTGGATCGACAACCCTTCTCTGCTTCTAAATTACAGGGACTGTGGGCAACTTCTCCTCATTGAGCTCGGGATATTTACCTGCAAAATTTGGAGGTTGAAGAAGATGGTGTCCAAGCTCTCTTCCAGCATTGAGTTTTTCTGATGGCCAGAAGCACTGATTGACACTAGGGACTCTAACAACCTTATAGTGGTACATCTGGTCATCAGAAAAACTTGATGCAGGAAGAGAGCTTGGAGACCACCTTCTTCAACCTTAAAAAGGAAGGAAATTCTGAAATATGCTACAAAATGTATGAAGCTTGAGCTAAATGAAATAAACCAGTTACACAATGACAAATTGTTTGGAAAATAGAATAATTTAATCAGGCCCTCTCACCTTAGGTACAGTTGGGGGTGGTGCAGCGCATTCTTTGTAAGCAAATTGTTTGTGTGGGTGGAGTTGGCGCACATGCACAGTGCCATGGGCTTGGCTGGTGTCTGCCTTGGGCATCCGTGCTGTGCGTGGCCATGCTCTCGAACCTATGGCTCCAGGGAACTTTTTGCCAGTTATCTAGCTCATAGACCTGCGTGTGAGGGGTCTGGTGACCCATCCTGGCATGTGAGGGGTCTGGGGACCCAGCCTGGCATGTGAAGGGTTTGTGACCCACTCTGGACAACGGGCTTGAGGGGCCTGTGAGCTCCAGACCCAGCCCTAGCTCAACAATTGTCCCAGTGGGTCCAGGATGATGGGCAGGTAAAAGAGCTCAACACAAATGCTGTATGACTCCATTTATATGGTTAAGAGCAGTCAAATTCATAGAAACAGAAAGTGGAATGATGCTTTCCATAGGCTTGGAAGAGGGCAGAATGGGGAGCTATTTTTAAAGGGTACAGAGTCTCAGTCTGAGGAGATGAAAAATGTTCAAGAAATGGATGGTGCAGACAGTCGTACAACAATATTAATGTCCTTAATGACACTGAACTGTACACTTAAAAATGGTTACAATGATAAATTTTATGTTATGTCTATTTTACCACAACAGAAAAAGTGGGCTGAGGCTTGAAAGACGAGTGTAAGACTAACAAGGAAGAGGGACACGAAGAGACTTCTAGGCAGAAGGAAGAGTATATCCATGTCTTGGGTGGAGAAGGGTTTCTCTTATGGGAACTGGAAAGAAAGCCAATGTTGCTGGAATGTGGGGTGTTGGGAGAAGGCAGGGTGGGTGGTGAGGATAAAGCTGAGGAGGTGCTCTCACATCCTCACTACCAGTCACCAAACCCTACAGATGCAGCCACAGCAACCTCCCCTGGGTCCCTGCTGCCACTGCTTTAGTTGAGACCCTACTCATCTTTTGCTGGTACAACTAAACCGTCTCTTAACTGGGCTCCTCCTGCCTTCTAGTCTTTCCCACATGGCTCTCATTGTACTGCGTGGATGAGAGCACAGACGCTGGAGGCAGATGGCCTTGGTTTGAATCCTGGCTTTACCCCTTGCTAACTTTGACCTTGGGCAAATCACTTGGCATCCTCAAATGCCCACGGTTAAATGTGGCAATAATAGTCCCTGCCCCACAGGGTTTTTGTGAAGATTTAAAGAGCCAATATGCCCGCAGCATGTACAAAGCTCAGGCAACAAACTCAGGTGTTCAAGAAATGTTGTTTTATTCTCTTACAACCAAACAACTTTTACTTTGAGCCACCATTCTGATAGCTTCCAGGAAGTTAATTCCAGTCAATTCAAGGCATACTCAGGGCTTTCATTTCCGAAGACTTCCTAGTGCCTTATCACTGGTCAAGAGGAGCCCTCCAATCAGACTTTTGGGAGTAGGATAGAGGACAAGTGGTCTATTTCAGAGCTGATCCCAGGAAGCACCAGCAAATGATAGATGATATGGGACACAAAAGGGGAGAAAGCCTGAACAGGGCACCTTAATGATCAAGTAACTGCTTTAGGCTACTGGTAGGTTTGTCATATAAAATACAGGACTCCCGGTTAAATCTGAATTTCAGGTGAACAATGATTTATTTTTTAGTATATATATATATATATATATCCCAGCTATTGCAAGGGACATAATTATACTAAAAAATTGTTCATCATTTACTGAAATTCAAATTTTACTGGGTGTCCTGTATTTTTGTTTGCTAAATCTGGAGACCCTGAGAACTTCTCATGAAATATACCTCTGAGATGAAACATGCCCCAGAGCTGTCCCTAGTGATGGGCAAAGAAGAGGGTATTTATCCACCACTACTGTTCATCATTGGTTGAGGACTCCCCTGGCATTTCTGGCCTTCCCTGCTCCCAAGCTGAATGTCCTCTAGCCAGTCAAAGCCCTCGGGCGTAGTTATAGGTGATTACTTTAAGCTGCTGTCTGTGGGAAATTTGGGTGCTCAGGGAAAATGGATGAGGTACCCGCAGCATCACTACAATGGTCCTTGTCCTCTGACAAGGCTGTCATGCGCTGAGACATCCACATTCCCACATTGTCCTTAGTTTCCTTTGGCCCGGACAGCCAACTTCCTTAAGGGCTTATTCACTCAAGGTTGTGCTAAAAACAAAGGAAATGTGGGTGCATGATAACAAAAGTTCCTTGTGTGACACATACACTCACATCTGTTTTCTCTAGAGGAAGCAGTCACCATATGGCCCAGAGACTAATAGTGGACATCTGTCCCTTTCATCCAGTATCATTCACTGCAATAATCTTAGAGTACAACCAGACCACACATTAGCCAACTAGCTCATTTTAAGTGAAGTGGCTCAAACATGCTGAGCTCTAGCAAACAGAAGGCTATGAGAGGAGAGGAAATAAAAATTAACCCTAATCATCCTGCTCTACCAGGCATGGCTGCTGTTGTACAGCAAGGGTCTGTGGTGACAGAGCTGGAAGAATTATCCAGAAGCTTCCCTGTTCACTACACTAAAAAATTTGCTGGGGATTCTCACCCCTAGTGTTTGCCCCCAACCACCACTATGACCATCGTCATGAGAGGGGACAGGGGAGGCTGCAGCAGTGTTATGACAGTCAGGGTTCTCTCGGTAGAAGAGAAGCACTTTGGTATTCCAAGGAGAAAAGATTTTAATACAGGGAATCAAAAGCTTACACAATGATTACAAGGTCTGGGGAAGCAGTATGGAAACTGAAATCAGGAAGGGCCAGGTTCAAGGAAAGCTGCTGACAATAATCCCAGCTGCCTACAACAGCAGAGCAGGTGATTCTCAGGAGGCTGCCCGGAAACTGGAGCAAAGCATATGCCTATCATAGTCCAAGCATCTGTTCACAACTGCCAACGGGGATACTGACTTTTCTTCTGCCTCTCAAATGTCCTGTGAGTGCCTTTAATTGGCAGACTCTAACACAGAGCCATGCAGGAGACATTGGGCAATGAAATTCCAGACTTCCCTGCAATGCAGAGGAGAATAGAGAAAGGTCAGGGATGACACCTAGTTACAAAGACAATCTGGTACAAGCAAATTAAATCAAATCCCTGTATCAAGGGTGGAAGGCACACAGGATGACATCAAAGCCCTGTGACTCCTTTTGAATTAGTAAAAAATCTTATGGTCACTATTAACAGAAACCTTAGGGAAAATTAAGCCCAGGCAGATGTCATGGCTCAATAATTCAGCCAGCTTCTATTTCCTTCTCAAATGTCAAACCGCCTGGAATCCTCAAATATGAATCTGACACACACATGATTCCCATGTGGCATAGGCTATTTTTCCCTTACAGCCTGGTAGTGTTCTCAAGCATAACTAAACTCTTCAAAGCCCAGATGCAAGAGAGCAAGGTCCAGAAGGGGGCAGAAACCTCCTCTCTTCCATGTCGAAGTCCTCCCTGGGGCAGCCCTTTGCAGGGCCCAGAGCTTCCCTGATGACTGACACAAAAATCCACAGCCCATCTGCTTTTGGTGACACCAGAGGGCTATGGCCTGAACCTATGGCCCCAGAGGACAGCCATGTCAGTGTAAGAAAAAAAAACACAGACACTTAATTTGGCATACAAGACATAAACACACACAGTAGCAGGGTACTGTTCTGTTACACTCCCAGATGTCTAACTGGGGAAATTGGGGAGATGGCGGTGTAACAAGTACAGGAGGGAAGGGAGATTTACAGGAGGAAGGTGAATTCAGTTGGACAAGCTGAGTTTAAGCTATCTGCAGGTACAGGCAGGTACAGGCAGCCAACAGGGCCTGGCAGCCAGGATTCTGTGTATTCCTCGTTGAGAATACCCAACAAAGTCACCACACTGCTAGCTCCCTAGCCCTTCCCAGATTCACTCTTGTTCCTCCAGGCACTTCATGCCCTGAGGACAGTGCTGTGACAGCCATCTCCCTAGGAGCCCCTGTGGATCTGTCTCCCTGCCCGCCCCTCACTCCCCTCATTTCCTCTACCACATTAGCCGTGACTGGTGCACTGTGCATGTTCTAGGCCTGGGGTATTGAGTGTGATAACTTGGTCATCAATGAGCAGTCACTTGATAAATATTTGCTCAATTGGACTGAATTGAACTGATGGGAAAGGCTAAAGCTTTTAAAATTATTAAACCATTAGCTGCTTCCAAATCAGATTTGAGGAGAAGCCAAACAAGGACCAGGCTGAGCCAAAAGCAAGAAGAGACCAGCTATGCCGGTGGTCCCAGCCCCGTGCCTTCACAGTTCCCCTTTTGCTATTACATCCTAATCTACCAGCTACCTGCTGAAAACCAACCCCAGGATTCGATTGTACTAGAACTGATTTGGTTTGATTGCAGTTGAACTGCAATGAAGGTAGAATGCAGGGCCTCAGAAGGTCTCCTTACTCAAAGTCAGGACCCTAACAGAAAAGGAGAACTCTGAGAACTGGAATGGGGACATTTGGGTAGATGAGCTTGATAATGTTGAGCACCTAGACTCCTCTGTACCCTCTGTGTTGGCAGAAGTCCCCCTACCCCCTTGTTAGAAGGGGATATTCTCCTATTTTTAGAGACCCTGCAAAGACCTCACTTGAGGCAGTTGCCTCACAGATAATGCTCATTTACACCAAGATCTGCAGCTGCCTTCATTCATTTTCTCCTGACCAGCAACTAGGATCATGTTGCAACACAGCACATATGGGGAAATACAGGCTTGCTCTATGGGAAAATAGCATACACATCAAATGAATTGTTGGATTTGGCAAATACGAACCAGCAGGAACTGGGAGAATGTATACCAGTGGCTCTTGAGGTTGTTGGAGCAAGGGGAGAAATATAAGGCCGGGTAGGTAGCAGTTTATTGATATGGGAGCACTCTTCCATAACTCATTGACATCCTTGTGAGGTCACTTGGACCTGATTTTGTACATTGCTGGGATGGCTTCTTGAAGCTTGGACATGACAATAGCCTGTAATAAATAAGGCGGAGATGCTGGAACTGCCTTGACAGACGATTGAGAAAGGGGTCAGAGCCTCCGGCAGGTAGGAATTTTAGAGTAGATTTATGACATGAGGCCAGACAACCTGTCACTTGACTAGGTTTCCCAAGCCAAAGTCCACAACGAAAGGGGCTTGACCCACAGTTCTGGGTCAATAGCTAACAGCCATAGTGTACCTATAGGCAAGACAGATAAACATCCAAGTAGAGTGTTATTTGACTTGTACTTAAGAGTGAGAGTAAAAAGCTGTTGAGCAGCCACCACAGTGAAAACTCACAATCTCTTAGCAGTTTCCAGACCCAAAGCTCATTTATCGAAGGGATGGCTAGGCCCCATTTTGGAAAGACATGCAATAGCATTTCAAGTAAACAATAAATATTCTCTAAATCCTTGCCCATTGGAAACTACAGCCATTTACACAAAAAATGTGCATTGAGGACACAACTTTTGAGGGCTGTTGAATATAGGGGCTGAGCTGACACTAAACCTCAAGATCTGGAATACCATAATGGTGCTCTGGTTAGAAGGTGGCTTATGGAGGCCAGGTGATATGTTGGCACTAGCCAAAAAAAGGACTGCTGGTGGCCACAGACCCACTCAAGTGTTGCTCGTAGGGACAGTGGTGATGGAAAGTTCTCCCAGTGGATAGTCTTTCAAACAACACTTGTGGATGTCAATTTGGTACGGAGAGAGAAGTGGCATGAGGTAAGATTACTTCATGACGGATGGCCTGCCTAGTTGGTCAGAGACCTGGAAGGAGCAAAACTGAAAGATCAGAGAGTAGGAGATCTGAGGAAGAGACACATGGGTGGACCTATGAGAGTGGGGACAAATTGTACAGATCTTGTGTCTACATTGACACCCACAAGAGAGCGTCTGCCATAGAGAAGGCATGAAGAAACCAAATAAATAGAATAACTCCCTTTTTGATTACTCAAGGGTTTGTGCAATGGGCCAGTGATAGCCTAGGAGGGAAGCTATACGTGCACCCAACAGCTTGAACTCCCTTTCACTAATACTGATCTCGCTATCTGCACTACTGAATTCTGAACCTGCCAGAAGTGCACACTGGCCCTGAACACACTTAAAATGAAACCATTCTTCAGGAGAGCAGCCAGCCACTTGGGCATAGGCTGATTACACTAGACCCCTTCTACCCCGGAGGAGGCAGATTCCTCCTTACTGAATATATTTTTCCTTCCCTACCTGCTTGTTTCTGCCAGCTCTGCTACCTGAGACTCTGATATTAAGATAAAAAAATTTTGAGTTTTGTCCACAATTTCTGGCTCATAACTCCCATGGCCCAATTGTAATATTCCCCTGCCTTTCTGTCTTGGAGCTGGCCACACAGATATTCTCTGACCTTCCTTGTCTGATTGGAGGTCATAAGATCCCCATTGCAGGGGGGTACTGACCCATACCTAGGAGGGAGGAATGCTGCACAGAGAGGCTAAGAAGAATCTGTAGACAGGCCATGCTGGGTTCCCCACATAGTCCATTAGTGTTAGATCACACCCTTTCTGTCCAATCATATTTCTATGTGGTTATCCATGCTTCAATCATGCCTACGTAATGAAGCCTCCATAAAAACCCAAGAGGCCTGGGTTTGGAGAGCTTCTGGGTAGCTGGACACGTGGAGGTTCCTGGGGGGGTGGCACACTCAGGGAGGTTAAGGGAGCTCCACGCCCCTTCTCCCTATACTCTGCCCTTTGCATCTCTTCATCTGTATCCTTTGTAATATCCTTTACAATAAACCAGTAAATGTAAATAAAGTGTATGCCTGAGTTCTGTGAGCCACTCTGGCAAATTAATTGAACTTGAGGAGGAGGTTGCGAGAAACCTGATTGATGGCTGGTAGGTCAGAAGTATAGGTGACAACCTACTACTGCTGACTGGCATCTGAATTGGGGACAATCTTGTGGGACTGAGACTTCAACCTGTGGGATATGGCACTGTCTCCAGGTAGATAGTGTCAAAACTGAATTGAAGGGCACCCAACTGGCATCCACTACAGAATAGCTTCTTGCTTGCTTGCTGGTGGGGAGAAATCCCCACACGTCTGTTGTCAGAAGCATGTTGTGGGACTACAGTGGGAGAAAGTGTTTGTGGTTTTTCCACACGGAGGTTTTACAGGATGATTGAATTGTCAGCATAAGATCTTGTGCAACATTGCCTCAGATGGAGGAACCCATTTCATGGCAAAGGAGAAACAATATGGGGTGTGACCATGGGATCTACGGTTCTTGCCGTACACTGCATCAACTAGCAGCCTTCCATCAAGGCGACATGGACTGAACAACAGAATGGCCTGTCAGAGTTAATCTAGAACGCCAGCTATGGACAAGACATTATAGGATCGGGACTGTCCTCACTCAGTATACTCACTCAATATATATGGTACTTTGTCACCCATATCTAGAATACATGGATCTGGAAACTGAGGAGTGAAAGTAGTAGCCACCTCTCTTACCATCAGACCCAGTGACCCACTTGTGAAATGTATACTTTCTGTCTCCCCAACCTCACACTCTGCTGGACCAGAAGTGCTAGTTCCTGGGCAGGGGTGACCAAGGAGACACTTTCACCAGAGGAGTCAGTAAAGGTCCTATGAACTTAAAGCTATGAGTACTACCTGGTCATTTTTGGCTCCTCATGCCAACAGATCAAGAGGAGAAGAGAGAAATCACTATGTAAGAGAGGAAATTGACCCCAATTACCATGAGGAGATAGGTGGTTGCTGCACAATTAGGAAATGAGAGAGAACATCAAGATATTTATGTTAGCTAGGGTCTTCTGATACCAAAACGAGGTTAAGTGTGCATGGATTTTATTAGGGCAAGTACTGGTGAGAGAAAATGAGGAGGGATCCAGGAGATGCTGGGAGAACATCAGACTTTCCAAATAAAAGAGAGAAAGGAAAGTTGGGTGGAAATGGCCTAGCCTGCTGTATAGTCTAGAAAATCTTAGCAAGGCTGTTGGGGATCTACAGGCTAAAGTCTATTGTCAGGGGAGTCCTACATCTCCTCGGAACAAGCCTGCCTCAGTGTCCCTGCTGTGCTCAGTCATTGTTTGGGAGCAGTGTGGGGGAGGGGGCATGCAGAGGGCGGTAGGGATTCCTAGGAAACGCCCAGTAGATTTCAAAGTGCAGCAGCTGGAGCCCTGGGATAATTATACTCCCTGCAGTTGGAGGTATTCAAGGCACATTGGAGCCATAATGGATGGATGGATAGGTGATAGATAGGTGGACAGACGATAGAGAGAGATAGATAAAATATGCATATATGAGGGTACTTCAGAAAGTTCATGGAAAAATAGAATTTAAATATAATACAAAATAGAAAGAAAAGAAAGAAAACAATCACAATAATATGTTGAACTTTCAGAAGGAGAGAACAGAACTGTGATTAACAGAGATGGAAAAGGGGCGGGGGAAAGAGGTTAGTGAGAAATTGATTAATGGACATGAAGAACGATTATGTTTTGTAATGATGAATATGATAATTATCCTGATTTGATCATCACACATTGTGCAAGTAATAGATCTGCAACATAACCAGCACCATTTTAGACAAGCCCATGTACAAAATGGTGCAGCCCACCTCCTCCCTTCCCCTCTCCCCTTCCCTTTATGAGAAGCCTCCTAACTTAAACAGAACCCCCTTTTGTTTCTGCAAGGACACAGTTCTCCACCCTGATCCATATTAGCATAATGACCCTCCTTGATGGTATCAGCCAGCCCTTGGTGCACTGTATAAACTCTACCACCCCCGCACCTGGGGCTGTCCCCCATTTTCAGGGCAGCCCAGGGCTGTCCTCCATTTTGAGTACAGCCTGGCAGATTTCTTTCTTTAATAAAGCTTGAACGGTACCAGCATCTTGGCTCACTTTCTTTCACACATGTATTGATATTCAACTCCGTACCCCACAAATATGTATAATTACTTATGTTTCAATAAAAAAATAAAATAAAACCTAGAAAAGATGCAAAATATAAAATAAAACATTTCAAACTTTAAAATTAAAAAAAAAGAAGCTAATACAAATCTGTCCATGAATTTTTTTGAAGTACACTCATACAATCTCCCTATTTATTGTTTTTTGTTCAGTCCTTCAGGAGCAACTGACGCAACTTCCCTTTTCTCCCTTCACTTCAGACATTTTGATCAATTTTCTCAAGACCAAAACTATAATCTTCCAAGCCACAAAAGACTGATCAATTTTAGTATGAAAAAATTTTAAACTTCTGGTTGACAAATGACAAAACAAATGAAAAAGAATTTTTGCAACACATATGAGAAAAGGACTAATTTCTTTAATGTATGAAAGTGAGACAAATGAAAAGTGTTAACAACTAGTAAAAAAATGTGTAATGCAGTATAAACTTAAGTACCTTGCTGCAGAGATTAAGGGGCCATTCTACGTATCACCAGGCAGCCAATCTAAGTGCGATGAAGTCAACAAGTTAAAGAGACATCTGCACTCCCATGTTTAGCACAGCTCTGTTCTCAATAGCCAGGAACTGGAACCAATCTAAATGTCCTTCAATGGATGACTGGATATAGAAAATGTGGTATTTGAACACAATGGAATACTATCCTGCCACAAAAAAGAATGAAATTCTGCCACTTGCAGCAACATGGATGAGCTTGGAGAAAATTATGTTATGTGAAATAAGCCAGGCACAGAGAGAGAACTACTACATGTTCTCACTCATATGTAGAAGCTAAAAAAGTTGATCTCATAGAAGTAGAGAGTAGAATAGTGGGTACTAGAGAGTGCTGGGGGGTGTGGGGGAGAGGGCATGGGAAGAAAGTGGTCAGCAGATAGAAAATAGTAGAGAGACAGGAAGAACGGGATCCGGTGTTCTATAGTAATATAGGGAGACTACAGTTAACAACAAAGTACTGTGTACCTTTGAATAGCTAGTCAAGATGATGCTGAATGTTCCTAACACGGAGAAATGACAAATGTTTGAGGTGATGAATATACTAAGCATCCCAATACAATTGCACACTGTATGAATGTACCCAAATATCATATTGTACTCATAAATATATACAATTATCAGGTGTCAGTTAAGAAAAATAAATTATAAAGAGAGAAACAGAGAGGAGAATAGTGGTTACCAGAGGCAGAGAATGGGATGGGGAAAGGGGACAAGAGGAAGGTAGTAGACTGGTACAAAGTTACAGAGTTACAGATAGGAGAATAAGTTCTGGTGCTCTAGGGTGACAATAGCTAATAATACTGTATTGTATATCTCAAGACAGCCAGAAAAGAGGATCTTGAATGTTATAACTGCAAAGAAATGATAAGCGCTTAGGTGATAGATATGCTAACCATTGTGATTGGATCGTTGTACAACATATGCATGTGTTGAAACAACAAACTGTACCCCACAAACATGCACAATGAAAAGATAAATTTGAAAAAAGAAATCTAAGTGCAATCCAAATTTTTATACACAAACTTGAAAAAATTGTAACCAGTTACAAAGTTTTGTTGAAAGACATGATTCATAGTGAAAAATGAAAAAGATTCTCACACAAGGTGCAAAAAAAAAAAAAGACAATGTAAATACTTGGTCCCCTTAGAAAATCTCGTAGTTGAAATGGGTGACAAATTGGCTATCAATTTGAACAAAGTGTCTCCTAAATTCAGTTCCATTTGCTAAGCGCATATTTCCCAGGCAAATTTCTGGTAAGAATTATGTTCTCCAGTCAGATTTCTCTCCTGAGGAAAGAGGCTCTGACTGACTGGCATGACATTGTGAACCCTTTAGTTGGCAAATTTATGGGAGTAGAATGCTGCCACAAATCCATTTTAGTAAGTTCATAAACCTGAGACATTTTCCAACCATGTGATCACTCATGAATATGATGACAGAGAGGCCCTGGACCTGCCCAGCTGAAGGAAGACTTCAGGCTGTTGGTTTTCCTACTGAAGGGAAAGACTCCAGAAATTCCAGCCCCAGGGACAAGCTGAGCCCCAAGTGTTTACGGTATCTCTGTTGCTCTTAGGTCGATGGAAACGGCCTGCAGCACCACCCCTGAGTCCTAGGACTCCCCTATCCACATCAGCTCTGCTGAGGCTGCGGAAGCCTCGGGCCAGCTCCCCTGAGTTAGAGAGTTCTGCCCTGAGGTTGGGAGGCAGGATTCACAAGGGGGTGGGCTTTCAGCCAGTGGCCTAAACCACTGATTTGGAAATGGGGAGGAAGCAGGAAACACGGAGGTCTCTGCTCCGGTAAAAGCTAGGGTAGCATGAGTCTCCTGGACAGGGTGGCAGATGAACGAGTGGAATCACATCCCCTCATAAGGAAGCCCAGGACCCCACAGAAATGCAAACTCAGGGTCAACACTGTCACTCACGCACACAGCCCAGGTGCTCTCCGCTAGTAGAAGGCGACCTCTGCCCATTAGTATTTGACAGGGGGGCAGGGGGGATGGAGAGTGCTGGTCGTGGGCGGGGAAGGATGGAGAGGTATGAGAGGCAGAAGGAAGGCAGGCCGTTCACAGCTCCCACGCTGCCTCCCTTCTTCCAACACACATGCCTCTGCCATCAGACAGAGGTACAGCTTCTTCCTATTGGAGAATGGTCATCTCACTGGCTGTACAGGGATGATTGCAGTGAGAAGTGACAGGAGGGAGAAAAACACGCTGAAGCTCTTATTTTCACTTGTTTTATGCGCCACGTTCATATAAACTGAACTATGGTTTCAGGTGCTTGTGAGAGAAAGGTGATGGCAATCCCAAGGGCTTGCAGGCGTCAGTGACCTGTGTGTGTCCCACCACCTGAGTGATTAATTGTAATGGTGCCAAAGTATGCATGGACCATAAGAGCGTGGCTCTGTATGCGGGCTGTGTAGGGAGGTAAGGATTAGGGCCTTTGTGGCTTATGGGTTCCTCTGGAGGGGATTGCTTACTGAAAATAGGAATGGCTGAGAGGGTAGACAGCAGAGTCATTGGGACTGTTGGGACATGGAGAGGAAGCCCAGAAAACAGAGACAGAGCCCAGACCCAGAACCCAATCCAGACTCAGTTCTCCTCAGCTGCCCACCCAGAGGAGATGCCTTTTCCTAATTGAACAAAAGTGCCACCCAATCATCAAGCTGTACACCCCCAGTGCTTTGTCCACACAGGGCTCTTTTTTAATTCACACAAAGGTAAATACTAATTGACCAATCTCAAAAGCAGCCCAGAATGAGTGTGGATAATGGATTGGGGGACCCTTAGGATAAGATCAGTTAGGATTTGATTAATGCAGCCTCTGCCCGCATATAGATATCTGGTGTTTGGGGGCTCAGGATTCAAAATGGCTTAAGTTGTGTCGCACTCTTTTACCTGCCCATAACCCTGCCGACTGGGCCAATTGTCAAGCTAGGGCTGGGTGTGGAGCTCACAGACCCCTCAAGCCCATTGTCCAGACTGGGTCACAAATCCTTTACATGCCAGGCTGGGTCCCCAAACCCCTCACATGCCAAGCTGGGTCACCAGACCCCCACACGCAGATCCACGAGCTAGGCAACCAGCCAAAAGGTCCCTGGAAGCTGTAGGTTAGAGAGCATGGCCATGCACGATGGATGCCCGAGGCAGACACCAGCCAGGGTGGTGGTGCCGCCTGTGCATACTAACTCCACCCACACACAACCTGCCCACAAAGAATGCACCGCACCACCCCCAACCTGCCCTGAGGTGAGGGGACCTGATTAAATTATCCTATTTTCCCAACAATCCACCCCTTCAGGGTCCCTCGCTGTACAATCTATTCGTTCAGACTCTTCTGTGATGTTCCCTTAGCAAGGATAGATGACCCTTACATTCACATATTTCACATTCCATCCCAGTCCCAAAAGTCTTTAGCTTGTTGCAGCACCAACTCAAAAGTCCAAAGTCTCCTCTGAGACCAAAAGCAAAAGTCCTTCCACCTGTGAACCTGTATAAACAAAACCAAATTTATCTACTCCCAAGTTACAATGGGACAGACATTGGGTACACATTCCCATTCCAGAAGGGAGGAATAGAAAGGAAAACAAGCCCAAGAACAAATCCAAAACCCAAATAGGGCAAAAGTTAAGCACACTGGGGCACCTGGACCCCTAAAGCGTTGGGCAACGTTGCTCCTACAGCTCTGCCAACTGCAGCCCATTGAGCTGCCCTGGTGCCTGCAGCTTTTCCAGGCTGGTGCTGCACACTGCCAGCAGCCCCTCAGTTCTGGGCTCCTGGTGGCAGTCCCGCCATCCTGGCTCCACTAGACATTTCCTTAGTGGGGGTTGTCTATGGGGCTCCAACCTCACTTTTCTGCTCCACATTTCTCCGTAGATGACCTCCACAGCAGCTCCACCCCTGCAGCAGGTCTCCACCTGAGTCCCCCCGGCTCTTTCATACATCTTCCAAAATCTAGGTGGAGGCTGCCAGGCCTACACTGCTCTCACATACTGCTGGCCTGCAAACTTAACACAACATGAACACCACCAAGGTTTTCGGCTTTTGCTGTTCGGAAGTGCTGAGGCAGGATGGCTCCAGCCAGAGCAGCCAGAGTGCAGAGAGCAGTTTGCTGAGGGCAGCAGTGCCCCAGTTCTGTCCTCCAGAGAAACTCAGTTCTCCTAGGCCTTGGTCTATAATGGGAGGAGTGCTCTTCCAGACTTCTGAAATGGCCTCAGGGCCTGTGATGGGTGGGGCACCCATCCAGACTTCTCAAATGCCTTTAGGGCTTTTTCCCCACTGTCCTGGTTCTTAGCATCTGGCTCCTGAATTACTTCAATCAGCTCAGATTACACCAGCTATTCACTCAGTCTCAGGCAGTTCAGCAGCACTCGCCCACACAGTTCAAACAGCTGCATTAGCCCAGTCCATCAAGGAGTGGCTGCCCTGTCCCTGTGCATATCTGCCGCTCTCCTGTAACTGCTGCCACCAAGACAGGCATGTAGTAACAGAGACTAACTTTTCCACCTTTTCACCAGGTGAAAACATACTTGAAATACTGTAGGGGCACCTGTCCTCGGGTCATCTGCCCATCTGCATGTGGCACTCTTTTCTTGGGTTTATATGGCACCTGTCCAGCCATCGGATTTAAGTGGCAGCCTCCAAGCCTTTTGCCCTCAGACAAACGCAACATGCATTTACTATATCATCTCTAAAGCACGTTACACCATCCACCCCTAGGTCCCATAGGCTGCTCGTGCTTCACTTTAATGAGCAGATAGTTCCAGGAGATGCACAGTTTTCCCCAACTCACCACTGGGTTGTTTGTCTTCCCTGGTGTGAGAAGCAGGAGTGGCCAGTCACTGCATGCCATCCTCCAGGACATCTATCCTTGCTTCCAACAACTCTGCTTTCTGCCGCAAATCTCAATCAGTTTGTGGCATAGTTAGCAGTAGCCAGGCTCGCGTCAACAGAAAGGTGGCCATAGGGCAGAGCATATTCAGAAGTAGCCACATTTCCTCCTTCTTCCAAAGGTTTTCATCTCCTGTACCTGCTCAGAATCCTGTCGCAGACTACACCAATTGTCGTGCTCTTTTACCTGCCTGCAACCCTGCCAACTGGGCCAATTGTCGAGCTAGGGCTGGGTCTGGAGCTCACAGAACCCTCAAGCCCATTGTCCAGACTGGGTCACATACCTTTCACATGCCAGGCTGGGTCCCCAGATCGCTCACATGCCAGGCTGGATCACCAGACCCCTCACATGCAGGTCTGTGAGGTAGGTTACTGGCAAAAAGGTCCTTGGAGCCATAGGTTCTAGAGCATGGCTGTGCACAGAGCAGCTGCCCAAGGCAGATGCCAGCCAGGGTGGCAGTGCCATGCAGGTGCACTAACTCCACCCACACACACACCATTTGCTTACAAAGAATGCACTGCACCACCCCCAACTGGACAGGCAGGCGAGGGGGGCTGATTAAATTATTCTATTTTCCCAACAAGTTGAAATCAGTGTATTTCATCTACTCACAATTGAACTCCTAGGAATAACATAGAATAGACATTAAGAATGTAGACTTCAAAGACAGTCAAGACTCAGAATTAGAATCACAGCTCTGACAGGTAGTAGCCATATGATCTCAGACAAAATATTATATTCTCTAAGGCTCAGTGTCCTCATTTAAAAAAACAGGGTTGATGCCACAAACTTCCCTGGATTATCATGAAAATGAAGGAGAAAATGAGTTAATGGGCCTGAGCCGCATTCAGGGCATCTCTTCGTATGGTTTTCTCCTCTCTGGACCCTACACACAATTCCTTGTGATACAATACAAGACTCAGTTCTCCTAGAGACGATCTCTCTTAAGCCAGAGAATTGTGCTTTGGAAATGGAATCAAGGAACTCAGGAACATTTAATGGCTAACCATAATTGCAAATCTGGACTCTCTAGGAAAAGAAAAAATCTTAACATTTCACCCTTAATGCATTCACACCCTAATTCAGATTTTAAAAAATTGCGGTAATTAACAAGACAAAGGAAAAGATGAGGATCAAATAAGTGGTATTCATTTGTTAATTCAGCAAACATTTATTGAGCAACTACTTTTAGACTATGTACTGAGCTAGATGCCAGAGATATAGAGTGTGGTTGAAGAGACAGACAAGTAAATGGCTGGACTTAGCAAGGAAGGTTTCCTCTTGGAAGTGATGACTTCCAGAGGAGGTGATGCTCACGCTCAGTCCTGAGGAACAGTAGGAACAATCCAGGTGATGACATGGATAAGTCCTGGCAGAGGGAGCGCTGCAGTGGAAATCACCTGGGCATAGATGTGGGGCCTTGACAACTCAACAAAATGAAGGCTGGAAAGTGGGCAGGATAATCTCATGGGTACATCTTGGGAGGAGGAGAAAGGGATGACGGCCTGACATAAAGAGCAGAGAGGAGTGGCAGCTGCCCAGACATCTGAGCACCTGCCCAATCTCAAGAGCCACTCATCACTGGGAATCCCTGTAGACCTCAGACAAAGCAAAGAAGAGGTTAGATGCTGCCAAACAACTTTACTGCTTGGTTGGGGTGTTACAGCCATTGGCAGGGATGTGCTATGAGCATTTAGTTGGATGTATGAGTGTGTGTTCCACTCCTATGTCCCCTCCTACCAAGAAAAAGAAAATGGTGCTGTGGAGTGTTCTGATGAGGAAAGTTGACCCAGTCATTGCTTTGAGACCAGCTTCAGGGCATTTGGCAACCAAATATAATCATTACCTAATATAAATCCAAATATTTGAAAGTACAAGACGTTAAGAACACAATTCATGCCATCAGCTCCAGACATCCTTGCAGTGGAAGACAAATATTCAGACCTTTATGGGCACAGGACTGAGCAGTGGAAGATGACCTGTCAATCCTGTCTGTTTACAAGCTGCCGCACAAGAACAGACTCTCTTATTTCCTTTAAAACTTAGTCTCTGTGTCCTCCTCTAAGACACTCTCCTAGAAAAACCATCACTGTACATTGTCAGCCAGATATGTATGTCGACCCAAAGTACTGTTTTAAAATATAAATTCGCTGTCAATGTTTTAGAAATCATGTAAATTCACATAGAAATACAAATGTCCAGCCAATTTTACTCATTTAGATCATCTGCCTGAACTCTGCAAGATATTCGAGTTTGAAATGTCTGCCCCAGCATCCCCCACCCAACCATGCCTGCCCCACCCAAGAGACAAAGGCTGCCTTGTTTTCCTCCCACTTGACGGCAGCATCAAAGACCATTGGGGTGTGACAAGACTCACGGATACTTGTCACCAATTCTCACTTCATTTTATAGATGAGGAAATTGATGGATAGGAGCTCATAGAATATGGTCAAAGTTATACACTGGTTGACAGCAAAGCCAGGAGAGAGTTTAGACTTTTGTCTTCTGAATCCATAAGCATGTTTTGGAGATGGGGAGGTAAGGAAAACTTTCTCATTTCTCCCTTCATCAGTTATCTTGCTTTGATACCTGCTGTGCCCCAACTCATGCCTATCTTTCCTGCAGGATTTGGGGCTCTTCAATCTACTATTGTACGTACCACTTTTGAGTAACCAAGTAGCTATTTTCTAATGTAACGCAGATATTCTTAAATTCTCTA
This sequence comes from Cynocephalus volans, assembly GCF_027409185.1. NCBI lineage: Eukaryota > Metazoa > Chordata > Mammalia > Dermoptera > Cynocephalidae > Cynocephalus > Cynocephalus volans. Next base: position 109,418,593 of record NC_084462.1, read on the forward strand.
GCTAACAGGGATCATGCTTCTCTTAGTGTGAGTTTCCCTGAATCCCCATCCTGCTTACTCATTGAAAATCCCACCTTATACCAAGATTCTTTTCCCAGATATTTATGATTATCCTCAAGGAATGCTTCAAGGTCCCTCAGACCCATCTAGATTGTTCCCAGTCCTCCTTCCTGGGTCTGGACTGCTCTTCATCTCTACCACAGCTCAGTATTTTCATCTCATCTCCAGCTTCTCCACGCAGATAATTCTCCCCCTTAAGCCACTTCATTCCAAGTCCGGACATAGATAACTCCTATATTTGCACAAAACTTTGCTTAAGGCTTTTTGATAACAGGATCAAGTTACACTGCAGAGAAGAACGTGTAAAACCAGTTACTGGTTGTGTCTGTTTCTAGACTCCATAGGTTATGACTATCCACAGATTATCTGTTGGCCATGGCCCTGCTTTGTTCCCACCTGCACCAGAATTGCAAGGGCCAGAGGCAGGCCTTTGGTCATCTCTCTGTCTGGGAACTCAGGCCTCCCAGCTCTTCTGAGCCCACTGAAAGAAGGAAAACCTAAGTTCAAAGCCAGCTTTTCCACCGAACATAATCATTTGCAGAAGTGACAGTTCTACCCGCAATGAAGGCGAACTGTTAGATTATCTGCACAGTGGTCTGGCACTGCTGTATGTACCTTTTCACCCCAGAGCAGTGTTCTGCCTTTGCTTTGCATGACTAAAAGGCCCACTGAAATATTTGCACGGTATCAACAAAGCAAGGCCTCTACTCCCCAAAGATGAACTCTAACCTTCCCCTTTAACAAAACAGAAGAATTGGTAGCATTTTAAAATGTTTTTCTTCCTACTTGTAGCCACTGAGTTTAAAACGATATATAGGGGTTTAACTTCAACTAGAAGAACTAAGAAAAAAATCTTTTATGAAGTTTGCTGGGAGGCGAAGTTTATATTTTTAATATTCTGAGGTTGACATGGTTTATGGGAAATGATGAAAGAGTAAAGAAAAGGGAGGAGGATTTCTCTGAGATGGGAAGGAAAGAGACCCACACAAGGAAGGGTAGACCACCAAATTTTAAATCTCCTCGAACACTTAGCCTTACTCTTTACTTAATAATTTAAGAAACTACAGCCCTGAGAAGGAGATGATTTAGCCAAAAGGAGGTATCTAATTAGTGGCGGGGACAAGTGAATAAACCAGACCTCTTGACTCCTGATCCATTTTTCTATCCGCCACGTGGGGTTGCTTTCAGCAGAGGACAGGTGGGCAAGGGAATAACAGAGAGGCTTCTTCAACAGTGATTTCAAACCTTCCTAAAAAGAAATGTTTCACATATAACTGCGAAGGCTTTGAGGAGGGGTGAGGAACACCTTAGAGAGGACGTTGGTGAGCAGGAGGAGGGATAGATGAGCTGGGAGTCACGACACCGGGCACATGTACAGGGTGACCGGCAGCAAAGTTGTTTCTTCTTGATTCTGTAATGGGAAGCTTATTTTTATTTAACTTGTAGTAAATGTTTTCTCATATAACTAGATTCTGACACTTTATACAATGCTTTTTTAAAAGAAATAAGATGCAGGTAGGGAGGGAAATGGCGAGTTACTATTTAATGGGTACAGAGTTTCAGTTGGGGAAGGTGAAAAACTTCTAAAGATGGATGTGGTGGTGATTGCACAATGATATGAATGTACTTAATGCCACAAACTGTACATTGAAAAATGGTTAAAATGGTAAATTCTGTGTTAAATATATTTTACCATAATTTTTTTTAAAAAAATGTTTTCAAATAAGAAAGAAGATGCCAGTATTGGGAAGGGCTTGATCTCCAGATGTCACAGCAGAAGTAGCCAACCAAGGAGTTGCTACCTCAGCCACAATAGGCAGCTGCCACCACAGCTGTCAGAGCCAGGAGAAGACACACAGGGCAGAACCCCGGAAAAGAATCAAACATGGAGTTTCCCATTATCTTCTACTTGTGGAGTCGGGAAAGCTTTAATTCCTGGCATCCATGTATGACAATCCACAGTCTTGCCAATTAGAGCAGCCTACTGACATAGTTTGGATATGTTTGTTCCCCCAAAGCTCATGATGAAACTTAACCCCCACTGTGACAGTGTTAAGAGGGTAGGAAATCCTATTATGGTAATTGAAAAGTGGAGCCTTGAAGAGATGATTAGATTGTGAGGACCATGCCATAGTGAGGAAATTAATCCATTGATGATTTCATGGTGGTCATAGGTGTGGTTCTGATGGCTTTAAAAGGAGAGTGTGAGAAGCTCTTTCCCTCTCTTGGTCAGCCATTTGCCATGTGACACCCTGTGTCACTGTGTAAAGTCACCACCAACAAGGCCCTCACCAGATGTATTCCCTGGACTTTGGATTTCCCCTCCTCTGAAACTATAAGCAGTAAATATTTTTTCTTTACAAAATACCCAGTTTCAGGTATTTCTGTTGTAAGCAGAAATGGACTAATACACTCATCTGATCCTTGGTGTCTAGTCTTTACCAGAACACCTCCTGTAGGCATGGTTGACTGCCCCTTCACTGAGGTCAGTTCCCAGCCCCTCAGGAGATCAGCTGATACCTGTGAATCAAATCCCCCACCCTAAATCACATTGTTGGTGTGGCTCAAAGCCCCCACCATAAATCACAGTGTTACTGTCTGGCTGGCCCAAGGACCCAAAGCAAATGAAGGCACTTCTACCAGGCAGGACATTCCAACGGCTTGGAGATCACCTCCCAGAAGCTGGGAGCAAAGGCAGACCTCTTTTTGGCTAAGGTTAGATTTTCTACAATTCAGCAAGTCTCAAGTCTTATTGAAAACAACCAGGGGAAAACTGCAGAAGAGAATTTAACAGCATTTCCTTCCTTTCCACACAAGCGTATGGTTGGATTAAGAATCCTATCTCTGAATCTGAATATTCTGTTCATCCTGAGAACTTGACTTTGAGAGGAAAGGAAGAACTTTGTGAATTGCAGTAAATCACCTGAGATTCACTGATCTGCCTAAGAGAAGTTTTAGATTTCTGTAAAAGAAGAGTGTTGTACAGAAAAGCGATGAACATTCTGCTGTTTCAACTTCTTACGTGTGAGCAAGCTCTCTCTTGCTTAACAGCCATCAAGAACAGGAACAGACACTGTCTCGTTGCAGGTGAAAATGAAATGCTTATCACAAGTTTGGCCCAGAATTCAGTATTTGTGCAGTAAAAAATCAAGCACAGGTTTCAGATGAAAAACATGGATTTCCTTCTATATTTTTAGTTTCAAAAATAACACTTTGTATGCATATATAGGCCTATAAAAGAGAGCAAGTAACTAATACATGTGCAGACTGCATTTGTACCTGCTGGACGTTTATTTGGGTCTGATCATGTCACTCAGAAAAAAAAATTTTTGAAAGCTGTTGGGAAAATAGAATTGTTTGGTCAGGGCCCTCACCTCGGGTCCCATTGGGTGTGGTTTAGCACATCCATTGTAAGCAAATTGTATGTGTGTGGGGGGAGTTACTGCATATGCATGCCAATATATCTTTTTAGTTTTGTTGCTATTCTTATGTTCTTCAGAGAGAGAGAGAGAAAGAAAGAGAGAGAGAGGAGTTTTAGTGAAGCAGGTGGGTGGACTACTGCATCAGGCATCCACCCAGTGTGGCCATGCTTTCCAACCTACAGCTTCCAAGGACCTTTTGGCTGGTTACTTAGTTCACAGGCCTGTGTGAAGGGGTCTGGTGACCCAGCCTGGCATGTGTGGGGCCTGGGGACCCAGCCTGGCATGTGAAGGGTTTATGGCCTAGTCTGCGAATGGGCTTGAGGGGTCTGGGAGCTCCAGACCCAGCCTCAGCTCTACAACTAGCATGGTCACATAGCTTTACAATTGAAACAGCACGAACAGGACAAAGAGTGCTACAATTGGCAATGTCGACAGGATTCCAGACATTAGCCTTAGCCATAGTGCCACAATTGGCGTAGTCAGCAGGATTACACCACAACTGGCATAGTTGGGGTTGAGTAGCTCTGCAATTGACTATGTCGACAGGATTAAGAGCTAGACAATTGGCACTGTGAGGATTCTAGGCCTTAGCCAGCCAGACGAAAGCCTTAATAAAATAATGTTAGAGTATATTCTTGTTTGTATTAATTTGGCTTATGATTAACTGCTTTACAATTCAAAATTGTCAAATTGTTTCATATAGTAAATAACATTAATTTTTTTAATGTGTAACACTTATTGAAATAAAACTACCAATCTGAACTTTTGAAAATTTAATTCCATTTTGGTTTAAGCTAGTTACTTAAGAGAAATGTATTATCTTTGCCTTAATGGTTTTTAAAATTTATGGAAAGGAATGAAAAAGATTAATTTCAAGAAAGTTTACTTAATCTTTGACTACTGATTCGATTCAAGATAGATTGGCTGAAAAAGTCTTGTTAGCTTTAAATAGGAGAAATAACTACTCTTGCATATACCATGTACATAACTCATAAGCACTTCTTATAGTATGAATGTGTCATAAAACTTTTAGGCCTACTTGGATAAGACTTTTTTCAAAATCAAGTAGGATTTTTTTAAAATGAAAAACTGAAGTCTCCTCATCTACACTACCGACTTGTAGTAGACGAGATATCCTTTGTGGGGAGGAGAAACCACACCAAAAAAATTAGACTAATAAACTGACCACAGAAATAATAAACTGGTCCACAGAAAAATAGCATTCTCTATTCATATGAACACTGACAATTAACAGTGGGTTATGACATCCTTAACTTACTGTCACAGTAATGAATCATAGCTTTAGATGTAATGGTGTTTATGCAGGATTCTCTGAGAGCTGAAAATTATTTCAAGTCTTCCATCAAGGTAGAAAGATTGAGAATGGCCTCCCTAGAACCTACTGCTGCTGTGTCAATGTGACGTGAGCTTCTGTGCCCTCTGGTTTGCTCACTTTCTAATCCCTGAGGACTATGAAGAGCAAAGTTCTGCTGACCACTGAACCCAGCCACTCAAAAGACAGGACCTGTTGTGGTTTTGTTTTGTACAACTTGAGCACCTGGGCCCACGTGGGCACCTGGTTTACTGCAGGGCTGAAACACGGTTGCCAGCTTCCCTATGTTCTCATGAACTCTTTCAGTCAAAAAGTGCAGAACTGCTATTAAATGAGGTAAATATTCTTGTGCTCATATAGATAGGTCTTCTAGACACAGCATGACAAAAAACAAGTTACAAAATGACTTATAGCGTGTAAATACATTTATGTAAACACATCAAGTTATATGAGTTTCTAGCTGATTGTGTGTTCACAGAGGATGAACTAAGCTACAGGTGAAGGTAAAGGATGTAATACTGTGATAAAATAAGAAACATCTTTTGGTCTTCTTCCCTGGACAGAGCTTGGACAGAGCTCCTATAATCTTTGTAATTTCCTAAGGGATAAAGCTGCTAAAGCATTTTTTGTTCTAATATTTGGTTTTTGACTCCATTCCCTGACACAGAGCTACTAAATGCCTTAGATTTCCTAATGATAATATCAATGTTTGTTCTAATGAGGTGACTCTTGCTGGGCTCCTGGATGCGGCTGGTCACCAGGAAGACTCAGTCATGATTAGAAACTTGGAACTTTCAGCCTAACCCCTGTTGCCAGGGAGGGGAGAGGAGCTGGAGATTAAGTTAATAATAGACCATGTCTACATGATGAAGCCTCCACATAAATCCCTAAAAGACAGGGCTCAGAGAGCTTCTGGGTTGGTGACACGTCCATTTTCCAGGAGGGGGTGTACCCCAGCTCCACAGGGACAGAGCCCCTGTACTTGGGAACCTTCCAGATCTCATTCTGTGTATCTCTTCATCTGGCTGTTCATCTGTATTCTTTATCATGTTCTTAATAATAACCTGGTAGAAGTGTTTTCCTGAGTTTTGTGAGCCATCAGAGCAAATTATCAAACCTGAGGAGGGGGTTGTGGAACTCTCAGTTCACAGACAAGGCAGACAGAGTGTGGGTAACCTGGGGAAGCACTACTTGCAATTTGGCATCTGAATTGAGGGAGCAGTCTTGTGGGTCTGAGCCCTTAACCTACAGGGTCCGCACTAACTCCAGGTAGTGTCAGAATTGAAATATAATACCTGGTTGGTGTAGAGAGAGTAGAATTGGTTGGTGTGAAGAAAACCCCACACATTTGGTCACAGAAGTGTTGGAAATGTTGAATATAGCACAGAAAACCATCTGTTTTCCTTTTTAAGGTAAATTGGGGGCAGGGAAAGAATAGAAGGAAAAAATTGCCCACTGAGAGCCACTAAAAGGAAATTAATTTTAAGAAAAATAAAACTGCTAAATATAGCAAATGGGATGAGAGCTGCTATATACAAAATGACAAATTAACAAAGTAACATATCCATCATCTGTAAATCAATTTATAGTTATCAAAACATTTATATATGTGTGTATATGCATGTATGTTTATGTATATGTGTAGATTATGTATATGTGTATGTGTATATAAATTCTCTGCCTGAAGATAGAACACACTGCTTCTTTACTGGGGCAGGAACACTGAGTTATACCTTCAAGTCCTGAGTCATATTACTGTTTGTTGTGAATAAAATATGCATAAAGACAAATATTTGCAAGACTAGGTACTAATGCCAGTTACCTTGGCAAGGATGCAAACCACTATTCCTCTGAAAATCATATCTGAAAGCCAGATAAAAGTAGGTCTACTGTGGAAAGAAACTGCCTGCTATAAAGGGATTAATTGTTTTCATACTTTTAAGCCTGATCCACAACTGGCAATGGAAGCCTGTATCTTGCAAACAAGTCTTAGACACGTAATATTTGAAAAAGGACAGATACATCCTGTACCAAGGACTTTGGAATGGAGATCAGGAAACTTGTAGCTGAGAAAACCTTTACAGAGGAGCGTAGGCTGAAATTAGGGATGTCCACTGTCTTCGTTCATTTTCTGCTGCTATGACAGAATAACAGACTGTGAAATTATAAACAATCGAAGTCTATTTGGCTCATGGTTCTGGAGGCTGAGAAGGCCAAGAACATGGTACCAGCATTTGTCAAGGGCCTTCAGGCTACATCATATCAAGCAGACAAAAGGACAAGCAAGCACACCAGACAGAGAGAAAACAGGGGCTGAACTTATCTTCTTATCAGGAGCCCACTGCCACGGTTCTAATCCACTCCTGTGATACGGCATTAACTGCTCTCATGACCCAATCACCTCTTAAAGGTCTCACCTCTTACTGTCAACACAATAGCAATGAAATTTCAGCATGATTTTTGGAGGGGACATTCAAACCATAGTACCCACTTTAAGTGGGACCAGGCCAGAGGTTCTGTAGTTGGTTTCCCAACTTCAGCCTTCATTCAGACACCCCCCTAACTTCAATAGGTATGTTGGGTCCAGATGCAAAATTTCTTGAGTTTTAGTCCACCACATTTTATTCATTTTGTAATTGAGCCCATAAAACAACTTTGCTTAGTAGAGCATGGAGCTTGGAGACCAATCCTACCACTGATGGAGGATGATTATATTGGCTGGGCAGATTACTTAACTTCTCTATGACTCGGTTCTCTTATGTGTAACATGAGGATAGTACCACTCACCTCAATGAATTTTTATATTGTTGAAAAACACGGAGTGAGCTTTATTTATTACATAGTGAGCATTCCAAAAAATGGACCCACTAATTGTGGAAACAACCACTCTAGAACCCTCTTTAGGAAGAAAGGGGCTGTTTTTAACTGAGATCAAATACCAGCTGTGCTGCCCACCCCATTTATCTCAGCTTGGACTCCCTGAGTCTCAACACACAATCTTTATAATCCTATAAGATGCTCAAGTCATTTGCAGAGGACAGATATTAAGACAGAGATGTGATTTTTCTAAGAGAACCAAGAAATTCTAAATAATAAATGTCTATCATATGAGATCCTAACTCTGGAGGAGTATAAAATATTGACTCTGCCTTTAAAGTACTATCAGCCTTGCAGAGGTTGGGGGAGGGGAGGTGGCAAAACTTAAGAGTTTGGTTGGAGAGACAGACACGTAAAACCAAATATATTTCTCTAATAAGGCTTCCCGGCAGAAGTGATTATTTCCAGAGGAGGTGATGACTTTGTTGAGTTGTTCTTTCTTTTTTTTTCTTTTTATTCTGCTGCAGTGGGCTACTGTGAACTCACAGAGAGAGGCAGGAAACACCAAGGCTTAAGACAGGAAACAGAGTTTATTGAAGAGTCTGTTGAGCCAAATGCCAGCATAAGTCCAAAGGCTGAGCACTGAATGCAGTGGGGCAGTCATTTTCATATCATAGCATTTCTGGGTTTTACATAGCTGGGTAGAGGGTGCTTTATCTTAGGGTGGAAAATTACAGGCAAGGAAAAAAAAATAAGAGAAGTTCAGTTTCAGCAGTCTGTGATAACCACAGGGTGAGAGAAGGCGGGGATGCATGACATCCTGGCAGGGGTCTAGGTTACAGCATAGCATGGCAGAACATAGATGTCTAATGGGCACAGCTGGGCTTGACACAGTTGGGTAAGCGCAAGTGCCTCAGTTCTTTTTTTTTTGGCAGCTGGCCAGTATGGGGTCCAAACCCTTGACCTTGGTGTTATCAGCACCACACTCTACCAAGTGGGCTAACCAGCCAACCACTTTGCTGAATCTTGAGGGTAAAGAAGGTACAATCCTGGCGATGAGGAGAAGCAAGCATGAAAATGCAAGAAAATTGTTCTGTTTATAATAAAAGGAGCTTGTGAAGTCAAAGGGAGATGAGGCGAGGAGGTGGGTCAGGGAAACATTAACAAAATCTCAGTGTGAGAAGTCAAAGAATTTATACTTTGTGAAATATACTAAAAAGCATATGTACTTCACAGGGCTTGGTTTTCCAAAGTCTTGCAGTTTCAAATACTAACCTTGCAAGGACAGGAAATTTTCCTCAGGCTATAAGTCTCTGATTTAAGATTTAAAAAATGTGGCACAGCAGGTTGCTGGCTCAAAGACAGACTAGTTACTGATTGTTATGTAAAGATACTGAGAAATTTCTATAAGAAGAAATGTTTGCTAAGATCAAGCTTGTGTTGATAAGATCACTTGTCTGCTGGAATGTCATCTGGCTTGTTTCACTGAAAGTTACCAGCCTATATTGTTAAACTATAACCCCACCTTTGTTCTCTTCCTGTAACTTCCTGGTCTGGATAATAAATGCAGGAAGAGAACCCCAATTCGGCATTAATTTCCCGAGGAAGGGATGCCTCTTGCTTAAGGGTTCCTACAGGAGATTAACCACTTCAGGGCTTCTCACTGCTCTTAAGAGATAGGCTTTGAGTAATCCTTTGTGTCTCCGTCAGACAGGGGAAGCGGGGTGACAAATCCATGGGGGGCAAAGCAACACAAAGCAACAATACTTTATCATAAAAGCCAATGGGGAGCCATTGTTGAGTCTTAGCAATGACAGGGACTTGCACAGCTTTTTACCTTGAAAGATCACTCCAACTTGGTTTGGAAGTAAAGATACAGGATGTGCCCAGTTTCCCTGAGCTTGGGTTTCAGGACATTCCTCTGGGTTTCCTGCCACTCACTGAGGTCTCAGGCCCCCTCCTGTGAGCTCTCCCCTGGAGGAAAGCTACTGTTACCAGCTAGACCAATTTTTAGCACCAATATGGGAAAATGAGACAAAAGGGGCCTGGCTTCTCCAATCCACTGGCTGGTCATGCTCAATAGAGAGCACAGAACATTCTGGTGCATATAACTGGGAAACCACCCCCTGATTGAATATTCATTAGATAGAAAAACTATAAAAGCTGAATCCCAGGTGAAGGCAGGGTTGTTGCTCACCCTCCTGGAGGCAACCTGTACTTTGCTGGCTGAGGTGTTTATTTAACTTTGTATCTAACTTACTTTCAGCAAGCAGCTGCTCATTCTCTTGAGCCAGTCTGCACTTTCTACTGAACTTTAAGTATGCTTTTCTTGCTTTTGTCTGTATGCTTTTCTTGCTTTTAGACTTCATGTCTGTACTGAATTTACTTTTGTGTTAAATTTGGTGTGGGCCCTGCTCAGTCTCTGGAGCTATGCTACACTCTCTCTCTGGAACCTGTATTTCTTATCTGTTGTATTATACTTGTTCTCACTGTCTACTGTGACTCTGCCCTTGAATTCTTTCCTGTGGCAGAGTCAAGAACCTGGGAAGAGGACTGGCTGGGTTGAGGCTGACTATCAGGACCCCCAGACCCTACCTCCCACATCAGTAATAGCAGAAAAAAAGCTACAGCTACTCTCCAGGCAAACATATAACCATTCCAACTAACACAGCAACAGTGGAATGAGGAGAATGCCCATTAAAAGTTATCAGATATAACATTGGCTGAACTTGGTGACAGTGGAATGTGGAGGAGTGAGAAGGAGCTGGGCTGACTCTGAGGTTTCTGGCATGGAAAACTTAACAGATAGTGGTGTGTCCAAGAGGAATACTCTTGTACGTGTGTCCTGGAAAGAGGAGAAAGGGATGGATAGCCTGAGAGCAGAGAGGAGGCAGCTTCCCAGACACCCAAGCACCTGCCCAATATTGAGAGCTACTCATCACTGGGAATCCCTCTAGACCTCAGACAATGCAACTGGGACCCTCCACCAAGGTGATAAGAGTGGATGCTGAATATTATATACATTCATGTTTTATATATATTTATAAAATCATGTCTTATATATATGATCCATATATTCATGTTTTCTATATATATAAAATCGCATGTGCCTGAGGCAGGTATCCCATCCCCTGAGCAAGAGAATGTTATAGAATAGACGAGGATACTTCAAAAAGTTCGTGGAAAGATTTGTATTATCTTTTAATTCTATTTTTCCACAAACTTTTTGAAGTACCCTGCATATACAAAGACTTTCCAAGAAGTAATCAGGCATACATATTTTTAAAAAACCAATTTCCTCATTCATGTAAAAGGTTCAGAAAAGGCAAATTTATAAAATTTGTAGAGACAGAAAGTAAATCAAGTTTACTCAGGGCTGGGGGCAGGAAGAGCGATTAACTGTAAAGGGCATGAGGGATCCTATTGGAGCAATGAAAATGTTCTAAGACTGACAAGGTGATGGTTGCACTTCTTGGTAAAATTACTTAAAATCATCGCATTGTACACTTAAATTTTATAATATATAAAACACACTTTAATAAAGTTGTTTTTAAAAAAAGAAATCAATTTCCAGATCTTCAACTTCCATATGTGGTCTTTACTAAAAATGATCTTACTGAGAAAGCACCTGTTTTCAAGATTATTTAAAGTTTTCTTTCCTATCTCACCTGTTAGTTAGCCAAGCTCAAAAAGGAAGAAAATCATATTCTTCTCCTATCCTTATTGTTACTATGGTGTGTTGACTCAGAGTGAAGAAACTTCCCACTTGCCAACAAAAACACTATTCTACATATTAGTTACTGAGGTGCCTCCTTTAGTGATTAATGTCTTAGGGCTTCTTATCTTTCTCTGTCTTATACTTACTTTGGCTAACGGTGTAGCCTGGTATAGAAATTAAGTGTCTTAACCAGTGTTGAGATGTTCTGACTTCAGATATATTATGAAATGGGGCAGTGGATGTGTTGACAATTTTCATCCAAGGACCTCACCTCCACACCTCAACTATTACCAAGGAACAGCAAAGTAACAATAGCATTTGTTGAGAAAATGGAACAATTTGGTCAGCCTCCCCTTGCCTCGGAGCCCTTTCAGGGTGGTTCAGTAGGTGTGTGTGTGGGTGGAGTGGATGTGCCCGCACGGCGCCACTTTGGCTTGTGTTTTACTGCCTCAGGTGCCTGCCCTGCTTGTTTTTCCAGACCTGCGGCTTCCAAGGACAGTGTGGCCAGTTGCCTAGCTTACAGACTTGCATGAAAGGGTCTGGTGACCCAGCCTGGCGTGGAGGGGTCTGGTGACCCAGGCCGGCATGTGAAGGGTTTGTGACCCAGTCTGTGAATGGGCTTGAGGGGTCTGGAGCCCAGTTGGTGCAGGATTACCGGCAGGTAAAAGAGCCTTGACAACTAGCATGGTCACCTAGCTTTACAACTGGCACCACAAACAGGATTAAGAGCTAGACAATTGCACTGTGAGCAGGATTCGAGACATTAGCTTTGCAGTAGCCCTTGGTTGAGGAGACAGATGAATTGGCATAGTTAGGCAGGATTATGCCACATTTGGCGTAGCCTGTGACAGGACTCTGATCAGGTAAAGGAGTTGAAAGCCCTTGGAAGGAGGAAATATGGCTATTTGTGAATATGCTGTGCCCTATGGCCACCTTTCTGTTGACCAGGAGCTGGTTGCTGCACACTGTACTGCAAGGCAGCATAGACCATGCACTATGGAAGAAAACCCCTTAGGAAGGGGAAGAAATGTGGCTGTCTTTGAGCGTGTGGTGCCCAGTGGCCACTTTTCTGCTGACTGGAGCCTGGCTTTTGCTCACTCTGCTGCAAACTGATCGAGAGCTGAAGCGGAAAGCAGAGTTGTTGACGGATGATGTGCAGCTACTGGCAGATTCGAGGCAGAAACCAGAATCGTTGGAAGCATGGATGAATGTCCTGGAGGACAATGTGTGGTGACTGGCCACTCCTGCCTCTCACACCAGGGAAGACAACCAATCCAATAGTGATCTGGGGGAAACCGTGCATCTCCAGGCATGACCTGTTGTGCACAAGAAATTGAGGCATGAGCAGCCAATGGGACTGGACGGACAACCAGTGGGCAATCACAGGTGACCCAGTTAACCACCTATGTCCCAGGTTGAACTGGTTGACTTGGGGAGACAGTTCAGGCAGAAACATGGGGAGACCCTGGCTGCTTGGCTGTTGAGGTTATGGGACCGAGCGGTGGATAGTGTAATGTGCTCTGGTGAGGAGGTAAAGAAATTGGCCTCCATCACCATGAACCTGTCCCTGAGACAATGGCTGCAAAATAGCCTCAGATATGCACCCAGATGAGGTAATCACTCCTTGATGGATTGGGTGAGTGCAGCTGCCTGAACCGTGTGGGCAAATGCTGGAGAACTGCGCAAGATTGTTAGTAAATGGCAAATGTATGCTGAGCTGGTCCAAATCATTTGGGAGCTGGGGATGTGGCAGTCCATGTTTAATGTGAACACTCATGGCCCGGACGATGAGAACTTTACAGGCAGCATGAGAGACATAGTGCTGCAAAATGCCCCATCAATGTCCTTTGGGTTGCTGATGGCCATACTGGCCCCATACATTGGTCGTCCTATACATGAGGTAACGACCATGATATTCAGCTTGGGTGAAGTAGAGGATAGCAGACAAGCAAAAGGGGTCCGAAAGGGGGCTAAGACCAAACCCCCAAGAAATACTCAGGATTTTATCCCAAAGGGACCAAGCAAGACTAGCTATAAGCAGATGTGGCTTGACTTGCTTGCAGCAGGGGTTGATAAAAAGAAATTGACTGGCAGCCAAATGCAATCCTGTTTGCCTTGTGGCAGCAATTGTGCCCTGAACAGCGTTTCACCAAACGTTGGGAAAAAGGTAACAAGGTATGCTCAGTGGATTTAAAGGACTGTTTGGTTGCTCCCGAGGAGGCAGATGAACTGTTCCATTCTGATTAGAGAGTAGGCCAAAGTACTCGTCTTTTGGGGGCAGGCGAGGACTGGAGGCCTCATGTTGAATTGGCAATACATCGGTCAAGGACAAATGTGCACTGTGTTTTGGCATTGGTGGATACAGGCACAGAATGTAGCCTGATATATGGCAATCCAGATAAGTTTCCAGGGACCACAGTTCATATAGATGGCTATGGAGGACATACTACTGAGGTCAAAGCTGTGTCATTGCCATTGGGCATAAGAAGATTACCTCCTCATGTATATACTGTATATATATCCCCTGTAGCTGAATACATCTTGGGTATGTATGTACTTTATGGTTTGCACCTGCAAACAACAGTTGGAGAGTTTGGGCTGTGAATATGGACAGTAAAGCCTGTGTTATGAGGATATGCTAAACATGACCCACAGGTGTTATCCAAGACAAGACAAGTAGTTAATGTAAAAGCAGTATCGCCTACCAGGAGGACATGCAGAGATAAGTGCTACTATATTAGAATTAGAGAAAGTTGGTATTATTCATCTGGCTCATAGCCCATTTAATGCTCTGTTATGGCCAGTGAAAAAGCCTGAAGGTAACTGGAGAATGACTGTAGATTATCGAGAACTGAACAAAGTAGTGCCTCCTTTGTATGCAGCTGTGCCTTCAGTTCATGACTTGATGGATCAGCTGACAACTCAGCTGGGGACTTATCATCATGTATTGGACCTTGCAAATGTTTTTTCTCCATTCCAATCTCAGTTGATAGCCAAGATCAGTTCACCTTCAGCCGGGAAGGAAGACAGTGGACCTTTCAAGTATTGCCCCAAGGTTATCTGCATAGCCCAACCATCTGTCATGGTTTAGTGGCTGGGGACCTAGCCAAGTGGACTAGGCCCAGCATGGTTACAGTTTTTCACTACATTGATGATGTGGTATTAATCTCTGATTCTCTTGCAGATTTAACCCAGGCAGCTCCAAGCTGCTAAGTCATTTGGAACAATGTAGGTGGGCCATGAACATAGCCAATATGCAAGGACCTGGGCTGTCCAGTCAAATTCCTGTGAGTGGTCTGGTTGGGTAAGATGAGGGTCATCCCAGAAGCTATTATGGATAAGATACAGGCATACCCTTGACCCACAACAGTAGCTCAGCTACAGACATATTTGGGACTTTTGGTGTGTTGGAGAGCTTTTGTACCCCATATGGTCAAATGGCACACCCACTATATGCATTGACAAAGAAAGGAGCCCTCTGGGATTGGACTGAGGAAGTAGAACAAGCTTATTGGTCTACGAAAAGGGCAATACAGCAAGTACAAGCTTTACAATTGGTATCATAAACAGGATTAAAAGCTAGACAACTGGCACTGTGAGGATTCCAGGCCTTAGCCTAGCCAGAGCAGGCTCCTAGCCATAGCCTCACAGTAGCTTTTGTCATAGCCAGACAGCATCAATCCAAAACATTCAATGATGAAACTAGCTTTTCCAGGTATTTCAATGTGTGCAATTCTTTTCAGCTCATCTCAGCACATTTATAGGTTGTGTTATCTGCTGGGGGTAAAAACAACCTTCAAACAGATGAAGCTGAAATGTTTAGTGACACTACCAACTTTTTCAAGATACATTGGATGAAAGCCATGAATAAAAATTTCACTTGACTTCCTCAGATTCAATGTGAGTTCATCCTAAAGGTAGTAAATGCTTATTTTGTCAAGTCACACCATGAAACACATACCCCAGCTCCATGATCACTCATCTAGGCCCTTGATGCTGCCCAGCTTCATACTCTCTTTGCAAATACTCTCCCACTCTCTTGACAACTGTTTGATTCTCTCTCCTCTCTCCTTAAATCCCCAGCTCCTCATCCTCAGCTAATGACTTCACCTACTATTTCTCTGAGAAAATGGGCAAGTGGGAGACTTCCACAAGTTCCCACCACACAGCTCCCATCCACCCTCATCTCTTCCTATCTATTCTATCTTCTGTCCTGTTACCCTGGGTGAATTGCAGGTGCTCCTTGCTAAAAGCAACACTGCCCTGTGTTCTGGCCCCATCTCCTCCTACTTGTTCCAGAATACTCCTCACTAGTCAACCCTCTCTCTCCTGCATTGACAACCTCACCCTCTATCTTGGACCACTGGGTCCTCACCAGCCTACTGTCCTGCTGATTTTTCTCCTCTTTTAATCACCTTCCCCATCTGGCAATTGCCCTGTTTCTCTCCTGACCCTACACCTTTTTTTAAACTATAGAACTCTTTGAAATGGTTGTTTGTATCTACCATCTCTTACTTTTTTCTTCCCATTCTCTCTTAAGCCCATTCCAATCAGGTTTTGTGCCCTCACCACTCCACTGTAACTTCTCTTGTCAAAGTCACCAATAAATTCCACATTGCTAAATTCAATGGTCAGTACTCAGTCCCCATTTTACTTCAACTGTCAGCAGCACTTGACCAGCTGATAACTCTCCTTCTTGAAAACTATCTTGACGTGGCTTTGAGGGGGCCAAATGCCTGGTTTTCCTCCCACCTCTCACCTCTGCAAAAAAAAGACTAGTAAGTCATGTCCTCTAAACATTCATGTGCCACAGAGCTCAGTACTTCTGTTTTTTTCTTATACTCCCCCACTAGGCAAACTCATCAAGTCTATAGGATGATGACTCCTAAGTATATACCTCTAACCTGAACCTCTTCCCAACTCCATACTTGTGTATCCAATTGCCTACTCTACATCTCCACTTGTATGGTCTAATAACCATCTTAAATTTAATACAACAAGTCTTGCTTGGCTGATGAGGTGACCCAGAACTTTCCCCTAATGGGGCCTGAGCCCATTCTTCCCCTTGCCACGTCAGGATCACTATAATTGTCTGCTCATGGTTAATGCAAGGCATGGGACCACCAAAATATACCCCAATTGATCCCCTGAATTCCAGACATATTCCTCTCTGTCCTCATTAAGTATCAGGTATCCTACCTCTTTATGAGGTCTTCTCCAGGAACAGCATCTGTAATGGATGGAATGTTTGTGTCCCCCCAAAATTTATATGCCAATCCCAATGTGACAATATTTGGAGGTGGGGCCTTTAGGAGGTAATTAGGTCATGAAGACGGAGCTCTCCTGAATGGGATTAGCACTCTTATCAGAAAAGGCCAGAGAGCTCGCTCTCTTTCTGCCATGTGACAATACAATGAGAAATCGTCAGTCTGCAACCCAGAAGAGGGCCTTTACCCTGATTTCAGACCTCCAACCTCCAGAACTGTGAGAAATAAATTTCTGTTGTTTGTAAGCCACTTAGTCTATAGCACTTTATTACAGCAGTTGAACTAAGAGAGTACCATATTGACAGTCTAGACTTGGTCACAGCCCAGCATTGGACATTTAGCAAGAGCAGAAAGTAGATAAGCTTTGGTGAAAGTAGTCACCCCTGTGGAGTCTATGCATTGGCTCCATCCCTACCACCATAACTACTCTATTTGTAGGGCCATTGTGCAAATACCAAAGAGGCTTATGACAGGGGCTAGCTGACCCCTACTGGCCAAGTCCTCCTGTCTGCTAGTTGTTTAGTGTCTTCTCTACAACAGATACTCACTCACGGGTATTAAGGTACAATGCAATCATCAATGTACTTTGTGCTCCCTCCCATAAGTCCATCTATATGTCTCTTTCCCAAACCTCCTTGTCCCTGATCTCCCAATCTTGCACTCTTTTCTAGGATCCTGAGCAAACAGCCAAGCCATTGTCACTACCAGGAGTCCATGGACATCTGTGGTCTAATAAAAAATGCACATTTGGTTTTGTCCCTAGTTCCTGGCACAGAGCTCCCAAAACCCTTTGAATCTCCTCAGTGATATGAGTGTCTTTTGTATGCTAATGAGATAACTGATGCTTGGGAGCCCCTAGAAGGTTTTAGGACAGGGGCTGTCACCAGAAAGACCAAATCAAGACTAGAGAGCTGGAATCTTCAGCCCTACCCCAAAACCTCTGGGGAGGGGAGAAGAACTGGACATTGAGTTAATCCCTGAGGGCCAATGATTTAATCAATAATGCCTATGTAATGAAATCTATATAAGAACCACAAACAACGGGGTTTAGGGAACTTCTAGGTTGGTGAACACCTCAAGGTGCTAGGAGGGTGGCACGTCTACAGAGGGCATAGAAGCCCACGCCCGCCCACCCCACACCTGGCCCTGTGCATCTCTTCCACCTCAATGCTCCCGCATTGTATCCTCTATAATAAAACAGTAAACATAAGTAAAGTGCTCTTCTGAGTTCTGTGAGTCATTGTAGTGATTTATCAGACCTGAGGAGGGAGTCATGGGAAACCCCTATTTATAGCCAGTTGGTCAGAAGTACGGGTGGCCCTGGGACTTGTGACTGGTGTCTTGTGTGGCTGACCCTTTAACTGGTGGGATCTGCACTGAGTAGTTTGTGTCAGAATTGAATTGAATTATAGGACACCTGGTTGATATCAGAGATTTGGGGAACTGGTCAATGGTGTTGAAAAACCCCACACAATACCTTAACACAGGCCATTCTTCTGTCTACAATGTGGCTAACCAGGTCTACTTCTCAAAGCTCTGCTCACTGGTAGGAATTCCCCTCACCACTGTCTTTCAGGGCCACTTCTGAATGGGGCTGTAACGTAGCAGCAATCATTTGGTGCGTACACCAACATAGCCTGTCTGCTTATACATTTACCTGTGAACCAGGACCAAGGTTCTTCCTCCCATGCCATCTGGTCATAGGGAACACTGCCCTAAGGTGGTGGCATAAGCTGGGAGAGAGGCATCAATGCAATGGAGGCAGTTGACATAGGACCTGGGCCCTCTGCTTGTGTAACTTACTTACTTGTGTAACTTACTTACTTGTGTAACTTACTCTGGACCTGCTTAAGCCTGTTCCCTGTTGTACCACTTCCTTCAGATCTATCTGCCTGACTTTATGACTGACAGAGCCCTGGTTGTGATGTGCAGGTCTAGTCACACTGTCCTTTGATATTCTGTGGTCAGATGCTCAGTCTCTACCAGGGCTCAGGTGCTACTTTTGGAACTTTGAATTCTCATTGCTCTCCCCTGCATTTATCATGGCCTACCTCCAGAAACCTTGGATTCTGCACTGAGACTCCCTATTGGGGCTTACCAAAGATTGCTTACAGATGTTTACCAGCACAGGTACCTGTAACTCCATGAGATCTGCCAGGTCCTGTGGTCCAAATGGCAGGGCTGGTTATACCACATCTGGACCTGCTGCAGAGTCTTCTCTTACTCTGGGCCCCCCTCAGAACTGACAGCCTTCATAATCACTCAATAGATGGGTTGGAGCAGACTTTCCAAGCATAATATATGCTGTTCCCCAAACCTGAAGAGAACTACCAAATTTTCGTTGTCCTTCACCTTTGAGTGAATTTTTCAGCAAGACTCAGGCCACTGGAATCCTAAAAGCCACCCACATGACAGGTTTCTGGGTCTTTGTAGGGTTTCCTCACACCCCTGAGGCACATGTTTTACCAGGACATCCAGAGTCCTTGCCACTTCCTGCCTGTCAGGTCCATTTAACATTGTCATCAATATAATGGGCCAAAATGAAGTTCACATTTCAAGTACTCAGGTGCCCAAGCCAGAAAACTGGGCCTCATTTGTAGCTCCTCCTGCTCCTAGGGTGACCAATCTCTCACCAAGGCCTGATAATTCTAACTTGTAAATAGCTCCCAAATCTAATGTTTCCTCTGCATCCGTTCTACTTCTGACTAATTCCCGCCTTGGCTAACTGTCTTTCCCTTCCCTCTCCATACTCATGCTCTGCAATCCCCCACTCTGTTCCATGCTCTTGGAGGCCAACCTGCATAGATAACATCTGGCTTCCCAGAGGGTTTTACTGATGGAGAGCACTGTGATAGGTCAGAGGAAGGGAGGGGAATGAGGTGATATTTATTCCTATGGCTTCTCCTGCAGTGATGTCCCTAGCTACCTGTAACACTTGACCATAGGTCACAGCCCCTGACAGGTAGTCTCCATCTCTCTGTTTGTTGCGGTAACCCCTTCAGGGCTATATGGTAATGGAAGCCCCTGTTGCTATCTCTAGGTGCTGTATCATCCCTTGTGGTTTCCTATACCTTGCCTTTGTAAATAGCCCCTTCATGAAACTCTCTTTAATTTATCCAATGTAAGTATGTTACCTATTTCCTGACAGTATCTGATTGATACACAACCTTGGTATGTCATAATCCAATAATCTCCTAACTGCCAGATCAAAAGTGTACATGTGCACACACACACAAACACACACACACATGCCAGAGTTGTCTCTATAAGGAAAAAATCTGACCATACCAATATCTGACCCCTTTGCTTTTCTTTTTAAATTTCAGTGACTTCCATTTGCCCTCTGGATAAAGTTCAAGCTCTTTTTCTTGACGTGTAACAACCACCACCATCTGGCCCTTAACTAAGTTTACAGCTAATCTCCAGCCGCTTCCCACCTCCTACTTGATGTTCCAGGTATACCAAACTCTTTGTAGTTTCTCCCACTCTTTGCTGTTTCTCTCATCCTTGCCTCTACTCATGCTACCTTCTTTGCTTGGTATGTGCTCCCATAGTCCCAAATTCCTTACTTCCTAGTGCTATCATACTGGAACAAGACAAGGATGCCCACTCTCACCACTTCTATTTTAACACTGTAATGGAAGTCCTAGCTACAGCAATTAGGCAAAAGAAAGAAATAAAGGGTATCCAAATTGTAAAGCAGGAAGTCAAGCTGTCCCTGTTTGCAGATGACATGATTTTGTATAGAGAGAAACCTAAAGACTCTGCCAAAAATCTTCTAGACCTGATAAACAAATTCAGTAAAGCTAAAGAATACAAAATCAACATACAAAAATCAGTAGCATTTCTATACACCAACAACAAACTAGCAGAAAAAGAAATTAAGAAAGCTATCCCATTTACAGCAACAACAAAAATAATAAAATACCTAGGAATAAATTTAACCAAGGAGGTGAAAGATGTCTACAGTGAAAACTGTAAAACACTAATTAAAGAAATTCGACACAGAAAAATGGAAAGACATCCCATGCTCATGGATTGGAAGAATCAATATCATCAAAATGACCATACTACCTATAGTGATCTACATATTCAATGTAATCCCTATCAATCTACTAATGACAATACTTCACAGAAATAGAAAAAACAATTCAAAAATGTATATGGAACAACAAGAGATCCCCAATAGCCAAAGTAATCATGAGCAAAAAGAACAAAGGTGGGGTGGGGTAACACACTCCCTGACTTCAAAATATACTACAAAGCAATAGTAATCAAAACAGCATGGTACTGGCACAAAAACAGACACATAGACCAATGGAACAAAATAGAGAATTCAGAAATAAATCCATGTACCCACAGCCAACTGATTTTTGACAAAGGAGCCAAGAGCATACTTTGGGGAAAGGACAGTCTCTTTAGTAAATGGTACTGGGAAAACTGAAGATCCATACGCAGAAGAGTGAAACTAGACCTGCATCTCTCACCATATACCAAAATCAACTCAAAATGGATTAAAGACTTAAATGAAACTATAAAACTTCTAGAAGAAAACATAGGGGAAACACTTCAGGATGTAGGACTGGGCAAAACTTTATGAATAATAAATTCAGAAGCACAGAGAACAAAAGCAAAAATTAACAAATGAGATTATATCAAACTAAAAAGCTTCTGTATGACAGAGGAAATAATCAAAAGAGTGAAAAGACAACCTGCAGAATGGGAGAAAATGTTTGCAAACTATACATCCTACACGGGAGTAATATCCAGAATATACAAAGAACTCAAACAACTCAATAGTAAAAAACCAAATAATCCAATTAAAATATGGGCAAAGGAACCAAATAGACATTTTTCAAAAGAAGGCATACGAATGGCCAACAGGCATATGAAAAAATGCTCAACACTGCTAATCATCAGAGATATGCAAATTGAAACCGCAATGAGATATCATCTCACCCCAGTTAAAATAGCTATTATCAAAAAGATAGAAAATAAGAGTTGGAACGAACCTAAATGTCCTTCCACAGATGACTGGATAAAGAAAACATGATATATATACACAATGGATAGTACTAAGCCATAAAAAAGGATGAATGTCTGCCATTTGCAGCAGCATGGATGAGCTTGGAGAAAATTATAAGTGAAATAAGCCAGGCACATAGAGAAATACCACATGCTTTCACTCGTATATGGAAGCTAAAAAGTTGATCTCATAGAAGTAGAGAGTAGAATAGTGGTTACTAGAGACTGGTGGGTGAAGGGGAGATGGGGAGATGGGTAGTTAGTGGATACAAAACATTAGAGAGATAGGAAGAATGGGATCCAGTGTTCTATAGCAGTATAGGGAGACTACAGTTAACAAAGTACTGTGTATCTTTGAATAGCTAGTCAAGATGATGCTGAATGTTCCTAACACAATGTGACAAATGTTTGAGGTGATGGATATACTAAGCACCCTGATAAGATCATTGTACACAGTATGAATGTACTCAAATATCACATTTTACTCCATAAATATATACAATTATCATGGGTCAATTAAGAAAAATAAATTAAGAAGAAATAGAGAGTAGAATAGTGGTTACCAGAGGCAGGGAAAGGGAGTGGAGATGGGGGGACAGGGAAAGGTTGGTACACCCGTATAAAGCAACAAAGTTACAGTTAGATAGGAAGAATAAGTTCTGGTGCCCTGGGGTGACAATAGCTAATAATATTATATTATATATTTCAAGATGGCCAGAAGAGAGGATCTTGAATGTTATAACCACAAAGAAATGATGAATGTTTAGGTGATAGTTTATGCTAACTATTCTGATTAGATCACTGTACAATATATGCATGTATTGAAACAACAAGCCATACCCCATAAACATGTACAATGAAAAAAATAAATTAAAATTTTAAAAAAGAAAAGAATCAGCTTGGAAAATTAAAAAAACAAGTCATGTGTTTTTTTTAAAAAAAGCAATTCAGTGTGACCCCATTTATGCAAAATTGAATAAATGGATATTAAATGAGAATGGATATATACAGAAGGGAACTAAGAAAATGGTAAAAATAATAGTAATAATGGTAGTTAACTTAGTGAAACATCAGGTTTTTATTTTTTTCTGTTGAAGGATAACTTTTTAAAAGGTAAAATCATGACCCTCATACAAATATAAAATGAACAAATGGCAAAAATTCTATTAACTCATTAATTAATGAGAGGAACCACCAAGATATTACAATTGATCAAAGGTAAAATCAAAGAACCACACATATACAGGCCATAGAAACACTAAAATAAATTTTCCTAATAGATACAAAGCTGATTTCTTCCACAGTGAAGGAAGAAAATGAATTGAAACTCCTCCAGATAAAATTTATTTACATCTGTGGTTAGGCATAATTTGCATTGCTCTTAGTCATCTAAAACTCACAGAGTTGTAAATAGCTCAAAGACAACGAAATGTGCAGAGGCCCCACAGAATCAGGTCACCTAGAGGAGTGTGCTAGACCACGCCTAGTCTTGCAAATGAAGACACCTAGTACATTTCAAAATCAGGTTCGTTTTGAAGTCTTTTGCAACTTTTCCCTAAATATCTAAAAATTTTTACAATGAACATGTACTCTTTTTTAAATGCATGCATCCTTTTTGAAAAAAACCCCACAATATTAGATGCTCCTTTTCCTAAGTCAACTTAGGTATCACCTTCCCCAGGATATTTTATCTAACCACCCCCACCCCAAGATTAAGTTAGGTGCCCTTCCCTTCCCTGTGCTCCCATAAAACTGTGTTAATCATGTTCCTCCTACAATGTATTATAATCATTTATTTTTCTGCAGGCCTAGCTCAGACTGTGAGTCTCCTGAGCACCGAAATTATGAGTCATCTTTGTATTCTGAGTGCCCAGAACATGGGAGGTTCCCAGTAAATGTTCAGTGAGTGAATGAAGAAACTAGTGCACTCTCGGGTTCTGTATCTTTTTCCAAGTAAAGCAATATGTGATAGGAGCAGAGAAGCAGAGAGAAAGAGAGAGAGAGAGAGAGAGAGAGAGAGAGAGAAAGAGAGAGAGATGCTTAGCTTTTGCTTCTCCCAAGCAGATCTTGCACAAGAAATGGTTTTGGGAAAGGAGACAGAATGATTCTGTCCTTGAACAAGATGAAGCCCCAGAATTTAAGAATTTAAAACTTAAGAATAAACCTCCTGGAGTGACATTGACAAAAAGATAAGTGGGAAGAGAAGGAAACCTTACATTCTATTTTGAATTCTTGGCTACAAGGAAGGTAAGAAACCATAATGAATAGAAATTGAGTAGGAATAATGAGTACGAATTGCAGGAGCTAAATTTCTGAGAAAAAAGATTATGAATGTTTGCTTCAAAGTTTGATTCAAAGTGTTTAAAGTTTGCTTCAAACGCATTTATCTGCTTTGATATTTGCCTGAGATTTACTAAGTTTGAATTGCTTAAATAAGGGAATTGGCTTTATGTAAATAAGATAAGTACCTAGCTATGGATTTGTGGAGATTCAAACAGAGGGCTAGTACCCTAAATAACAGGAAAACACAGGTTTACAGTGGACACAAAGCCTGGTGCCACCCAAAGCCTAAGCACTTAAAAATCAAGAATGGCTACTTTACAATAAATGTTTTGAGACCAGAGCTAGATTGACACAACTGAGAGCACAGGGAAAGAGTCTGACACGCTGTGACTAAGGAATGTGACCCATGGGTCCAGTGAGGCTTCTAAGAAACTCGTATTAATGCAGCCAAATTTTTTTTCAGTCATTTATTCATTCATTCAACAAATACCTATTAAGGAATACTAGGTGCTGGCCACCCTGCTAAAAGTGATAAATGCAACAGCTGCCTCTGGTTAGTGAGATAAATGTTAGAAGAGGCATAAGCACAGGGGGCCACTAGGTCACATGAAGGAAACAATAAATCAGCTTGGGGGGGGGGGTCAGAAAGGACTCCTCTCATGTGCTGAAAATGAAGATAAGTCTGGAAGAAGAGGCCAAGGGATGAAAATCAGCCAGAGCAGAGCCCTGCAAGCAGGGAGTGAGGTGTATCCCAAGGCTTGAGGCCAGAGACACACAGGGGATAAAATGATAAAACACTTCACCCTTAAGCAGCCATGAAATGACTTGTAATTTAGACACTTTATAGTTTACAAAGCCCTTTCATCTTTTAATTTATTTTGTCTTCTCATAACAAACCTTCAAAGTAGATGTTCATTATCCTAGGGAATGTCCATTAATAAATATTTATTGAATCTATCTGCATATATGTCAGGGTTTGATTCCAGGTAACAGAAACCATTCCAATTAGTTTAAAGAGAAGAGATTTAATACAGGAAATTCTACACTTGTAAAACCCTTGGAAGGGCTAGAGGGGCAGGTTCTAGGCTAAGTTTCTAGGAATGATTCCCAGACCACCCTGTTCTAGCCCAACAAGGGAGATGCTTTTCATCTCCCTACTTACAGGAAGTGCTTACTGGTGGGCTGTGATTGCCTTTCCAGAGGCCTCCCTCCTTGGACCAAGTTGACCAAGAAGAAGACCAAACAGAAACCTCTATGTTTAGAGACTTGTGGCTTCACTCTCCTTGAGAAGCACCAGCAGAGAGGCCAATTATAGGGTCAAACTGGCTAACAAAGTTGTCGCGATCACAGGATCGTCGAACAGGTGAGACCTACTCTTTGGGAATTGGGAACTGTGGGTGCCTCTGGATTTTGTGGAGCTTTCTTGTCTTAGCCTTATCCCCACAAAGCAAAGCCTGCTAGCCTTAAGTGTTAGTAGTTTTTTGGGAATGTGACCCTAGAGAGAAACAGCGAGGAAAGGAGACAAAGGCAGTGGGATGTTGTGGAGTTGGCCCACTACAGGCCCGTGTATGACAGGTTCATCTCATCACTGGGTGATGGGTGCACCTCAGAGGCATCCATCAGGGAAGACAAGGGAATTCTTCCATTGCTCACTTCTTCCACAGTCAAGAGTTGCCCTACATGGGTTAATGCCCAACTTCCACATGCCTGTGAGCACTCAGTGGTTTCACAGGCCTGAGGCAAGGAGCTCTCAGGCTGCAACTGCAAAGCTAACCAAAGCATTGAGGAACTGAGAATGGGTTGTTACAGTAGTAGTTCCAATGGGAGGTGAGGCCATGAAGATCTGATGTGGTACAGAGGAGCTCCAACATACCCATGCTGACATATTCCCTGCTTACCTCCTCTGGTCCTCTGACCATCCAGAAGTAGGGCATGCAGTTAGCTGCTCTGGGTTAGTGGAGAGAATTCATTTGGTACCACAAGGCAGAAATACAGCAAGGAAGAAAGGGCTGACTCAGTCCAAGGCTGAATTGTCACCTCCCCTCCATCTCTGCCTGCAGGACTGGCCTCACCATTGCCTGGCATCTGGCCCAGTATGGCACCCATGTAGTCATCAGCAGCAGAATGTGGACCAGGCCATGGCCATGCTGCAGGAGGAGGGGCTGAGCGTGACGGGCACCAAGTGCCACGTGGAGAAGGCTGAGGACCAGGAGTGGCTGGTGGCCACGGTGAGGGGCACAGAAGGAAGTACAGACAGGGATACAGGGATTCTGCTGCTGTGACCCGCACTAGGGGAGAGAGCTAAAGGCATCATCACATGAATCAAGTCAACTATGTGTCACTCAACCCCCAGGCAGGAGGCCCACAATCTCCCCTGAACAGACCTGGGCCGAGGAATGACATGCTCGGGAGGGCAGAAATTGGGGTAGGGAGCATGCTGGTGGGGAAGGAAGAGTCCGCTTACAGCCACCAGCATGTGCCCAGTGTCAGCAGGTCCTCCTGGAAGACCCCTGAGGAGGGATCTGAGGGAGACAGACACGTCATAGAGATTTTGTAGGGGACAGTAAGACTTCAGGAAATGGTGCAGGTAAGAGATGTGCTTGGAGACTGGTAGCCCCAGTACCTGGGACTAGAAGGAGGACATGAAAGGGTACCTGGGGTGATACTCCACCCCTTTTAGTCCAGAAGCTCAGTGCCTAGTTCCCGAAAGAGAAGAGAGGGATCTCCATCGTCACTTGGTGGTGTTGTCCTCCTGTGCTCTGGATTTGACCCAGACATAGCCCAGGGACAGCTAACAGAATTCACCTCCCACCGCAGCAGAAACCTTCTTTCGCTCCCTGACCCTGGTCCTCAGTGTCCCCTTCTTGCCTGCAGGCCCTGGAGTGCTGTGGGGGTGTCGACTTCCTAGTGTGCGTGGCAGGGTTCAATCCATTGGTGGAGAGCACTCGGTGCCAGTGAACAGGTCTGGGACAAGGTGAGGTCTGGCTGCACCTCATCTTCACCGCCTGGGGAAGCCTCTCTCCATCTCGGCTCACACACCCAGGGCTGGTCCTCAGCTCCCACTCATCCACCCTCCCATCACAGACTCATTGGCACAGAGCGAGGCTGGATGCCTAGGTTCTTTAAGCCTCAGTTTCCCTATCTGGGAGATGGAGGTAAGAGTGTCTAAATTACAGTTCCGATCCCCATTGTTCAGGAGCTCCCAGTCTGCAGGGAGTGTCCAATGTAAGACCAAATAGTCACAAAAAATGTGGGCACAGAGGGGAATGACTCCCTTTCTTGCCCAGGGATGCTTAATCCCCTAGGTTGTAATCCTGAAATCCAGTTTATCAGTTTGCTAGGGCTGCCATAATGTAGTACCACCAACTGGGTAGATTAAAAAACAGAAATTTATTGTCTCATGTTTCTTGAGGCTAGAAGTCTGAGATCAAGGTGTCAGCAAGGTTGGTTCCTTCTGAGGGCTGTAGGGGAGAATCTGTTCCATGACTCTCACTTCGTTTCTGGTGGTTTGCTGCCAATATTTGGTGTTCCTTGGCTTATAGAAGCATCAGCCCAGTCTCTGCCTTCATCTTCTTATGGCATTCTCCCTGTGCATGTTTGTTTCCATGTTTCCCCTTTTCATGAGGACACCAGCCAAACTGGATTAAGCACCCACCCTATTCCAGTATGACTTCATCTTAACCACATCTGCAATGACCCTATTGCCAAATAAGGTCACTTTCTGAGATACTGGGGGTTAGGATTTCAACGTATGTATTTGGGGGGTACACAGTTCAACCAGTCTTCCCTAGACCCAGTTGGCTAGTTCCTTCTCAGCCTGAGATGGAATATTGTCCTCAGACTGGTGCCCTTGGAGACATGGGGTGACATCCTGCAGATGCTGGGGTCTTCTGCCTGCAGAGTCCTCAGCCTGATCCCTTTATTCCTGTGTCTTCAGGCACCCCCCTTCCATGCATGCCCAGGAAAGCCAACTCTCTGACCATTTCCCTTTGCCAGAAGCCATCATGCCAACATTCTAATGTGGTATATTTCCTAGCACAGTGAGAACACTGGACTGACTGTGTCCCCCCTCCCCCAACCTTCCTTTTCTCTGATCTCAGGTCTTGAACGTGAAGGCCCCGGCCCTGCGCTGAGCCAGGTGCTGCCTCACATGGAGAACAGGGGGGAAGGGGGCAGAGAGGGAGTCATCGCTGTCAAACAGGGAGCAGGAGAACTAGAAAGAGGGAGCTGGATTTGAGTTAGATCTTCTCACTGGGAAACAGGCCAGTAATACAACAGTGAAAGTTTGACTTTCAGGCTTCCTGGTTAGCTAAAAAAAACAAAAAAATTCTATCCATTAGTGTTATTCTTTCGTATCTAGAGTGCCCAGGGAGTCTGGTAAGGGCTCTACTGGAAGGAGAACGAGGGATTTGCAGACAGAAAGGCCCAGAGTGCCCACAACTGTCCTGGAATCAGAGAAATGGAAGTGGCCTCTCTTGAGCTGCAGAAGCTCAGGTCACAAGAGCCCAGGTTGACAACCCTGTCATCCCACAACCTGCCTATAACCAGACCAGACTGGTTTCCCAGTCCCACTCAACTCTTGTCCCTCCTGCTTCCTAATTCTTATACTGGCCTTTGTCCCCTCCCCACCTACACATGTTCCCCCAGCCCCTGCCAGTCAATCCCCAAATTGGAAAGCCTGCTTCCTTGCCTCTCCCCACAGCCCGTGGTAGAGGCCTGCCTGACCAGCTCCATCCTCACCTGGGGGATGGGCCCACAGCTGTCTCGTGCTGTTCTGATTTGCCACTGCTCTCAGTGACTTGGGCTGCTCCCAGAGGTTCTCCAGGAGCCCAGCATTTATCCTGTGGCAGGAACCGTCTGGCTGTGCTCCAGGGAGCTCCTTCTCACTCACTGGATTTCAGGCCCAATCATTAGAAGCTTTTCATTTTCCGGCCACTGCAGGAACACAGCATCTCCTGAGAAGCCATCCCCATTCCAGTCCTCCAGCTTAGGCCTGTCTTCTTCCTGTTCCCTGGCCATATCCCAGCCCCTCAGGCTTCTCCTGCTGCCTAGCCATGCCTCCTCTGAAGGTCTGGGCCATCCGGTTATCTCCACCAGCATTACCCTCATGCCCTCCTTGAATGGTCAGTGGAGGTTTTCTCAACCTCAGGTAAAGCGCTTTGCAGATGTATCTTTAAGACCCCCCTTCCAGTTGGACTGCTTTCCTTCAGTTCCTCCCATATGGACATTCTGGAGGAGCCATGGAATTCTGCAAGCACATACTGAACACCTCGTTATAGGTGGGCTGCTTCTCTGACCTGTGTAATCATCTGTGAAACACAACTAGGACTTTTAACTAATAATGACTTCCAAGTCCCCTTCCAGCCCTAACAGGCATGATGTGGTATGAGATTGAACCATATTTTCAAAAATACCATTTTTGTACATAAAAATGGCCAAATACAGTAATTTATGTAGTTCAACACAATACAATGGTTTTTAAACTGTTTGTAATAACAGAACCCTTTTATTAAAGAATACCTTCAACAGGAACCCAATATATAAAACAGACAAGAGCAGAGATGCCCAGGTTGAAATGTGGATTGTGGACATAGCGCTCAACCCCTTGGTCTCTGCCTAATCCCCCGTTGCTGGTCTTGAGCACCTCTGCAGAGTCTGGCCTCACAAAACTGATGGTAAACTCCTAGCGTAATGAAGTCAGCATGGGCTTTAGAAGCAGAGAGACCTACCTTTAGATCCTTGCTCTGACACAACTACTCATTCTTAGCAATTAAGCTTTCTGGGCCTTCATTTCCTTATCTATTAAGTAGGAATAATAATGCTTAGCAGACCTGTTGTGAATATGACTTGACATGATAAAATATATCAATTACCAAGCAACATGTACATAGTAGAAACTATACATATATTTACTAAATAATAAACTTTATTTGAAAATGAATATTATCTAGCCTATAGATTATCATATAAGTAGTATAAATATAATTTAATAATAATTAAATTGGCCTTAATATTTATAATAAACACTATTGATATTATAATTATTACTACTCTTATTAGTTATACGATCTGAGCAAGTAAAACATTGCTTTCTCCAACCTTGTGAACAAGGCAGGAGTTCATGAAGGAAGATCCATTTAAATTGTTTTCATTCATCCTTATCTACCTGTCAAAATCCTAACTGTTCTTTACAATCCAGTTCAAATGGAGCTTCCCATATGCTGAAAGAAAATAACTATCAACCTAGAATTCATACCTATGAAATACATCTTTCAAAAATTAAGGCAAAATTACAACACCCTCAGACAAACAAAAACAGAGTTTGCTACCAGAAGACCTTCACTAAAGGAAATTCTAAATGGTGTACTTCAGGCAGAAGGGAAAAAAAATAATCCCATATGGAAAATCTAGGATAAAAGTAAGAATGAAAAATACAGAATATAATATGTGAACAAATTTAACCACTTATAATCACTTATTTGCTTATAAAAAGCAATAATGGTGTTTCATGGGGCTAAAAAAATTAAAATATGCAAAAAATAATGTTCAAATCAGGAAGTTAGAAATGGAGTTAGGGTGTAAGATTTTCATGTTGTTTGAGAGAAGGTAAAAATATTAATCTTAATTTCGTAAATTAAACAGGCCTGTTTTACTTTCCAGGGTAACAGCTACGAGACTGGCAACAGAGTATGCAGTATATTTTCAAAGTAATAGAGAGGGAAGTGGAAACAGAAAATATAATCCGAAAGAAAGCAAGAAGGGCCAGGAAACAAAATGAAGAACTGGGGGAATAAAAAAATAAATAAAAAAGTACAAAATTGGATGTTAGACACTAATCCTAGTATATCAGCAATTGCAGTTAAAATATAAAGATTGTAGGGCCAGCCCTTGGCTCACTGGGGAGAGTGTGGTGCTGATAACACCAAGGCCATGGGTTAAGATCCCCTTGTCGGTCATCTTTTTAAATATAGATAGATAGATAGATAGATAGATAGATAGATAGATAGATAGATAGATAGATAGATAGATAGATAGATAGATACACACAAAGATTGTCAAGCTAGAATTTGTAATCGAAAACAAAATCTAGGCATAATTGAAGACTTAAGAGAATGTGGAGATAAATCCCAGGCCCAGGCCTCTTTCTGTCACTCGCACAGCCTGCCTCCCCTCTTCCAGTAGGCTCGACTGTCAGTCACACCCAGAATGACTGGCTTCAGCTCACACACTACCCCATCCTTATCTTCCCAGGCAAGGTTCAGTGCTCCTGGTCTCCTCATTTGCAGCCTATACTCCACCTGCTGTTAAGTATGATTGTCTGTGGTGAGGGTAAGAAGAAACTCTCTCTCATTTCAACTGGAAAAGTGGGTGCATGAAAACATCCAAGGTTTGACAATTGCTCCCTCAGGAAAACTCACATGCAAAAGTGATCATTGTGTGTCACAGATCTTGCCTTTAACATAAATGCACTTAGTGGGAGCCTCCTGCTTCCTCTTTTGGGCATCGTCTCCCAGAGTTGATGATCTGGAGGTGTTATTGGGATGGATTTCCTGAGCAAAACCCAGAAAATCCAAGGTCTCTCCCTTGTCCCCAGTTCTAGCCTATTAATCTATTTCCCTTTCTGTCCACAGAGGATGGGGTCTACAGTGTTAGTAAAACAGCAGTGCTGGGCCTCACCAAGACCCTGGCAGTGAAATTGGCACCAAAGAACATCCAGATGAACTGCCTGGTACAAGGAGCCACCAACACAGACTTTAGCCAAGTGGCAGCTTGTGTTCTATCCCCACTGATCAGCAGGGTGCTTCTCCCGTCCAGGCCATGCTCCACAGAGACCTGGATTCTCGAACCTGGACCTGTGGACTCTTGTCCTGATGCTCTGGCCCACAGCCTTTGGGATCAGCAGCAGAATTAGAATCAGTTCTCTGTCGGGCCACAAAGACCACAGGCCAGCATGATGTAGAGCCCATGGGACTCCTTCTGTATGAGCAGCACTAACCTTTTAACCTTTCCTATAGCTCATTGAGGACTCAGCCTTACAGGACCATGTGAAGGAACTCTACGGAATACAGAGGTTGGTTGTGGTGAAGCAGTGTCCCTTGTGGATCTGCATTAACATGATCTCAGAACCTTTATGATGGATAAAAGATCACACACCACCCCTCTGCAGGCTATTACCCATTTCTGGGGTCTGACAACATGCTCAGGCCTGAGGTGACCTCTGCAAGTCCCTGTGGAGCCCACATATCTTCACTTGCAGACCTTCGCTCCTCCCATGGGCAGTCTTGATTTCACAGTGTCCCATGGGAGCCCAGAGCTCATGGGGAAGGTGTCATCAGACTCAGCCCCACCTCCTCTTTCCATGCAGACTGGGGCGACCTGAGGACTGTGCGGGACTTGCGTCTTTCCTGTACTCTCCAGATGCCAGCTACATCACCGGGGAGAACATCGTGGTGGCCAGCTATTCCTCTCACCTCTGAGGGGTGTAAGCTCAGAGCTGGGGCTTGCCTCTCCCATGTGGCCCTGGGGCCACCATGCTGCGACACCTTATTAACAATGAGCCTGTGCCCCAAGTACACACTTTAATTTCAAAACCTTCACTGCCAGAAATAATAAAGGACATCAGAAAAGAGAGCTTATGGTATGCAACTATTGTTAAAACCAGCTAAAATAATGTCAGCTTTGCCAGGAAACAAAATGTGTGCTTGAGAGTCTTGGGAAAAAGAAAGGAGCTAAAGTTAGGGAGAAAGCTGAAAGGAAGGAGAAGACAATGGCTTTTTGAGCACATGACTAAATGCTTTCACGTGGATGTCTCCTAAACATCTGTGTGAGCCTGATATTTTAATCTCTAATTTTACAGCTGAGGAAGCCAAGACTTGGAGGGATGTAAGGAAATCTCTGAGGACAACACCTAGTCCAAGAACAGGCACTGAACCCCAGTCTCTTTGTACAACAAAGAGGGATCAGCACAGAACCCTTGTCTGAGGGGAAAGACCAGCCCCCGGGGTCCTCATTTTTCCTTCAGATCCCTGTCCCGACAGATTAGATCTGGTCTACCTGACTTCACATAACTTAGCCTTCCACAGATATATGTGCCAGCGCAGTAACTATTATCTCTCACTTGATGAATTTAGACCCCTAGCACCTGAATGTCAGAGACAGTGGCAGGCCCTGTGCGTGCCCCTCCTGTGTCCCCTTGGCCCACAATGGAGTCACGAGCACCTTCAGTGGACAATTCCCATACACATCGAGGGCTTCCTATCTCAAGCCCCTGCGTCACCCTCCCTGAGGGCTTTCTCTCGCCACAGTGGTTTCTCTGCAAATGGGGGAGTTAGTGCCTGCACAGTAGCCCACAACCATGAGGATGGGAGATGGGGAATCAACACCCCGGCTGCCTGCTCCTTGTGGGACAATGCTGGGGTGTGGTATACACAACTTCTCAGAGGACGCACTTGCCCACAGTGATAACCGCTCTCAAACACACCCTTAATTGTCTTTCCTTCCTTCCCTGTCTCCTTCTCCACTCCCTATTTGTTCTTCCCTGGTTCACCTCCCAAGGAAGCTACTTACATCTAAATTTTGGTCTCAGGATCTGCTTTTGGGGCAATCCAAACTAAGAGAGCGACAAAACCTTTCATCTCACATTTATAAATAAAAAGCTAAAAGTGCAAAGGTCTCACCACAGCAACACAGTGGCTGAAACTCATTCATCCTGAAGAAGAGTAAGTCAATTATTTACAATAAGCACATAATAGATGGAATCAGATTCTTTCTTTTTGATAGGTACAAAGAGTTAGAAATCAGAACTGTTGTTGCTTAAAGTTGAAGAAAGTCAGTATTACGTTTGAAAAGAGGTGAAGTGGAAATGCTGGAAAAGACTAACATCAGACCCTTCCCAAGGCTACCAGGGAAGGAGATAGCAAGCAACACGGCACTGAGTACGTAAAAGCTAAGGAGGAAGTAACCTAGAGAGGTGGCACAGAGCATGGCAGAGAAGGCAGAGGGGGGAAGACTAGGAACCCTGAAGATCGACTACGAAGGCTTTGCATCCTTTCTGAATCTCTTTCTTCATTTGTCCTTGGATTCACATAAGATTCTTGGAGGTACCTGCAGCCTATGAAACTATAGACACATACTGGGACTTTGGTTCACTGTTGTTTGGTTCTGACATGCTTAGCAGAGCAATGTTTCAGTCTTTTGAATATTTTCTTTCCATTCAGGACTGTTTTGTCCTAAAGAAGTTTTGTTCCAGGAGAGTAGTTTAGGAGATATCATTGCATCTACAGTCAACCAAGAAAAGAGCAATTTGTTGCAGGAATACAGAGTATGCACAAATTTGACAGGCTATAAGTATATGGGCTCATACTTTTCTGCTAGCATAACACTGCTTAAAGGCATTGTTGGTTAGTTTCATCCAGTTCTAATCACTTCTATCTTCTGGCTCTTGCTCTGATCTGATTCTTGAGATAGCTTTGACCTTTTCTGCATGTTTACCCTCATATTTATTTAAGAGCAAGAAACCCTAAATGAAGAATCAGAGAATCTCAGGCATGGAAGTGGCTTTAGTTTCTCTACTTGGACCCCTGTCTGAGGTTTATTCCCTCTGCAACTTTACAGCAAGTAGACCTCATCCTCTCTTGAAAAGCTCTAGTGGCATGGGGAATCCCCTCTATGCATGGCAATCTACTTCCTCCTTGTGTACTTGAGAAGACCCTTTTAAAAGGAGCAGAAACCTGTCTCTCTTTATAGTTTCTACCCATTATTCTTAGATGCATCCCTGGGACTTGCATCGTTGAGTACTAGTGAGAAAGTCAATTTTCTCCTCTCCATGACAGCCCTTCAAACCATAAAACAGGTCGTGTTATCTCTCTTCACCTTGGTGTTACAAGTTGGCACTCTAACCAGTAAGCTAACCAGCCAGCCCTCCCAATCACTTTTGGGCATCGGACAAATAACATCTCCCAGAGTCACTTTATTCATTTTCTCAATTTTATGTAAAGTGCCTTACGAAAATAATTTCAAGTCCCTCCACCACCTCCCACCCACACCAAAGCAGTGTGCAGCTCCCCAACTGGTCCCGAATACAAATTTCAGAGCTACTACTAAGGACAGATTGTCAGGACATTTACTAGGTTCTCCATATAATCATTACTAATAAAGGTAAATTTATTGAACGCTTAATATGTGCCAAACACATTATATCACTTAATCCTCAATTTTATAAATGAGAAAAAAAAAATTGGGACGTAAAGTTTCCCAAAGTCACCCGCAAAGTTAGCCATAGAGAGATTTGGACCCAATCCACCAATTTCAATAGCCACTATCTTCCCACCCCTGGGAATTCTTGGAGGAGAATGATCCAGAGAAAGGAGATTCCCCAGGTAAAATGAGTTCATGCTATTCTGGGTGTGTGGGGACACAGTGTGGGTCACATTGCTTAGAGCATAAGCTTATGAAACTAGACATGACAGTTACATAAACCTATATGTGCTGTTTGGGGCTGGTATGCCTACTTTCCAAACCCTGGGCACCCCATGTGTAGATACAACCGTGTCACAACTCCATGGATCTCTACACACTGTTCTTTAGGCCTTCTGTCCACCCCATCACCTCACTTCCAGTTCTACCCCACCCTCTTCTGACCATCTCCTCCACCTTTTCATGGAAAAGCCTTATCTTTAAGCTAAAACAATGCTCTCAAGTCAGAGAAGTACCACTTGGTGTTTAAAGTTGCCATGAATTTATACACCATAGATGGAATTAGCTGTCCAGAGGAACCCTTCCCAGGGCTGCTCATGCCTACAGTTTGATCTGAAGATGCCTCACTGGGGAAGTTACAGGGGGAATCTCTCTATTATCAAGAAGCAGCCTCATTAAGTATAATCCATAAAATTCATCTGCAAACTTAAGAAACTTCAATGTGCAAGGAAGTTTTTTTGAAATGGGCTTGGTTGAAGTTCAAATGAAAAATGCAAACAGAAGTGCATCCCCTGAAGTCTAGAAATAAGAAGGTAAAAGCATAAGGATGTGTCACTTTATGTCAAGCAGTGTGCAGGGGAAAGAGAATTAGAAAGACTTGACCCACTCTAAATATTCCTTAGCTAGGATGGGTGACAAACTGACTGAATTTGAATAAAATGCTAACATCAGTCCAATATTATCTAACCCACTGCTCATATTCAAATTCCATTTGAATATTTAAATATATGAAATATCCATTTCAATACTATTATTTAACCCACAATCCAAATTCAAATGTAAATGGTCTAAACACCCCCAGTTAATCATTGAAACCACTAGATTGAATTTTTAAAAAACCCAAAAAACAAAAAACAGCAATACCCAACTATGTGCTGCCTACAGGAAATGGATTTTA
The DNA here is from genome assembly GCF_027409185.1 of Cynocephalus volans. Taxonomy (NCBI): domain Eukaryota; kingdom Metazoa; phylum Chordata; class Mammalia; order Dermoptera; family Cynocephalidae; genus Cynocephalus; species Cynocephalus volans. The sequence continues at coordinate 109,454,891 of NC_084462.1, forward strand.
TTTATTTATTTTTGGTCTTTTTTTAATTACTGAAGCATAATTGATTATACATATTTGTGGGGTACAGAGTTGAATATCAATACCTAAGTACAATGTGTGATGATCAAATCAGGATAATTAGCACATTCACCATTATAAAACATAAGCATTCTTTGTGTCCATTAATCAATTTCTCGCTAACCCCCCTCTCTCCCTGTTCCCACCTCTAGTAACCACAGTTCCGTTCTCTCCTTCTGAAAGTTCAGTGTATTATTGTGATTGTTTTCTTTCTTTCTTTCCTTTCTTTCTCTCTCTCTCTCCCTCCTCTCTCTCTCTCTCTTTCTCTCTCTCCCTCCTTCCTTCCTCCCTCCCTCTTTCTCTCTTTCTCTTTCATAGCTCCCACTTATGAGTGAGGACATGCAGTATTTCTCTTTCTGTGCCTGGCTGATTTCACTTGACATAATTTTCTCCAAGCTCATCCATGCTGCTGTGAATGGCAGAATATCATTCTTTTTATGGCTTAGTAGTATTCCATTGCGTATACATACTACATTTTCTGTCTGGTTATCCATGGAAGGACATTTAGGTTGGTTCCAATTCTTGGTTATTGTGAATAGAGCCATGATAAACATGGAAATGCAGGTGTCCCTTTGACTTGTTGATTTCCATTCCTTTGGATATATACCCAGGAGTGGGATTGTTGGATTATATGGTAGGTTTATCCATAGTCGTTTGAGAAATCTCCATACTGTTTTCCATAATGTCTGTACTAATTTACATCCCTAACAACAGTGTATAAGGGTTCTCCTTTCTCCATATCCTTGCCAAGCATTTATTTTCTGCCTTTCTGATAATAACCAATCTAACTAGGGTGAAATGATATCTCAATGTGGTTTTGATTTGCATTTTCCTGATGATTAGTGATGTTGAGCATTTTTTCATTTACTTGTTGGCCAGTTGTACATCTTCCTTTGAGAAAGGTCTATTCACCTCCTTTGCCCATTTTTTAATCAGATTATTTATTTTCTTACTGTTAAGTTGTTTGAGTTCTTTGCATATTGTGGATATTAACCCCTTGTAGGATGTATAGTTTGCAAATATTTTCTCCCATTCTTTAAGTTGTTTTTCACTCTGTTGATTGCTTCCTTTGCTGTGCAGAAGTTTTTTAGTTTGATATAATCCCATATTTTAATTTTTTCTTTTGTTGCCTGTGTTTTGGGGAACATATTCATAAATTCTTTACCCAGTCCTACATCCTGAAATGTTTCCCCTGTGTTTTCTTCTAGAAATTGTATAGTTTTGGGTCCTATATTTAACTCTTTAATCCATTTTGAATTGATTTTGGCATATGACAAGAGGTACAGGTCTAGTTTATTCTTCTACACATGCTTATCCAATTTTCCCAGCACCATTTATTGAAGAGGATGTCCTTTCCCTAATGTATGTTCTTGGTGCCTTTGTTGCAGATCAGTTGGCTTTAAGTATGTGGGTTGATTTCTGGGTTCTCTACTCTGTTTGATTGGTCCATGTGTCTGTTTTTATTCCAGTACTATACTGTTTTGGTTACTATAGCTTTGTAGTATAGTTTAAAATCATGTAGTGTAATGCCCCCTGCTTTATTTTTTCTGCTCAGGATTGCTTTGGCTATTCCGGGTCTTTTGTTGTTCCATATGAATGTTAGGATTTTTTTTCTATTTCTGAGAAGAATGTCATTTGCATTTTGATGGGGATTACATTTAATCTGAAGATTGTTTTGGGTAGTATGGACATTTTCACAACATTAATTCTTCCAGTACATGAATATGGAATGTCTTTCCAGCTGTCCTCTTTAATTTCTTTCAGCAGTGTTTTGTAGTTCTCATTGTAAAGATCTTTCAACTCTTGGTTAAATTTATTTCTAGGTATTTTATTTTTTTGATAGCTATTGTAAATGGGCTTGCTTTCTTGATTTCTTTTTCTTTTTCTTTTTTTTTTTAAAGATGACTGATAAGGGGATCTTAACCTTGACTTGGTGTTGTCAGCACCACACTCACCCAGTGAGATAACCAGCCATCCCTATATGGGATCCAAACCCATGGCCTTGGTGTTATCAGCACCACACTCTCCCAAGTGAGCCATGGGCTGGCCCTTGATTTCTTTTTCTGATAGTTCGTTGCTGGTATATAGAAACACTACTGAGTTTTGTGCATTGATTTTGTATCCTGCAACTTTACGGAATTTGTTTATCAGCTCTAGGAGTTTTTGGTAGAGTCTTTAGGTTTTTCTATAAATAGGATCATGTCATCTGCAAACAGGGACAGTTTGATTTCATCTTTTCCAATTTGGATGCCCTTTATTTCCTTCTCTTGCCTGATTGCTGTGGCTAGTACTTCCAATACTGAGTTAAGTAGGAGTGATGAGAGTGAGTATCCTTGTCTTGCTCCCATTCCTAAAGGAAAAGGTTTTAGCTTTTCCCCATTCAGGATGATGTCGGTAGCAGGTTTGTCATACATGGCTTTTATTGCGTTGAGATACTTTCCTTCTATGCCTAATTTGTTGAGAGCCTTTATCACGAAGGATATTGAATTTTGTCAAATGCTTTTTCTGCATCTATTGAGATGATCATATGGTCTCTGTCCTTGATTCTGTTGATGTGGTGTATCACATCTTACACCCCTGGGATGAATCCCACATTATCATGGTGTATAATGTTTTTGACAAATTGTTGTATTCTGATCGCTGATGTTTTGTTGAAGATTTTTGTGTCTATGTTCATCAAGGATATTGTCCTGTAGTTTTCTTTTTTTGTTGTGTCTTTGTCTGATTTTGATAGTAGGATGATGCTGGCCTCACAGAATGAGTTTGGGAGAATGGCCTCTGTTTCCATTTTTTAGAATAGTGTGAGAAAGATTGGTATTAATTCTTCTTTAAAGGTTTGGTAGAATACAGCAGTAAAGCCATCCCGGGCTTTTCTTTGTTGGGAGACTGCTAATTACTGCTTCAATCTCATTGCTTGTTATAGGTCTGTTCAAGTTTTCTATTTCTTCTTGTTTCAATCTTGGTAAGTTTGTATGTGCCCAGAAATTTATCCATTTCCTCCAGATTTTCAAATTTGTTGGCATATAGTTGTTCATAATAGTCTCTAATTATTCTTTGTATTTTTGAGGTATCAGTTGTAATGTCTCCTTTTTCATTTCTCATTTTTGTTATTTGGGTCTTCTCACTTTTCTTTTTTTGTTAGTCTAGTTAATGGTTTGTCTATATTGTTTATCTTCTCAAAAAACAACTTGTTTCATTGAATCTTTTGTATCTTTTTGTTGTTGTTGTTGTTTTTTCTCTATTTCATTTAGCTCTGCTCTGATCTTAGTTATTTCTTTCCATGTACTAATTTTGGGATTGGGTTTTTCTCGTTTTTGAGGTGTAATATTAGGTTCTTTTGAAGTGTTTCTATTCTTTTGATGTAAGTATTTATTGCAATAAACTTCCCTCTTAGTTCTGCTCTTGCAGTATCCCACAGGTTTTGGTAAGTTATACTTGTATTTTTATTTATTTCAAGGAATTTTTAAATTTCTTTCTTTACATGGAGCCAAGGACCAGACCCCCCCTCCTACAACCAGGCACACTGCACCAGTGCCTCGGGGCCAGCCCAGGAACCTGAGGCATGGAGAAGTGGACTGTGGAGGATACTAACATTAATAAAGAACATGTATTTCACAGGACCTTAACCTTTAGCTTAGTAGGACCACAGTCCTTAGTTTTTAGTAGGGCCAAAGCCCTTAGCATAGATAGCAGCTTAGTAGGACCACAGTCCTCAGTTTTCAGCAGGGCCAAAGCCCTGAAGTTTAAGGAATAACCTAACTTTTTAGTAATAAACATAGAAATGCTAAGATTGGGGAAAACAGAAAACTTTCACAGGACTAAAGTCTCTGTTGTATATAAAAAAATTGTAACACAGCAAAAGGGATTGCTCTAAGGGCAGTCGTCCTTGGTGCAGCTGAACCTTAATGATGGTAAAGTATGTGAGCCAAAGGCTTCAAGGTTAATGGTTGGGGGATGTTCCACATCTTGTCTTCATCTGTTTAAGTTTCTTACTGGGACTAAGCGTTGCCATGGCAATTATCTCATTGTTTCTCTTTGTACTTCACATAGCTTAGTTTTTTGACTCCTTTGATAGTAAATTGCTTGAACTATTTTTAAGTTGCACCAGCTTTAATGAAGATTGTCATTTAGCCGGTTTGTTTATTTTTTCACTACGACTGACTATCCACCTGTGTTCTTTTCTGTAGCTTTCTTGCCTGGACAATAAAAACTGAGAGAAAACCTGATTCCGGGATATTCCTAGGGCTCCTTCTCTCTTGAAGGAATTCCTCCTGGGATTAACCCCTTCAGGCCTCTCATTGCTCTGAAGAAATGGGCTTTGAGTAATCCTTTGCATGTCTGTCACCCTGGGAGAGGTGAGAGTGGACTGGATCCCCTCCCACAACCAGGCACACTGTGCCACTGCCTCAGGACCCGCCTGGTGACCCAAGGCATGGATCTGGGAATCAGACCCCCCTCCCACAACCAGGCACACCAGTCCAGCTCCTCAGGGCCTGCCCAGGGACCCAAGGTATGGAGAAGGGGACCAGACCCCCCTACCACAACCAGGCACACCACACCAGCACCTCAGGGTCAGCCCAGGGACCCGAGGCATGGATATGGGGACCAGACACTCTGCCAGGCATACTGCCAGCACAAAGGAGAATGCCAAAAACATCATCTGCATGTGGGTGGACCAGCACAGCCACCACTATAACCATGGCTGCCACAAAAGCGGCTAGATGCCATAACCACCATGCAGATAGTCCTCCAGCCACTGGAGTGCATTGACACAAGAAGAGTCAGCAGCAGAGATAAAGAAAAGAAGAGGACCTCTCTCTCCGCAAAGCCCATTTCAGAGTGATAGAAGAAGCATCTGCTCTATGATAATATTGGGGGACCTGATCACACTTCTCAGCACTGGACAGATCATCCAGGCAACAAATCAACAGAGTAACCAGTATTTTTTCAGGAGAGAAGAAATCTAGGGTAATTAGAGGGAAAGGGGGATGGGGAGAGATTGCAGAAGGGGCATAAAGAATAATTACGATTTGTAACAATATATATACTAGTAATATTGATTCAATCAACATCTCAATTTCAAACCCCCAAAATTTGTATAATCAATTTTGATTCAATAAAAATTTTTTAAAAATTAAAAAATAATGCATGTTAAAAGAAAAAAAATAATAAAATAAATAAAATAATTTCTTTATTTATTTCTTCTTTGACCCATTGATCATTCAGGAGCATGTTGTTTAATTTCCATGTATTTGTATAGTTTCTAAAGTTGTGTTTGTTGTTAATTTCTAATTTTATTCCACTGTTGTCTGAAAATATACTCAATATGATTTCAATCTTTTTAAATTTGTCAAGACTTGATTTGTAGCCTAACATGTAATCTATCCTGGAGAATGATCCTTGTACTGATGAGAAGAATGTATATTCTGCAGTTGTTGAACAAAATGTTCTGTAGATGTCTGTTAATTCCATTTGGTGTAAAGTGCTGTTTAAATCAAATATTTCTCTGCTAATTTTTTATCTAGATGATCTGTTCGGTGCCGACAGAGGCACATTAAAGTCTCCAGCTATTACTGTGTTGGTGTCTATCTCCCCCTTTAGATCCAATAACAATTGCTTTACATATCTGGGTGTTCTGGTGTTGGGTGCATACATATTTATGAATGTTTATATTCTTGCCACACTGATCCTTTTATCAAAGAAAGTCTTTTATATAACATCCTTTTTTGTTTCTTTTATAGTTCTTGGTTTGAAGTCTATTTTATGTGATGTAAGTATGGTAACTCCTGCTCATTTTTGGTTTCCATTTACATGTAATATCGTTTTCCATCCCTTCATTCTTAGTCTATATATGTCCTTATTGGTGAAGTAAGTTTCTTGCAGGCAGCATATAGTTGGTTCTAGTTTTTTAATCCATTCAGCCAGTCTATGTCTTTTAAGTGGGGGATTTAATCCATTTATATTCAGGGTTGTTATTAAAAGGTATTGCCTTGTTCCTGTCATTTTCTTAAGCATTTTATGGTTGTTTTATATTTCTTTTGTTCCTTTCTTTCCCTTTTACTGCTTGTCTTTTATAGGGTTTGTTTGTTTGTTTGTTTGTTTTTGTAGTGATAATATACATTTTCTTTTCTTTCTCATTTGAATGTCTGTTCTAACAGTTTTTATTCTTTCTTGTGTACTTATGGTGGTATATATCACTCTTTTGATTCCAGATATAGGACTCCCTTGAGGATTTGTTGAAGAGCCAGGCTTGTGACGGTGAATTCCCATAGTTTTTGTTTGTCTGGGAAAGATACTCTTTCTCTTTTGTTTCTGAAGGAAAGCTTTGGTGGGTATAGTATTCTTGGCTGGCCATTATTTTCTTTTAGCACTTTGAATATATCATCCCACTCTCTCCTGACCTTTAGGGTTTCTGTTTATAAGCCTGCTGTTAAATTATTGGGGACTCCCTGATAGGTGATTTGATGCTTTTCTCTTGCTGTCTTTAGAATTCTTTCTTTGTCTTTGACTTTTGATACTTGAATTATAACGTGTCTCAGTGGGGTCCTTTTTGGGTTGAATCCATTTGGGGATCTTTTTGCTTCTTGGATTTGGAAGAATGCATCTCTCCCAACACTCAGGGATTTTTTGGCCATTATTTAATTAAATAGGCCTTCAACGCCTTTTTCTATCTCTTCCAGTGTGCCCAAAATATGGATAAGTTTGTATGCTTAAGGTTGTCAGATAGATCTCTTAGGCTTTCTTCATTTTCATTTTTTTAAATTATTTTTTCTTCTTCTTTTGGTCCAACTGTGTTAATTCAAAAAGACTGTCTTCTAGTACAGAAATTCTTTCTTCTGCTTGTTCTAGTCTGATGCTTATGTTCTCATATGTATTTTTTATTGTATTGAATGAATTCTTCAGTTCCAGGATTTCTGCTTGTTCTTTTTTACTGTTTCTATCTCTTTGTTGAATTTTTCATTCATGTCACTATCCTCTTAGTGATGGAGACACAAGGATTACTCAGGGCCCAACTACGTGAAAGCAGTGAGAGGTCCAGAGGGACTACACCAAGCTAACTCCCACGAGAAAGGAGAGAGTAGGGCTTGTTTCATCTTTTATTGTTATGTCAAGACCTTGGCTACGTAACAAACTAAGTATGGTATCAAAAGAAGTACAGAAAGTAGTGTGTGAACAGGACAAAAAAATGATCTCAGTGTTCCTTACTAAACAATCAGAACATTTTTGCTGTTTTCAGTGTGTGCTGTGTTCGGCACATACAGTTCCAATCCTGTGCACTTAAGGCTTTTGCCCTTTGTGCAGTCCCTATTCTAATCAGGTCCCTGTGTTCCCACAATGTCCTGGATTTTTTTTTTTTTTTAACCTCATTGTGATTTCTATCTATGTTTCCTTGCATCATGTTGAGTTTTCTTAATAATGCCATTTGAGATTCCTCTCCAGTAGAGTCACTGGTTTCCTGCTGTTTGGGGCCTGGTATTAGATAACTGTAGTCTTCCTTTGGGGGAGTCATGTTTCCCTGTTTTTGCATGCTTCTTGTATCTCTGTGTTGATGTCTGAAGATCTGGTAATATATTCAGTTCTTTTAATTTTTTGAGTGGTGTTTGAGGGGAGAGACTCTTACCTATAGAAATGTTCTATATTGATAGTCAGATTAGGCACCATAGGTTTACTTCTGGGTGAGCATGGTAGTAAGTGCTGGCTTGCTCCCTATACCTTCTCTGCTGGTATAGGTGGGCCCACTGTGTCAGGCAGGACTCTGGGCTCCCAGGGAAGGTGAGCATGAATCTAGGGAGCTTGCACCCCCCACCCCACACTCGCTGCTGATGTTCGTGGGTTCATTGTATCAGGTGGAGCTCTGAGCTCCTGGAGAAGGAGGACATGGATCCAAGCAGCTGGTGCACTCACCCCACTCTCTTTTGACACAAGTGGTTCCCCTAAGTCTGGCAGGGTTCTGAGCTCCCAGGGGAAGGATGCATGTATCCAGGCAGCAGTGTGCTCCCCCGATGCTCTCCACTGAGGTATGCTGGGCTGCTGGGTTGGTGGGACTCTGAGCTCCCCTAACTCCTATGCCAAAATGGTGGTATCCAGTGGCAGCCTGGGACAAAGGGGGAAGGGAGTGACTCCATGTGCAGTTCCACTCTGAAAAAGTAAGTCATGTGGACTTTTAGCTGCTCACATGCTGGGCTCACTGTCCACAAGGGCCGCATGGTTATTTTGCAAACTGATTTGCAGGTGTCTGAGGTGAGAGAGCCAGCGGCTGGCCCCCTGCCAATCTTGTCCCAGCAGTGCAGGGTTTCTCCAGTCTCTACACCACTCCTGGTCAGGTGCTTCCCTGTCTTTCTATGTTGCTGTGTCAAGTTTCCAGATCTTGGGAATTTCTCCTCACTGATTAGCTGAATTCCACTGTTTTCTCCTAGACACTCTACAGGTGACTATATGTTGCTTTGGACTTTTTTTGGATTAGAGATAAGGGCTGGCTGCCTCTATCCAGCCATCTTTCTGGGGAAATGGATTTTTAAAATGAAAACACAAATAGGCTGAAAGAAAAAGGATGGAGAAAAATGCACCATGTTATCTAATCAAAAGAGAACTGGAGCTATATTAATATCAGACAAAGTAGACTTAGTAAAGAATATACCAAGAATAAAGAAGGCCATTTCATCATGATAAAGGGATAACTTCATTAAAAGCACATAATAATCCTGAATGTTTATACATCTAATAACAATGCTTCCGAGACACGAAGTAAAAACTGATGGAACTGCAAGGAGAAATAGAGAAACCCACAAATACAGCCAGAGATTTAAATACCCCCACAAAAGATATGAAAGACCTGTACATTGAAGACTATAAAACTTTACTGAAAAAAATTAAAGATGACCTGAGTAAATTGAGAGATACACCTTGTTCATGAGTTGTAAGACTCAATATTGCTAGGATGTCAATTCTAAAATGATTTATAAATTCAACACAATCCCAGCTGCTTTTTTCTAGGAATTAACAAACTGATTCTAAAATTCATATAGAAATGCAGATGACCTAGAATAGCCAAAAACAACTTTGAAAAGGAACAAAGTTGGAGAACCAATGCTACCTGATTTCAAGACTTATTATAAAACTACAGTAATGAAGACAGTGTGATATTGCTCCACAGTTTTAGAAAGTTAAATACATACATACCATATGATCCAGCAATTCATCCTGGAGATATTTACCCAAGAAATTCCTGAGGTCACATATGGGAAGCGAACTCAGAACTAGTTCTTGACTCTTTACATAGCTGCCACGTGTGGCCCTTTAGACTATGGTAGTATATCTTTTCTGACTTTTCAAATTTTCTAAATCTCTGTTGATTTTCATTTGTACTCAGAGACATGAAAATAGCTAAGGATATCTCCAGTCTGTATACAACTGCACATACTTGTGGGGTTTTGATACACTAATACTGTATCCAGTTAAGCTTTAAAAGGAACATCTCAGAATTGTATTTTCCTTTTTAGTTTGACCAGTTCGATTCTAAGAAGAATTTATTCCCAGAAGATTCATTAAGTAAATTATCACTGTACCTAAATTCAACCAAAACATAAACTATTTGTTTTCAGAAAAATAGATTGTCATAAATAAGGCTGGTTGGAAATAAAGTAGTTCAAGCAGTCCCCTCTGCCCAGAAGCAGGCAAGAAGCAGAGCCCACCTGGGGTCCTAGGCAGGAGCCAAGGGCAGCATCCCCAGCCTGGAAGCAGGAAAGGAACACACCAAAAATACCACTTCCATGCAGGTGGCCTACCACAGCTACCATCACAGCCATGGCTACCACAAAAGTGGCTCTACACCACAGCAGTAGCCACAGCCACTGTGCAGGTGGCCCGCTAGACACTCGACTGCATTGACACAAGGAGAGTCAGCAGTGGAGAACAGAAAAAGAGCATGTCTCTCTCCTTAAAGCCCACTCCAGAGTAACAGAAGAAGCAACTGCTCTACCAGAAGACCAGACATCAATGCAGAAATACCAGAAATATGAAAACCCAAGAAAATATGACACCACTGAAATAATACATTAATTCTCAAGTACCAGACCCAGTAGAGCAGGAAACTTAAAATGATTGAAAAGGAATTCCTAGCAATAATCTTAAGGAAGCTCACTGAGATATGAGAAGACTCAGACAACATAATGAAATGAGAAAAAAAATCCAGGATATGCAGGAGGAAATTTACAAAGAGATTAATACCTTAAAAAAGAACGTAGCAGAGCTTATGGAACTGAAAATTTCACTCAACAAAATAAAAAATACAACTGAGGCTTAAGTAGCAGATCAGAGCAAGCTGAAGAATTTCTGATCTTGAAGATAGTCTTTTTGAAATAACTCAGGAGGACAAAAAATAGAAAAAAAAGAATTTTAAAAAATGAAGAAAATCTAAGAGAGCTAGCAGACAACCTTAAGTATACAAACATTAAAATCATGGGTATTCCAGAAGGGGAGGAGAAAGGAAAAGGCATGAAAAACCTACTCATCAAAATAATAATGGAAAACTTCCCAGGTATAGGGCAAGACACAAACCTTCAGATCCAGGAGGCTCAAAGATCCCCAAACAGATTCAACTCAAGAAGATCCTCTTCTAGACACATTATAGTCAAACTGGCAAAGCTCAAAGACAAAGAGAGAATCTTGAAAGAAGCAAGAGAAAAGTGTCAAGTCACATATAAGGGAGCTCCTATCATACTAACAGCAGACTTCTCAACAGGAACTCTACAGGCCAGAAGAGAATGGGATGATATATTCAAAATACTAGGAGAAAAAAATTGCCAGCCAAGAAGACAATGCCCAGCAAGGCTATCCTTCAGAAATGAGGGGAAAATAGTATATTTGCCAGGTAAACAAAAACTATGGGAGTTCACCACCACACAACGAGTCCTATAAGAAGTCCTGCATCTGGATTCTGAAAGTTGATAATCACTACCACAAATATACAAGAAAGAACAAAACGCACAGGTAGAAAAAAATGCAAACGAGAAAGAGAAAGAAACTAAATCTTACCACCACAAAAAACCACAATGATTATGTAATAATGCCCTTCCTTCTGATTTTAGTTATTTTGGTCTTTTCTCTTTTTTTCTTGGTCAGTCTAGATAAAGGTTTGCAAATTTTGTTAATCTTTTTAAAGAATCAACTTTTGGTTTTGCTGATTTTCTCTACTGTTTTTTAATTCCCTATTTCATATATTTCTGTTGTAATCTTTGTTATTTCCTACTTATATTTGCTTTTGGTTTAGATTGTTCTTTTTCTTTCTTCTTAAGGTGGAAGTTTACATTACTGATTTGAGATTTTTCTTATTTTTAATACAGGTATACACAAGTTTAAAGTTTCCTCTAAGCACTGCATGAGCCCTGAGTCCTATAAATTTTGATACGTTGTGCTTTTTTATCTCAAAGTACACTCTAATTTCCCTGTGATTTTTCTTTTCACCCATTGTTTATTTAGGAGAGTATTGTTTTATTTCCAAACATTTGTGAATTTTCTAAATTTCCTTCTGTTATTAGGGTCAGAGAACATATTTGCTATGATCTTAGTCTTTTTAAATGTATTAAGAGTTGTTTTGTGGCCAAAATTTTTTACATAAAAATAAAAGAAATATAGGAGTTCATATTTTTCAAATATGACTCGACTTGGAAGCAGTAATCAGTCTCATCCCTCAGCATTTAATCATCTGGCTTTTTTTCTGACCCTGACCCTTGAGAGTTTTCTTGGTCTTCCTACAAGTTCTCCTTTATTTTTGTCAAAGACAAGAACCATCATATTTCATGGTTGGAACTATCATCTACTTCAATTTCTATTTGATGTTTGAATTTCCTTCACAATGTCCCTGCAAAAATGATCTTCTATCCTCTATCTGAATAACCCTAGTGTTCGAGAACTTACTATTTCTTATGGCAGTATATTTCATCTATGGATAGCTCTGGATACTTAAAATATTTTTCTTAAATTGAGCTGAAAAATGTCTCTCTATAGTTCTTTTCCATTGGTCTTACAGCTATCCAAGGAGCACTGAAGACCAAGTCAATTCTCTCTTCCCCATGGCAGCCCTTCAAATGATAACACAGCTCTGTTATGCCCATCCATCCCACTTTCGTCTGCTCTTTCTCCTGCTGAGCATCCCCAGGTCCTTCTCTAAGCATCTTTGATCATCAGATAAATAACACTTACTAGCATCACTCTTCCCACCAGGAAGATATTGATTCATTATAGCTAGAAACACATGTGCATGAAACACATGAGCATTACCAAAATCTTCATTCAATCCACACGTTTTTTTCTAAGCTCCTAGCTCACACTTTATTTGTAGGATAAAACTCTTTCCAGAGTTATCTAAATCTCCAACTTCTCTGAAAAGACTCAAATATCACCAGCAAGCTTCATATAGCACAGACTGGAACTCACAGGCAGAAGAGGGAGAAGCTACATGGGTCTCAGATTCTCTTGGCATCCGGCAAAAAGCTTCCTTTTGTAGTCCCCCAACCCCCCACTAATTTAATACTGATCTCCTCCTGTGAATATGCATCATTCAGTTTGGAGTGTTTCTTCTACATTTTTATGTGCACTTACACACACTTCTACATGCATTTATTTATATATATTTATATTTATATAAATATATTTATATTTGATATTGTGTGGGGTCATATTTTTTGTATCATTGTTCTATTTGCTTTCTGTAACGTCTCACTAAAACTTAAGAGACATGCCTCCATGAGCAGATTTAAATAACCTCACTAATACCAATTCTGAGTAGCTATCTTCTTTTCACCCTGTCTTCCAGGTGAGATACTGAAGTAGGAATTTTGGGCTCATGGGAATTATGAAGCTATTTGTAAAGAAGCTATTGTAATGGTTTCTGCTATGTTAGGGGCAGGGGCTCCACTCTCAGTAGCTCCATGTGTGCCCAGGGTTTGGAAAGCAAACATACCAGCCCAAGACACATTTTTATTCTGACAAACAGCACTTATAGGCTTATATAACTGTTATGTCCAGTTTCATGAGCTTATGCTTCAAACTATGTGATTCATGCTAATCCTTAGACCCAGTTTCAGTTGTATGTACCATAGGGCTATGCTTCAGGAAAAAGGCCCTGGGGGCCTGAGGAGGAAGAGAGAGAAAGTCAGAGTCTTGTTTACCCAACAGGCAGGCATCATAATCATGCCACCAAGTCATAAGGTCAGACAGCACGAGGGGCATACATCATGTGATGAAAGAGCTACATTTAGATGGGCTCAAACAGATCTAGAAGATGTACATAAGAGTCATCAAAAGAAGGTCTATACTTTCATGGCACCTGTTGCACTGCTATCTCTCCCTCTTCCCAGACCTATAGCTTTATGATGAGGGCCCCTATGACCACCTGACAGAAGAGGAAAGGACTTAGTCCTGGTTCTCTGTAGAGTAAATGAGATATGTTGGCACTGTCTGGAAGATATCTGCTGCCACATTATATCTCCACACATAGTGGCCCTGAAAAGCAGTGGTAAGGGGAAATCTCTCCAGTGGGCAAAGCTTTAAGCAATATACTTAGTAACCCACTTCACTTGGAGGGAAAAGTGGTCTGAGGTGCGTATATTTGTGCACTCTTTGGCAGGGGCAAATGGTAAGGCTTCTTAGTCAAAAGCCTAGAAGAAAAAGATTATGCAATCAGTTACAAAGAGCTCTAGGGAGGAGGCTTGTGAATGGACCTATGGGAGTAGATACTAAGCAGATTTATCATTGTATCTCATGTTTATCAGAAAATAGTCACATAGAAGAAGCATTCAACAACCAATGGATGAAATCATCTGTCCTGTGGCTCTCAGGCAGCCCCTCTCCTCAGCTACTTAAGTACATGTACAAGGAGCCTGTGAACTAAGTGGCCATGGTGGTAAGGAGGTCCAGCAACACGGAATCTTTATTGCCAAGGTTGACCTAACTACAGCTGCTGATGAATCCTTAACCTGCCAGCATCACAGACCAGTGCCAAGCCTTCACTTTGGCACCATTCCTTGGGGACACTAGCCAATGGGTGGGACATCAATTATATCAAAACACTTTGGCTTTAGATGGGACAGTGATTTATCTTTACCTAAATTAATACGTATTCCATACATCTTCCAAATACATGCTTATTCCAAAAATGGATTTGCCTTCCCTGCCTACAGTATTTCTGCAACCACCATCATCTGAGGGCTTACAGAATGCCTTATTTATCAATGTAGTATCCCAGACAACATTATCTTGCACCAAGGAACCCATTTTACAGCAAGGAGGTACAACAACGGGCTCATCCACAGGATTTGTAGGTTTTGCCATACACCCCATCACCCCAATAAGAATGTTAAAAATAAAAACATGACATCAGAGATGAAGAATTCAATTTCATCCTATTTTAATAGGTTCATCAGTGTATTAGTCCGTTTTTGTTGCTTATAACAAAATACCTGCAACTGGGTGATTAATAAAGAAAATTAAATTTATTGCTTACAGTTTCCAAGGCTGGGAAGACCAAAGTCCATCTGGTGGTAGCAACAGTGACTCAGGGGTCTCACATTGCAAGATGGTGGAAGCAGAGAGAGCAAAAGACAGACTCTCCTCTTCTTTTAAAGCCTTCAGAACCACACCCCTGACCACCATTTTTAATCCATTCACTATGGCATTGATCCTACAATCTAATCACCTCTTCAAGGCTCCACCTTCCAATTACAATAATAGGATCTCCCATCCTATTAACAGTCACAGTTACTAATACATAAAAGTTTCTAATACATAACACTCGGGGGACACAAGTTATGTTTCTAATACATAAAACTTGGTGGACACAATTCAAGCTTCAGGGAGTTTTCGGGGAACATAATTCAATCCACTACAATCAGTAAACTCAACACAGCTGATAAAACAATCAGTGAACTCACAGATAGGTTAATGGAAATTACCCAAACTTAAATAGAAAGGGAAAAAAATTCTAAAAATAAAAAGAATACCATACCAGCCAGACACCAAAAAATAACAAATAAAAAAGAATGAACAAGTAGTGGGACAATATAATCAATCTTATATACATGTAACTGTAATCCCAGAATGAGAAGAATAAGAGAACAGAGCAGGAGAAATATTTGAAGGAATAATGGCCAACAACAATTTTCAAAATTAATGAAGATATCAAGCCAAGGATACAAGAAGCTTAGAGAATCTCAAGTGGGATAAATACAAATAAAACAACACACACGCACATGCGTGCACGCACAAACACACACATACATACATATCTGGATGAATGACATTCAAACTTCTGTAAACCAAAGATAAAAAGGAGATCCTGGAGGCCATCAGAGCTAAAAGAAATATTACATACAAAGGTTTTCGAAAAGAATTAGAGCAGACTTCTCATTAGAAACAACTCAACAAATCTGTTGTGATTTCATTGAGTCTACAGACCACTCTGAGGAGAATTTATATAATAGTAACCCAACCGTAGGAATGATTCTTCTTTCCATTTAGTCAGAGCTTCTTTAATGTCTCTTAGTTGTTTTAAATAGACTTCTTCACAAACGGCTTGAACATATTTTGCTTTATTTATTCTTAGTTACTTGATATTTTTATGGTATTGTTAATGGCATCTTTCTTTTTAATTTTGTTTTCTACCTCTTTGCTGCTAATGTTTAATAATGCAAATGATTTTTACATATTGAGTTTGTTCTGGCAACTTGTTAAAGTTACTAATTTTGAAAATGTAGGATTTTCTAAGCATGCAATCATTAGATAATTTATGAATAATAACACTTTATTTTTTCCTTTTCAGTATTTATACCTTTTATTCATTTTCTTCCTTTCTTACACTGAATAGGACCTCCAGTACAATGTTGAAAAGATGTAATATTTGTGGGAATCTTTGTGTTATTTCTGATCTCAAAGGCAAACTTTTCAATGTTTCATCAATTCCATGTGTTGACACAGAATGTTAAGCAATGGGAACTCTCATAGGCAAATGATAAGAGTATGAACTTGTATAACTATTTTGAAAATAAACAGTCCATTACTATTAAAGCTAAAAATATACATACTCTATGAGCTAGAAATTCTCGTTCTAGATACACACCAAACAGAACTACATGCACATATGTACTAGGAGGCATGAGGAGAATATTTTGTAGCAGCACAGTTCATAGAAACCAAAAACTGGAAACAACCCAAATTTCTATCAACAGTAGAACGGATAAATTGTGATACAGACATACAATGAAGTATGTATTGGTTTTCTACTGTATGTAACAAATTACCCAAGCCTTAGTGACTTAAATAATCTTTTATTTAGCTCACAATTCTGTGATCAGCAATTTAGGCTGAACTCAGCTGGGAAGTTCTTCTGGTCCAGCTGAGCTGCCTCATGCATCCATGA
Source organism: Cynocephalus volans (assembly GCF_027409185.1). NCBI lineage: Eukaryota > Metazoa > Chordata > Mammalia > Dermoptera > Cynocephalidae > Cynocephalus > Cynocephalus volans. The sequence continues at coordinate 109,471,362 of NC_084462.1, forward strand.
TCAGCTGTGACTCAGCTTTGCTGATCTTGGCTAGACTCTTTCACATCTCTGAGGCCTTATTTCAAACAACAAAGCTAACCCAGCTCCGGTCCACGTATATCTCTGTCCAACAGTCTGGGCCAGGCTTGTTCACAGGGTGAGGCAGGGGTCCCAATACGCAGAGCAGAAGCACGGAAGGCTGGTGGAGGCCTAAGCTCAGAACTGGCACATGGTTATATTTGAAGGCGTGTGTGTGTGTGTGTGTGTGTGTGTGTGTGTGGTACATTTCCTAGAAAAATGCTGAATGCATTTACTAACATGTTTGAAAATATAATTTTTTTTAGAAAGCAGAGAACATCTTACAGTTCTTTTTTTTTTTACTGAAACATAATTGATTGTGCATATAGGTGGTATACAGCATTGAATATCAAGACCTGAGGCGCAATATGTGATGCTCAAATCAGGATAGTTAGTATATCCAACATTGCACAATGTAATCATTTTTTTTTTTTTGGCCCTTTACCAATTTCTCGCTAACCCCTGCCCCTCCCACTTTCCCACCTCTGGTGGCTGCAGTTCTGTTCTCTCCTTTTAAAAGCTCAAAAAATTATTGTGATTGTTGTATCTTTCTTTCTTTCTCTTTTTATTTATTTGTTTATTTTTTTAGCTCCCACTTATGAATGAAGACATGCAGTATTTCTCTTTCTGTGCCTGGCTTATTTCACTTAACATAATTTTCTCTAGGTTCATCTATGTTGCAGCGAAATGCAGAATTTTATTCTTTTTTTATGGCTGACTAACTTTTTCCTTATCCAGTCGTCCATCAATGGACTGGATAAGGAAATATAGTGTATATACACAAAATGGAAAATGTAATTTTTATTTATATCACATTATTCTGTACCTTGTTCTCATTGCTTCATAATAGACTTTAAACATCTTTCCCTTTCAGCACTTACAAATCTACATCACTTTTTAATGGCTGTATTATTTTTATATACTCAGACTTAATTTTCTTACCAACATTTATTTAAGTTAGCTTTTTAGGTTGTTTGCTATTAAACATTTGCTTTTTCAATTGTTTGCTGTTAAACAATGTCTTTGCAAATATTCTTGCACATACATTTATCAGCACCGCACTCTCCCGAGTGAGCCACGGGCCGGCCCCTCTTGCACATACATTTATGGGGAATTTTAGCAAGTATATTCACAATGTAAATCCCAAGTAGTGAAATTTCTGTCAAAGTATACATGCATTTAAATGTTGAATAGATACTGTCAAATTGCCTTCTCAAAGCTTCCAGCAGTATAAAACCTCATCAAAAACATCTGAAAGTACCTCTTTCTCCATACTTTTGTCAGCTCAGTATTATGAAGCTTTTCTATTTTTTACCATTCTAAAAGTTGAAAGATTGTATCTTGCTGATGTTTTGATCTCTGTGTTTTTAAATATGAATGAGACTGAGTATATTTCCATAATTTTACAGACTATTCATATTTTTCCTGTGAACTGTCTGCTCTTATAACTTGTCTATTTTCTTCCAAGTTGTTTTACTTTCTCATTCATTTGTATAAGGGTTATTTTGCAAATTAAGGCAATTAGTCATTTTATCATATGTTCCACAATTACATTTTCACAGACTATCTTGTCTTTTGTCAAACAGAAGTTTTAAGAGTTTACACAGTCAAATTTGTCAATCTGTTCCTTTATGGCTCTGGGGAATAGATATTTTAAACTTTATTTTGTAGCTAACACATTTAAATGCTTTCTGAGAAGATTGATTAAAATGTCTGAGGTGAAGAGAGAAGAGGGGAGCAACTGGGACAACTGCAACCTAAAGGCAGAACAAAGAATTTAAATGAAGACATGGCAGGGGAGCTGGTGGCCTCAGCAATAGCAGCCCAGTTGAGGCCAATTTCCAGGACAGCAATATGCCAGCGGGGCTTGTTGGATTCTTCCACTCCAAGGGTGCTCTTAGCTACACAGGTGGACAGTCCAGGCTGGTTCTGAGACATGAGGTAACAACTAGTGCTTTATGGACACATGGGGAAGGGAACTCCCCAGGGTAAGTGAACGTCATGATTATCTTGGCTTTGGGGGATATTTCAAAGTAGGATGTCTCTGTTTATTAAGTTGGTAAAATTGGTCATACTTATAATATAAACCCTCCAGTCTGTATTTCTCCACCAGGGTTCCAAAAGAGATTAAGATTGAACAAAATTTTTATTTACTTGAGACCCCTCTCTTTTTTTCTTGATTAGTCTACTAAGGGTTTGTCAATTTTGATTATCCTTTCAAAAATCTTTTCTATTGCTTTTCTATTTTCTCTTCTATTTATCTCTGTTCTAATCTTTATTCTTTTATTTCTTTTGCTAACTTTGGGCTTAGTTTGTTGTTTTTCTAGTTCCTTGAGGTGTAATGTTAGGTTGCTAAGAAGAGATCTTTCTTAGGGCCGGCCCGTGGCTCGCTCAGAAGAATGCAGTGCTGATAACACCAAGGCCACGGGTTCGGATCCTATATAGAGATGGCTGGTTCACTCACTGGCTGAGCATGGTGCTGACAACACTAAGCCAAGGGTTGAAATACCCTTACCAGTCATCTTTAAAAAAAAAAAAAAAGAAGAAAAGATCTTTCTTTTTCTTAATGTAAGCATTTATAGCTATAAACTACCCTCTTGGAACTGTTTTTGCTGCATCCCATAAATTTTGGTATGTTGTACTCCCATTTGAATTTGTTTAATTTATTTGTTGATTTTCCTTTTTATTTCTCCTTTGACCCACTGGTTGTTCAGAAGTTGTTGTTTAATTTCCATGTATTTGTGAATTTTCCAGTTTTCCTCCTGCTGGATAACCTAGAAGAAATGGATAAATTCCTAGAATCATACAACCTACCAAGAATGAATAATGAAGAAATAGAATATCTAAACATACTAATAATGAGTAAGGTGATTGAATCAGTAATAAAAAAACCTCCCAACAAAGAAAAGTACAGGACCAGATGGGTTCACAGGTGAATTCTACCAAACATTTAAAGAAGAATTAATGCCAATCCTACTCAAACTCTTCCAAAAAATTAAAGAAGAGTGAATACTTCTAAACTCATTTTTTGAGGCCAGCATACAAAGCTAATAAAGAAATTACAAGAAAAGAAAATTACAAGCCAATATCCTTGATGAACACAGATGCAAAAATACTCAACAAAATACTAGCAAACCAAATTGAACAGCACACTAAAAGGATCATTTACTATTATCAAGTGGGATTTGTCCTCAGGATGGAAGGATGGTTCACCATATGCAAATCAAGAAATGTGATACACCACATTAACAGAATGAATGATAAAAATCATATGATCATCTTGATAAATGCAGAAAAGACATTTGACAAAATACAACATCTTTCATGATTAAAAACTCTCAACAACTTAGTTATAGAAGGTATGTTTCTCAAAATAATAAACACCATATATGACAAGCCCACAGCTAACATCATATTCAACAGTGAAAAGTTGAAAGCTTTTCCTCTAAAGAACAAGGATGCCCACTCTTGCCACTTCTATTCAACATAGTATTGGGGATCCTAAGATGGCGGGGCTGTGGTGGTTGGCGTGGAGTAGCTGAAGTGGAAAAGGCGGCCACTGGGCCTTAGGCAGCCGGGAAACTTGTGGACCTTCCTCTTGCCATCTCTTAAGGGAGGACCGCTGCTGGTGGCCGGTCGTGGGGGCTGACCACCACTTTGCCCTTGGCAGGAGAGGCTGCCTCGTTTACAGGCAACAGCTTTGAAGTGTGGAGCAGGAAAAGAACTGTTTCTTAGCTGCAAAAATGAGTCTCTAAACAGGGAACATGGCGCTGGGGCCGCTGTCCACCCTGCCAGGATCCCAGAGGCCGGGACCGTGCTGAAGGCGGCCAGCTGCCCTATTCAGGATTCGAGGTTTCAGGCCGGCATAAAAGAAGATTCCTGGGAGCTCCCGAGCCATGCCACAGGACCGAGTGAGCAGCCCAAGGCGGCGGCGGCCGAGGATGGGGATGGCGACGACGCAGAGGCAGAGAGGGAGCCACCCAGCCCGGCCCAGTCCCGTGAGTGACCCCCGGCCAGGCCCTGCTCGGGGGGGGGGGATGCCAGCCCGGCTTCCGCCTGCCCCACCGGGCCACTCACTGGCCCCAGGGCTGCCTCCATTTTCTCAAGTGGTGGCGGCTCCGGCCCAGCTCGTCCAGGCCTGTCCTCCTCGCCCAGCTCAGCTCCTCACTGAGCCTTCCCAGTTGCTTGCCCCGGCACGGGGCTTCCTGGGGCCTGAGGGCCGGCCTTCCCTCCCACTCCCTCTGTGGTTCTCTGGCGGGGCTGGTGGAGTGGGGCGTTCCCGGCCAGCGTCGGGAGGGCAAGGAAGTACGGGCTGGGCCGACTGTCACTCCACCGCACCCTGGGCTCCAGACCCCAGTAAACTTCCTGTTACCGGGAGGCAGATACCATCTCTGCGGCCACCAGTTTAGAAAAACGCCTAACCAACTTCTGGTTAGGAATAATGTGGTCGGAGTGTTCCCGAGTTCACTTGAACCTGCTGGAGAGCTGACTGTGGGTGGGCACCGGAGTCGGTCTGTGCCGGGGGGATTCAAAGGTGAACCATGTGCTGCCGGCTCCTCCCCTGAGGAGCTCACGCTCTGGTGATAAGACCAGTACACAAATAACCACGATACCAGGAGGAAGGTGATAAGTCCCGAGAAAGATCTACACAGTGCTACAAAGGCACCCAGAGCGACCGGTCGTCTGCGCCTAGCAGAAACCTGGTAGACTTCCTGGGCGAGGCAGTGCTGAGCAGGGTCTTGAAGGCCCGGCTGATAGACGAGGGTTGCAGAAGACACGTCCCAGCCCAGCCCAGTGCGCACAGAGCGGGGAGATGTCTGGCTAGGGAGGCAGAGACTCAACAGAAACCACAAAACCTGTGGGGCTGCCACTGCATGATCCAGCAGCCCGGGCCAGAGTGCACAGAACAGGGAGAAGTCCTGCACGGGAAGTGGAAGCTCAGCAGAGACCACACACCCTGCAGTAGTGCCCCGTGATCCAGCAGCCCAGCAAAGTCCAAGCTGACCAGAGAGGTGGCTCCCCGGAGAGGCCCAAGACCTGAGGCAACCACATACACAAGGCACTAGAGGCCAACTGAGCAGTCACAGAGGTAGCCATACCAAATTGGCAACCACAGCAACATCTTAGTTGGTCAATAGCCTCAAACCGGTGGACTGTGAAACCTCCTGCCACAATGAATAAACATCAAAAAAAAGATACCAGAAATACAAAAAATCAAGAAAGTACACCACCAAAAGTTAATAAATCTCAAACTCTAGATCCTATAGAACAAGAAGCCCTTGAAATGACTGACAAGGAATTTCAAGTGATAATTCTAAGGAAACTGAATGAGATACAAGAAAACTCAGCTAGACATCATGATGAAATGAGGAAAAGTATACAGGACCTGAAAGAGGAAATCTACAAGGAAATCAGTGTCCTGAAAAACAATGTAGCAGAACTTGCCGAATTGAAGAAATTATTCAGTGAAATAAAAAACACAACGGAGAGTTTAACCAGCAGGATTGTCGAAGTTGAAGAGAGAACCTCTGAACTTGAAGATGGGCTGTTTGAAATAACACAAGCAGAGAAAAAAAAAAAAAAGAAAAAAGAATCAAAGACATTGAAGAAAATCTGAGAGAGATATCAGACAACCTTAAGCGCTCAAATATCCGAGTCATGGGTATTCCAGAAGGGGAGGAAAACGGAGATTGCATTGAAAACATATTCAACAAAATAGTGGCAGAAAACTTCCCAGGTATAGGAAAAATCACAGATCTTCAGATCCAGGAAGCTCAACGATCTCCAAACATATTCAACCCAAAAAGGCCTTCTCCAAGACATGTCATAGTCAAATTGGCAAAACTCAGAGACAAAGAGAGAATCTTAAAAGCTCCAAGAGAGACGCATCAAATTACCTATAAGGGAGCCCCAATTAGGCTAACATCAGACTTTTCATCACAAACCCTAAAAGCTAGAAAGGAATAGGATGATAAATTCAAAATACTAAAAGACAAAGATTTCCAGCCAAGAATACTCTACCCTGCAAGGCTATCCTTCCAAAATGAAGGGCAAATAGTATATTTCTCAGACAAACAAAAACTGCAGGAGTTCACTACCACACGACCACCCTTACAAGAAATCCTCATGGAAGTACTGGCTTTGGTTCCTGAAAAATAACTACCACTGCCATAAAAACTCAAGAAAAATCAAAACCCGCTAGTATAATAAAAATGGCATTCATGAAGAGAAAACAAACAAACAAAAACGCTATCTACAACCTAAGGAACCAACAAATACAAAAACCAAACAGTAAATCAGAAAGCAAGGAACAAAAGACACCTAAGACAACCAAACAACCAATAAAATGCTAGGAATAAATCAACACCTTTCAATAACAACTCTTAATGTAAAAGGCTTAAATTCCCCAATTAAAAGACACAGACTGGCTGACTGGATTAAAAAGGAGGACCCAACTATATGCTGCCTACAAGAGACCTACCTCACCCCTAAAGATTCACATAGACTAAGAGTGAAAGGATGGAAAAAGATTTACCATGCAAACAGAAAAGAAAAACGAGCTGGAGTAGCTATTCTTATATCTGACAAAATAGACTGTAAACTAAAAACCATAAAAAGAGACAATGAGGGACACTACTTAATGATAAAAGGGCTGATCCATCAAGAAGACATAACAATCATAAATATGTACGCACCCAATGTTGGAGCAGCCAGATTTATAAAACAAACTCTATTAGACCTAAAGAAGGAAATAGATACTAATACCATAATAGCAGGGGACCTGAACACCCCACTGTCAATATTAGACAGATCATCTAGGCAAAGAATCAGTAGAGAAACACAAGATCTAAACAATACTCTAGACCAATTGGAATTGGCAGATATCTACAGAACATTCCATCCAACAACCTCAGAATATTCATTCTTCTCATCAGCACATGGATCATTCTCCAGGATAGATCACATATTAGGTCACAAATCAAGTCTCAATAAATTCCAAAAAATTGGAATTATCCCATATATTTTCACTAGAAATTAATAACAAACAAAACTCTGGAAACTATACAAACCATGGAAATTAAACAGCATTCTACTTAATGACATATGGGTCCATGAAGAAATCAAGCAGGAAATCAAAAAATTTATTGAAACTAATGAAAATAATGATACATCATACCAAAACCTGTGGGATACTGCAAAAGCAGTATTAAGGGGGAAATCTATTGCATTAAATGCTCACCTCAGAAGAATGGAAAGATGGCAAGTGAACAACCTAACACTTCACCTTAAAGAACTAGAAAAACAAGAACAATCCAAACCTAAGTTAGCAGACGGAAAGAAATCATTAAGATCAGAGCAGAACTGAATGAAATTGAAACCCCAAAAACAATACAAAAGATCAATGAATCAAAAAGTTGGTTTTTTGAAAAGATAAATAAAATTGACAAACCATTAGCATGGCTAACAAAAAAAAGAAGAGAGAAGACTCAAATAACCAAAATTAGAAATGAAAAAGGCGATATTACAACTGATTCATCTGAAATACAAGGAATCATTTAAGACTACTATAAATAACTATACACCAACAAATTTGAAAATCTGGAGGAAATGGATAAATTTCTGGACACACACAAGCTCCCAAAACTGAACCATGAAGACGTAGAAAGTTTGAACTGACCAATAACAATCAAAGAGATTGAAGCTGTTATCAGAAGGCTCCCAACAAAGAAAAGCCCAGGACCAGATGGATTCACAGGAGAATTTTACCAAACAGTCAAAGAAGAATTGACACCGATTCTTTACAAACTATTCCAAAAGATTGAAACAGACACAAATCTCCCAAACTCATTCTAGGAAGCAAACATCATCCTGATACCAAAACCAGGTAAAGATATAACCAAAAAAGAAAACTACAGGCCGATATCCTTGATGAATATAGATGCAAAAATCCTCACTAAAATACTAGCAAACAGAATACAGCAACACATATGTAAAATCATTCACCACAATCAAGTGGGATTCATCCCAGGGATGCAAGGTTGGTTCAACATACGCAAATCAATAAATGTGATACACCATATTAATAAACTCAAACACAAGGACCATATGATCATCTCTATAGATGCTGAAAAAGCATTTGATAAAGTTCAGCACTCATTCATGACAAAGACCCTCTACAAGTTAGGTATAGTGGGAAAGTATCTCAACATAATTAAAGCCATATGTGACAAACCCACTGCCAATATCATCCTGAATGGGGAAAAGCTGAAAGCTTTTCCTTTAAGAACAGGAACTAGACAAGGATGCCCACTCTCACCACTCCTATTCAATGTAGTGTTGGAAGTACTAGCCAGAGCAATCAGAGAAGAGAAGGAAATAAAGGGCATCCAGATAGGAAAAGATGAAGTCAAACTGTCTCTGTTTGCAGATGACATGATCCTATATATCAAACAGCCTAAAACCTCTACAAAAAAACTGTTGGAATTGATAAATGATTTCAGCACAGTAGCAGGATACAAAATCAACACACAAAAATCAGTAGCATTTCTTTTCTCCAATAGTGAACATGCAGAACAAGAAATCAAGAAAGCCTGCCCATTTACAATAGCCACCACAAAAATAAAATACTTAGGAATTGAGTTAAACAAGGATGTGAAAAATCTCTATAATGAGAACTACAAACCACTGCTGAGAGAAATTAGAGAGGATACAAGAAGATGGAAAGATATCCCATGCTCTTGGATTGGAAGAATCAACATAGTGAAAATGTCCATACTACCCAAAGTGATATACAAATTCAGTGCAATCCCCATCAAAATTCCAAAGACATTTTTCTCAGAAATGGAAAGAATTATCTAGACATTTATATGGAATAATAAAAGACCACGCATAGCCAAAGCAATGCTGAACAAAAAAAAATAAAGCTGGAGGCATAACATTACCTGACTTTAAGCTATACTACAAAGCTATAATAACCAAATCAGTATGGTACTGGCATAAAAACAGACACACTGATCAATGGAATAGAATAGAGAATCCAGAAATCAACCCACACACTTACTGCCATCTGATCTTTGACAAAGGCACCAAGCCTATTCACTGGGGAAGGGACTGCCTCTTCAGCAAATGGTGCTGGGATAACTGGATATCCATATGCAGGAGAATGAAACTAGACCCACACCTCTCACCATATACTAAAATCAACTCAAAATGGATTAAGGGTTTAAATATACACCCTGAAAGAATAAAACTTCTTAAAGAAAACATAGGAGAAACACTTCAGGAAATAGGACTGGACACAGACTTCATGAATACGACCCCAAAAGCATGGGCAACCAAAGGAAAAATAAACAAATGGGATTATATCAAACTAAAAAGCTTCTGCACAGCAAAAGAAACAATTAACAGAGTTAAAAGACAACCAACAGAGTGGGGAAAATATTTGCAAAATATACATCTGACAAAGGATTAATATCCAGAATATATAAGGAACTCAAACAACTTTACAAGAAGAAAACAAGCAACCCAATTAAAAAATGGGCAAAAGAGCTAAGTAGGCATTTCTCTAAGGAAGATATACAAATGGCCAACAGATATATGAAAAAATGCTCAACATCACTCAGCATCCAGGAAATGCAAATCAAAACCACACTGAGATACCATCTAACCCAGTTAGGATGGCTAAAATCCAAAGGACTCTGAATGATAAATGCTGGCAAGGTTGCGGAGAAAAAGGAACTCTCATACATTGTTGGTGGGACTGCAAAATGGTGTAGCCTCTATGGAAAATGGTATGGAGTTTCCTCAAACAATTGCAGATAGATCTACCATATGACCCAGCTATCCCACTGCTGGGAATATACCTAGAGGAATGGAAATCATCAAGTCGAAGGTATACCTGTTCCCCAATGTTCATTGCAGCACTCTTTACAATAACCAAGAGTTGGAACCAGCCCAAATGTCCATCATCAGATGAGTGGATACGGAAAATGTGGTACATCTACACAATGGAATACTACTCAGCTATAAAAACGAATGAAATACTGCCATTTACAACAACATGGATGGACCTTGAGAGAATTATATTAAATGAAACAAGTCAGGCACAGAAAGGGAAATACCACATGTTCTCACTTATATTTAAAAATTAATATATAAATTCACACACACACACACACACACTCAAAAAAAAAAAACCGGGGGGGGGGGGGAGAAGATATAGCAACTACAATTACTTGAAGTTGATACGACAAGCAAACAGAAAGGACATTGATGGGGGGGAGGGAGGAAAGGGAGGAGGGAGGGAGGTTTTGGTAAGGGGCAACAATAATCAACCACAATGTATATCGACTAAATAAAATTAAAAAATAATAATAATAATAAAAAGACTGATAATACCAAATGTTAAAAAAAAAAAAACATAGTATTCGAAGTCCTAGACAGAGCAATTAGGAAAAAGGAGGCATCAAAACAGGCAAGAAAGAAGTAAAATTATCTCTATTTGCAGACAACATGATCTGCAAACATATATGAAAAACCCTAAAGACTCCACCAAAAAACTGTCAGAACTTATCAACAAATTCAATAAAGTTTCAGGATACAAAATCAACATACAAAAATAAGCTGCAAAGAAGAAAGAAAAAAAAATTGCAATTCTATACACTAACAATGAAATATCTGAAAAAGAAATAAACAATTTCATTTACAATAGCATTAAAAACAATAAAATACTTAGGAATAAACTTAAGAAAGTAAAAGATTTGTACACTGAAAACTATGAGCTATTGTTGAAAGAAATTGAAAAGGATGGAAATATATGTGTTCATGAATCAGAAGAATTAATATTGTTAAAATGTCCATACAAATGTCCTGAATAGACATGTATTAGTCTGTTTTGTGTTGCTATGACAGAAATACCTGAGACTGGGTAATTTATAAAGAAAAGAGGTTTATTTGGCTTATGATTCTGGGACAGCTCCATCTGGGCACAGGCCTCAGGCTGCTTCTACCAATGGCAGCAAGCGGCAAGCAGCCGGCGGGTACAAGCAGATCACACAGCAAGAGGAAGCAAGAGAGAGAGAGAGAGAGAGAGAGGGGAGGTGCCAGGGTCTTAAAAACAACCATCTCTCATGGGAACTAACAGAGCAAGAACTCACTCATTAATCCCCCCTCCCCCACATAGAGCACTAATCCATTCATGAGGGAACAGCCCCCATGACTCAATCAGTTTCCAACACTGCCACGTTGGGGATCAAATTTCCACGTGAGTTTTGGTAGGGACAACACATCCAAACTCCATCAAGACATTTCTCAAAAGAGGACATACAAATGGCCAACAGGTATATGAAAAAATGTTTAACTTCACTAATCATGAGGGAAATGCAAATCAAAACCACAATGAGATATCATCTCACTCCAGTTAGACTGGCTATTATCAAAAAGAAAATAATTAATGCTGGTGAGGATGCAAAGAAAAGGGAACCCTTATACACTGTTGGTTGGAATATAAATTAGTACAAACATTATAGAAAGCAGTATGAAGCTTCCTCAAAAACTAGAAATAGAACTACCATATGACCCAGCAATCCTACTGCTCAGAATTTATCCAAAGGTAAGGAAATTAGAATACCAAAGAGATATCTGTACCTGCATGTTTATTGCAGCACAGTTCACAATAGCCAAGATATGGAATCAACCTAGGTGTCCATCAACAGATGAACAGATAAAGAAAATATGATGTACAAACACAGTGAAATACTATTCAGCCACAAAAAAGAATGAAAAACTGTCATTTGCAGCACCATGGATGAACCTGGAAGACAACATGTTAGGTGAAGTAAGTCAAGCACAGAAAAATAAATACCGCATGTTCTCACTCATGTGTAGCAGCTAGAAAAAAAGTTGAGCTTATAATAATAGAGAGTAGAATGCAGTTACTAGAGGCTGGGAAGAAGAGAGGGGAGAGGGATAAGGAGAGGTTGGTTAATGGATACAAAATTACAACTAGATAGGAAAAATGGGGGCTGGCCTGTTAGCTCAGTTGGTTAGAGCATGGTGTTGATAACATCAAGGTCAAGGGTTCAGATCCCCATACTGGCCAGCTGCCAAAAGAAAAAGAAAATACTAAAATAAAATAGACAGTGCTAGGCATCTATAATTAACAATAATTTATTGTATGTTGTCAAATGGCTAGAAGAGAGGAGCTCAAATGCTCTCATCGCAAAGAAATGATAAATTTTTGTGATGATTAATATGCTAATTACCCTGATTTGATCATCACACACTGTATACATATATTTAAAAATAGCTCTGTACCTCATAAATATGTACAATCAATATATGTCAATTAAGGAATAATAAATTAATTTAAAAAGAAAAAAAATTTAAAAACCACACTCCCCAATGCAATTCCTATCAAAATTCAGTGGTATTCTTCACAGAAGAGAAAAAACAATTCTAAAATGTGTATGGAACTACAAAATACCCTTAATAGCCAACGCAGTCTTGGAAAAGAACAACAAAACTGGAGACATCACATTTCCTGATTTTAGAATATATCACAAAGCTATAGCAGTCAAAACAGTACAGTACTGGAATAAAAACAGATACAGAATCAAGAACCCAAAAGTAAACCCATGTACAAATGGTCAACTAATATCTGACAAGGGCACCAAGAATACACAATGTTCTTGGGAAAGGAAAGTCTCATCAATAAATGATCTGGAGGAAACTGGATATCCACATGCAAAAAAATGAAATTGGACCCTTATCTTACAATACTCACAAAACTGAACTTGAAATGGATTAAAGATTTAAATGTTAGACCTGAAACCATAAAACTCCTAGGAAAAAATACAGGGAAAAAGCTCCTTGACATTAATCATTGCAATGACTTTTTGGATAGGACACCAAAAGCAAAACCAATAAAAGCAAAATGAATAAGTGGAACTATATAAAACTAAAAAGCTTCTGCCTAGCAAAGAGAACAATCAACAAAATGAAAAGACAACCTATAGAGAGTGGGAGAAAATATTTGCAAATCATATATCTGATAAGGGATTAATATCCAAAATATACCAGAAACTCATACAACCTAACAGCAAAAATAAATAATCTAATAAAAAATGGGCAAAGGACCTGAATAAACATTTCTCCAAATAAGACATACAAATGGATAAGACCTACATGAAAAGGTGCTTAACATCACTTATCATCAGGGAAATGCAAATCAAAACCACAATCAGATGTCATTTTACACATGTCGGGACGGCTATTATCAAACAGACGAAAGATATGTGTTAGTGTGGATGTAGAGAAAAAAGAACTTTGTACACTGTTGGGAATGTAAATTGGTACAGCCATTATGAAAAGCAGTATGGAGTTTCCTTAAAAAATTAGAAATAGAACCACCATACGATCCAGGAATCCCACTTCTGGGTATATATCCAATGGCAACAATATCAGTAGTTTGAAGAGATACACGCACTCCCGTGTTCATTGCAGCATTATTCACAATAGCCAAGACGTGGAAACTACTTAAGTGCCGTCGACAGGTGAATGGAGATATATATATCACTATATATAATGGAATGTTATTCAGCCATTAAAAAAGAGAAAGAAATCCTGCCATTAGCAACAACATGGATGAACCTGGAGAACACTATGCTAACAAGCGAAATATGCCAGACACAGATAATCAAATATTGTATGATCTCACTCACATGCGGAATCTTAAAAAGTTGAGCTCATAGAAACAAAGAGTAGAATGGTGGTCACCAGGGCTGGGGGGTGGGGGAAATGAGATGTCAATCAAAGAGTACAAATTTTCAGTTATAGGACAAGTTCTAGGGATCTAAAGTACAGCGTGGGTGGTGATGAATGGGTTAATTAATTTAGTTGTGATAATTATTACACAATGTATACATGTATCAAATCATCACATTATACACCTTGAATATACACAATCTAAATTGTCAATTAAATATTTTTAAATAAAAAGAAAGAAAGAAAAGGATTGAAAAAAATCAACAATTTTTGAACGCTGCAGGGTGAGTGATGCTGAAGTTTGCCCGTGATGGGCCGTGACAGAGCAGCCCCACGGGCAGTGTGTTAGAGACCTTTCAGCCCCGTGCGGTTGAGTTCATCCTCAGTGTTTAATGCAAGATAGGGGAGGACACCGAGGGTTAGTTAGTAAGCACTACACTGAACAGAGGCAAGGAAGATGGGCTGAGATGTCGTCATCTCCCTCCGGATTTACCTCCCGACCTTCCCTGACAGTCAGCTGACTACCTGACAGGAGCGAGCGAGCTCAACAGGTAACAGAAAATCAAAAGCAAATTTCGTGCCCTGCAGCTGCGCCCAGGCTGTTGGGAGTGTTACCGAACTCGGATTGCGTAGGCTAGAGGTGAATTGTACTGTGAACGTTTTCAATGTCTCACAACTCTCTCACTGAGTTATTTTGCCTTCCTGTTTTATATTTGTTAGTATTTGTATTTCACAAACAAGTCCAGTGTGGCAACTTTTGAAGCTAAGGTTGAGATAGAAGAGAATTCCAGACCTACGCCTATGGACAATTACGGTAAGGTTAGCGATGAAGAATTACAATCTTGAGTCATTTCACTGAGCTAGTGCAAAAAGTGGTGCTATGGACTGAATTCTGTGTTCTCTGAAAATTCATATGTGGCAACTCTAATCCCCAATGTGATGGTATGTGGAGGTGGGGCCTTTGGGAGATTATTAAGTCATGAGGGTGGAACTCTCATGAATGGGATTAGTGCTTTTATAAAAAGAGACACAAGATGATCTCTCTTTCTCTCCACCATATGAGGATACACCAAGGTGTCCCTCTACAAACTAGAAAGTGGGCCATCACGAGTCACAGTTTATTACAGAAGCTGAAAACAAAAGGCAGACGTTTTGGGGGCAAGGTTAAATTCTTTAATCATCCCTGGCTTTTGACCAAGGCTTTCTTACAGCAAAACAATTATATGTCTAACATTTAGAGGAGCCACTGTGGGATAGAGATAGATTTAAAGAAACAGTTAATTCATCTTATAAAACCATTACATACATTTACAATTTTTGTGCTAATTTGATTATTCATTGTTGTCACCCACTTGATATACCACTATTTGTACTTTGTGAGAAACTTGTGCAGAACCATTTAGCACAGAAATCAGCATATGATTAGCTACATCCACTTCTCCCTCAGGCCAGTCTTTTTCTGCTGGCATTACATCCTGAGGCGGCTTTAATTCATTTTCCCCGATATGTTTGACCATTGATATCAGTATTATGGTCTTACCAGCAATGCCTGTGTTAAACTGTTTTGCAGTATGGTGGTAGATATAACCTGAAAAACAAAAGTCAGAAGGTCCTAGCTTATTACTAGAATCCCATTCAGCCATTAACAATTGGTCCAGTTTCTCATCATTTCATATGAACAAAATGTCTCCCAGAGCAACGCCACTCAGGTTTGCAGTCTTCAATACAACCTTGTTGAGTTTCAAAAGCAGGAGCGGTTTTTGGCAACATGTGACCTCACTCTTTCAATCATTTTTGTATGATTGAGCTATGAGACAATATTATCTCTTGCTCTGAGTCTCTCTTGAGCCACAAATGTGATATTGGATTTCCATTACTACGTAACTCATTTATTCATTCATGTATCCTCAGCAGCTATTCCTCCATCTCTCTAATTATCATTTTACCCAACCTTTCCACCTTTGGAAGAGATGTGAGGTTCAGCCACTATCTTGGCTCAGACTGCCAGCAGCAAGACTAGTCTAACAAATGTCTCCCCGTTAGTTGATTCTCATTCATATAAGGTAGGGTTACATAGGTGCAGAGTTAGTGAGCTATCAATATCACTAGGCAATAAAGCTGTATTCTCTGTCAGCACCAATTTTGCCTGAAGGGATGAGACACAACTTACCCCATTAGGACCTTAGGAATTATGACCTAAAAGTTTAAAAGCATAGTTACAGTTTCTTGCATACAGATCCTCCCTGCCCCCAGTACCTGCCATTGCAGCTCTGGTCCTAGGATTGCTGCATCAGGTAGGAAAAAAGAAAGTTGAGATGATGTGGCAAAAAAGAAAAAAAGTGAGGTGATATGAGAAAGAACTGTAATCAACTTGTTAGCTCTATTAGTTCCCATGAACTACCTATTAGAATCACCCAAGGAGTTTTAGGAAATGCTAATGCATGGGTCCTACCCTGGAACACTTGAATCAGGATTTCTGGTGGTTGGCCTGCTCTGTTTTTTTTTTTTTGTTTTTTTTTTAAAGATGACCAGTAAGGGGATCTTAACCCTTGACTTGGTGTTGTCAGCACCACGCTCTCCCAAGTGAGCCACAGGCCGGCCCTGACTTTGGGTCTTTTAAAAGCTTCCCAGTTAGGTCTAGTGTGTAGTGTACAGCAAGGTTGGAAAGCACTGTGTGTGTGTGTTATCTTTTTAATCCCTGTAGGCACAGGTGGAACTAGTTAATAATATTCAAGGACAATATCTTGGTTACTGAAAGGAGAAAAAGTATATCAACATCCTGAAATAATGCCTATGAAAGGTATTTTCTTATTTAAAACTATTAAAATTTGTTATTAAATTTTGAAAAAAAAATTCCATTGGTCACCTCTGGGTGGTACTCAGAAGCTTTCACAATAACCTCCAGTCTACGTATGTGTTATAGACACTTTCAAAATCATGTATGAGTACGGATCATAAGGGCCCAAAAGCATCAAGAGAGAAACTATTTTTTACAATTCCAATATGGCCTGATTTTGGGGGGCCCCCATTCAAATATGGCCTTCTTTTTGGGTAGTTATGGATAATAGCTAACAATATTTCCAATGTGCAATACACATCTTTCAGAATCCAAATACACCAACCAAATTTTGGGCTTCTTGCTTAGATTCAGGAGTAGGTATTGACAGAAGATTTTAGTCATCTGTGTAATGTCATGAGCGGCTCCTGCCCAGGTTATTATTCCTAAGAATTTCACTGTTTGGGTAGGTCCTTGGACCTTTGCTGGATTCATCAACCAGCCTCTGTTGGTCACATGTGTCATCCCTCCATTTAAGTCCTTCCTCACTTGGTCTTCAGTTTCAGATATTGTCATGATATCATCAGTATTGTGTACCATTATACTAACAACCCGAATCAACCCAAACTTCCTCTAACCAAATTATGACAGTAGCTGGTAAATCCAAATAACCATATAGCAATACAGTAAATGTAAATTGGAATTATTCCCACATGAAGGCAAACTGAAAATGTCTCTCTTCTGAGATCGAGATGTATAAAAGCATTTGCAATATCAGTCACTGAGTACAATCTCCTTCAGCCTGCTGTATTTTTCATATTGTTGAGACCACTGGTGCTATGGGTGGCTGTACTTTATTCAAGTCTCAGTTTTCCACTGTTAGTTTACGTGAGCCATCCCCTTTTTTCATAAGCCATACAGGGCTATTGTACAAAGAATTCATTGATACCCGTACTTCAGCTTCTAACATATCATTGATTTGTTTTTGTGCACCAGATATCATATCCTGTTTCAAATTAACAATCTGTGAGGGCTGGAGCAGGTCTACTTGTTCCCATTTAGGTATTCAGTAAAGACTGGCTGGAAGGCAGCCTTATAACCTAGTATTGTTTTACAATACCAGGCAAGGGAAGAGTTCCCCAGCCAGACTAATAATCGCCCCCATAGTACATTCAGGTAAAGAAGACACATAAAGTCCCTTCAGACATTCCAGTTCTCATCCAAACTTTCACCTTAATCCCATGAACCACTGCATGTCCATACTCTCTGGTGACCAGAGGTTGCAGACATGTGGTCTATTGTCCCAGCATAATTTTTCTCTTTGGTAGTAGCACTGAGACTAGCTGCCTCAGTTCAGACGGGCTGAAATATGAGGTTGGCCCAGCATCAGGATCCACCCCAACGCTCTCCTTCACCTTCATTTTAGCTATTACAAATAACAATAACCAAGGGATTGTATATTTGGCTTATGTATTATTATTTTGCATTTCTTTATGTATCCAGTAAGCCAATTCCTTAGGAATTGGGTCTACCACTTCTAAATTCCATTGGTAACTTTACCTGTAGTAACTGATCATAGCACAGATACAGTTCCATACCATGGGCAGCCACCCAGGAATTAAAGGTTCATTAATCCCTGCCCTCTCATCCTTTCTCTTCCCAAAACATGAGTTTCAGTGACTCGGGGTTAACCTAGTGAATCTCATTCCAGAAGCCAACTGTGAAAGTTAGCCAACTGTGGGGGTCCTGGGAGATGTGGCTATGGGCCCTAGCCCCACCCCACGCAGCACATACAAGCCAGCAACAGAAGCCAGCCTGATGCCTGGGGGGCGCTGGGAGACAGGAGCTGTGGGCCCTAGCCCTGCCCCCACTGCCACCTCCACCACACATCCAGGCCAGCAACAGAGCCAGCCCAACACCTGGAATCCTGAGAGACAGGGGCCAGGACAGCCCTGACCTCCCCCCGCCCCTCCGCATCCAAATCCTAGAAGATACTTATTAACCATGTGTATTTCTTTGGGTTTGTGACTTATTTGCTTATGTGAGCAGATTTTCCTCACCAAAATTTCAGCTTTGATTTTTCTGAGACATTATATGAGTTATTTTTGAAAAAGGATATTAATCTTTGTGTGTTAAAGAAAAAAAAAAAAAGAAAGAGAGAATAGAATAATGGTTACCAGAGGCTGAGAGGGGTGGGAGTGGGGGGAAGATAAGGAGTGAACTAATGGGGAAAAAACTATGCTATCTACCCTAAGTGAATCATTGTGCAGAATACGTATGTATTGAAACAACACACTGTACCCCACAAAAAATAAATATAAACAAAACTGAATTTTAAAAAATGTTAGCCAACTGTGATATTGGGGGAATAGATCATAAGACTACCCTCACGTCTGACACCACTTGCAAATTTGGAGAATCCCAGGACCACCCTCAGTTTCAATCATTCACTAGAAGTACTCCCAGAACTCACTGAAAGCTGTTAATTCACAGTTACGGTTTCTTACAGGTAAAAAAGACCACAGATTGAAATCAGCCATGTGAAGAGACACATAGGGCACAATTCAGGAAAATTACCAAATGCAGAGCTTCCTGTTGTCTTCTCCCAATGAAGTCAAGAGAGAACTACTGTCCTGGATACCATGCATGTATGCACAGAGTATTGCCAACCAGGGAAGCCCACCCAATCCTTTGTGTCTTAATTCATTACTGGAACACTCTTGTAGGCATGGTTGACTGCCCCTTCACTGAAGTCAGTTCCCAGCCCCTCAGGAGATCAACTGATACCTGTGAATCAAATCCCCATCCTAAATCACATTGTTGGTGTGGCTCAAAGCCCCCACCATAAATCACAGTGTTACTGTCTGGCTGGCCCCAGGACCCAAGGCAAACGAACGCACTTCTACCAAGCAGGAAATTCCAGGGGCTTGGAGATCACCTCCCAGAAGCTGGGAGCAAAGGCAGACCTCTTTTTGGATAAGGTTAAATTGCAAGTCTCCAAGTCATACTGAAAACCACCAGGGGAAAACTGCAGAAGAGAATTTAACAGCATTTCCTTCCTTTCCACACAAGCGTATGGTTGGATTAAGAATCCTATCTCTGAATCTGGATATTCTGTTCATCCTGAGAACTTGACTTTGAGAAGAGAGGAAGAACTTTGTGAATTGCAGTAAATCACCTGAGATTCACTGATCTGCCTAAGAAAAGTTTTAGTTTTCTGTAAAAGAAGTGTATTGTACCATTGACAGGAAAGCGATGAACATTCTGCTGTTTCAACTTCTTACGTGTGAGCAAGCTCTCTCTTGTTTAACAGCCATCAAGAACAGGAACAGATACTGTCTCATTGCAGGTGAAAATGAAATACTTATCACAGGTTTGACCCAGAATTCAGTATTTATGCAGTAAAAAATCAAGCACAGGTTTCAGATGAAAGACATGGATTTCCTTCTATATTTTTAGTTTCAAAAATAACACTTTGTATGCATATATAGGCCTATAAAAGAGAGCAAATAATGCAGCAGACAATGTGCAGACTGCATTTGTACCTGCTGGATGTTTATTTGGGCCTGATCATGTCACTCAGAAAAAAAATTTTTTGAAAGCTGTTGGGAAAATACAATAGTTTGGTCAGGGCCCTCACCTCGGGTCCCATTGGGTGTGGTTTAGCACATCCATTGTAAGCAAATTGTGTGTGTGTGTGTGTGTGTGTGTGTGTGTGTGTGTGTGTGTGTGTGTGTGTGTGTGTGTGTGTGTGTGTGTGTGTGTGTGTGTGTGTGTGTGTGTGTGTGTGTGTAGTTAGAGTGCATGTGTGCCAATATATCTTTTTAGTTTTGTTGCTATTCTTGTGTTCTTCAGAGAGAGAGGAGTTTCAGTGAAGCAGGCAGGCGGACGACTGCCTCAGGCATCCACCCAGTGCCGCCAAGCTTTCCAACCTACGGCTTCCAAGGACATTTTGGCTGGCTACCTAGCTCACAGACCTGCATGAAGAGGTCTGGTGACCCAGCCTGGTGTATGTGGGTTCTGGGGACCCAGCCTGGCGTGTGAAGGGAATGTGACCTAGTCTGTGAATGGGCTTGAGGGGTCTGGGAACTCCAGACCCAGCCTTAGCTTGACAACTAGTGTGGTCGCCTAGCTTTACAATTGAAGCAGCACGAACAGGATAAAGAGCGCTACAATTGGTGATGTTGACAGGATTCCAGACATTAGCCTGAGCCATAGCGCCACAATTGGCGTAGTCAGCAGGATTACACCACAGCTGGCGTAGTCGGGGTCAAGTTGCTCTGCAATTGGCTGTGTCGACAGGATTAAGAGCTAGACAATTGGCGCTGTGAGGACTCCAGGCCTTAGCCAGCCAGACGAAAGCCTTAATAAAATAATGTTAGAGTATAGTCTTGTTCGTATTAATTTGGCTTGTGCTTTACAATTTTTAACTGCTTTACAATTCAAAATTGTCAAATTGTTTCATATAGTAAATAACATTAATTTTTTAAATGTATAACACTTATTTAAATAAAACTACCAAGCTGAACTTTTGAGAATTTAATTCCATTTTGGATTAAGCCAGTTATTTAAGAGAAATGTATTATCTTTGCCTTAACGGTTTTTAAAATTTATGAAAAGGAATGAAAAAGATTAATTTTAAGAAAGGTTACTTAATCTTTGACTACTGATTAGATTCAAGATAGATTGGCTGAAAAAGTCTTGTTAGCTTTAAATAGGAGAAATAACTACTCTTGCATATACACACACCATGTACATAACTCATGAGCCCTTCTTATAGTATGAATGTGTCATAAAACTTTTAGGCCTACTTGGATAAGACTTTTTTCAAAATCAAGTAGGATTTTTTTTAAATGAAAACTGAAGTCTCCTCATCTACACTACCGACTTGTAGTAGACGGGATATCCTTTGTGGGGAGGAGAAACCACACCAAAAAAATTAGACTAATAAACTGACCACAGAAATAATAAACTGGTCCACAGAAAAATAGCATTCTCTATTCATATGAACACTGACAATTAACAGTGGGTTATGACATCCTTAACTTACTGTCACAGTAATGAATCATAGCTTTAGATGTAATGGTGTTTATGCAGGATTCGCTGAGACCTGAAAATTATTTCAAGTCTTCCATCAAGGTAGAAAGATTGAGAATGGCCTCCCTAGAACCTACTGCCGCTGTGTCAATGTGACGTGAGCTTCTGTGCCCTCTGGTTTGCTCACTTTCTAATCCCTGAGGACTATGAAGAGCAAAGTTCTGCTGACCACCGAACCCAGCCACTCAAAAGACAGGACCTGTTGTGGTTTTGTTTTGTACAACTTGAGCACCTGGGCCCACGTGGGCACCTGGTTTACTGCAGGGCTGAAACACGGTTGCCAGCTTCCCTATGTTCTCATGAACTCTTTCAGTCAAAAAGTGCAGAACTGCTATTAAAAGAGGTAAATATACCCATGTGCTCATACATATAGGTCTTCTAGACACAGTATGACACAAAACAAGTTACAAAATGGCTTATAGTGTATAAATACATTTATGTAATCATGCTGAGTTATATAATTACATGAATCCCTGGCTGATTATATGTTCAGAGACATAGAGGTGAAGCCAAAGGTTGTAAGATTGTGATATAAGAAATAAATATTTTGGTCTTTCCCAGCTCCTGTCCAAAGGCCCTAAAGCCTTTGTAATTTCCTAAGTGATAAAGGTGTGAAAAAATCTTTTGTTCTAATATTTGATTTTTGACCCAGTTCCTGGCACAAAACTCCTAAAAGCCTCAGAATTTCCTAAGTGATAAAAGTGCCAGGAACATCTTTTATTCTAATGAGGCGACTCTTGCTGGGCTCCTGGATGCGGCTGGTCACCAGGAAAACTGAGTCATGATTAGAAACTTGGAACTTTCAGCCTAACCCCTGTTGCCAGGGAGGGGAGAGGAGCTAGAGATTGAGTTAATAATAGACCATGTCTACATGATGAAGCCTCCACATAAATCCCTAAAAGACAGGGCTCAGAGAGCTTCTGGGTTGGTGACACATCCATTTTCCAGGAGGGGGGTGTACCCCAGCTCCACAGGGACAGAGTCCCTGTACTTGGGAACCTTCCATACCTCACTCTATGTATCTCTTCATCTGGCTGTTCATCTGTATTCTTTATCATGTTCTTAATAACCTGGTAAAAGTGTTTTCCTGAGTTCTGTGAGCCATCAGAGCAAATTATCAAACCTGAGGAGGGGGTTGTGGAACCCTCGGTTCATAGACAAGGCAGGTAACCTGGGGACCCACTACTTGCAATTTGGCATCTGAATTGGGGGGCGGTCTTGTGGGTCTGAGCCCTTAACATATGGGGTCCGCACTAACTCCAGGTAGTGTCAGAATTGAAATATAATACTTGGTTGGTGTAGAGAGAGTAGGAGAATTGGTTGGTGTGAAGAAAACCCCGCACATTTGGTCACAGAAGTGTTGGAAGTGTTGAATATAGCAGAGAAAACCATCTGTTTTCCTTTTTAAGGTAAATTGGGGGCAGGGAAAGAACAGAAGGAAAAAATTGCCCACTGAGAGCCACGAAAAGGAAATTAATTTTAAGAAAAATAAAACTGCTAAATATAGAAAATGGGATGAGCGCTGCTATATACAAAATGACAAAATTCACAAAGAAATATGCCATCATCTGTATAGCAATTTACAGTTACCAAAACATTTTCATATATGTATACATACGTACATCTGGATTATGTATATGCGTGTATGTATGTGTGTGTGTGTGTGATTATACATATACACTTTTATATGACATTTATAGAACTTGTGCCTGAAGATGGAGCGCACTGCTTCTTTCCTAGGGCAGGAACACTGAATTATACATTCAAGTCCTGCATCACGTTACTATTCTGAATAAAATAATCAAAAAGACAAATACTTGCAAGAATAAGGTCTAATGCCAGTTACTTTGTCAAGGATGCAAACCATTTTTCCTCTAAAAAGCATATGTAGACTTATAGCTGTGAAAGCCACATAAAAGTAGGCATACTGTGGAAAGAAACTGCCTGGTGTAAAGAGATTGTTTTCATACATTTAAGCCTGATCCAAATCTGGCAATGGAAGCCTGTAACTGGCTACAGTGTAATATTTTAAAAACAACAGGTATATCCTCTACCAGGGACTTTGGAATATAGACCAGGAAAATGGTAGTCAAGAAAACATTTACAGAGCAGTGCAGGCTAAAATTAGGGATAACCACCATCTTACTCCATTTTCTGCTGCTATAACATAATGGCACAGACTGGGGTCCACACATCACCTCCATCTCTACCACCCTGACTACTCTATTCATAGGCCCATTGTGCAAATACTGAGGAGGCTTATGACAGGGGCTACCTGACCCCTACTGGCCAAGTCCTCCTGTCCACTGGTTGTTTAGTGTCTTCTCTATGGCAGATACACTCATGGGTATTAGCATACAATGAAATGATCAATGTACTTTGTGCTCCCTCCCGTAAGTCCATCTATATGTCTCTTCCCCAAACCTCCTTGTCCCTGATCTCCCAATCTTGCACTCTTTTCCAGGCCCCTGAGCAAACAGCCAAGCCACTGTCACTACAAGGAGTCCATGGACATCTGTGGTCTAAAAAAAAATGCACATTTGGTTTTGTCCCTAGTTCCTGGCACAGAGCTCCCAAAACCCTTTGAATCTCCTCAGTGATATGAGTGTCTTTTGTATGTTAATGAGATAACTGATGCCTGGGAGCCCCTAGAAGGTTTCAGGATGGGGGCTGTCACCAGAAAGACCAAATCAAGACTAGAGAGCTGGAACCTTCAGCCCTACCCCAAAACTTTGGGGGAGGAGAGAAGAACTGGACATTGAGTTAATCCCCAATGGCCAATGACTTAATCAATCATGCCCATGTAATGAAATCTTTATAAAAACCACAAAAAATAGGGAACTTCCAGGTTGGCGAATATTCTATGGCACACACCCCGAGTGAATAATGACAGACACTCACTGTTAAAGTCAGGAATTAGGGATTTTACTTCTTGGCTGGCCGGCTGTCTCCCCAAAAAGCCTGGTCAGAGAACAGCCCCCAGCCTCATCAGGGAAAAGTTTATAAGGGCAAAAACCACATCCTGTTTGGCATACAGGATGTTCTGCAAGAGCGAGCAAGCTGGTTTACAGAAGCCAAAATAAGCAGGTTAAGCCGTTTCTATTGGCTCCTCTGCCTGACTTCAGGCAGAGTTCCCTAAATTGGGAGTCTTCAAACAGATGATTAACTAGGTTACTGTGGTTGTGAGTTTAAACTAGGTAAAAAAGCTTTTTGGGTAAGGGTCTTTATCACATCTGGGTGCAAGGGCAGGAAGTGTAGTTACTTGCGGAAGGAAGGGTCTGCTTTAGAGAGCAACTCTGTTTCTCATCTACACAGGAAAAAGCTGGCAGCCTGTGGTTTTCTTGCTTACACAGGAACAGGCAGTGCAGAAATGCATTTAGCTGTTTTTACAACTGTGACAAAGATGGGGTCAGTCATGTTAGCTTGCAACAGTGAACTCAAGGTGCTAGGAGGGTGGTGTGTCTACAGAGGGCATAGAAGCCTATGCCCACCCACCCCATACCTGGCCCTGTTCATCTCTTCCACCTCACTGCTCCTGCATTGTATCCTCTATAATAAACCAGTAAACATAATAAGTAAAGTGCTCTTCTGAGTTCTGTGAGTCATTGTAGTGAATTATCAAACCTGAGGAGGGGGGTCATGGGAAACCCCTATTTATAGACAGTTGGTCAGAAGTATGGGTGGCCCTGGGACTTGTGACTGGTGTCTTATGTGACCTACCCTTTAACTGGTGGGATCTGCACTAACTCTGAATTTGTGTCAGAATTGAATTGAATATAGGACACCCAGTTGGTATCCAAGATTTGGAGAACTGGTCAATGGTGTTGAAAAACCCCACACAATACCTTAACACAGGCCATTCTTCTGTCTACAGCATGGCTAACTGGGTCTACTTCTCAACTCTCTGCTCACTGGTAGGAATTCCCCTCATCACTGTCTTTCAGGGCCACTTCTGAATGGGGCTGTAATGTAGCAGCAATCATTTGGTGTGTACACCAACATAGCATGTCTGCTTATCCATTTACCTGTGAACCAGGACCGAGGTACTTCTTCTCATGCCATCTGATCATAGGTGACACTGCCCTAAGGTGGTGGCATAAGCTGGGAGAGAGGCATCAGTGCATTAGAGGCTGGAGTTCATGAAAGAAGGTCCATTTAAATTGGTCATGAAGGAAAAGTTAAGATTTTGTCGTGTAGATGAGAATGAATAGAAACAACTGAAAAAAGTGATAGGAAGCTTAGGAAAAGTTAAAAGAACAACATGGAAAACTATTGGTGAGTATAAGGAAATGGGCAGACAGCATGTAACAAGGAAAGTATTGATATTGGATGTATAGACATTACCCAGTAGGCAGGGAGGAACATCTGAAGTTTTTAAGCAAGACAACCATAAGATCACTTATTTTAATAATTTTGGTCATATTTTATTCATCATCCTAAATTTTCAGAAAGTATGAAGAGAAAAGTAGACCTTGTTTTATGGGAGCCAGTATAAACATCTAGAAAGAGGAAGGAAGCCACAAAGACTCAGTGTCCCAGAGGCAAATAAATTAAAAATTATAGATAAAACATTTTTAAGTTTTATCCTCTTAAATATATCAATGAGTCAGCAAGAAAGTCAAAGTTCTCAGACCAAAACACTACGTGAAGGTAGGAGCCTAGAGAGGTAAGCTAAGCACTTCAGTCAGCTTTTGTCCTGTGGGCATTTTCCAAATCTCCTTTGGCAAATGTCAAAGCCTCTGGCTTCTGTTTCCATGGACTACCAGGGAATAGGACACAAAACAAAATGCCTGTCAAGAAAGAAAGTCCGAGAGGTGATCCTGTAGTCAAGAAGCTGGGACCCCCATGTGGCTATCCCCTCAACATTAAAGGGAACTAAAAACAGACCCCTAGAAGACTGCAAGAAAAATTACCTGTGTCAAAATTAGAGTCTGATGGAAGGGAAAAGAAAAACAGGGTTGAGAATTTGGACCCCAAGATGCCCTCGTGCAGATTTGTAATTTAAATTTCTCCTACCTAGGTGATTCAAAACACACACAAACACAATGAAATCAAAAATTTAAAGTTATGCCAGACAAGTATTTGTTGCTTTGTGTTGCTTCACCCCCCACAGATTTGTCACCCCAATTCCCCTGGGTGACGGAGATGCAAAGGATTACTCAAAGCCCATCTCTTCTGAGCAGTGAGAAGCCCCAAAGCAGTTAACTTTCCCGGGACCCTCCAGCAAGAGGTATCCCTTCCTTGGGAAAATTAATGCTGAATTGGGGTTCTCTTCCTGCATTTATTTTCCAGACCAGGAAGTTACAGGAAGAGAACATAGGTGGGATTATAGTTTAACAATATAGGCTGGTAACTTTCAGTGAAACAAGCCAGACGACATTCCAGTCGACAATTAAGTGATCTTATCAACACAAGCTTGATCTTAGCAAACATTCCTTTTTACAGCAATCAGTAACTAGTCTGTCCTTCAGCCAGCAAGCTTGCTGTGCCACAAATCTTTATCTCACACCAGAGACTTATAGCCTGAGGAAAATTTCCTGTCCTTGCAAGGTCAATATTTGAAACTGCAAGGCTTTGGAAAACCAGGCTGTGTGAAGTATATATGCTTTATAGTATATTCCACAAGTATTGGCTCCAGGTGCTTAACAGAAGCAAAAGCAAAACTTACCTGAATAAACTCACCTTAATCCCAGGCCTCAAATACTTCTTACAGATAAAATATTAAGGGAAGCATCAGCTCACACAACCAATAAAATAAAATAAAATAAAGCAGGTCTCCAGAAGCAAAAATTTGCATAAACAACAGACAGCAGAAACAGGCTCACAAGTTCTTTAAATACTGGAATGATCTGACACTGATTATAAAATAATTAAATGCACTTTTTTTTCACATTTGCATAACTTTTATTACAGCATGTTTTTATAATTGATGTTTTTGGTTTTTTTAGCATATTTATTTATTTATTTTTAATAAATGCACTTTTTTAAAGAAATCAAAGACCAGTTAGGAAATGTGTTTGAGGAAAAAAGGACCTATGAAGAATTACCATACAAACTTGAAATGTAGACAAACAGAGTGCTACAAATATGACAAGACTGAAGAGAAAATTAGTGAACTGAAAGATCGAACTGAGAAAATTCTTCTAGAATGTAAAAAAAATACAAAAAGATGAGAAATATGACAAAGATGTTAAGAAACATGGAGGATAAAGCAAGAAAGTCTCACCAACACCTAATTAATATTCACAATGATAAGAGACAGAGAAGAAAGGTGACAAAGGCAATAATTAAAGATGATATCTGAGAAATTCCAGATCTAAAGAAAGATACCAACATATATATCCAATAAGTCCAACAAGTATCAAGTAGGATATTTTTTTTTTAATTAGTCACATCATAATGAGACTGGGAACTGTGATGAGAAACTACAGAACACTAAGGAAAAAGAGAAAATCTTAAAAGCAGCCAAAAAGAAAAGAGAGATTACCTTCAAAGGAACAGTAGCGG
This sequence comes from Cynocephalus volans, assembly GCF_027409185.1. NCBI lineage: Eukaryota > Metazoa > Chordata > Mammalia > Dermoptera > Cynocephalidae > Cynocephalus > Cynocephalus volans. The sequence continues at coordinate 109,499,563 of NC_084462.1, forward strand.
TTAGACTGCCTTCTCATCAGTAACAGTGGAAGCCAGAGGAGAATGAAATGAGATCTTTAATATGCTGAAAGTAAATAGCTATCAACCTAAGATTCTATACATACCAAATGTAATGAACGAAATACACAGATACAGTAACATATGAACAATTTTACCATTTATTATAGAAAGCAATAATAATGTTTGAGGGGGTTAAAAATATGCAAATAAAATATTACTCAAATCAGGAGAATGAAAATGGATTTAAGGTGTTGTAAGATTTTCATGTTGTTTGAGATGGAGTAAAAATATTAACTTTTCACTTTGATAAGTTAAACATGCCTGTAACAGCTACAGAAATGGGATCAGAGTATGCAGTATATTTTCAAACTAGTAGAGGTGTAAATGGAAAGAGAAAAAGTACTCCAAAAGAAAGCAAAAGCAAGAAGGGAGAGGAAAGCCAACAAAGAATTTGGGGAAATAAGAAAAAAAAAGCACAAGATTTGATGTGAGATATTAATTCCAGTATATCAATAATTACACTTAAAATACAAAAATTATCAAGCTAGAACTTTAAGTCAAATTTTATGCTCTACTCAAGAGAAATTTAGCTTTAAAATATTACTGAAGGTTGAAAGAAAAGGATGAAAAAAATTATAGAAGGTAAATCATAAACAAAAGAAAGTCAGTGTCATTATAGTAATACCAGATGAAAGAAAGATTAATTCAAAAACACTGCTAGAGAGAAAAATAGTCATTTCATAATGTTAAAAGGATCGATTTACTAAGCAGATATAAAACTTTGAAATGCTATATATACACTAAAAGCTTCCAAACCAATAAAGCAAATTTTGACAGAAGTACAAGAAAAGCAAGCAAATCCACAATTAGGGTGGGATATTGTCCACTTCTCTCAGTAGTTAATTACAGCAGGTGGGCTCTTCCCCCTCCGCAAAAAATCAGTACAATAGGCAGAACTAAATAACATGATTAGCAGACTTGACCTAACGAACATACATAGAAAATGTATCAACAAGTGTAGAATATACATTCTTTCCAAGCACAGAGAGAATATCTACAAAAATTGATGATATACCAGGCGACAAAGCACGTTTCAAAAAACTTCAAGGAATTGAAATTAAGAAGATCAGTATCTCTGACTGCAATGCAATTAAACTAGAAATCAATAACAAAAAATTACTTTTAAAAACTTCATGTTTGTGATTGTAAATGACATTAAAAATATCTAGAAATGAATTATATAAAAATATATATAAACTATTAAAGCAGTATTTAGAGTGATATTTATAATCTTAAATGCTTACTCTATCAAAGAAAATTAGTTAGCTAAGCATTCCTCTTAAGAAGTTATAATAATAACAGTTAACTAAACCAAAATTGTCAAATTCTGAATAAGATAGCCCCAAAACACAGGTTTTCTGTAAAGGGATTTAAAACTATCAAATTTTAACACAGCAGTGAAATTTTTTAAGGTATTCTTTATGCTCATAGCACATGAGTTTATTTTTTTGTCAGGTTGGCCAAAAAATGTATTATATAGGGAAAGTATTTTAAACCATGCTCATTCAAAGCAAGCTATTACTTTGCCTTGAGTGGTCTGACCATCCTAGAAAAAACTGTATGAGAAAGGAAACAATCTGATTACTGTAGACATGTTTAATCAAGTTTTTCCTTTTTGTTGACTGAGTTTATAATTCTGGGAAGGAACAGTTCTAGAAAAGTTATGATTCCAGGCAAGGATCATGGGGAAGGTGTTATCAGACTCAGCCCCACCTCCTTTGTCCATGAGGAGTGGGGTGGCCTGGGGACTGTGCTCCCACGGAGAGCATCATGGTGGCCAGCTGTTCCCCTCACCTCTGAGGGGAGTGAGCTCAGAGCTCGAGCTTGCCTCTCCATGTGGAAGCTCCGTGTGGCCCTGGGGCCACCAGGATGTAACACTTTATTAATGATGAGCCTGTGCTCTGAGTACACACTTTGGTTCAAAACACTTACTGCCAGAGTGTGAAATAACAAAGAACATCTGAAAACAAGGTTTACAACATAAAACTGTCATTAAGTGTTTCCCTTTTTTATCACCTATTTCCCACTTTGGTTATTAGCAACCAAGACCTATCAACAGCACATTACCAGGAGCTCAGATCACTCAGGGATGAAGGCCTGGGCCACCCCATTAAGCAAGCAACCGGGAGGATGTGCTGACCAAGGGTGACGGGGATCTAGGAAGGTGTAACCTGAGCTCTTTTGCAGCTGTAGGCAGTTCCTGGCATACTGACAGTTCTCAAGCATCTGCACCTTCCCAGCACCACAGGAGATTGCTTGATTGTGGACTGATACAATCCAGAAGTACAAGGGAGTTAACAACAGGAGAGGCAACCCTCAATCAACAGAGGGTGGGAGTTGAAGGGGCAATGGTCAGCCTCCTCACATGGTTTTTCAGAGCACACCAGGTGGGAATAAGACCCCATTACTCACAGTGCTAACCTACACATTGATGTTGACATTTTTCCCTTCTGTGTCTCACTTAACCCCACTTCTATTTCTTGACCTGGGTCATGGTTATATAGGCATTGGTTTTATAATAATTAAACTGTACATTTGTATTTTATATACTTTTTGTACACATTACATTTCTCAAATAAACTATTAAAAATTTAACAGGTGTGAGAAGGGCGTTGGCTTTGGTTTACCATGATATAAATAAAAGATCTCAATTTAAAAAATAATAAATAAAATGACATATGTTGGAAGGGAATAAATAGAGTTTAAAATATTCTAGGTTCTCATACTGTCTGTGTATCAGTCAGGTTCCTGGCAAGAAACAGATGCACTCTTAAACTGGGTAATTTGAGAATAATTTCATAAAAACACTATTACAAAGGTGTGGTCAGTGTTTAAGGAAACCAGCAGTGGGGAACCAGCACCACCTCTAGGAAAAGGTGGAGGGAGCAGGTGTGGGAATCAAAGTAGGCCAAGCAACAGGAGCCCTGGACTTAGGTAGAGGGCCCCAGCCCACACATTGTGACTGAGCAGAGAGGGAGCCATGGGAATCAATACCAACCAGAGGCCAGAGGGAAAGGGAGCCTGTTGATATAATCCACATGCGTCAGTCTCCTGGGACATAGAACAGGGAGCGGGGGAGGCAGGGAATCACTATGGGAGGTAAACAGAAGATATCCAATCAGGCTAGGAGGATGGTAAAGTTATTAATTTTGAACTTGGACAGCTAAGCTTACATGATAATTTCTAGAGTAACCACTAAATGAAACCAGAGATATACAGCTACCAAATGAGCAGAGAAAAATAAAATGGTTAAAAAAAAATCAAAAGAAAATAAAAAAGAAGAGAAAAGGAAACACCAAACATGTAGGACATGTGTAAAATATAAAATAAGAAGATGAATATAAACCCAAATATATACATTAAGTGTAAATGGGCTAAATGCTCCACTTAAAAGAAAAAGAAATCCTTATGTATACAAAAAGATTGAACGTAAAAGCATGGACAAAGTTACTTTGTCAAGGGTCCCCAAGACCTCCCTCAGGCTTAATGATTCACTAGAAAGACTCGTGGGACTCAGAAAAGTTGTTATACTCATGATTACAGTTTATTATAGAAAAAAAATACAGATTAAAATCAGCAAAGGGAAAAGGCACATGGGACAAAGTCCAAGAGAAACCAGGTACAAGCTTCCAGGTGTTTTCTCCCAGTGGAGTCAAAGGGGAACACACTTGATTCTTCTACAAACAATATCAATAATGCATGCAAAGTATTGCCAGCCAGGAAAACTCACCCAAGTGTTGGTGTCCAAGATTTTTGTTGGGGTCAGTTATGAAGCACCCACATGACTGACCTCAGCTACTCAATCTCCAGCCCTCCAGAGGTCAAACTGATAGAGTGTGTCACAAGGCCTTAGGCATACAAAAACACTCTCATCAGGGAGAATATTCCAAGGGTTCAGAGGTTATCAAGGGCCAGTCCTGAAAACAGACTTTCTTTGGAATGTGTAGGGTTTGAGCAATGCAGGCCTACTGAATTAACCTTTCCTGAACATGTATAAATACTAAACAAAAGAAAGACTTTTCAGCAAAAAATTTATATATAACTAGATATAAAAAGAGCCACTTCATTAAAAGGATTCAACTCAACAGTATACCGAAAATGCAACCCCAAAATATGTAAAGGAATCTTTGACAGAAATATGAGGAGAATCAACAGTCACACAGGAAATTTGTATTCAATTCTCTTGGAAACTAATAGAACAAAGCAGACCAAAACATCAGTGTGAATACAGAAGATTTAAAAAACATGATTGACAAATTTTATTCAGTAGTCATAAATATTATTAAATTCAACAATGTGCATACTTTTTTTCTTTTTTTACAAAATTTAGACATTATGACACATGGTTCTTGCATTCTATCAGGCATCCAAACAAACTGAAACACCTCTCTCTCTTTGCTCCCATACGATTACGTAGAAGCAGAACTGAGGTGAAGGAATGAGTCATTTTGACAGTATGCCTGAGGAGCTGGACTATTCCTGACTGAGACCAGATGGCAGGACCAATGATGAGGCCCCAAGAGAGAATCCACAGAGAGGGAAGAGGGAGGGGGACCCAAGAGCTACCTCTGCATCAAGGGCAGCATGGAAAGAGAACTCAGCTGATGCCAGAAACTTCTCTGAACTGCCAGCTAAGAAACAGGGTTATGCCCCACCAGAAGGGTTCAGCGTAGCTCTGAAGAGTGGTAATATTGGGAGAGTGTGTCAATTTTTACCTTAGGGCATTATCTCTCCACACCACACACACACACACACACACACACACACACACACACACACACACACACACACACACACACACACACACACACACACACACACACACACACACACACACACACACACACACACACACACACACACACACACACACACACACACACACACACACCCCTTTTAAAACTAAACGTAACACAGGAAGAAATGGGTCTTTCACCTGGGGAAGGCTGAAGGGGTGGAGATTAAGGAGTTGCAGGGTAATGACACACAACTGAGTTCTTCACCAGGCTGCTTTCTCTGAGGACCTAGAATTTAATTCACAAGCGATTTGAAGCCCAAAAGCGAGGAGAAAAATATTAACCTAACTCCATTTCTTTTTCTGATTTCTATAGCATTCATTCATTTTTTACAAACAAAAATTTTAAAGAATAAAATTAAAATGGCATATAGTACCACTTTCCAAACGTTTGCTATTAACTATTTATAAATTAAAGCAATATAATTCATGGATATCATATTAGAAAAATCAAATATTACAGAAAGAGATTTTTAAAAAAAGGTTTATAAATGTAACACCTGCCAACCTCATTCACTTCCTAAAGGCAACCACTGCTGAAAAATAAAAGTTTACGTATCACTCAGTAAAATATCGTATGTGCATATATCAGCATGCATATTTATATCTTTTTTACTTACATGAAAGAATACATGTGGACCATTCTGCACATTAATTTTTGCACTTACTGATGGATTTTTGATGTGACCAGTGCCGTGGTGCACACAATAAGAACAAAATAGCTGCCAGCCTCATCTTCCACTCCAGCACCAAACCCCTCCCCGCTCCCTTTACGAGAAGCCTCCTGACTTAAACAGAAACCCCTTTTGCTTCCACAAGGACACAGTTCTCCACCCCAATCCACAATGACCCTCCTTGATTATATCAGCCAGCCCTTGGCACCCTATATAAGCTCTACCACCCCCACACCTGGGGCTATCCCCATTTTGAGGGCAGCCTCGGGCTGCCCACCACTTTGAGAGCAGCCCGGCAGATTCTTTTCCTTTAATAAAGCTTGAAGGTACCTGGCATCTCAGCTCACTTTCTTTCACTTACTAATACACCTTAGAGATTAGCACATACAGATTTACTTCATTCTTTTAACAGATGCATAGTATTCCATGACAAGGGTGGCTAAACCATAATCTACTTAACCAACTCCCTATTAATAAATATTAGGTAGTTTCCAGGTAAGCTGTTTGTTTCATTTTGAGTTTTACAATGCAAATAATTCCAACATAAAAGTTTTTGTAGATATATTTTGGCATATTTTTGCAAGTACATCCATAAAGTAGATTTCCATGTCAAAGGCTTATATCCATTCATATTTGAGGAAATTTCTCATATGCCTTCTTAATGTGTTCCTCCCTGCCCCCACGGTGTTATAGCAGTCCTATCCTGCTTAATGATAAGGGTCATTTAGTCCCGTCAGGATGGTTGTATCACGGGACCCTCAAATCTGAGAGGGCACTCACGTAGTGTTTGCCTATTCTAGAAAACTCACCCAGTATTTCAATCAGTAGAGACATAGGCTTATTAGACTTACAGGAGTCACTGAGGGCAGCTGGCCAGCAAGAAATCCGTGCCACCTGGGGGTACATACAACAGTTATATAGTGAACAGATCAAAGTAGAGGTGTAAGTCATTTGCATGCTTACTCACAGACCCTCACCCAGCTCTCATAATTCAAAACACAAGAAGATCTGGCTGAATAGGCAAATCAATCTACTTGCTACTCTCCTGGTGCCAGAGTGCTTTGACACCAGCATGCTAATTCATTTACTTAGGGTCCCTGCTTCCTCCAGTCTTCCATTAGGATATGCCTTTCCTTGGGTAACTACCTTGGCAGGTGGGGTGCTTTCCCAGGGAGGAAATGGAACTCTGGTATGCACGGGGAGGGGGAATAGTGCTATGTCCAGCATTTACCTTACAATGGTGTTTCCTCTATTTCCCTGCTGTTTTTTGTCACAAGGAGACCAAAGTGTTACCGACAGGCCAGGCTCTGCTTGCCCTCTCTCATTAAACAAATGACCTGAAAGTCCAAAAGTTTATGAAAGGATTAGAAGGTTTATTCAGATCACCGGTACTCAATGAAATGTCTAACCAAGCAAACAAAGAGAAAAGCAGTGGGGTCCAGTTTAGCCTAGTTCCAATCGGAGGGGCCAACCTATTCCATTAACAGTAATTGACAAAAGCAGTTCTCACCACCGTTTTCAGCATAAAGAAGAAAAGTATCAAATAGATTTAAATCAGAGAAACAAAGCATAGCCAGGAGCCCTCCAGGGTGCACCTACATAGTAGTGGATACAATCCAACCAAACACCAGAAGAGGGCTTAGAAAATCAGAAAAAGGTAAAGAGAATAAAGCGTTGCCTTGTCAGAATTTAGGCCAGGGACTCCAGGAGAGATCTACCAGTAGCAGAGACATGGGAGCAAAATAGTCCCAGTGGCCACTTGCCTCTTGCAGCTAGAGTCTTCTCTGGTGCCCAAAGCTTTCCAATTTTTGCCAGTGAATAAATTAGACTCTCGGATTCCAAAGTCATAGAAGTGAACAACATACCCAATAGTAAAGCAAGCAATGCTTTATTAAAGGAGGAGATAGACTTACGGATAAGGGGGGTAGCGACAGTAAAGCTAGCTCCCCAAGGGGAGCTGTTCAGAGTCTTTTATAGGGAAAGGAGTTAAGGGGTGGCAGGCCAGCATCACTGGAGGTGGTCCATTCTGTTCCTCCTGGTTGCATCATGGGTGCATGCTCAGTAGGTCCAAAATGGCAGTGCTGTTCATCATTGTCACCCCAGGAAGGTCATTGTAGCAGTCACCTTGATGCTTTGTGTGCAGGTGGAAATTCCTAAAGGGGTCTTAAGGTTAATCTGTAACTTTTACAATTATATTAAACAAGCCTTGGGAAGGGGTTTTGCAACTCAGTAAATATCTGTTTCCTCTCTTATCTCAGTCTATTTTGTCAGGACAGCCCATGGAGTAATCATTTGCCCTGGGGGTCTCATGACTAAGGAGTGGAAATGTAACAAAGTGTCCTCTGCAGGGAAAATGGAGTCAGTTTGGTTCACAGGCCTAGACTTACTCTGTTTCAAAAGTATCCAGATGGCAGCCATAGTTTATATTCAATATAATTCTTGCTTACTCCCAAGTGAAAGCATCCCCCTTTGGGATCCAAGACCACTAAATTCACAGAGCCCCAGTGTGGAATATACTAAAAAGCATATGTACTTCACAGGGCCTGGTTTTCCAAAGCCTTGCAGTTTCAAATATTGACCTTGTGGAGGACTGGAAATTTCCCTCAGGCTATAAGTCTCTGTTGCAAGATAAGGATTGTGGCACAGCAGGTTGCTGGCTCAAAGATAGACTAGTTACTGATTGTTATGTAAAGATACTGAGAAATTGCTATAGGAAGGAATGTTTGCTAAGATCAAACTGTTGTTGATAAGACCACTTAATTGCCTTACTGGAATGTCATCTGGCTTGTTTCACTGAAAGTTACCAGCCTGTACTGTTAAACTATAACCCCACCTATGCCTCTTTCTGTAACTTCCAGGTCTGAAAATAAATGCAGGAAGAGAACCCCAATTTGGCATTAATTTCCCAAAGAAGGAATGCCTCTCTCTTGAGGGTTCCAGGAGATTAACCACTTCAGGGCCTCTCACTGCTCAGTAGAGATGGGCTTTGAGTAATCTTTTGTGTCTCCGTCACCCAGGGGAAGTGCAGTGACAAACCCGTGGGGGGCAAAGCAACACAAAGCAACACCGCAGGATGTAAGGATGGGGGAAAAAATTCCCAAGTTGGCCACTGGGAGTGACGGTAAACAGGGCCACTCCAGCTTCCACCCCTCAGTTCCAGGGGAAACTGGGGAGTCAATATTCTGGGGGCTCCAACTCTGATGGCCCATATCATGTGTCAGGGTCCTAATTCTTTCCCACCCAGGACCCTGTCCTTGGCATAGCAGACTTGCCTTTGGTGGAAGTTTAACCGTCTTTGGAACTCCTCTACATTTATGGTTAAGCCCCGAGCCTAAGATTCTCAACTTCCTCTGTCTTCTGGCTATAAGAGATAAGAGCCTCTTTATATGCCTCAAAGGAGGTCCTCCAGCTTTGACACTTAGCTTTTAATAACTGGTTGATTACTCTCAGATTTTCATTATCCTTTTTCAGAGCATCAATATAGTTACCATTTCCCCCATATTTCTTAAGTGCCTGATATCTTGCATTCCCTTCCATAAATGCACTATAACAGCTCATTGCCAGTGAACAACTACACTGTTACTTTCTGCCACAGGCTATCAGTGTGCAATCTACCACCAGAGATGACAGCTGGGTGGCCAGTAATCCAGCTCCAAGGCCCTATCTCATCACTGGCTTTCTTAGAACATTCCTGGTACAGGAAGTAGACTTTGCGATGGAGATTACATGCAGGAGGTTAATTAGGTACTTTTGGTATCAACACCTGTGAAAAGGAAGCAAGGGAGGTGGAACTAGGCAGAGAATGGTCTAGCTGCAATGCAGTCTCAATGACATACCTCAGCCAATCCTGCAGGGAGTTCTAAAGATGGAAAGACCCTTCAGAGCTCTGCTGTGTTGAGGTGAAAGGGCTGGGCTCCATACCACTCATTAATCAATCACTGAATGTGGGCTGCTGGGAAGGGGCATGACCTTGGGCAGAACAGCTCTCTTCAGATTCAGAAATTCCTGAGTGGGTTGATTGTTAGGGGCTTCCAGCAGCACTCCCAGCAGCTGGGGCAATAAATCCTCTAATTCTGAAGGGCAATATCTGAAGGCAGAAAATATCAGCAACCACCACATAACCCAAGCTACTGACACTAGACATATCAGTTATATACACCCTTAGGTACTCTTTGTGAACATAAAATGTACCTGGGAGTTACATGCTCTGTCCTCTGCTAATTTCCTGTCCCTGGAATCTTGAGTTGCAGGTGCCCCTGACATCTGGGAGCAGATGCCCTCACAGGTGGCAGAATCTATTACAATGATTTCTTTATGGCTCACTCACAGGGCTGTTGGCAGGAGGCCTCAGCCCCTCAACACACAGGCCTCTCCTTAGGCCTACTTGAGTGTCCTCACAACATGGCCACTGGCTTCCCTCAGAGCAGGTGGTCTGAGAGACCAAGAAAGAGAGGGAGGCCTCAACACCATTTATGTCCTAATCTCAGACATCAAGAGCCATCATTCCTGCCACCTTCTATGCTTTAAAAGTGAGTCACAGGCCGGCCCTGTGCTCACTCGGGAGAGTGCAGTGCTGGTAGCACCGCAGCCATGGGTTCGGATCCTTATATAGGGATGGCTGGTGCGCTCACTGGCTGAGCGTGGTGCAGGCAACACCAAGCCATGGGTTGTGATCCCCTTACCGGTCAAAAAAAAAAAAAGTGAGTCACTAAGTACATCCCTCACTTGACGTGGGAGGAATTAGGCTCTGCTATCTGAAGTAGCATCAAATAACTGTGGACATATTTTCAAACCACTACATATAGCGAGAAGAATATTCCCCAAATCAAAAATGAAAGGAACTTCTGAGGAAAGGAGTAGACTGGAGAAGTAAAGTAAAAGGAGGCTTTGTTTTCCCTCTGTTTTTATAAGAAGAACATATTTTTGTAACGTTTTTGTAATTAAAAATAGAAATATTATTGACTATAAGAAGAACATATTTTTGTAACGTTTTTGTAATTAAAAATAGAAATATTATTGATTATTTGAAAATGTGGCAACCGGTGAAACTGGGTGGGAAATGAGATGCTCATCTAAGGGCAAATTGAGTTACTGCCCTTCTCCGCTGTGGCTTCCTCCTGCCTGACCCCACCCAACTAAACACAAAAGAGTGAGAAACAAAACGATCTTTGCTAACAGCTTCTCAGAGGAGTCATCATTTTCCCAGCACACAAGCAAGGAGTCAGATGACTGCACTTTACTGAGAAGTGAAAGGTTGGAAAAAAACATTAGACCCATTAGTCTGCTTCCTGCATCCTCATCCTTCATCCTCAGTTTCATGAAATGCGGAAATCATCTTATTAGCTTTGAAGGCTTGATTACAGGCTCTGGCTGGGGCACAGATATCCCAGGGATATCCGAGAGGACAGAACTGAGGAGCTCAATACCCTTGTGGCCCCTTCAGTCCAGGCCCTTGGGCCCACTCCCCACCCTGTCTCTCACATACACTCCCATTCTCCAACTTCCAGGGCCACCCCAGTATCACCAGGCAGCTAGAGAAACCTGTGGGAGGATCTGTCGATGTCCAGGCAGAGAAATCACACAGCAGCTGGTAGGAGCTGTCTCCTGGGGCCTGATGAGCTATTAGGATTTTTTTCTCTCCTGGGAGGTCTCCAACCCTACCTGGGCCTTTGCTGACCCCTTCAGGCAAGGGAAAAACTCCACCTGTGTCCACCTCCCTCATCTGACCCTTTGCACGGGAAAGACAGCTGGAGTTGCCAGACTCCACACTGTTGAGGACACCCCGCCTGTCAGAGTGGCAAGTGGGGACAAATAGTACCCTCTCCCCTGCCTGTAGGAAAGTGCTTTGAAACTGTGGGCTAGCCACCCCTCCCCTTCAATTTACAGACTAAGAACCACCCTGAGAACCCCAAAGGCTAGAGACATCCAAGACTCAACCACTAGCTGTCCCCAGTCTATTTTCAAGACTTGCATTTGTCATTTGTTTGTGACTCTCTCTCCCTTTTGAAGGAGATCATACACTGGAGAACTCCCAGCCTGGAGACATTTTTGGATTGGGCAGGGCTGCTTTCACAAATTGGGCCAGAGTTCAGACATGAAGCAGTCACCCCAGAGGGTGTGAGCAGCAATGGCATCACTCTGACACCATCCGCTGCCCCTGGGGGCTTCTTAACAGGCAAAGTCTCTCTCTGACCCCATTCCCCAGTAGAATACAACCTATTTCTAGCCTCCCCACTCCTCTGAGAAGGTCCACCAAGGCTAGAGTCTAGGGTCAACAAAGCCCAAGGGTCTATCCTCCTTTAGAAATGAGAGTCCCATGTCAGCAGCTTCCCTAGAAATAGCTCTACATATGGCCCCTAATGTCTGCTTTCTACAGAATAATCAGGTGGTCCTCTTCCCAGGTCCTTTTCCCAGCATCTCTCTGATCAGACCAGAGATGTGATTAGAGAGAGTTAACAAAAGGCAGGTGGAAGCCTGTAAGATAAGGATTAACTTTGCACAAAATAGTAACATTTGTCTAAAGGTTCATCCTTTCCCCAGATACCCAGAACTCTTTCTTTGAGAAAAAGCATGGCCCATGGGAGAACGGGTTTGAAATTTTTAGGCTGCTACACTGGGAATACGTTATAATTCCCTACAAGAAGTAACATAGTTCAGTGACTTCTGCGCAGCTTTTTCAGATAGTATCCAACCTGGAAGTTGTTCCTTTCTCTTCAAGAGTCAAGGCTACTTATAAATACCTCAGTGCAAAGTAGAAAGAGATAAGCCATTCAGAGGTACTAAGCAACATGCATTTCGCAGATCTGTGATATCCCCAAAGATATCTATGTTAATCCCCAGAACCTGTGAATGTTTTCTTATGAGTTAAAAAGGACTTTGGAAGATATGATTAAGTTAAGGATCTTGAGATGGGGAGATTATCCTGGGTTAACTGGGTGGGCCCTAACTCACAAGTATATCTGTAAGAGGGAGAAGAGAGGACGAGGTAATTTACTATAAGAGGAGAAGGTGGTGTGACGCAGAGACTGGAGTGATGCCCTCTGAAGACAAGAAAAGGCCACAGACAAGGAATACAGTGGCCACTATATGCTGAAAAACACAAGGAAATGGATATTCCCTTAAGACCCTCCAAAAGAAACCAGCCCTGCCAACACCTTGACTTTAGCCAGTATGGATCTTAGACTTCCAACCTCCAGAACTGTAAGAGAATAAATTTATACTGTTTTAAGGCACTAAACTTGTTGTAATTTGTTACAGCAGCAAAAGGAAACTGATACACCGTTGTCAAACTCATCACTGTATGTTATTTTTAACAGCTTTATTGCAGTATAACTGACACACAATGAACCACACATTTTTAAAGTGCACAATTTGATACGTTTTGATATACAAATCCATACATGCAACCATCATCATAGTCAAGATAGTGAACATATTCATCACCACCAAAAACTAACTCATGCACCTTATAATCCCTAACTCCTGGCCCTTCCTGAGCCCCCCCACTTTCAGACAGCCACTGATCTGTTTTCTGTCACTATAAATTAGTTGGCTTTATGAATGGAATCAGACAGTACACACTCTTTTTTGTCTGACTTTTTTGCTTGGCCTAGTTAATTTGAGATTAATCCATGTTGTGCATATCAAGAATTCATTCCCTTTTGCTGCTAAGTAGTATTCCATTGCATAAGTATACTACACTTTGTTTATACACTCACCTTTTGGTAGACATTTGTGTTGTTTCCTTTTTTTGGCTATTTTAAATAAAGCTGCTGTGAACATTCATGTAAAAGTCCTTGTATGCTTTCAATTTTCTTGGGTAGATAACTACAAATGGAGTGGCTGGATCATATGGTAGATGTGTATTTGACTTCTTAAGAAACTGCCAGACTGGGCCGAGCCCGTGGCGCACTCGGTAGAGTGCTGCACTGGGAGCGCAGCAACGCTCCCACCGCGGGTTCGGATCCTACATAGGAATGACCAGTGCACTCACTGGCTGAGTGCCGGTCACGAAAAAAAAAAAAAAAAACCATCAAAAAAAAAAAGAAACTGCCAGACTTTTTCAAAAATGATTTTGTACCATTTTACACTCCCGGCAGAAATAATATCTTGCTTTTACTTTGGAAAAATTTAAGTTTTTCATTAATTAAATCTCATCTCCATCCCTAAATAAGATAAATAAATGCAGTATTACTTTAATGAAAAGCACAGATATAAATGATGGAGAGAAAATGAAGATCAGAGAGAGGAGATCTGAAGAGAAAGAAAAAATGGTCAATAGCAGGAAATTGGAGGAGAGGAAATGGGACAAAGGAGAACAAGAGAACAAAAAACGGGGAGAAAAAGTGAGGGAGAAGCCCAAGAAAGTACTATTAGTCAGAGTCACAGCTCCTGCAAACATGGCTCCTGCGAAGTCGGCTAGTGAGAAGATTTTAATGAAGGGATTATTTACAAAGGTGCAGGCAGGACTTAGGAAACCAGCAATGGATAGTGCAGTCCCTTGGTTACTATCTCTAGATCTAAAGGGTCTCAAGGAAGGGAGATTCTGGGCACCCAGAGAAAGTAGCTACAGGATAAGGAAAGGGCCACCCATTGGAAGTGGGGTGCAGCTATCACTCTTGAACTGGAAAGGAGTGAACTGCAGTAATTAAAACCTCCACTTCACTCTGCATCCCACCTCATCTCCTCCTGATGATTTCATTTAGCCAAACCCAACCAGAAGCCAGAAAGCATGAGCAGTGTCTGTGATGACACCCATTGGGGCCAGCCTCCCTGCCTGGAGTAGACAGTAGAAAGCAGGTCTGGAGGGGCAAAGAGAAGACCCCTAGTACAGGGGCAACTAATGATAGGAAAAGACTGAGAAAACTATATATAAAGATTCAGAAACCCAACTAGGGAAGGTGACGCCTTACAAGGCACCGAGCTGCTGACTCTGTTCAAAAAAATCCTGACCACTGTTGTCAGTTTGGTCTACTCAATGTTGATATCTGTTTTGAAGGGGTTATTAACTTGGGCTTTAAAGGCAAAAAGCCCAGTTGTATCCTTATTAGAAAGGGAGAAACTCTTCTAAATCATGAAACATAGTGTGTGTGAAGAATGGCTTTGTGTAAAGTGTGGACGACGGAAGCAGGTGTCTACGGCAGGAAGCCCTGAGCCTCACGACACTGAGAAGCTTGATGGGGAAGACACAAATGTCTTCAGACCTTAGAGGAGATGCAGAAGGCCTATCAGGACAGGTCCTCTTGGCAGATAATTATTCTTCCTCTTCATCAGATGGCCTGCCTATTTGGGAGTTAATTGTTTCCATATTCTTTATTTCGACATGAGGTCTGCTGACCAAAAGACAAGATGATCAGGGAAAGAGTTCCAGCATCCATCAGATATACTGCAAGATCTGGAAACTTTCTCTGCCTCTTCTTTTTTTTTTTTTTTTTTTTAATCTCATAAAACCCTAAAATTTTTCTCCCTTAAATTACATCTATATTTCAACTCTTATAGAACCTTTGTGATGTCCATAAACAAGCCATTCATTATAAGATATTTTTAGAACACCTTCTTATCTCAGGTGGGAATACTGAGGTCTTTTTTCTCATCTATTTTAATAAAAACTGAAGGTATGAACCTATTCATACCTAATACAGATGAATTCACCAGCCACTTTTACAAAGTCAGCACTGAAGGGAAACCTTGGGATAAGCGGTAGCAACTCTGACATCTGGGTATGCAGTCAAGTTCCCTTTAGTTGGAGCTTCTGGGTGGTCTCAATTCCTTGTTCTCTTTGCTCAGAACCTCTGAAGGGGAAAGTTGAGCTTATTGCTATTAATTACTTCTTCCAGTTTCTGCAGTCCAAGAATCAAATAAAGTGATACTAATAGGACATATGATTTGATATGTGGAAAGATAGTCAACAAAATTTTCTATTTATTTGCTCACAAATGTGAGGCGATTCATGGGTAGAGTGGGGAGAACAGTTCGATATGAGGTCATGAGTTTGGCATTAGAATTCCAGTTATTTTACTAACTAGTTGTATGTTCCCAGATAAAATTCACTTAATTCCTCTTGGCCACTTCCTGTATCCTTCCAACAGAATGATTGTACTGGCCAAGACTAATGCAGTTGACAGTGGATTAACCATTTAACAGAATAAAATCATTCGTCAGAAACGAGCCTAGGGGAGGTTACAGCCCAGGAGAGGCATCATAATGTGATACAGGAAATACCACAAAATGAAGGTGAAGAACAGCCTAGAACAGCACAACAGTTAACAGAAAAAGCTCAGATATGGCACAAAGAAGCAGGCTTTTTGATGAGGCTCAAAGCAGAGTAGCAGCACAGGCGGAAACACCACACCACAGAGAGCCAGAAGCCATCGCCAGATTAGTAAATTAGCAGCAGGCATTTTGTAAAGTATATTAGAGTCTCCTCAGGAACACAACTGATGAAGACTCTGGAAAAGCGATCTTTGAGCAAGTGCATAAGCAAAGGCCCTGACGGCAGATAGAGCCCTGTGCAGACTGACACAGGAAGAGAATAATGAGAGACACCAAGAACAGGAATAAGCAGAATATGGGAAACACAAGAACAAGGAAAATCCAGGCACAGCAAACACTATTCTCTCAGCCTTACCTGGATAATGGTTTTTGCCAATCCCTGGGGATGATTTGGGAACCACTTTATTACTTCATTCAACAAAGGCATATTGAGCATCCTTTGTGTACTAGAGACTTAGCTAAGGTGTTGGGGGACAAGGATACAGACATGAGAACGAGCAGCTCACCTTAGAGCTTACAGCTAATAGGGAAGATAGTGTACTGTGATGGAAAGGGGCCCAAGTGCTATAGAACACAGACCGAGAGGTTGAAGAAGTGGCTGGTCCAAGCACAGAACAGCAAGGACAGAGGCCAAAACAGCAAGCATGCTCTAGAAACTGAAAAGCCAGATCCTGAGAGCAAGGGGAGAGGCATGCGACAGACACAAGGACAAGGGCTGGGCCACGCAGGACCTGGGAGACCTGGCTAGGCATTTTACTCTTCATCCTAAAATCAGTGGGAGGCCACTGAAGGGCTTCAAGCAGGGGCTGACATGACTAGACATGTGTTTTGAAAATAACACTCTGGCTCCAGTTTGCAAAACAAATCAGAACTCCCTGTACGTTGTTTAAAGCTCATAATATAAAAGCATGCCCACATTACCTATATTCTCATGCTGTAGTATAATAAAAAGTTTGTCTGGTCTTTGTCCTGAGTTCCTGGCCTGGAGCTTCTAAAACCCTTGAAATTTCTCAAGTGAAAGAAGTGTCTTCATTATTCCTGAGCCCCTGGATCACACCTGAGTTTATGCTAATGAGAAGACTCATGGTGGGCCCCTAGACAGCTCAGGATGGGGGCTATTCACCAGAAAAACCAACCATGTGATTAAAGGGTTGGGACTTTAATATCAGCCCAGCCTCATCTCTGCAGGGGGGGAGAAGAGCTGGAGACCGAGTTCAATCACTTGGCCAATGATTTAATTAACTATGCCTACACAACAAAGGCCCAATAAAAACTCTGGACACCAACACGCCGTGGAGCCTCCTGACTGATGAACACATCAATGTGCCGGAAGGGTGGCGGCACCTTGATCCCACAGGAGAGGGCACAGAAGCTCCTCATTCCAGATGCTCCCAGGCCTTACACCGTTTATCTCTTCCTCTAGCTGCTCCTGATCTGTACCCTTTATAATAAAATTGTAATCACAAAAAAGTGCTTTCCTGAGTTCTGTAAGTCATTCTAGTAAATTATTGAACCCAATGGGGTTGAGGAAACTCCCAAATTTGTAGCCAGTTGGTCAGAAGTAGTCTGGGGACCTCTGAATTGTGGCTGGCAGCTGAAGTGAGGGAAGTCTTGTGGAGGACTGAGCCCTTTGCTTATGGGTCTGTGCTAACACCAGGTAGTTAGCACAAGAATTGAAGGGGTCAGACCAGTTGGAGTTGAAACAAAATGCGTGCTATATTTTATTTTAATCATTCTTAATCAATTTCAAATCCAAGAACCTTTTATTTAAGGGAGGAAAAAGAACTTGTCCTAAAACTAATAAACAATCAGATTTGTCTGCATTTGAGGAAAGAAACACTGGTTTGGGGCAGCTCAAAATTCAGATCCTGTTACCTGACATCCAGTCCCTGTGGGCTCAATGTCATTCATGCCTTCTCATATTTAGCCCTAACACAACTCAGGGTAAAATCCTGTTATTCCCGCTACTGGCCACACTTCAGCCTCTTGTCTTTGCCTCTGAGAAGTGTTTTCCCTCGGCCTGAGTCTGCACCCCTGTCATCTCAGACTGTCCTAGCCAGGACTTCCTTCCCAACAACTGATGAGGACCCAATGTTTTGGTGACCTTTGAAATGGAACTGCCAACTTTCATGCTTTTTAAAAACGAGCTGCCTTAGGCATCATGTGCCAACTCTAAAACCCCTCCATTTTCATACCCTTTCTGGACTCACATTAGATACCTTACTAAAAGATCAGTAAACACTGAATTGGGCTTGAGATCAATTCATCTAAGAAATTTTTATTGAATATTTCCTGGGAATGACTGTAATAGAAATTCAGGCTAGTAATGAGCAGGACATACCAAAACCAGGAGAAAATAACATCTCTTACAGAATGCTGTCTTATTAAGACAGCATTTCAGTCCAGATAGATTACAGGTTGCATACCCAATATGCCCAGGCAAGACACATAAATTAACAAGATACTGGTACTTATGATTAATACAACTTTTAACAAATTCTGTGATTAAAGGTCTTGGTCTTATAAATTATTATAAATTTGGTTATCAAATTTTTTGTACCTTGAAGTAATATCTCACTATAAATGATTCTCAGTAATAATTCTCTTCCGTGTTGTTCACAATGGCAATGCTTCTGGTCTCAGTAGTAGTCTGTGTAATAATGATTGCCCAGGAGGAAAATACTCAGTTGTCCATTCTCTTTATCATAGATAGAGCTGGAAGAACTCAACCAATCAGAGAGCACTTCAATTTTTTCCCCACCCCTATGTAGCAAATGCCTTTTATCATTTTTCTCTTCCCTCACCTCCTTGGATATTCTAATCATACTTTTTGATGTTTAGAAGTTGAAGAAAGAAAAGGAACGGATTGACTAGCATTTCCCTTTTTGTTCTATGGGGTGCAGAGCTTTTGCTAACTCACTTCATAGTCTCCAGGCTTTGTTCCAGGGTATACCCCCTTAGTCACTGCTGTCTTCTACCTAAGACTGGTTTTGAGAGAACCACATAGAACATAGGGCAGAGAAATAGCAGAACAATCTGGAATAGCTGGGGACCCTCCCCGCAGCTTCCTGAGCTATTCTTCCTTTATTTTGTGCCACCAAGACTAAGCTTAACTATAGGTTCCCAATCTTGGTCAACTTCATCAAGATTTCTGGGGGATCACTAAAAATAGTCATTACTAACTGTGATCCTCAGTAAAAGACAAGAAAGACAATTTTTGTATTGCAGAGTAGAAGGAAGAAAGTATATGGTATATAGAATTTATATATATATATGTATATGTATATGCACATATACATATACACACATTCTGTTTATATATTTTGGCTCTGTTTTGTTTCTCTGTGATTTGTGATTCGGTACTTTCTCACATAACTTTGCACTTTTTTCAAAACATTTTCCCTTACAGACACTATTCAGAGATACTTTGAGGTAGCAGTTACCAGCATCAAGTGTACCCTAACTAATTAGAAAGTTGAAGTGCCAAGCAGCTAAAATTTTCATCAAAAATAAATGCTGTTTTAAATACAACTGGTCCTTATAATTATATAAATGTAATTATTTTGAACCTGGTAATGTCATTATAAGGTTTTTTGTTATTATTTCATCTCCAATAATTGGACCCACTGCAAAGCCAACTAAGATTTTTAAGTGTTATTTTCATTCCCCAGAAAAAGTTAAAATCTTGGTCACAGTAAGAACCCAAAGAACTATTCTACCTGTCTCTTTGCATGAATTCACCTCAAATATACACGTACAAAAATCTACTTCAAACAAACCACTATCATTAATTCAAACCTGATCAATAAAACCAGCAGAAGAGGGCCTCTCTCCAAGCCATTAGAGAGAAAATATACCACCATTATTTAGGAGACCTGGGGAGAAAAAGATCTAAAATTTTTTTTCCTTGAAAATAATAAGAAAAGTAAATATCAGTCTTTTAGGTTCTGTGAATGGGGCAATATGGCTAGAATTTATTATACAAGATCTTCATAAAAATCCTTGTGCTACTTTAAATTTAATTTTAGAGCTTTGTTCAATACAAACAAATGGTGGGAATAATTGAAACACATGCATGAGATGAAACTAAATTTTCCTCTGCTAGCTGATATGGCCTTTAATGCTGCTAGCCCTAGGACCAACTTTGCCTCCTTTTCTACAAAAATCAGTTGTTATTTCTCCAGGATCTGGAATAAGACTGCACAGTCGCTCATGTAAAGGGCTCAGGGTGGACACCAGCCAGCATGATTTGGTGCAGCTGGAACTCATAGGCGCAGGGCCAGCAGGGCCGGGTGCCTGCCCTCCCAGCTCCTGCGGAAAGGTGTGCTCAGCCAACGACGAAACATGCTGTGGGAATGCATGGCAGAGGGACCCACCCTTGGTATTCTTCCATTTAATGAGGTGTGTATAAAAGAGGCCTCTCATGGAGGACCAAACGTTTTAGATAGACACACCAAGCACTCCTAATCTTAGGTACCTACTGTTTAGGGGGATTCTTTCAGATGTTAGTTTCCAGAACTTGGAGACCTTAGGAGCCCTCAGTCCCATGGGACATTGAGTCTGAGAGCTGGCTCATTGCCAGGCAGCAGAAAGAGGCCCAGGATCAGGGTCACCCACCCCAGTCCTGCTTGTCTCCACAACAAACAGCAATACACGGTTATGTATATACTCACAACATACAGCAGTACACAGTCATGTATTCATACATACAAACACAACATATGGTGATACACAGTTGTGTTACACACAGGCACAACACACAGCAGTACATGGTTGTGTATATACACATAGACACCATATACACAGGTATGTAGTTGTGTATTTTTAACATTTAAATTTAAACAAATTTGCTTATACATGCCTTTTCAGATATGTCTCATAACACATGACCTAAAATATATTGAAGAAAACTGTTAAGAGGATTTTTTTTTAAATCCTACCTTGAAACTGCAACTATTGGCTCCCTGAAGATTCAAAAGAGTTTATCAGAGGTGTCAACAATGACAGCCTTGCTTGCAGTCAAATTTATTACATTTTTCTCACTCATTTACATCCACTGCATACTTCATACTGTGCTGTTGTCCTAAACTTCAGCATACTGGTCTTTCTCCTGTTTTCCTTTGATTTTTAATAGCTTTGCTGTCACCCTAGCTAGAAATCATAAAGTCACTTTTGCTTTATCTTCATCCATCATCCCATCAGTCACCAGATGCTATGATTCTACTTCACAGGTCTGAAATGTCACCTCCTTTCCAACCCCTTTGTTCACTCCATGGTCACCTCCACCTGGACTATTGCAAAAGCCCCCTTGGTGGTCTCCATAATGCCCATCTGTTCTCCATAGCCACCAACACTGCCTTTCATTCATTTATAAATGCTTATTGATTTCTTACTATGAGTAAAATTGATACAGGAGGTAGTCAGTTTCCCTGGGCTCCAGTTTCAGGACACATCTTTGGATATCCAGCCACTCCCTGAGGTCTCAGGTTCCTTCCTCAAGGCTCTCCCCTAGATGAAAGCCACTGTTGCCAGTTAGACCTATTTTCAGAACCAACATGGGGAAAACGAGACCACAAGCAGCTAGCTTATGCAAATCCAGTGGTTGGACATGGCTCAATAGAGAGTATGGAATATTCTTTAGTATTCCTGGTGCATGTGATAGGATCTGACCAATGAACATGTTCCAGGAAGAAACTGACTGAGCACGTGCAAGACTAAATGTTACATAACTGGGAGCCACCCCCTTAATTGAATATTCATTAGATAGAGAAACTATAAAAGCTGAATCCCAACTGAAGATGGTGGTTTTGCTCACTTTCCTGGAGGCAACTTGTACTACCTGGCTGAGGTGTGTGTACCTTACTTCGTATCAAGCTTACTTTCAGCAAGCAGCTGTCTATCACTGTGGTTGCTCTTTTTCAAGACCAATTAAAATAAAATTTTGTGGGGCTGGGCTGGCCCCATGGCTCACTCGGGAGAGTGCGGTGTTGGTACTGAGGCTGCAGGTTCGGATCCTATATAGGGATGGCCGGTGCACTCACTGGTTGAGTGTGGTGCAGACAGCACCGTGCCCAGGGTTGTGATCCCATTACCGGTCAAAAAAAATTTTTTTTTCTGTAGGTTCATTGCTTTCTTTTGGAAACGTTTTTAGGGATCCCACAATGATTTTTCCAGTTTAATGCATTCTCCCTTAAATCACCTTAGTGACTGGTCTCTGCTGTGCTGCTGAAAGTTCTTTAGTAAAATTTTTAAATTAATTTTAATAGAATTTGTAATTAGGAGTTTGATTGGATTTTGACTCATTCCACCATACTTGTGGATAATTTTCTTACCATGCCAGGCTTTTCCATGCTCTGGTTCAATAAAATCTGGAAAGAATCCAAAGATCAGAGATGGAATTAGAACAAGAGAGCTAAATATTTTCAATAGAAAACTGAAAAATGCCTTTTTGTGCTTTGTTGATGCTGTTAAGGCTTAGTCTGGGCCTAAGAAAAGGAAGCAAGGTTGGAATGCTGAAATAAACCCTTATCACAAACTCTTTAATAACTCTATTAGCTTCATTCCTAAAGTTTCTGAATCTTCCAGGCATCTTGCAAACAGCAAGGGCTGCGTCAGTTTCCTTAACTATAAATGAGGGAGATGCTAAATTTTTCCAAGGTCATTTTTCCTGCTCTGAATTTTTACATTAAATAGTATTTAAGCTGTAGATTCAGGCATTAATTGATGTGACCAGAATTATCCCTACTTCCTGCAACCCCACCTGCAAAATGCACATGCATGTATGTGCACACACAGAATTCTACTTTGATTTCCCCATTTGTAAATTTTTCAAATCAGCTGTTATTAAACATAAAATGAAGCAGTGAGAGAGAAAACGAGGGAACCGAATAGAAAATTTCTCCCTTCTGGAATCAGGACAGCCTCTGCTCTCCCAGATCTGCTCCAACAACATGAGATGTCTAAGAGAAGACCCCACAAGGCAGCGCCTTGCCAATGTATGAGTGAGGCACCAAATCTCAGACCATCTGGACTGTGAGTGGAGGCCCTGTGGCCCTCTGGTGGACAAACTATGGCATTACAGCCTTCTCTGCTTCCAAAAAGGCAATAAGCCCATCTGGGGTGGAAGCCTCCAGTGGCTCTACCAGAGGGAACTGAAACCTTAACCAAGGACCAACCTGCAAGGGACAGGCTGGTCATTGCCTCAAAAATGGTGCTTTTGTCATTCTGAGTAACTTTATCCCTGCAGATTGTAGATTTGAGGCTCAAGAAAGCTAGGCTGGATTTCAAACAGGGTAATGCTAAATGGCCTACGTTTTTACTAGTATTTGGGGCACTCCTAGCAGAAGAAAAAAAATTTAATTCCACGTAATTCAGAATAAAGTTAATCAGAATGAAGTTGCCACCCACAGCGCTCTGGTTTCTTCTTTGAACTCCCTTACATTTACTTTACACTGTCAAACGCATGTCTTAAGACATCAGTGGCAACTGGAGGCAGGGAAGTGAGGGAGAGAATTGTTCTGACAGGTTGTAAATGGGAGGGTTGTGGCTACTTTAAATTATTGATAAGCAAATACTTAATGCACGTCTATTCATTCGTGCAAGCAACAGATATTTACTAATTCATACTGTGCCAATCATTGTCTATTTGCTCTCAGATCTCTTCCCCACCCTTCACCTGAAAACTGCTTCCTGCTTACCCCTGCCAACATTCTTCCAGCTAGAATGGCCAATGGGAGCCACTAGCAAGAGACAGGAGGTCGAGAAGTAGAGAGAAGCATGATTATTTTTTCCTTCCTCTCTTCCTCTTTTCAGCATCATTTTCCTACAGTGGTTCCAGCTCCCCATCCAACAGCCCTTCTCTCCAGGGTCCTCTGATTCTGGCGACCACCCTTTTCCTGTCCTTCCAGCCCCTGTGGTGGTAGCAGCTTCCTGGGTCACTAATATCTGCTTGCTTCACCAGCCCGTTTGGTTTTTCAGGCCTGTCTATTACCTGTGTAACCAATTTCCTGTCTTATATTCCCTGTTTGACAGGCCTGGGATGATGTTGTTGTGCTTGGCAACAGGAATATGGCAATGAGCAAGACGGACTCAGTTCTGGATCTCATGCAGCTCATAGTCTATCCCAGGAAAGCAAATATTCAATAAACAATCATCAGTTGGATAAGTATTTCAAAACAGAAGTACATAAGAATATATAGCAGAGGAGCTTAACCTAGAATAAGAATAAACTTTGTGGTTCCCAGGTGACACTAGAAGCTAGAGACTCTAAGTGTATCTTTACACAGAGCCGGCCCCACCAGCTATGGTTGAAGCACAGCAAGTTTTAGTGTTACCTCTCCTCCTCTCCCAGGACCCCACAGGGAAGAAAGGAAGGGTCCCTAGCCAAAGGGGGAAGTTAAGGGTTTCAAGCAGTATTCAGTGCACAGTAGTGGCAGAGAAGCAGGGATGGAATTATTTTGCAGGTGCCCAAGAAAACTAGGCTCTGCCTGGTCCAGCCAGGGGAGAAACCAGAATCTTGGAGGAATGTGTCATCCCCCTGGCAACCTCCAAACTTCCATTGCGTCAGGGATGCCTGACTCAGAGAAAATGCTTTCTCAAAGATTTAAGCTCCAATATTACAATATCTCCCAGGTCTTCTCCCATCCCAGCATCATACCATGGGGAATGAGGCTGGGAGAGGCAGCCTGCTGCTGTGCTCTTTTGTCCCAACAGGCTTATTCTTGTCCTGATGAGCTCACAACATCTTATCTTCTCTATCTACCCATGAGTACAGACGAATACCAGATTTGCTCAACACCATCACCATGTGACGCCAAATCACGAAAACTCTAAATTTATGTATCAGATGGAGTAGGCATGCTTTATTTTTTCCACTTAAATCACTGTATACAAAGTCTAAAGTGTGTTTTTTGAACAGAAGACTTCCGATTCCATACTACAAAGTAAAACCATTACTCAAATGTATAGCCGTTCCAAACTACCCTGCCTCGCAGAGTTCGCTGATATGGAGTGGAGAAGAAAGCAAAGTTTGAAGAATCTTCCCCCCTTCTCCAAGTTCACTGCCTATTCTAGGTTTTTGTTTGGTTTTTCGGTGGCTGGTGGGTAGGGGGATCCAAACCCATGGCCTGAGCTAGCTGGCCAGCCCCCTATTCTAGGTAAATACTAGACCTTACTATGACTAATAATATTATAAACAACATATTGCCCCCCACAGGGCTCTCCTTTGAACTCTGATTACACCTAGTCTACACTGTCAAACTCATGATTCAAGAAGTCATTATGGGTCAGTTGTGACAACTGATGCAGGCCAAGAAAAAGAGGGAGTTCAGGTATTGCTTGAGACCCTTGGACTAGAGCCTGGAACAGCCCTTCTCATCTGGTTCCATGAGATAACTAAGCCCTAATGTTTGAAGGCATCTACTTTATGTCAGGAATCAACTTACATCTCTTCTGCTTCTAGAATGATACTATCTATGTAACACTGGGAGAATTGAGAAAACAGCCACTCAAATAATATTCTGTAGACCTTAACTCTTTCCAGCAAACCCTGTTGAGAAAGGCTGGCACAATGTCAGAAGTTGGTTCCAATAATACTTCTGTCACTCTCTGAACCTCTCTAGCTCAAAGGCTCAGACACAAATGGTCACACTCACACAAATATTAGCACAAGCAGGGGGAAATGTGTATTTTAAGAATATGGGTATAAAGACATGTGAGAGAACTTGGAAAAGCTACTGGGGAACCAGAGGAATCCCAAGAAAAGTCCACACCCAGGTCTCCTGATATCTTTTTATCTTCCTTCTGCATTTGTGAGACTCTGCAGATACTTATCATTTTAACAAGGTACATCAGACCCATTTAATTAACAAAACCATTCAATTTTAATGGAAGACAGGGAAGAAATTAAACCTATTTTTATCTGAGTATGACCACCTTTGCAGGGCCCATTTTCAGGACATATCTCCACACAGCACCGCCGCCCTCCCCCCACCAACCTCACCCCTCACTGACTCCAGCCCACTGAGCCCTGTGGAAAGGGAGGGACCAAGGGTTGCAGAGAAACTGCTGACAGTGACTAAGTCCTGTGGGATAAGGAGTGAGGGGGGCATGAGAGGGAAGATTCATTTTATCTGCCCAGAGCTCCCAGAGTTCTGTCGGCTGGAGCAGGGTGAGCCTCCCTGTGCGGGGTGCAGTGGAAGGGTGGGAAAGAGGTGCGGATAAATCACACTGAGTTTAGCACTTCTTTTGGCAGTTGTTTTCTAGGAGTTTCATTGACATGTCTTATTTCCTCAGCTAGACTGTAAATTCCTTGAGTGCAAGGTCAAAGTTTATGCTGTAAACCTTTAGTCTCCCACAATGTTTAGCAGACGGCTTCCCCTGCAGATGCCTCATCAGCATATTATTGATTAACTGGAATCTGCTTTGGTGGAAAAATGGAGTATCTTTGCAACAATTACAATATAAGGCTTATGTGAAAGTACTGTATGAATATAATAAAGTTTAAAATATTTAATACTTATGCACTATGAGCCAACGATCTCCCCCACATCCCACCCCACTGTGCCTCATGCAAGCCACCCACCCCCAAAATTAAACAGAGATAGAATCCCTCAGGTAGGGAGCCCCTTATCAGTGCTGGGATTGAGCAGAGCTTCTCCTGGAGACAGAGCCCAAAACTTTCTTTCTCACCTAACTCTCCAGGAACAGCAGGCAAGCCAGAACTGTGGATAAACTGAACCCCCACCTCCCCGCCACCCTTCTGCTTCCCAAAGTCAAAGGTTTCTCTCATCCCACTGCTCACATGAACACCCCTTTATTGCTGAACTCTAGAGTCTCACCAACATTCAAAGCTTGCTGCTCCCAGTCAGCAGTCAGCTTGTCCTGCCTTTTCCAGGGTCTTCAGCTTAGCCTCAGGCTCATCTCTGGTGGAGTCCTAGCGCTCCTCTGTGGTCTTGAAGCCTGTGAGATCTGACTGCTGGTTTTGGGCTGGGCCTCACAGGGTCCTAACCCCCAGGGGATCTCTTAGAGCTGTCAGCCAGGAGCTTGGAAAGTCAACACCTTGGAGGGAGGTTGGTGCTGAACACTGGCTCCCACAACCCAAACTCATATGAAATTGATTTTGTCTCAAAAGCTGATGGATTGAGTTTCAGTGGGGAACATGCCCTTCCAGTGATGACAAAAGGTGTTGTCCATGATCCATACCTCTAACCTGGAGAAATAATCAGAAAGTAACAGAGTGAATGTGAAACTCTCTCGGGAGAGAGGGAGTAGGCTGGAGCTGACGGAACCTTCACCCAGACAGTAGGATAAGTCCCTAAATGGCCTTGGCCAACCCTCTCTTGCTTGCAGTTCTCAGGCAGAACATACCAAAAATGCAACATCCTGAGATAAGGAGGAAATGCTCAGCACAGCCCAGGCTTTGTCCTCGTTCCTCCTATAACAGAAGGTCCCACAATTGTTGGCACAGCAATCCAGTGTCTCCAAGGTATAAAACCCAGAGCATGGTGTTTTGGGGTCCTTCAGCTGTGGTGCAAAGTGGGACACACACAGACAAGGCTCCATTCACCCTGGGCAGCTTTCCTGAGCCTCGGGGGACCGAGGGAACCATGAATCCTTGGCTTCTGTGATTCTTGCTGCCCACTTATGAGTAACAAAGTTGCTTTGCCTGACTTGCTGTACAAGCATGTCTCACCAAACTCATACTCTGGCAGCTGGGTTTATGCAAAACCTTCTGCAAGATCTGGGAATCTGCCAGATCCAGGAAACTTAGCAGAAACTGGGAAGGTTTAGAGTCCTCCCCTGGAATTGGTAATAGGTGCACAAAGTTCCCCTTCAGGGACTGCTACACATTTGTGGTGTCCTGGTCAACAGAGACCTTGATGGTGCCGGTAGGCTCCCACTCCCTATACTGCAGCACACCTTCAGTGTGTCCAGATTGCCAGTGCCCACCAGAAAGTATGGCTCTTCCTTGAGACAGTGGAAATCCTATAAATTTTGAACTCATAGCCATCTTCATCCTAAACTTGAGCTTAGATCGCCTTCCTTTTTTCTTAATTATTCCATCAGACTTTCAACATATTTTTGTTCTTTTCTGAATATGGATCCAATGTTACATCATATACTGACAGATAAGGATCTTCAACCAACACCTAAATGGCAGGGCTTCCAAGGCTTCCCTGGGAAGATGGGTGCCCTGCCCTTTTCTTTGTACTCCTTCCAGATTTTGTCTCCACCATACTTTGGGAATTGATGACATCGGCCATCCACTCATTGTCTCCACTGGATTCTGGCAGCCAGGCCTGCCCCAGGATCTCTGCAGATCTGACTGACATAGACTCGCCTGACCTCTCTGATAGGTTGCCCTGGTTGTTACTGAGTATGTGGTGTGTTTCTTCCCTTCTCTTTACTGCACTGTCTTCAAGGGTAAATGCAGAGCAATTCTGAACACCCCACCTCTCTCCATCCAAGCCAGACCAAGGGCCAAAGCTTGGGATGACTGCCCTAACCTGTGGTCAGGCAGACTCTGGCTCTGCTGCGAGGCAAACTTGATCTTCCTGTTTCTGTTAGTCTGCAAAAAAATAAATCAACCATCACAACCTTTATGCACATTTATAAACTTTGGTAAAGGGAAACCTGGACTTCAAATCTATTTGTCAGGGTTGTCTGCCCAAAGAAGTTCAAAGGTGAGCTAGCCAATTGTGTCAAAGTTGATGGCATTCTTTAGACTACACAACTAATACATTTTTATTCACTATAACTGGCTATACTGAAATAGGCAAAAAGACCTGGAATCTGATCTGCAGTTCTGATTCTGGGGCATCCAGGAAACTCTCCAGTTCAGTGAACTATACACAAATAGAGATATGGTTTAATGTGGTACAGGACAATGGCTTTCACACTTTTTGGCTCTACAATAAGAAATGCGTGTTAAATGACAACCCATTAAACCACACGTGCACCTACATAGCTGAAACAAAAGTTTCTTAAAACAATACTGCCTTAGAGGAAGATGCATGTGAAAGTGATTTATTAGGAAATATTTCCAGGGAAAAGAGTTACAGGAGTGAGGAAGTAGGACCAGAAAGAGGCCAAGTAACAGTACAATATCAAGCCTCGTCCCACAGAGGGCAATTTCGACTCATTCCCACAGAGGGCTTGGGGGACATTTATAGGTCACACCTCAAAATCATCCCACTGAGAAGGCAAAAGAGCTGGAGTATATGTATCCCACCCCATCAATCATTGGTTAAGGGCTGTAGGGGGAGGGAAGTGATACTTCTGGCTCTCCTGCACTTTCCAACAACATGCCGCTTTGGGGAAAGAATACTCACTGGAATTCAGGTGGTGTGCACAGAGATGGTAAAGGGACCCAGTGACATAGGCAGAGCATGGACAGCTCCTGTTACAAACACCCTAACTGTGCGTAATGGACTGTGATATTTTCTATTCTGATTTTTATAATTGCTGGCCATGGATTTTTATCTCGGTCCAGCCACTTACAGCTGCTATTTAACCTGCTTGAGGCTTTTTCCTCATTTCTAAAATGAGAATGATAATATCAGCTTTGCTCATTGTGGTGAAAATCAGAAATGACACAGATATCCCTAGCAAATAGTAGGTGCTCGACTTTTAGCCTTTCTGATTAATAAATGTGTAGTCAAAATGCCTCAAAAGAATAGTATAAAAATTTCTGTATCTTCTGAACTGTGCTCAAGACACACACGCATAAAACACAAGTAGTGGAGAACAGGCTCCTTTGCAGAGATACAATGGACAACTACATGTCTTTGGCTTCCAGACCTTTGCTCTTCGTCTCCTTTGTCTAATGTGGCTCATCATTCAAGCTTCATCTTAAATGTCCCTCTCTCATAAAGTCTTTCCAGACCACTCCAACTAAAAATCCTCTCTCCCACCTTTGAATTGCCATGCCCTGCTATTTGAAATTATTTTATGGCAATTTTACCACTTTCCTTTTTCCTCTTTGCAATATCTATTAAAATCCTGACTTGGGAACAGACAGACAAATCAATAGAATGAAATAGTGTCCAGAAATAGGCTCAAATACATATGGGAATGACCAAAAAATCAAGGCGTGGGGGGATTACTCAAATAGTGCTGAGATAACTGGTTAACCATTTGGGAAAATAAAATAACCTGGATCTCTATCTCACCTCCTACACAAGAACAAATATCAGATGGTCCAAAGATTTAAACACACACACACACACACATTCACACACACACACACGGAATAACACCAAAAATCATGAGTGAATTCTTATACTCTTGGAGTAAGAAAGACCTTTCTAAGCATGACACAAAACTCAGAAGCCATAAAAGAAAAGATAAATTTGGTTTCACTAAAATTGCAAACTTCTACATGGTATTAAAAAGATAAATTCAGCTGGCTGCCCAGTTAGCTCAGTTGGTTAGAATGCGGTATTGATAACACCAAGGTCAAGGGTTCAGATCCTTGTTCTGGCCGGTCACCAAGAAAAAAAAAAAAAGATAAATTCAAAAGTCAAACTGAGGAAAACATGTGCAACACATGACAGTCAAATGATTGATTTCTTTTTATAAACATTTCATAAGAATAAATAAGGAAAAAAGTAAACGACCAGATAAAAGTGGACAAAGGACATGTACAAGCAGTTTATAAAAAAAGAAACACAAATACCTACAAACACATGGAAAGATACTCAATCATCATAATAAAGAAATGTAAATTTAAAGAATTTTTTTCCCCAGATTGGCAAAAATTAAAACGTTTGGTGAAGCTGAGTGCTATGCACGTGTGATGAAACAGACACCATCACACCAGCTTGTCCTCAGGAAGGTTCCCTGTGACTGAAAAAGGGCACAGCTCTTCTGTAGGGCAAGTAGCAATTTTTATCAAAATGTCAATGACACACACCCTTTGCCCTTTCACTTCAACTACTTACTTGGGCTTAGTACAAGTCCTCCTAGCTATGTGTACAAGGACACTGTTGCGACATCTTATGCAAAAGAGAAAAACCATAAATAACTGAAGCAGACTTCAATAGGGGAGTAATGAATCCAGATAATGAACGAAGTAATAAATTCATCCAGATAATGAACGAAGGAATAAGAATGAAGTAGATCTCTATGTCCATATGGCCTGCTAGTCGAAGATCTCCAAGATATACCACCAAGTTAAGTTACCACACACACACACACATACACACACACACACTGACACACACAACAGTGCAGGTGAAAAATGAGGAAAACTGAATAAGGTCTGTAGTTGAGTTAACAGTATTGAACACATGTCAATTTCCCAGTCTTGACATTGTACTACAGATGTCACCATTGGGAGAAATTGGGGAAAGGGTACACGGGGACTCTAGGTACTACCTTTGCAACTTCTGTGAGTCTATAATTACTTCAAAATAAAAAGGCTTTTTACAAAATCAAGGTGCAGAAAGTGTGTATGGTTTTTTCTGAAGTATCAGAACATAAGAACAATCCCTGTGTTATTAAATCCAAAATGAGTGGGCAGAGCATGTGCAACAAGAAGGACAAATCCACCATCCCCTTCACTCCTGAGGGACTGAAGGATAATACATTCTTAAACTATCCCCACTTCCTTTGCAGAGATTAAAGAGTACGGTTCTGCTCAAGAATTTGATCTGGCCCAACAAAGAGAGAACCCTCAGAAGTAGTCTGCTTCGTCCTTTGGCAAGGCTTGTGGTAGGCCTTATTTACTTGTACCATAGGCCTCCTATGCTGTTGTAAAAACAAGGGAAGGAAACTGAAACTACTTTGCACAATAATGTCAAATGTTATGTCCAGAGAGCGCAGGCTGGCCACCTCTAGGAAAATAGTTCTTTCTTAATGTGGATTTAGACTGCATTGTCCCTAAGAATTATTGTTGGTTTGGGGGAGGGGTGTGTGTGAGAGTGTGTGTGTGCGTGTGTGCAGTTGGTCCAGAGACTCCTCACAGGAAAGTGGAATACCTCAGGAGGAGCGAAGGGATGTTTTTTCCTCTCATGCTATCGCAGAGATCTCGATGAAAACACAGGTGGAGCTCCAGAACTCGACCTGCATGATCCATCAATTGATCATGCCAGCCATAAACTGCCACACCCACCCTGCAATGTTCTACTCAAGCCTGTTCTAACTTAGACTGGCATGAACTATAGTGAAGGGGAGTCCTGCTTCAACGTGCCCTGATGCTGTGATTCAGGGAAGGGACAGACCCTCTGGTAGAACATCCCCTGTGTGTTAGGAATGGGATCTTGCATGGTTAAAGTTCTGAAGGAAGAAAACTGCGTCCATGAGTCCTCGGCAAAGCAGATACCTGGTTGTGAGTTAGGAGACCAGAGGGTTAATTCTGAGTAACACCTGTGAAAGACAAGGGGGGTGAGGACTGAGAAGGAAGTGTCAGACTGCATGGCACAGATCTGCCACACGCCAGCCAGGCTGGGGGCTCCAGAGCAAAGATGGCCTTTACAGGAGTCTGTGCTAGATAGAAATGATGAGGTTCTTGTACCACAGTCCTGCTCAGTAACTGGCTGGGGCCACCCTGAGAAGAGTGAGACCTGCATTCAAAAGCGGAAGTGTACTGAAAGAGTTTATGGCTGATCGCTGTGAACTTGGCATTCCCAGCAGCTTGGCCTCGAGTCCCGTCTAGGAGGAAGCCCTGCAGTTGTCTGCATGTCCATGTCCACTGCAGGGACTATCTCTGAGGGAGGACAGGACAAAACCACAATTTTGGAAACAGGGCTAGGAGTTTGGTTGAGCCGATAAGGGGCCCCATGGGAAGTTGTATTCAGCATCCTATTGGGGAGGATTTGACCTCTACACTGTAATTCATTCTACCCCTAAATCTTCAGTGAGTTTTCTTGGTGCAATGGTGTTATGAGGAATAAAGGATAAGGCATTTGGGGAAGTGTGGCCTTCCCATCTCATCCTGCCCCAAAGCCTGCATCTCAGCATCCACCCGGGAGCTGTGCAAGGGCCGTGATCCTGGAGTTCCCAGAAGTAACCAGCAGCAGAGAGTGCTGAATCCCAAGACGGAGCAACCTGCTACCTGAAAACCAACTGGGCAACTGCAGGAGACAACCTCCCTCCCACCACCCCTTCCCAAATATAGTGGGAGAAAGCAATCCTGAGCACGAGGGGAAAGAGAAGACTATTTATGCCTACTTTATAAGCACCTTCTGCCTGCTGCTGTACAAAATTCCTGAAAAGGACCCGTAAGAGGACTGGATGGATAATTTCTAAACAGTGTTCACAAACTGCCTAAATATAGGACAAGTGGGGAAAAATTGAAAAACCAGAAATTGAATAAGCTATACAAAAGAGCTATGAAATTCTAGATAGAGCAATATCTCATAAAATTAATAATCCATTCTATTTAAATAGGCAGAGACTGTATTACTCTCTGGCATCTGCAGATCTCATTCACTGTTTTTGTTTTTGTGTTTGTTTGGGGGGGTGTTAAATAAATTAGTTGCCAACATTTAAAAATCAAATATTGCTTTAACATCCAGATTTCTAGCTGCTGTTTAAAAATCCTAAGATCTGGCAAGGCTGGGTCAGCATTCCCAATGACAAACATGGGTGGGTCTGAGTATACCTGAGATCGGCATGTGCAGTTCAGTGAAACCCACCAATCCCTGTGGGCTCCCAGCCACAGAGACCCAAGTCGTGTTGCCATTTATCACCGAGCTGAAGTCATCAACCAAAGTTTAAGCCATTCTACGGACTATTTGTAAGAGGATAGGGCAGCAGGTAAATTCACTTCAGGAAAAAAAAAAAATCCATCAAAACTGGTTAAATCTTTTTAAAGGTAATTTGACCATAGCCACCAATTTAAAACATTTGACCCAAGGTACAAGTGTATTTACACCAAACACACAAAATATATTAATCCAAGGTTGTTCACTGTAGCATTATTTGAAATAGCAAAACACTGAAAGGTACTTAAATGTTCATCAATAGGAGACTAGCTAAATAAATTATGGAATATTCACACAATAGAATACTGTACAGCTATTTTTTAAATGGAGAGAGAATAAAGTAGATTTATTATGTACCACTCAGAACATTCTCCAAGAATTTATTTTAAGAAATGAAAAAAAGAAGGGAAAGGAGGAAGAGAGGAAAGAAGTAAGCAATTTGAAGAACAGTATGTACAGTCATGGAAAAAAAACTTAAGAGAAAAATGAAAGTAATTGTATGGGAAACTTCTGGAGGAATACACAAGATCAAGAGCTATATGGGAAGCAGGTAAAAGAAGCACAGGAGCAAGTTACTTTTACTTTTCGCATAACTTTCTGTCCCTTTTTAAAATCATGATCATGTGTTATTTTTATAATTTAAAGAATAGACATTTTAATGATTTTGAAAAAAGCATACTGGTCCTGAAAGTAAAATTCCAATTCAGAGAAATTAATTTCTGTGAAAACTTTCAATTCCCCAACAATACCAGAAAAATGAAGTATAGCTATACAACATTGATAGCAGGTCAGGTTGTCATGACTCACTGTGATTTCACATATGGAAATAAAAATGCCCAACCCACCAAACTGGAAATATTCAATAAAACTTATTAAAAGCACCCCAATACTTGCCAGCACGTAGAAAGTAAGTGCTCGATAAAGAGTTGCTATTAAAACTCTCATTATTACTTTCTCTGCTTGGCAATTGTCCCAACCCCATGCCAGCCCTCCCACATTGCCCAATCCTGATTTGTGTCAATGATGCATGTCTCAGTGACCAATCGAGGAAGGCTATTGCCAAAGGCAGAATTTAAATTCCATCCCAGTTGATCCATTCTCTTCTGGACTGCAATCAGCCCTTGAAGATAGGAGCACAATCTTCAAACAGAGAGGCATTTTCTCAAGATAGGCAGGTGGTACCACCTCCATCAAGAACAATCCCATTGCTTATTAAAGTTCTCATTTCAGGGGGCCGGCCCGTGGCTCACTCGGGAGAGTGTGGTGCTGATAACAGGCCACGGGTTCGGATCCCATATAGGGATGACCGGCTAGCTCACTGGGTGAGTGTGGTGCTGACAACACCAAGTCAAGGGTTAAGATCCCCTTAACGGTCATCTTTTAAAAACAAAACAAAACAAAAAACAAACAAACAAACAAAAAAACACTTCTCATTTCAGGCCTGGCCGGTTTGCTCAGTTGGTTAGAAAGCAGCCCTCTAACACCAAGATCAGGGGTTTGGTTCCAGGTAGCAACCAGCTGCCAAAAAAAAAGATTCTCATTTCAAAGAGATACTCCTACACATGCATGTATTTCTCGCAAAGATTTCCTACCCCCTCTCCAAGAAACGAGCTTGATGAGGAGTAGGAGATAGAAATTCTCATACTTCTTGCCTTCCTTCTACCCTTTTCTGTTTCCAGATCCCCTCTCTAAGGTTCCCTGTACTTTTAAGGTTCAAAAGAAATGGGGCTGGAGGCCAAATTTCAACCCCGCCCACACAAGGAGGGGTCAAGTCATGTTTACCAGCTCCCAGGCTAGACTTCATGTTTCCCAGAATCATTTGCTCTTCGAAGTGTGGTCTCCCTCACACTCCCACCAACCTCAGCCCCTGGGGCCAGCTGTCCACCTCTGGAGAGGAGGTGAAGAGAGATTAAATATGCCCTGCAGTCCTGTCCCTTTGAATCAAGCCTGAGAACTCCTGCTGCGTCCTTCTGAACACCTTCTCGCAGCCCCACATGCAAGTGGAGAGCGCTGGGAAGGGTTCCCACGGTGCATTAGCTCTGAGCAGTGAAGGAGGAAGAAGAGTGTGGTTCTCTCCAGCCTCTGTCAATAATTCATGAGGCTGAGACTGAGGGGCACCAGTCAGAGAGTCAGTTTTCCCTGGACGTGGGGAAAAATAGACTTAAGTTCTCTTATCTCATTGGGATGTGCTGAGTACCACAGCCATAACACTCGATTGATGAATATACTATAAATCCAGTGCATGCCTGTTATATCACTTGCTATCCATACACCCCCTTTTGAATGCTGAAATCCTTTTTCAGCTGCCCAGCTGACCTACACATATACTAAATGAATCTTTAGCAAGTATGAATTCTATTAAACAGAGATCTCTAGAACTGGATTCCACAGACCAGGATTCTCTCCTATGTAACTGTAAGGACTGACATACAGTTGCCAGACTGGTGATTTCACCAACTAACAATTTTCTAAACCTATCCACCTTCTTTCATCATCTTTTCTGAAAGAAAAGACTAACAACAAAAAAAGAGAGCAAAAGTATATTCCAAGATAAAAAACTATCTGTTAAGATAAATAAGCTTAGCTTTATGAAACTCCCTCTATTGTCTTTATTTTTCTCATTTTGCTTTGATCTAGTGAAAACATTGCCAGGGACCAACACTGTTTCTCAGTCTGACACTTGGAGGCCAGTTTTTTAAACCAATACAGATGCTCACACTTGGGTCTGTTAGGGCCTTTCTATAGCCACCCAGATGTATTAATTTTCCCAGAAACCCAGGAGGGAGACCATTTCAGCCCACTTGGCAGAAGCGAAGGCTGAAGTCTTGGACACAGAATTTACAGCTGGAGAGGACTTTATTCATCATCTACTCCACATCCTCAGTTTACAGATGAAAAGTCTGGCCTGTGGCAGCAATAATAATTACTATATGGTGGCAAGAATTACTGTGTGTTTAGTATTACACAGTTCACAAAGCGCTTTTACATTCAACAAATACTTATTGAACTAGGATGAAGGCTAAGACCTGGGGACATAGTGGTTAAGGAGAACGTGTGCTCCTGAGCTCTCTGAACTTCCATCTCTGATTGGGGATCTCTCTAGCCTCCTCGCTACCCCTTAGCCCCAGTAAAATGGGGAAGTCCTCTTGGATGGAGGGATGAGATCCTGTTCAGTCAGGATCTTTATCCTTGCACACTGGTTGCAAACAGATTAAATCAGAGTCTGCCCTCCAGGGCCTGTGAAGATAGAGGAGTCCTTGAGCCGGAGTAGAGGGCAGTGCCAGGCCTAGTCCAGCTACTCCCCATAACGTTTCTCTCCCAGGCTCCCCCCCCCCCCCCCCCCCCCCCGCTCATGTGCTGGCCTCCGTGGGGACAACAGGCCTCACGTCCACGGGCAGTCTCAAAACATTTGCCCTCCTGTGGGCTGTCACATACAGACTCAGACTTTCTTAGAGAAGGAATTCCATCTCAAGGTTTGGGGAAGTAAAAGCAACCAACTCAAAGCCCCCTATCCCCTAAAAAAAAAAAAAAAAAAAGTAGGCAAGCAGATGTGGTTAGAGGGGCTGGCGCGCGGGGAAGTCTGAGGTTCGGGCAGTGGGCGGGCTTTATAGGAAACGTGGACAGAGAGCACATCCCTCACCTGGCCGCGGAGGGGAGTGGCCTGCGGGGCGCGGCGGCCGGGTGCCGGCAGGGGGCGCTCACGCCGAAGGTCAGGGTCCAGCGGGGCGGGGGGGCGGGAACGGGGCGGGGAGGCGACCCGCCCCTCCTCCTGCCCGGTGCCCTACTCCGCTGTTACCTACCCATCCCCGCCAGACTGAGCCATGCAGAAAGCGGGGCTGCTTCTAGGCGCCGGTACCCAGGCATGGAAATCGGTAAGGACGGCCAGCTCCAGGGTGACCCGCCGCGACCCGCTGGCGAATAAGGTAGCTCTCGTAACGGCTTCCACCGAAGGGTGAGTGCCCGGGCCCGGGCCCCTGTTCTCAGGCCTCAAACGCGGCCAAAGTCCGGCGCGGGGGATGGGCGGAGGCACTCGCGTGGTCGGTCTGAAGCCCTCTGAATCCCCTGGCCCTGGCTCCTCCACTGACAGACCTCTTGTCACCGCTGCATCTGGCACAACGTGCCACCTTGGTGCTGCCCCATCAACCCCGTCCCCCGGTCTTCTGGGCTGCCCCAGTTAATCAGCCCCACCTAGCGTCTGGGAAGACCAGAAACTAGAAATCCAAGAGTCCAGATTTCAAAAATCCTATCCCACTGCCTCCATCCACTATGGAAATACTCCAGACAGCCTATTTGGGCACCAGACTGTTCTCCCATACCCCCCCCTCCTTAATTAGATGGGACATAAGATCCGTGTGAACAGACTTTTGTTATCTTAGTACATTTCGGCCTACCATGCCCCGCCTATTTCTCACCCACCATTCTTGTCCCTCCTGTTTCTCATTCCCACAGGACTTTGCTAATGCCCCCTCTTCGCAATTATAAAATATAAATGTATGTGAAATGCCAATGACTGACAATTGCAAAACGTGTAACCCTTCCTCCCAGGGGAATATTTACATTTTTAACTGTAGACCCATCCTTTCACATGCACCCCAAAACATAACTAAGGACAGAATTTTGAGAATGATGTAGACTGGTAAGGAATATATTTAGGGGCAGGGACTCTTCTAAGTGAGACCCTCAAACTGGAAGTGGCTGCTGCTGCACGACCAGCTCATTTCTCTCTCCTCAATCCTGCAGGGTAAGGGGCCTGTCACCCATGGTGGGCCTGTGGAAGGTGATGTCAATTC
This sequence comes from Cynocephalus volans, assembly GCF_027409185.1. Taxonomy (NCBI): domain Eukaryota; kingdom Metazoa; phylum Chordata; class Mammalia; order Dermoptera; family Cynocephalidae; genus Cynocephalus; species Cynocephalus volans. The sequence goes on from NC_084462.1 coordinate 109,537,862, forward strand.
CCGGGAACCAAGGCTGAGGGCTAAGATCATAATAAAAATAAGTAAGCCAGTGCCAAAACTGAGCTAAGCGTGTCCATCTGCATGGTAATGGCCGCACCGTGATACACATAATAGGGACACACGGAGATCAGACAGAGGGAGCACCAGAATTCAAACCTGGGTGGTCTGACTCCAGAGCCCACACTCTCAACCTCTTCCCTTGCATGGGCCTTGACAGCCTTTGTCTCTTTCTACCCACAGGATTGGCTTCGCCATTGCCCGGCGTCTGGCCCAAGATGGGGCCCACGTGGTCATCAGCAGCCGGAAGCAGCAGAACGTAGACCGGGCAGTGGCAGAGCTGCAGGGAGAAGGTCTGAGCGTGACAGGCACCACGTGCCACGTGGGGAATGCTGAGGACCGGAAGCGGCTGGTGGCCACGGTGAGCAATGGGATAAGGGCACAGAGCCAGGAGATGGCAAACGGGAGCCAGCCTGAGCCTCCTTCCCTGCTTTCTTGGACAACGCTAGTGACACATTTCCTGGACACAGCACTGTTAACTAAAACATAACGGTGCATTCTGCACACCCACACCTGTCCACTAGCACATTTTTATTGTCCGCCTTTCTGTTATGTCAATATCCTAAAGTCTGAGAATCATCCCATTCCAGTCAGACAATCAAAAAACACTCTAATGCTTCAAACTTGCACCATCCCTTGGGGCACCCTAAAAAAACAGCTGATCCTGGTTCTCCTGTAGTTTCTAATCTAATTGGGCAGATGAGAAGGGTAAATATAATTGTGAAATAGATGTTCACACCCACAAGCTAATAAGCAACCTCCTGTTCTTCATCTTATAGAGTCGAGTCCCTGGGAACCTGCAGGAGGCAACCCACCGTGTTTCACTCACCCACCGCATGCCATTTACTGTTTTCAGAGCCTTGCATGGGTTATCTCTAAACCTGACAACAACCCAAGCAAGGCAAGGACTGTTCTTCCTGTTTACAGAGACTGGATCAGATAGCTAGAGCAACTTCCCAAGGTCCCACAGTCAATAAGGAAAGAGCTGTGATTCAACCCGGATCTACCAAGCTCCCTTCCTTCTTTAGCTGCCCACAGACTAGCAGGCACTTACCTATCAGCGCAGGGTCAAGCCGTAGGTGCCCAGTTGGACTTTAATCTCAAAGAAAATGTCTAACCCAGTGTCTGAGTTGGTCCTTGACACCAGCCTTCCAGCTGCACAAGAAAATGTGAACCATCAGGCAAAAGGGGCTCCTCTTCCCTCGACGCTCGGGGCGCATATTTCATTCCCCAGAGTTACAGGGAGAATCTATCCAAGAATCGAAAGTACAGGATTGGGCCAACAGATTGGAAGGCTGGTGGAAATAATTTGGATAATCTTCTTAGAAGAGGAGAACCTTAAATGATGGAAGACAGTGGTATGGTAGATGGTATAAGGTAATTCCAGGAATTCCAGTGTTCAAATGTGCATTGAGAGGAGCCAAGTGTGAGTCCAAGAAAGTCCACTTGCCTGGCATAGGCTGCTGGACAGAGCCTGAGAATGAGGCCTTGAACCTGAGGGCAGAGGGAGCCATTTGGGAGCCTGGGCCAATTAGTGACTAGCCATATGAGATGTATATAGCAATTCAGTGTCAAAATCCTGCTGGGAAAATGTCCTCTGGCCCCCACCAGGTCCACTTAACAGGTCTCACAGCTGTGGCCCAGAGGTAGGGTTTGAGCTAGGCCTTGAGGAGTAGGTGAGAATGGACAGATGGAGTAGGGACAAGGTTCCAGATGACCCTGCAAAATGGGCAGACAGCTGAGAAGTGACTGAAGGGGAGAAAGGAACACTGTCATTCCACAGCAGAGAACACAGGCTCAGGAGTGCTGGGAAATGGGCTGCACTGGAAGGTTAGGGGATAGGGCCTCCATAGTCTCCTGTATTAGTCTGTTCTGTTGCTTATAACAAAATACCTAAAACTGGGTGATTTATAAAGAAAAATGAAATTTATTGCTTGCAGTTTCTGAGGGTGGGAAGTCCAGAGTCCATCTGGTGGTAGCAGCAGTGACCCAGGGGTCTCACATTGCAAGATGGTAGAAGCAGAGAGAGCAAAGAGAGAGTAACATCCTCATTCACTCTCTTTTTAAAGCCCTCAGAACCAGGCCCCTGACTTCCATTACTAATTCATTGACTACTGCATCGTCCTACAATCCAATCACCTCTTCAAGGCTCCACCTTTCAATTACCATAACAGTCACAGTGGAGGCCAAGTTTCTAATACATAAAACTTGAGGGACACAATTCAAGCTTCAGGGAGTTTTGGGGGGATGTAATTCAATTCACTACACCTCCCAAAGGAGTTTATACATTCTTGGAAGAAATGAGAAGGCATGTGAGATTTTGAGCAAGATGAAAACAGTTATTAAGGAAGGATAATCCAGTACTGGTAGGAAACATATATAGAGAAGACTCTGAGTCAAGGATATTAGTGAGGAGGATGTTGCTATCATCCAGGTCTGGAGCAGTGATAGTGGGACCAGAATGGATGTGCCCAAGAGACATTAAGTGGGAACCAAACAAGATTTTTCCAACAGTATGTCAAGAAATGAGAAATAGGAGAGATGAACCAAAATGGCTCTCAGGTAGTTTGTATGACCAATGCTGGGGTGGAGAATGATAGGGATACTTGTCAGCATTGGAGATGTGCTCTACCTATTGCCAGCTGTTACCCTACAATGAGGAAAGCTGCTGCTCAGAAGTTGGTTACCACCCAATGGCCTCCTAACCTGCACTACCAAGCTTCTCAACATCGTGTGAGCAGAAACCAAATTAGCCACTTCTCCACCTGATTACAGCTTTTATTAAAAAATAACTATTGGAACACAGTGTAGGGATCACACAATTTACAGCAAGACTTAGAAGACACCAGGGTGGTCACAGATACCTTTTTCATTCACCTTTTATGGTTCTCTGTCTCTATTCAATCAAAACCCAACCTTCTCCCCCTCTCTGTACTGACAGGCCTGGAAGGAGAGGGGGATGGGATACAGGCAGAGGAAAAGCCCTCCAGATGATTCTGGTGCAATCCATTGTTCTCTCCCCATCCCTAAACACACATGCACAGAGCACAACACACATTGCTTTCTGACTTATTCTGAACTTTCCTAGCCACAAGTCCATCAGCAAGGTTTACACAGAGGCGAGATGGGTGACTAGGGCTTTGTGCCAGGACACCAAAACTTAGATTGTACGAGAAAGTATTAATACTGGTTTTAAAAGACTATGTGACTTTAAATTGTATTTGATTTACATGTTGACAGCCCAGGCATTCCTTCAGCAGTGTAGAAACAACTGATCTTAACACCTAGTTAGCAGGAATAATTAGTTAAAGCAGGAAACTAGCAGATGGTGTACCTTGTTAATAACACACCTCATGTGCCAAATCTGAAGCACATAGTTGACCAAGGGTCCATTTAGTACTACTTGTCCAAGGCATCAAAATTGCTAGTCCTGACAAAGTCAGCTTCTGGGTTGCATAGTGTTGAAAACCCTTGTTGGCAGATTCTGCCTGGCCACGCATTACTCCAGCACATGCCTTCACTACCTTCTTACAACTTATTAAGGAGGTGAGATGTTGCTTTCTTGGCTTTCCCAGTCTAATCTGTTTCTGCCTTGAATCTTCTATGCCTCCAAGCCTAAAAAGAGAGAGAAAATGACATCATAACCAAGTGTGGAACTGTTTAAACCCAGGCTGGTGTCTTCTCCCATCATGGCTCTCCTGGCCAGCCAGTTTCATAATGACCCCAAATCATTTTCAGAGGGTATTTACAAAAGCTATAAAGTAGGAGACTAACCTCAGTTCTGCCACCACTAACTAGCTTTGTTTTCTGAGCAAATCACTTCACCTTTCCCAAACACCAAATGAGCTGGTTATCTTTTCTCAGCTGGTCCTAATGTGTCATTACTGAGCTATATGACCTTGAGAAATGAACTTCCCTGAACCTCACCTCAACCATAAGGACATTGGGATAGATGACCTCACCAGTCACTGGGTTAGACTGACCCCCTCCCAGTGATCAGGTAACTGTGGACAGGTTAACTTTGAGATCATGGTAACTCATTCAAGGAGAACTGGACAGTAAACACTTGGAGAAATGGAGCTAGGACTCTTTGTGAAAACAGAAGGGGGTCTAGAAATAGATTCTGAGGTGAGAGTTGAAGTCATGAGAATGAAAGAGCTCCCCAAAGGATCAGAGACTGCCTTAGAGGAAGAGGAGGCAGGAAGAAAAGACTGCAAAAACAAACAACAAAAAGACAACTTTAAATGGTTAGCAGCAGAGCTTAGGGTAACTTTGGAGAGAAAATGTTTCAAGAAAAAGAGATGTCATTTTGACATCTGTTCCTAAGAAGGAATTCTTTGTCAACATGGATAAATGCACCTCCCTTACTTACCTGCAGTCCTGATCCAGACCCCACTCCTCTCTCTAGGCTGTGAACCTTCATGGAGGTATTGATATCCTGGTCTCCAATGCTGCTGTCAACCCTGTCTTTGGAAACCTATTGGATATCACCGAGGATGTATGGGACAAGGTGAGAGGGGATTAAAGTAGCAGAGGGCGGGCCTCGGAAAACATTCAGCACAAACTCAGTCTGCTTTTAGAATACATTTGTCAAGTGCAATGCAAATGTGAGGAATCTTTGTGATGTGCCACACACCTGGAGTGCACCTGGTAAAGGGCAGGTGGGGGGTGGCTTCCTCTATCCCCGCCCTTCTCTTTCATTTCTGCTTCTCCCCAGTTTTTTCCATTGGCTCCTTGCCAGCTGCCTTCTGCTTCTCTCTCCCAGCTCTCTCCCAACAAGCTTACCCAAGCTCTTCCTACTGGTTTATTTCCAGCAGAGACATGGCAGCTAATATACCAATAAATAATACACTTAAACTTATACACCCACTGGTTTCCTTTTCAGCTGCCATATATCCAAATAATTTTTCATTAGTTGGAAACATTAATAGCTGCTAGTTAAGTGAAATACCAATTCTGGTGAAATGACCAAAGTTGCTGCTTTGTAACATAGAGCCTTTGAAAAAGACCTGTACTCTTTTCTTCTTAACTGCATTGTCAAGAAAATCTGAGATCCAGATGTCTAAATTCAAGTGCTGGAATATTGTTTTTTATGTAAAAGTGTATAATTACATCATATTCATAATATATTTCACATACCTACATCCTTTAATTATAAAGCCTTGATTAAAATACTAGTCTTTGTTTACTAAGGTTAATTTTCCCACATGATTTGGAAATGCTAAATTTTTTATGCTCTCCCGTGCTTTTGTCTTTTACTCTGATGTCAAGAATTTCTCAACACAAAAGTTTAAGAATCCTAAGATATTATAATTTGTTTATCAGTGTTTCATACACATCAAGACCAAAGTACCAAAATGTTCTTCAGTGTGCCAGTTCCTGATTCTGGCATCTTTCAAGTACAGAAATGTCTTTCATGAACAGTTTGAATGGAGGCCACATGAAAATCAATTTTAAACCAAGTAATTTTTCTTTTTAGTTTACATTTTTAAAAAATATAGTACACCAACTCTAAATGCAGTGGTTGATTCTTGATTAAACCCTGGATTTTTTTTAAAAGATACTTTTAGGGACAATTGGGGAAAATTTATTATGGACAGCATATTAGATAAAATTATTATTATCAATGTTAAATTTCCTGGGTATTATAATGGATTGTGGTTGTGTAAAGAACATCCTTATTCTTTGGAAATGTATGCTGAAGTATTTAGGAATAAGCAGTATCATATCTACAGTTTTCAGTAGTTCATAAAAAACTGTATAGATACAGAGTGGGCACATGGGACAAAATGTGAAAAATGGGTGAATCTAGGTGAAGAAGTCTGGTCATTATACTTCTATTTCTGTAAGACTGAAATTTTTCCAAATAAGAAGTTGGTGTGGGGGAGCGTAGAGGGGAATATCCCAGCAGTATCTAAAACAATGTAAACAGGAATCATACATTCGTTTTAAATTACGGATATGCAGGGATTTTGATTGTTGCCTGTTCCCCAGCTTCCCCAGAAGGTGCCTCCTCATGATCCCACTTTCCAATAAATGTCCAGCTGGACAATCCATCCTGGAGGGCCGAGAGCATTTCCCTCCCTAAGCTCGGAAGCCAGAGAAGTGCTGCAACAATCCCAGGTGCCTGAGGTCAGGCCATGTCTTCCCTGAGAAGCATGGTCCACTCTAGGACAGGTCCAGGAGCTGACCCAATTGCAGGCTCTCCTACTTCGAAGAAACACAGAAAACCCAGCTCAAATCCAAAGCAGCACTGAGAGTTTAGGCCCTTTCTGGGCCAAACATTCTTGGCTGGTTAGGAAACAAGATGAACCAGGCTTAATTCTCTCTCCCCTAAACCGAATGTGTCATTATCCAGCTGAATAAGCTGGTGAGGATACTCCTTTTGTAAGGTCTGAGCAGCCCATCAGCTCTAACAGATCCTAGGAACCCGCGGGGCCTCCTTGCCTCCATGCCTCCCCCTCTGCTCTTCCCTCACACTCTTTCCCCTTCTCTCCGCTTCAGGTTCTGAACATTAACGTGAAGGCCACAGCCATGATAACAAAGGAAGTGGTGCCAGAGATGGAGAAACGAGGGTATAGAGAGTGAGAGGGAGCCTGGGTGAGATGGGCCCACCCAGGCTGCGGGTCGTGGTCTCCATCGGGAGAAAGGTCAGCTCTTTTCTTCTTCCAGAGGCGGCGCAGTGGTGATTGTGTCCTCCATAGCAGGCTTCCTTCCTTCTTCTGTAAGAACACGTTTGTCTGCCACCTCCATCCTGTTCTCCATCCCACATCTCTCCACCTCTCCAGTTGCCCAAACAAGTTTGTGTCCCCTTTTAGAATCACATCACCAAATTTCTTCCCACAAAATAGATGCCTTGTCACGATGAAGCCAAACCTAGAAGGTTAGCCAAGACAGTGCCCTAACTGTGGCCCTCCCTTACAGGAAATACCCTGTTGACCACTGCCCTTGATGTATAATTATAAGAACTAAGAATGAACTGGAAACTAGGAGACTAACCTATTCTCTTCTTTCCCCAGGGCATGGGCCCTTACAATGTTGCTAAAACAGCCTTGCTGGGCCTTACCAAGAACTTGGCCATAGATCTGGCCTCAAAGAACATTAGGGTGAACTGCCTAGCACCTGGATTAATCAAGACTAACTTCAGCAGAGTGGTGAGGAAGGGGAGCCCTCCATCCCACTGGACCCCTTGAAGGGCATCCATCTTCTTAGATGGGGAAGCCCAGGACTTAAGTCCTGAGCTTCCAACCACTTTCATGCCCCCCCCCCGGCTTTACTATATTCTCTCTCCATACCAGCCACCCTCTCCAGATCAGAGTCCTAAATACTCCTTTCCTGAAGCACAGGATGGAGACTGAGGAATTCAGACTCTACTCACACTGTTTTGTATCTCCTTAAGTAGATGAGAATTGGGGAGACCCAGTGAAATACCTCAATAGAACCTGAGAAGAATGAAACCAAAGAGGGTGGTGGGGAGAGCTGGGAGCTAGGAAGAAATAGGAAGTGAAAGAGCACTCCACCCTTCCTCTCCTGATGTGAAGATGGGCAGTTTCTTCCCCTCTCTGTCCCTCAGTTTCCTCTTACTGCACATAAAGAGATTTCCCTTCCTCCTGCAGTTGTGGAAGGACAAGGCAACAGAGGAAAAGATGAAAGAAAACTTGCAGATAAGAAGGTAAGGCTGTCACAGGGGAGGGTTAGGAGGGAGAGACCAAGGTCTGGTCCCTAACACAGTCCACAGCTTACTGTCTCAGTCCCACAGATAACACAGGCATGCTCTCCTCTGTCTCACAAATTTCACAAGTTCATAAACACTGTATCGCCGCAGTGGCCTGACCAAGAACTCTGTTTCCATTGCAGAAAGCAAACACAGAGGCATCCAGGCTTCAGCAGAGCAAAGCTCTGGCAGAGGCCCTGACTCCTTTTTCCACCTGGATATTTGCCTTAACCTCTGGGCATCCATGGAGACTAGGGACCTAAACCAAAACCACGCTTTTTTAGTTCCCCTTGAATAAAGATTCATGTTTCCAAAGCCCATGTTGATAATCCTACAGTCCAAATAAAAGGAATGAAGAGCTTTACTAAGCTCCAAACTTCCCTTGTCTAAGGAAATCACTTTCTTTCCCAACTGGCTGGCCGAACTGTTCAGACTTTCTTCGGGCTCCCTTTCCTCTAAGCTCCCTGCCTCTCCAGCTTCTGGCTTCTGGGCACTCTCTTGTCTTTAGCTTCTCCATCTTGTCCCTTCAAGGACAAATGCCAGCAATGCCTAACTTTTCCTGGTCCAAATATCCCAGACTCTCTCAAGTTCTCCCAAAGTCATTCTGATGTCAGGCCTAGTTCACAACTCACTAATGAGTCAGGATGTTGTCATCTTGGAGTCCCTATGAATGATCTAGCCCCATGCATTCTCAATCTTGGGTTCACATTAGAATCATTTCTAAAATGCAGACGATCAGGCCCCACTATCAGATATTCTTTAATTGGTCCAAGGTGGGACCTTACAATGTGTAGCTAGGGTGAAGAACCATTAATCCAGGTCTTCTAGGTTTGAGTTACTCATGCTTCCCACCTCTAGAGCATTCTATGGCAGTCAGATTAAAGTGTTCCCTAGGTACGAAATCACTTATACAAACAATAAGAATTAGCACCTTCTCACAAAATGAACCTGACTTGAAGGAACAAAAATAAATCCCTGAAAAATTTGTCTGTATATTGAACCTGTCCAAATGGAATTATTTTAAACACAACATTTACTGTTACACAGACTCCCCGATACTAGAGTAGTATGCACACATGTGAAACAAATTCTTTGAAGTATGAAATAATCACTCACCATTTTATCTATATCACTTTTGATTTTGGTGTCCTGAGCTCTCTAAAAAACAGAATGTCTATATTTGAATATGTGTCATGGTTTCTGTAGAGTACAGTACTTAAGCTTATGCTAAATTATAACAGCTTATCCTCATGCTAACCCTATTTGATGGGCAGGAAGCTTGTACACTGGTCCTAAAAAATCATCTGGTAATTCTTGATTAAGCAAATTTCATTCCTTCCCATCCACGTACTAACCAGGCCCGAACTTGCTTAGCTTCTGAGATCAGTTGTGATCAGGCATGCTCAGGGTGATATGGTCATAGACTTGATTAAGCAAATGTCATTCCCTGTGGGCCAGGTGAGGGGGCCTGGCCTGTTTGATTTTTACTTCCTCTCTTGTTTCCCCCATGCCCCAGGCTAGGCAAGCCAGAGGACTGTGCAGGCATCGTGTCTTTCCTGTGCTCTGAAGATGCCAGCTACATCACTGGGGAGACAGTGGTGGTGGGTGGAGGAACCCCATCACGCCTCTGAGGACCTGAAGACAGCCCACCAGGGCAGAAGTTGAGCTCTGACTCCTGGGTGCTGTCACAGCATTCATCCACTGGCCTTTCCCACCTGTGCCTATCATACTGTTCACCCCCAAAATCAGTTCTGTCCTGTGAAAAGATCCAGCCTTGCCTGTGGTCAAGGTGTGGTCTTATGAGGATTCTGGCAGTTGCTGTGGCCTTGCATGAAGGCTTCCCCTGAGAACACAGGGCAGGCCTGCTGAGAAGGATGAGTCTACCTTGGCAAAGACCAACAAATATTTTTTTTCTGGGCTTCTGGGGAATTTGAGGGGAGATGGGAGAGAAGGCACCTGGAGTGGAAGGAGCAGGATTGGAAATTAATTTGCAAATGAGGTGCAAATAAAATGCAGATAATGTTACCTTGAGTCAGTGTGTTCATTTCAGGGTGGAGTGCTTAGGTATGGTAGCTGAGCAGAAGTCGGAGCAGTCTGGGTCTCTGGATCCCCCTAGTCCTCCTCCCTGCCTCCAGGACCTGAGCATGATGCTCAGGGGTGGAGGTGTCTGCAGAGCTGCCAGTCGGGAGGAAGTGGCACGGGAAATCCCAGGTGCTACTCTCAACATCACAACCCCAGGGATGGTGCCAAGGACGCCCCAGAGAACTGGGACTGGAAGTTGGGCAAGACTGCAGGAAAGGACAAACCCCCTGAGATCTGGCCAGGTCCTCTCCCGTCATCGCCGTCGCCCCCGAGTACCCCCCCGGGTCAGCAAGGACAAGCTGGACGGGTCCCGAGCATGCGGGGGAAAAGGGAGGGGCCCAGGGAGGGTACCCAGGCCAACAAACAAAAGAAATAGGTTCTGCCCACGGTGTCCGAGGAGTGGGTGGCACGGAAAGCGGGGACACTGCCCCCCGCCCCGGAGATGACCCTGGAGCAGGCGACGCGCACCGGGACTCACGCGGGAGCTGGCGGGCGGGGTAGGCGCGAGCGCGCGCGAGGTCTCACCCGGCTCGGCGGCACAGCGCGCATGCTCGGTCCGGCACCTCTCCGGGCGGGGCGGAGACCCGGCGCTCCGAGGTTGGGGGAGGAGCGCTCGCGCAGCCGCCCCTAACTGGAGCGGGCTCGGCCGCTGCTGCAGCGCTCGGCGCCCAGGCCTTGCCGGAGCCGGGTCTAGCATGTGCCGCGGCGCACCAGCGGCGGCGGCGGCGGCGGCTCCTCTGCAGCAGCAGCAGCAGCCGCCATGGCTAAGGCCAGCGTGGAGCTCACCCGCGAGATGCAAGGTACGAGGCTGCCTTGGTCTCCGGGACGCCCCGTCCGGGAGCATCCCAGACCCAGTGCGTTCCTCCCCGCGGTACGACCCAGCCCGGTGCCTCCGCCCTCTCGCTCCATGAATCCCTGCCCCAAAGTAGCCCCTGCATCCCAGCTCGGGCACTGCTGAACCCGGAGCATCCTCCGCTGCCCGCCTCGCCTCACCCTGTCAGGACCTTTCTGTCCCGGAGCTGCCCGTCCCGCTCTGTGGTGACAGGTGCAGTTCCCTTGCGCTCTCTGGGACTGACTCTCAGCGTTTCTGGCCCACTCCTCGGCGAAGCGTCCTGTTTCCCCTCCGGAGAGTCCCCGCTTCCCGGGCCGGGCGAGGACAGGTCCGCCCCGCCGGCGATGGGAGCTGCCCGTGGTCCTGACCGATGGTTGCCTTAACACCTCCCTCCTCCCGGCCCCGCCCCGGAACTGGCCCTGGAGAGCCCCCTAGAAGCCAGGCAGCGCCCAGGCCAGTGGGGCAAAAAGGGGTCAGGGAAGATCAGGAGCTAAAATCAGGAGCAGGGTCCCCAAAGCCCTCGTCCCAGCCTACCCCTTCTCACTACCCACCACCCACACCTCAAAACCTCTCCTATTATGGTTCTCAGACCCAGCCCAAACCAAGGCCCGGCCCCCCAGTACTGCCACAATCCTGACCTCCAGAGGTGGGAGTACAGGCTAGCCCACGCACAGAGCAGGATGCTCAAGGATATTCAGAGGCATGCTGCACTGTGGCGATTTCCCACACCTACACACGCACACAAGCACACTCATGAGATATGTGTACAAACGTCTTTACAGAAACTGCACCCCCACCACACACATGCACACACACACTATGGGATATCTGGATGGTTCTGCCAGTAAATGGGTATGGGGCTCATTTAAACACAAACTCCTTCCCACCCCCCACCCCCACCACCACACATACACCCAGGAACTGTCTGGCTCTGTGCCCCCTTCACAGCTGCAAGCCAGCATACTCATTCACACTTATCCGTCCCCACCAATGCCATGCTCAGGCTCCCTGGCATCTTCAAAAGACATGCACACACTCGTAGTAAAGGCAAACACTCACATCCAGACCACCTAGAATATAATCCAAGGGACACCCCCACACCCCCACACACTGACTCACTGTGTATGTGTCACTGGCTGTTGTAGTGCATGGGTTGGAAAAATACTTCACACCCTCAGAAGTGTAAGACACACCCTCCCACGGACAGTGTCACTCAGCAACTGTCCCCTTACTCAGGGACATCAGGAGCCAGAGTTTTCTTCACACCCCATTCCCTCTCTAATAGGAAAAGTTACCCAAGAAGGAAAGAACTGTCCTTTGATTCTCTCTGTTTCTCTCACCTCCCTTCTGACCCTGCCCTTGCCTCTGTCTGGAAAGCCCTGGGGAGGTAGGGGGGCTAGGGAAAGGGGAGTTCTGAGCAGGCCTTACTCACCTGCAGAGAGCATCCGGAGGTGTCTGAACCAAGGGGCTGTGCTCCAACAACATCGTGTGAAGTTGGAAACAAAGCCCAAGAAGTTTGATGACCGAGTGCTGGTGAGGACATTGGTCTTGAGGGGAGGGAGGAGTGGTAAGGGCAGATGGCCAGTAAAGGGCAGGGAGCCTGGGGGACAGGGGAGACAGAGGAGGGGAGGGCTTGAGGAGACAAAGCCCTGGAGGGGAGGAGAGGGTTGGATTAGGTTGGTGTCCAGGAGCCTTGGGTAAGGCATGAGAGAGGGTGGACTCCCAGAGCAGAGCTGAGGGGCATAAAGGAGGGCAGGAGCACCAGAGCCCAGCCAGCTGCCATGAGTGGATGACATTTTCTCTCTCTCTCTCTCTGCAGGCCCTGACTGCTTGGCGCCTACACCTCTTCCCCCTCAAAGTCCCAGCCAAGGTAAGTTGGGCTGATCATCAGGAGGTCACCTGGCATGCTCCCTCCTGAGCATGGCAACCCAGGCCCTTACCAGGAGCTGAGCATCCCCATCCCTCCCAGGTGGAGAGCTCCTTCAATGTCCTGGAGATCCGCGCCTTCAACACGCTCAGTCAGAACCAGGTGAGCATCAAGGCTTCGGGCCCCACTAGTAGGCCAGCCAGATGAAGGAGTTGATATCTGAGGCCCTGCCACTCCCTGTCCCCCAGATCCTGGTGGAGACAGAGCGTGGCATGGTGAGCATGCGGCTGCCATCAGCTGAGAGCGTGGACCAGGTGACGCGACATGTGAGCTCTGCCCTCTCCAAGGTCTGCCCTGGCCCTGGGTGAGTGGCAAACGAGGTTTGTCTCAAGAGATTAGACAACAGGGAGACTTCTTCCCTTCCTCCTTCCCCTGGGCCTGGGCTCTGGGACAGGAAGACAAGATCTCTCATGTCTCTGCTCCTACGTTTTCCTGGGGAATCCAGAAGCTGGAATAGGGAAGAATAGAGGCCTCTTTCCAGCCCTCTCAAATGATTTGCTCATCTTCCAGGTGTTTAATCCGGCGTGGAAATGCAGACACCCCAGAGGGGCCCCGAGACACCTCTCCCAACTCTGAGACTTCCACATCTACCACTCACAGTGTCTGTGGTGAGCAGGGGCACACATGAGGAAGGTGGGAGCTAAGCCACCCTACCCCATGTTGAACTCTGTGCATGGGGTTGGCCTGCCCTGAGGACTCTACAGCTCCCAGACCTCAGGAAGTTCGTGGTGTAGCAGGAACCTAGGACACTGGCACATAAAGTGACCTTGACCATTCCATGAACCTAAGCCTATTCCCCATCTCCATACCCCTGTGGAGCCAGCCCATCTCCTGCCCCACAGGTGGCTTCTCCGAGACCTACGCAGCCCTGTGTGACTACAACGGGCTGCACTGCCGTGAGGAGGTGCAATGGGTGCGTTGGGCAGGGACCTGGAGGGGGCAGGTGGGACACAGAGGGAGGGGCAGAGGAAGAGGGGAAGCAGGTGTGAGCCAGTTCCACCTCTCCAAGGATGTGGACACCATCTACCATGCTGAGGATAACCGAGAGTTCAATCTTTTGGATTTCAGCCACTTGGAGAGCCGGTAAGCAGATGGGACAGAAACTCAACCCCCAGATTCCCAGTCTTAATCCAACCCTGGCCCTCCTCAGGATCTCTCTCTGGTCTCAACCACAGCCCCAGCTCTTTCTCCCCAACTTGACCCCACCCCCACTGCCATCTGCCCCCCTAGGTTTTCCCCAGCCCAACCACCTCAGCCTGACCTCTTTTTTCCTGCCCCAACCACCAGCTCATCACTCTCCTGCCCCCTTCCACATCCCCACAGAGACTTGGCCCTAATGGTGGCCGCCCTGGCATACAACCAGTGGTTCACCAAACTCTACTGCAAAGACCTGCGGCTGGTAGGAACGAGGAGGGGGTGGGGGGCAGGGGGGAGTGGTGCCTTCCTAGGCTCCTGATCACAGGACTCCCTCTGTCATCAGGGCTCTGAAGTGCTAGAACAGGTGCTACATACCTTGAGCAAGTCAGGGAGCCTTGAAGAGCTGGTGCTGGACAACGCCGGGCTTAAGACGTGAGGCCAGCCTCCCCCTTGGGCAGTGGTGCCCCTTGATGTAGTCTTAGGGTCCCATTACCTCAGAGCATGATATGGGCCTCTGGATTGTCTTGTCCAGCTCCTCACTTGACAGAAGAGGAGACTGAGTCCCAAAGAGGGCACAAAGCAAGTCAGCGGTGAAGCTGGGATAAGATTCCTGACCCCCAGCTCCATGGCCTTTCCCCAGTGTGATCCATGCCCTGTCCCCTTTTTCTATCAACTGCCAAGCAGGATGGGCTGCTCCAGTCTTCAGGACCCAAAGCTGGGCTTAGTCTCAGCACAACTGCCCAAGGTGTGGGATGCCCCCAGGTACTCCGGAGTAGTGATAAACTCCCTGGCAGGCCCTGAGCTTCTCCCCTCCACCCCCCACCCCGCCACCATGGGGGCCTCCGACCATTGCAGCCCCAGCCAGGCAGGCAGGTAGAGGAGGAGGGGAAGCCCAGGGCCTGCAACCTAGGGCTCAGCTCAGGACAAATCCTTCCTCCCCTTCCCTGAAGGGACTTTGTCCAGAAGCTGGCCAGGGTGTTTGGGGAGAACGGGAGCTGTGTGCTGCATGCCCTCACTCTGTCCCACAACCCCATCGAGGACAAGGGTGAGCCCCAGCTCTGAATCCTATCCCCACCATAATGCAGACCCCTGTCCTAGCCCAGAGCCCAGGTCTGAACAGGGGTTCTCCAGCCTGATTCCAGCATCTGCTCCCATGCCTCCATCCTTGACCACGGCCTGCACCCCTCTTGAGCCCGTCTAACTCTGCACCACCTGTACCTGCTGCCCAGCTTCTCACTGGGCCCATTTCTCTCTCCACTCCCCAGGTTTCCTCAGTCTGAGCCAGCAACTCCTCTGCTTCCCCACTGGTCTCACCAAACTGTGCTTGGCCAAGACTGCCATTTCCCCTCGAGGTACTCGCACTGGGACACCTGACCTCTGATCCTCCCCCAGTGCTGCCCCCAGTGCACACCATCCCAGGGAACAAGGAAGGAAAAGGAGCCACATTTGGGGAGTGGGGAAGAGTTGTGTACTGAAGTGGGGTTAGGGGCTAACTCAGCCCGGTGCCTGCTGTACTCAGGGCTGCAAGCACTGGGCCAGACCTTTGGGGCCAATCCGGCCTTTGCCAGCTCCCTTCGATACCTGGACCTGAGCAAAAACCCTGGGCTGCTCGCCACGGATGAGGCCAACGTGAGTCCACAATATGTAGCCAAAACCCCCTGCAGAAGCATGCTCAGGCTTCAGGGCCCAGGAGTCTTCTGCCCCCTGGCCCTTGGGGGTGGAATTACTCTGTTGCCCCTTCTCCTGTAGCCCTCTGTCCTTCCTTCTCCAGGCCTTCTATAGTTTCCTGGCCCAGCCCAATGCCCTGGTACACCTGGACCTGTTGGGGACTGACTGCGCCATCGACTTGGTGAGCAGTTGGTGATGGGGAGCCAGTCTGAGGTGATTTGGGAAGGCCAGGGAGGGTCTCGGTCTCACTCCTTCCCTGAGTGCAGAGGATGCCAGGATGACTTCCAGCTCAGCTGAACTATAGAGCAAGGTGAATAGCTCGTACCTGTGTGGCACCTTATCCAGGTCACAAGGTTGTGCTGGTTATGCCTAAATAAATGCCAGCCCTCGCTCCATCCCCCAGCTATGTCCCCTGGCACAGGGCTGCATCCACCAGGGGGAAAGGATGCTTTCCTTAACATGAACAAAGGCACCTTAGGAGCCAGTGGAAGCAGGCAGGGAGTACAGCCGCTTTCCACAGAGGGGAATACTGAGGCCTTAGGAAGCAGAGTGGGCATCCCCAGCGGGGCCCACACAGAGAGTGAAGAGCCAGGGCCTTGATAGGGAGGAGGGGGGAGTCCTTGCCTTCTGAGACCCACATCTCTCCCCACAGCTTCTGGGTGCCCTGCTCCATGGCTGCTGCTCCCACCTTACCTACCTCAACCTGGCTCGCAACAGCTGCTCCCACAGGTGGGAGCAGGAGGGGGTGCAGGGAGGCACAGGGCAAGCTGTGGCTCCCTTGCTGACCCCAGGGGTTTCCACAGGAAGGGCCGGGAAGCCCCACCGGCCTTCAAGCAATTCTTCAGCAGCGCCTACACCCTGAGCCATGTCAACCTGTCAGCCACAAGGCTGCCCCTGGAGGCCCTCAGGTCTGGTGGGTGCAGGGTTGCAGGGGGTATCCATGGGAACCACGGAGGAGCGGGTGAGCGATAAGGGTGGTCTACTGCTCTTCTTCCACAGGGCACTGCTTCAGGGCCTCTCCCTCAACAGTCACCTCAGTGATCTGCACCTGGACCTCAGCAGCTGTGAGGTGAGCCCTCAGGACCCATCCCCACTGCCTGTCCCCCATCCATCACCCCAGTGTTCATCTCTCTGACCTAAGTCAAACCCTGACTCCATCTTGCCTCTGCGCTACCCCTCTGCAACCCCCTGACCTAACCACACCTTACTTTCCCCTCTCAGTCCATGGTCTGTGGCCATTGATTTCCAATCCACATTATCTCTGCCCTTAAAGCTTTGGGGTAGAAAATACCAGGCTTTCCCACTAGAGGGCAGGAACATGCTGTCTTAGGAGTAGCAGCCTTTCTGGTTGAGTGGAGGGGAGAGAGCCCTAGGGAAGGATCTGGTGTGGAGGAAGGGGCTCCCTGATTTTACACCCAAGACCTAGTATGACCTTGAGTCCTGGCATGACTACTCTGGTCTTAAAGGTATCCCAGCTCCTACCCCAACCCCTGCCTTCCCCACCACACCTTGTCCCTGCAGCTCCGCTCAGCGGGAGCCCAGGCCTTGCAGGAGCAGCTGGGGGCTGTCACCTGTGTGGGCAGCCTGGATCTGTCAGACAATGGTGAGTAGAGGTGCCTCCCTTTCCTGGGGGCCAGGTGGGAAGAGGGGTGTGGGGCATGGGGAAAAAGGCTTGAGGAGACACCAGTAAGCCTCAGGCCAAGGCCAGGCCTCTCCCATCTACTGACCAGGGTTCGACTCGGACCTTCTGACACTGGTGCCTGCACTTGGCAAGAACAAGTCCCTCAAGCACCTGTTCCTGGGCAAGAACTTCAATGTCAAGGCCAAGTGAGGCCCCTCCCCATACCAACAGACCCTCGTCCCATCCTCCACCCATCCTCTTGGCTCATTGTACTACCTCTCGCCACCTCTTTCTTCCTCCAATGGCATGACCCCAGCCCCCTCCCCTTCTACTCTGAGCCCCAACTCCCCACAGGACCCTGGAGGAGATCCTCCACAAGCTGGTGCAACTGATCCAGGAAGAGGACTGTGTGAGTGACTGGGCCTGGGAGGGAACCTACAGTGGAAGGGGCCTGCAGGGCCACGCCCAACCCCCCACATGCCCACACAGTCCCTGCAGTCGCTGTCGGTGGCAGACTCCCGGCTAAAGCTTCGCACCAGCATCCTCATCAACGCCCTGGGCAGCAACACCTGCCTGGCCAAGGTGGATCTGAGTGGCAATGGCATGGAGGACATTGGGGCCAAGATGCTGTCTAAGGCCCTGCAGATAAACTCCTCCCTCAGGTGGGCCCACACCTGGATGCTCTGACTGGAGCCCCAGCCCTCTCCCACATACAAACACATTCTCCCTGCTTGCCTTGATGCTCCATACCCTGGCTTCCAGAAGACTCCCAGCCCCAGAAACATCTCTGAGTCAGCCTCATTACCCAGGAAAGAAGGGAGGGCTCCAGAGAGGGTTGTGTCCCTAGCCCCTAAAAGGGACCCAGAGGGAGGGATGACAAACTGGTCACATTGTTCTTTCCTCCAGAACTATCCTATGGGATCGGAATAATACATCTGCCCTGGGCTTCCTGGACATTGCAAGGGCCTTGGAGAGGTGAGTGAACCAGGGCCCTGCCCTGATACAAGCCCCCAGACTCCTGGTGTCTGGACCGGGCCTGAACTACCCCAGCCCCAACCCAGCCGCCTTGAACAATTTGCACAGAAATGCAGATCCTTCCAGGAGGACCATGTAAGAGGGAAATGATAAGCAAGGGGTGGGTTCTGGGGAGCAGGGGCCTCCCCTCCTCACTGTTCCCCCACCACCTGTGCTACTATATCCCACAGCAACCACACACTGCGCTTCATGTCCTTCCCTGTGAGCGACATCTCCCAAGCCTACCGCAGTGCCCCCGAGCGCACAGAGGATGTCTGGCAGAAGGTGGAGGGTGCTGTCCTAAGTGGAGTGGGATACCAAGGGGGTGGGGGTGGGGGGGTACATCCCTCATACCCAGGCCTTGACCCCACCCACCCACCATCTCCAGATCCAATGGTGCTTGGTGAGGAACAACCACTCCCAGACATGCCCCCAGGAGCAGGCCTTCAGGCTGCAGCAGGGCCTGGTGACCAGCAGCGCCGAGCAAGTAAACATTTCCCTCAGAGACACATGGGGCACGTGTGGGGCATGCAGGGCACAGGTGTGGTGTGATAGAGCGCTTAGGGGGCATGAAGAGGCATTGCATGGTGCCCATAACTGGACCGAGTGTGTGGCGGAGCAAAAAGGCAGGACATTCAGAATATGGGCCCCAAACATATGTGCACAAACAGCAGGTGGCTCCCAGACAAGGGGTGCACAGGACTCTGGGAGCTCCACTGGGCTTTCAAGAAGAGAAAACCAAGGAGAGAGAACAGGTCATCCAGAGACATCACTCCCACAACTGTCTGCCAGCACCAGTAACACTGCCCAAGGGGCCCTGCTGACACTCCTGCCCTGACACTCCTGCCACTGTGCTCCAGATGCTGCAGCGGCTATGTGGACGAGTGCAGGAAGAGGTGCGGGCACTGAGACTGTGCCCCCTGGAGCCCGTGCAGGATGAGCTGCTGTATGCTCGGGACCTCATCAAGGATGCCAAGAACTCTCGGGCGGTGAGCCTTCGCAGCCGCACCCTTCCCTGACAGTCTGGAAAACCCAAGAAGGCCAACCATGCTAACCCAGGAGTGTCCAGGCCCTGCCTCATGCATCCACCCTCCTTGTCCAGGGCCCCAGGGACCTCATAAGGCCGGATGCTGGCCTTCTGATCATAATCCCTTCCTTCCCCAGCTGTTTCCCAGCCTCTATGAGCTGGGCCACGTGCTGGCCAATGACGGGCCTGTGCGGCAGAGGCTGGAGTCAGTAGCCAGTGAGGTGTCCAAGGCTGTGGACAAGGAGCTTCAGGCAAGTCCTGGTGGAGGAAGGAGGCCATGATGGGAACCCAGTGTTGACCAAGGCCCTAAGCCAAGAGCTAAAGTCAGAGTGGGGAGATTATTGGAGGGCAAAAAGGCAATGCACAGAGTTGAGACCACCTCACATTCCCGCTGTACCAAGGCATGGCTACAATGTCTGGCTCGGATTTTTTTCTGCAGCTTTAGCCTTGGCCTCTGAACCCTGACCTCCCCCCTCTGGATTCTTTTCCTTGAAGTGACCCTCCCCCTCTCTATATGGTAGGGTAGAAGGAGCACTGACCAGGAAGTGGGGAAACTTGAGTGTCCAAGGCTCTGTGACCTTAGGCGAGTCCCTCAGTCTCACCATGGGGGACTGGAATAGATAGGCTAATCTCTTCCACTGTGATGCCAGCCCTGACTCTGCTGCCCTTGGGGCTCTGGCCTCCCTTCCCCCCCTACTAGGTGATCTTGGAGTCCATGGTCAGCCTAACACAGGAGTTATGCCCTGTGGCCATGCGGGTAGCTGAGGGGCACAACAAGATGCTGAGCAATGTGGCGGAGCGTGTCACTGTACCCCGGAACTTCATCCGAGGGGCGCTGCTGGAGCAGGCGGGACAGGACATTCAGAACAAACTGGAGTGAGAGGCGGAGGGCGGGGCTGGATTTGGCCCAGAGCACTCAGGGACTTGGGGCCCCAAGAGCTATCGGCAATGAATAATAAATAGCACAATCTCTATTATGAGGGATAAATCTTTAACCAAATGGCAGCCTTGCTTTTTAAGAGTCTTGCTGGTCTTTGCCCTAGAAATCTAAGGGCTGAGCTGGGATGGAGGAGCCAGGGTGGTGAACACACAGTTGGACACACACATATCCACACATGTGCAGCAGGAAGTGCTTCCTGAAGACACAGCACAGGCTCCCCGGAGGCATGGGCAAAGAGAAGTGGTGGGAGCCAGGGCTGGACCGCTCTCTTCTCCTCCCACTTCTCATTGCTCCTGGACTCATTTATTCTGGTCTGTGTGCCACCACTCACCAAAGCAAAGGAAAGTTAGTACACATACTTGTGAAACAGCCAGGCTCAGCAAGTGCGGTTCTGCTCTTAAAGTAGCTGCCAGCAGGGTGTACTCAGCACCCCAGTTTACCTAGGTGTGTTCCCCTGGGGCTCCAGGGACCTGACCTGGAGCCTCTTGTTCCTCTTTCTCTTTCAGTTCCTCTGTGCCCACACACACCTGGGCTGAGGGGATCAGTGGGTGGGTCTGAGTATGTGTCTATGGAGACATGAGCGTGGTGGACCTAAGGTGCCTCCTGCAGCAGCCATGCTCTCCATGGGCAGCTGAGCCAGCTGGCCCAGTCTCTCAGGCATCTGGGGGAGGGGCTGAGGGTCAGGGGCTGGGTGGGGGGTGGCTGAGCAGCCCCACTATGCCCACAGTGAAGTGAAGCTCTCAGTTGTCACCTACTTGACCAACTCCATAGTGGACGAGATTCTGCAAGAGCTCTACCACTCCCACAAGAGCCTGGTAAGGCTTCTGAGCCCTGGCCAGGCTCAAGCGTGGTCCACCCCACAGCATCCCATCTCCCTAACCACTCCTTCCCCTCAAGACCCTGGGAGGTGGGCAGCTTCCTCAGGATCCCATTCACACCTGTCCTTCCCCAGGCACGACACCTGACCCAGCTAAGAACACTGTCGGATCCACCAGGGGGAAAAGGCCAAGGGCAAGATCTGTCCTCCTGGGGCCGAGGCCGGAACCATGACCATGAGGAGACCACAGATGATGAACTTGGGACCAACATTGTGAGCCTCCCACACCTCCCGCTCCCCTCCTTAGCCTGGACCGTGTCCTTGAACCTGCACAACAATAACCCTGTCCACTTCTCTGGACTCCACTCTCCACCTGACTGCACCTGGTCTCCCCTCAGCCCCAACCCAGCCCAGCCTCTTCCCTTGTCCCAGTGCCTCAGCCACCTGAAGAGAGGGAGGCAAGATGGGCTCTAAAGAGGAGGCTTTATGAGGAATGGGAAACTCCAGGTGAGGTTTGGGGGACTTGCCACCGGCCCCACCATTTGTCTCCTTTTCTGCAGGACACCATGGCTATCAAAAAGCAGAAACGTTGCCGCAAGATCCGCCCGGTATCTGCCTTCATCAGTGAGTCCTCGAGCCTCTGTTCTAATGTCCCCCAGGCCCCTGCACCTTTCCAGGCCCTCTTTCCCTTTCTGTTTTCTCTGTCTCTCCATCCTGCTTTCTCCCTGTCACTCCTACCAGTCACTCTAATACTGCTGTCCCCACAGGTGGGAGCCCTCAGGACATGGAAAGCCAACTGGGGAACCTGGGGATCCCCCCAGGCTGGTTCTCAGGACTCGGGGGCAACCAGCCCACAGCTAGTGGTTCCTGGGAAGGTCTATCCGAACTGCCCACTCATGGCTATAAACTAAGGCACCAAACACAAGGAAGGCCCCGGCCCCCCCGCACTACCCCTCCAGGACCTGGTCGGCCCAGCGTGAGTCCCTAATGCCTCGTGAGAGGACCAAATTCACTTATCAATGCCAGAGCCAGGGGTTCTAGCTTTAGGACCCAAACGCCAGCCTTGAGGGATGGGGCAGGAGCCCAGGAGGCCACTGAACAGATGAGGAATTATCCAGTTTGGATGAGAGCTAGATCTTGCTGCAGATAAGAAATCTCTGACTGCTAGGCAGTGGCATTCTTATTTTAGTGAAAGATAGAGCCGAGTGCCACTAAGCTTAGGAAATGCCCAGGTGAACTAAAGTCTAAATTTCCACTGGGGCCAAGTCCAAAGGGGAAGGCCGTGACTGTATGGGAGGCAAGACTTCCTAACTCAGATGAGATAACCCATGGACTTTCCTACCAGCAGGTACCAGCACCTGGGACTCGTCAGGAGAATGGGATGGCCACCCGCCTGGATGAGGGCCTGGAGGATTTCTTCAGCCGCAGGGTCATGGATGAAAGTTCCAGGTGTGAGGCTAAACACTCCCATTTTCAGCAGGCCCCAAGGCCCTGGGAGGACTCCTGTGTCCTCCCAGCTCCCACGAAGTCCCTCCAATGGCAGTGCCCTCCAGCCAGTCTCTAGTGGCGTTTCCCCATATTCTCATCCTTCCCTGTCCAGCCCTTGGCTGTCATGGCCTCTGACCTCCTTAGGACAGCTGCAAAGGATGGGGCCAGAGTGAGCTACCACAGTGTGATGGGGAAGGCAGGCTGGGGGTGAGAAGCCTGGGATGGGATGCCTGGAGTGGTAAGAGGCCTGGAGGGAAGTGTCCCCTGTCAGTGTCCTGCACAGACTCCCCAGGGCCTGTCCAGGAGGAGCTGGGCGACTTGGAGAAGCTGAGAGAAGGCGATGGGGGGTGCCTAGGAGGAAAGAGTCAACTTGGGGAAGAGAAGCTGCTGGAGGATTATGACAGGGAAGGCAGGGACACCATCTCCCCTGAGAACTAAGTGGAAGAAAGGATTACATTGTAACAGGAGAGACTAGATTGAGAGAGGAAAGCGGGAGGTTTATTAGACCCAGCATTGGACTGACACCAGCACCACTCTGGGCTCTGCATCTGGCTTTTGTAACTAACTCACCCCGACTCTTCCCAGCTATCCCCGGACTCTGAGGACCATGCAGCCAGGCCTCTCGGAGCCGCCACTGCCTCCACTCCAGAAGAAGAGGCGCCGAGGCCTGTTTCACTTTCGCCGACCCCGGAGCTTCAAGGGGGAGAGGGGGCCAGGGTCCCCCACCACTGGATTTCTCCTCCCTCCACCCCCGCCCCCACCCCCAACTCAGGAGAGCACCCCCAGCCCAGACCCCCCAAGCCTCGGCAATAACTCCTCTCCCTGCTGGAGCCCAGAGGAGGAGAGCGGCCTTCTCCCTGGATTTGGGGACAGCCGAGGGCCTTCCTTCCGCAGAACAATGGTAAGTGAGGCAGAGGGCAGCGTCCACCCCTTCTCCTGACCTGTACATAGCCTGCTCCCCCACCCTACACTAAGCTCACTGGGAGAATGTTGTTCTGGGGTTCTGGGAAATGTTGGTCATCCCAGTTCCCCTTCTCCCTGAGAGTGGACTAAGTCCTGGTGGCCCAGAGCATGCTGGGAGTGCTGATGCAAATGAGGCCATTGGAAAGACTCCTGGGAGGGTCTGGGCAGGGCTTCCCAGGGGCTGCAGGCTCAGTGGGACAGGACCCTCCCTACCACTACCCTGCTGCCTGTGGAGCCCTTTCTCCATCAGCAACTGCTTGTAAACAGGAAACATTGTTCCAGGGCACAGAGGAGTCGGAGCCAGGGGAGGGGAGCCCAGCCCCTGGGACAGCACAGCAACCAAGGGTACACGCTGTAGCTCTTCCTGGGTTGGGAAGAGCCAAGGGTTGGAGCTTCGATGGGAAACGAGAGGTGAGGGAAGCCTGGGGCAGCAAACCGAGGGTCCTGAGGGTCCCTTCTGCTCACCCATCCCTGGATGTTCAGTGAAGAAAGCAGATGCTTTGAATTTGAAGGCGTTAGCTGCAGTTCTGCCCATAGCACCCCCTTGCCGTGGAATCCTGGACTAGCAGCTTCACTTCTTGGAGCCTCTACTTCCTTGTAAAACAGAGATCATAAAAATACTTAACTTCTAGAGCTCTGGTTCCCAAACTTTGATGACTTGATTACAACCTTTGCGATGTGCCACCATGTGCCACCTGAATTCTCATTTACATAATATTTTTATTTAAATCAGCTCATGTTTTTTAACTTTGTCTGGACCTAAGCATTGTCATCTTTAAAATCATGGGCTCTTTCTACTAGTCTTTTTTTTTTTACTGTACATAAAATAAGCATGTAACTGTTAAGATAACAGTATGCCCATTTGTGTAAATCGCTCCCTGTGCCCTAGAGCAGTATAGGTGCCACTCTTTGGGAAACATAGTCTTGAGTGTCTAGGGACTGATGACATAAGAATGACATAAGATGCTAGAGCAGAAGACTTGTGAGCTGTAGCCCGCTCCCAATGGAGGAGACTTTTCTTATGACCTGACTCCACTGTCCTTTCAGGGCACAGGCCCAGACCTGGAGGGCAGCACCCAGTCTTGGCAGAAACGGCGCTCTTCAGATGATGCAGGTGAGAATGGTCAGCCTCACTCCGTTCCTTTCACCCCTCTCTCAGGGAGCCCTCCTAACTTGCCTTTCCCCTTCCCCATCCCCTCCCTCCACTCCAGGTCCTGGGGCCTGGAAGCCCCCACCACCACCCCAAAGCACCAAGCCAAGCTTCAGTGCCATTCGCCGAGCAGAGGCCACGTGGCACATAGGTATGGAAAGCCTCTTCTCGGGCAGCACTGAAGGCCCAGTGTGTGTCCAAAGAAACAGAAACCATGGTCCCTGCATTGGGGAATTTACAACCAAGGTAGGGCAGTGAGAAGTCAACACAGTGAAAATGTTTAAGGATATTTACAAAGCGGCATCCAAAAGAGACAAACAACTGATCCAAAGAAAGGTTCTACAGAACACAAGTGGCTGTGCCAGGGTTAGCAGACAGGAATAATGCCTTGCAGATGGTCACCATGAATTCTCTGGGGGAGGTGCCGCCTCTGGCCACCAACAGCACAGTGATGCCCTCTGTACAGAAGGCCTCTCTCTGCACCTTAGCTGGGAAGAGAGGGCAAGACAAACCTCCAGCAAGTGCCAGGGATGCCAGGCCCACCTTGAACATTCCAATCTCCTCCAAAAATAGCTCCTCCACCCATCCTCAGTTACCTCAAAAAGGGGTCCCAAAGAAGGGGCAAGAGCTCTACCTTCGAGGTCAGAAACCTTGGGTATTTATCCTGCCCAGCCACCCATGACCTCAAACAAGTCAATTTCTTTCTGCCTTCATGGCTGGAGGAATAAAGGGGCAGGGGGTTTCAAGAATGACACCTCCCTTCTACTGGGTTCAGAGCACCTTCTGCTCAGGGAGCCACTAAAAAAAGCTGGTCAGCTCAGCATCAATTTAAGTTCCCCAAGCCCTGGAACATGACCCTCCAGCAATATTGACAAAATCTCTCTGTAGATGCAGACACTCTCTCAACCTCCTCCACTCCCACCCTCAGGCTAGGGCACAAAAGCTAGAACAAGCTAAGAGATGAGCAGGCCCGTCCGTCTGGGGTTGCATGCTCCCCACTGTCCCATCACACCCCATTCTGTCCCTGCCCATCACTCCTCAGTACTGTACAGCCAGCTGGCCTGAGGCACTGAGGCACTTGGCAGTGCCTGTGCCCCTGCCCCACCTGCCAAGGCCAACCCAGCACTGGAGGCATCTTTGCTAATTTTCCAATCCCATGCACAGACGTTAAAGCATCCAAAGCAGGGCTCCATCCTTCACTTAGGAAGCTGCAATAGTCAGATGCTCACTGCACACACACTTCACAGATATACATATAGACAACATGTTCCAGATGTCATACCCTCAGACTCATGTTGCTTAAAGTCACGGAGGTGGGAGGGGAGGGTGGAGCATGCCAGGGCTCCTCTTTTCGAGGCTCCCACCATCTAAATCAGAGCAGCAGACAGTGCTCTGGGAATGCTAGGCTGCAGTCTTGGCAGGGCCCTGGGGCCCTACAGCTCTACATGGGCCTGTGGATCCAGCAGGCCCTGGCCCCAGTGGAAAGGGTTCAGGCCCTTCTCTGACAGAGAGACAGCCAGGCCAGAGCTCCCCCAGAGGTGATCCTGGGAGCCAAGGGCTAAGGAAATGTGGGAGTAGAAGGGGACAGCAAAGGCAGAAGTGTTGGAACAAATGGGCTCGGAGGGGAAAGCCCTGGCCTCCAGGGCTGCTTGGGAGAAGGGGAAGGGCTGTGTGAGAATGCCTTTTCCTGCAGCTCTCTTTTCTCCCATCCCCCAGCTGAGGAGAGTGCCACCAATCACAGCTGCCAGAGCCCCAGCCCAGCCTCCCAAGATGGAGAGGAGGAGAAAGAGGGGGCCCTGTTCCCAGAGAGGATGGTTCCAGCTAGGAATGCCAAGGTGAGGGCTGGCAAGCTGGGTGGGGAAGGCACTCTGATGAGCCAAAGGGACTAACCAGCATCTTCCTTCCTCTGCCAGCTGCAGGACCCTCCTTTAGCTCCACGGCCCCCTAAGCCGGTGGCCATGCCCAGGGGCCGCTGGCCTCCCCAGGAGCCAGGGGACAGGGAGGAGGCTGAGGCCGGGGGTGCAGCCCCAGGAGTCAACAAACCCCGACTGAGGCTGGGCTCACAGCAAGACCAAGAGGAGCTTGAGGCCCAAGGTCTGCCACCCTGGCTGAGTGGGGGGCTTGGGGCACCTCTGGGGCCTTCCTGCCCACATCAGGTCCCCTTCTGGGGCATGGAATAAGCAACAACCAGGAGTCACAGCTTGGATGGCTCCCCACCCTGTCAGCCCCGCTCATGTGCCAGCCTTGCCTTGAATGTCATTTCAGGGCCCCCTGATCCGGGCCGCCGGACTGCCCCCCTGAAACCCAAGAGAACACGGCGGGCACAGTCCTGCGACAAGCTGGAGCCTGATAGAAGACGGCCCCCTGACCCCACAGGTGCTGGTAGTGAGAGGGCGGGTCCCCCTTCCCACGCATCTGTTCAAGATGGTACCCCCCAAAACCCAGCACTGGGTGGTTGGCTCTCTGTGCCCACGAACTGGGCTCCCTGGATTTGTCCCCAGCAGGAACCAGTGAGCCAGGAACAGACTGACAGCTGCTGTAACACCTCCCCTGCCCTCCTCTCGACATGTGCCTCACAAGGACTCAGACCCCCATCGAACACCCAGCAACCCCATTCCCCCAGGCCCCGCTGCCAGCGCCTATCCTACAGGAGCAGGACAGCAGGACCAAGCAGGGAGAGCAAGAGGCGGTGACGGGAAGGGAGGGAGCAACCTCGAGAGAGAGAGGCTCTCTATGCCTTCCTCTGTGCCTCGCTCTGCAGAGACCTTTGGGGGGGGCTGTCTCCTCCCCCGGAGGGCGGATCTCTGTCTCTCTATCCCCAGGGGCTCTCTCCCCACTTGTATAGAATAAAGCAACAAAATCACTGCCTGCCTCGAGTCTCTGCTGTCTTCTCCACTCACAGCCCCTGCCATCTGCTCCCTTCCCGCAAGCCCCCATAGCTTGGCCACATAGGGGAATAGTGAGGAACACCCCACGGGGATGGGGCTGGGGCTCTGAGAGGAGACAGGGGAAGAACAGAGATGGAAGGACAGATGGAAGGGGCCTGAGAAGTCCTCAAGCCAGGGTGGGTGTTATGCATAGGGTCAGGGCTGAGCTGGCTGAGAAGGGAGTGAAATGGCAAAAACCAACACAGGTGTGTGTCTGGCTTTGGAGGATGTGATAGGATTGGAAGACCCCAGTGTACCAGAGTGTGTGTGTGTGTGTGTGTGTGTGTGTGTGCGCGCGCGTAGTCACTAACGGTGGAATTATATGGTGTTGTGTCATGCTGGGGGCAGCCTCGATAGTCAAAAATCTCAGCAGTAGAGTGGCTTTTATATGAACAGAAGTCTATATGGCATGACAACAAATTAATTGTTTCCCATTGGTGTCCTAACAAATACTACCTCGGCATTCAAGACCCCACTCAAAAGCCTCTTCCTCTATGAAGCCCTTCCTGCTACCTTTCCCCACTCATCCAAATTACACTCTCCCTTATTGTGCCCCCAGTGCATCCTGACTGCTCCATAAATTTGCACCTGTCACACTTAATCACATTTGTGTATTGTCTTACCATCTCGCTACCTGTGTGTCTCTCCACCTCCCCAAGAGGCAGGGGCTGTGTCTTAAGCACCTAGCATAGTATCTAGTCCCCAGGAGATGCTCAATAGATGGCTGCTACCTTAAGTATGAGTAGCTTAAGGGGATGGAGGGTGAAGGCGTCATGGTGAATGCTCTTGCATACTCATCCCAGATCACTGTGTGTCCAAATGTCTACATGTGAAGCTTACAGCTCCCCAGGCAATAGCTCACTTCCCCTGATCCCACCAGGAATGACTAATGTCTTGTTTCCTTAAGATCCGTGCATGGTGTGGCCCCTCCCACAAAGATGTGGCCATATGGGTTGAATCTCTTGGGGTGTTGGGTACATCATGGCACCAGGAAGATGCCTCAGGAGTCAGTCCTTCAGCACATGCCCCCATTGTGCAGCCCTGTCTTCAGAGGCTGTGTGACCAGGATGTGAGGGTGTCTGTACTCAAGCAATCACATACACTTCTTGTATCTCCTTATAAAAAGGTAGCTAGGGAACTGGACATTATTCTCAAAGCTAGAGGTTCAGCATGATACGTGACAATTTTTAAGGAGCACATGAAGGTCTACATTCTGTTGTATTCCAGACTGGCGTGAGTTTATGTGTATGTGTGACAAGTACAGCCCAGTGTTCTTTTATGTGTGACTGTGAATATCCTTAACAAGTACAATAACGTTGAAAGTGTTGTGAGACTGGGTGTGTTTCCCAGTGTGTATCAGTGGGACTGTAACTGTCATGGTGTCACAGTGAGTTTATGTACTGGCGTCTGTGCATGTCAAGATATGTGTGAGCTTGTGAGTCGTGGGTGCATGTGTCGCCATCGTTTCTCTGTGTGAACGTGTGTGCGCACATACTACTGCAATGTGTGCATCTCTGTGCTTCTGGGTGTGGGTGTGGTGTGAAGGGGAAGATGTGTGTCACTGTGTCTGTGGGGGTCCTGCATCTGAGCCACCCCCAGCTCACCCTCTTCCCCCAGTTCTGTGGCTCCCTCCCAGGAAGTGGCCCTGCCCCTCGCCTCTTCTCCCTCCCAACCAGTCTGTGCGGGGGGAGCTGGTGCTGCGGCCCCCCTCCCCTTCCCTCCGCATCCAGGCCCCATAAATAGCAGCAGAGCTGGAGCCGGAGCCAGAGCCAGAGCCAGAGCCGGAGCCGGTGCTAGCAGCTGGAGCAGCAAAGGAGTCAGGGCCAGGGCCAGAGAGCCGGAGAGAGAAGCCCCCTGACTGAGAGCCCAGGTGAGCCCACCCTTCCTCTCTAACCCAGCCCCAGCCCAGCCCAGCCAGCCCAGTCTCCATAACGACATCTCTTTCAGCACCTAGAGATGCTGAATCTGCCCAATCCCCTTACCACCACATGCCCCTGCCTATCTCGGGGGAGCCACAAGAACCGGGAGACTTGTGACTGGAAGGCAGAGACACCCCAGCCCAGACCCTCCCTCACATATCCAGAAAGGCACACATTGTGGGGAGGTGGGTACCCAGCCAGGGAAGGGTCCCAGTTCTGAGGGAGGCACAGGAACTATCACACCCTCCTGGAGATGGACACACAATGGGGGATAGGGTTGGGGATATACACAGAAGGTGCGGCACTCAGACACACCAATGCACACTCACTTGGGGAAGCACAACATGGGATCAGATAGCCTCACCCTGAGATCTGGACTGACACAGATAGATAGAGTGACCAACCGTGAACGCAGGCTGGTGTACCCCTGCCTGCTGCCGCCTGAGGCTTAGTACCACTGCTTGGGGAGGCTGGCGTGTGTGCATCCCACGGGCAGCAAGGAGGGGGCCGCGGCACCCCCAAAATCCTGTCGCTAAGAGACAGTACCAGTGCTGCCAAGAAGTGTGAGAACAGGGGAGGTGGGGAGGGATGTGAGGCTTGTCATAGTGGGAGCCCCTGCCGGGAGCCTGGAGGAGCTTTCAGCAGATCCCTGGTCCTGCCTCTAACTCCCCAAGCCCACCACCCCTCCTCCTCCATCAGCCAGCCAGAAGGTGAGTGGGGGTAAGGAGTGGATAGGGACAGCCCAGCAGGGCATCTTTCAACCTGTCTCCTCCCGCTCAATGCAGACCCCACTCCTGAGGTCTGTTCTCTTCAGAGCTCCAGGGGCTGCTCCCTGCCCCACCCCCTTGCCCCAGTCAGCTCTCCTGTGCCAAGACTGAGTGCAGTGCTGGCTCAAACAGTAGCTGGGAAAGAGCAGAAGGTGCTGAAGCAGCAGAAAGCATGGAGCAATCGATGGCCTAGGAGCCAGGACTGCCGGGAACACCCCCCTCAACTCTCCAGCCCTCCCCAGCCCCATCCACACACCCCTAGGCCAGCAGGAGTGCCAGAAGAACAGGGCTCCTGTGCAGAAGTTGCGGGCTCAGGTCCTGTGCCCTTCTCTGCTCAGAGATCCAGGGAAGCCAAGTGGAGGGCAGGGGAATCAGGGGGTCCATGAGACCCCAGGGCCTGAGGGAGGAGGGCAAAGTGTGGGCCCCAGGCCTCCAGAGGCCCCGTCCCCTAGCAGGTATTCCATTTCCAGTGTCCAGGCCATCTCCTCTGTCCCCACAGCAACATGTCAGACTCTGAGATGGGATGGGTGCCTGAGCCCCCAACCATGACGCTGGGGGCTTCAAGGGTGGAGCTGCGTGTGTCCTGCCACGGCCTCTTGGACCGAGACACACTCACCAAGCCCCACCCCTGCGTGCTGCTGAAGCTGTACTCTGATGAGCAGTGGGTAGAGGTGAGAGTGTCTCAGATTTTTCCTTACCTACCTCCTGGGGTAAGCCTTAGAGAGGGGAGGCTGGTTGGGAGCAATGAGAGCTTCACAGGGAAATGTGAGGACTCAGGGGCCTCTTCTGGGCCATGTGGGTAACCTTGGAGATTGGCATGCCATCATTACAAACATAAACCATTTTATAGTTTCTAAAGCCCACAGTCCCAGAGCGCCCTGAGATTGCCCCAGAGGCAGTGGGATAGCACCCAAAAACCTTATGATAGCCCCAGAGGGCTAAGGGTCCAGTGGGTTGGCAGCACCTTGAGCTCAGGCATCAGCCTAGAAGAGGAGGCTAGCTGCTGGGGACACGGGAGCCCAGGGAGAGCTGACATGACCTGGGCAGTCCAGGGCAGGGAGAAGTAGCTTCGGTTCCATGAGGGCCTTTGCCCCTCCTGCTGCAGGTGGAGCGCACGGAGGTGCTTCGCTCCTGTTCCAGCCCTGTCTTCTCTCGGGTGCTGGCCCTCGAATACTTTTTTGAGGAAAAGCAGCCCCTACAGTTCCACGTGTTTGATGCTGAGGATGGAGCCACCAGCCCCCGCAATGACACCTTCCTCGGCTCTACAGAGTGTACCTTGGGCCAGGTCTGCACCCCACTCCCAACAGCTACTGCCTCTGGAAGCCAAAATAAGAGAGAGCATGAGCTCTGGAGCTAGTTTAATCTGGGCTTGGATCCCATCTCTGCCATTTGCTGGCTGTGCAGCCTTGGGCAAGATACTTAATCTCTCTGAGTCTTAGTTTTTCCATGTAATGGGGGGGGGCCATAGTACCTCCCTCATAAGGCTGCTGTAGAAACTGAATCCAACTCTAGTCTAAGTCAAAGGGCCAGTCCTATGGACACTCAGAGGACACTTATTGTTCCATTCTCCCACCCTCATACCTTAGCCAAGGCAGGTGGGGGTGTCACAACTGAGTCTCCCTCCACCTCCATCCGCAGATTGTGTCACAAACCAAGGTCACTAAGCCATTACTGCTGAAAAATGGGAAGACTGCGGGGAAGTCCACCATCACGGTAGGCAAGGTCACCTGTACTCACCCTTGGGCCAGGCACTCAATGCCCCTGCATGGATATCCACAGTGACATCATGCCCAGGACTGCCACCACCTAAGGAAAGGGCATAGGGTGGCTTTGGGGATGCGGGAAGGGGAGTCCTGCCATTTGTGTCCCCCTTGTAGGTCGTGGCTGAGGAGATATCTGGCACCAATGACTATGTGCAACTCACCTTCAGAGCCCACAAGCTGGACAACAAGGTAGGAACCCCAGAGTCCAGGCCCCTGGACTGGGAGAGCCCTGGGCCTCCCACTCAAGACAAATCCCAGGGGCCCAGGCCTGCTCCCCTCTCAGTGTTAGCCCCTCTCCCAACCTCCTTGCAGACCTCACCAGCCTCAGGGGCCCTTTTGCCTGTATCCCCAGGATCTGTTCAGCAAGTCTGACCCTTTCATGGAGATCTATAAGACCAATGGCGACCAGAGTGACCAGCTGGTCTGGAGGACTGAGGTTGGTGCCTGGGGCTATGGGGATGGAGGGAAGGAGGACAGAGTAGAGAAACCTAGACAGGAGGTGACCATCTCCCTGGTGCTTCTCCAAGGTGGTGAAGAACAATCTGAACCCCAGCTGGGAGCCATTCCGCCTGTCCCTGCACTCCCTATGCAGCTGTGATGTTCACCGGCCTCTCAAGGTGAAGCCCCAGCGAAGCAAGCACAGCCCTCTGGGAGCATCCAGCCTGCTGTCTGAGACCTTCCCCCTGAGTGTGGCAAGCCTCCTCCCTCTCCCCCATGTGATAAGGCCTTCCCACTGTGGGATAAATAACAAGTCACCGTTCAACATTAAGCTTTCCATGTGTGTGCCTTTATAAGAGTCCAAAGTCCCTGCCAAGTTGAGCTAAAGAATGAAGTTCAGCAGGTGACCTCTCTGAGCAGGTTTGGACCTAGAGACTGCAAGGCCCCTACCTCCCTGAGTCCCCACCCCACCCCCCCTACCCCCAGGGACCACTGCAGAGCATCCCTGGCCCTGACCCCACCCTTCTTCCTGCCTTCTCAGTTCCTTGTGTATGACTATGACTCCAGCGGGAAGCATGACTTCATTGGCGAGTTCACCAGCACCTTCCAGGAGATGCAGGAAGGGACAGCAAACCCTGGGCAGGAGGTGCCACAAAGACCCCACCCAACCCCCAGAATCCCACCCAGATCCCTGGGAGAATGCTGAGGGTGACACCGAAGAGACCACTGTAGGTGGTAGGAGGTGGAGAGGGTGGAAAGCACCAGGCTCAGCTAAAGGACCGAGCCATGGGGTTCTTGTTTTGGGAGGCTCTGCTAGAAGTGGGAAAAGGGGTCACGTGATAGACTTGTGACCCTGAGCTTGTGGGGCCTAGATGCAGTGGGATTGTATCAATCCCAAGTACCGGGACAAGAAGAAGAATTACAAGAGCTCAGGGACAGTAGTACTGGCCCAGTGCACGGTAAATCCCTATTTCTGCCTTAAGCCCTGCCCCAAACCCTGCCCCTACCACAATCTGAAATTCAACCCTTTCCTTGTGTCAAAGACCAGTTTCTCTGTTTCTGGGAACTAAGAACCCTTACCCTATCCCACCCCCAACTACAACCTCAAAAACTCTGGCCCCTCCCCACTTTCCCCATAGGAGCCCTACCCATGCTCCCTCCTCAAAAACCCATCCCATCACCTAACTATACCTCTCCCACTCCCACCAGGTGGAGAAGATACACACCTTCCTGGATTATATCATGGGTGGCTGCCAGATCAGCTTCACGGTAAAGGCCCAGGGGATGAGGGCACAGGCAAGAGGGAGGGGCTAAGTCCATAGTGAACAGGAGCCCAGAATTCCCACTGCTCCTATTTGGGCTTCTCATGAGCATCGGCTTGTACCCCAAACCCCATCCCACGATGAGGCTACCTGTGGGCTTCCTGCAACTCATCTTAGTCCTCCCTACAGACCCTAGCTCTGGCCTAGCCTGTTTGTTGGTGCACATGCCTGCAGTATGAGCCTTTCCCCATCCCCACTAGGTGGCCATTGACTTCACCGCCTCCAATGGGGACCCAAGGGGCAGCCAGTCCCTACACTGCCTCAGCCCCCGACAGCCCAACCACTACCTGCAGGCCCTGCGTGCAGTGGGAGGCATCTGCCAAGACTATGACAGGTAGGAAGTAGGGGGGCGGGCAGGTAGGGAGGCCTTGCCCGATGGGGCCCCACAGTATTTTCTTCTTCCCAGTGATAAGCGGTTCCCAGCTTTTGGCTTTGGGGCTCGAATCCCCCCCAACTTCGAGGTAGGCTGCGTGCGAGGAAGGGAGCAGATGGTGGGAGAGTCAGACAGGAAGAAAAGACAACCCCTCACTGTACTCACCTTACCTCACAGGTGTCCCATGACTTTGCTATCAACTTTGACCCGGAAAACCCTGAATGTGAAGGTAAGAGGGGAGATTCCCACCAGCCCCACCTCCCCCATGCACTAGCTTGATGCACACGCCTGTACACCCATACAGGAACACAGGCTTCATTCCCACGGGCCCAGCTCCCTATCCCTTCCACCCATCCAAGTCCTGTCTTCATTTGCTAAGACTTTCAGCCCTGTAGCCCCGCAACTGCCCACCCAACTCTCCCAGCCCAGGACCATCCAACTCTTCCTCCACTTAGTGAGGAACCTGGGAGGCCAGGCAGTCCTAAGGCCTGAAAGCACCTCATTGCTTTATGGAATGTCAGGGAGGGCTCCCTGCTAATCTCTGCCAGCTGCACCTCTTCTCTTTGCCCACAGAGATCTCGGGGGTCATCACTGCCTACCGTCGTTGCCTGCCCCAGATCCAGCTCTATGGACCCACCAACGTGGCCCCCATCATCAACCGCGTAGCTGGGCCTGCCCAGCGGGAGCAGAGCACTGGCCAAGCCACGGTGAGACACAGCAGGCAACTAGGCACTTCCCCATGTGTCCTTGAGTGGTGCAGGGGCCATGGCCTGGGCTTGGGATGCACGTCAAAGCCCTTGCACATACAGCTGACGTTTCCTCCCCCTCTGCCTGCCCTCAGAAGTACTCGGTGCTGCTGGTGCTCACTGACGGCGTGGTGAGCGACATGGCTGAGACCCGAGCTGCCATCGTGCGTGCCTCTCGCCTACCCATGTCCATCATCATTGTGGGCGTGGGCAATGCCGACTTCTCCGACATGCGACTGCTGGATGGCGATGATGGTCCCTTGCGCTGCCCCCAAGGAGTGCCCGCGGCCCGTGATATCGTCCAGTTCGTGCCCTTCCGAGACTTCAAGGATGTGAGTCCCTGGTGGCTGCCCCACTCCCCCAGCCGAAAGACTCCTCAGCTCCTCATGCCCCCAAATCTATGAACCCAAATCTATGCCCCCAAATCTGACCTGTCCCTCCCACGCGCTTGACGTCCTGCAAAGGATGCTAGAGCCCAGCTAGCCACCCCCAAGCCCTGCCCCTCCCTCACCAGACCCAGCATACCCCACTCTCCTGCCACTAACCACGTCTCCATCCCCACCCCAGGCCGCCCCCTCTGCGCTAGCTAAGTGCGTCCTGGCCGAGGTGCCCCGGCAGGTGGTGGAGTACTATGCCAGCCAGGGCATCAGCCCAGGGGCTCCCAGGCCCTGTACACCGGCCATGACTCCCAGCCCTAGCCCTTGATGGCCACCCACCGGACCGACACTCCCTTAGCCTCTCAGTGAGTCCTGGGGGCCCAACGGGGTGGGCACTCGGGGTGCAAAGTGGGGCTTGGTGGAGCCCATCTTGGCTGGGTGTAGTGTAGAGGAGGGTGCTATGACTATCCCACCCTCTGCCAGGTGCCTGTCCTGACCCTTGTGACTCGAGTGACCAGTGCCTCCGCCTCTTGGACCAGCTGTGCCCCTGGGTCCTAGAAGTGAGTGGTGGGCCCCGCCCATCTCTCCAAGCCCCACACCCCTCAACCTTTTGGCCCCTCAGTGACTTCCTTCAGTGATCCTAACTTTCTGGCAGTTAATAAAGGGAACCATTCAGCATCTCTGCCTCTATTCATCATGCCTTACATGCCCATTGGGCAGGCCAGAGCACTCGCACACGCACACCATGAGAAATAAGGACCAGCACCTTCCCAAATCCAAGCCAGAGCTCCCTGGGCAGGCTGCTGTCTCTGCAGTCTTACCCCAACTATGTGCCAGTGGGGTCTGAGAGCCCCTACTCTCACCTCCCAACCCCAGGGGGTCCAGGCACCATGGGGCTTAATTGTAGGAAATAGGGGGATAATAAGTGGCTGTCAAGAGGGCAGGCTGATGCCTTCTTACAGCTGTCTTCAGAGAGGCCCTGCTGAGTCCCCCGGGGGCTGAACCTCAGCCCCCACACAGCTGTGGGGCAATCCAAGAAGGGGTGGTCAGGGGACGGAAGGAGGGTGGCAGGTCTGCTAGTGAACTGGGAACATAGGAGGGCATCTAGGGCCTGTACAGCCTAGTTTTCCTGGGTGTGTACACATCCCTGACTGAGTGTGGCCTTAATGGTTCAAGAAGTCCAGCTGTGTACTCCTTTTTTTTTTAAAAGATGACCGGTAAGGGGATCTTAACCCTTGACTTGGTGTTGTCAACACCATGCTCTCCCAAGTGAGCTAACCGGCCATCCCTATATAGGGATCCAAACCCATGGCTTTGGTGTTAGCAGCACCACACTCTCCCAAGTGAGCCAGAGGCCGGCCCCCAGCTGTGTACTCTTAATGAAAACATTGGCAACAACAGCAAAGATTATTTAGCATGTGTCAAACTTTGTGCTAAGTGCTTCTTTAAATGCATTTATTCTCACTAGGTAGTTACCATGATTTTTCCCATTTTTCTGACAAAGCTAGTGGGGCTTGATTTTAACTCATCAAAGAAGAACTCGTAGAATTTGAACTTGAGCACAGGCCCATCTGACTAAAGCACCCACACTCTTTAATCACTACAGTGCAACTTTTGTTTGAGGTATGTCCATGTGGCCCAGGTGTATGTATATGTGGCCTAGATGTGTACACAGGTATCTGTGGATAGGTGTCTCTGCCCTTGTGTGCCATGCAGATAAGAAAGATGAGCAAGAAGAGTAGTGGGTCTGGACCGCAGTTCCAGAGAGGAGGTGAGGACACAGGTGAAATTCAGAGCAAGGGAAGAGCTTGGCTCCTGGTGAGACCCTCCCTGCCCGGGCCCCTTCCTTCAACAATGAGCATGGAAGGGGATGAAGGAGGATAAGCTAAAGGACCATGAGCCCCTTACAGAGAAGATCCCGAGACAAGGAGTATGGCCAGTGGCCAGTCATGGGAAAGGGAGAGAAGAGAGAAATTGCAAGGGGGATGAAGAAAGAAATTCCCATTGCAGGCTCCTGAGTGGAGGAGGGATGTGCTGGGCTAGAGGAGGGGGAGGAGGGAACAAGAAGTGTATGGGAAAAGAAAAGACAGCTGGGAAGGGGGTGGACAGAGGGGGCAGAAAGGAAGAGAGACATATGGGATCCTCTTTGCCCATACCCGACTGCTTCTCCCATTTATTATGTCCCTTAGAGGACAGATGACAGTGACTGGTGCGGTGGCTGCTCCCAATTCAATGCCTCTACTCTGCCCAGAGTCCCCACTGCCCTCCCCTTAGGCTGCTGAACTGAAAGATTGGGTTACCATAGCAACTGTGAGATCTCGCTAGCCACAGGCAGGTCTAGTCAGGCCACAGCTGCTCCTGAGCTTTGTGGTGGTGGTGGGAGGGAGTGGTTCTATCTGGCTGAATGCCCACCCCTCTACCCCATTTTCATTGGCCCTCCAGAACTGAGATGTGCCACTCAGCTCCAGGTGAAGACTTCCCAGTTCCTCTCTCTCTCCCACACACAGAAACACAAAACAGTAGCCTGAAGTAGGGATAAAGAATGAACACTTCTTAAATTGCAATAAGCTTTAGCCAATAGAATTGGAGTTTCACCTGGACTTCAAGTTTAATTCACAAAAGCTGCACTCTCTCAGCTCATCATCCTAGGAAAAGTCTCACCTCAGCCATCAGAGGCAGGAGGTGGCAGAGGCACGCTATGCAGGTCTGGAGGCTGAAGTAGCCTGGAGGAAGCAGCAGAGGACCACTGCATGCACTCACAGAGAAGCCATGCTTCCTAACCCGGGCTGCTCATCCACTGCCTAAGCTACAGCCAGGAAGCTGGAGCAGGAGAGGAGGTCCCTCTGGTGAGGTTATCTTGGGGGCTTCTTGGGCAGAACATTAGGACTGCCACACTGGGGAGATGCCAGAACTGGAAAGGTGTCAAAAGTCATCCAATCCAAATGAGGATCAACTGAAGTGACTGAAGGCCTGGGAGCAATCGTTTTGCTCAAGTTGACAGAGGGATCCCATGGCAGAGCTGGGACTAGCACCCAGATCTTTCCAATTCCTGCCCAGGGCTCACTCCTCAGGCCTTTGCTGCAATGGGCCCTGAAGGAAACTGGGTTGGGCAGGGGAAAAGCATCTTAGATAGCGTTTCCAGTCTGTTGGGAACGAAATTTTTGCTATTGGGAATTGAAATCTTGAAAATGCAGTAGTCGTAAAATGGGGAGGTTACAAGCCTCAGAATGAAAATACAGCCTCATTGCTAATTACAGCCTTAATGCACTACAGGTTGAAAACCTTGGATTAAAAACTAAACTGAGGGGGGAGCTGTACCACTCCCTCACCTCCCATTCACTGTGTCACCCAGTTATCATCCACGCCTCCACCACCCAGTGCCTAGCACTGGCCCCTGCAGAGCTCTGTGTGCTAAGTCACGTGGGTCGAGTTTCTATGCGTGGCCTTCGCGAGGGGAGGGGACCCCTCTCCAGAAAATGACCAGCATCTAAACTCGGACATGCCTTGAGGGTCCAGGGAGTTTGGGGAAACTTGTATGGTCATACAGGGAATGGATGGGACCAGAAGGCGTTGGGTAACGATCAGTGAAAGGTGCAGTCGCCTCCTGTGTGGTGTCCCCCACCCATCCACCCACCCACCTACTCCACTACCCTGCGGCCACAAGCGTCTCAGAGGAAGAGGTGGGCGTGGTCCCCAGACCCGGGACCGCTCGAGGTCAGCCGGTCACAGCGAGCCTTGTAGAGGTCGCGCTCCCGGGCCAGGCGGGCCACCTCGGCTCGCAGGGCGTCCAGCTGGGCAGCCAGGCGGGCGCGCTCGGCCTCCAGCCCGCGCCGCTGCTGTAGCCGCTTGGAGCGACAGGCCTGCGCGTAACCGCGGTTCTTCAGCGTGCGGCGCCTCTGCTTCAGCCGCAGCGCCTCGTCGCGCCCGCAGCCCCGCAGCTGCCGGTTTAGCTCCCGCACAGACATCGAAACCAGCGCCGCGTCCGAAAACCGCTCGGCCAGCTGAGGAGGGACCAAAGAGGAGCGGAGTCAGCGCCGGGTCCCACCGGGCTCCACTCAGAACCCGACGCCAGTCTGGCCCCGCCCCCGGAAAGCTCCGCCCCCGGCTCCCGCCTTCACCGCGGTCTCCCTTCTACAGGATCTCAGCGCAGACCCCGCCTCCAGCCCCGACGTGCTCGGGCCCTTCAGGCCGCCCGCGGTGCAGGCCACGCCTCCCACGCTCAGGCGAGCCAATCGCGCACCTGAACCCCGCACCCGGTCCGTGGTCCTCAGCGTCCGGCTCCAGGTCCGGGTGCGTCCGGTGGACGCGCCCACAACGGCCCCGCCCCTCCAATGCGCCACGTTTCCCTGTCCTTAAGGCCGCGACCCTGTGACCCTCAGAGGATTTGGATTACATCCTAGTGCCCTCGATGCCCCCATCTGTGTCCATAATTAATAGGATGAGTCCTAATCCTTCCTGAGAAGGTTGGGGGCGGGGAAAGCACGAAGTCTTGAAAAGGCCAGGCTCAACCACAGCCTTAACCCTGCTCCACTCTGCACACAACCTTTGCCCCGGTTCCACACACAGAGTGTCTGTTTGCCTCCCAGTAGTCGCCTGCTCCCTGACGCTTTTTAATTCTCAGCCCTGCTCCTTTGGGCCCTCTTCTAATCTTATCTTCTTCCTGTTCCTCCTGTTCACCCTATGGTTTCTCTCCATTTCGAGAAAGGGAGAGGAGCTGAACGTAGTCTTCTCAAGCTGATTTCTTTCCAGGGCCCTTCTTCCCTTTTCCTGCCTTCTCTTTACCCAGTCCCTAACCCTCTCTAGGAACTCTCCTTCCTCTCTTGGGCTGTCTTCACCCAGCTTGCTGTTCACTCACCTGGGCATTCTGGGTTCCTGGCTCCTCTGGGCTCCCTGGGTAGTAAGCGTGGGGCCCCTCAACAGAGCCTGGGCCCTGACCCTGTAGCAGCTCCACAGTCTCTTCAGGACTCAGCCCCAGCGCCTCCCCAGCCCCCAGCTGCTGCTGCAGGGTGGCCAGCCAGTATAGCTCCTCCAGGCCTGCCCGGGGGCCCTCGGTGGCCCCCACCATGCCTGGCTCACTGAAGGTAGGTGAAGGAGGCACTGAGCTGTAGGGTGTGGAGCCCAATGAGGCTGTGGGGAGGCCAGATCGGCCTTCAGAGGGCTCCCGCTTTACCTCAAACTTCATCAAGTCAAAGTCATTGACATATTCCATGGCCAGGGGACTAGGAGGCAGTGCCATTCTGGGGCTGGCTGGGAAGGGGTGCACCTGCAAGAAAAAGAGAGGTCCGGAGCACACGGAGGCTGCCTGCCGTCCCCCTTCACCAAATCCCTCTTCCCCCAAAGCCCTGGAGCCAGAGTTCTGGAAAGCTAAAGTGGTGTAGGCTTGTCCCCCTCAGAGTCACCTCCAGGCTAAGGGTCAATCTTTAAGTTGGCAGGGACTCCTAACAGGGGCCAAGCAGCTGAAGATCCGAAGGGAGAGAAGGACGGCACAGCCTGTCACCCCTCTGGTGCTTCTAGAATCTATGAAAAACAAGAGCAATATGGCAGAGCTCCCCACCCTAGTGTTGGGACACACTGACAGGCTCTGACATCTCAACAGGCATCATTCCATTTTCAAGCAGTTTTTAAATTTGCTTAATTAACTGCGACAGAGTATGTATATGTTTTAGGACAGTGGGAAAGCAAGTGTGCTATGAATTTTAAGATATAAGGATAACATGCTGTTACACCTCTCTATCAAAGCACTCAGGATAGTTCCTTGCACATAGAAGACCTTCAATGCACATAGACCTTGTTCTATGGATTAATCAATTGATTAATTTCTTTTAAAGGAGTACGAGACCTTCTAAGGAAAAAAGGTCCTAGAACCAGTTCTAGAAAGGTCAGGACTGAGTGGCCACCATCTTTCCTCAAGGCCAGTCTCTCTAAGGGGAACCAACCAAGACTGGCTTATTCAGAACCTGCTATGTTGTATGAACTTGACAGATCACCTCACCTTTCTGTCTGCTTTCC
Source organism: Cynocephalus volans (assembly GCF_027409185.1). Classification (NCBI taxonomy): domain Eukaryota; kingdom Metazoa; phylum Chordata; class Mammalia; order Dermoptera; family Cynocephalidae; genus Cynocephalus; species Cynocephalus volans. Next base: position 109,578,940 of record NC_084462.1, read on the forward strand.
CCTTCTGTTCAGTGCGGGCAGTTAGACTTTATAACATTTCCCCAAGAGTGTTCTGCAGAACACTAATACTGAGAAATACCCAAGAAGAGGTAGGTGCTGAGATAATTTTGAGAAATGCTGCCTCGTATCCCCACCTCTTGCAAAGCACAAGAACATATTAACCCGAGAAGACCATCAGTAAACCATCTGTTCAGCTGCAACACAGAGCGTCCCAAACTTGGTGACATCGTCACCAAGGAAGTCTCGTCTCTGTTATCAACCAAAGAGTGTGTGTTCACCTGAGGAATCTCTGGCTAGGTGACCTCAGAGATCCTTCCTAGACTGGAAGCCCCAAGCTCTAACCCAGCTCCCAATTCCAACAGCCCTACCTCCATGCCCAGAGGGGGTGAGGCAGGGAATGCTCATCTCCAGGGCTTAGACTTTGGTTCCATCTTGATGCCTCAAGCTGAGGTGACCCTCTTTCCAACCACATCTCAGTTCCCCAGGCTCTGCCCGGAGGGGTGGGAGGAAGGACAAGGCCTCTCTCTTCCTGTCCCAGGGAAGGGTTGCTGCCCTCTCTGTGGAGCCCCTCACACTTGAGAGGACAGAGGGGATGGAAACAAAGACACAGACTGAAGTAACTGGTCCTTGGTAGAAGGAAATGGTGAGACACTGAGGGAAGTGTCCCGAGAGAATTGGATGTACAGAAAAGAAGTAAGTAGGGAAGGTTGTTTTTCTTTCTGACATGACAGCAGTGAGGGACGTAAGGCAGTCAGGGTGGGAGTGGGGCAGGGTACAGAAGTGTGAAGATTCCTGAAAACAGACAGCAGACAGCAGGTGACAGGGGGGGTCTCTGGGTGAGAGGCCTGGCACCCAGGTAAGCCCAGGATATACTCACTTTAGGAATGGCAGAGATGATGTGATCAGTGTCAGAGCCACACAGGCACAGCTTCCCCTGAGACTAGAGGCCCCATGGAGCAGGGCCTGGTGCCTCTGTGCTCAGAACAAGGGGGCTGTGGGCACAGAGCCCAAAGGGCATTTCTTAAAGGGCCAGCTCTCTGAGGTCATCTGTGGTCCTCAGGCCTCCAGCCAATGAAGTAAGGGGATCATTTGCATTATCTCATTGGCCTGGGGGTTGGGGACTGGAGAGGAGAGGAAAAGACAGTACGCCCATTCTCGAAGAAGGAAAAAGGTGTCTTTCCCAACAAAGCTCCTCACTGACTGTTCAACTCACGTGTGCTAGGTTTCCAGTACAGAAAGCCACATTGGCCCCAACCACCAACCCTCCATGTGAACACAACCCTCAGCCCTTAGTCCCCCAAAACCTGGAACTGGGAAAGAGAGCCAGACAAGCTCCCAGCGCCTCCACTTCCGAGGCCCTTCAGCCTCTTATCAGCGTCTTCAGGAAGTACAAGCTCTCCTAAACTCACTCTCACCTGGCCTGTTGGGTCTGTTTCCTGCTTTCAAGAATCCTCACATTTCTGCCCCCTGCCCCACCTTCACCCATACTGGCCTTATGCCCCTGATAGCCACTGCATCAAAAAGAAAAGCAATTTTGGGCTGGCCTGTGGCTCACTTGGGAGAGTGCAGTGCTGATAACACCAAAGCCACAGGTTTGATCCATATATGGGGATGGCCGGTTATCTCACTTGGGAGAGCGTGGTGCTGACAACACCAAGTCAAAGGTTAAGATTCCCTTACCAGTCATCTTTTAAAAGAAATAAAAGAAAAAGAAAAGCAATTTTCCCCATGGGGAAGCTCCAGGACTTAGCCATCTAATCCTCAGACATATCCACTCTTGCTGACCCAGCCCCACAACAGGCAGCTGAAAGAGAAGAGAAACCAGGGAACCTTAGTCCTTCCTTCAGGACTACCAAAGAACACTGAAATCTCATCACCACAAGACCACTGGAGACACTTTTGTATCTGCCCTCACCCGCCCTCTGCTTCCTCTCACATTTTCCCTGTCTCTGCCCTCTCTCCTCTTCTTTCACTCATTCTGGTTCCCAGATGGCTGGGGGGTGACCTACATTTTCAGCCTAATCTCCTAACACCTCTTAGAGCTATCATCCCCAAGTAGGAGTTGGAAGAGGGATACTAGGAATTAGCCAAGGAGATGTTTAAACCTGTCCGAAGCTGTTTAAATAGGGTCTGCACTAGAATAGAACTCCAGGAATTAAAGTATTTTCTACTTCTGAGGACACCCAAACACTCCCATGGAGTTAATACGTCCTCTTTCCCAACCCAGAGAGAGACCAGTGTGTTTGTCAGCCCCAGGGGTCACCAGTAATAAAAATTCAGCCTGGTCCCAGCCTTAGGTGCTGGGGAAGAGATGGTAAATGCAGATTATCCAAGACAGTGGTTCTCACATGTGGTGCCCAGACTGGCAGCAGCAGCAGCAGCAAGTTGTTAGAAATACGAATTCTCTGGTCTCCCATCAAACCTACTGAATCCGAAACTCAGGGAGTGGGGCCCAGACATCTGTGTTTTAACAAGCCCTCCAGGCATTTCTGGTGTACACTAAAGTTTGAAAACCTGGGACTGGGAAAGAGGGCCAGACAAGTTCCCAACACCCCCACCTTCCAAGGCCCTAGAGCTTATAAGTGTCTCCAGAATGCCTACAGTTAACCCATCTTCCCCTGGGATGTGAGTGTGTGTGTTCTCTCCAACCATGCTCTCTCTACACACAGATTAGAAGACCTAGGTCAGACGACATCACTCTCTTCCCACACCTGGGCATCTGTTTATGGAGCAGAGCCCATAGTTGTCATTCTAGTAGAAAGGCTCATCTGTGTGATTGCTTGGATCTACTGCTGTTTTCTCAGAAAAACCAAAAGCCAAGGCCTAGAAACCAGCCACAAAATGGGAATGGGGGCCCGAGCCCGTGGTGCACTCGGGAGAGTGAGGCGCTGGGAGCGCGGCGACGCTCCCGCCGCGGGTTCGGATCCCATATGGGACTGGCCGGTGCACTCACTGGCTGAGTGCCGGTCACAAAAAAGACAAAAAAAAAAAAAAAAAAAAAAAATGGGAATGGGGATCATGGAGACAGAGAACCCCAAACACATGCCCATGGAATGTAGCTCTATGGTGGACACACAGGAAAGAGACCCTAGAATTTCCTTGGATGAAGAAGGAAATGTTGCATCCAGCCCCTTTCTCATGCCTGCTCTGGCCTTGCCAGACATTTGCCCCCACCCAGCAGCTGTCAGTTCTGCACTGATCCTCTTGTTTACTGGAGGGCTCAGAGGAGAGGTGGGAGGGCTAAGCTGCTAATGAGTTAAGGAAGTCAGACTAAACAAGCTCAGGTAAGTTGAGCCGCTCAGGGCTCAGACCAGGCACCACTAACCAGGGAAAGGAGTCTGGGGAGTGAGGGCTGAGCTCAGGCTGGGCCAGAGGAAAGGACCAAGGACACAGAGAGAAGTTCCTGTAGCCTGCTATAGCCTGCAGCAGCATGAGGGGACTCAGAAGGCAGAGGGGCACTAGGAGGCTGGGAAAGGGATACTGAGACTGACTGGCTCAAGGACATCTGGGGACAGGGAAACAGGGGTGAAAAGATGATGTCAAGGTGGACCCAAGAACAACAGCACAGAGGAAAGGAGGCAGGAAGACAAAGGAGGCAGCGGGTGAGGACCTGGGGTAGAGGGCAGAACACATCAGCAGCTCCACACGGAAACAGAGGGGTGCAGGCACATGGAAGAGATGAGCGAAGGGCCAAGGGGAACTAAAAGGATGAGACACAGGCTTCCGGGAGGAGACCAAGAAGGGAATGAGGGACAACAGGAGAGATGGGTAGGAGTAAGGGACTAGGAGAGCCAAAGTGGCAGAAGAAAGGGACAGAGGGGAGTAAGATTGGGACCAAGAACTAGAAACAACAACAGGGGAACAGACAGACAGGCCACAGAAGAGCAATGGCAAAAAGACAAAAAGATATGGGCAGAGGGATGCAGACCATGGGGAAGGAGGGCCAGACAGGCAAAGGGCTTGGAGGAGTAAGATAGGAAATGAGGAGGAAGGAGAAGAGGTGAGACAGATTCAGCATTCCAGGATGCACCCCTACCTCCTCTGTCCTGAGCCCCATTTTTGGAACCCTGCAAGAGCTGTTCTTGTTCCTAGTTCTCCCTCTTGGAATCTAGATCTTCAGTATAGATCCAAATCCTCAAACCTCTTCCTAGTGTACCTTCTACATTCATTTGACAAATATTTATTAAAAACCTATTCTGAAAATAAATAAATAAACACCTATTCTGCACCAGGCACTAGGCATAGGGATACCTCAGTAACTTAGACTGACACTGGCCCTGTTTCATGGAGCCTACAAAACTGATGAAACAGAAAAACATCAAATCACTGCCCTTAGGCCCAGGCAAGAGTGGCCCCTGCCCTGGGCCCTGTGCTTTAGGAGGTTCCATTCTGGCCCTCCTCTGGCTGCGTCCTACCCCATGAGGTGAGAAATCCAACCCGTCTTCATCTATATTCCAATCCCTCAGGACCACCCTCCAGATATCTAGGAATTCCCTGCCCAAAGGGCCCAAGCCTACTTCTAGGGCCCACATGGACCTCTTCCCTGGGTTTGCCCTCCCATGGCTGGACTTCACTACTGGTACACACATCCTCAGGTCCAAAGTGTGGCCACCATGTGGCTGCTTGCAGGAAGCTGCAGATAGATTTGGGGTGGGCAGATGGGACGGCCACATGCTTATACCCAAGGCCTCACACAGTCCAAGAGGGGGTCGGGGTGGGAAGAGAAGCAGGCCCAGCTCCTGAAAACTGCCTCTCCCCACACCACCATGTGCTGGTACAGAATCCTGAGAATTCCAAATAAAATCCAAATTTGAACATAGCTGTTGGGAAAATAGAATAATTTAATCAGGCTCCCTCACTTTATGGATGGTTGGGGGTGATGCAGCTTATTCTTTGTAAGCAAATTGTGTGTATGTGGGTGGAGTTAGTCCGCATGTGCAGTGCCATGGCTTGGCTGGTGACTGCCTCGGGCGTCTGCCACACTCGGCCATGCTCTCCAACCTATGGCTTCCAAGGACCTTTTGGCTAGTTACCTAGTTCATAGACCTGCATGTGAGGGGTCTGGGGACCCAGCCTGGTGTGTGAAGGGTTTGTGACCCAGTCTGGACAATGGGCTCAAGGGGTCTGTGAGCTCCAGGCTCAGCCCTAGCTTGACAATTGGCCCAGTCGGCAGGATTACAGGCAAGTAAAAGAGCTCGACAACTGGCATAGTCGGCAGGATCCTGAGCAGGTACAGGAGCCAAAAGCCCTTGGAAGAAGGAGAAAATGTGGCTACTTGTGAGTATGCTCTGCCCTATGGCCACCTTCCTGTTGACTGGGATCTGGTTGCTGCACACTGTACTGCAAGGCAGCATAGACCAGGTACTACAATGCAAAACCCCTTGGGAGGGGGAAGAAATGTGGCTGACCTTGAGCCCGTGGTGCCTGGTGGCCACTTTTCTGCTGACCAGAACCTGGCTACTGCTCACAATGCTACAAACTAATCAAGACTTGCGGCAGAAAGCAGAGTTTTTGGAAGTGCAGATAAATGTCCTGGAGGATGATGTGCAGCAACTGGCCACTCCTGCCTCTCACACCAGAGAAGACGACCAACCCAGTGGTGAGTTGGGGGAAACCATGCATCTCCAGGCACTACCTATTGTGCACAAGAAAATGAAGCATGAGCAGCCTATGGGACCAGACGGACAACCAGTGGGTGATCCACAGGTGACCCAGTTCATCACCTATGTCCCGTATACCCAGGTTGAACTAGTTGACTTGGGAAGACAGTTCAGGCAGAAACATAGGGAGACCCTGGCGGTTTGGCTGTTGTGGTTATGGGACCTAGGGGTGGATAGTGTAGTATGCTCTGGTGAGAAGGTGGAGAAGTTGGCCTCCATTACCGTGCACCCATCCCTGAGGCAGTGGCTGCAGAAAGCCACAGATATGCACAAGGACGAGGTAATCACTCCTTGATGGACTGGATGAATGCAGCTGCCTGAACCATGTGGACAAATGCTGAAGAACTGCCCAAGATTGTTAGTAAATGGCAAACGTATGCTGAGGTGGTCCAAATCATTCGGGAGCTGGGGATGTGGCAGTCCATGTTTAATCTGAACACTCATGGTCCAGACGATGAAAATTTTACAGGCAGCATAAGAGACATAGTGCTGCAGAATGCCCTATAAATGTCTTTGGGTCACTGATGGCCATACTGGTCCCATACATTGGTCGTCCTATACATGAGGTAATGACCATGATATTCGGCTTGGGTGAAGTAGAGGATAGCAGACAAGCAAAAGGGGTCCGAAAAGTGGCTAAGACCAAACCCCCAAGAAATACTCGGGATTTTATCCCAAAGAGACCAAGCAAGACTAGCCATGAGCAGATGTGGCTTGACTTGCTTGCAGCAGGGGTTGACAAAAAGAAAATTGACCAGCAGCCAAATGCAGTCCTGTTTGCCTTGTGGCAGCAATTGTGCCCTGAACAGCCTTTTACCAAACGTCCGGAAACAAGAAGCAAGTTACACTCAGTGAGTGAATTTAAAAGATTTTTTGGTTGCTCCCAAGGAGGCAGATGAACTGTTCCATTTCGATTAGGGAGCAGGCCAAGGTGCTTGTCTTTTGGGGGCAGGCAAGGACTGGAGGCCTCATGTTGAATTGGTACTATATTGGTTGAGGACAGATGTGCAGTGTGTTTTTGGCATTGGTGGGTACAGATGCAGAATGTAGCCTGATATATGGAATCCAGATAAATTTCCAGGGGCCAGAGTTCGTACTGATGGCTATGGAGGACATACCACTGAGGTCAAAGCTGTGTCATTGCCATTGGGCATAGGAAGATTACCTCCTCATGTATATACTGTATATATATATATATATATATATATATATATATATATATCCCCTGTAGCTGAATACATCTTGGGTATGGATGTACTTTATGGTTGCACCTGCAAACAACAGTTGGAGAGTTTCGGCTGCAAATACGTACAGTAAAGCCTGTGTTATGAGGATATGCCAAACATGACCCACAGGTGTTACCCAAGCCAAGATGTGTAGTTAATGTAAAGCAGTATTGCCTACCAGGAGGACACGCAGAGATAGGTGCCACTATATGGGAATTAGAGAAAGTTGGCATTATTCGCCCAGCTCATAGCCCATTTAATACTCCATTATGGCCAGTGAAAAAGCCTGATGGTACCTGGAGAATGACTTTAGACTATCAAGAACTGAACAAAGTAGTGCATCCTTTGCATGCAGCTGTGCCTTCAGTTAACAACTTGATGGATCAGCTGATAACTCAGCTGGGGACTTATCATTATGTACTGGACCTTGCAAATGCTTTTTTCTCTATTCCAATCTCGGCTGATAGCCAATATCAGTTCACCTTCACGTGGGAAGGAAGACAGTGGACCTTTCAAGTATTGCCCCAAGGTTATCTGCATGGCCCAACCATCTGTCATGGTTTAGTGGCTGTGGACCTAGCCAGGTGGACAAAGCCCAGCACAGATACAATGTTTCACTACATTGATGATGTGTTACTAACCTCTGATTCTCTTTCAGATTTAACCCAGGCAGCTCCAATCCTGCTAAGTCATTTGGAACAATGTGGGTGGGCTGTGAACACAGCCAAAGTTCAAGGACCTGGGCTTTCAGTCAAATTCCTAGGAGTGGTCTGGTCGGGTAAGATGAGGGTCATCCCAGAAGCTATCATAGATAAGATACAGGCATACCCTCGACCCTTAGTGGTAGCTCAGCTACAGACATAGTTGGGACTTTTGGGGTATTGTAGAGCTTTTGTACCCCATATGGCCCAAATGGCCCACTATATTCATTGAAAAAGAAAGGAGCCCTCTGGGATTGGACTGAGGAAATAGAAGAAGCTTATCAGGCTACAAAAAGGGCAATACAGCAAATACAGGCATTACAAGTAGCCAACCCCACTAAGCCTTTTGAGTTAGATGTACATATAATGCAGGAAGGGTTAGGATGGGGTTTGTGGCAGAGACAGGACCAATTCCAAACACCTGTAGAATTCTGGTCTCAGCTTTGGAAGGGTGCTGAAGTGCATTATACCATAATAGAAAAGCAGTTAGCAGCTCTGTATTCTGCCTTGATAGCCACTGAAGCTGTCACAGGAACTGCCAACGTCCTAGTAAGGACAACATACCCCATAATAGGTTGGCTGCAACCCTAAAACAGGTGTAGCTCAGACTCCTGCTTTGTCTAAATGGGGAGCATATATAGAACAAAGGATCACTGTGTCAATGAGTCCTCTGTCTAAAGAGTTACAAACCGTACTAGGCCCAGTAGAGGTTATGGAGGAAACTTTGACACAACCGTTACCCATGGAGGTGGAGGACACACCTTTCCATGAGGGACAGGGACCTATCACAGAGCAAGCTTGGTATACAGATGGTTCTAGCATGGGGCCCTCATCATCATGGACAGCTGTTGCTGTCTAGCCCTTAACAGATACCATGTGGTATGAAAATGGCACAGGGCAAAGCAGTCAATGGGCTGAATTGAGAGCAGTATGGATGGTGATAAAAAATGAGCCTGGGCCATTAACCATCTGTACTGACAGCTGGGCTGTGTACAAAGGTTTAACCCTTTGGATCTTTACTTGGAAATACCAATGGTGGATGGTAGGCCACCAACCACTGTGGGGACAAGCCGTGTGGCAAGAGTTATGGGAATTGGGACATGAGAAAGAAGTAATTCTTTTCCATGTCACAGGACACTTCCCCTTAGCTAGTCCAGAAAATGATGAAGCCAATGCCTTGGCTAAGTTAAGATGGCTGGAGAGAGCCCAGCTACTGATGTAGCCCAGTGGTTACATCGAGGAATGCAGCATACTGGCAGTAAAACCATGTGGATGGCAGCTCAAAGATGGGCCTTGCCTATAAAATGGGAAGACGTAGTGAATGCCTATCATGTTTGTCCAGTGTGTGCTCAAGAGAGTCCACACCCCCAGTGGGTACTCCATAAAGACAGGCAAATAACTTGAGGAAGGGTGCCCCTGACTCGATGGCAAGTGGACTTTGTCAGACCACTGCCAAGGTCAGAGAATTTCAGATACATATTTATAGCTGCTGATACGGCTACTGGTCTTCTGTTCATATGGCCTTGTAAGACCCCAGACCAGGTAAACACTGTGAAGACATTGAATATCCTTATGGTTATGTATGGTCAGCCTGTAGTTATAGAGAGTGATAGTGGAAGCCACTTTACTAGACATGGGGTTCAGAGGTGGGCTTCCCAGTTGTCCATCCAATGGAAGTTACATGTGCCATATCATCCCCAGGCAGTGGGAATGACTGAACAGTACAATGGTCATTTTAAAAGGGGACTAAGGCTATCTACCCAACCCCCATCCCTGAAGGGGTGGACACGGCGATTATGGCCGACAGTCAGAATTCTAAATGAGAGACTCCAAAAGGGCAGACCCTCTCCAGTGGAAGCTCTGTTGCATAGGGCTGCAGCACCTATACAGCTACAAATCACTACTAAAGATTAGCTTTTGAAGCCAGGATATGGCAAGAATGGAAATATTCTCTTACCAGCCCCAACCTGTTTGTAACAGGGACAGACAGTACAATGGGAATGGCCTTGGAGAATAAGAGCCCCCCATATACGCTGGGTATGTTTAATAGGGCTTTGGGGAAAAGGATTAGAGGAAGGCTTGCAAGTTTCACCTTAGGTGACAAGTACCTGGCCTCCTTGAGTAAAGGTAAAATGGCCTGGAACAGATAAGCACGCTATTCCAATGGGCACATTTGTATTATCATCATGACCAATTATGAGTTCCCCATACTGTTACATGTAGAACCTGCAGATCCAACAGTGTTAGCAGATAAAGTATGGTATCATAAGCCAGGTAAGATACCTATTCCTGCAACCATCCTTTCTCAGGATGGCAAACTGGCATGTATCTTCCCAGAGGGGCGAGAACTTCCCCTATTGGTACCAATAACTCTTCTGTCTTTTCACCCATAGTGTTCTGGCTGCAGGCACTGCACCAGAGTCTACTGGGTACATACACACATTGGCATGATCATCTACTGAATATGCATTGAACTGACCACCAGTATGACTGCAGAATTCCCCGTGGAGGATCACACCAGTGGTGACTACTAACCGGACATATGCAGCTAATAGGTAAAAGGACAGAACTACAAGACTTAAGGCATATTGAACAGACAATAAGTTATGTAAATGTAAGGGTCATTTATCCTCCTAAGGGAACATCTCAGAAGATTCTGAACTCGTAGGTTGTACTGGGAGGGACCCTGAAGGGGTGGATTGTTGGGAAAATAGAATAATTTAATCAGGCCTCTTCTCCTTAGGGATGGTTGGAGGTGGTGCAGTGCATTCTTTGTAAGCAAATTGTGTGTGGGGGGGTGGAGTTAGTGCGCTTCCAAGGACCTTTCGTCCAGTTACCTAGTTCATAAACCTGCATGTGAGGGTCAGCCTGGTGTGTGAAGAGTTTGTGACCCAGTCTGGACAATGGGCTCGAGGGGTCTGTGAGCTCCAGACCCAGTCCTAGCTCGACAATTGGCCCAGTCAGTAGGATTATGGGCAAGTAAAAGAGCTCGACTCTAGCCTTCCAGACCATTTTGAAGTGTATATGATTTGTCAAGGTAGAACAGAGCATATTTTATTTACCATTTCGTTAGCTTGAGTTATACATTTTAAATATTTAAACACAAGGTTTGTGGGCCTCTATTAGTACACTTGCCCCAGGCCCTACATATGTTAGAGCTGTTCTGACATAAAAACAAACCATTTTAACTGGGATAAGTGCTAGGAGGAGAAGGCAAGGTGCTAAGAGATGGTATTTCCTGAAGACCTGTTCTAATACGAGGAGTCTGGGGTGGGGGTCTTTGTATGGCCAGGGTGCCCAAAGAAGTCATATTAACCTGAGACTGGTCAGGTGAGTAAGAAGTGACAATGCCTAGAGGTGTAGAGAGGGTGGGATTCCAGCCTGCCATAACAACATATGCAAAGACTCTGAGGCAGGAAAGAGGTAGACATGTTCATGAAACTGAAAAACGACCAATGTCACCAGAGAGTAGAAAGTGAAGAAGGTGGGAAGAATGGTGACAGGTGAGGCTGGAAAAGTCAGCAGGGGTCAGATCATGCAGATCCTCCTAGGCCACATTAAAGATTTAGACTTATATTCTAAGAGCGGTGAGAAGCTACTAAAAAGTTTTCAGTGGAGACATGACATTGATCAGATCTGTGTTTGAAAAGGTCACTTTGGCACTTGGTGTCTGTGGAGGAGGGCAAAAATGGAATCAGAGCCAGATTAGGGGAGTAATGCAGTACCCAGATTGAATTTGGGGGATATCTTAAGTTGGAAACACACTCCAAAATAGAACCTCATGTACAGGTGGTTGATTAATTGGGGAGGACTTACAGAGGGAGTGAGAGAAGCAGCACCAGAGACGGAGAAGTTGAATTGCACTGCAGTTGCAATCAGCTAAGCTCAAAGGAGCTCTGGAGCTGACATGGACCTCCAGAGTTGTCCAAAATTGATGCAAGGGGGCTAGCCTTTGTACCCCTATAACAACCACCAGTCATTGGATGGATACTCACTGCCCTGGGAAGAGGAAATGGCATTTGGCGAGATAGCTCACTTCATCCCCAGATAGTGCTCAACCGTGAGGCATCAGGAGCCAACACTTAGCGTGTGGGACAGCAAGCACCACAATCCTAAAGAGGGGATCCAGGCGTTGCACCACAGCACCTACTATAGGGGTCTATGAGGCAGCCCAGTGATGAACTCAGAGAGCCCCTCGGAAGAGAATGCAGCCCAGGGCAAGGCTGGTCACATCCTGCCCCCTGGTGGTACTCCTTGGACAATGGGCCTGCTGGTGGGACAGGATGGGGGACAGGGACAGGATGGGACGCGATGGGGCAGGGGGGCAAGGATCTGAACATAAGTGTGTGGCAGATGAGGGGGAATCAAGGAGATCCTCAGGCGAGCTCTTGCTCAGTCTGCCTAAAGCTAAAGAGGGAAGTGTGTTAGTCCATTTCTGTTGCTTATAACAAAATACCTAGAACTGGGTACTTTGTAAGAAAACAAAATTTATTGCTTACAATTTCGGAGGCTGGGAAGTCCAAAGTCCAGGGAACTCATCTGTTGAGGGTCTTCTTTGATGGTGGCTTTATGGCAATGCAGGGGTCTCACATGGCGGGGCACAGAAAGAGAAAATCTCACGTGCTCTCCTTTTAAAGCCCTCAGAACCAGGCCCATGACCACCATTATTAATCTATTCATTAGGGTATGGTCCTCAGAATCTAATCACCTCTTCAAGGCCCCACCTTTCAGTTACCATAATAGAATTTCCCACCCTCAACAGTTACAGTGGGGATTAAGCTTCAATGACTTTGGGGGCCTAGTCAATCTGCTGCAAGAAGTAATAGTGGGGAAGAAGGATTCAGAAACTTGGAACTCATTCTTTCTTTTATTCAACCAGCATTTATTAAGTCCCTATTACAGGCCAGAGACTACTAGGAGCTAGGACAAAAACAAGACTAAAATTTGAGTCCTTTTCTCAAGGAGCTAACACTCTAGTGAGCATTATGTAGATGTTATAGGCGTTGGGAGAAATCACCCTTGGAGACCGATATGGAAAAAGAGAAAAAGATTTTTGTTTCCAGCAGCCAGGACCGCATCAGCCAATTCAAGATGCGGCCCTGAACCATCTTTGTTCTCGGTTTTTAAAGCTACAAGTGCGGCAACTCAGTTGCCCACGCACCGCGCCAAGAGGTATTAGCCAATGCAAGCAAGCCAACAGTACATGAGCTAATTTTGCAGTTAGCAGAGCTCCTCCCATGCCACCCCCACTTTCACACAATGGAGGGGCTATCTTAAGTGGCATCAGTCCTGCTCTTAGAAAGAGGGCATTACTTCATTCCCCACTGGTTTTAAGGGGGTTCCTTAAAAGCGAATCTTTGCTTAAGGGTCAAGATCTCGTCCCCAACTTAAGTGTTCCAAATCTTCTAGTGGAATTTGGTCATATTGGGAACAGAGAACCAGTAACTTGGCCTCTTGTATGCAGGAACAGATCAAGTTAAAGAGTTTGTTGAAAAGGCATGGTCCTAAGGTTACTAGCAAGAGGAGGATTATTAATGGTCCCATAAGGCTGGAAATCAAAGTTGTTAGCCACGGAGAAAAGTTAAACCAGGATTCAAACCAGTTAGAGAATTGTTCCAGGTCTTGTTCCCGTTGTTTAATGAATTCCCTTAATTTTTTCATGGAGTCCATAACAACTCCGGTATGATCCATAGATACACAGCATTCTTCCTTTAATGTTAAACAGAGTCCCCCTTGTTGTAGAAAGAGGAGGTCAAGCCCCCTACGGTTTTGGAGGACTACCTCAGAAAGGGAAGACAAGGACATTTGGAGGAGGGTTATAGAATTTTCGAGCTTATAATCATTAGTTTTTATATAAAGTCCTTGGTTTTGCACACCACCTAGCGTAAGTTTGGGCTTTCATCCCCATCGGCAGAGTCTGTCTTTGGTGATTTCAGTCAGATTCAGAGACCTAACAGTTTGGTTCACAGGCCTAACCTTATTGTTTCATTCCCCCCCTGAGAGATTTTATCCTCCTTATTCTTAAAGTAAAAGGGGCTGGAGGTCTCTTTCTTCTGAAACTACTTTCTGCGGACCATGGGCGTAGTCCCTGCCTGCATTTTGGAGGTATAAAATCTCTCATTGGCTGATCTAGTGATTTATAGGGACTTAGTTCCTCTCAGGAAAGGTTGGGTTGCAATCCTTGGGTTATCACCGTCTTGATGTGGAGCTGTAGCCTGGAAGATACAAGCTTTACAAACAGATTAAAAACACAGGGCTAGAATCAGATAACAGGTGTGTTAGTGTTTCCTTTTGAAAAATAATTTTTTCTCCAAGTTTTTCAAATTTATCAAAGGTATCTATGACAAGACTAATTTATTTGCAAAATAAGTTTAGTTTTTGGCCAGATTATTTGCATAAAGTGCAGCAAGAGTAATGGCTTATCATATAAGCTCTTTTTTTCTTTCTTTTTTTTTTTTTTTTGCGTTGGCTTTGCTGGGACATTTATAAGTAATCTCAGATTAGACCTTTAAATGCCATTCGGGTCTTAGGAAGCCAAGCCAAGGATTCGGCTTACTCTCTGATTACCTGTGTGAGTTGGGTGAATTCCTCTCTTCTGGAAGTCCCCAAAATATCAAGGTTCTGGCCTGTCAGAAAGTTACATTCTTTACTTACTGGAAGACCAGGAACCTTGTAATTATGTAGACAAGGTATCAGGCCAGTCTCTTCAAGGGGCTTTTTATTGGCTCCATAAAAGGGTCAACCTTAATTCTTTAAGGCAGTCTGGTCATGTCCGAAGGTATGATATTCCAGTCAAAGCCTTGGTAAAATAACCAGTGTTTCCAATTGTGTCCTGTTACAAAAAGAACAGATTCTTATTGAACTTATGCAAATAATTGTATTGCCGTAAAACAACTTGTGAATAGTTTTTTTTTTTTTTTAATCTTGGAGGGATCAAGTAGAGAGAAAGGCAAGTGTTTTAATTTTTGTTCATAAACATATACTTTAGCAAGCTGTTATACTTTAAAAGATTTTCTTAGATCTAGAAAACAAAACATTAAGAGAATCAGCCGTGTTTCAAAATAAAGAAATTGTAAAAAACTATAATTCCTTTTAATTAGTCTACCAATTAACTTTTGTTGTTTTGACCTTTGTGAACAATTTCACAAACCCATCAGTTTCTTCATTAGAACTTTGGAACTTCAGTTTAAAGCTATGAACTTAAAGTTTATTGGAAACTGTACCTGTCAGAGTTTTTTTCATGAAATATTTGAAGACATAACATTTTAAAATTATAATTAAACCAAGATTATGACTGGTAGCATTTATATCAAGACACAGATGTTTAAGAACCTTACAAGATTTTGGAACACATATCCATAACACCTTTAGTATTGACAATGCTTTCCCATATAGTCTAATTTATTAAATAAGCCAATTAGCTCTGATACATCTTTTATATATCCTTTGAGAAGCTCCAGGGCCCTCAGAATTCTTTAAAGTTATTTTAAACTTTTAGAATTTAGTGTTGGAAAGCTGTGTTAAATAACAAAAAAGCTTAAAACACTTAGTTGAATAAAATCACAAATTATTACCAAAAGTAAAACCAAAGTGACAAAGGGTTTTAAAAGCAGAGAGCACAAGAACTTATCATGATAAAACATGAAATAAGCTCTCTAGGCCAGTTATCTAAAAGACAAAGAAAAACTTTTTACAATTTTGTATTAAGAGCAATCAAGTGTTTTTTGTTTTGTTTTGTTTTGTTTTTTTAGAAAATCTGGTTGTTCCTTCACAGGAGAGCAAGTTCTAACCCTGTATTAGAATACTTTTGACATTAATTTTTAGAAAAACTCACACACAATTTGTTTTTAAATCCAGTTAATTTTTTACTGTAAAACCCTTTTAACAGACTTATCTACCTAAACCATTATCAAGACTTACTCAGATATTCTGTTTTTGTCCTTTACTTCCTACTTTCTAAATAGCCAGTCATTTTACTTTTGGACAAAAATACACTGTACCAGATGCTTTTTTATATAAAAATTATTTTTTTTCTCTCTAGCCCTTCCAACTATAACCATATCTCCACATCTATAGCCTTTTAAAAATTACCTCTTTTTTACATATTTGTTTCTTTATTATTAATGTTAAATTGGCCTAATTTGCCTAAAAATTATACATAGAGAAAGGTTTTTCTGGTTTTCGCTGGGTTTTTAATTAAAAGCCTCTAGCAAAGACAAATATAATCTTGTTTGATTAGTAAACCCAGGCAAAGATGTACACTGATAAAAACATTTTTTTTTAAAGATGACCGGTAAGGGGATCTTAACCCTTGACTTGGTGTTGTCAGCACCACGCTCACGCCAGTGAGTAACTGGCCAGGCCATCCCTATATGGGATCTGAATCCGGGACCTTGGTCTTATCAGCACCACACTCTCCCAAGTGAGCCACGGGCCGGCTCGATAAAAACATTTTTATATATTCAGGCTAGTAAATGCGGGTCCGTTTGTCAGAGCAGAGAGAAAAAGCCCAGTTTGAGTCTCAGCTATTTCTACCAAATGAGTATTTATTGTTTTTCCAGCCCCAAAACTTGGTTTATTAAGTAGTTCCAAAGGTCTCTAACAACGGTTAAAGTTATGAGGCAGCAATCTTGAGTTTCCATGAGTTACAGAAAATACCTTCTATTATCTGTTATTAATATTATATATAGGAAAATTTTAGGAAGGAAACCAAATTTTACTTTTTGTAGCAGTGCACTGTTAATATTATAACTAATCTTAATAAAAACTTATAAACAAATCTAATCTCAGTGAATTTTGATCACATAAGATTATCATAAACTTTTTATTAGTTTTTATAAACCCTTTATTTTTAATTTAGACAAAAAAAATTTTTTAACAAAAACCATATTACCTTTGTTTTTAACAACCTTTACCAAAATGTATCTTTATAAAAAATATTCTGTTAAAAAGTCTTTATACCTAGCAGTTTGAATTATGCATATTGACTATAATTGACTCATTAGCTCTGTGGACCTGAACCCCTTCCCCCACCCTTGAATATTAACTGACTAGCTTTTCTGCTTCTGTAATTAGCTTGTGCAAGGTTTTACAAGCCCCTGTGGGTGGGACTTTCTGGTAAGGGCAGATAAAGGACTTCCCAAACCGCCCAAAGTTCACCCAGTTCCGGGAAGGGCCTAACCACACAAGAGGTGGGCTGTTGGGCAATTCCCCAGTTCCTCGTCTGTATACCACCCCACTGAAAGCCACCAATGAATTTAAAAGTCACCTCAGGTGACCAATAAGCTGTATACAACTCATCCTGTTGCCAAAGTCTGCCTACCAAACTGTATAAAAAGTGCTTGTGTTAAGAGCTCGGGGCCGCTTCTGTCCTGAAGATGGAGCGACCCCAGCATGCTGGAATAAAAAAACCTCTTGCTTGATTGCAGCGATCTCTGTCTCCTGGTCTTTGCGAGATGAGCCTTCCCAACAAGTGAGATTCGCACTTTCGGGCCAGTCTTACAGCTCCAATTTTCCAGTAACAAACCTGTGAAGCAAGCAATTTTGAATTGTTTTATACTAATATTTGTAGATAAAAAACTATTTCTAACTTCTGAAGAGACGTTTTTAATTTTAACAGATTCAAACATTTGGGGGTTTTTTGTATCATATAAAAACAAAACATTAAAATATAAACATAAACTTATATAATAATTAATGTTTTAGTATTTTATTAATATAACATTTTAAGATTTCAAATTCCTGAGAAGCAATTTGAAATTATGATTTTATTTATAAGCATTTAACCCATTCATATTTGTCTAATTTTTACATCAAGCTACACCTTTATTAATTAATATAGGTTTTGTTTACAATGTTAATGAGACAGATAAAATAGAAAACTTACTAGTTCAAAAAGGACAGTTGATTTTAAATTGCATTTCTGAAAAATGCCAAAGCTTATCTTTGTTAGAGAAAGGAAGGTAACAAATTTACAATGCAAAGCAAAGTATGTGGGACTTTTCAAGGAGACAAATTTACATTGCAAGGCAAGTATGCAATCCTTTTCAAAGAAATGCAGAGAACGTTTTCTTCTCTAGCCAGATCAAATGGAGCAAATCTTCCCAAATGTTTTGCTGTAATTTAGCTGGGCACTTGATTTGTTGCACCTTGGCATTGCCTTTTCCCACTTATCTTAAGGCCAAAGGCACAATTTGGATCTTGTGACCCCCAAGTAGTAGCTTGAAAAGCAGGCAGAAATAGTTGCCATATATACAGACAAAACACTCATGCATATGCACACGTATACATCCCAAAGAGCCGTCTCAACCAAATTAGTTCGTCTAAGTTGTAACTTGTCGTACTCCACACCTATGGTACCAATCAACAGCATGGAATAGAGGGCATCTGTGTTGTGCATGCCAACAGGATTGGAGGGCTTATTCAGACTGCTGATACTCAACTAAATGTCTAACCAAGCAAACAAAGAGAAAAGAGGAACAGTGGGGTCATCCAGTTCAGCTTAGTCCCAATCGGTGGGGCCAATTTATTCCATCAACAGTAATTGATAAAAGCAGTTCTCCCCACTGTTTTCAGCATAAAGAAAAGTACCAACCAGATTTAAATCAGAAAAACAAAGCCTAGCCAGGAGCCCTCCAGGGTGCACTTAAACAGAAGTGGAAACAATCCAACCAAACAGAAGAGAGCTCAGAAAATCAGAGAAAGATAAAGAGAATAAAGCATTTCCTTATCAGAATTAAGGCCGGGGACTCCAGGAGAGATCTACCAGCAGCAGAGACATGGGAGCAAAATAGTCCCAGTGGCCACTTGCCTCTTGCAGCTGGGGTCCTCTCTGGTGCCCAAAGCTTTCCAATTTTTGCCAGTAATTAAATTAGGCTCTCAGATTCCAGTGTAATAGAAATGTATAACTAGCACAATAAATAAAGGTCAGAGACACAGGATGGCAGATACTTAATCACGCCTCACTATTACATTACATATGACCACAGTTAAAGACATACAAAGCTACAAAACATATATGCACACCCAGCAACACACAAAAGACAAAGACAAGTGGCCACAACAAATTTCCAAACAATTCCAAACCAAAGGACCTGACGATGTCTCATGGGAGTCCTGGACTTGGGAAGTAGTGTTACATCCAGCCTTCCACAAAGTCCCTAAATCAGAGCTCTGATACCCAAATGCAAAATAAGACTCACAACAACATAAACTCACGAAGTTAATAAAAAGACAAACACGAAGACAATACACAAGTTTGGCCACCAAGGGAGGCCACCAAGTGGACTGCAGTGACATCTTGCTGGGTCCGGGGACGTGGCATTGCGACTGTGTCCAGTCTGGCCTGATTTCCCCATCAAAAGAGTCAACTCACCCAAACCTAGAGGCGCCAGAGAATCCTAAGCTGGCCAGCAGAAGATCTTGTGCCTCCGGGGCTGAGGAACATCTTCTCAGGAGCTCCCCACTAGAGACTTCGTAGTGTGGGGGAAAATCCCAGCACTGTGGGGTTGGTCCCCAAAAATCCCAGCACTGTGGGGTCGGTCCCCAAGGGGTAATGGTGATCTTGGATGAACCCCCAAATGTTATAGGAGTCAGGAGAAATCACCCTCGGAGACTGATATGGAAAAAGAGAAAAAGATTTTTATATCCAGCAGCCAGGACCGCACCAGCCAATTCAAGTTGCAGCCCCGAACCATCTTTGTTCTCTATTTTTAAAGTTACAAGCTTTAAAGGGTGATTTAAAGAGGTGATTATGGCAACTCGGTTGCCCAATCGCCGTGCCAAGAGGTATTAGCCAATGCAAGCAAGCCAACAGTACGTGAGCTAATTTTGCAATTAGCGGAGCTCCTCCCGTCCCACCCCCACTTTCCTGCCTAGCTTTCACACAGTGGAGGGGCTATCTTAAGTGGCATTGGTCCTGCTCTTAGAAAGAGGGCATTACTTCATTGATACGAAAACAATTACAATAAATGAGTACAGAAATATAGGTATGTACATGGGACAGAATCAACACAGATAAAATAGGTGTTAATTCTAAGGGACAAACAGAAAAGGCTCATGAAGGAGGTAATGTTTAATTTGAGTCCTGATGTGCAGAAAGAGTTCACAGAAGTTCTCTGGAAACTGCAGAGTTCACTACGTGGGAGAATAGAAGGCAAATAGGGAGGTGGAGGTGATAATGTTGGATAAATAGGACCCAGATTATGAAGGTCGTTAGAGGCCATGTGATAGGAAGCCTTCGCAGGATTTTAAGTCTGAGAGTGATATGATCTAACTTTTTAAATGATAAATCAAGTATAGGACTGCAGGGGCTTGGGGGGGAACATGATAATTAGAGTCAGAAAGACTTGGATTCAGATTCCATTTCTCCTGCTGACCAGATGTGTGACATTCAGCAAATAACTTAACTCCTCTAAGCCTCAGTATCCACATCCATAAAACAGGGTTGTTGTGAAACTGAATGCAATTATGCATGTAGAGCTGCCTGCATGGAGCCTGGTACCTACTGTCCACACCACAAACATTATTCTTCCCTCTTAATTCTCCATAATGAACTTATGCACATAGTGTGGGGAGTGGCTTGTGGAGGGAGAGAGGGGTGGTGCTTGGAGAGATGGGAGAACAAGAGGTGCCTTGGAAGCTATCACCTGAGCCAGGTAAGACATAAGCCTTGAACTAAGGCAATGGCCGTGGGGATAGACACAGATTTGAAGCCTAATTGTGAAAAACAAATACAAAGGTCCTGGTGTCTGATTGGCTGTGGAGGATAAGAAAACAATAGTCTAGACTGATTCAAGTTCCCTCTGGGGCAACTGGCTAGATGGTGGTGCCACTGGCTGAGACAGGGAATCAATGGGAGTAAGTGCAGGATTATGGATGAGATGCTGACCTTTAGAAGGCTGAGCATGCTGCTACCAGTGTGCATACTTTTAGGCTCAAAGGGTGGCCAAGAAGCAGCTGTTTGTAGCAGGGTAGGAGTGGACAGAGTTTGGATGTAGGGACTAGGAGTAGAGGTCCAAATACAAATATGTGAGATTGGGTGCAGACTGGGACCTGAGTGGGAAGAGATGGGGATCTGCAGCAAGCCCATGTTCTAGTATAGAATTCTGAGAAATCTGAGAGTCAGGAGTGTTTCTGTCCTAACTGGCAGAAATCCACTTAAAATTAGCTTGAGCAAGAGAAGAAATTTATTGATTCCTGTAACTGACATCAGGAATCCATTGCTCTCTATCTCTCTGCTCTATTTCCTCTAGGTTGCTTCTGTCTCTGGCAAGTTCCTGCTTTTAATGCCAAGCTGACACCCAGCTGCTCCAGGCTTATATTCTACCAGCTCAGCAACCCCAACAGAAAAAGAGTTATTTTCCAAAGTTTACAGAAGAAGTTCCAGAGAGGGATCTCATGCCCATCTCTGAATATCTCTGATTGCTGTGGCAAGGAACACACAAATTGGCTAAGCAGATAAACCACCCCTAGGAAGGGTGAGGTCAGACCTACATGACCACACAGACTGAGGACATGGTTACTGTATTAGTCCATTTTTGTGTTGTTATAACAGAATCCCCAGACTGGGTAATTTATAAAGAAAAGAATTTTATTTGGCTCTTTGATTCTGGGACAGCTACATCTGGCATGGGCCTCAGGCTGCTTCTACTCATGGCAGAAAGTGGCAGCCAGCCAGCAGGTGCAAGATCACATGGTGAGAGGAAGCAAGAGAGACAGAGGGCGGGGAGGTGCCAGACTCCCTTTAACAACCAGCTCTCTTGGAAATTAATAGAGCAAGAATTCACTTACTATTCCACCACCACCAGCAAGGGAGGGCATTAATCTATTCATGAGAGATCCACCCCCATGACCCAAACACCTCCCACACTGGGGATCAGATTTCAACATGAACTTTGGGGGAGAAACATACCCAAACTTAACAGTTCCGCAAAGGAAAATTAGGGTATTATCACCAGAAAGGGGGATGGAGGCTGAGCAGATGTGAACTGTCAAAGAACAAAATTATAACAAATTTAGTTGAAGATCTTAATTGGCTTTATTGTGATTCTAAAATTGGGCAACACATTATTCCATAAAATAGAATGTATTCCACTGAGCCAAGCAGAAGAGGTTGGTTTTATAGACAGAAAAAAAGCTAAAGAAAGCGGAAACAAAGAACAAAAAGCGGATCGGTCATTTCAAAGTTACTTTCCTTGTAAGGTGGGGACAGGAGGACAGAACAAAAGAAAAATAACATCAGGCTACTTCAGGCTATCTCTTTTGTGTGAGTATTAAAGCAGACGGAACTTTATAATACCTATAGAAGATTTAAACTGGCCTGTTCCTGGAAATTGGCTTTACCTTTCTCCTGACTTCTTGGAAGGTCAGACCACAGCCTAAGTGACATGAATTTAGCAAGGGTGACTCCATTTTGATTTTTAGTCTGATCTTTTGGGACCTAGTGCAGGAACATAGTCCAAAACAATGGCCTCCTACAATTTTTATTTAACACCACCACAGACATGTGGAGTTTAAGGTACTATGGCATTTTGGGTGATATCCAATGATCTCAAGTTGAAGAAAGATGTCTGAATGGAGATACAGCTTGAGAAATTACCTGAGGCCTTTACGATGCTGGTTGGGTGGGGGCAGATGAGTTCCTCAGGGGAGTGTAGAGAGAATGACCAGATCAGAGGCCCAAGGAAGAGACCCCGGGGTGGAGAGACCCCACCACTTCATGGTAAGGCAGAAAGGAGCCCTAGTCAGGAGGAGAAGAAACCAAGATTTAGGAGTTGGGGACTCAGGGGACTTAGCACTGGGGCCTTGGAAAACAGAAAAGCCTGGGGCTCAGAGTGTCCAGTTTCTAGGAAGAACTGGAAATGCGATGCCCAACCCTCGAGCTTCCAGACGTCTAGCCCCGGTGGACTCCAGCCCCTGGCCTCGCCCCTCCTTCCTAGCTTGTTTGCCACCCAGTCGCTCCGTCGCTATCTCCGGGAGCAAGAGTCCTCAAAGTTACATCATGTGCAGGGCGGCGGGGCTGGGCGCGGGGGCGGGGCCTCGAGGGGGGCGAGGAGCGGCCCCAGTCCTCCAATGGCAGAGATGGCCTTGGGGGCTAGGATGCAGGGGTTGGGCGGCGGCTGGGCGGACCGGGACCTGAAGCCCCGCACCGCGAAGCTGGCCCGCCGGCGGGGCGGAGAGGGTCGCGCGGGCTCGGCTAGGTTCCGCCCCTGCTCCTGCCCGCCTCCTTATTAAGCGCCTCCCGCCGGGCCTTGGCTCCCGCTTGCTTCACTGCGCTCCCTCCTTCCCCGCTTTCCGTATCTCCCTGGCTCGGCTCGGTTCCCGTGGCCACCCGCAGCCCCTGCCCAGGTGCCATGGCTGCTGTGTACCGCCCCGGCCTGCGGTGAGTGACCCCCCCGCGCGGAACCGACCCGCACCTTCGGCGGCGCCCGCCCCCTCGGGGCTGCCCGTTGGGCTGCCCTGCTCGCCTCCTCTGCCTGGTTTCCGTCCTAGGAGGCGGTGGGCAGAAGGCGGCTGTTTCTCGATCACGGCCTGCGCGCCAGGCGTCTCTCGGAGGTCAGCCGCCCCGCGCCTTGCTTGTCTGACCGCGCCGTCACTATCTGCCACTCTCAGAAGAACTTCCTCCCCCCTCGCTCGCCGCTGCTGAGCCCTGACCCCGTGTAACCTCCTTTCCTTCCCAGATGAAACTCTTTTAGACCCCAGAGGGGCTCCAGCCCGCGCCCCAGGGTGCTGTGAGGGGTTGTAAGGCCCTGGGGTCGAGGGTGCATGAGCCCCTGGGGGACTGAGCTTAGAACTTCCTAAAGAAGGGAGAAGGTAAACAGCTATTCCTAGCCTTCCCGGATGCCTTCCCGGACTGGAATCTTGCTGGAAGCCCGGCGCAGCTAGAGGGACCTGGGGCGGAGGGAGGGAGGAAGGAAAGCTGGGAGGAGAGGACCAAGTAACCCAAATTTCTTTTCTTCCTTGCTTGGCAGCTGGGCTGTAAGGGGATCCGAACCCTTGACTTTGGTGTTTGCCTTCATTTCTTCACGTGGTTGGCTTTTTCCCTTGCCCGGTCCTGGAGCCTCTAGGCTTGCCCTACTTGCCTGCCCATCCCCTCATCCAGTCTCCCCTCTTGTCTCTGTAGCCTCCCTTCTCTCCAGGTTTTGTCCCAGAGTCTGAACTGCCACAGCGGGTTTCACTTGACCAGCCCTTTTAGGTGGTCTCTGGAGGAAAGGAAGAGGGTCCCAAGTAGGGGACTGGAGGAGGGTTTGGGGGCTTCACAAGAGATATCTGAGCCAGGCTCCAGATGGAGAGAGGCTCTCCTCAAGATAGTGTGCCTTTAACACTAATGCTCAGGGATAACTTTGAGGCAGAAACAGACCCAGGTCCCAATAGCCCTCTTCCTCTGCCCCTGGGTGGCCACACTAGGCATCCATCCTGCCCTGACCAGTGGAAACCACCTCAGCCAGGCTCAAACTCATCCATGGTCTTAGCTTTCTCCTTTCCCCAGGCTTACACCCTCTGAGTCTGAGCTTTCTGCAGTTGTATGTTCCACCCTGCCACCAACACCTCTAAGAAAGAGAGCCAGGGGAGGCATGGGTTCAGACAGTCCTGGGTGTGAGGCAGTTTCTGGTGGGTGAGGCCTTGGCATAGGAGGAAGGTAATCCCTCTTTTGGCCTTTGTTTTCTCCGGGTCGCTCCACCCTGGGTCCAGGCTAATCAGAGCAGACCCAGTTTCTCTCTTTCCCAGGGGCATTAAGAGGACAGACAACAGGGACCCTGCCCTCCTGGGAATTGAAGCATGTACTCCAACCAGTGACATTCATTCCCCAATGGTTAATCTTTCACACAATTAAAAAATGCCAACCCGATGGCAACATTTTATGCAATCATTGTTGGCCCAGGTGGTCAGCAGTCTGTTACCTGGAACCCCAAAATCTAGTCACCTACTCTGTGTGCAAGGGCCCTAATATAGAAACCTGGCACTGGAAGAGGGCTATACCACCTCAAAGATTGGGTCTTTTGCTTGAGGCTTTCACAGTCTTACAGCATACACAGTAGAAGAGAAACATAGAAACAACTGCCGTTTTAACTTTTAAAAGACTAAACTTGGGCCGAGCCCGTGGCGCACTTGGGAGAGTGCAGCACTGGGAGCGCGGCGACGCTCCCGTGGCGGGTTCGGATCCTATATGGGAATGGCCGGTGCACTCACTGGCTGAGTGCCAGTCATGAAAAAGACAAAAAAAAAAGACTAAACTTGAGAATGGCAAGAGCGTGGACAAGGCCTCAAACATGAGACACATGAAGTTGTCACCTGGGCACAGTTTCTTGACAATGAGCCAAATGGCACCTGCTCATTTCCAAACATTTGCCAGACATAGTTAAACATGTGCATGGGCTACACATGCAATAACATCAGCATGCCTGCACATACACTTGCACATGGCCAAGTGTATGCCTTTATGTTCATTTGGCCATCCCTGTCCCTCTGTCCAGGAGACACTTTCATTAAGCCTCATAAAGGTCACAAGATACATGCGGCCTAACCCCATCCACACACCAACTCCAACCTGCCCTTCATAGTGCCTGCACCCAGGCATGCTTTAGCACGCTCCCCAGAAACCCAAGCTTTCTGTCCCCTCCACTTGTCCACCCTTCCTAACAGCAGCTGGCTCATTGCCTCCCTATTTTTTCTTTTGCAGGCTTAGCTGGCATGGGCTGAGCCCCTGGGGCTGGTCATTATGCCGCAGCATCCAGACCCTGCGCACGCTCAGTGTAGATCTGAGCCAGCTACCTGCTGGGGTTCGAGACTTTGTGGAGCACAGTGCCCGCCTATGCCAACCAGAAGGCATCCACATCTGTGATGGCACCGAGGCCGAGAATACTGCTATACTGACCCTGCTGGAGCAGGAAGGCCTCATCCGAAAGCTCCCCAAGTACAATAACTGGTAAGTCCCGAGCCCAGCAACCCACAACATAGGGGGAGCTGCTTAGACTGAGGCCTCTTTGGGTTCACTAAGGCAAAATCAGATTTAATTAGACCATCCCAATGAAATGAGCAAGAATGGGAGCTTTGGGGGAAGCACTCTCAAGAATTGGGATTGGTCTGTATTTTTATGTTAACCGAAGAAGTTGATGCAAATAAGACCCTTTGCTTTTTTTCCCTCACCAGTTCAGGGGGCTTTTGCCAGGGGCAGAGGCCCCTGGAGGGCTGCGGCCTTAGGGAATCACACCTTAGATGGGAAAAAGCCTGGAGGAAGAGACTGAGATACAATTGGATAGGGGAAAATAAGGCCAACAGAAGACTTGGAGTCAAAGTTGGACTTGAAAAAGTGGGTCTGGGGATAACGGAGACCTGCTGGCCACCATCCCCCTAACAATACCCTCTCCTCCAGCTGGCTGGCCCGCACAGACCCCAAGGATGTGGCACGAGTAGAGAGCAAGACGGTGATTGTAACTCCCTCTCAGCGGGACACGGTGCCCCTCCCGGCTGGTGGGGCCCGTGGGCAGCTTGGCAACTGGATGTCCCCAGCTGAGTTCCAGCGAGCCATGGACGAGAGGTTTCCAGGCTGCATGCAGGGTAACCAGGGAAGGGACATAGGCAGGGGCACCAAAGGTATGAACAGGTTTGGAACCCTTCATCCAGGTGATGCTTTCTTCCACAGGCCGCACCATGTATGTGCTTCCATTCAGCATGGGTCCCGTGGGCTCCCCACTGTCTCGCATCGGGGTGCAGCTCACTGACTCAGCCTATGTCGTGGCAAGCATGCGTATTATGACCCGGCTGGGGACACCTGTGCTTCAGGCCCTGGGAGAGGGCGACTTCGTCAAGTGTCTGCACTCTGTGGGCCAGCCCCTGACTGGGCAAGGTGAGCACCTGCTCTGCCCAGAGAAGGACATAGAGGCTTTCTTGCATTCAGAGGGAATCCCAAATCCTACCCATCCATAGACTCTGAGAACCTGTCCTTTGTGAAAACCTAATCCCCAGGATCCAGGGCAGCAGTCTGGGCTGGGGGTGAGGCTGTGTTTGCAGAGCAGTTTGCACAAGATTGAGAACAGTCAGTCTTCCACGTCCAAGAAAGAACAGGGACATAGGAGCCAATGGATCTTATGAGGTGGGGGCTTCAGCACCCTCCATGGCCACTGCTCCCAAGTGTCTCTCCTGCCAATCCCTGATCCCTCTGGCCCCTGACACCCCAGCTCCTGATGCCCCTGCCCACAGCCCATGACCCCATTGTCCCCAGGGGAGCCGGTGAGCCAGTGGCCATGCAACCCAGAGAAAACCCTGATTGGCCATGTGCCCGACCAGCGGGAGATCGTCTCCTTCGGCAGCGGCTATGGTGGCAACTCCTTGCTGGGCAAGAAGTGCTTTGCCCTGCGCATCGCCTCTCGGCTGGCCCGGGATGAGGGCTGGCTGGCAGAGCATATGCTGGTGAGGGCCTGGTGAAGATCTGGGCAGCTGTGGGTGGCAGGGCAGGGGCGGGGCCTGGCCAGCCTGCCTCAGCCTTGCTTCTCTCCTGCCAGGTGCCGGGCTTGTGAGCAAAGACTCTGCTCGAATGCCTGAAGCTTTGGCTCCAGGCTGCTAAATGTCGAGTCTTCCCCTTGCTGCCGCCCCAGGGCTGGTGGCAGGGCCTTATACCTGTTTAGTCAATAAATATTGGTCCTCCCTGTTAACCCCTAGCCGTCCTTCCCCATGCAGACCATGCTCTGACCTTTGGTGATTTCCTTGTTCCCTCTCTCCCCAATGCATAGATCCTGGGCATCACCAACCCTGCAGGAAAGAAGCGCTATGTGGCAGCTGCCTTCCCCAGTGCCTGTGGCAAGACAAACCTGGCCATGATGCGGCCTGCACTGCCAGGCTGGAAAGTGGAGTGTGTGGGAGATGACATTGCCTGGATGAGGTTTGACAGTGAAGGTGAGGGGGTCTCAGATCACACTCCCAGTTCTGGTTCTTACTGGAGCCTAGGAGTCTCCCCTCCAGTGTTCGTGGTGGGCTTTATCAGTGAGAACCTTTTTCCGAGTAGCCAACCTTGCCCCACACCTCTGGCAGCCCAGCCAACCTAGAGACACAAAGCCTTTCTCTGTCATATCTATGGTCCATCTCAGAGCAGAGAGAAGTAGAGCAGGACCTTCTTCAGCCTCACATGTCAACTTTTCCTGGTTGGTCCTTCCTTTCTTTCATTTCTCCTCCTGACAGGTCAACTCCGGGCCATCAACCCTGAGAATGGCTTCTTCGGGGTGGCACCTGGCACATCTGCCACCACCAATCCCAATGCCATGGCCACAATCCAGAGTAACACTATTTTCACCAATGTGGCTGAGACCAGCGATGGCGGCGTGTACTGGGAGGGCATTGATCAGCCTCTTCCACCTGGTGTCACTGTGACCTCCTGGCTGGACAAACCCTGGAAACCTGGTATGTGGGGAGGGGAAGTCAGTCATGACACAGCCCCCAGGGCTGAGCGCCTTAATGATTGAAAGCCTTTTCAGCAACCTCTAGCCATCTTCTGGGAACTCTGGGAGGCACAGAAGTTAGGAAAGCTTGCAGTTTTCGACCCCAGGCAAGATCTCAGTTCATCTCCTCATTCCTCCAATCATTGGTTTTGTGATTTAGCTAAGTTGCTTAACCTCCCTAATCTTCAGTTTCCCCATCAGTTAAATGGGGGCAGTACCTATCTCATAAAGTTATTGGAGGATTAAATTAAATAATGCATAAAAAGTGTTTAACAAACTTCTGAGTACATAGTAAATTCTCAATAATAAATGTAAGCCGGATTTTGAAAGGAAGAGGAAGGACTGTTGTGAAAATTGTTACAGAAGGAATTGGACTCAAAGCACAATTTCATAATGTCTGGCCCATTAGGAAAGGAGGAAGCCCACCTCCTCTTCTTCCTTGACTCTCCTGCTGCCAAATGAATAATGAATCTTATTCATTTGGGTACTTCCATTTTCAATCACAAATCTGTCATTTAACCATTTCAGCTCCATCACAGACTCTTTACCAAGACTATATGAGTCATTGCATATAAGACACTAAGACAATTTTAATATTTATGTACAGTATATACATATAAAATGTCCTGACCAATGAATGCACAGTGTAGACAATAATTTTATAGAAAAATATACCCCACAGAAGAATACTAGCAGTAGCCAAATAGTCCTTATAAGGCCACTGTTCCCTGTAAGATAACCATTGTCAGAAAGTCAATACTTTTACCTTCACCCTTCCTCGTCCCTCCAACACATACATCCCAATCCTTCTTCCAAACTAAACCAGACCAGCACTTTAGTCTTTTCCAGAAGCTAGTTGCTCAACTTATCATTACCCCTGGTGCCTTGGGGTCCCACCCTTCCTCCAGCCCTGCATTCTTGACTTTCAGCCTCTCTTGGTCTTCTGCAGTCAGACAGCTGGGACACCGAGGGGTGGGAGTAAAGATGAGCATGGTGGGGTTGGCCTTGTGGCTGCTGAAGCCTATTCACTTTTGCCAGGCTGGCCAAGTAGCCACCCTGCTCATCTATGAACCCATCATTTTCTCTCCTACCATCATTAAGGCCCCCTCAGTGTTCTGACCCAACTAAGAAATCCAAAAAACTTTCATCTTTCTCCACAGGCTAGTTCCCCAACCCTTTCATCAGCTCCAAATTCAGGGGTATAACTAGGGCATTTCAAGCCCAGCTTCAGTTCTCAGAACAATATTCTGTGCTAGGGTCCTGCATTGGGGGCCGATGAAGGGATGGCTCTTATCTGGGAGGGGAGGCGGGACTGGGGGGTGAGAGGGAGTGGGGGTGTTGGCTTTGTGGCTCCCTCGCCTCCCAGGTCTGACCAGCAGCCTCCAGTGGAGAAGGCACCATGCCCCTTCAGGGCCCCCATGGTGGTGCTGCACTGGGGTACCTCAAGGTGCCACATACTTGGGCCTCCTCAGGTTACACCTGCCCAGGCTATGTTCCCGTCTGAGTTCTTCAAGCCCTACCGTTCCGTCAGGGTCTAAGCAGATCCAGGGTAATCATCAAAATACTGTTAGCTTTAAAATCAATTCCTGTTTGTATTTTCATAGTTCAGGAGATTCTGTATTCCCTGGTTTGCTGATGAAAGTCAGTTGTCTGAAATACTGACCTGACATTCTTGATTTTTTCTTCAGGTTTGGGTGGTTACTTAAATAATTATCCCATAAATAAAGAGTTTCTGGGGGAAATTATTATAACCATATGCCAATATCTAACCCCATACCCTTAGGCCCTGGTCAATGCCAAGTTACTGTAACTTGGCATAAACATTAGTGCCCTGCTGAACCCCAATTCCTCTCCCACTCTTTGTTCACATAGCTCAGCTGGCAGCACCATTATGGATAAATAACCTGATCTTTAGGGGAGATGTCCTGGCTCCCTTCTCCCTGCTCCTTACCACATGAGGTTGTAGGCAGCAGAAAGAAATTGTGCAAGAATGTGTGCACATGTATGTGTGTGTTGGAGGTGGACATGACCTTGGAAGTGATAGTATTTGTATTTCCTCTGCCAGGTGACAAGGAACCTTGTGCACATCCCAACTCTCGATTTTGTGCCCCGGCTCGCCAATGCCCCATTATGGACCCAGCCTGGGAGGCCCCAGAGGGTGTCCCCATTGACGCCATCATCTTTGGAGGCCGCAGACCCAAAGGTAAACAACATGTCGGCTTCGTGCCTTCTTGGTAAAAGTTCTAGCTCTATCTTAAGACCTATCTCCTCCTTGTACTTAAAGCTCAGATAGCCTCAGCCTGGATCTCCAGCTGTAGCTGTCTGTCTCCAGAGTTTTGGTTAATGTAAAATTAGGGGGAAGTATGGGGTCTGGAAATAGGATAGCTGAAGTCCTAGGAGAGAAAGACTAAGAGCCAAGATTAGCAGAAGGGATAGAGTGAGGGTCCAAAGGAAAGGGCTGCCTGTGACCCTGTTCACTGGTGTTCTAGGGGTTCCCCTGGTATATGAGGCTTTCAACTGGCGTCATGGGGTGTTTGTAGGCAGTGCCATGCGCTCTGAGTCTACTGCTGCAGCTGAACACAAAGGTGAGCACCCTCTCCATTGCTCCCCGTCCTCTGTGTGCCCACATCACCTCCTGTCTGCTTTCCTGTGCCAGACCTTCCTCCTGCCCACCTCTGGAGTCTTCAGTGTCCCCACCTCTTCCCACTTTTGTCTTTTCCCCCATCCCTTCTTTTCACCTGCCCTGAGGATATTCCAGAACCACGAACCTTTCATGCCTTCCTCCAGTTGGATGCAGGATGCCCTTCCCTTCCCCAGTGAGGAAGAAGATTCCTTATCAGTTCTGTTTCCCTCCTCAGGGAAGATCATCATGCACGACCCATTTGCCATGCGGCCCTTTTTCGGCTACAACTTTGGGCGCTACTTAGAACACTGGCTGGGCATGGAGGGACGCAAGGGGGCCCGGCTGCCCCGCATCTTCCACGTTAACTGGTTCCGGCGTGACGAGGCAGGCCACTTCCTGTGGCCAGGCTTTGGGGAGAATGTTCGAGTGCTAGACTGGATCTGCCGGCGGTTAGAGGGGGAGGACAGTGCCCGAGAGACACCCATTGGGCTGGTGCCAAAGGAAGGAGCCTTGGATCTCAGTGGCCTTGGAGCCATAGACACCACTCAGCTATTCTCGCTCCCCAAGGACTTCTGGGAACAGGAGGTTCGTGACATTCGGAGCTACCTGACAGAGCAGGTCAACCAGGATCTGCCCAAGGAGGTGTTGGCTGAGCTGGAGGCCCTGGAGGGACGTGTACGCAGAATGTGACCGGAGGCTCCAGGCTAGCAAGAGAGCACACTGCCACCCATCTCGGAATAGGAGAGCCATCAGGCTTGCAGAAAATATGAGCAAATCGATGTTAACATCTTCTGGGCGCCATGAGACCAGGTCACAGACCTTCCCCCACACACTCAATAATAAGAAATGCTCATTTGTTTTACATAATATTCGTGCTGTTTTCATTTCCCACCTATCTTCATAGGCTTCCCTCTAACACCAATCTCACAATCTTCTTATGCAGCCCCTCCAAGCAGCTGGCACCCCAGCATAGTTTGGCACAGCCTGGTGGAATCGGGATCTGTCTCACAGGCAGCTCTACCACTGGGTCACATAAGTAGGAATTGCTGGGAGAAGCACTCTATGTCCCAAGCTTTTTAAAAGGTGGGGCCTCAGCCAGCTGCTTAGTACAGCCTCCAGGCCTAAAATTCCTGATCTCCCACTCAGACACACAGAAGCCTCTATAACCCATTCTGCAGTGAAGTGGGTACATTGTCAGTTCTCAAACCTGCTCTTCCCACTGCCTCACCTGGAATTGGGAGTCACAAAGTATTCATGAAAGTATATTCAGTGTTAAGACAGCTAACACTTCTATAGCACCTTCTGTGTGCCAGGCATTGTTCCAAGCACATTACAAAATAACCCTTTGAAGGAGGTACAATTTACAGATAAAGAAGCAAAGGCACAGAGACATCAAGTAATTTGTTCAAGGCCATGCAGCTAGCAAACAATAGAGCCAAGGGTAAATAATAACTGCATAGACATACCTCTCATAGCTGTACAGACTTTTAGAACTCTAAGGACCTTAAAAGTCACCTATTCCATACTTTTCAAACTTAAAAGTGCATATGAATCACCTGGGGGTCTTATTAAAATGCAGATTCTCACTCAGCAGTCTGGGATAGCCTGGAGATTCTGTTTTTCTCACAAACTCTTGGGTAATGCTGATGCTGCCAGTCTGGGGACCACAGTTTGAGCAGCAAGGCCTTAGCCTAAACTCTGAAATCAACTCTGGAGAGAAACCAGAAAGACAGCAATCGTCCCACATGAATCAGGGACATCAACGTAGGGTAGTTTAACCTGTGATTTGCATCAGGCTGAATAATGTATAAACTGGGGTGGGTAAGGTGGAAGTCTATACCCAGAAAATGAGAAAAAACTTCAACAAATAAAATGTAATTATTGGGAACTCCCTCAAAGGAAAGATCTGGAGGAAACACCAAGCATTCTCATAGAAAACAGTTAATGACCACCTACAACTGGTAAAATGGGGCAGAAAAAAATTTAAAAGTCAGAGAGGATTGTATGCTAGAACACTTTGTAATGGAGTATATTACACTTAAAAACATATAGCCAAATCCCCAGCTTCATAAATAGTATGTGATAACTGAAACAATACCATCAGGGGCAGCATGGCACAGATACTAAGCACTCCAATAGACTGGAGCTGGGGGTACCTCTCAGTTTCTATATCTGTAAAATGGGAATGAGCCTATCTCTCACAGTGTGGGTGGGAGGATTAAGAGTCAGAGGAGCAAAGCACTCAGAACTATGCCTGGCCTCAAGTAACAATTTAATACATGCTAGCCCGTCCTCACCTTTCCTCTCTATGATAATTATGGTAGGTCCCATAAGACTGTGTTATATAAGGCTGATTCTACAGTTTAAGAGGGAAATGAGCAATGTAAATAAAATTTAGGGGAAGAAAACAGATTCAGAAAGAAGTCCCTCCAGGAAAGAGGCAGGGAACCGGGATTCCAGGCATACTTCTAGTATCTAAATGCACAGGGACAGGGAGGAATTAGCCTTAAAAATGATTTTTGCCAATTAGAATAAAACTGGGCTGCATGCCCTTCAACTCCAGATAAATGCTAAAATATAGTTAACACGTTTTAATTAACCTATTTAAAAATAAATACAGATGCAGAAAACCATACAAAACAAAGATACAGCTTAATAAACTATTATAAAGTGAACACTGTTGAAACCACCATCCAGGGAAGTAAATAGTTCTTTGCGGACACAAAAAGCCACCCTACCCCATATTTCCACTTCTACCACAGCCCCTCCCTCCTGCCATAAGTGGATACTATGGTGAATAGTAATCACTTCCTTGCTTTTGTTTTGGTAGTTTTATCAACCAAATGTGCATTCTTAGACATTATAGTTTAGCTTTGTCCATTTTAAAAATTTTCATATGTATGTTTTTTAAGTCTATCAATCTACAGTTTCCCCCTTCACTACTTTTTTTTTTTTTTTGCTTCCATTTAGCCATTGAAGAATCCAGGTCTAGATATTCAATACCTACATTCACTAGGGATTGCAAAACAACCATATTCGAATTCTGTCATAATAGTTGGAATACTTTTATAAAAGGACTCTTTCCTTTATCTACTATTTCATTTATTACCCTAGGAGTAGTTTATGTAAGAACAGCAAGATTGGGCTGGCCAGTTAGCTCAGTTGGTTAGAGCGCAGCCTTATAACCCCAAGATTATGGGTTTGGATCCCCAGACAGGCACAAAAAAAGAAACAGAACAGCAAGATAACTGCTTAATTCTTTTCCTTTATTTACCATCTTCAAAATAATGATTTGGTTTCCTATCATCCTTCAAAAAGGTGACCAGTTACTTACACACATACACACACACACCATTATGGACTCATAGATTTAATCACACTTAATGTTTATTAAATTATCCTTATTAATGCCCAAATTGTCCCACCTTTGGCCATGGGAGCTCGGCTCCTGAGTCCTTTTGACATGACCCTGATAGTTCCTGCTTGCTTCCTCCCTATCTGCTATGACAAGCTGCTCTACACTCATCTTGTACATTTCCTGCCCCAGACTTGGAATCAGCCGTTTCTCCAAGAAGCTCTGGATTCTTTCCGTGGGAAATGGTATTTTAAGACCATAATCTGGGTGCTAGGAGTGTTCATTGTTACAGGATTGGTCATTGTTTCTAGACCTTTTCAGTGGATAGAGAGGAAGATAAAATGCCTCATGAGTTCATACTGATACTTCCTATTCAAAATGAGGGCTAAAGGGTTTTTATTTCCTCTATATTCCATCTGTAGCTCCTATCTTCCACTCCAAAAAATGTGGTTAAGGACACAAGATGAGAGTATTAGAATATCGGATACTCAATTGCTTTCTAATCAACACATTTCACTTTAAGCCCCTGGATAAATTAGCACACAGAGAATGATACAAGAAGACAATGTATAACCATTTATATGGGCATCAGTCACTTTGGAAGAGTGAACTTTCCCTTCACGTTGCCCAGAGATGTACACGTGCCCCAGGAGCTCTGTGAAGTTACCAGGCTGGGGGCTGGTGGCTAGGGTAGGGGAGAAGCCAGACAGGGCTATGCAAAGCATGGAAATTTTGTTTTCCTTCTCTCCTCTCCAGACCAGTCCGCCCTCTAGTGGAGATGCTTAAAAAAAGGAGCCACGGGCGGGTCGGTGGCTCACTCCGGAGAGTGCGGTGCTGATAGCACCAGGGCCACGGGTTCGGATCCCATATAGGGATGGCCGGTTGGCTCACTGGGTGAGCGTGGTGCTGACAACACCAAGTCAAGGGTTAAGATCCCCTTACCAGTCATCTTTAAAAAAAAAAAAAAAAAAAAAAGGAGCCAGGCTAAGGCAGGTCAGACAGGAAGTCAATTAGTCATATTTACTTAGCAATGACCAGAAATAGTCTTAAAATGGGTGCTGAAAGTAGAAAACCTTCCTGTGGCTTTAAGTGACTTTTAAATGTAGCTGGAGTGAGTAGAGGCTGCCCAAATGAAAAGCACTTTACAAACTGCCACCCAGCAACATGCCAAATTTCAAAATCAAGACAGGAAAGGCCAATGAAGTGTTCCATTATATTTAATTATAATTAAATGCCATTTTATTTCTTTCAATAAAACATAGTGTACCCTAAAATACAAATGCTTATATACATTTTGAAAAATATTATAGGTCACAAATGACATAATCAAGTTCATAGGCTTAAAAATCTTTTACATGCAAAAATTAAACAATGGATCCAGTGATGAATCCTATATTCTTTAGCATTTCACTTAATGTTAAGGAGGACTCATTTTGGTCATAAAACCTCAGTTTTTGTTTTTGTTTTTAACATTTACCATGACTTTTAAATTTTTATTCAATAATGTACAAGTTCCATATTACAAGAGCTTAAATTAACAAGATTTTATTCAGGTTTAAACTAGATTTGTAAGTGCTAAGGAGAAGGGTAAAGAAATAATCAAAAAACAAATTATTAAGTAGATGAGTTTAACAGAAGGGTTTTTTTTTTGGTTTTTCTAGACTTCAGTTGTTTGAATTGATCATAATCCTTTGTTCATGCTACACCTTTGTCATTGGTTCTCACAATGCCTTCTCCACTTTACGATTTATTTAATGTTTTTTGGGGTTTTTTTGGTGACTGACAGGTAGGGGATCTCAAACCCCTTGACTCTGGTGTTACAAGGTGGCGCTCTAGCCAACTGAACTAATGGGCCAGCCTTGTTTAATGATTTAATTAACCTGGATATTTTTATACTTTTTAATGCAAAATCGAAATCATACTCTTTTTGCATACACCGTGATATGTCACAGGAAGGACTACCACCTTTTTTAAAATAACGTATCTTGCACAATTTCCCACAGTGTAAAAATAGAAGACTATTTTAATGCCTACCAGGTATTTCTATGTCTCTTCCATATGGCTCATAATTTGTTAACCAATCCTGTATTGTATGATATTTGGATCTATTTTGTTTCTGGGGTTGCAGCATTATCAATAATTTCTATGCAGAACGTAAATCTTTACGCAGGTCCAGAACAGATTCCTGGAAGCGGTACCACCGGGTCAAAGTGCAAGGCTGTGAGGAAGGGGGTTTGACTTGTGAAGATAAAACTTCCCTCAGATAAGAAATTCTCCTGGGAAGGTGCAGAGATGGAAATAAGTAAGGCATTTACAGGTATATTTGCCTGGCAGGAGAATCAAAAAAATGAGGTTACTAAACAAACAAACAGAAAACCAGGTTTGGAAGTTTGTATTTGAAAGAATAAACAATAGCGAACCACTTGTGGGTTCTTAAGAACTAAATGCTGTTAGAGGAGATTTCCGCAGATCAACTAGCGGGAAAGGCATGGAGTAATGAAAATTTGATTTGGGGTGGTGACTGAAAACGATCTCAAGCGGAACATTAAAGCGAGCATAGGAGCCTTCTAAGCGCAGAGACCATGAAGCCGACCCCAGTGATAGGCTCCGGTCTAGCGATCTAGTGACCAGGAGACTTCACCCGCAGGACTGACCCCACTCTGCCCTCCCTGAGAGAATGAGACCCAGAAGGAGGGCCTAGGAGAACTATGGACCCTCGCTGCCCTTCCTTCCCTCGGGGGGTGGGCGAAGGGAAACTCCCAGCACTTTTAATGGAGTGTGCTCTAGGGGCGCTGATGTGCAGCTCGGACCCGGGGCTTTTGCACCCAGCACCGCGAGGTCACTCGACCCACAGGCCTCCGCACCCTAGCCTGGGCAAGGATCCCGACACGTGGCAAGTCCCGGCCTTGGACTCAGTCCTGTTACTCATAAACCCGCAGGAGGGGGTAAGGGGCAGCGCGCACGCACACCCTGGACCCGCGGCCTGGGGCGGAGAAGCACCGCGAGGACCAAGGGTTTAGGGAAGGTCTGCAAATCCCCGAGGGCCAAGACAGCGTCTAAAGGGACGACGGAACCGGAAAGGCCTTAGAGGCCCTTGGGTGTATTAGTGAGAGTCTGCAAAGACCGCGGAGAAAAGCCAGGGACCGTCTAAAAAGTTGCCACAGCAGGTAAGGGGAAGCCTAGAAAGGGCCGTTCCCACAAGAACAAGACTTCCGGAAGCCAAATCCGGAAGGAGTGTGTGAAAGCTGGATCCCCACCTGTGACGTGAACACACCCCAAAAGTTCCAGGCACCCCTTACGTAGGGCCCCCTGGAGCTATAGCCAGCCAAAAGAACGGCTCGAGCTGGGGCCCTAGGGCACTGTCCGAAAAGTGCGAAACCAAATGACCTTTAGGGATCGGCAGCAAATTGTATGCCTTGCTAAAAACCTCTCGGTAGCCAACCACCAACCGTTTCTTTTGTAAGCCCCGCCTCTCAGCCTTTAAGTCTTGCTTCGTCGTCTCTGATCCAGGAAGCTGCCAGTTTCCACAGGGAGCAAACACCCCTAGTCGGTCGCGCCCTTTCTCCTCCCCTCAGGCCCCTTACGCGCTTTCTTCCGCCCACCTATCAATCACTGTGCTCCCCGTCCAGTTAGCGGGCTACGGGGGCGGGGCCTCCAGGAGCGTCCCGTGACGTCTGCAGCCCGCCTGCCGGGAAGCCGGGAGGCGCGTGACGGAGGCGCGTGACGGAGTAGCAGTTGGCAGGCGCGGCAGTGTCAGTCGGTGTAAACAAGGCCTCGCGCCGCTGCGGGTCCGGCGACCGCTCCTGACTGGTGGGTGGTCTCTTGCAGGGCCGTAACCGCCGGCTTCAGTGGGAGGTGCTTCTTGGTTCCTCCCCCCCTTGGCGTACACACCCCCGGCACACCACGTGGGCGTGAGGCAAGGAAGAAGGGGGTGTTAGGACGAATTCTAACCTCGTTGGCTGTAGCTGCTGCCGGCTCTCGTAAAGGAGCGCTCTGATTGGTCGGTAAGGGGGGTGTTGGGGGGGGTCTCTGAGTCCTAAGATCCCTGATTGGTTAGATGGGGCGCCTTCTTCCGTAAGGGGTTTTGATTGGCCGGCCAGAGAGGTTACCGGGGACCTCCAGGGACTTTGATAGGTGAGTTTGGGGTAGAAAACTGAGAAATTTCTCTTCAAAGGATTCTGATTGGTGAGCTAGAGTAAGGCCTTAGGCTTCACTCTTTTATCTTTGCTTCACAGGATTGGTAAAGGCTTGTGTTCCCGAAGCCTTGGGAGTTGTCATAGTCTAGAGAGAAGGGATCTCAGTCCTAGGAAGGGTCACCCTCCTAGAGATAGCTACCGACCAATCTCAGGAGACCCTGGTATTTCTAGAGCAGGCTTTGCTTTCACCAAACCCAAGGAGGGTTCTGAAGCCCCTGCACAGAACCTAAGAATGCTGTGACCAGAAGATGGGATCTCGAAACAGCAGTAGCGCAGGATCCGGGTCTGGAGACCCCTCCGAGGGATTGTCCGGAAGAGGGGCTGGCCCACGTCGGAGTGAGGAAGAGGAAGAGGATGAAGATGTGGATCTGGCCCAGGTACTGGCCTATCTCCTCCGCAGGTAACTTACCCTGTGGTGTGATCCCACCAGGTGACACCACAGTCCCTTGATCCCAACTCCAGGCAGGAAAGTTACAGGGGATAGGGAATGGGATTAGCCCAGGACAGGTGTTCTGTTTCAGCAGAACAACTTTTACTTGCTGGGCACCATAGCGCTCAGCTCCATACCGAGTAAAAGTGGTTCTTGTTTAGAAAAGGTCACCAAGAAGACCCAGTCTTGTGTTTGAGAGTCTATTCAAGGGAGCCTCTTTGGCTATGATTACACAAATGTAATCTGTTTTCCAAGTAAGTAAATATGTGGGGGGGGGGGGCTAGTGGGAGAGGAGTGAAAAGTAGAATTGGGGAGGCAGGGTGTTAAACTGCAGTAAAGCATTCGACGTGCTATAAAAGGCCATGTGGATTTACTTGAAAAACAAGTTTAAATTAATCTAACTCTAACCCTGTTCTTGAGGAAAAAATACCTTGAAGGGAGTGACCACCAGGAATTGACTGGAAAAGGGTGCTGCTGGCTTTGTGTCTTTCCTTATGGCTCCTTCAGGAGACGATGAACTTGGGAATCCCTTCAGAATATTGTGTTCTATGGTGGACTCCCTGGGCAGAGGCTCAGAAGGAAAAAATCTCAGAATTTTTTAGCTCTCTGGCAAGTCAATTTAGCAGGTCTGTCAACCTCCACTGCATGTTGGGGTTCTCTACTCTTGCTTTAAGTGTAAGAATCAGTATCCTACTGTGCCTTAGAGGAAACTGAAAATAACAGTCAAGGTCTAGTAAGCCTCGAACCTCAAAGTGAGTACCAAGTGGTCTAAGAGCTGGATAGCCATTGACTCAGTTTGGTTGGTTTAGGGAAAGGGGTCCCCTCTTTTGTAATGGGGGGGGTCTTTCCACAGAGGCCAAGTGAGGTTGGTGCAGGGAGGAGGTGCAGCAAATTTGCAACTCATCCAGGCCCTCTCAGACTCAGAGGAAGAGCATGACAGTGCTTGGGATGGTCGTCTCGGGGATCGCTACAACCCGCCTGGTAAGAGGAAAGGTAGATGAAGACCCTTATGTCGGAAAACTTTCATTAGAAAACCTTTTTTAAATTTTGGTGAAGAATAGTAAAATGAAAGAAGAACATGAGATACGTCAGGGAATTGAGGGAGTCCTTACAGGCCCAGTAAATTATTCAGCCACACTGGGTGGGCTTGGACACAGTTCTACTAACTGTCCTCTGGGTCTGGAAGACCTAGGTTGAAACTTTTCCTGGTGCTCACAGTGGATGCAACCCCTGACACCCGGGAGCTGGAATGCAATGAGATCAAGACACAAGTGGAATTGGCCACAGGGCGACTGGGGCTTAGGCGGGCAGCCCAGGAGTACAGCTTTCCTCGAATGTTATACCAGGTAGGCCTCTCCACCTCCAGCCAGCCTGGCAGCAGGCCTGCCAGAGCAGCCAGAAGCTCTAACATCCCCAGAGAAAAAGGAAGTAAACTTTCCAAGGAAGCCTCAAGTCCTGGGGCTGGAGAGTTAGCCAGCCTGCATCGGAGTTCTGTGGGACAGACTGCTGTGCGTGGTGTCCATTTCTGTAGCAAGAGCAGTATCTTTGGAGGAGGGGGCTTGGTGTGACTGAAGTGGCCCTCTGTTTCTGCTAGCAATATTCCCCAATCCCTTCCATTTAGAGAGAACGGGGCCTCTGCCACCGGGGAAGCTTCTCCCTTGGAGAACAGTCTCGAGTGATGTCTCAGTGAGTATGGGGCTTGGTGGAGAGACTCTAAGGGCCAGACAGGTCTTATCTCCTAAACATTGAAGGGGTAGGTGTTAAAAGATTCTCCAAAATGCTAAGGTGGGCTAGCTGGTTAGCTCAGTTGGATAGAGCATGGTGTTGATAACACCAAGGTCCAGGGTTTGATCCCTGTACTGGCCAGCCACCAAAAAAATAAAATAAATAAGGAACAAAAAACAATATTAAGGTTAGGTTAAACGGAGTTGAAGCTTTGAGAGTAAACAAAGTGGAAAAGTGTAGAAATTTAGAGGATGGCAGAATGGATGAGAGACAGGAGATTATACACAAAGTCAAAGTGAAGAGTGCCCTTGTACTGACATTCCAGCTCTGTTAGGATTCTGCTAATTGGGACACTCATCCTGAGCTCCCCTTACCTTCACTTTTCCTCTCCTTCTCCAGTTTCTTGCCTAATGATCTGGGCTTCACTGATACCTACTCTCAGAAGGCTTTCTGTGGCATCTACAGCAAAGATGGCCAGATCTTCATGTCTGCTTGCCAAGGTACCAGAACTGGTCCTATATACTGTCTTTCTCTGGAACGAGGATCTCTCTTCCTGACTGAGGCTAGAAAGCCCCAGACCCAGAGAGCTCAGAACCTGGCTTAGAGATGCTTAGCCAGAGCATGTTTTCCATAATAAAGGGAAGACTCCACAAATACACTGAGAGAGGAAGGATACAAGGAAGATGTTCTATAATTCTGCCTGATCCCTTCTTATACAGACCAGACAATCCGAATCTATGATTGCCGGTATGGGCGCTTTCATAAATTCAAGAGCATCAAGGCCCGGGATGTAGGCTGGAGTGTCCTGGATGTGGCCTTCACCCCTGACGGGAACCACTTCCTCTACTCCAGCTGGTCTGATTACAGTGAGTATGCATCAGACTTTCTGTCTCTCTTTTAGGGCTGGGGCAAGGAGAGTTCCATCTCCTCTGAGCTGGGACTCTTTGCTTTGTCCTGGGAAAATCACTCCCAAAGTGCTCTGACATCCTTGCCGTTTGTTCCGACTATTCCCTAGCTTCACTTCCACTCTCCTTGCCCCAGCCCGAAAAGATTCTTGTTTCTCTTCTCTTAGTTCATATCTGCAACATCTATGGGGAAGGAGACACACACACTGCCCTGGATCTAAGGTACTGGTTTCCCTTTGTGGTCAGACTCATGAGAAACTTCTCAAGGAGGGCTCTCCAGGAGCAAACCTCCTGAATTGGAACTCCTGCTTAGGGGGAAAAGTATACTGATTGAGGGCTGGTCAGGTAGCTCATTTGATTAGAGCACAGCCTTATAACACCAAGATCACAGGTTCGGATCCCTAAATTGGTGAGACTCAAAAAAGAGAAATAATAATAATACTTGGGGCTGGCCACTTAGCTCATTTCAGAGAGTGTGGTGCTGGTAACACCAAGGTCAAGAATTTGGATCCCCTTACTGGTCAGCTGCCAAAAGAAAAAAAGAGAAAGAAAGAAAAGTATACTGGTTGCAAGTTTCCTTGTATGGATTCCTGGGAGGGAACCACCCATCCTGTCAGCAAGACAACCAGGGGAAAATAGATGGCTGCAGGATTGTTTCTGGATTCTCACTGAGGTGATTCACACTCTGGCACATATTGGCAGGACTTCTCCTTCCCCTCAGGATGTGCCTTATAATCCTCATCATATTCTCTGTAGATTAACAAAAGCTGAAGGGAAATCCACTTAACCCAGCTCCTTCTCCACTCTTCAGGCCTGATGAGCGTCGCTTTGCTGTCTTCTCCATTGCGGTCTCCTCAGATGGACGAGAAGTGCTAGGAGGGTGAGTGTTTGTGGGGGATGTCTCCCTCAATTAATGAAATAGGAGTTCTCCCAGAGATCAGGTCTGCTGTTACAGAGACTGCACCCTCCAAGGTCAAGGTTTGTGAATCGCTTCACTTCTTGCTCACTCTTTCCCCAGCACAAGATGGGAGGTCTCAGGCCTCCTTGAATACACAGCTAACTCTTCCCCCACTTCCTGTGTAAGAATAGACAAGGGTTTGCGCCTCAACAGGACTTCTCAGTGGGACTCTCAGTGGGATCCTAATAGCATTGGTCCTCTCATTCCTGGCTCCAGGACTCTCCTTATCCCTTCTCTTTCAGGGCCAATGATGGCTGCCTGTATGTCTTTGACCGAGAACAGAACCGGCGCACCCTTCAGGTATTGCTCCTGAGACTTAGAGCCTTAGCCTCCTAGTCTTTGGCCTACTATAAGACCCAGAAAGAAGTCTTAAGTATCCTGGTCTCCTTCTCCCCTAGATTGACTCCCATGAGGATGACGTGAATGCAGTGGCCTTTGCTGATATAAGCTCCCAAATCCTGTTTTCTGGGGGTGATGATGCTATCTGCAAAGTGTGGGATCGACGCACCATGCGGGAGGATGACCCCAAGCCCGTAGGAGCACTGGCTGGGCACCAGGATGGTATCACCTTCATTGACAGCAAGGTGGGCAGAGAGGCAGGACTGCACACCCAGGCTACTAAGGTTCTGATTGCCCAGGAGGGCATACAAGTAGACTGGTGTGGGAGCTTGACAAGCTCCTTATTAGCCAAGGTTTACAAGAGTTGGAGTTTAGAGAAGGGGCTAAAGCCAGGGAGCATTAGCTCCACCCGTACCCACCAGTCCTCAGGGAGCAGGGCAGGGCTTTCTGTACAAGAAAAGTAGAGTAGAAGACGATCTGTCTAATCCAGGATAGAACTGGAGACCCAGCCTTTACCCTGGGCAAAGAAAGGAAAACCTAGCCAGGGGGTGGAATCAGAACATTGAAGGTGAGCTCACCTGGGTGAAGAAAGATGTAAGCAAAGTCAGAGGATTGGCATTCTTACCCCTCCAACTAGAGAAGGAGAGCTAGACTGACAGGCATCGACATTTGCAAGCTCCAGTGCTTCATTATCCATCTTTGGATTCTCAGGGCGATGCCCGGTATCTCATCTCCAACTCCAAAGACCAGACCATCAAGCTCTGGGATATCCGACGCTTTTCCAGCAGGGAAGGCATGGAAGCCTC
This sequence comes from Cynocephalus volans, assembly GCF_027409185.1. Classification (NCBI taxonomy): domain Eukaryota; kingdom Metazoa; phylum Chordata; class Mammalia; order Dermoptera; family Cynocephalidae; genus Cynocephalus; species Cynocephalus volans. The sequence continues at coordinate 109,622,296 of NC_084462.1, forward strand.
ACGCCAGGCTGCCACACAACAAAACTGGGACTATCGCTGGCAGCAGGTGCCCAAAAAAGGTAAGAGTACAAGTAGAACTGGAGATCTGGAGTGTTAAGAGTCAGGGGTGATAGTTAAAATACTTCATCATGGGTGAGGCCTGGCATGGGCACAGTGGATTTGTTTGTAGCTGGGGAATCCTGGAGTCCTCCCCAACAATCCCCTTTGCCAGGCATTAACCCTTTATTTGCTGAACCATGGGGGTTCCAAGGGCTGGGGGCTGGGGGTCTCTTAGAACCAACTAATTCAAGTGTATTTCAGTATTGTAACAACCAACAGGACCATATTGGTGACTACTGACTGATATCAGGTAGGGAAAGAGCCACCAATTGAAAGGTGGAAAGGAAATTGTCTCTGGGCATCAATCTTTGCTAAGGACTGGTGGTACAAAACAATCCAGAAGCAGACTCCTTAACCTTTTGCTCTCCCTGCATCCCTATGCAGCCTGGCGGAAGCTGAAGCTCCCAGGGGACAGCTCCTTGATGACCTACCGGGGCCATGGGGTGCTACACACCCTCATCCGCTGCCGATTCTCCCCCACCCATAGCACCGGCCAGCAGTTCATCTACAGCGGCTGTTCCACTGGCAAAGTGGTTGGTAAGGATTGTGTCAGAATAGACAGCCTCAGGAAAGACAGAAATGTTTCTCTCACATTCCATCTCTAACCACTAGTAGCCACCCTAAAGAGTGCAGTGATGACCACAAGTGGAATTTAATTTAGCTTGGGGCACGGTAGGCTTAAACAGAGTAATAGAAAACATTCTATTCATCGGCATTTTAAATTAAGAAAAGGAACATAGAGTTCTAGCTAATAAATAATAGATTACCAAAAATATAGTTGGTTCTGTTTTTTAGCCAATCAAGGAAAGAGGTTGCAGATGAAAGGTAGGAGGGAATAGAGACAAAAAGAAAGATGCAAAAGGACAGCAGCAAGTAGTAAAGGATATAGTTGCTGAAGCAGAAGGAATGTAGGCAAAGAAACACAGGCACAGCTGCAGATGTAAGGAGCCTAAGGTGAAGCTGTAGCTAGGGAGGCACTCAAAGACCCATGGGGGAAGAGAGAGATGCACGCTGACCAGACAACAGCAGATGCACACGCCCGCAGACAGCCTGCTGGTCGCTTTTGTGGTGCTTTTTGTATCTTGCTAAAGGCTTTAAAGCCACTGCATTTTCTTTTTTTTTTTTTTAAAGATGACCAGTAAGGGGATCTTAACCCTTGGCTTGGTGTTGTCAGCACCACGCTCAGCCAGTGAGCAAACCGGCCATCCCTGTATGGGATCCGAACCTGTGGCCTTGGTGTTATCAGCACCACACTCTCCCGAGTGAGCCATGGGCCAGCCCCGCCACTGCGTTTTCTTAACTGTAGGCCCTGTGAAATTTAGCTAAGGGCCAGAGATACCCATGCTCTACTAGACCCTACTCTCAACCCAAGATAGGGAAAGGAACAGAGGAAAGGAGAAGAAATAATACAGTCCTCCCGTGTGGGCTTTGCTCCCATGAAAAAGCAGGAAGTCGCCTGAGAAGTCAGTGGTGCTTCTCAGGGGGAGGTGAGGGGTGGCTTGAAGGTCCTGTGGCAGCCCCCCTCCACTCCAGCCTTTCCTGGACAGTGTACGACCTCCTTAGCGGCCACATTGTGAGGAAGCTGACCAACCACAAGGCCTGTGTGCGTGATGTCAGTTGGCACCCCTTTGAAGAGAAGATTGTCAGCAGTTCGGTGAGGATGCAAGGGTTAGTGGGGCTGGCACATGTCTGGGGGCTAGACCCGAGAGGAGGCAGCACCCCCTGACTACTTGCCACCTTCTGCCCTGCAGTGGGATGGGAACCTGCGTCTGTGGCAGTACCGCCAGGCTGAGTACTTCCAGGATGACATGCTGGAGTCCGAGGAATGTGCCAGTGTCCCCAGTCCAGTTCCCCACCCTTCTACAGCCTTTTCCTCACCCTAGTAGTCTGACCTCAAGCCCCATACAGGGTGAACTTCTCTACAAGCTCTCTGCTTCCTCCCTTTCTCCTTTCCGGGGAATGCTTGGAGTAATCACTGGCATTGGATGGGGAGAAACAGAAGCCCCTGCTCTGGGCCCCAGCTGAGCCCTAGAAGATCCTCCTCATAGGGTGGGGCAGAGTGGTCTCTTCATGTGCTCACACCCAGTTGCCTTGGGTCCCTATCTCTGGCCAGGGTCCAGCAGGACTGCAATTATTTGGGGCGTGGCCTCTGCCAGCAAGAGAACTGTCTTAATTGTTTTTAATCATGTTTGGGTGTTATGTGTTGGCTCCTAGAGTCAACACTGAGGCCAGGCTGAAGGGACCTGTCAGCCAGGTCCTTGTTCAGGTCTTCTCATTGAGGATTAGACTGGCCAATCACAGGGCCAGGTGTCCTGGCCTTTGTTCCTGAGGTTTTAGGGGAGGGTGGGGTGGGTAGGGGTGTTTCTTCAGCACCCTCCTGGGGTGGGGATTATGTCTCCTTTATGTCTGGATCTTTGGGGTAGGACAGGCTGTGGTGTGAGAGGCAGGAGTCTCCAGAAGCTCCATGTGGCCCCACACAGGGCAGGCCCTACCTTCCCAGAGGGTCCCATCCTGCTGGAGGCCACAAGCTTGAAGGAAGAGGGCTGAAGTAGGATTTCTCTGTCCTCTCACCAGCTTTGGCTCCCTCAATAAACTCTCTGTGGGAACCTGACTTAGTGTCTGTCTCTGTCTCTCTGTCACTCTTTTGTCCTATCTGAGGTCTTTCATCCTCTCACTTCAAGAAAACAGTTTCAATAAAGCCTTCAGGTATGCTCCTCTGTGGGAGAAAACACCCCTTTGATGCCCCAAGATGAAGGGAAATACCAAAATCATTTATTAGCTGAGGCTTGTGACAGACCCTCACCCACCCACCTCAGAAACTTTCCAACAAGTAGACATCAACATAGCAGGGGATAAGCACATTTTTGGTTAGAGCCCAGGAGTGGCCACATCAACTGTGCTCTGGGGAGGGCCCTGGAGCTGGTTCAGTCTTCAGGAGAGGTAGCCCATGAATGCAGAGCCAGGAAGAACCTGGTGGCACTGACGCCAGGCCCCATCTGGGCTCTTCACACTCAGAACCTCATGCCCCAGAGCAAACCCATGGTCACACTCAGCTCTGACTAGGTCTTTCCCCACAACATTTCATGCTCTTTAATGCAATTTTCAAACCAGGGTACACACCTCCAGAGGTGCTTACAGATTTTCACAACAAGGGGTATTTCACAGTGAAATAATTTTAAAAGAATGAACTGTCCAGATCGTGAGCCTCCATATATTTTTTTTCCTCAAATTGATCTGCCTATTGTGAAGCTACCATGCCACATCTTCTTTCCCACCTTCCCTTTTCAGTCCCCCTCTGCCATTTCACTCTAGAGATGCCACCATCTCACCCAGAACCTGTATTGCTTCAGCATGACAAATTAAAATTGTTAGTATCCTTAAAGCCCCATTTGATCAAGGCCCCACAGACCATCCATTCTTCTCGGTAAGAAATGCATTTCCAGTATAATTTTATGTTGTTATCAAAATGTGTAAAATGTTTGTTTTACTAATAATATAGTTTGTAGTTTTAACAATTATAATGAAAATTCAGTCCAAAAGAAAAATATTTTAAGTCTCAGGGCTTTATGGTCACAGGAAATTTTTTAAATTATATACTTTGTAAAGGAGTGTGATAAATGGTCAAGAAAAGACTTTTAAGCATACCATATTAGGATAAATTCTGCAGGGGAAATAGAATGGAAATCTGATTTCCAACTTAAAATCTTGTTACATGTTTTTTTAAATGAATAATGATGAGCTACCTAATCACTGTAGTATTTAGATTTCATTGGATATATTTGAAAGACTGATATAATAGCTTTCCTTTGAAATACAGTCATCCTTGGTATCCACAGGGGGATTGGTTCCAAGACCCCCTGCTGATATCAAAACTCACAAATGCTTAAGTCCCCGATATAAAACGGTGTAGTTTCTGCATATAACCTATGTACATCCTCCTGCATACTTCTTTATTTTGGGCAGTTGGCTGGAATGTGGATCTGAACCTTCCTACATACTTTAAGTCATCTTTAGATTACTTATAATACCTAATACAATGTAAATTCTATGTAAATTGTTGTTATACTGTTATTTTTTAAATTGTATTATTTATTGTTATCTTTTTTTTCCCCTAAACATTTTTGACCCACGGTTTGTTGAATCTGTAGATGCAGAACTGTGGGTATGGAGGGTTGACTGCAGTATATATAATACACTGGAAATGATTTCTTTGCAACTATTTAAAATTACAATGAAAAATTTTATCAACTTGAAAATGTGTGAGGAGGGCTAGCCGGTTAGCTCAGATGGTTAGAGCATGGTGTTATAACACCAAGGTCATGGGTTTGGGTCCCCCATACCATCCAGCTGCCCCCACCCAGCCATAAAAAAAAAAAATGTGTGAGAGCGTCTGTAGGTCTTCAAAATTCTTTTATAGGGTCCATGAGCAGGAAGACTTGAAGGCCACTATGCCAAGGTAGGATCTGGAAGGAACCTGATTGATTATCTACTCTGTCTTGATCAATTTACAGATGAAGGCACTGAGCACCAAGGAGGGTCAGTTGATTTTCCCAAAATCACACAGTTGAGCTCAGAACCCAGACATCTTTGCTTGTTCATTCCTTTCACTACTTCCATAGTGCTGTGAAATCCCACCACCAGCTTTGAGGAATGAGAAAGGAAGACAAAAAGTGATCTCGAAACGGTTACTGAATAACACCGGCTTCTCCTTGGGAAGGCTGCACTCTACTCTGCCACTTCAGTGGTCAGGCTTGGGGACCAGGGCTTGTGTGGGGCAACCAGAGGCCCAGAGTAATTGGTTGGAGGACAGGACCTAAGGTTTTGATGGACTCCAGACAGGGGATTTTTCTTCTAGGGTCTCCTTTTCTCCCTGTCACCTAGAAGTAAACCTGATCTTAGGGCTCTGAGGGTCAAGTCTGGGCCACTACCATCTCAAACAGGATGCAGACACCTTCCTCAGGACTCTTGGACTTCATCTGTCGGTCACCATAATAGACATACAAATGTAATGGTGCCCCATAAGATGTGATACCCTGTGCACTGCACAACCACCAGTTTACATAACAGCCCTTGGCCAAACTAGCCCCTTAGAGCCCCTCAGTCCAGACAGGAGCTGGGGCAGCACCAAACCACTGGGGTCACAGTGCACTGAAGTGGACACCCCTACTGATATGCTTCCTGAGGCTGGAGGTGGATATAGTGCTGTGCACAACCGCCTTGCTGCATCCTGCAGTGGTGGGCTCGTGCTCAGAACCCCAGAAGGGCCTGACCACAGCGATGACAATGACTTCCAAGATTTGTTTAGTTTTATCTTCCTGACCCCTAATTTCCCTGTGGAGCAAATGCATGGTAAAGTTGGGGTGGGGGAGGGGGTTTGGGGCCCACCAAAGACAGGCAGACCCAAGCAGGCTGTGGACAGTTCAGCCCTGGCTCTGATACATGAACTAGAACATTGTGGGAGCTGAAGACACGGGGCTAACAGGAAAGGACATATGCTGCTGTCAGAACACACACTACACACCCGAGGCCAGGACCCTGCTGACGTGGCAGCCCTCCACCCTGGCCCCGTACTGCCCCCCGCCCCCTCCCCCGCCTGCCAGCTGCCAACAGGGCTCTGCCCTATGTCTGCTACACCTGTCACTGCCTGTCCTTGTCTGGGGGGGCACCCATCAGCCCCTCCACGGCTGCCCTGTGGAGCAAGCAGTTAGCGGGGAGGGGAGGGAACATGGAGCGAGGACCAGTGGTGGGGGCAGGGCAGGGGGCTGGGGCCCGAATCCAGGCACTGCTGGGCTGCCTGGTTAAGGTGCTGCTTTGGGTGGCCTCTGCTTTGCTGTACTTTGGAAGTGAACAGGCCGCCCGCCTCCTGGGTAGCCCCTGCTTACGGCGCCTCTACCATGCTTGGTTGGCAGCAGTGGTTATCTTCGGGCCCCTTCTGCAGTTCCATGTCAACCCTCGGACTATTTTCGCCAGCCACGGCAATTTCTTCAACATGTGAGTCCACTGAAGGCCGTGGGTGCCGGCGTTCTGGGATCCCAACTCCCCTCTCCAGGCTTCTGTCCTCCTGCCAGTCTGAACACTAAAAATAGTCTAGGAGGTTGAGAAGGTTGGAGGGGGAGGGGAGGAGAACCCATGGGGGTGCTGGGAGAAGGACTGAAGAGGAAATGTGGATCCTAGAATGCTGAATGGTGCTCTAAGGAGAAGGCAAAGTTTAAACGGTTGGGAAGTTGTAAAGGGTGCGGGAAAGAGAGAAGCAGTGATGGTCTGTGGGATTGTGGAGAGAGCAGTGATGGGAGCACAGAGCAGGGTGGGGAGATGGGGCTGAGGATCTCAGTAGCCTCCCCTCTTCTCTGCCCACAGAAAGTTTGTGAATTCGGCCTGGGGCTGGACATGCACCTTCTTGGGGGGCTTTGTGTTGCTGGTGGTGTTCCTGGCTACACGGCGCATAGCAGTGACCGCCAGGCACCTGAGCCGACTGGTGGTGGGGGCAGCCGTGTGGCGGGGGGCCGGCCGGGCCTTCCTGCTGATTGAGGACCTGACTGGCTCCTGCTTCGAGCCTCTGCCCCAGGGCCTGCTGCTCCACGAGCTGCCCGACCGTCGCAGCTGCCTTGCAGCTGGCCACCAGTGGCGGGGCTACACCGTCTCCTCCCACACCTTCCTGCTCACCTTCTGCTGCCTGCTCATGGCTGAGGAAGCAGCAGTGTTCGCCAAGTACCTGGCCCATGGGCTGCCTGCCGGCGCCCCCCTGCGCCTTGTCTTCCTGCTCAACGTGTTGTTGCTGGGCCTCTGGAACTTCTTGCTGCTCTGTACCGTCATCTATTTCCACCAGTACACTCACAAGGTGGTGGGCGCCGCAGTAGGCACCTTTGCCTGGTACCTCACCTATGGCAGCTGGTATCATCAGCCCTGGTCTCCAGGGAGCCCGGGCCATGGGCTCTTCCCCCGCCCCCACTCTAGCCGCAAGCACACCTGAAAGAAATAAAAGCACATCAGGCCTGGCTCTGGCTCCTCACATCATTTGGCTGGGACCTGGAAAGGGAGGAAGGGTAGGAAAATGGTCTGGTAGTCACTGGGGTTCCTGAGCCATTCCTTGCTGTCATCACCCTTGAACGTCCTTCCTTATGGTTGACCGCCATCCCTCCTGTTATCCTTTCAGCCTCCTAGTATTTGTAGACTTCCAGCTATCTGGGGCTGTGATACCAAGGAATGGCACTGCTAAGGCAGGAGAGAGTGCCTTAGGTGTGGGCATCCTTGTACTGGGTGGGTGCTCCATCTCGAACCTGATCAATTTGTTTTTCCCACCTTTTCCACTGAATCTCCCCTCTGCCTTCCTCAGGGGCCTGCCTATCTGGGCACCCATTCTGGGGACCCTTCCTACCCTATCTTCCCCATAAGTGATCTGTGTGTGTCCCTTTATTTAACAAATGTTTATTGAGCCAAGCATAGATCCAGGCCATGTGAATAACACAAACAAGGTTTCTGTTGTTTAGGGTTTCGTGAGCTAACTGGGGGAGGCAGATGATAAACACACAAATAATAATAGAAAACTCTCACACTATGCTTACTCTGTGCCAGTCACTTTCCTAAGTGTCTATAAGGTTTTTTAAATATAAATTAACACCTTTAGTTTTCACAACCACACTGTGAGGTAGGTTTAGTAGTGTTCCCATTGTAAAGCTGCGAAAACTGAAGCACAGAGGTTAAGTAACTTGATCACAGGTAATAGAGGAGCCAGGATGATAAACCCAGGCAATATCAGGTGCATTATCTGTGCTCTAAACTGGAGATTAGCAAACTATGGCCCTCCTGTGGCCAGTTTTAGTATGGCCTGTGAGCTAAGAACAGCTTTTTTCATTTTTAGATGGCTGGAAAAAATCGAAGAATAATAATATTTCATGACACATGAAAATTACATGAATTTCAATTTCTAGTGTTCATAAATGAAGTTTTATTGCAACCCAGCTGCACTAATTCATTTACATATGGCTGCTCTCCTGCTACAATGGCAGAGTTGAGTAGTTGCTACAGACACTGTAAGGCCCACAAAGTCTAAAATATTTACTATCTGGCCTTTTACAGAAAAAGTTTGCCAAGCCCTGGTTTAAACCACTACATTATTCTGTCTCAAAAAATAAACTGGCTAATATTAGAGATAAGTGCTATGAGGGTACTAAAATAGGCTGATTTGTAATAGAGAGACTTGAAGGGAGGTTCTTTATAAAGGATGGTGGAGAAAGATATCTCTGAAGTGACATTTGAGCTGAGAACTGAATGACAACACCCAGGGAAAGGGTGTTTCAGGCAAAGGGGTTAGCGAGGGCAAAGACTGTGGCAGGAATGAACAGGACACTTTTGAGAAACAAATGGAAAGCCCAAGCAATTGCAAGTGTAATGAACAAGGGGGAAAGCATAGAAAGTGAATTTGAAGGGGAGACAGATCCAGTCAGGCCGTGAAGGGAAAGCCCTTTAGATTTCATTCAACAGGAAGCTGAGAGAGGGTTTTAAACGAGAGAGGCCTAAACCCGCTGCTCTGTGAGAGTGGGTAATAGAGGCAGGAGGGAGTTGATTGCGACTTGGATAGGGATGGTGGAGTGTCTAAGTGTCGCCGCATGGGCCAGAGGATGCCCGTGGAGCCAGGGGCCGGCGCTGGCAAGGCTAGGGAAGAGAGGCCAGGTCTTGTTCCATCTCCGAGAAAAGATGGAAGAGCCCCAGGTAAGGCTTATCACTGTCCCAGGCCGAGCGGAAGAAGGAGAGGGCCGGTGTGGAGTCAGGAGCAGGGGAGTCGGGCAGCAGGGAGATAGGAAGCGGGAGGTGGAAGGTGGGGCGAGGAGAGATGGCACCGGCCGGGGGTCTGGCGGCGGGGAGCGAGAGCAGAGACGGGGCGGACGGGTGGGGAGGCTGGGCGGGCGAAGCAGTAGGCGGGGAGTCGAGAGTCAGGCAGAGATGCGGAAGCTGGAAGACAAGGGTCGGGGGGCGGGGAGGGGAGGAGGTGGGTGGGCGCGCGCGCTCTTCTGGGACTCTCGGGGGAGCCCCGCCTCGGCTGCCTTCCTCGAGGCTCCGCCCCTCTCCTCTCTCGGGTCTGTCCCCGCCTCCTCCAGTTCTCCACTCCCCACTCGCCAGGAAGGCCGTGCGGGCGGCGAGCGCTGCTTTCGCTTTCCCTTCCCCGTGCCCACTCCTCGGTTCTCGTGCAGCGCTCGGCCCCACGCCCCGGCCATGGCCACGCTCAGGGTCCAGCCTGAAGCCCAAGCCAAGGTGAGCGCTATGGGTCCAAGGAAGGGCCCGGTAGGGAGGCGTGGCTCCGAGAGGCTGCGGGCATCCCGGACCCGCCCCCCAACCCCCACACGAGTCGGGGTCGGTCAACCGAGCCTACGTGCCAGGTGCACCTGAGCCCCTGGGAGACCGGCGAGGTCTTCCTGCCGGGAGATGCGAGGCGGCCGTGGTTCAGCGGGGCGAGGTGAAGCGGAGAGCTAGCGTGGAGGGGAAGTCCGCTGGCCCGGGGCCACACACAGATGGGGTGCGGGACCTGCCTTGCCACCTCATGGCCTTTCCCTCAGGGAGGGCCCGAGCCCACTCCACAGGGCACGCCGTTCCTGCCCCACTCGCAGAGGGCGCTCTTACGCCTTTCCTCATACAGCCCAGGCGACCTCAGGGATACGTTCTCACATACTCGCCCTTCAGCGCCAGGAATGTTCTCATCTGCCAAATCTAGGCCTACGGGGATCCATTCCACGCTTCCCAGCCCCATAGGGATCTACCCCACCTTACCTAGATCCACCCTTACAGGGATCCGTCATGTCTTCTTCAGGTCTGGCCTTAGAGGGATCCACTCCACCTTTCCCCAGGTCAGGCTCTACACAGTCCTAAGGGAACTGTCCTAAAATGAACTGGCCTTAAAACCAGGTTTCTGCCTGTGCCCCACAGGTGGATGTGTTTCGTGAAGACCTGTGTACCAAGGTAAGACCTGCCCCATGAGCACCCACACCCAGCTCTTACTGCTCAGCCCTCCCTTGCTGGGCAGAATTCAGTGCCTGGGAAGGACAGATTCTGACCCCCATGCTCCCCGACCATTGCCTCACACACAGACAGAGAACCTGCTTGGGAGCTATTTCCCCAAGAAGATTTCGGAGTTGGATGCCTTTTTAAAGGTACTGGGGCTGGGCAGGGAGCTACAGAGTAGGGGCCAAGAGAACAAGTCTAGGGGAAATGAGAGCAAGGAAGGAGATGAGAGGAACACCCTCGCCTCCAGCCCTCCTCCCACCCTACACCAGGAGCCAGCTCTCAATGAAGCCAACTTGAGCAATCTGAAGGCCCCCTTGGACATCCCAGTGCCTGATCCAGTCAAGGAGAAAGAGAAGGAGGAGCGAAAGAAACAGCAGGAGGCAAGCTGGAAGACCTGGGAGGAGGGACCCAACCATGGGGAAATTCAACCTTAGTCCTGACTCCCATGAGCCCCTATCTCCCTGCAGAAGGAAGACAAGGATGAAAAGAAGAAAGGGGAAGATGAAGACAAAGGTATTTGGAACCACTAGAGTCAGAAGAGACTTGAGTCTCACCCTGCAGGAGCTCCTCTCTAAGGATTTTTTTCCACTCTCCCTCTCGCCATCCCTCACACAGGCTGTCATGTAACTAACCCATTGCCCACTCTCTAGGTCCTCCCTGTGGCCCAGTGAATTGCAACGAGAAGATCGTGGTCCTCCTGCAGCGCCTGAAGCCTGAGATCAAGGATGTCATTGAGCAACTCAACCTGGTGGGCCCTCCCTCTTTTACCCCCAGGCTTCAGGTCAAACCCTTTGTCCTCTTGGTCCCTGCCAGTTAGAGCATGGCACTTGCCAGGTCTTAGCAGGAGAAGGCACAGCAAGCGAAGACAGAAGTCGAGGCCCTGGGGCTCAGGATGGACCTGGCACACCTCTACCTAGCGTGGGCAAACAAACAAGTGAGGTTAGGAACCTGGGAATTGGGTGAGGGGCTGATGTGGCTTTGATGCCATTCCTTCCTCCCAGGTCACCACCTGGTTGCAGCTTCAGATACCTCGGATTGAGGATGGGAACAATTTTGGAGTGGCTGTCCAGGTGAGAGCACTTCCCCATTCCCCTGTCCTCCTTTCTAGTCCATGCTTCCTTCCACTTTCCCCCTTACCTTCTTTCCCCAGGAGAAGGTGTTTGAGCTAATGACCAGCCTTCACACCAAGCTGGAAGGCTTCCACACCCAAATCTCTAAGTGAGTGACAGCCCACCACACCCACATGCACACTCTGTCTTTACTTTGGGACAGAGGACTGGGCCCCCTCCTTCCACTCCATACACACTTCTTCCCACAGGTATTTCTCTGAGCGTGGTGATGCAGTGACCAAAGCAGCCAAGCAGCCCCATGTGGTAGGTGTGGCCCAGGTCAGGGTGCATGGGGAAGGACACATTTGAAGTCAGGCCTGACCACTGAGTTTCCTGCAGGGTGATTATCGGCAGCTGGTGCATGAGCTGGATGAGGCAGAGTACCGGGACATCCGGCTGATGGTCATGGAGATCCGCAATGCTTATGTGAGAAGGCGAGGGCAGGTCAGGGGTGGGCAGAGGCAGCTTTCCCAGGCTACCCATTCCTTGACCCTGCAGGATGGGGGTAAACCTCGGCCTCTCCACAAGACTAGAAATGGGGCACAGAGCCACAGGGGGCCTGCGGCTGACCATCACTCCTCCCTGGCCCTGTAGGCTGTGTTATATGACATCATCCTGAAGAACTTTGAGAAGCTCAAGAAGCCCAGGGGAGAAACAAAGGGAATGATCTATTGAGAGCCTCCTCTCTCATTCTGTGATGGGTACAGCAGAGGCCTTCTTGCTTTTTACTGGGGACTCCAGACTCTCCCCTGCCTTCCTCCTGTTGAGGTTTCTCTGTCACCTTGCCTCTCAGGCACAATAAATGTAGTCATACTGTTACCCATCAGCCCAAGTCTCTTTATTGGATCCTGAGTCTCCTGCCTCAAGCATTTCCATTGGTGGGACCAAACCATTGGGCGATTTCGGCGTTGAGCTGCTGGTTGGTCCAGTCCTGCTGGATGTCATCAAGGTGGCAGTCAAAGTCCACAAGGTGCTGGTAAACCCGGCCCTCCAGTAGTGCTCCCACCATCTGCCGTGACTCTTCCCAGTCCCTCCACATCACTCTGAAATAGTAACTCCCATGAAGGTCAAACTTAGTGGGCAGTAGAGCCAGACACAGACTTAACAGTTTGGGTCCAGAGAAAGACCCTTGGGACAAGACCAAGGACAGAGGAGGCCCAGGAGCCTTGGGCTTACAAGAAGAGGCAGAGGGGGTAGGGCACTCACAAGTTCTTGTCCTTGGGGACCCAACGGAGACCTTGGTTCTCCAGGACGATGACTGGGGGCACACGAGGCTGAGGCACCAGTTTCTGATTATCCAACTGAGTGGACAAAGAAGGGTAGGTGAGAGTTTCAAGGATCCTCCTCGCTATTTTCTCTCCACATAACCACCCAAAAACCCAAGCCTCACCATAATAAGTACTGCATCAGGGAAGAATTCTGCAATTCGCCCAGCGATTTTCAAGGCCAGGAGCCCAGGGCTGTGTAGAAGGAAGATCAGAGGAGTAAGGAGCCAACTGGGCAGGCCCTGTCCATCTGAGCTGGGCCCCCCAGGTCTCATAGACATAGATGCAGTCGTGGCCTTTCTCTGTAGCTGGCCTGGGGGGCTTGGGCCTACTTGATGCGCAACTGCTTGATGCTCGAGTGCTGTGGGAAGCAGGTGCTCAGACAGTGCTGGTGACAATAGAAATCAAAGGTGGTCTTTTTGGAGGGTAATTTGGTATATCCATCCAAATTGAAACTGTATACTATACATATGCTGACCCAGAAATTTTACTTATAAAGAATTGACTGTAATGATAGGATAGGATTCATAATAAGAAATTGGAAACAACCTCAGTGTTTAATGTAAGGCATTAAATAAATTATGGTACATTCATATTCATACTATATAGCTATTAGGGTAAGGTAAAGCTTGGTGTGGAGATGGAAAGATGTCAAATTTTTTTTTTTTTGGTGGCTGGCCATTACAGGGATCAAACCCTGGACTGTGGTGTTATCAGCACCACACTTAACCAACTGAGCTAACTGGCCAGCCCAAGTATTTATTGACAGGGGAGAAAATCACATTACAAAACAATTTCTAACTTGACCCATATACATGATTAATATATTCAATTATCTCTTTCTATATTTATATAAAGAAATTTCCGTTTGTTTTGTTTTTAAGTTGCTGGTTCGGACTTCTCTGTGTTCTGTTCACTGAGGGACACCCCAGAGCAAGATCAGCCTGTTCTTGTTGATACACAGTTGTCCTCTCCAGCCCCACCGCAGCTCCTCCAGGGCAGGGCGCTGTCCTGTTCATTTTTACGTTTCCTCACTCCAATACCCAGCATAGTGCCTGGTGTACAGTACCTGCTCCTGAGCGTATGATGAAGGAAAGATGAAAGGAATGACCTTGGTTCTCTTGGGTCCGTCTCTCCGTCCCCCTCTCCCCCCCCCCCCCGCCCCATAATCCTTTGCCTTCTGCCTCTGGCTATCCCACTCACCTCTGGTCGTCCAGAGCGGCATTAGCATGGTAGTACCCGGCCACCACCAGACCGGCCTGTGCTCCCCACACATCCACCTGCCGTGGGAAACGGGCCATCATTAACTAAATCGTGCTGCTGGCCTGTGGATGGGCACTGTCGCCAAGGGGCAGGGATGGACTTGGGCTAGGGATGTTAAGGGGGTTCGCGGTTGGGGGTGGGCGTCCGGCGGCCCCACCTGGTTGAGGGCGACCTCCAGCATAACGGACAGGGCTAGGTGGCTGTGGAAGAGCGGCACACAGTCGGTAAAGCACAGGCATTCTCCAGACCGCGGCGCTGGCGCCAGCAATAGCCCGTTGACCGCGGCATGTGGGTACCGGGCAGCGTGCAGGCACATTTTCACGTAGGCCCGCGCCGAGATCTCCACCTCCCCCATGGCGAGCGGGACCTGCCCGGGACGCAGCAAGCCCGATTACTGCCAGTTCCCCACTCTGCCCTGGCGCCGGTCCCCCGTTAGCGTCCATGAAGCTCCCTTCAGCGTCCCGGTGCCCTCCCGTGTCCCCTCACTTAAATTCAGCAGGAACGATAACTCGGATCACAGGAAGCCCGCCAGCTCCAGGAGACCTCGGCCCCGGAGTCCATCCCAAGCCCGGCCCAGAAGGAGGTCACGATTGCATCCCGCGGCACCTAGCTCCGCCTTCCCCCGCCCGTCGCGGGCGGCTGCAGATCCGCGCCTGCCGTGTGGACTCAGAGCCGAATGCTCAGAGCCTGACCCGCTCCTGGAGTGCGGGCCCTGTGATGCTCTTTGATAGGTGCAGAGGTCCTCATTTTGTCCAATCAGCAGCTGCGTTCAAACTTCGCCCGCCTTTGTCTCCAGCGAACTGGAAAGAACCCAAAAGTGTAAAGGAAAGAAAATTGCTCTCACGCTTATTGGCTAAGCTACCGACTTTCACTCTTGATTGCACGGTGGCTTTGCTTGTTACCCGCCCAGCAGAGCCAGCGGGGTGGAGCGCTCGCCCGCAGTCGGGTGTCCCAGACCGATGGATCTCTGAACGAAGGGACGAAGTGGACTGCCTTGCTCCTGTTATGGAATGAGTGGACCTGTACTCTAGACCGTCCCTGTCACTTATTAATGAGCCAAGTTACCTTCGCGACTACAAGTTATCCGGCCTTTGGTTTCCTTAATATAAAATATGCTGCCTATGGTCCTTTAAGGATTAAGTGAGATATGTATTGGACGGGCTACCAAACTGTCAAGTACTCGGCAACACATTCCTTTAAGACAGGATAAGTCATGGCAGAGTGGGGAACTGGCAGTAATCGGGCTTGCTGCGTCCTGGGCAGGCCCCGCTTGCCATGGGGGAGGTGGAGATCTCGGCGCGGGGCTACGTGAAAATGTGCCTGCACGCTGCCCTGATTTAAAGAACAATCCCATGGAGTTTATAGCAAAGACCACAGCAGAGGAACCCTTGTCTCTATCACTTGGCCAGGTCTGAATCCTGAAAGGCAGAAATAAAGACCACAATTGGCTGAAGGGGGCAGGGGACAGAAAAAAAAAAAAAAAAAACCTTACAGATCCATCCTTCCCATAATGTCCTGTGGTGTATTTTCTTCACCACAATGCCTTGGGAGCATTTTTCCCCCTCCCAGATCTTGAGAAGGAGTGTAACCTTTCACCCATAATCCTCCCAGTGAAACCTCATTCTCCCTCTGGGCTTGCTCTGAGCTGATGAGGATTGTTTCTTTCTTCATTCCACGATTTTGGCCACAGAGCTTTCCCCTTGTCTATCCAAAGCCTGATTATTCCTGTAAGGGCTCTGTTCAAATGCCACCTCTTCCACGAAGCACTCATGAAACCTCCGGATGGAAATAATCTTGTGAAATCCCAAAATATAGTTTATCTGCATGGCTGTCATAGCATGTAACAATTCCCACCCTGTTCTTTAGGTCTAATTCATCTTTGTCTTCCTGGCACCCCCTACACTTCCCGCCACATTCACCTTCAGTGTCTGGACATAGGTGGCAATTAATAAGTGCTTTTTGAATGAATGACACCAGAGGTGATCCACACAAAATATAGGTCATTTATTTTCCTTCTAGCCCTGGGCTCAGTACATAGATGGCTTCTCTTCACCCTTTGGGTTGACAATTTTCTCTAGGTTGCTGATGATGATGTGATAAAGCTCAGCCTGGGAAAATACCAGAAGAGCAGAAGTCAGATTCTTGGCCTCCTCCCTGACTCCCTCACCCACCTCCCTTAGGGGCTTACTCCACACTCACATAGAAGGCCCTCAGATCCAGCACCATGGCCCGGAGCTCCCCATAGGCTGCCTCATCTCGCTCATGCACCAAGGCCCGGTAATCCATCTGGGATGTGGGAGGCAAAGCTGAGTCAGCCCAATGAGAGGTTGGGACATTAGTTTGGTTTCGTCATACAGGGAATAGGTAACTTGAGGATAAGCACCTTCTCAGCACAAAGAAATGGAATCCCAAAGGATCAAGCAGAGAAAAGGGTCAAGATTGTTGAAGCCCAAATCAGTTTTGCCAGACAATGTTTTTGGCTTAATATTCACCCCATTCGGGCCGAGCCCGTGGCGCACCTGGTAGAGTGCTGCGCTGGGAGCGCGGCGACCCTCCCGCCGCGGGTTCGGATCCTATATAGGACTGACCGGTGCACTCACTGGCTGAGTGCCGGTCACGAAAAAACGACAAAAAAAAAAAAAAAAAAATATTCACCCCATTCAGAAGGTCATAAATAAGACAAGGGGGACCTCTTTCCCCCTGCCCCCAGTCCCACCTCCAGCCAACCTCAGCTATGACTAGTGGATTATCCACTCACTACATGGGTCTCCTTGGAGGCCTTGGCCACAGCATCCCCACGTTCCAAGAAGTACCTGCCAGAAGCAAGGAGGATACCATAGGACTAGGCATTCAGGGAAACATACTCTCTCAGACCCTTCCCAAAGTCTCCATTGTCCTCATGGGACTGCCCAGCTTTGGGAGTTCCAAAGTAATGTCCCTGCAGCCCCCCATTCTGGTCCTCCAGCCGCCCTCACTTGGAAATCGTTGTCTGGAAGGCTTCCACTTTCGTCTTCACCGCATTCACTCTCTCCAACACCTTCTCCTGTGGTGACATGGGAGGCAAAGAAAACACTTCATCTCCTCCCTCCTTCACTATTTAGTTCCTCTTAGTTTATGTCTAGCTCCTATTTCTTACACCCCAAGTCTCTCCCCACTCTCAGTGTCCTCAGTCACCCTTTTCTTACCTGGATTGCCACCCCAAAATCATTTCCATCCTCAATCTTGGGGATCAGGTGCTGGATCCATGTGATCACCTATGTTAAGAGGTATCATGTAAAGATCACTGAACAGACCCACTGGATTCTTCCTATTATTGCTACTTCCTAACTGAGCACTTATTATGTTCCTGGTACTGTGCTATGTATTATCTCATTTAATCATCACAGCAACCTTTCAAGGTATATATTCTTATTGTACCCATTTAACAGATGAAAAAACTGAGTCACAGAATGTCTAAGTGACTTACTTAAGGTTACCAGATAGGTTAGTGATAGAATCAGAATTCAAACCCAAGCAGTCTCTCTCTAGGGCCCAAGCTTTTAAGCCAACTCACTATATCATATCATCTCTACTGTGTACATGGTATAGCAGGTTCTGAGGTTACAGAGTTGGATACAGCACAGTCTCTGACTTTGGGGTAACCATCATGACACCAAAGGTCTAACAGAATGAGAAGTACAAAGGGAATGTAAACCCAAAGCACAGAAGGAAATTTCCTTTTTCAGACTAGGTCTCTGAATAAAAGAATTGAACCTCTGAAGGAGACCAGGACCTGGCCATGTTTGTCTTCTTTCTACTTCCCCTAGGCTTACCAGAATACATTTCTCTTTCAGAGTCCAGACTTCTGGCTTAACCAGGGCAAGCAGGGCCAGGACCTTCTCGTTCCCAGGGAGAAAGCCGCACTTAGGGACTATGAGAAAGAAGGGATTCAGGCCCTTTCTCATCCAGCAGTCAATGTATCATTTCCTTCCCTAGTCACCCCTTCTTCCCTTACCTTCTTTCTTCTCCTGCTTATCTGTTTCCATCTAAAACAAAAGGGGGGAAAGTAGCTTTAGAAAAGTGATGGAGGTTGAAAGACCATCATCTCTACTGGGTTTATAGTCCGAGCCCTGCACCCTGAATGCCTTACCTCATCATCCTTGGGTGGGGGGTCTGGGATTGGGATGTCCAGTGGGGACCGTAGGGAGTTCAGGTCAGCTACATTGAGGGAGTCCTCCTGCACAGAGCTCACTGTCAAGGGCTGCCCAGCCTCTTGCCTTCACCCTGAGTCACAGCCTTCCCTCCACACATCACACCTGACCTCTGCCTCCCAATCTGGGCTCAGGCTTCACACCATCCTAACATTCCCAATCTACCATTCACAACTGTTTTGTGTGCTGTGCCCAGATGTTACCTACAGAGGGTGGGCAGAGGAGGGTGAAGCCATGGGATGGGGCAGGAGGGGCTCACATTACTCACTTGCAAGAGCTGATTCAGATATATGATTTTCTGTGGCAAGAATCTGTAGAGGAATTCCTCAGCCTGTGGGTTACATTGCAAGGGTGGAGAATCACAGAAGATACTCAAGAAGATGTCTGAGAAGTGGGATCGAAATCACCCTTGGAAATCATTGAGTCCAAAATTTACTAATGTGAAAACTGAAGCCCTGAAAATGAAGGGACCTGCCCAAGCTGGTAAGTGGCAGAACCAAGATTAGGACTGTGGTATTCCTGCTTTGGGGGCCACAGTTTTTCCCTCCACATCAAAAAAGGGGCGGGGAAGTGGCAGAAGGGGGTACAGTCCTAAGAGGGGTCGGGTTAAAGGTAGAAAACAATAATTAGGAGCTCACCTTGGGTGAAGGCTTGGTAAGGGAAGTAGGAACCGAGTCTAGGGTGGGTTTGGGGGTCACTCTGGAGGTTGTGAACCTCAAGTATTGGTCTAAGATTCTGGGTCAAATCGCTTGAATCCAGAGAGACTTACCTCCTGGAAAAGATTTTGCCTGAAGACATCCACCTGCACAGAGAGCAGTACCCGGATGTTGGTTAAGTGTCTCAGTTGTCAAGAGTAAGATCTCACCCCCAAAGGGGTGCCCTCCAACTGTGGCTCAGGCCTTTGCCACCACAAGCTAGTTTTCCCTGGAAGCTTCAGCTCAGTGCAGAGACTGGCCAGAGGGCAGGAATCTGGGAAACCCCAGACAGAAGTGAAAGCACTAAAGAGATTGGGGAAGTTCTCTGGCACAGCCTCAGTCCTCTGGAGCACCCAGCTTAGCCTCCATCCAGGGGGGCTCCCCGGCCCTTTCCTGGCCTCCGATTCCTCCTTTACCTGTTTGCGGGCCTCCCCGCTCAGGCGCACCCCACAAGGTTTGGCCATGCTGCTCCAGTTGCTAGATCTCTGATCTCCCGGCTAGTCGCCCGGGCTTTCGCTTTCACTCCCCAGGTCCGGGCCCGCCCCCCTCAATCCCGCCTCCTTTCTTCTTTTCCCCTCCCCCTGGCAGGCTGCAAACAGTAGGTAGCCTCTCAGCCATTCCCAGCCAGTTTTCACTAGGAGAGGCGGTGCCGGCTGGGTCACAAGCCCAGGGGCTGTCCGAGGGAGGGGCTAAGGCGAGTGGGACAGGAGAGACAGGAACCGGGGCTGTCCCTCAGAGAGGAGCCGGGGCTTACAGCGAGGGCCGAGGGCAGTCCAGGGGAAGTCCGGGGTTGGGGTGAGAAGGGTGGGAGAATGGGAAAGGGGGTATCCAGTGTGGTGCTCCCCCAAGAAGGCTCAACCGCGAGGAGGGGACGGAGAGGGATCAGAGCTGGTGGGAGGGGTAGTAAGCGGGAGGGCCCTGGGGCGGGGAAGGGCTGGCAGGATGTGGAAGGGAGCAGGCAGGGGGCTTCCCTCGGGAGGGACCCCTGCCTTCAGGACAGACCGGGGAGGGGGCGGAACTCGCTTGAGCGGGGCTAGGCCGGCTAGAGTCGGACCGACCCCGGCAGGGTGGGACTTCCCCGGTGAACACCGGACCATAGTACACCGGTCCAGATAAAGAGAGGAAGGCTTTGAGCGAAATAGGCTCACCCCGCGCCCGGGGCTGCCCGGAAGGGGCGGAACCAGACTGGAGGAAGGCGGAGAGCAGCTCTTGAATGAGGGGGCAGCCAGGGACCATTTTCCTCATTGGTGGGCACCCCCTCTTGGCCACACCCCCTGGCTTCCTGACACCTCCTCTCGTCCTTAACCCTAAGCCCCTCCCTTTCCTCTGAAACCAGTTCGCAGTCCCGCCCTCTTTCCTAGTACTTCCTGTTGCCGGCTAACCCTGGCGCTGTGCCGGGGGCCGGAGAGTCACCGTGGCCTGAGTGGCCTGGGCGGCTGCGCGGGCCTGGTCAGGCCGCAAAGTGGGACCGCGGGCGAGAGAGGCGGTGCTCGGGCCGCGCGCAGCTGGCGCCGGGCCCTGGCGGGCGGCGAGGCAGGGGCTGACTCCTGTCTCAGGATGCTGGGGGAGGAGGAGGAGGAGGAGTGGGCCTTCCTGGCGGCCCGCGAGGAACTGGCGAGCGCCCTGAGGAGGGATTCCGGGCAGGCGTTTTCCCTGGAGCAGCTCCGGCCGCTACTGGCCTCCTCTCTGCCGCCAGCCGCCCGCTACCTGCAACTGGACGCCTCACGCCTGGTCCGCCGCAACGCTCACGGGGAGGTGAGGCCTGGCCCCGCTCGGAAGGGGGACACAGGGCCTGAGGCCGGGCTCACAACTCTGCTCTCTACTGCTCCCAGCCCGGAGACTACCTCAGCACCCTGTCCACGGCCCTGAACATCCTGGAGAAATATGGCCGCAACCTCCTCAGCCCTCAGCGGCCCCGGTACTGGCGCGGGGTCAAGTTTAATAATCCTGTCTTTCGCAGCACGGTGGATGCTGTGCAGGTGAAACCCCTGGGCCTTAGGGGAAAAGGGGCCTGGGCCTGGACTGTGGGTTGGCTAGAAAGGGCCTGAGGCTGTGCTGGATGGGGAGGAGTCCAGCCTTATCGGGAAGGGGACCTGCCGGGCGGTGACTGGTTGTGAATGTGTGGCAGGGGGGCCGGGATGTACTGCGATTGTATGGGTACACAGAGGAGCAGCCAGACGGGTTAAGCTTCCCTGAAGGGCAGGAAGAGCCAGATGAGCACCAGGTTGCTACAGTCACACTGGAAGTACTGCTGCTTCGGACAGAGCTCAACCTGCTGTTGGAGGTGAGATGTTCTTTCAGTCCTGGTGAATTAAGCACCGGGACTGGGGTCCAGCTTAACTCAAGCCAGTCTGAGGACCCCATGCTGCTGAACTTGGCCATAGCTTCTGCAGCGGTCTGGGAGTTCTTGGTACTGTTCTTCTTCCTGTGAATGTTGGAGAACCTTGTTCTAGGGCTCAGGTGGAAGCCTTTTTGTCTGGTTTGCAGAATACTCATCCAAGACAGCAGGCACTGGAGCAGCTGCTGAAAGAAAAGGTCGAAGATGATGTAAGCAAGGCAGGAAGGGGGCTGGTGAACAAAGGGGACAGGAATTGTGGGAATCTGTGTTCCCAAACCTTTACCCATTCTCTGCCCTTTCTTCCTCAGATGCTGCAGCTTTCAGAGTTTGACCCTGTACTGAGAGAGATCGCCCCTGGCCCCCTCACCACGCCCTCTGCCCCAGGTATTATTGGTCCTATATTGGGGATGGGGGAGGACGGGTAGTAGACTACATTGGTGGAAATTTGGGGCCATTCAGGACTCTCCTCTGTCTATCTTGTTTTGCTTTTTTTTTTTTTTTTTTTTTGTCGTTTTTTCGTGACCGGCACTCAGCCAGTGAGTGCACCAGTCAGTCCTATATAGGATCCGAACCCGCGGCGGGAGTGTCGCCGCGCTGCCAGCGCAGCACTCTACCAAGTGCGCCACGGGCTCGGCCCTTGTTTTGCTTTTTAACAGAGATTAGAATGGTTTCCTTGGGTCCAGATGTGTTGAAAAGTAGTCTCATGATTTGCCCCATCCATAGCAGATTCAAATGCAGCATGGTCTTTTTTAGAAAGATGTTCTGTTCTTTCTGTTCTGTTCTCCAGGCACCACTGCCGGTCCCTGCTTCCTCTGTGGTTCTGCCCCAGGCATACTGCACTGCCCAACCTGTAAATATGCCTTGTGCCCAGCCTGTGATGGCTTGTTCCATGGACACCCATCCCGTGCTCATCACCTCCGCCAGACCCTGCCTGGAGCCCTCCAGGCCACCCACCTGAGCCCCAGGTGAGAGGTCTTCTTTTCTGGGTGGGAGAGAAATTTAGAGAATTTAAGATCACTTGAGTATCTACTGTGTACCAGGTTATGTGTTAAATACTGTTTGATAGAGAACATGAAACCAATCACAGCCCTCAAGGATATTATAGACATACACATCACGTACATAGCAGTCACAATAACACAGGTTATTATGATGTGCAAACAGGTAGACGGATGCAACCTAGTCTGAAGGATCAGCTCAATCAGTTGGTAGTATTTTAAACATCAAGTATGCATCAGGCCCTATGTTCGGGGTGTCTACAAGGATGAAGTAAGCTTTAAGCTGTTATTTAAATGTTGAACAGGCAATGGCTATGGGAGTGTTCCAGACAGAGAGAACAACATGTGCAAAGGCCAGAACCATGTGTCATTACCCAGGAAATGGGGGGTGTCTAGGGGTGAGAGACCCAGGCACTAGATCCCTATCTTAGCAGGCCGTGTCTGCTTTTCCATTACAGTTTACTTGCCTCAGCCCAACCACGGCCCCAGCCCCAGTTGACCTCCTTCCTGGCCCTGGGAAACAGCTCTCTTTCTTCCCCTGATCCTGCAAGTGCCCGTCAGCGCTGGCACTGTGCTGCCTGTGCCATGCTTAATGAGCCTTGGGCAATGCTCTGTGTGGCCTGTGATTGGCCACGGGGATGTAAGGGGTTAGGGCTGGGGATCAAGGGTCCCCAAGGAACTGGGGACCTAGAACCTGAGCTTGCACGGGATCAGTGGGCTTGCCAGAGCTGTACCTTTGAGAACAAGGCAGCAGCTGTGCTATGTGCTATATGTGAGCGACCTCGGCTGGCCCAGCCTCCAAGCTTGGTGGTGGATTCCCGGGATGCTGGCATCTGCCTGCAGTCCCTTCAGGTAACCTGTTACTCGCCTTCCCAGCTTTTTATTTGTACCTGTTACTTCAGGCCATTCTCTACTTCCCCATCCTGTTTTCTTTCAGTTTCCCCAGCTCCCTATATTTCCATTGTGAACCTCAGCCAGCCACTCAAGGGGATAATTCTCTCTGCCTTCCCAGCAGGGGGATGGTTTGCTCTCCTCTGCCCAAACTCAAGTCTGGTACTGTATTCACTGTACCTTCTGCAACTCGGGCCCTGGCTGGGTGTGTGCTATGTGTAACCGGACCAGCAGCTCCATCCCAGTACGGTATGCCTCCCGGCCCCATGCCAGCTCTTTGGAAAAGGGCCTTCCCAAGCCTGGGCCTCCACGCCACCCAAGTACCCCCCTGCCCAGTTCCTGTGGAGATCCTGAGGAACAGCGCCAAGACAAGATGCGAGAGGAAGGTCTCCAGCTAGTGATCATGATCCGGGTGAGGATTGAGACTGGGATAAAGTTAGGCTGAGCTGGTGGGGGAAAGGAGATGCAGCAGTTGGTTAATAGGAGTTCTTTTTTTTTTTTAAAAAAGATGACCGGTGAGGGGATCTTAACCCTTGACTTGGTGTTGTTGGCACCATGCTCACCCAGTGAGCTAACCGGCCATCCCTGTATGGGATCCGAACCCGTGGCCTTGGTGTTATCAGCACCACACTCTCCCAAGTGAGCCACGGGCCAGCCCTAATTAATAGGAGTTCTTATAAACCTTGTCATTATTAGTAGCAACTCTCTCTTATTGAACACTTTCCACATGGCAGTTACCATGCCATGCACTGGTCACATGATCCATACTTCTGAGCTCAGCCACTGTCAACATCTTGGTTTAGGCTGAGGATGGGTGAGGGGTGTCCCTCCTGATGGGCCCTCTGTCTGGGTGGGACTGTGCCTTAGGAAGGAGAAGCTGCAGGTGCCTGTCCAGAGGAGGTCTTCTCAGCTCTGCAGTACTCAGGCACCGAGGTGCCCCTGCAGTGGTTGCGCTCAGAGCTGCCCTATGTGCTGGAGATGGTGGCTGAGATGGCTGGACAGCAGGACCCGGGGCTGGGTGCCTTTTCCTGTCAGGAGGCCCGGAAAGCCTGGCTGGATCGTCATGGCAACCTTGATGAAGCAGTGGAAGAGTGTGTGAGGGCCCGGCGGAGGAAGGTACCAGCTGTGCTGGAGGTGGGACAGGGTTGAGGATCTCTCACATTCCTCCTTGCTTGCTTTTTCCTCTTCACCTCCTATCTTTGCTCCCAACTTGCAGGTGCAGGAGCTCCGGTCCCTGGGCTTTGGGCCTGAGGAGGGGTCTCTGCAGGCATTGTTCCAGCATGGGGGTGATGTGGCACGGGCCCTGACTGAGCTACAGCGCCAGCGCCTAGAGCCTTTCCACCAGCGCCTCTGGGACAGTGGCCCCGAGCCCACCCCCTCCTGGGATGGGCCAGACAAGCAGGTGCTGGGAGGAGGCAAGAGGCCAAGGGTCCACCTAAAGGGGCAATAAGGAAGGCTGAGGGGCAGGATTTCTGGGATCTGACAGCCACTTCTCCCCCTCCCATGAATCACATTCAGAGCCTGGTCAGACGGCTTTTGGCAGTCTACGCACTCCCCAGCTGGGGCCGGGCAGAGCTGGCACTGTCACTGCTGCAGGAGACACCTAGGAATTATGAGTTGGGGGACGTGGTAGAAGCTGTGAGGCACAGCCAGGACCGAGCCTTCTTACGCCGCTTGCTTGCTCAAGAGTGTGCTGTGTGTGGCTGGGCCCTGCCCCGCAATCGGGTAAGACTCTTCCCACTGTACCTCATCTTAGAATTACTCTATTCCCTTTGGAGCCCCCACCCCAATCCCTGTCTCTAGCCCTGTCTTCTGCTTTGCAGTTGCCCATGTATCCCCGAAGGCTTCTGGGAAGAGGAAGGCAGGAGCTGACTACTCCCTCCCCTTTTTTTTTCATGTTCTATTATGAAAATTTTCAAATATACAACAGTAGAGAAAATTGTGTGAAGAACTTTCGTACCCCCCAACAACCCCTCCATACCCAGTGTATTCACCACCAAGCTTCAGCAGTTATCGATGTATGGCCAATCTTTATTTCATCTATACACACAGAGGATTATTTTGAAGCAAATCTTAGATATCATAAGGTTTATCTATAAATATTTCAGTATGTCACAAATATATACAAGTAAATGTTAAAATTTTAAAAACATTTTAGTATTTATCTCTAAAAGGTAAAAACTTTTTTGAAAACATAGCTACAACGTCATTGTCATACCAAAAAAAAATTAACAATAATTCTTTAATATCATCAAATATCCAGTTGCTGGGAACAGGCCCTTATCTCCTGAGGCTCCACTTACTCTAGGTCAGAAGTGTCAGTTCTTTGGCCAATTAGAGTCCAGTTTAGTTAGGCTGTCTCTGTATGTATTTTGTTTTTACTTTTTATTTTAAGATAATTGTAGATTCACAGGAAGTTGCAAAAATAAGAGTCCTGTGTACTCTTCATCCACCTTCCCCCAATGGTTACAGCTTACGTAATTATAGTACAATATCAAGACCAAGAAATGGACATTGATATGATGTTGGTTATACTGCAGATCTTGTTCATTTTTTACATAGATGTGTGTGTATGTGTTTGTGTTTCTGTAGCTCTATGCAATTTTATCCCATGTATAGATTCATATAACCGCCACCATAATCAGGATACAGATTGTTCCATTACCACAAAGGAACCCCTTCGTGTTGTACTCTCCTTCTCCTGTCTCCTGACAACCACTAATCTGTTCTCCATCTCTATAGTTTTATCATTTCAGGGATGTTATTTGTATGTTTGCATTTAATTGAATGGAAATGCCTTTAGATGCATTCTCACATTTACCTTAGGTCTTACCATTGTCTGTTTTCCTCCACCCAACTCTCTTCAGATATTTAGGTTGCTTGCCTGGCACTCCTTGGCACTTGAATTTGTATCCCTACCCAGTTGTTAATTAGACCCTGGCTTCTCAGTGGACACCTGGCTACTGCCCCTGCCCTCGGCTGGCAGCTGTGACTTTTAACCCCTCCTCCCCCTCTCCCTCTAGATGCAGGCTCTGATTTCCTGTGAGTGTACCATCTGTCCTGACTGCTTCCGCCAGCACTTCACTATCGCCTTGAAGGAGAAGCACATCACAGACATGGTGTGCCCTGCTTGTGGCCGTCCCGACCTCACAGATGACACACAGTTACTCAGCTACTTTTCCACCCTTGACATCCAGGTACTGCAGTCCCTAGGACTCAGGTGCTCTGGGCTTTGAACAAGAACTCTATCTACCCACTGCCTCTGCATCCTGTCCCCAGCTTCGAGAGAGCTTAGAGCCAGATGCCTATGCTTTGTTCCATAAGAAGCTGACCGAGGGTGTGCTGATGCGGGACCCCAAGTTCTTGTGGTGTGCCCAGGTAAGTGGCCCATCCAGTGGAGCTGACTGTGGAGGGGCAGGGGATGGTGCCAGGTCAGGCCTCAGATAGCTTTCTACTCTTGCATCCACAGTGCTCCTTTGGCTTCATATATGAGCGTGAGCAGTTAGAGGCAACATGTCCCCAGTGTCACCAGACCTTCTGTGTGCGCTGCAAGCGCCAGGTAAGGCACATTCATCCTTTCAGGAATACTTGCTGAGTTACTGCCAGGTACTGAGTTATACTCAGGGAAGTTTGTATATGGGAGAGTAAAACAGATATGAGGTTTGAGCTCAAAGGGCTTATAGAGTAGTGAGGGAGATAGGCACAAGGAAAAAGGGAAGAGATGGGGAGGGAGGAAGAAGAGAAAAGGGAGGAAAAGGAGAAAGGAAAGGAAGGAAAGGCAAAGGAAGGAAGGAAAGTGAGCAGTGAGAGAAGAAAAAATTATACATAGGCACAATTCGATGAAGAAAACAAATAGAATCTGAGATGCAGAATAAAAGAATGGACCTACCTG
This sequence comes from Cynocephalus volans, assembly GCF_027409185.1. NCBI lineage: Eukaryota > Metazoa > Chordata > Mammalia > Dermoptera > Cynocephalidae > Cynocephalus > Cynocephalus volans. The sequence goes on from NC_084462.1 coordinate 109,649,032, forward strand.
GGGTAGAGTGGTCAGGATTCTTCTCCAAAATGGCTTCATTTAAGCTCAGGCCTGAAAGTTAAGAAACCAGCCATGCAAACAGTATTTGGGACAGAAGGAACAACACACGGAAAGGCCAAAGTCAGAAAGAAGTGTTGTGTGGCTGGAGAGTTGAGAGCAAGAGTGAGTGGCAGGTGGTCAGAGAGGAGCCAGCTGCCACATCAGGACAGCCTCTGAGGCCCAGTGAGGCAGGAACTCTCCTTTCATTCTGAGACATACTAGCTTGTTTACCTTTTAATTTTTTTTTTTTTTTTTTTTTTTTTTTTGTCTTTTTTGTGACTGGCACTCAGCCAGTGAGTGCACCAGCCAGTCCTATATAGGATCCAAACCCGCAGCGGGAGCGTTGCTGCGCTCCCAGCGCCGCACTCTCCCGAGTGCGCCAGGGGCTCGGCCCTTGTTGTTTACCTTTTAAGAAGTGTATAATGTTTTTTGTTTTGTTTTTTTTTAAAAAAGATGACTGGTAAGGGGATCTCAACCCTTGGCTTGGTGTTGTCAGCACCACGCTCAGCCAGTGAGCAAACCAGCCATCCCTATATAGGATCCGAACCCGCGGCCCTGGTGTTATCAGCACCGCACTCTACCGAGTGAGCCACGGGCTGGCCCTGAAGTGAATAATGTTTGATACCCAAAAGATTATATCTACTTTATGACACATAATAAAATGAACACTTGAGACCCTACCACCAAACCTCAAAACTAGCACATTACCAGTACTGTTGAAGCTATCTGACTTACATTTGTAAACCCCTTTGTTTTTTTTTTTAAAGATGACCAGTGAGGGAATCCCCTTTACTTGGTGTTGTCAGCACCACGCTCTCCCAAGTGAGCTAACCATCCATCCCTACATAGGGATCTGAACCCATGGCCTTGGTGTTACCAACACCACACTCTCCCAAGTGAGCCACAGGCTGGCCCTCGTAAACCCCTTTGGCTGCAGGTGGAGAATGGATGGTAGGGAAAAAATAGGAGTGGAAGCAGAGAGACTAGTATCTGAGGCAAGTAGTTGAGGCAAGATCTGACAATGGCCCTGAGTAAAATGGTAACAGTAAGGATGAAGAAAAAGGGGACAGGGTTTCAACAAGCTTGGGTGTTGGAAAAAGCAAGACTTTCTAATGAATGTGAGGTGGCATGAGGAAAGGAACCAAGGATGACCTCCCAGTTTGGAATTTGAGCAAATGATGGGTGGCAGTGATATAAACTAAGCTGGGGACCCCTGGATGTGAGTAGAGGGGCCAGGAAGAAGGGCTGGGACATGGGGTAGAGCTTCCATGTGAAGTCTACTTTCCTTCTGGCAGTGGGAGGAACAGCACCGAGGTCGGAGCTGTGAGGATTTCCAGAACTGGAAACGCACCAACGACCCAGAATACCAGGCCCAAGGCCTGGCAATGTATCTTCAGGAAAATGGCATTGGTAAGGCTGCCCCACTTGGCCTGTTTGCTCAGTAGTCTGTGATTGCCAGTGGCTCTCTTCTTGAGGGCCTTGAGTTTCAATGGCAGCCCCAGCTGTGACCTGCTGTCCCTTACAGACTGCCCCAAGTGCAAGTTCTCATATGCACTGGCCCGAGGAGGCTGCATGCACTTTCATTGCACCCAGTGCCGCCACCAGTTCTGCAGTGGCTGCTATAATGCCTTTTATGCCAAGAATGTAAGCCCAGAGAGTGGGAAAGGCATGGTGGGGGGGTCTGCTGTTGGGTTTGAGGGGCAGAGGCCATTGAGGAGTGGCCCAGGGGGAGAGAAGAGGTCAGTGGGATGTAAAGCACCCCTCTCTGCCCCCCTCCCCTTTTGCTTGCTCCAGACCCTGCAATATCTCCATCTCCCCCCAACCCCTACACCCCTCACAAAGGGGTTCCTGAGAGGCCAGGACCCCATCAGTCTCCAACTTCCCCTCTCCCATCTGGGTTTCTGGTAGAAATGTCCAGACCCTAACTGCAGGGTGAAAAAGTCCCTGCATGGCCACCACCCTCGAGACTGCCTCTTCTACCTGCGGGACTGGACTGCTCTCCGGCTCCAGAAGCTGCTACAGGTCAGAGGTGGCCGGCCCAGCTGGGTTTGCAGGTTGCCCAGGAGGAGTAGGCAGGGCCCAGGGTGGGCAAGAATGGAAAATGGTCCGTGCTAGAAAATGCAACAGGGGCTGGCATCAAGGGGAACATAATGCCCATCTGTCTCTGCTCCTCCTCAGGATAATAACGTCATGTTTAATACAGAGCCTCCAGCTGGGGCCCGGGCAGTTCCTGGAGGTGAGTACTGGGACAAGCCTTTGAGAAGGGGAGGGCTGGCCAGTTAGCTCAATTGGTTGGAGCATGGTGCTTATAACACCGAGGTCCTAAGTTTGAGCCTTGTACGAGCCAGCTGCCAAAAAAAAAAAAAAAAGAGCAAGAGAGAAGGGGAAATGGTGTGCTAGGCTCCCACTGTGTGATGGGTAAAGGGGAGGCTTAGGTCTGGGATCACTTGTTGTGTACCCTTTGGCAAGTTAATTAATCTCCCCTGGCCTTGTTTCTTCCTCTGTAAAGTGGGGGTAATATCCAGTGTACAACTGAGCTGCTTTATATCAAACATCATTAAAGCACCTGGCACCCGTGAAATCCTTAATACTAATTTTCTTCTCCCATTCCCAAATGATAATGATTCATTAACTCAATGAGTATTTAATGAGACCAGCTACTTACAGGGCACTATTTTAGGTTCCATGAGGGCAACAGAAAGGTGTTACATATTGTTCTAACCTACCCCACTTCTTACCATCTAGTTAGAGGTAAGACCATGACAAAATAAGTTAACTATGCAAGAGCTAAAGAACAGTCAAAACAGATGTCTCAAAGGAGTTCGTGTTTATGAGCCAAAGGCTACCTTGGATAAAAGTAGAGACTACAGGGTCCCTGCCCCTGCATCACAGTTGGTCTGCCACTGAAGGCATCTCTGAGTACCCACCACCACCACTGGTACAGCAAGAGTTCTGTCTCCCCTGCTCCGTGGATATTCCAGTTCTCCTAGGGCTTTGTGGTCAGTGGCCTCCTCCCACCAAGGGTTCCTTCCTTCCCTTACCTTTAGGTGGCTGCCGAGTGATGGAGCAGAAAGAAGTTCCCAATGGGCTCAGGGATGAAGCCTGTGGCAAGGAAACTCCACCTGGCTATGCTGGCCTCTGCCAGTGAGTGCCAGGCAGGGCATGGAGTATGGTGCTGGGGATAGGAGGGTAGGAGTGGTGAGGGTATGCCCAGGCAGTAAAGTGGGTCTCTGGGAGCAGTAGGTCCTGCAAAGAGTGGGAGGGAGGGGGCTCTCTGGGCAAGGGCATGGATAGGTAGTAGCAGGCTATGTGCACAAGTTGGCACTGCCTACAAGGACAATAGGCAGGAGTTGTTAATCTTGTTCATCTGAGTACCCCCATGCCCAGCAAGGTGCTAGGCACACCCAATTAATATTAGCCAACAGAAGAATAAATATTCTCCTCTCTTATCTCCCCAGGGCACACTACAAAGAATATCTTGTGAGCCTCATCAATGCCCACTCACTGGACCCAGCCACCCTGTATGAGGTGGAGGAGCTGGAGACAGCCACTGAGCGCTATCTGCACATGCGCCCCCAGCCATTGGCTGGAGAGGATCCCCCTGCCTACCATGCCCGCTTGTTACAGGTAAAGCCTCTACCAAGCCTCACCTCTGACCCCATCCTCCAAAAGTCACCTGTCCCAGCCTATATCTGAGCTCCAGGCTTCCAGTGTCATTATCTTCTCTCTCCTGCAGAAGCTGACAGAAGAGGTGCCACTGGGACAGAGTATCCCCCGCAGGAGGAAGTAGCTGAGGGCAAGGATCCTGATGAGGGTCCCATAGCCCGACTCCCTCAGGAATAGTGCCAGCACCAATAAAGAGGCATCTTATTGCCCATGCTTCTTGGTGGTCATTCTTCCTGGCCCCACCATCTAAGGGCACCAGGGAAGGGGGGGGGGGTAACAGAGCTTTGCTGAATGACACCCTTAAGCCTGACCACCCTGGACTCAGGGCCAGGAAGGAATTGACACCTTGGATGGGCAAAGGAGGCCCTCCCCATCCATCCACCTGTCCTGGGCTTCCTTCCACACTGCCTCCCTCCTTCCTTTCATCAAATTTGGCTATATTTGAGCTCATCTAATATGTACCCAGTGGGCACTGTAGGGGAACACAGATGCACAGTATACATGCAATCCAAAGGCCCCAGGCCAGACTCCAGGAAACTGGCTTCCCTGGGGAAGCAGCAGTGTCACACTAGCAAGTATCTAAGGGAGGAAGGGGAAGGAGCCAGGTTGGAACTCTGCAGAGGGGCCCTCCTGCTGCTGACAATGGAATTTGACAGAGATCCGCAGATGCTGCTTCCCCCTGGTGGTAACCAGTTGCCCTGTAACTCAGAGACCACGTGGTTTCTGGGAAACAGGCCTCCCTGGAGGAGAACTGAAACTTAGGGTGGGGACTGTAAAAAGGGGTGGAGAGATCTCAAAGCCGCCTAGCCAGGAGCAGAGCTGAGTTGAGGTTTGCTGAGGCCTGGGATAGCCTGTACAGCAGCTCAGGTAAGATCAGCCAAGGGGGGAAGTCAGCCTGCAATCTAGGGCTGGAAGGGCCAGCCAGATTGGAGGTGGGGGGTGTGGAGGGTCCTCAGGGGACTCCTCTGCTAGACTGAGGGACAGACAGAAGGCCTGTGAGTCAGGAAGCAGGAGGTTTGGCCTTAGAGAGATTGATGAGGGCCAGCGTCCCAGGCCCTGTAGGCAAAGGAGGACCTGGTGCCAATTGTTTAGGGAGGAAGGCTCTTTGCCCCAGCCTCAATTCACCCCATTTGTTTTCTCGCCTCTGGCCCTGCCCACTTCGGCTGCAGCTCTGCCCCTGTCCCATTTACCCCTGGGGCAAGCAGAAGAGAGGGATAGGGGTCGAGGTTAGGTTGTGGGATGGTGGGCGAAGAGAGTTGATGAAGCATTTCAGAAGCAGATTCTGCCTTCGCAGATGCTTGGGAGTCTAGACAGGGCCTCACCGGGAATGGAACACCAAGAGAATTCTCTCCCAAACAACACATTTCTGAAAAGTCTTAAAATTAAGACCAATACCTGAGGTTTCCTTCGTTGTCACAGTTTGGAATGTTAAAAGGAAAGGTTTTTTTTGTAATTGCTAGTGATGGCAGATATGAAACATTTCTGCCTCAGAATGTTGAAATGTGTTTAGAGCCAAAAGAAGATGGATGGGGTCTCTGGGGGCTGTTGTTAGAATCTGGCCCCAGTGTTAGGGTCTCAGCAGATATTCCCTCCCAGTGTCAGTTCTGATGCTTTCTGCTCTTATCCCCCAGGATGGCGTCAGGCAGGGCACGGTGCACCCGAAAGCTCCGGAACTGGGTAGTGGAACAAGTGGAGAGCGGGCAGTTCCCAGGGGTGTGCTGGGATGATACAGCTAAGACTATGTTCCGGATTCCTTGGAAGCATGCGGGCAAGCAGGACTTCCGGGAGGACCAGGATGCTGCCTTCTTCAAGGTGACAGGGCTTGGAAACCACTGTGCTCTCCAAGGAAGTGATGGAGTATGCACTGGTGTGCTTACCCTCAAACGCTTGTGTCTGCCTGAGTTTCAGATGAAGGGAAGATTGGAGAGTAGAACCAGCTACATCATTCACAGAGCCCAGTGCAAAAATTATTTAGGACTTCGAGATGGCAACAGCAAAGCCCAAACCCTGCACAAGCCTTTCTGAGTTCAGGGCCCTGTGTGAATGGTCAGGCCACACGCCTGAAGCCAGCCCTGTTGGAGAGGCAGCTAGGATCTGTAACGTGCTGCCTCTTCTTCACGTCCTCTCTTTCCTAGGCCTGGGCAGTGTTTAAGGGAAAGTATAAGGAGGGGGACACAGAAGGCCCAGCTGCCTGGAAGACTCGACTACGTTGTGCCCTCAACAAGAGCCCTGAATTTGAGGAGGTTCCTGAGAAAGGCAGTATGGATGTTGCTGAGCCCTACAAGGTGTATCGGCTGCTGCCACCAGGAACTCTCTCTGGTGAGTGTCCCCTTGCCTAGCCTCTCCTAGAATCAGTAGACTGGGGAGGACAGATGGAGATGTGAGTCTCCTGGAAGGGTGGCGGGCCTCTTGCAGGCTCCTCAAAGTTCTGCCCTCTCTCTGCCCTTGAGGAGCTGCTACCCAGGTTCCTCTTCCCAGTCCTGCCCATCCTTTCACTGCCTCAGACCTATCCCCTATCCTCTGTCCCAACTTAAGGCCCTGACCTTTCTATCCCCCTCAACAACTCCATAGCCCAGCCAGGCACCCAGAAATCACCATCAAAGCGACACCACAGTTCCATGTCCTCTGACAGGGAGGAGGATGAGTGTGCCATGAAGAACTGCAGGTTCAGTCCTTCCTCACTCCAGGAGCACCTCGATAATGTAAGAGCTGGGGAGGGAATGGGGTGGGCCTGAGGGCAGAGCAGGAACTAGAGGGGGAGGTGGGCCAATAATAGACACTGTGTCTACAGGAGGAGGTGGGGGCCAATGGGGGAGCAGGCCATTCAGACACTGGGAGCAGCAGCAGCCACAGCAGCAGCAGCAGCCCTGAGCCGCAGGAAGGTACCATCTCCCCTGCCTCTTGTGTCATCCCCATGGCACACGCTATGGTCTTGGACTCCTCAGTCCCACTCTGAATGACCAGAGCCTTTGCTTCTCTTCCAGGTGCAGACACAACTGAGGCCCCCTTACAAGGGGATCAGGAATCCCTGGAGCTTCTGCTCCCTGTGGACTCAGGTGCTTGGCGTTTTTGTCTCTTTCCTGCCCCTTCTTCCCCTCAGGTCTTCTTCCTCTGACTATGCATGCTTTATCTAGCCAGTCAGGGCTTACAGCAAACTGGGCCCACTTTACCATAGACAGGAACACTAGTTTCTAGCCAGTGAGCATTCCACAATCCTGGCCAGACTGCAAAGGCTTGTTTCTCAGAAATTTCACCCTACACACTGTGTTCCCTGGAAATCCACATTGAGACACTGACTTGTTTGGGTTAAGCAGAGGCCCAGTCTCTTGGAAACTTCAAGAGCCCCAAGGCCTCAGGGTGAATCCATGGATTAGCTACTCTCCTAAGTGATAGGAAAGCCTAACAGGAAGCTCCCTGGCTGGTGAGGGACAGGGGAAGTGCGGATGAGGAGGAGAGGGCACCTTTTCTAACCTCAGAAGGTGCAGCTGCTGGCCCAGCCCCATAGCATGCTTTGTCTTTCCAAGCCCTTGCTTGGTTTCCTTCTCTGGGCCTCCATTTCCTCATTAGTAAAATGAGGACTTTGGATTTGTAAGGACCTCCACTTCATTTCCCTAAAACCTTGTGCTGACCAGGTGTACCCCAGGGGAGGGGGGCTGCTGCCAGCCTGCGTGCTTCTCCAGCACCAGGTGCAGCTGGGCTGTTCTATCCACAGACTACTCGCTGCTACTCACCTTCATCTATAATGGGCGTGTGGTGGGTGAGGCCCAGGTGCAGAGCCTGGATTGCCGCCTTGTGGCGGAGCTCTCAGGCTCCGAGAGCAGCATGGTGCAGGTGGTGTTTCCCAAGCCTGACCCACAGGAGCCCACCCAGCGCCTGCTCAGCCAGCTCGATAGAGGCATCCTGGTGGCCAGCAACTCCCGAGGCCTCTTCGTGCAGCGCCTTTGCCCCATCCCCATCTCCTGGAACGCACCCCAGGTCCCACCTGGACCAGGCCCGCATCTGCTGCCCAGCAATGAGTGTGTGGAGCTCTTCACAACTGCTTGCTTCTGCAGAGGTGAGGCTGCTCCAGCTGGGTACCTGAGTCCCTACTCCCCACCTCTTTGTACCTCTTGGGCCCAACTTGGTGGTCCTGCCTGCCATCATCCGCCTGCCAGGAGATTGTCCTTCATAGCCTATGCATGGCACCCCTGCACTTGTGTGGTATATGTCCTGTGTGGCTGAATGCTCAGCCCTGGCAGCTAACGGCAGCTCTCCTTCTCCAGCCAAAGCCATGGAAGATGAGGTTCAGGTGGAGCCCAGCACAAGAGTGTCATATCTTAGGGAGCACCACCACATTGAAATGTACAATGATTATGTAAAGATGCACAGACAAGTCCGCACAAAGATCTTGAGCCTCTGGCCCTCTCCTAAATACATAGTGGCACACTGTGTCACACACCCTGGCCCCCACTATACCTGTCTCTGCCATACTCCACATATCCCCTAAGGTTGCCCCTCTCTCCCACCCACTCTTGGAATTCCAGTTCCAGCCCCCACTCAACTCTAAATCTGACCTTAAGAGCGGGCCAGGAGTATAAAGGCTGTAGAGTATGGGTATTCCCAGGGCCATGGGTACCCTAGCATGAGAGAGTGTGAACAAGAGAGTTATGTGCACATCTTTGTTAGCAGCCAGGGCCGCTGCCAGTGAGGACTACCTTCTCCCAAGAGAGAGCTTTTCAGGTTGTGTAGTAATCTGCTACCTATAAACACTTCTTGGAGGAAGGGGGATCCTTTCCAATTTGCACATGAGTGAGTAGCAGCTCAGTTCTTGGCATTTATCCTGACCCTGCAGCTCCTGCTCTGGCCTTGGTCTCCATGTGGCCTCAGTCCCACCTCTCCTTCTCTATCATGAGTTCCTTGCTATTCCCTCTCTGCCTGTGGCCCTCTCTCTTCTCTCTTTTCTTTCTCCCAACCCTTGACTCTTTCTCTTTCAGACTTGGCCAAGTACTTCCAGGGCCTTGGTCCCCCACCCAAGTTCCAGGTAACACTAAATTTCTTGGAGGAGAGCACTAGCCCCAGCCATACCTCTCAGAATCTTATCACAGTGCAGGTGAGTTCAGAGCAGGGCAGAGTAGGGTGTCTAGTGGGGTAGGGGGAGTAGTGTTCCAGGAGAATGGGACTCCCAGAGGGGAAGCAGCTCTTGGGGGTAGTGTCTCCCCCTGCTATGCTCACTGATACCCTCTTCCACATCTCTTCCGGTGCAGATGGAGCAGGCCTTTGCCCGACATTTACTGGAGGAGACTCCAGAGGAACAGACAGCCACTCTGTCCCTGGTGAAGAGCCTGGGAGACCAACCTTCCACCTCAACTCTCTGTTCCTCCTATCTCCTTTGAAATAGACTCATTCTCCACACTGCTGACCTGCCTCCCTTTGTGATCATTCCCAATGGTTGTCTGGTAGCTATGTCCTTAAACTCACATACCCTGGCTGGTGGAGAACTCAAGGGTAATTTTTATACCCTCCTCTTTTTTTTTCTTTTTTAGATTTTGAAATACATCCTCTTTCGCTCTTTCATCTCTAAGGAACTGGGAAATTCCAAACGATATGAACTCAGGGGGCCTTACCCTCTTTCCCCAACCCCCAACTCTAAAGCCAAGCACTTTATATTTTCTTCCTAGATCTTCACTAAGCATTTAAAATAAAATGTTATTGAAAGAGGAATCAGTATCTGATTTTCTGGGGAAAGAAGGTAGCATCACAGGGGGATGGTAAAATGTAATTTAGGGCAGGGCATTTGGGTTCTCTTCTTGCTGACATCTCCAGGTCCCTTTCCGCTCTTCCACCCACAGATTCTGGCTAGGATGCTACCTGGGCTCCATGCATCTCCACCTGGCACTCTACAGAGGAGTACCCACTAGGCAACCAAGACTAGGAAGAGGGTTGGGGTCAACCACCAAGAGGGCACTGAGCCTACAGCTGGGCATTATAGCTACCAACTTCACATGGGAAAACCTGAGTTCAACAGTTCTTCGCTAGAGGCTCCTGATTCAGGTCACAATAATGGGCCTGGGGTTGGGCTCTGGACTTGAGGTCTAAATGAAGAGGTGACACTCAAGGTTGACCTGAAACTGTGGCCTAGAGTTCCTGGGGCCTGAGAGGGGAGAAAAAATCAGAGGGAAGAGTTGCTAAACCTGCTGTACCTGCTGCTGCTGCTTCTGCTTCTGTAGGGATGTAATCAGGCCCTGGAGCCTCTTCCCCCAACACCAAGTGCACTGTAACCCCAATGGAAGGGTACTCCCAAACTGGATTCCTCACTCTCCCTGAGCCCTATGAAAGACAATCTGGCCCAGACTGCTGTGTCACTGACAGCCTGCTCACTGAAATTTAAGGCCCCAAATTGGCTGACACTCCTCTTTACCACCTGTGTTCATTTTGCCACCAAACTGAAAGTTCTTCCTTGACAAAGTCACTTGTCACCTATTGTTCTGTACACTCACTGCCACCAGACTAATTCTGACTCAGGTCACCACTTACTGCCACAGCTTCCAGCTTCCCCAGATTGGCTTTCCCGATTCCTTCCTGTCATGTCATCTTTATAGGAGAGGTCTTCAAAAAGTTCACGAAAAGAATATTATCTTTAAGTTCAATTTTTCCACAAACTTTTTGAAGTACCCTCATAAACCTTTAGTGGCTCACGTACATAAACAAATCTAGATGTCTGAATCTTCCTGAGTCTTTGCTGTCTCACTTGATGAGCCTCAGTGCTGCCTTTGATCTTCTCTGCCTCCTTGGACCTCCCTTCTTCCCTTCAGTCTTGCCCATCATTCTCCTGGGAAGCCAAGCGCCTAACAGGCATCTGCACTAGCAGTGAAGAAATCAGGCACTGAGTGCAGAGGCCCATAAACCCTGTTGTGCCCTCAATTTGCTGAAATCCCTCCTGGACTTCTTTGTATGAGGTCTAAGTTGCCTCCTTGACTTTGATTTTTTCCTTATACCCTACATCCACTCCATCAGCAAATCCTGTCCTTCCCTCACAATATATCCAGAATCTTTTTTTTTTTTTTTTTTTTTAAGGTGACCGGTAAGGGGATCTTAACCCTTGACTTGGTGTTGTCAGCACCAAACTCACCCAGTGAGCCAACCGGCCATCCCTATATGGGATCTGAACCCGTGGCCTTAGTGTTATCAGCACCACACTCTCCTGAGTGAGCCACGGGCCAGCCCTATATCCAGAATCTTACCACTTCTTTCTGCTTCCACCTCCAAGTATTTGGAACAAATCACTGTCATCTCTCATACCTCTTCATCTTGCTTCCTTCCACATCTTTTCGTTCTGTTTCCTCTTTTGTCTGCCTTCGGCCTATTCTCAATGCAGTAAAGATCCTTTTTTTTTTTTTTTTTGGTGGCTGGCTGGTATGGGGATCCGAACCCTTGAAGATCCGCTTAACACATAAATCTTTTTTTTTTTTTTAATTTTATTTTGTCGATATACAATGTGGTTGATTATTGTGGCCCATTACCGAAACCTCCCTCCCTCCTCCCTCTCCCCCCTCCCACCCAACAATGTCCTTTCTGTTTGCTTGTCGTATCAACTTCGAGGAATTGTAGTTGTTATGTCTTCTCCCCCCACCCCAGTTTTTTTTGTGTGTGTGTGAATTTATTTATTTATTTTTAGCTCCCACCAATAAGTGAGAACATATGGTATTTCTCTTTCTGTGCCTGACTTGTTCCACTTAATATTTAATTCTCTCAAGGTCCATCCATGTTGTTGCAAATGGCAGTATTTCATTTGTTTTTATAGCTGAGTAGTATTCCATTGTGTAGATGTACCACATTTTCCGTATCCACTTATCCGATGATGGACATTTGGGCTGGTTCCAACTCTTGGCTATAGTATCAGCACTGCACTCTACCGAGTGAGCCACGGGCCGGCCTCTCTTGGCTATTGTAAAGAGTGCTGCGATGAACACTGGGGAACAGGTATACCTTCGACTTGATGATTCCCATTCCTCTGGGTATATTCCCAGCAGTGGGATAGCTGGGTCATATGGTAGATCTTTCTGCAATTGTTTGAGGAACCTCCATACCATTTTCCATAGAGGCTGCACCATTTTGCAGTCCCACCACAAACACATAAATCTGATCATGTTTCTCTTCTGCTCAAAACCTTCCATTGGCTTCCAGCTCACTCAGGTTAAAAGCCCAAATTCTTGTAATGACCTTCAAGGTCCTGTGATGTGGCCCACATCCTCTTCTCTAATGTCACCCCTTACTGGTCTTCCCCTCAGTCACTTTGCTGCAGGTTCCTTGAACATACCAAACACATTTCTACCTCAGGATCTTTGTACTTTCTGATTCTTTGGTCTAAAATACTCTTCCTTCACTTAGGCAAATGACTTACCCCACTGTTCAAATATAATCTCTTCAGAGAGGGTTTCCCCGAGTACCCTACCTCAATAGCAGCCCTCATTACTCTCTATCCTCCTATGCTGCCTCATTTTTCTTCATAGTACTGGCCATCATTTCACTTTTTTTGGTGGCAGGCCAGTGCAGGAATTCAAACCCTTGACCTTGATATTACATTTCACATATTTCTGTCTACTTGTTTGTCATCTCTCCTTGCCTACTACATGAGAACAGGGACTTGTTTTGTTCTTCGCACTGTATTTCCAGTGCTTAGAGGAGTGCTTGGCACATAATCAGCATGTAATAGGCACATAATAAATATTTATTGAATTGAATGAATGGATGAATGAGTGAACAAATTACTCTGTGGTCCTTACTCATCTCCTAACCTAGGTTCTAAGCACCTTAAAGGTAATGTCCCACTTCATCATCTTTGTGCCCCAAATCAAGCACTTTATTGACAATTTCTGCACAATGACCGAAACAATTCGTAAGTAACATGTGGAAACCAATATAGCCAGGCACAGTGGGATAGGGATTGGGAATGCTGGAATTCAAGAAAGCAGAGTTCCCAACCAGGCTGTCACTAAGGAGTTGTGTGGTCTGGGAGAAACAATCTGTATGGGCCTCTGTTTTCTCATCTGTAAAGGCAGGGCTCGGACTATATCTCTAAATCCCTTTCAGCTTTGACACTCTGTGGTTGTAATTATAGGGCAATTGCACATTCATCTGACAAATATTTACTGAATTAGATGCCTGGCACTCACTGAAAAAAGTAAGTCCCCTATCTCAAGAGCTCACAAATTGCAGGGGACTGTAACTGAGAGAGAGTCAGCTCAGCTGCACTAAGAGTTAAGTCTTAGAGAGGCAGAAGCATGCCCTGGAGTCAAGTCATTCTAGGCCAAAGAAATGGCTGTGCAAAGGCAGGAGGCATGGGGACAAGTGGTATTTGTAACTACAAGCACACAACTTAATTTCACAGAAAGAGTTGTTTGAGACAAATGGCTTTTGTATGTGCTGCATCCAACAAAGCTAAAATCTATTTCAACAGGAGAACATTCACGCCTCGAAAAGGACCAGATGGCGCATGCCCACAACCTAAGTTGTTCAAGTTTAGGAAATGAGCCCGCCCTCTCACTGTTGCTTGTGATTGACTTCTTCCTCGTTGACCTGTGGCGGCTCCAAGGCCACTTCACATCACTTCTTCCCCAGCACACTCTAGGCCCTAGCTGGGTACAGAGTCAGACTCGGTGGAATTTGGGGTCAAGGGCAGGGTGTAAGGGCAGGTCAGGCGCCTTGCATCTTGACACCTTGAACAGATGCCCCCGACGTGACCCGACCACCCCTTCCAGTGAGGCGTGCTGTTGCCGGGCTCGCCGCGGGGGAGAGGCTGGGGATGCTCGGCGCTCATTGGCCACCCGCCAAGCGCCTGGAGCAGTCTCCGTTACTGGAGGCGAGAACGAGAGCCCATTGGTCAGGCCACCTCACAATGGCCCCGACAGCACGCAGGGCTCTCCGATTGGTTCGCTGCCTGTCTCAGGAGACCTTGTTGCCTTGAACCCAGGCGGGCGATTTGGCGCCGGGAACGAGCGCCCCAACTCGACTCCTGTTCCCCATTGGCTGTCCTGGCAACAGCGCCATCTAATGAGGGGCGACACTCAAAGCCCTGGAGCGCGCGCTCCCTGCGACGGGATCTAGCGCTGCGGGACGGCGACCCGGGCCGCGGGCAGTCGCCCAAGCCAAGGGGGCTCGAGGACCACGGCCTGCTGCGGAGGACACCGTGCTCCCTAGGGACTTGCCCTGGGCCCCAGCCCGGGCCTCGCTGCGCAGCTCCGTAGCTCCAACCTGGAACCCAACCCGGAAGGCTCCGGTAAGTTCCACGCACCCACCCGGCGTGCGAGCCCACTCAGGGCCCAGGGAGAAGGACGTCCCGACTCCTGCGTTCTGTTTAGTTATCCCCCTCATCGTTTATTCATCAATTGTTGATCGCTTTATTAATCTGGCTTTCTGGGTCCACCCGCCACGCGACCTCCAGATCCTTACAGCTCTTCAACAGTGTTGGGAGTCCTGTGCCCTAAAATTGTGACGATTGAGATCCCAACGGAGGAGTGGTGGCCTCAGGCGAAAGCCCAGAGGGACGATGTTCTACTATCCCACCGTGCTTCAGCGCCACACCGGCTGCTTCGCCACTATCTGGTGAGGACGGGGCCTGTGGGGCGCTGGGATCCCTGCCCGACGGCGCCCCCGCCGTCCCCACCTTCCCACCCTCACCGCCCCCTCCACCCTCTCCAGGCTGGCAGCGACACGTGGCAGCCGGTTAGTGAAGCGCGAATACCTGAACGTGAACGTGGTGAAGACCTGGTAAGGCCCAGGAAAGGGAGGAGGCTGGGCCAGGTGGGGGTGGAGGGCTAAGGGATGGACTGGGTGGGCAAGGTTGAGGGGCTGGTCCCTGGCGCAGCGGTGATCAGGGCGCCTTGTTCCCGCAGTGAGGAAATCCTCAATTATGTGCTGGTACGAGTGCAGCCCCCGCTGCCCGGCCTGCCGCGGCCCCGCTTCTCCCTCTATCTCTCAGCCCAGCTCCAGATTGGCGTGATCCGAGTCTACTTTCAACAATGCCAGTACCTCGTGGGTAAGGCTGGGAACTCAAGTGGGGCAGAGCTGAGTGGCCCTCCTAGGCTGGCTCTCTATCTTGCCCTCCCTGCCCACAGAGGACATCCAGCACATCCTGGAGCGCCTGCACCGTGCCCAGCTGCAGATCCGTATTGATATGGTGGAGCCCGAAGTGTGAGTGTCCCCCTGGAAACTGGACCACCCAGCCTTTGGTGGAGCACCTGCCTGCTTGGCTTCAGTCTATCTCGAAATCAGTCCTTGACAGCCCACTCTCTCTCAGACCCAATCTGCTGCTTCCTAACTGCCTGGCTGTGATGGAGACCCTGGAACATGCTCCAGACCCCTTTTTCGGGATGATGTCTGTGGATCCCAGACTTCCCAGCCCTTTCGATATCCCTCAGGTAGGGCCCATTTCCCTGGAACACCTCAGACTCATGAATTGACATGAGAAGATGGGTGCCATCCCTGTGCCAGACTGACACTGGAGCTAGGTGAAGGGAGCCTGCCATAAGTCTCCCCCCCAGGAGATGTTGCAGGGGGACTGTCATGGTGGGCCCATCCAGGCAAAGCCCCCTGATAGGGCCAATCTGATAGGGCAATCTGCCCACTGGAGGCAGCTCTTGTCCCCACTCATCTGCATACTGTTCCCTCTGCCAAGGCCCTCATCTAGGCTTTCATCATCTTTCTGCACTGGGCTTCCTTAGTCTTGTCCTTCTCCATCCATTCCCAACACCCCCACAGCTTAATGTCATCTCCTTCATTGTTTCCCCACTCAAACAGTAGCTCCCTGTTGCAAACAGAATACTAGCATTTGGGGCTCTCCATGACCCTCTTCGGAGCTAGTAATCCCCAGACTTCTCTCTCAGCAGGTCCCTTCGGTATTCTTGGCCCCTGCCAACCTGGCTGGCCCTTATGTCCCCAAAATGCTACATTCACTTCTTTGCTTGTGCTCTTTCTGTAATCCATAGCAGTCACTTCTCATTGTCTACTAGTCAAGTCCTACATATCCCTACACACCTGGTTCAAATGTTACCCTTTTTCGTGAAGTTTTTATCCCACTCCTAGCCAGATCCAAATGCTGTTTGAGAATACAGCACTTTACTAGGGCCTTATTTTATCCTTTGCCTTGATTCTTGTTGGGATCATGTACAAACTTGTCTCCCCACTAGAGCATACGCTTCTTAAAATCAAGAATATTTTTCACTCATCTCTGTCCCCCACAACACTTGACACAAGGATGCAATACTTTTTGCACAAATTGACAAAGGCTAGATAGTTGGGGGTGAGGTGTGAGGGCAGGAACGGGAGGAAGGGAGACCAGGTGGCGATGGCGATGATGAGTGGTTTACTGCATGCTTATGTCAATGTCTCAAGAATTAGGCATAAAGGAACATTACCGTCCATTATCTGAATAAGGTTGTGGAGGGGGCTGAAGCTAAATCCTATCTTTTGTTCCCAAACTCTTCCTAAAGATTCGACACCTCTTAGAGGCTGTGACCCCAGAGAGAGTTCTTGAGGAGATCCCTCCTGAAGTCCCTACAGAGCCCAGGAAGCCAGGTCAGCCGAGAGAACCTTCTTTCTGGTGGGAGGCATAGGAAAGCCCAAGAGCTGAAAAAATGGCCATCCTTGAGCTTCTCTTAAGAGGCAGGCCCTGTGAGAGGCACTTTATGTGTGTACCCTCATCACTGCCTCACAAGAGTCCTGTGAGGTTAGAATCTTATCCTCATTTTACAGATGAGGAAAGTGAGGCTGTCAGTCGTTAAACAACATACTCAGGGTCAGGTTGCTGGTGACTGACCTGGGTCTGACTAGAACCCAGGTTGACTTGACTCGAGTCCACTCTCTTGCTTCACTGCATGGATGTGGGAAGTTGGAAAGAAGCAGAGGGGCTGGTGTGACTCCCGTGCCCTTCCAGACAGGATTCCGGTCACCATGCTGCCTCCTGAGGCCATCACCCTACAGGAGGCCGAGCCTATACGCTTGCTGCCGATTGAGGTAAATCATCTCCCTGCACACAGCACTTGAAGCCCAATCCCCTAGCACCTACTTCTCTCTGTCCCCAGAGCCCTGTCTTCTCTCTATTTCTCTACTCCCTGCCCCTGGCACTTGAGCACCCCATGCGCTTCCTCGGAATGGCCCTGTGGCATGCCTCTTGGATCCACTCTCCTAGATCCATTTGCCTTTTTCAGAAATGGAATTGCGTCCCCTCCCCTTGCTCTTGCTGTCTCACCAGGGTGAACGGGAGCTCCCAGAGGTCAGCCGCCGAGACTTGGAACTGCTGATTGCAGAGGAAGATGAAGCTATCTTGTTAGAAGAACGGTGGCTAGGTAGGCCTCTCCAGGGGCTTAGGACCCACCCAGCACTGGATGTTCAGACCCCTGGCACGGGCAGTCTGGGACTGGGCATTATTTCCATCTCTTCTCTTCTGACTTTTGAACTTTGATCTTCTCTCTGCAGAGCCCAAGGAGGAGCCCCGGGCCATGGAGGTCTCACCTCCAGCTCCTGCAGAGTAAGAGCAGAAATCCTTGGACCAGGTAAGGGTCAGTGCTGGGAAGGGTTTCCTAATTTCTCTTGCTATTCTCCCTCAGGGTGGAAGTGACAGGAGAGCCACTTCCAGTCCAGGTCCTAGGCCCAGAGGAGCTGAAGCTGAGAGGCTGGGAGCCCCCAACTTTACTCCTCGGTAAGTGCCCCATGACTAGGGGCTTTCCTGGGAGCCACCTGCACAGCTGCTGCAGACAAGGGCCCTATATCTCAACTTGAAAGGAAGACCCTGTAGCTTCTTGCCCCAGTGGTGGCTGAAAGGGTGAAGGGGCTTGTGGGACAGAGCCAGGGCTTTGGGTGTTGTTGCAGAGGTGACCCCCCCAAAGGAGCTGCGTCTGCCAGTTCCACCCAGTCCAGAGGTGAGTATATCTCTTCCAAGCCTACTCCTCCTCTTTGCCTTCCCCTCCCAGAGCTGCTCCCCCAAGCTCAGGGCCACTGCTAGCTTCCAAAGGACCTTTGTGCAGATCAGTAAAATATGTCCCTTTCCATACCCCATTGTGTCCAGCCTGCACTTTCCAGATGTGTACCCTTATGTAAAGTAGGAGCTGCAGTGTGGAGACCCTGCCCAAACCCTTTCCCATGTCACCTCTAGGGGTGAAGTGTGAGGCCCCATTAGCAGTCCACCAGGATGACAAAGAGTAATGGGTAGCATTGCCTCCACCTCCCCTCCCCACTTAGCTGAGGAGGCCCCCAGTCTCCCCATTGCCTGTGAGCCCACCAGCTCGCCGCCGCCGCCGCCGCCAGTTATTGTTCTGGGACAAGGAGACTCAGATCTCCCGGGAGAAATTCCAGGAACAACTACAAACCAGAGCCCATTGCTGGGAATGTGTGAGTGCAGCCCAGGCTCTACTGAGGGAGGGAGGGAGGGAGGCGGGGATGACCTGGGGCAGGTGCAGGCTGGGTCTTCTAAACTCCTGGGGGCACACTGGGAATTTGATGCAAAACCCCTTCCGCTTTCTCGAAAGTGGATGTGATGTGGATTTATACACATAAAACTCTCCATGCTCCTTTAGTGACCCTGCCTGGCACATCTTTGGGCAGCAGGTTAAAAAGTCCTTTAGCAATGGGAGAGCAGGCAGGGTCATGAGCCTGAAAGGGGGAAGTCCAGAGGCCCTGGAACAATGCATCACAAAGGGGTAAAGGGGCACTGAGGAATGACTCCCTCATAATGGGGCTTTTGGCCTTCCCAACATGCAGCCAATGGTGCAGCCTCCTGAGAGGATGATCACAAGCCCTGCGGAGCTGCTCCAAACCCCAACTCACAGTAAGCATGGCGGCGGTTGGGCACGTAGGCTCCTCGGAACCCAGATTCCTCACTCTTGTTGTTCTTCATGCCTCAAACCCTTCACTGCCCCCTTATCCCCAGTGGGCCGGCTACCCCCAGAACTACTGGCTTTCTGGACTCGCTGTGCCCAGCCACCCCCGAGAGTGCTCAGGCGAAGGCTACCTCCAGAGGCTGAAGAGGAGGCTGCAGAGAGGGAGGCAGCAGCTGAGGAGGAACGGAGAAGAGCTGAGATTCTGAGTGAGATCGAGGTAACTGCACCTGCACTGCTTCCTGCCACGCCCTAGTGTGCTGCTTTGCCTGAACTCCAGCAGGCTGCCTTCTGCTATGAGCCTGCGGTGTGAGCTCAGTGGTCTTGCGCCTTCTGAGGCCCAGGCCTCGTGCTCATGGTGCTTGAGGTCTTAGTTTTCATTCTCCCATCCCCAGGTCCTGAGGGAAGCCCAGGAGCCCAGTGGTCCCCTCATGATATCTTCAGGTAAGCACCTGGAGAAGAGAGATAGTGGAGACCACCACCCTAACCACTGTCCTAGGAAACTAGTATCCCGGCTGCTGAAGCTGTTTTTCTCAGAGTGAGGAAGTGTGTGTAACACAAAGAGGCATACATTGACTCTCCAGTTCTCCCACCTGTGCACTTTGCACGTCACTGCACAGCTCTGGCATCTAGGTAGATCAAGTGGCCACAAGGTTCCTTACTTAGAGCCAAGCAGAACCTCCCTCAGCACCTTCCCTCCCTTCACAGAGCTCTCCCTGGAAGCAGCCGAAGAGGAGAAGACCCGCATCAGCCTCATCCCCACAGAAGAACGGTGGTAAGCAGCCTGGCTCTGTGTGAGCTTGGGCCCACAGACCTGGCCAGGTGGGGAGATGGCTGGGATGGGTATGCCCCTCATCACTGTCACGGCTGCCACCTGCCCTGCTCTACCTGACTCCCAAGTTCTTCTAGGGCTTGGGCTGAGGCGGAGCAGCCAGAGCTCCCTGCACTGCCCGTGGTACCTGAAGTCCCTGAGGTGCCCATGGAGATGCCTTTGGAGCTGCCCCCAGAGCCTGAGCTGCTCTCACTGGAGGCCGTGCACAGGTACCAAGGAGGGGATGCCTCAATGGGGTGGACCTGGGTTGGGGCCTCAACTAATGATTCTTGATCACTATAGGGCAGTGGCACTGGAGCTGCAGGCCAACAGGGAGCCTGACTTTAGCAGCCTGGTGTTGCCTCTCAGCCCCCGCAGGATGGCTGCCCGGGTCTTCTACCTGCTCTTGGGTGAGTGTGGGCATGTGTAGGGTGGGGACACACAGGCCAGAGGCCATTATAGAGAATCCCCGTAACCTGCCCTCTCCTCCCCCACTCTTGACCAGTGCTCTCGGCACAACAGATCCTTCGCATAGAACAAGAGAAGCCATATGGGCGCCTTCTGATCCAGCCAGGGCCCAAATTCCACTGAGGTTAAAGCCCATTTACAAAGCTTCCAGGCTACCGGCTACATTAAAACATGTCCTGACTCACTGGACTTTGCTTAGTTCATTTCTTAACACACATCTCTATCCTTCTTCTTCTCAGAGCTACTGTTCAAACAGAAAACAAACTGCCTTTATTACAGTATGATGTCACAACTCCATTTGTAATAGATCCAGCCCCAGGGACACCCCTGTAAGGCAGCAAGCAGGGCTGACTCCAAATGGAGACCCAGAATCTTTGGTAAGGCGCAAGCTGGAACTGGGCTGAGAGGTGATCGTAGGGCCTGGGCAGGCTCTGTTCTCTCTGGCTCAGCTGCAGCCTGCAGTCTAGGTGAGGCCCAGTACGGCCTGGAGTTCCTGAGCCTTGTCCACAGGCAGTGAGCCCAGTGCTGTATGGAAGCTGTCAGCATGCTGTTTGGCCAGGAACGTCAGGAGCAGCAGCAGTGCATCCTTGGTGTCTAGGTGGAGAGTGCAGAGGGAGAAGTCCGAGCGAGGACTAGGTTCCTAAACCCTTGCTGCCCCAGGCCCTCTGAGCCCTGCCACTCCTGGCCTTCCCCCAGCCCCTGCCCACGACTGCACCCCTCACCTGGTGGGATCTTGTTGTCAGCCAGAACGAGGCTGCAGATGCGCAAGAGCTCAGGAGCCACATCCACAACCTGTGGGAAAAGAACGGTCGACGCAGGGGCCCCAGAATTAGAGTGGGTGATTAGGACCAAGGAGAGGCAGAGTCTCCTACCAGGGCCGTTTGGGTCTGATACTGATTGACAGGTATCCAAGACAACTCTGGTAATAATTCTTTTTTGGAGGGAACAGGCAACGTGTAGCCAAAGATGATTAAAGTCATAGCCTCAAGACCAAAAGAAGCACAGACACCCAGGAGCTCCACCAACACAATAGTCTCTAAAGGTGTAAGACAAAGGTGACAGAGAAACACTGGGACACAAGTCCAAACCTAGCTACTTGGTACAGGCAAAATCTCATTGAGAAAGCAGAACTTCTTACTGAAATGTATGGAGGGGTGACCCAGCAGTACCCAGGGTTCCATGGAGCACAGTTTGAAAGAGCCCTGGTCTAGATTACACTAGTAAAGTTGTCACTTCTAGCTCAGACCAGAGGCTAGAAATGGATCTCCCTAAGGAAAAATGCTATATGCAGAGAGGAAGCTCCTTCCCTCCCATTACAGGACTGGCTGCCAATCCTTGCAAACAAGTAAGAAAATAGATGAGCGAGGAGTATCTAAAGACAGCTGAAACTGTCACCCTGCAGCAGCTACAACTGACACCACCTGTGCCTATCACTGAGACTGGAGCGCTCCCCTCAGGGCTGGCAGCATCAAGGTTACCTGGTCAGGGCTGCTCTGGTACAGGAAGCTGAAGAGGTGCCCTATGGTGACCCACTCGTCCAAGTCCTCCTTCAGTGGCAGGGCATGCAGCAGGGCAGCCAGCACCTGGACACACACATGCCTTAGGCCCACTTGCCCTGCCCCTTCCACCACCCCCCTTGGCCTCAGATTCTGCCTAATGGCCCCCTCCCTCACCTGGGGCTCCGGTTTCCTTTTCGGACTGGCCATTAGCAGGCGGGCAAGTGCCCCACAGATGTTGTCACGGACACGATCATGTCGCTCCCGTGCCAGGAGGGGCAATAGAAGCCCCAGCAGCTTGGAGAAGTGTCTGGTCCACAGTCAAGGACTGGGCATACACCATCACATGGGCAGACTTTGCCCATCCCCAAGCCCCAGGGACATTCCCTAACCCTCCCTCCCTTCCCCCGCAAAAAGTTGAGGATACTCCTGGGCAGGGCGGCCTCCATGCTCTGCCAGCACGCCCAGCCCAAAGATGGCATTACTCCGCACCTCCGGGTCTGCCTCCCGGGCGGTGCTCAACAGCACAGGGAGCAGCCGAGACACAAACTGCGCTGAGGCAGCACCCAGGCCTTGAATGGACTCTGCCAGTGTCCCCACTGCGAAGGACTTCTCTGCCACTGTGCAGCCCTGTTTCTGAGAGAAAAAGAGCGCAAATCAACTTGGGACTAGGACAAGTTGGGTGGATGGTGGGCGCCGGGCATGTGAATGGACTGAGGTTCAAAGCCAGAGGAGGGAGCACTCACTGTCTTGCATAACAATAATGGCAAGAAGCCGGCAAAGAAGGGGGCGAAGGCATCTCCCCCTGCCGCAGCTGCCAGGGCAGGGATGGCTTCTCCAGCATGCTCTAGCAACATGGCATCATATTCAGCCTGTGGAGTCAGGGCAGAGTCTGGAGCACCAGGGCCAGCTCTGTGATTGTCCGCACCTCCCCACCATGCTCTGCTACTGGCCACAGGTGGTTCCCAGGGGCTACCCTTTGTCGACAGGGCTGGCCCCTCCCAGCATGGCTTCTTTCCCTGGCCCTCCAAGCCCACCCCAGTCCACATTGCCTTCCTTCCCTGAACTCCCACTGGCTTAGTGGGATCAAGGTGCATCATTCTGGCCATTACCAATCTCTTTCCCAAGCCTGAGTACACCGTCCATCCCTGCTCCTATGGAGACTACCTGGACTGCCTGGTTGCAGTTTTCACCTGCAGCTCTCACCTGATCATCCTCTTCCTCCTCTTCCTCATCAGTGTCCTGACAAGAGGTCTGGGGAGAGAGGAAGCTCAGCTGAGCCAGGGCTCTTGTGCCCCTTCTCCTTTTCATGTGGGTAGGTGGTGGGTAGTGGGGACAGGGACTTGTAGCCTCTGACTATCCTCCCCAGGGCCCAGCACCTCCTCTTTGGCAGCCCACCAGCCCTGCTCACCTTCCTCTGCAGCACAGCCTTGAGCATGCTGCAGAGCTCAGCGAGGCGCCCAGGGGGCTGCAGTGTGAACGTCCCACAGCTGCGCAGCACCCCTGTCAGGGCCTCCAGCACTGCCATCACCACCTGGCGCTCCCGCTCCCCATTCACTGCCTGCATGTAGGATGGCACCACCCGGGCCAGGGCAGCCTGCAGAGCTGCAGACATTATTGGTTGAAGCCCTGGTCAGACCCTGCCCCTTCCCCAGAACCCCCAGCCTGGCGTGGCCTCCCCTTCTCACCAGCAGTGTTGGGTTCTGAAGGGCAGCTCTGACAGGCCTTGTGCAGTGCACAGCAGAACTGACCCAGAGCTTCGTGGGCTGCCTTGCGCACGTTCAGGTGAGGGCACTGTGGGATGAGGAGAGGCAGGATGTGCCTGCTGCATGCAGGGTAAAACCAGGGCCCCCAGTCTGAGGATCTCACTCACTCTACCCACCGGCCCACTCACCTCCAGTTGTTTGAATACTTCTTCAAAGATGCTCTCCATGTATGGAAGGAAGGCCACACTGTGAACAGACACATGGCCATGGGGAAAGGGCTCCTAGGCAAGGTTCCCAGTGCCAGGGAAGGGCCAGTGCTCACCTAGTGTTCACAGAGATCTCCCCCAGGGCAGCACAGGTGTCTTCCTTCTCATCAAAGAAGGCATTCTCCACGCTGTACCTAGAGTAAGGTGGGAGGCAGCAGGATCAGGCACCAGCAGAGCAGATCTAGCATTGGGTCTTTGTCCAAATCAAAGTCTGGATTCCTCTGACCAGGACAGCACCCCTCCGCACCCTGAGATCTCGGAATCATCCTCCTCTTCCACATCCTCATCCATGAGCTCCTCCTCTTCCTCCCCATCACTCTCATCGTCAAACAAAAGGAAGGAGCTGCTTCCGTCATACTGAGGCTGGATGGAGGAAACACAGCAGGGCCTTTGGCTCAGCTGGGCCCAGGAGATAAACCCCACTGCAGGGATGGCTTTGCCCCGCCAGCCCAGCCCATCCACCCTCTGCTCACCACAATGCCCTCAGTGGAACGCAGTGACAACACCATGAGCGCAGTGATTTGTGGCAGGTGGGGTGCCAGGTTCTCACCCATCAGCCCTGATAAAGCTGCAAACAAGCTGTACCTGGGAGACAGACAGAACCTGTACAGTTCTGCCTGCAGTAGCCAGACGAGACGGGGGAGCCAGGAAAGCCTGGCTGGGGTCCAAACCAGAGGGCTGGGGTATGGACTGTAGATACAGTGGGTAGGCAGGAGGGGCGGGGGTAGGGTGAGGGTTCACTCACGTGCAGCGCCGCAAGTCAGGGTCGTCTACATGGTGGCACAGGCCCAGCCCCAGCTGGCAGCATTCCTCAGCCAGGGGCCTCATGGGCTCCCCGACTGCTCGTACCAGCACCCCCAGTGTCTCTGTCAGGGCAAGGGCTCAGTTAACACCAGGATTTGGAGGTGGGCTAGGGAACCAAAGGTGGTAGCTGGGAGGAATTCAGAAATTCCACCCTATTCGTAGGTACAGTGTGGTGAACACCTTCTTCTAAAATAAAGAAGACACCTGTGCTGCCTTGGGGAGCGATCTCTGTGAACACCAGGTGAGCAATGACCCTTGTCAGGTACTAGGAACACTGCCTGGGAGCCCCTCACTCACCCAGGCTCTGGATTTGCACGGGCTGAAGGTCCTCATGGCCTGTCAGCAGGAATTCCCGCAGGTGCTCCATGACGGTGGGGAAGTAGGGCAGCAGAGAGGCCTGGGCAGCTGTGGCTACAGGACAGACGAACAGAATCAGAGATGGGTGTGTGTATGGGGGAGAACCACCTGCCACGGGCTGTCTGGGTAAACCCCATGTCCCCACCTCCTGCCTTTCTCCTCACCAATGGCCCCCAAGGCGCTCACAGCCAGCTCCTTGGTCCGGGGGCTACTGGGGTTCCTCAAAGGCTGCAGTATACACTCCATAAGCTCCGGAAGGTAGGGCTGCACTTTGGGCCCTGTGGAAAATGGCACTCTATTACCAATCAACCCAGGTCTCCTATCTTCTGTGTGCCCACCTCCCCCTGGGCTGGCCCTCTTGTGGCCCGGCCATACCCCTCTCCCCACCACAGGCAGCGATTTGAGGAGATGCACATCGTGCTTCCTTCAGCCAAAGCTGCAGCCGCGCCTTCCTGTCCCGCACCCCAACTGCCATCACTACCTAGGTTCTCCACGAAGTTCTCCAGGGCATAGCAGGCCTTGGCTAGGTGGTGTGTGTGCCCCAGAGGCACTGACTTCAGGTAGGTGAGGAGCAGCGGCATCACCTCCCCTGAGTAGCTGCTGATATGTGGCTGGTGGAAGGAGCAAACAGGGCCTTAGGTTCATCCGCAGACCACATACCCGAGTGCCAATAGCAGCAGAGATGCTTGAAGAGCTGAAAGCTGAGGGGAACTGGTCCCTAGCATGGGCTACCCACATTCAGCCTTGCTGACCTGTAGGTTCTCTGAGAACTGGCCCAGGGCAAACAGTGCAGCATTGCGCACAACTTGCGAGGAGTCCTCCAGGCCCTTGCACACGATCTGCAGCAGTGGGGACAGCAGTCTGGATGGGGTGGGACAAAAGGACATAGTCTGAGGGGCAGAACCTAAGGGCCCTAGGCTGATGTATTCTTCTTTTTTCCCCCGGGAAACCCAAGGCTTTTTCTGTCACCAGATGGTGAGCACCACACCCTGGTCCATACAGGTAGGAGGATATTTCATTTATCTTCCAAACCAGGACACTTTAGAGAGTGGGGGGAAATGCTATTGGCAATTAAGCTCAAACAACAAGCGTAAACTAGGACTACCATGGGACATGTGATCTTCTTCCCCACGACCCACCCTCACCCTGACACAGGGGAACAGACACCTCTGCCTGATGTAGTCACCAGCTCCATCGGACAGCACAGCCAGCACGAGGAGCCCGGCCTTGCGCTGGTACGGGCTCTCACTCCGCAAGACCTCTTCCAGCATGGGCATCTAGGGGAGCACAGGGCACCCTCCTGAAAGCCCAGTAAGAGCCTGCCTGCTCCTGTGCCAACAAGCCCTTCACACCCACCAGGGCCCAAACATCCTTGACCTCAGGAGACTAGGCACACCTGTGGTATGGATACCAGAAGGACAGAGTTACACTTACCAGCTGGGGACAGAGCTTCTCAGGAGGTAGGTGTAGTGCCAGCATGTCTACAACCTGACAAAGGATGAGGAGACTTTGCTTAACTCCCTCTCTGCCTCCCCAACCTCCCATAGCCACCTAACCTCTTGCTCTCTGCTCCTGTCCCACATCCCACCTGTACAGCAAAGTGCTTGGGAGTCTCCC
Source organism: Cynocephalus volans (assembly GCF_027409185.1). Classification (NCBI taxonomy): domain Eukaryota; kingdom Metazoa; phylum Chordata; class Mammalia; order Dermoptera; family Cynocephalidae; genus Cynocephalus; species Cynocephalus volans. Next base: position 109,675,111 of record NC_084462.1, read on the forward strand.
CCACCAGCCCAATCTCCAACTCTTCCTCTTCTGAATCCTGGTCCTCGGGATCCAACTGGCCCAGAGGGGGCTCAGCAGCCATAATAGGAAAAAGTGTATGCAGCAAGGCTGGCAGGAGACGATTCTTCAATAAGGCCTTGAGAGAGAAGGTGGAATAGGGTGCCTGAGAATCTACTCCCAACATGGGCTAACATTAAAAATTCCAGGCTTCCAGGCCACAAGGGGTCCAGCAGATTCCCAATCTCCTAGGCAGGAGTTGGGGTGAGACCAGGCCAAGGCCTGAACATCCACAGTACTTTAGATACCCTGAGATGGACAGAAAGTCCCAGGAGTGAGACTCAGGTTAGAGGTGGAGGTGGGATGATGCGTGTTACAGGGCACTCACCTTGCTCTTGACTTTGACCAAGAAAGTGAGGCAGGAGAGAATACGTATACGTATTGCATCACCCAGGGCCATATTTCTAGCCACCTGCCCAGAGACTAACAAGAATCAGACACAGGAAAGGAAACTCCAAGCAGAACAAACAGCAGGGGCTGTGCCCACCCCAGGCTCACCTCCAGGCAGAATGTGAGGACTTCAGAGAGGTGGGGTGTGATGATGGGCACCTCTGACTCTAGCAGTTCATCCATGGCCTCCAGGGCCTCGCATGCCTTTGCCTGACAGACAAATCACAGGCTTACCATCCTCTTCTTCAGTGGACCAAGCTGGACACTCCTGCACTTCCCTTACAACAGAGCTCCTGCCCACCTATCCTTACCTCATCTACGGGGATCAAAGTCCTCACGGCCACGATGACTTTGGGCACCAACATCCGCGTGAGAGGCTGGGGGACACAGGATGAGCTGAATCACAGAAAGTGTGATGTAGCCTAATCTTAGGTCCCAAAAGCTGGCAGCTTCCTCACTGCCTGGACTCTGAGGAGAGGGAGCCCAGGCACACTAGCCAGGCTCAGCTACCCACGGTATTCCCTCTCAATTGTTAGTAAGGACAAAAGAAAGGAAGAGAATCCGAAACAGTCCTGTAACCTGCATGGGAGAGGACATGAAGTCCCAAGGACAGGGAGGCTGGGGGTGGAGGGGAGGCAGGGCGGTGAGGGCTCACCACATCATCCGTGCTGAGGTAGGGGACCATGGTGGTCAGTGTGCGCAGGGAGTAGAAGAGCAGCCCGGGAGAGCCCACCTCACCAAGAGTCTCATTCAGAAGCCGAAGAAGCTCCCGGTAGTGGGGTTGGAAGGCCTCGGGCTGGGAGTTCACCACCACACTCAACAGCAAAAGCCCCATCTGTCCAGGAGTAGGGGATGTGAGGGCAAAGCTTACATGGTCTATCCGGTTTCCTGGTCCCGCCCTCCTGCCAACTGTGTGATGGTACCTCTCTCTCAGGGCTGTGGGGGCTGTGGGTACTGTGCTGAAGAAGCTGCATGAGCTGAGGCCAGGCCTCCAGGCCTTCTTTTCGAAAAATGGTGGCTGAGAGCTGGGCCAGGCTGAGGCTCACACAATGTCTGGAAACAGGAGAGATTTCCCCCCCAACACCCCCAATCGCCCTCCATTACCCTCCCCTGAACAAAGTGGCCCGGCCTTCACGGGGCAGCCAGAAGAAAAATCTTCAAGTGTGGGCACAAGATCTTTGCCAAGTTGGGACACATGAGACAGTAGCTCAGGAGCACAGCAGCAACAGTGTGGGTCTGTGATCTGGTGAATTCATCCTCACTCAGCCTGAACTTTCATCTCATCCTTCTGACTCAAGTTTGGCAGATCATAATCTCCCATTCTCAAAAACTTTAGTCTTCAACACAGACTTAGAACTCTCTGCTCCACCCTGAGTCTAGGACTGAAGTCCCTGCCCCCCAAGTCCCAGCCTGGAGCTGAAAGAGAAGGCAGAAACCCAGAAAGGGTCTCAGCCTGGAGTCAGTGCAGATCGCGAGAGAAGGCGGTAGGCACTTACTCTGTCTCCCTCTGCAGGGCCGTCAGGACCAGAGACTTGAGGCTGCAACACAGTGGCAAGTGTTTGGTACCCGGCCTCCCCAAGAGCCGCTTCAGCCTGGCCCCGCCCCGTCCCAGGCCCCGCCCACCTCTCCCGTTGCTCCGCCGCCAGCCGTCGCCACCGGGTGCTCAGTCGTCTGCGGGTCAGCACGGCCGCGAACTGGCGTATCTAGGACAAGAAAGCAGGCATTTGAGGGTCCCGGCAGGGGCCGAGTGGGCCTCAGGGGGCGGGAGCTGGGGCTTAACCAGTAGCGTACTGTGGGAAGCCCCGCGGTGAGGAGCAGGGGTCTCACCTGAGGGTCAGCGGCCGACACCAGCAGATCGCAGAGCGCCGGCAAGGCGGCAGGGTCCCGAAGAGCGATCTGGAGCTGCTCAGTGGCCTGTGGAGAGGCCGGGAGTCAGAGTCGGGCCTTTCCCGCAACCTCCCGCTAGCCCTGGCCCGGCCCGCCTGCTCCGTACTCGGCGGATGCGCTCGGTGTCCGGCAGCAGCAGCTCCCGTAGGATCTGCTCCAGGCCGGAAGGCTCCATGGCAGCAGCGGAGCCGCCGCTATGTGGTCGGGGTGGGGGTGGGGGTGGGGGAGGGATAGCACGTGGAGGTTCTGACACCCACTTCCGGCGGAAAGGGCGTTGCTTCGCGCTCCTGTCGCCAGGGTGATTCAACTGGCTTCCCACAAAGAGCTCAGGCTCTCCCACTTCCGTTAGGCCCAACGCTGGCTGAGCCACGGAAACAGGGCCCTGACAGTGTAGGTTCCCCGAGCCGAGAGTTCCCAAGCTTCGCTGGGAGCTCCAGCGTTAGCGTATGTATTCAGCGGCCGACGGCTTTCCAAAGGATCGTGCACGTCACGGCAGGGCTGGAGTTCCTATATCCAGACCAAAAGCTCCAACTACAGGATCCTTTTTCTTAATAAATTTTATTTTGATAATTGTAAAAAGAAAAATCAGGACCAAAACTAAAAGGCAACTTAAAAAGTTCAAATATATACTCCTTATATAATAGAGATTTATAATATCCAGGCCCTCTCTGAGGGAGGGACGCCCAAAGGGCAGAGGGAAGGCAACAAGCCATCACAATTCAGTCACTCAATCAGAAGAGAAGCTGGTAGGAGAGATCAATGGGGCATGAAGAAAGGAAGAGAAGAGCAACAGTTTTGCCACCCAGAACTCAGTCCATCTTGAGGTTAATATAGATATAACGGATGAACTTTAGGGAAGAAAAAAAGGAGATGGTGCCCAGCATGAGGAAGAAGATGTAACCAGTGAGTAAGGAGTAGCCAAAGAACTCTACTGTCTGTACTGCCCCTGACATGTTGGAGCGCCGGGCATAGTAAAAAACCGAGTAGAGGAAGATAAAGAGGCCGGTGGAGCCAACACTCAGCACAGATCGCCACCACCAGCGGTAATCCTCCCCAGACAACTGGAAGTAGGTGAGCGCAATAGAGATGCAAGCCCCAACACTCAGCAGGATGGCGAAGACAAAGAAGAGGATGCCATACAAAGTGTACTGCTCCCGACCCCATACTGTGGCAAAGATGTAGTACAGCTCCACAGAGATGGCACTGTGAAGAGAAGAAATGATACACAGCATTAAAGGGCTGTGCTTTGTCAGCACAGTGGCTGGGCCAAAATCCAGACCCCACACTCCCATGTTGCAGGGTCACTGTGGAAAGTGAGTCCGTTCTACTTTCTGCCCCAGATTTTGGGGCTTCATGGGGATTCCTGTCCTATGATTAGCTGCTCTTATATCAAGAAATCTTCCCTGATAGATCGAGAACAGGGATGTTGGGATCTTGTCTGTTTTATTTTCCACCGCATTATCTGACTGGCACAGGGAGGAACTCAACAAATTGTGTAATCAAATGGGCTTTAAGTCCCACATGATGCTTGTAGACACTAAAGTCAGAAACCAGGAAGATGGTGAGGGGAGCAATGTCTCTGGAGAGCTTTACAAGTGAAAACACTCTCATAACTGAACTGATTCAAGTTCAGTCCTGCCTGGGGATAGGAGGAACAATGTAATGATCTCTCTTTTTTTTTTTTTTTTGTGACCAGCACTCAGCCAGTGAGTGCACCGGTCATTTCTACATAGGATCCGAACCCGCGGCGGGAGCGTTGCCGCGCTCCCAGTGCCGCACTCTCCCGAGTGCGCCACGGGCTCGGCTCTTAATGATCTCTTAATGGTACAGCTAAACCAGGGATTATCACTGAAGTTGGGTTAGGGCACTGGGTGAGTGAGGAAAGGAAAAGTTGAGGTCAGGAACCTGAGAGATGGCCATGGAATAAAGGGAAGATACCTGAAAGGCAGGAAGCCTCCGACAGTCATGTGGATGAGAGTAGATTTGTACCAAGGCTGAGGTGGGATCTCCCGGGCGATGTTCTTGGTGCGACAAGGTGCATCAAAGGGGCTAGAGTTGTTCTTCCCAAAGATACCTCCAATGACAGTGAGGGGAAAGCCCACCAGCAGCCAAACCGTCAGAAGCAGCAGGATGGTGGTGGCTGGCAGAGCCTGTGTCGAACCATTGGCCCAGTGCACTGAGTTCACCACACTCCACGTCAGAAAGAAAGGCACTGCAGGGATGGGCCCCCGGAGGGAGGGTCAACACTAGGAGCCACATCCCTGAGGGCACCCACTCAGACTGGGTCTAAAGGGGGAGGGGTGAAGCAGCTTGCCACTCTAACAGCCTGTCTGTGCCTCCTGACGTCCATGCAGCAACAACTCTCTTTAGCTCCACCCTTTCATGTCCCCTTATTCTTTGTTCCTTATCTTACCAACACTCCCTCCACTACCCAGTGTCATCAGGGATCAAAGTAGCTGCTACATAATGATCTGAGAGTGATGCAAATCCACCTGCCTCCAGGGGCCTGTCTTGCTGTGGCATTGGTAATTCCTAGCACAAGTCATTCCTTTGGACTAGGGCCCTTTTTTCAGAAAGCCCTGGTTCAAATATAAATGTGATGGGATATATCAAACACATAGGATCAGGAACAAGAAAGGTTAAAATGCAGACTTACTGCCTTTGACAGGGCGATCTGGTTTGAAAGGCTAGAATGGGCCCACCTCCAAAATAAAAAAAGAGGGAATATCAAAGAATAAATTCAAGAGTGTTATTTTTAATGTAATGGTTGTGAATACAGGCTCTAGAGTCAGATGGCCTGGATCTTAAACCTGGTTCATTACTTCTTAGGAATATAATCTCAAGCAAGCTACTTTACCAGCCCGAAGTTCAATTTCCTCATCTGTGCAATGGGGACAATATCACCTCCTTCACAGTTATTGTGAAGATTAAATGAGATGAAGGCATGTTGAGTGCTTACCACGTTATCTAGGACATCTGAAGGGCTTAATCATTTTTAAGTATTCAAAAGAGATGCATTCTTGTCTTTTCTATGGTTTTCTTATTAATTGTTTCTCTTGCATATATTCCCTCCCTTAAAGCCTCACTCTGACTCTCTCCCAGGTTCCTAAGTCCAGGCAGGCCCACCAGGGAAAGGGAAGTCCTCACCAGAGAAGAGACTGGTGGTGAGAATGATGTTCCACACCCAACGCTCGCCTCCAATCTGCCGGTAGAAATGGCTGGACACGTAGCCAGAGATGCAACAGGTCAGGGCATACAACAAGATGGCTGCCGAGTTAATGGCCCCATGACGGTGCACATTGAACATGCCCAGAAGTGCCATGACAATGATGCCTGTGGAGTGGTAATCGAAAGCTTTTGTTAAACCTCACCTATCCCTTTTCTAGCAATTTCAATTTCAGAGGAATCAGCACCCTTTCTCCCAGACTAAGGACCTCCAGCAAAACAATCTCTCCTAATTCTGTTGTACAGAAAATCCACAGTAGAATACACACATCCTTGCTAGAGCCACCCCATCCCTTAGGTCTGCCCCTCACCTTGGATTACCAACTTAGTTCTACCTTTGAAAGAAATCCCTGGGCTGGCGCGTGGCTCACTTGGGAAAGTGTGGTGCTGATAACACCAAGTCCACAGGTTCAGATCCCTATATAGGGATGGCTGGTTAGCTCACTTGGGAGAGCGTGGTGCTGACACCACCAAGTCAAGGGTTAAGATCCCCTTACTGGTCATCTTTTTTAAAAAAAAAAAAAAAAAAGAAAGAAATCCCTGATTACTTCTTATCACCTCACCAGTGCCAAGGGCCAGGAACTGGGCACCCACGCCAAGCACAGCACACAGTAGACCACGGTATGGGGGAAAGCGGAAGACGTCTGTATGGATAATTTTCCAGCCATTGTCACCCTGGTCAAAGTCATCACCAGAACCTCCAGAGGTGGTCTCTTCATCCAAGTTGTACCGAGCCAGGTCATTACGAAGCACACGCATTAGAATGACAGCCACAAAACCCACCAGTAAAAACACAAGTACCATGGAGTTGATGATGGACAACCAGTGGATTTCCAATGTTCGCGGAAAGAAACCACCATCATCACCACGGCGCCTGTCACTCCGATGCTCCACTGAAGTCTCAGACCAGCGCACACTGTAAGTGTGGGTAAGGCCTAAGAACTCGTTAGGTCGTAACCCATCCAAACTGTGGGGCTTGACGTCCCGCACTGAAACATTGGCAAATATAATTCGATCTCCATGGAATTCTAGGTGGAAATCCAAATGGGTCCAGAGTCCTATCTTGTGACTGTGTGGTAGGAAGCCGCTCTCCTCCATGTAGCCCACAAAGCCACGGATTGGCAAGTCGTCTACCACAAATTCAAAGTAGTACAATTCCTCGATGGCCTGGCGCAGCTGCTCCACCTATAAAAAGCAAGTCAGGAGTCAGTCACAGAAGGTCTCTGCATAGGGGTAGAGCAGGGTTTCTTAAACTTAACACTATTGATATTTTGAGCTGGATAATTCTTTGTTGTAGGGGTGCTGTCCTGTGCATTACAGGATACAGCATCTCTGGCTTCTTCCTGCTGCATGCTAGTAGCACTCCCCAGTTGTGATGATCAAAAATTTCTCCAGGGGCTGGTAGGTTAGCTTGGTTGGTTAGAGCGCAGTGTTATAACACCAAGGTCAAGGGTTCTGATCCTCTTACCTGCCAGCTGCCAAACAAATGAACAAACAAAAAAGTTTTCAGACACTGCTAAATGTCCCTTGAGGGACAAAACTGTCCCATGTTGAGAATCAGTGGGTTAGACTCTAGTGTTGGAATTCTCCCCCCCCAAAAAGCAAGTATGACTTACAAGGGTTAAGACCTAGGAAAAAGGAGAAAAACAAAGTGTAAGAAGGTCTGGAGTATACTAAGGAGAAGTGTCCGGATTTGCTAAAGAAAAAACATGACAGGGAAGGTTAGGTAGAGAGTAAAAGAGCCAGTTAAGAAAGAGCCAGGAGGGGTTGGCTGGTTAGCTCAGTTGGGTAAAATGTGGTGTTATAGCACCAAGGTCAAGGGTTCAGATCCCATACCAGCCAACCACCAAAGGAAAAAAAAAAAAAGATCCAAGAGATAGGTATGGAAGGAAACAGAACTTCATAAAAGCGATAGCTGAGACCTTATTACTAACAGAGAAGCTTGGAGTAAGGAGCCCTGTGTTCTAACAATATCTAGTAATAACAGCTCTGCAACTCACTATCCATGTAATCTTGAAAAAGTTACTTCAGAGTAAGTATGTTCCTTAGCCAACTTAATTAGAATATCATCTACCCTGCCTGGCTTATGGGGTTGTAGTTAAAATCAAGTCAGATAATTTCCGTAAAGGTACCTTGAACCATAAATGTAAGGCACTGTTAAGCCCTGGGAAAGAGGGCTAAGTGATAAGCAATGTGGAGAGGCTAACCTGTGCAGAACTGAGCTGCATGTGGCACAGAATTCTCTTCTCCACATTCTCCCGAAAGCGGATCTCATACAAAGACTCAGCCATTCGGTCCCCATCCAGCACTTCTCCCAGGCTAAGGCTTTTGTGACGTATCTTCTCAGGACAGCAGACTGGAAGCTGATAATAGTGGTAAGTTTCTTGAGGGTTATGGTACGGCCCCACTTTGTTGACATATAGAATGACAGGGTCGCCGGCCTTATAGTGAGTCACGCCTTCCACTCCTGGCCCATGGCATGTGCCCAGCAGCAGCATCAGGACTGGCAACCACTCGAAGCTCCAACTTCGAGGGTGCCTTAGGACTGTCATCCTCAAGGCAGCGAAACCTGTTTGGGGGAGTCCTGCGGTTATAGAAACCAGGGATCAATTCATGCATGACGCCCAGGTCAGATCCCTCGAATTGACACCCACTGGCTCCACTTCTTGCCATTTCTTCTTTCGACCCTCACAGCACACCACGTCTCTCTATCCCAAAGACCGGGCTCCGCCTCCGCTCTCTAGATCTCCAACCTGGGGTTCACCCAGCCCGAAGCCCGCCCCAGGCCTCTACTGCGCGCGCTACCCCGTTTCCATGGCAACGCCGCGCGGCCGCGCACCTCTGGTCCCTTCCCGCCACAGTCCCGGGGTCCTCACCGCGCGGGAAGGGCCGGCCGAGGCGGCGCCAGCGGCCTCTGCGGCCCCGTAGCTGCACTTGGACTCCTGCCGGGGTCTCCCCCTGAGCGGCGCAGCAGCGGCGGGCTGGAGAGGGCCTGACGACTGAGCTGCACTGGGCTGTCCGCCGCGGCGCCTGATCGCGGCAGCTATGGCCGCACCACGCTGGACACAGCTCTCGGCTCAGTCAAGGGCTCCTCGATGAATATTCTCCAGCTGGAGGCCCGGCCCAGCCCCGGGGACCCCGCGAGGCTCGGCTCGCCCGTCCCCGGCGGAGTGTCCTCCCGGCGATCAGGAGAGCAGCCCAGGACACGTCAGTCTTACCACTTCCGCTCTCACCGGCGGGGACCTGAGCCCGGCGGAAAGCTCCTTTCTGGAGCCAAGAGGGGCTCCTGCTTCTGTGGCCGCGTGGACGCTTTGCGGAAGGGTTTTGGGGAGGGGCTTCAGCTGAGGCCTGGCAGCGAGGACGCAGACGCCTCTTCGGGATAACAGTGGCCGCTGGGCCGCCCGCTCGGTGCTACTGCGTGCACCTAGCGACCGCCTGGGAGATGGAGCATGGGCGGCGGTTGGTTTGCAGCCGGGGATGCCCCGAGGCGTTTGCCGGCTGGACCAATGGGAGTCGCCTCCGACTGCCGAGGCCGAGTCCTGAGAGGCGGTTCGTGGCCCTCAACCTAGGCGGGGATAAGGCTTTGCGCTTCGCTCACTTGCAAGGATCTTAACGTCTGAATCTCACTTCACTCCTCTCCCACCTGTCATGGATGGTCCCACGTCAAAAGAATACATGCTTAAATAAGGAAGTGTTCCCAGACTGTACTGGAGGCTTCCCTGGCCGCCCAGCGTCCCTTCGGTGCCTGACGATAAGCAAGCCGCAGCCCGGTCTGGTGCAGAGGCAGGCGAAGAGATAGGGTGTCTGCCCTTTTACCCCGCTGAGTTTGACGGGGTTATTGTTAAAAGGAGGTAAAGAAACTTGCCCGTCTGTTCGTCTCTCTCGATGCTTTTGTTCTTATTTTCCTGTGTGTGTATATGTCTATGGGCTTCTCATAATTTTGTGTTGCAAATTATTTTGAAAATGTTTACCCTTGCCTATCTCAGCTTTTTAAAAGGGGGGGGGGGAATCTGCCTTCAGGGGAGATTCCCCTGGAAATCAGACCTCTGGGCAGTGATTTCCCTTCGGCAACCTGGAAGCAACGTGTAAGGAAGCTGACTTAAGATTCTGTCCCAGGGGAGAAGTACAGTGGAAAATCACAAGTGGCTTCTGTCCTGAAAAGTCTTTCGTTTACTTACTTCTATGATTATTGCCCTTTGTGACCCAGCTCTTCTCCCTGCAGACATGGGTGAGATTCCAAAAAGTAGGGAGATTTTTAGAGAATCAGTGAATTTTGTAATCAAAAAGTAACTTAGAGTGGCTTTGGAATCATCTTTAACTGACAACTACCTGGCCTCTAAAGCCAGAAACCTGGATCTCTTTCTCAGTTGATCCTCAAGTGTATGTTACACCAATCCTCCTCTACTTATTTCTTGCTATCTTCTAAATGCTTGCCCTCCACCACTCCTTAGTTCAGGCCTTATCTTCTCTCACCTAAGTTATCATGACAGCCATCTTGCTAGTCTTCTTGCTAGTCTTGGATCATTTTTCACACTGCCACTGGAAAGATTTTTTTTTTTTTTTTAATCTCAGGGGTGGGGGTGGGTGCCTAGGCATCAGTAATTTTTTTTTTTTTTAAACCAACTCGAGTTTTGATGCACATCATAATTTGCCAATGAGGCTGGCAGGTTAGCTTAGTTGGTTAGAACGTGGTGCTGATAACACCAAAGTCCAGGGTTTGATCCCTGTGGCCAGCCACCGAAAAATAAAAATTTGCCTATGGATAGGAGGGTACTTCAAAAAGTTAATGGAAAGATTCACATTATTATTTTTTTAACATTTATTTGTACATATTTGTGGGGTACAGTGTATTGTTTGAATACATGCGTATAGTGTACAGTAATTGACTTAGAATACATAACATAGCTTTATACCCATTAGTCCACCACTCCCCCCACCTTCCTGACTTTTTTTTTTTTGTAAGAGATGACCAGTAAGGGGATCTTAACCCTTGACTTGGTGTTGTCAGCACCACACTCTCCCAAGTGAGCTAACTGGCTATCCCTCTATAGGGATCTGAACCCGTGGCCTTGGTGTTATCAACACCACACTCTCCCAAGTGAGTGACAGGCCGGCCCTCTTCCTGGCCTTTGATAACCATTATTCTACTCTCTACTTCTGTGAGAAAGACTTCTTTTTTTTTTTTTGATTCCACATATGGATGGGATCATGTGGTATTTGCCTTTCTGTGTCTGGCTTACTTAACATAATGGTGGCCAGTTTCATTCATGTTGCTGCAAATGACAGGATTTCTTTTTTTTAATAGCTGAATAGTATTCCATTGTGTATATATACCACAGTTTTTTTAATCCTTTCTTCCACTGATGAACGTTTAGCTTGATTCCATCGCTTGGCTATTGTAAATAGTGTTGCAATGAAAATGGGAGTGCAGGTGTCTCTTTGGTATATATTATTATTATTTTTTTGGTTTTTGGCTGGCTGATGAGACGATCTGAACCCTTGACTTAAGAGGCTCAACCAACTGAGCTAACCCTCCAGCCCATCTCTTTGGTATATTGTTTTCATTTCCTTTGGATGTGTACCCAGTAGTGGAATTGCTGGGTTATAAGGTAGTTCAATTTTTATTCCTCTGAGGAAACTCCACGGTGGCTATACTAATTTATATTCCCACCAACAACATAAGAAAGTTCCCTTTTCTCTGCATCCTCACCAGCATTGCATTATCTTTTAATTCTATTTGTTCACATACTTCTTTTTTCTTTTTTATTTCAGGTCAGGATTTAGACCTACAAACTTTTTGAAATACCCTCGTATATAAGAAAGTAAAAATAGGCCTGGCCAGTTAGCTCGGTTGGTTAGAGTACAGTGTTATAACACCAGGGTGAAGGGTTCAGATCCCCTTATCGGCCAGCCACCAGAAAAAAAAAAGTAAAAATACCCTGGCATATGAAGCCTTTCAGATTTGGATCGTAACTCTCCAGGTACATTCCCCTTCTACAGAACCCTATCTTGTATTCAGATTGAAATCTTGAATGTCATGTTCTCTCAAGCCTGCAAGCTTCATATTGTTCCTTCTGCACAGACCACCAAGTCTACCATTCCCTACTTACCTGCCCAGAGAACTCCTTTTTTTGGACAGTGCAAATGTCAACTTATGTATAAAGCCTTCCCTTACTTCTCAGGTTTGTTCATGGCATTTTATCTCACTGTACTGTCATTTTACTTATCTGTCTGTCTCCCTTGCTAATTTCTTTTTTTGTTTTTAAAGATGACCAGTAAGGGGATCTTAACACTTGACTTGGTGTTGTCAGCACCACGCTCTCCCAAGTGAGCAACCGGCCATCCCTATATAGGGATCCGAACCCACAGCCTTGGTGTTATCAGCACCACACTCCACGCTCTCCCAAGTGAGCCACGGGCCGGTCCATCCCTTGCTAATTTCTAACTCTTCACAGGAAGACTATAATTTATCCATCTTTGTATTGTCAGGACCTAGCAGTATTTTTTTTTTTTTGGCAGCTGGCTGGTATGGAGATCCAAATCCTTGACCTTGGTGTCTAGCAGTATTTTTGTATACACTAGGCAGCTTAATACACATTCCTTGAATGAACTTGTTTACCCATTGTACATGATAAGAGACTAGAGCTGCCACCAAGCTACTATCCAGGGGCCAACTTGTGGGAACAGAAGATGGGTGGGACTGGGCAGGTCTCCTTACCATGGTGTGCCCTGGACAACTGCTGATCTTGCTAGATTGAGGATGTGGAGCTGGCTTCCATCAGTACTTTGGAACCATCCTGCCAGCAAGGTCAGACTCATTAAATGGGAATTTGCTGGTAGCCTATCGCATAATCTTTTCTTGGAGTATTTGTTTTGTTTTGAAGGATGGAAAATGCAAGAATTTGGATTCTTCCCTTGTTCTTTCCTCCTCCACCTCCCCCAATCTTACATCCAAATACCCGACTGTGACCACAACCTGCTGTCCTCCCTCTTGTCATTCTCATTGTTCTTCCAATTACATTGAGACCTGCAACCCCTCCCCATGCACCTGTGGCCTGTTTCTAGCTTGTCTTCCTTACCCATGCAGCTTAGATTTTACATTCCACCATTTCAGCCTATGTTTTGGTGCCTCTCTCCCATTGTTGTTTCATTGCAGCTGCCAAGCAAAACCCTAATCTTGGGTCAAATTATCCATCAGTATTCAAGCACCTATAGCCCGGATGCTAAAGGAACCTCAACACTATGATATATGTCTATAAGTTGTGTTCCTCAACCTCAATTGGGTCCTCAATCCTACCCAGTGATCCTGCTCATTTTCCAAAGCAGCTTTTTTCCATTCTCCACAACCCATTCTTCTCAAACCTATGACTTCATCTTTCTCTTCTCTTCAGTTGACCTCCCCATATAGCCTAGTGGGAGATGCAAGCAAGAAAAGCAATTACAGACACTACGTTAGGTGCTGTGACAGAGAAAGTTTTGGGGCTCTGAGAGCACCCTGGAGGGAGGAACATCTAACTTAGGCTTGAGCAGTCAAGGTTTCCTTAAAACAGCTCCTAAGCTAAGTTCTGAAAGAAGAGTAGGAGTTTGCCAGGAGAACAGAGGGAACAAAGATGGAAAAGTTATTCTGTTTGGCTGGAGCACTGCGTGTGTTAAAAGATAAAATTGGAGAGATAAGCAGGGTCAGATCTTAAAGCCACATGGAAGAATTTGGACTTGATCCTGAGAATGGGGAGACATTGAATTGTTTTAAATGGGAATAATATCAGATTTATGCCTTGGACTTCAGTGTGAACAGACTGGAGGGGAGCAGAAGGCTTGCTAGGGCAATCAGCTAGATGTAGGCTCGAGCAAGGGAGTGGCAGTGGGCTCACAGAGCTGTGAGTGCATTATTATACAGAAAACTAGGTGACAGGAGAGGCAGGATTTGGTGATAGATTGGATATAGGAACAGAGGCATGGAGAAGGGTCTGGGATGACATTTGGCTATCTAAATTAAAGACAATTAAGGGCCGGCCTGTGGTTCACTCGGTAGAGTGCAGTGCTGATAACATCAAGGCCATGGGTTCGGACCCCTATATAGGGATGGCTGGTTGGCTCACTGGCTGAGCATGGTGCTGATAACACCAAGCCAAGGGTTAAGACCCCCTTACCGGTCATCCTTTAGTAAAAAAAATAATTAATTAATTAAGGATAATTAGTGTAGAATTTCTTACAGAAAGTCTGAGAGAAGAAAGTAATTCAATTTTAGACATGGTGAGTTTAGGTTCCTGGGGAAGGCATGTCCGTGTGATGTCCAGTGAGCAAATGAATGCTGGATCTGGAACTCCTAGAGATAATATGGGACAGAGATGAGCTTAGGAGCAGTCAGCATAAATGTGGTCACTGAAGCTTTGAGAGTGGATGAGATCCTTAAAGGAGGAGGAGAAGGTCTGAGAAAATAAGGCCTGTGATAGAATCCTGGGGATTATGATTAAGAGTTGTATGGAAAAAGATGAGGCTCCAATGGAGGCTGAGGAATGACCAGATGAATGGGAGGAAAACTAGAGAGTTCAGGGCAATGGAAGGCAAGATAAGAAGGCATTTTGAGGTTAGATTCCTAGAACATGCTTCAACACCTTGCAATTCTTTGTAATACTCTCACACTCATGTTTTCTCATGCAGGATTATAAACTCTAGGAGCATAGGGTCTCTATTGGCCTTATTGGTTATTTTATCCTAGTACTCAGCACACCGTCTGGCACATAGTAAGTGCTCAGTAAACATGAATAAAGGGGCTGGATCTATGAGGGGAGTCTCACCAGATTGCAGAAGGTGCCTTCAGGAATGCATACGTTCCAAACCACTTCATTCTCAAGCTTTGTGGCCAGTGATGGATAGAAGGTGGATTGTGATGTGTACAGAACATGGGACCTTGGGGAGTTCCGTAACCAGAGGAGGAAGAAGTAACAACAGCCAGTGGAGACAAAAATAACTGCTTCTCCTTTCTTTCCCCCTCCAAGTTCCTAGTGGAGGGCTGAGCCCAGCATCCCAGACTTGTGTGATTATATAGGCAAGCATCTGGAAAGCAACTTCCCCTTGGCACCCTATCCTTCAGCGGCTCAAGGTGTTGGCCTCTTTGCTTTCAAGTAGCAAACCTCCCTGCTGTCAGCAAGCCCAACCCCATGGGGAAGGGAGATGTCTTGGAGACAGCACCAACCACCACAGCCTACCGCTCTGTCATGGAGGAGTATGGTTATGATGTGGGCAAGGTCATTGGCAATGGCTCCTATGGGACGGTGTATGAGGCTTACTTCACTAAGCAGAAGGTCATGGTGGCTGTCAAGATCATCTCAAAGAAGAGGGCGTCTGAGGACTACCTTAACAAGTTCCTGCCCCGTGAGATACAGGTTGGAAAGGGCTGGAAGAGGGAACTGAAGCTTGGTACTAAGATGGTTGAGGTGTCTCAGAAGGGGTATGACTAGGAGGGGGTGGGACCAGAAACCCCCAAACTAGAACTGAACATCTCACTGAGCAGCTAGGAAAATTCATTGATGAAAATTCGACCTCTTTACTACCTACTCGCTCACCTGCAGTCCCCCAGAAAGTACAAGTACGTAACAGGGTTTGCCTACCAGCCCTTGGATTCAGGGGTTGATCCTGTTGCAAAGTTCTAAATAAGCAGCAGTGGGACGGTGGGAGAGGGCTGGGAGCATAGCTGGGTTTCTCCCTTCCCAGGTTTGATGGGTCCCTCTTCCGGGGTCAGGTAATGAAAGTCTTGCGGCACAAGTACCTCATCAACTTCTATCAGGCCATCGAGACCACATCCCGAGTGTACATCATTCTGGAGCTGGCTCAGGGTGGTGATGTCCTTGAATGGATTCAGCGCTATGGGGCCTGCCCTGAGCCCCTTGCTGGCAAGTGGTTCTCCCAGTTGACTCTGGGCATCGCCTACCTGCACAGCAAGGGCATCGTGCACCGGTGAGGGTACTGCCACCTGGACTGGGGCCTTTGGGCTCTCAAGGGGGGGTTATGCATGTCTCCTGTTTTCTGTCAGTTTTTCCTACCTTGACCTCCCTCCTTAATATCTAGGCCCATTCATGTACTCCACTTTAATCGTCTGGGCAAGGACACTCAAAAAGTACTCACTGTGAGGGCAGCCTGTGGCTCACTTGGGAGAGTATGATGCTGATAACACCAAGGCCGAGTTCGGATCCCTATATAGGGATGGCCGGTTAGCTCACTTGGGAGAGCGTGGTGCTGACAACACCAAGTCAAGGGTTAAGATCCCCTTACCGGTCATGTTTTAGAAAAAAAAAAAAAAAAAGTACTCACTATGTGTAGAGCACTTTATCAAATACAATGGTGAGCTCCCTGTGGTCCTCAAGTACCATCTTTTCTTCCCCTTTGGGCTCTGCTTACAACACCATGGCTTTCTTCCTCACTACCTTGTGCGCTTATAATGGCATCTCCCTCCATCTCCCTCCTGCCTGTCCTCAGCTCTAGCCTCTGACACCTGGCCCTTCAGCTCCCAGTCTAATACTAAGCCCTCTCCCCAGCCTGACCCCCAGCCTTTCTGCTGCTGGTAGGGACTTAAAGTTGGAGAACCTGCTACTGGACAAGAGGGAGAACGTGAAGATATCGGACTTTGGCTTCGCCAAGATGGTGCCTTCTAACCAGTCTGTGCGTAGTAGCCCTTCTAACCGCCAAATGAACTGCTTTTCTCACCTCAGCCAGACCTACTGTGGCAGCTTTGCTTATGCCTGCCCGGAGATCTTGCTAGGCTTGCCTTACAACCCTTTCCTGTCTGACATCTGGAGCATGGGCGTCATCCTCTACACTCTAGTGGTTGCCCATCTGCCCTTTGATGACACCAATCTCAAGAAGCTGCTGAGAGAGACTCAGAAGGAGGTCACTTTCCCATCTAACACCACCATCTCCCAGGAGTGCAAGGTGCTGGCTCCCCCAGGAGGGCTGAGGCCTCAGGGATGACCCCCGGGGGTGGGGTGGGGTGGTGAATACCCAACCTAGGCTGCCCACCCTGGAGGAAGGCTTTTTCAATACCAGTCACCTCACAATCTAGCCACTGCTCTGTAATAGTGGGGAGGACTTAAAGGACCAACCAGTGGGCTCCAGACCTTAGACATGCTTGATAAGCAGGTTGTTGCTTCTATCCCTTTAGGCCAGAAGGATATTATACAAGAGATTCTCCCTAGGGAACTCATCCCTTCCCCTCCAGGGAGTTAAATGCCTGGCTTTCCAGGATAAAATCAGAGCCATACCCCCTTTCACCAGAGTGGTGTGATGGGCTACCCTGCTTCTTTCTTAGGTGCAGCTGCTCATTGCCTGTGTGGCACAATGGGGAGCAACCTCAGCCAAGACTTCTCTCTCCCCTGCCCTAGAACCTGGTCCTCCAGATGCTATGCCAAGCTACCAAGCGTGCCACCATCCTGGACATCCTCAAGGATTCCTGGGTGCTCAAGTTCCAGCCTGAGCAACCCACCCATGAGGTCAGACTGCTTGAGGCCATGTGCCAGCCCCCCAGCACCACTAATCCTCACCAATCCTTGGAAATCACAACCTGAAAATTGCTGAGGGAGAGGGCTGAGACAGGAGCAAAGCAGGAGGGTCTGGGGCTAAAAATCTTTTATACCAAAAATAAATCTGATTTAGTTTTATCAGCTAGAGTCAAAGACATTCTTTCCTTAAGGGAACCTTAGCAGGGAAAACTGCTGAGAGTGAGGTGGATTTCTAACCAGAGTCTGTAACCAGTAATTATGACATCTGGTATAAGTCAACAGTGTAATTCACAATGTGATTCACAGTGGAGGGGGTGGTCAGGTCAACACCCCATTTTGGGAAGCTTTATCATTCCAACTAAATACATGCTCATTATTTTACATCTTTGTGCTTTCTAAATGTTCAAGCAGAGGGGCTGCTTGCTTCACTTTGACTATGGCTCTGCTTGTATATAGTCCAAAGCAATGGCATTGTTTGTTCTTTTAGAAATAGGCATTAGGGGGCTGAGCCCGTGGCGCACTTGGGAGAGTGCAGCGCTGAGAGCGCAGCGACGCTCCTGCCATGGGTTCGGATCCTATATAGGAGTGGCTGGTGCACTCACTGGCTGACTACCGGTCACAAAAAAGACCAAAAAAGAAAAAAAAAAAAAAATAGGCATTAGGGGGCCGACCTTGTGGCTCACTCGGGTGAGTGCGGCGCTGGGAGTGCAGTGGCGCTGGGAGCGCCGAGGCCGCTGGTTCAGATCCTATATAGGGATGGCTGGTGCGCTCACTGGCTGAGCGTGGTGCAGGCGAAACCAAGCCAAGGGTTATGATCCCCTTACCAGTCACACACACAAAAAAAAAGAAAGAAAAGAAATAGGCATTAGGGTGTATGAAGTACCTTGGTTCCTTCTCTCTCCTCCAATGCCATCTTAACCACTATTGAGACAATACCAGGGAGTCAGGGCTCCTTCCACTATTGCTCCCAGACATAGAAGTGACAGGGTTCAAACCAAGACTTCTAGTAGTGAAAGCTATTAACTGTGGGTTCTGGATAAAGGAAAACTACTTGCTCCTTCCATCCCTGTATTCTCTCTCCCTGTCCTTGAAAATGTGCTTTGCAAAAGGAAAATGGGTAGTAAATCATGGAGCTGTCTTGGCAGAGGCATGACTGGGAGAAAACAATGAGGGAAGACTCAGAGATGGCTCCACATGGTCCTAAGATACATAATAGATGGCAGTTTCCTCAACCTCAGCAGTAGGCAACTCTAGGGCAAATCAGCTCAAAAGATGAAACAGTGTCTGCCTAGAACATAGGCTAAGATACTGGAAATGCCCATTTGTTCTATGGTCCAACCTCCTCTCATTACTCCATTATTATTCGTTGCTTGAAACAAGGTCTGACAACCAGGGGAAGAGTTTCAGGGGCAGACAAGGAAGTATAAACATCAGGGTTCCATCTGTCCAATTTTATTGGGAACAAGGACACAGTAACTGCTTTCAAAGAGAAGGGAGCCCGGGGCTCCATAAGCAGCAAGATCCTTCAGAGTTGAGCCAAGGATGGGAGGGCAATAGATGCCTTGCTCAGGCATGGTTACACTAACCACCCTCAGCAGGACCTCCCAAAAAATCTATGCTCCTTTTGCTCAGCACTTGGCACTTAAGGAAAAGTGATCAACAGAGGCAGCATAAGAAAGACGAGCCCAGACTCATCAGGATACCGACTCAGTCAACTGCTTTAGTGCATCTTCGTCTTCATCCACTTTGGAAGCTTTGGGGACAAGGATACCCAGAGAAAGAAAGAAGTGTTAAGGCCTCAGCAACTTCTAGCCATCCCCTGCTATGACACTCAGGGCCTGCTGAATTCTCTTTCCCCAGCAAAGAACCTAAAGGTGTGGTCCTTCTGCTTGCTGGGCTGCTGCTCATTCCCATAAGACCTTTGTGCAAAATAGAAAATGGTGCCTCTTGCTCCCAGCATTTGCAGCCCTAAACCAAGGTACACAGCTTGCTGAGTGGAGCACAGATTAGATTTCAGTCCCCATTCCCTTTTAGCCAGGTGGCCTCATGCAGTCAACAACCTGCCTAACTGTAGCCCTCTCTGCCTGGCTCTTTTGAGGCAGAGTGGATGAAGAATAACTTTTGCCCATAACTCTCCATTCTCTCAAGTCCTCAAGACAATAAAGTAGCCCTGGGTACCTGGCCCTGCAGGCAGACGTGTACTGGGTACACTAGGCAATCTGATTGGAGGTTCTTCTTTCTTGTCTCCCACAATTAACAACTCCCGGGCCAATTCCTCCTGCTCCAGCTCCTCTAGTTCCTCCAACAGTTCATCCTGGATATGGGACAAGACTGTTCAAGATGAAGAAAGGAAACTTCTACTTCCAAAAACATACCACTTTTGGAGTTCCCTCCCAAACTTGCCCCAAGAGCCTCTCTTGGTCATTCTTTTTGGCCCACCCCATGCTTTCTCCAATATTCCCTGACCCCTCATCCCCAGTAACCTCATCCACATCATCTCCAAAGCCCATAGGCTGAGAAATGGCATCTTCAATCTGCTGGGCCACCTCCTGTTGTTCTGTGATGTCAGCAATCAGTTCATCCACCTTGTCAATGTCCCTGAGAAAAACATATACAGCCAAGAAATCAGGCAACAACCCCCTTGACTTTCTCATCTCACTTGAATGAAACTTCTCCTGCTTTGTGGCCTCACACTGATAAGCCCATGGCTCTCAGAAGAGATTCCTAGAAAATTATGAGGCAAGTTTGGGCAAGGAAGTAGGAAGGAGCTACAATGGAGAGTATAAGTTGGACTCCCTTCCCCAAGGATCGTTAAGAATTAGAGAAATCAACTTTCTTCCCTAGAATGCCCCTCCAGCAAAAGGATCTTCTTTCAGGAAGCAAGGAGGCAGGCAGAGGCCTAGCTGCCATAAATATACACTGTAAATTCACATTCTGAGAGGCTTAAAAGCTCAAAATATAATACCAAGCCACCCTCCCCAGAGCGTGGGTCACCTTCTCCCCTCCCCCATACCCACATGTCCTGGTAGGCCTTCTTCATGCCTCGGGCAGCAAGCTCCATGGTACGAAGCACTTCTGCATTGCTGGTAGCATTCTCAAGGGCCTCACGCTGAAGCTCCAGGGTAGATAATGTCCCGTCAGTTTGTGCCAGCTGCTGTTCCAATCTTTTCTTCCTCCGCAAAGCCTGCAGGGCGGCTGACCCAGCCCAGACCCTGAATATCTGAGTCAGAAGCACCTGCTTCCCACCTGGGCTCTCCCCATTGCCTCCTTTCCCTTATTACCTCTCTTATTCTTGGCCCCATGCTTCTTGGCCATTTGTAGCTCCTGTTGAATCTTCTGCTCCAGAAACTCCTGTTTCTTGATCAGTATCTTTTCTGTCTCCTTCAGTTGCTGTATTGCTGCTTCAGGGGTTGGCCCCTTCTCCTCCTTCCCTGAAGAGTCCAATGGAGCAGGCCCATATTGTGTGAAGGAAAAATATTAGCCACTAATTATTGAGTGCACAGTGTGTATGAGGTTGTTATTGCTAATCCCTAAACAATTCTCTATAATTAATGTACTATCTTTACTTTACAAATGTGAAAATGGGCACAAAGATTTTGATTACAATCACAACTAGTAAGAGATTAAGCAAGAATGGAAATGTGGCAGCATGACTTCCGAAGCCAATGTCCTTTTCACTATTTGAAACTACTGTTCAAGTCATTTCCAGTCACTTTTTATAATCACTATCCTAGGAGATGCCCAAGGTCCTGACACTGCAGGATCAAACTGAATAAAGTACAAGGGGCTGGAGGAAAAAAAAAAATGTTCTCAATTTCTCCGTTCATCTTCGATACTTCTAACAGAGTCATTTTTCCAAATAGAAAATCTGATGACCTTTGTTTGCTTAAAATCCTTCCTTGAGAACTCTCCATTACCTACAGGATAAAATCCAAAACTCTCTCTCTCTCTGCCAGAACTTCTTTTCCCTACATATACTGTACTCTTTCCTGCCTACCTGTTTCTCTCAGGCTGTTGCCACTTCCTGGAGTATCTCAATTCTCCACTTGGCAAACTGCTCGCCTTCTGGATCACCACCCCCAAAGCCTACTTCTTCTGTGCGTCCCTGGTTTTTCAGTAGCATCTCCAACATTTGAGTTTCTACATTACACTGTAAATGCCTGTTTTTGCTTGTTTTCCCCAATATATGTGAGCGACAAGAAGGTAGTCTTTCTTCTTTCCCTCATACCCCTCTTGCCCAGCACTAAGTAGCATCAATGTTTGGAAAGGACTGGATGAAGACAGTGGGAAACTCGTCCTCAGGCCTGTACAGTGGGAACCAGCACAGTCACCACGCCATCCACTCACGTCCCCTCCCTGATCTCGAGCTCTTGGAAGGCAGACGGGAGCAAGATGCTCTGACAAGGCAGGTCTCCTGGCACCAGAGCTCCACCCGGCTGGGCTTTTCGGGACAGCTTGTCTCCTGGGTCTCTTGCCCTGCCAGCGCCGCGGTCTCCCCTACCCAGCTCTGGCCAGCAGCTCCCGGCCAACCAGTCTAGCCCGGGCTCACCCCTCCCGAACAGTCTGCCAAGACCACTCATGGCGAGCTCGCCTCTCCCGCCTCCGCCCCTCGGCGTCCCTCACGCTTCCGCCTTGCTCCTGGGAAGTGACGTCTCATCACCACCGGCCTTAACCAATCCCTCCTTAAGGCGCTGCGGCGACATCAACAGGCGCAAATAAGGCCACTGCTGTCACGTGAGCCCGGCCACCAGCCCCACACCACGAGCTCCTCTTAAAGCGGCCGCTTCATTTACTCCTACCTAAAAAGGCCTCCCCACCCCAACCCCAAACAAGGTGTTAGTCCCCTGGAAGGAAATGTGCAGCTTAATGACACCCCACTATATGGGGCTAGTGGAAGAGTTCTTCATGCCCTTTACAGAGCTCAAGAAAGGGTCCGTACAGGTTCCAGCAGATGGGGATCACAGTTGATAACAAAAAATCTGCTCTGACCAGGTCAGCAAAATTATAATGCCTTGGGAGATCTGCGTAGTCTCATCCACCAGTCCTGGAAAATGTTATCATAGGACCATTTTTACTTAGAAGCAGACATAATGGTACCAGAAAGCCATAAAATAACCTAGAATGCTTCTTGTAACCCTTACCCCAGATCCCTGCATGTAGAATGGTAACATAGTAACAATCCCAAACCTAAAGTCACGTATGACCAATAGAAAACCTGATGAAGTAATTAGGTGGGACTGTCCTCTTTCTTTTGATCCTTCCCCCTTCTTGTGATTATAAAAAGCTAAGCTCTGCTGGCCCTCTTCAGAGCACATTTCTCAGAGGGATCTCCCCAGTTGCACTTATCATATTGGCTCAATGAAATTTGTGCTCATATGTTCGTCCT
This sequence comes from Cynocephalus volans, assembly GCF_027409185.1. Lineage (NCBI taxonomy): Eukaryota > Metazoa > Chordata > Mammalia > Dermoptera > Cynocephalidae > Cynocephalus > Cynocephalus volans. Next base: position 109,697,551 of record NC_084462.1, read on the forward strand.
CAATTTCTTTTAGGTCAACACAGTCTTGGGTTTGCCACAAGTTTATATGGCAGACCATGATGCAATCTAATGTCTCACACTCTGGTCTTGGCACCTCAGGACAACCAACCCCAGTTAACAGGCTAGAAAAATAAAAACAACCCACACTGTGGGTAAGATCTCTTCTGTCATACACAGATACACTTTAATAAATTACAAATGCACCTGAAAATGCCTTCTTGATTTCCTTTCAGTTTTAGGCCTCAAATGAGGCTCATTCATAGGGCTGGACCCCAGGGCCCAATTTGGGCTTTTGCAAACATCTCTAATCCTTGAGTTAAGGTTTGTAGATTCATTCCGTTTTGGACGTGAATGCAAGTAACACCTAGAAAGAAAAAGAAGTCACATTTCATCAGGCTTTCAGGGCTCCCCATTATTACTTCCACCTTCTGTAGGTGTCATCTGTCATGCAGACTATCCACCCTGTATATATCTACCTAATTCCTCCTAGAAACCCTTTCTCCTCATTCCCCCAATGGTTATCCTCACCACTCAGTACCCAGTTTGCTGACATCTACAATATTCCTCCACTCATCATCAAAGAAGATCATCTGGGAGAAAGGAACTCCAGTCTTCTGCTGCAACCTGTGCAAACAGGGCAGGGGTAACCAAGCTGGCATCTTGGCTCCCCCACCCTCTCTGGTACTCTGTCTCCCTGCTCCTACCCTTACTTCTGCATACCTCTCAAAGTGTGTGACCTTGCTGCCCGGATAGATTTCCCGATGAACAAAGTATCTGACAAGGTCAAAGAGCTCCAGTAGCTGGTTGGCCCCTTCTATCTCACTTGTCCTGAAACAGGTGTAACAGATGGGTTTAGGAGAGTGAAGGGCGAGGGCTGCCAGCAAAGTTAAGAATAACGAGGAAATCAACTTGTTGTTTTTCCAGGACGGATAGGCATTCTCGGCCTTTATTCAACTCCATAGCCTTCTTGTCTGACACGATGGGTGCTGAGCCAATATTTAATCATTCAAAGGCACAGGAGAGGGTACAATGAGAAAAAATAGGCAAATACTTGCAAATTTGCACCTCCTAAATTTTGTAGCCGAGGGGTTACAGGAGAGGTCTCCTAATGAATGTATCCTTCAGCACTAGACGGACGGTTTTTGTCAGTCGCTCTTCTTACCGTGAAGCGGCCGCGACCGGCACCCCAAGGCCGTGCAATCGTTCCAGAACTTCAGGCACCTCTGGGTACAGTCGGACGTTCTGGCCCCGCCTATCTCGTACAGTCCCATCACTGGAGAGGGCGAGAATGCGCTCAGTTGCGGCCGGCCCCGCCTGGTCCCAATCCTCTTTCCCTGCCTCACCTGCTCTTGTAGAACGGGGGATCTACGTGCGTGTCGACCCAGAAAGGCCAGAGCGTGTAATCTGCGAGAGGAAGCGGGGAGAAAGTTCAGCCTCCGGGGTCGCAGGGACTCGAGAGCTGCACCGGGGTGTGCAAAAGAAGAGCGCCCTGCTAAACTCTCCGCTCACCGTCCCTCACCCAGATCAAAGACCGCGAGCTTCGGGAGCCGCGCCATGACCCGCGCCCGCAGGATGCGCGCTCGGAGTGCGAGCTTCCTCCTGGCTGAGGTCCGGCCGCTCAGGAGGGCGCCCTGTTTGACATAGAGAAACGGTGACTAGAGTGTCGCCACGCCGAGAGCGGGTTGTCAGCCTGGCGGTGGCGCAAGAGCGCCTTCTGCTGCTGGACGGGGGAGACGACTGCCGCAAGATACCGGCGTGACGGCACACAGAATCACAGGAGTCAAGTCTTCAAGGTACCGGCCACAGGCATCTTCCCTTACTTCTCCACTCCACCCAGCTTCGCTAGATTCTACTAAAGAAGCCAGGGAAGGCAAGCTTTTTCTTCTGGCTCCTCTCACTTTATCTTACCAATTGAGACCTAAGTGATCCATGCAAGTCACCCCTCATGCAAGCCCTCTCTATATCAGGCTCTTGAGAGGGTGGAACCCAGAGCCCTCACTCAGCAAGATTCCAATCGTTAAGAATGTGGTGTCTTCAAAGCCCCTGAGGCCCTTTTCCAACCAGGCCCAAATGTCCAGTAGAACCACAGTGGAAGAGAACTCACTCTCCTGGCTTCCACCATCCAGGAGAGTAGTATGCCCCTAGATGTGCAATAACCAGTTTTGGGGGAGGAACTAATTTGTAGTATTTGCCAATTTCTGTAAACATTTCTATCATGGCCAATTTCAAGCTACCAACAAGAAGTCAATTAACATGTTGTTGGGAAGAGATCCTGTAATTTGCTCTCATGAGCAGGTATGAACTGGCTCCAGCACACCACGGAGAGTTGACTTTCCTAGAGTCTGATAATCCCACTAAGAGCAACATGCTTTCCATTGTCCCACTCCTTTAGCCTGGGATAAGTGGGTGAAAACTGGGTCCATTCTGACTTCAGTCACATTTATGCAATATAAGAAAGATTCCAGGAGGCCAGGAAATATTTTATTGACAACTAGGAGCATAGCTATAAGACAGGGAAGCACACAGGACAGACTGCAAACTAAAACCCAATAGCCAGCAAGGGTCCTTTGGGCCATGAACACTACATCTTGGGGTCCTCACAGTCTCCCACCAGTAGACACACAAGACTGGGCATCTAGGGGAGGGGGGGCAGTGGCTCTGGTGACCCAGAGTGAGAAGATATATGATGCCTCATTATGAGCGACAGGATAAGGAAGGAATACGGAGGGAGGGTCCATCACTGCCTAAGACCACCTCCTCCTCTCAGAGCCAACACCAGGTGGAGGACTGAACCACCTAGGATCTTGTAATCAGCTGCTGTTTTCTCATCATTCCTGCAGGAAAAGGAGGAAAAAACAAAAACCAAACAACATTAGAAATACCATCTAGAACAGGGGTTCTAGATCTCAGTAAAGGGATCTGAACCCTTGATCTAGGTGTTATCAGCACCATGGTCTACTGAGTGAGCTAACCTGCCAGCCCCAAGAACAAGGGTTCTTAACCTGGGTTTCACAGGTCTCTTTGGGGTCTGTAAACTTGGATGAGAAAAAAATTCCATCTTTATTTTTATTAACCCCTAACTGAAATTTAATATTTCTTTTAATTTTGAATGTAGGCAAAAAAAACTCAGTAGTATTAGCAATGAGTAACTTGTCAACAACAGAAATTAGATATTTTCATATCACATTACAACTGTTTGTATCTTGAAAATCTTTCAAAATTATGGTTATTAGACCCACCATTAGATCTTATTTAATATATTAGTAAAGAAGCACATATATTGCTATATCACGAATTTATTTTAGTGTTTTGATAATTGTACGTCAATATAATTAGTTTCATTTCTAATTCTATATTTTTAATTTTATGCCTGAAAAAGCTTTATTTTGAAAAGGGGATAGGCTTTACCAAATTGCCAAAGGGTCTAAGGCACCAAAAAAGTGAGGCAGGCTTGATCCACCTCCAGTAGCTGTCCCCTTCTTATCTTCACATGAGATTGCCAGGCCCTCATTCTCACCCCAAACTCACATCTGTTTGCCACTGTAGATGAGCCGCTGCTGTTGTGGGGGGATTCCCTCTTTCTCTTCCACACGCTCCTTGATTCTTTCAACCTTTAGAGGGACAAGTAGTCAGGGAATGCTCAGGGGGAGGACCACAGAAATGGAAAGAACAAGGGCTATGCAAACAGCATGAGAACAAAAGGACCAAGTTCATAAGCGTACTCAAACAAATGTACATGGCAAGGAGAAGGGCATGAAGAGGTGTTGGGCGTACATCACCTTGTCTGTGGGTTCAATGTCAATCTCAATCTCCTTTCCAGTCAGCGTCTGAAACAGGCAAGGGTTTTGTGAGTCCTACAGCCCAATATACAATTTGTCTTCTAGGTAAAACATCCTGTCCTGGTCTCTGGGGATCTACTGTCTTCTGAGAGATACAAATTCTCAGCAACGCTGCTTTGGCGAATCAGAATGCTTTGACCATACCTGTATTCGTCAATCATTTTCAGGCTGTGGACAACTTGGTAGGGCAAGATTCTGTGAACCATCTGATCCTCTTAATCCCACAAGTCATCTTCCTTTGCCTCCACCCCCTCCAAATCAGTAAGAATGTTAGAATTCTTTTGGATGATACCGCAATGAAAGATACCCTAAGGAAGGTAGTCTATCAAGTCAGAGGGACCTTGTTCTATTATAAATATCAACACTAGAAATCAACATTAAGAAAATTCAAAGAATTCTCAAGGATACCAGTAATCACCTCTGACCAGTTTTTTAAGAAATACTAGAATGCAACATCACATTCTCACATATCCTCTTGATTTCTACCTAAATCCTAAATTGCAGCTCTTGTCTTCTTAGTTCTTCCACAGGGTAAGGGTTGCTGATATCCAAACACAATAATTATACAGACTCTACAGTTATAAATGTTATGTTCCACCTAATCTAATCTCCCACTGTCCTTGCTTTTTCTTTTTTCTTTTTTTTTAAAAGATGACCGGTAAGGGGATCTCAACCCTTGACTTGGTGTTGTCAGCACCACGCTCACCCAGTGAGCAACTGGCCATCCCTATATGGGATCCGAACCCGTGGCCTTGGTGTTATCAGCACCACACTCTCCCGAGTGAGCCACGGGCCGGCCCATCCTTGCTTTTTTTTTTTTTAAAGCTCTATCTGCACCACGATGTACAGTGATCCAGAGCACAAACACACCATGCTCAGTCCAATTTAGAGGCATTTGTTTGCTTCTACTGCTTTCTTTGTTGGAATACTATAACCTTCAAAGACCCTCTAATATAAGATCTCCTATATGATGCCTAGACTTGTTCCTAGTGTACTTTATTAATACTTCCATTAATACCAATTACAGCTAGTTGATTAAGTGTTAAACTCTCCAACTTTCATTACAACTTCCTACGGGACAGCGACTGTTTAATTCATCTCTGTAACACAAACACAAAGCACAGTGTTTGACATATAAGAAATCAATAAATATTTGTGGAAGGGCTAAATACACTGATGATCACGTTATAATCACAGCCAACATTTATTGAACACTTTTTTTTTTTGGCAGCTGGCTGGCTGAACACTTTTTCTTTTTTTTTTAAAAAGATGACCGGTAAGGGGATCTTAACCCTTGACTTGGTGTTGTCAGCACCAAGCTCACGCAGTGAGCTAACTGGCCATCTCTATATGGGATCTGAACCCATGGCCTTGGTGTTATCAGCACCACACTCTCCCGAGTGAGCCACGGGCCGGCCCCCCGGCTGAACACTTTGTAAGGGTCAGAAATTATACAAGTGTCTTACATGCATCACCACATTTATTCTTTCCAAGTATTTGAGATATGTATTATTACTATTTCCATTTTATAGATGAGGAAAATAGGAGTTGGATAGGTTAAAAAACATACCTTCAAAGTCAAAAGTAGAGAGTGGATCCAAACACAGATCCTCTGGCCCCAGAGCCCTCTTTTAGCTCTGGACGCTGTACTGCCTGAGTCTAGCTGGTCTAATACTGGGACCCAATGTAAACTCCTTCAGTAGCTCTCAAAATAACATACGGTTTCTACTTATGTTATTCAGTCTTTGGCCATTCCACCCTGAATGTGCCCTATCTCGTCTGATCTTGGAATCTACTTATGGTATTCACATAGAACAATATGAAGAAAAGACTTAGAAAATTTCTTGGCCACAAGAATAATTCAATACTAGTACGTTTCCAAAAATGCAGGAGCAACTCCTTCAGGTTTACCTGTTTGGACGCAAAAGAATAAATTATGAAAGTGATTCTCAAGTTTCTATCCCAACCCATGAGGGTCTCTGAAAATTTTCAACAGTCTTTGGTAAAATGAGAAAAATAATGATAACAGTGAGATTTTCATTAAATTAAATATACTCAGATGTTAAAATGTCCTTTTATGAAATGATGGTGACAATATATGGTAATTTTTTTTAAGGCCATTACCTGACAAAATGCAAAGTTTGGAGTTCCTGTGTTGTCCATAAACTATATCAATTTATTGATCTTAATACTTTAAATGCACAGATTTTTCAACCGGACAATTCCATTTCTAGGTAACTAACTTGGAGGAAAAACTTGGACATGTATCCAAAGAGGCACATGTGAGGTTTACTGCAGTGCTGTGTGTAAAACACTAGAAATGACCATTAATAATAAAATTATTAAACTATGGTACATGCATAGAATGATATATTATACAACAGTTTATACACTAACAAGGAAAGATCTAAATAGTGTATAATTATATATCATTTTCTATATACAGACATATATACATGCAAGAAAAAAGGATTAGGAAGTATGTACATCTCATAATAATAGGGCTGAGGGGAGGGTATATCGAGCGTGACTCTCCCTTTACCTGTACTGTTTAAAGTTTTTATAAAAATATCTTCCTTTATCACTTGAATATTAATAAATATTCATTTTGATTTGACAAACATTTTTAAAGAGTAAAAAAGATTCTAGGGAAGGTCTAGAGCTGCTCTCCTAAAAGTAAGATGCTTGGACCTTATGATAAAAAAAAAAAAAAAATTACTGGATTGAAAAATCTAAAACTCTAGGACTGGCTCTTTGTTTCTGAAATTGACTGTAGGGGCCCCTGAATGTATCCAGAGAGCAATCTGGCAATATCACATCCCAACAACAACACTTCTAGAAAAATAATCATGACTATGTCCAAAAATTTACCAACAACGATGGTCATCACAGCCTTTTGATACTAAAAAATTAAACACAGGGGGCTGGCTGGTTAGCTCAGTTCGTTAGAGCACAGTCTTATAACACCAAGGTCAAGGGTTCCCATACAGCCAGTTGCCAAACAAAGAAAAATTACAAACACAGTCTAAATATCAAACAATTGAGGGTTATGGTACAACCACAGAGGGAAAACTACACAGTCCTCAAACAATGTTTAGGATAACTAATTATTTGAAATTTATTAACAATGTATACGTAATTTAAAAAGAAAACAAGTTAGATTATATAGAGTATAATTCCAATTTTGTAAAAACAACAACATATGGGCATTTAAATGTTTTCAAAAAAATCCTTAGAAAGATATATGAGGGTACTTCGTAAAGTTCACAGAAAGATTCATATTATCTTTTTTTTGGGTGGCTGGCCGGTATGGGCATCTGAACCCTTGACCCTGGTGTTATAACACCATGCTATAACCAACTGAGCTAACTGGCCAGCTCCGTATTATCTTTTAATTCTATTTTTCCATGAACTTTTTAAAGTACCCTCATCATCAGTGCTTTTATCCTGGGTTGTGGGATTATGGGTGATTTTAATTACACTATTTGCGCTTTTCTACATCTTCTATTTTTTATACTGTGAATGTAAATATGTTGTAATGAGAAAAAAAGTTATTTAAAAAATGATGTCCTTGATTAGGGTATAAGAAAAGATTCCATAAACAGCACTGTCCAATAGAAATGTAATGCAAGCCACGAATACAATTTTAAATTTACCAGTAGCCACCTTAAAAAAAGTTTTTAAAAAAGTTTTTTAAAAAGTTGAGATTATCCCCATACCAGCCAGCTGCCAAAAAAAAAAAAAGAGAAGCTAATTTTAATATTAAAATCCCAATAAATCCAAAATATTATCATTCAACATGTAATGAATACAAATATTATTAATATATTTTATATATTTTTTTCTAACCAAATCTTCAAAATTCTGTGTGCATTTCATACTTACTGCACATCCAAATTCAGAGGTCAATTTTCAACTGAAATAATTAATCTGTATTTAAATTTCATAATTCACAATTGAAAGAGTAGATTTATATATCCAAATTGTTCCAAACATACTTAAAAGTTTTCCAATCACTGAATTAAGTTTCAGTTTTTAAATTTAAATTAAGATTTCAATTCTTCAGTCTCACTAGCTACCTTTCAAGTGCTCAATAGCCACATGTAGCTAATGGCTACCATTTTGGACACCTCAAACATTTCAGCTAAAATATGAAGCAACAATAAAATTAGAGTACCTCATTTTGTAAACCCCCAATGAAATAACGGATCTAGGCAATGACACATCACAGAAAGCAAAAACACCTGACAAGCATATACCATACTACCACCTATGAATTGTTCTCACACAGAGCACACACAGACTAATCAAGCCTCTAAATCTAATTACCAATTGACAGGAAATACAGAGGAAAGAGAAATATATTAAAGATAACATGGGGATGTAATCAGCAAAATTCAAACTGTAGGAAACTCTTTGAGACAAACAACCTAGTTTATTCAATAAGAAAAAATGGGAAAGGGGGGAATCTACAGATTTAAAGAGTCTTAAAATACCTATCGACCAAATGCAATGTATGCGTCTTAGTTGGATCCAGATTCAAATTGTAAAAAACAAATGAGACAACAGGGTGATTTGATGACAGTAAGAAATCACTGTCAGTTTTTTAGGTGTGTTAATTATGTTTATGTTAGTAAAAAAAAAAGAGTTATTTTTAACGGATAAATACAGAAATACACACGAATAATATATGCTATGCTATCTGGGTGTGTAAAACAAATCAGGTAATGGGAGGTGGTCATGAGATGATAATTTTTGAAGATGGGTGAAGGGTAGATATGCCCTTCTCTTTGTTGTTATATATGTTTGAAATTGTCTGTAATTAAAGTTGTTTTAAAGTAAATGAACAATTTAAAAAGATACTCTTAAATATATCATGCCATATTGAGTTCCTTCCTTCAAATCTAATCACTATGACCTGACAACACACTGAATGCTATTTAAAAGTATATGATGAACCTAAGCCTAAATACTGCTCTAGGCAGGAGGAGATACAAAAGTGATCCAGTCTTGCCAACAATCTTTTTCAGGTGAAGATTTACAACTAAGAAACAATGAGACATAAAATTAATAGAACAAACCAGTACACAAGGAAGTACCATATTGAATATTATTGTCCAAATACAAGGGGTTATGACGAAGTGCTATGTGCATGAAAATCAATGTTGATCAATTTAAATCTGAATGAGATAACACACCCATTATAATAGCTAAAATAAAAATGACTGACATTAGCAAAAATTGGCGAGGGTGCAGAGCAACTGGAATGCTCACCTACTGCAGGTAGAAATGTAAAATGGTACAACCCCTTGGAGGACTGTTGGGCAGTTTCTTTTTAGAGTTACATATATCTACCACATGACCTAGTAATTCCATTCTTAGATATTTACCCAAAGGAAATGAAGACATATGGGGCCAGCCCATGGCTCACTTGGGAGAGTGTGGTGTTGGCAACACCAAGGCTGCGGGTTCAGATCCCATATAGGGATGGCCGGTTCACTTTCTTTGGAGAGCGTGGTGCTGACAACACCAAGTCAAGGGTTAAGATCCCCTTACCGGTCATCTTTTAAAAAAAAAAAAAAAAAGGAAATGACATATATCCACAAAAAGACTTGTATAACAATGTTCATAGGTATCTTATTCACGATAGCCAGAAACTGGAAACAACCCAAATGTCCATCAACAGGACAATGGATAAAGAAATTGTGATACCGTCATCCAATGGAATACTATCCAGTAGTAAGAAGGAACAAACTACATATATATACAATGATAAACATTATGCTGAGTGTAAGAAGTCAGACACAACAATTATATATAGATGTTCCTTGACTTAACGATGGCATTAACATCAGATAAACCAATTGTAAGTTTAAAATATTGTAAGCTGAAAATACAGTTAATGCATCTAAGCTACTAAACATCACAGCTTAGCCTAGCCTAACTTAAATGTGCTCAGAACACTTACATTAGCCTACAGTTGGGCAAAATCATCTAACACAAAGCCTATTTTATAAAAAAGTGAATATCTTAGGTAACTTATTAAAAATTGTGCTGAACATGAAAAACGGAGTGGTGTATGGGTACTAGAAGTACAGTTTCTACTGAATGCTTACTGCTTTTGTACCACCATAAGGTCAAAAAATCTTAAGTCAATCATTCTAAGTCGGGACTGTCTGTATTGTGTAATTCCATTTATGTAAAATTGGTTAGAGTGCAGCCTTGTAACACCAAGGTCAAGGGTTTCGATCCCCATACCAGCCAACCACCAAAAATAAGTAAATAAATAATAAAGTTCTAAAACAAACAAAACTAACCTACAGAACTTTTTGGAGGTAAGAGTGAAAATGTTTTAGATCTTGTAGTTACATGGGTGTATACTGTTACAAACTCATCAACATGAACCCTGAAGAATTATACATTTTATTGCATGTTAAAAAATTTTTTAAATGAGAAAACAGGTTAAGATAGTAAATAAAGACAGTCGCCAAAGTAATCTGCAATGAGGAAATTAATGCAGGATCTGGAGTTATGGAGTAATATGATGAAAAAGAAGCTTAACAAAGACTTGTACACTGTGGTTTTGTACACCATGTCTTGGTTTAGACTACACTTTAGAGAAGGTATGGGAATAGGAAAATCTAGTTGGAGCTATCACAGGAAAATAAATATATAAGTTAATGAGACCCTAGACCAGAATGAGGGTGTTGGGAATGGGGAGAAAAACTAAATAAAGTACAAAGAGGTTTCAAATGAAAAGTTAGGTCCTATAAAAGAGCACAGACTCTAAAGAATTGCACTCCAGATACCTGGTAGATAGATGGGATCAACATATGAGATGGCTATTGGAAAGATGGATTATGATAGAAGATAATACATTCAATTTTAGAAGAACAGAGATGAGGAGACAAGAAAAGACATAAATCAGGAAGGATTTAATTCTAAAGGATTACAGAACGATATGGAAGAAGTCAGCTACACAAAGACAACAGTTGAAAATTAATAATACACCAAGGAACCCTAATAAAACCTATCATTTATACAGTAATTAACAACTAATTGCTTTCATAGGTATTTAATATAAAGAAACGCAGCAAACAAAAAAAGAAAGAGAAGGACAGAGAGACTTGTTTGAAGGCAGAAAGGAAAGTGCGGCAGGAAAGGAGACTGGCTATTTTAGAGCAGTACTAAATAAAAATGGATACAAAGAAAGACGAAATCTACAACCTTGCTATTCAAAGTGCAGTCCACAAATATGCACCTGGGAACATCACCAGGGACACTGCTAGAAATGCAGAATCTTGGGCTGGCCTATTACTCAGTTGGTTAGAACACAGTGTTGTAACACCAAGGTTAAGGGTTCAGGTCTCTGAACCAGCCTAGCCGCCAAAAAGAAAAAAAGAAATGCAGAATCTAGTGCCCTATTCTATACCCACAGAATCAGAATAAGCATTTTAGCAAGTCTCCCAGGTGATCCTTACACACTTTCAAGTTTGAGAAGCTCATCTAGAGCAGTGTTTTCTAAAATGCAGGTCTCAACCCATCAATGGGTTATAAAATTAACTTAGAATACAACTGAAAATACCAGAGCACATCACACATAGTAAGTTTTTTGTGTATGTATGGGTCATGTATTTCTCAGTATGGACTGAAATCTTTATTTTTTAAAAATTTTTATTATTTACTTTTTGGCGGCTGGCAAGTATGGGGATCTGAACCCTTAACCTTGGCGTTACAACACCATGCTCTATAAATTTAAAAAACACTTTAGTAGTAACCTCTTCTTTGGATTAAGAGGACACAAGAAAACCATATGCACTGAAAAGAATTCATCTGTTAGTTTCTCAAAATTTTGACAGTGAACCACACTAAGAAATGCATATGAACTAGTAACACATACATGTGTGCAATATACATATAAAATTAAAAACAATTTCCCAAAACAATACCCAACAGTATACCCAAGGGTTCCTTGGTGTATTTTCTGTTTTGTTTGTTTAAATGCTGCTTGCAACCCACTGACCCATTAAATTGATTTCACGACTCTTTTATATGTCGCTCCTCAAAGTTTGAGAAACTATGATCTTTAACATGATGTTTGCCCTTAGCTGAGAGGTAGTTTGGAAGGACTGGAAAAGAGGTTAAGAATAGCTATTACGTATGGTAAATACGCTAAGGAAATGATGAAATAAAGATAAACTGACAGCTACACAAAGATCAAACTAGTGTTGGACTGCATCAATTGTCAGCTTTTTGTCTCTCTCTGAAGGTACAAAAGAGGAAACAGCAAACAGGACTAGTAAAGGTACCAAGTTGGTGAAGAAGAACCACGGGAGTTGAGAGATAGACATGAAGGAAACACGGCTAGTACCAGAACTAGGGCACCGGTAATTAACCTGCTTCAGACGAGGAAGTGAGGCTAGTCCAGGATGCCCGACTCAGAAAGGCAAGTGGCTGAATAATACATTCTATGTTTTAGTTCTATGCTCGGAGGCAGCCTACGTTAGGGGCAGGGAGAAGAGGTAACCCGGACATGAGGAACAGGAAACACAGCTTATCACGAGAATCAGAGAGAAAGAGGAGGCAAGCTGCTACTAGGCATTTTCTATAGCCGCGGGGGCTCGAATATAATGAGACCTCGGACAAAAGCAACCCCCTTCTGGGTCAAGGCACAGTCCTAGAGAGAAAGCAGGGACAGCAGAGACCCACGGTCGTCAGGAGGGGCCAGCCCCCAGCTCCCAACGCCCTCCCGGGTCCCCCTATTTCCCATCACCCCTTGCGCGGAGCCCTGCGGCTGTCAGCGCCCTCCAGGCTCGGGAAAGGCGTGATTTTCCTTCTCCACTTCTCTCGTAAGGCACAACGGCCAGCCCAGTATCATATGCGACTCGGCAAGGCTGGAGATGCTCCCACCTTCACTTTAATTAGCATCTTCTTCCCTGCTTGCGGCTGCACACGGATAAATTGCGGCTTGTACCGCTGCGGTCGCTGCTGCTGCTCCCCAGCACTCTGCCCGTGGGAGTCACTTCTGCTTCCGGGTCACTGTCTGGCTCCACCCCCCACTTCTTTCCACGGGATTCCCGAAAGGCTTAGGAAGGCTCCCACGTTTCGTTTTAGTGGCGTCGTAAATAAAAAGAAGTGGGAAGCTTAGTTACAGCAGAGATGACGCCTCCGCGATTCTGAGAGTCCCTAGCGAGCCAGGGCTAGCGGAAAGCGGGGGTGCCGGGGGACAGCTTCGTCCGTTCCACCCTGGGAACTGTAGTCTTCCGCCCCTCGGATCCAACGGCAACCTCGGCGTCTGAACTCTGTTACCCAGAAGGTTTCGCATGGCCGAAGGTACAATTCCTCGGTTAGTCGTTCTCGCCAGCAATTAGCGGAACCTATTGACTTGGCGCACAAGGCTCGGCGGGCCTGCACGAAGCTAGTTGCTAAGCAAGGGGAACTTTGGTCAACTGCCACCTGGGCCGAGGCAACAGGAAGTGAGTACCTCTATTCCGGAAATTGGTTATGAGGCCCTCCCCCCTCCTTTCGCCCACCTAAGTCAGCTACTTACCCCAGATTGTTCTTTTCAGGGGCAAAAGGAAGAGTTAGCGGGGTAAGATATGCACCTTCAGGGTCACTCACAACTTACCAGCTCTTCTCTCCAAGAAACAGTACCCGGGATGGAGACACCGTGGATAATCGCAATCACGCGACAGATCGGGGCTACAGGCTTCAGGGACCACATCACGACCTATTCCCGACCTTAGACAACTTAAGCGAGGAGTGAAATGAACACTGCTGCCAGTCCTAACAGGGCATTAAGGCCAAAGGTGAGTTTGATTCAGGTTCCTCCTGACTTTTTCTACCTTCTAGCCCTCAGATTCGTCACTACCTCGAGGCCCCCACCATGCCTCATATCGACAGCGATGTGAAACTGGACTTCAATGATGTCCTGCTGAGACCCAAACGCAGCACCCTTAGGTCTCGAAGTGAGGTGAGCCAGCTTCTTTACCTACTCTTTCTTAACCCCAAGCTCCTGGTGGGTTAGGACCAAGAAAGATGCCTGGTCATTGTCCTAATGCCATACATGTTTTTTTGGGTAAATGAAATGCTGTTTCCTGTTTATATCTGCAGGTGGATCTCACAAGATCCTTTTCATTTCGGAACTCAAAGCAGGTGTACACTGGGGTCCCCATCATTGCCGCCAATATGGATACTGTGGGCACCTTTGAGATGGCCAGAGTTCTCTGTAAGGTAGGACTTCCTTTCCCAGTGGTGTCCAGTTAGTCCAGGTGATTTGCATCCCCACTTCCGTCCCTAGTCAGCTCTCTGGCAGTTAGCAGTCAGGATGCCCTGATTTACTGTTTCTTCCAGTACAAAGGCTCCTTTATCTGAGAAGTTCAAAAGGCTATCTGAGTTAGATTGAAAGCAGAGTTTTGCTCTATTTTTCTGGTATATGAACAGAACTTTCCCTTTTCCTGTCTGGCAGTTTATATACCTTGCCAACTTTTCCCAGCCTCCAGGTCACTCCCTCCCAATCACATGCATCCCTCCAGTTATATACCATTGTTCACAACACTAAGCATTCACTGTTTTAGTCCAGAAATTAAATACAGTTTGAGCACTCAAAATTTCCTAAGTAGATGATCCTGGAGAAAAGTAGCTTATTAATTTTCTTTTATGGCTGCTATTTTTTTTTTTTTTTAACTTCCTCTTCTTTAAGTCCTAGGTTCCTGGGAGTTTCTGGGATGTGCCCCAAATGGAATGTGTTTTTTTTTTACATACAGGTTGTTCACTTTGAAAATGAAAGATGCTGCTCCTGTCAGTAATATGACCTGCTTCTGTACTTGTAGCTGAGAAGGTAGATAGTTACGTGGTCACTTTGAGAACATACACACTCGCCTGGTTAATCCATGTAATCCTGGTTAATGGATTCTGCTCCTGTTTGTGGCTCTGTTAGCCATTCCTGCTTAGGAATGCTGCTGGTGCCATTGTTTGTCTGCCTTGACCAGTAGCATTGCGGGGAATGGTCAATCTGACTACAGAGTTAATAGCCATGCTGTATGTAATACATGAACCTTGTTGGGGACTGTCTTGATGCTTTATGTTGAGAATGGCTTTCAGTATTGCTGATGAGTACTAAAGAAATCTGATTTTAGAGATGGAGCCAGGTCTCATAATAATAAAAAGGTTGGGGCCGACCCCGTGGCTCACTCGGGAGAGTGCAGCGCTGGGAGCGCAGCGGTGCTCCCGCCGCGGGTTCGATCGTATGTAGGGATGGTCGGTGCTCTCACTGGCTGAGTGCGGTGCGGGCGACACCAAGCCAAGGGTTGCGATCCCCTTACCGGTCACAAAAAAGACAAAAAAAATAATAATAATAATAAAAAGGTTGGATGCAAATAAGCATCTTTTTTTCTAGGTTTGATATGTGTGCAATCAGATGTGCTTGTCATGCCACACTATGCCAATATATCTTCAAGGTCTGCTGACCTCCTAGAGTGATTTTTCTTTATCAGCATGGTGATGGTGGAGTGTTGCTGAGAAAGCAGAATTCAATACAAGCTTTAGATAGTGTTGATGATGAACGCTGAGTGAGTACAGAATTTCCTTGGGCTTCTTGTCAGTTGCAAGGTTTGTGCAGTCCCAGCCAACTGTTGTCTCTTGTCTGTTTGTATGTCGGCACTTTTAATGCACAAACAACAGAATTCACAGTGCCCTTTAAAGGCCTTTCTCAAAGTATTGGGATACTGTTTGGAATTTATTGAAGTAGAGAATATGAGTCTGATGAGTCATTATATTCCTGAGCTTGGTTGACTAAAATAGACTGAAAGAAATATACTTTTTAGCTTGGTCCATGTCCCCAACAAGAAAACTTGTCCTTTATTCCAGTAGAGATGGAAAAAGGACAGGGTTATTGGCTTATTGGCTCCATTAACCTTAAGGCCTTACCTTTTGTGGGCATCTAGACCCACTGAATTACTGCTGGTAAATGAGCCAGAAGATACCAAAAATAGATTAGTACTAGGTTACCTTAGGAGGAGGGGCTGAGTTAGTGCAAGCACGGGCTCCATCCAGCCTCTTCATGTTTCTTCCATGTCTGTTGCTTGTCCCACTGCACCAACAGCTTGTCCTTATCACCTTTTAAGTCAGAGGCAGTGTATATGCTGGCAGGTGAAATGCCATCTAGATTACTCAGTAGTTTGGTGGGAGTATTTAACAAGTACTAGCTTATGGTTAAAAAGCTCTACTGAGATTTGTAGGGAAAATAATGGTTGTACTCAAATCCCACCTCAACTACTGACTTCTTCAAGTTGCTTTCCTTCCAAACTTCAGTCATGTTCTCTCTCAGAAAGAATAGTATAAAGGTCTATTTCTAGAAAAAGAGACCCTAATAAAGTTTTCTCCTTTTTGATAGTTCTCTTTCTTCTCCCCAGTTCTCTCTCTTCACTGCTGTCCATAAGCACTACAGCCTCGATCAATGGCAAGAGTTTGCTGGCCGGAATCCTGACTGTCTTGAGGTAACACTGGCCTACCCTGCTCCCTTCCTTATCCCAGTTTTTCAGGAACCTTTTTTTTTTTTTTTTTTAAAGATGACCGGTAAGGGGATTTTAACCCTTGACTTGGTGTTGTCAGCACCACGCTCACCCAGTGAGCTAACCGGCCGTCCCTATATAGGGATCCGAACCTGTGGCCTTGGTGTTACCAGCACCACACTCTCCCAAGTGAGCCACGGGCCAGCCCTAGGACCCTTTTTTTTTTTTGGCTTCCTGAGACCAACCCTCACCCCCGACCCCTTTTAGCTGCTCACCAGGTCATCTCTGATATAATGCCACAGGCAGTTCTAATGCTTCCCATGCCAATGGCCCTGTTTCTTCCACAGCATCTGGCTGCCAGCTCAGGCACAGGCTCTTCTGACTTTGAGCAGCTGGAACAGATCCTGGAAGCTATTCCCCAGGTGAAACATATATGCCTGGATGTGGCAAATGGCTACTCTGAACACTTTGTTGAATTTGTAAAGGATGTGCGGAAGCACTTCCCCCAGCACACCATTATGGTATGTTCTATTATTCTGTAGTTGGTACATTCCTCTCCTCTTTCCACTTGTTCCTGCTACTCCATTTTGTTACATCAGTTCATTTCTTTTCTGCTGCATTATGATGTTCCCAGTCCACTTAATCATGTTACTGTGTGATTATCCATGGTTCCAAGTTTAAAATGTCTGTTTATTGGTCAGTGCAATATCTCTGACTCTTGATTCATAGTCTTTATAAATCCAGTGTCCCTGACATCACTCACCAAACCAGGATGGAACATTTATGTATTTTACATACCTGTGGGGCATTGTACATTTGCCCACTGAAATGGATACATACTATAGTCATGTAAAAGGAGTCAGACAAAAACAGTGTTTTATTTTTTCACAAGCTTAGGGGAGTAATGATAAGGCCTCATTTTATTCACAGCGTGCAGCGGTGTCTGTACTGTTCATTAAAAACAACTATACCTGGATAGATGAGTATTGAGCCTACATTACCATGTCTTCCTCCTTTTCCTGAAGCCAGAGAGATTCTGTAACAGAACGGCTTAAGGACAGGATAGGTTTGTTTTTTTCATGGGGAAGGGGAGATAAATCTACTCTAAATCAGATCTGAGCTTGGTCCAGTAGTTCCCTTTTTCTCATTGAATGTTTTTCCAAGCCACCTGATGTCTCCCTGTTGACTGCAGCACCTTGTTCCCTAAGGCAGTAAAGTGCATCCTGGACCTCATCTTTACCCTAGTTCAACAGTGACACTGGCTACTCACCCCTCTAACTCAGCTTGGTGGGGAGGTGGGGAATGGATGGGAAGCAGGGTCCTTTGAAATGGCTAGTGTAGAAGCCCTCGCAGGACCCAGTAGAGGGGACCAAGGTACCCTTTGAAATAACATTGTAAGGTCATGACCCAGCCATACTGTATGTGAGAGCACACAATCTTCTCTCCATTTCTGACCCTAAGGATGCTCTATTTTGATTCTTTTGTCTTAGGCAGGGAATGTGGTAACAGGAGAGATGGTGGAAGAGCTAATCCTCTCTGGGGCTGATATCATCAAAGTAGGAATTGGGCCAGGTAAGGTGGTTCATTGGGGCCAGTGGCTACCCCTTCGGTGGCAAACACCTGTGGAGCGCTTCACTCTCACCCTTGTCATATTCTTCCCAGGCTCTGTGTGCACCACCCGGAAGAAAACTGGAGTGGGGTATCCACAGCTCAGTGCAGTGATGGAGTGTGCAGATGCTGCTCATGGCCTCAAAGGGCACATCATTTCAGTAAGGCCCAAGGCACGATAGGGTATGCGGCTGCCAAATAGCTGGGTTTCCTGCAGGGTGCGGAGGCCCTGGTAGAGATGGATCAGGACTCCTGGCTTCCTGTCAGCTTTGAAGTGGGCCGTTGCCACATTGCCGAGAGAGCTTGGGAAGTCCATGCTGTCTCCTCATAGTGCTCTTTACTTTACAGGATGGAGGCTGCAGCTGTCCTGGGGATGTGGCCAAGGCTTTTGGTAAGGAGGTTGGGAGGGCATGGAAGGAGGATCCCGTAGAAGAGGGTGACCCACCTCAGAGTCTAGGGTCAGGCTAGGAGAGGCTCAGGAAGCCATGCAGACTCTTTCATGATGTAAACTAGTGGCCCTGAAGCCTGTGGTGTCATCTGGGGCAAGCCAGCAGGGGAAATCCTGAGATTCTGGTTTGGACTTTTCAAGTGTTGGCCAGGGCATCTACACTGTCCCCTGGATTGCTGGACAGTATAGATTCCTGAGCCCCACTGAGACCTACTAGATCAGTCTCTCAGGAATAGGCCGGCAAATATGCATTTTTCACAGCTTCCTGGGTGATCCTTACTCATGTTAAATTTGGAGATCCTGCTCAGGACATATGAAGTGAGTCTTGTTCACTAGGTCACAGTAAAAAGAAATGACCAAAAGATGGCAAAAGCAGCAAAAAGAGAAAGCAAAAACCAGGCAGGGAATCTCCAGACACTCTTTTTAAAATCTTGGGGAAATCAGGCCCACTGAGGAGTAGAGGCCAGGGCAGAGCAGGCCTGTGTGGATTGTGGGTCAGCTGGGGAAACAGAACCAGGAAGATGCTGAATCATTGTCAGGACTGAGGATTTGGTGTGGGTTACTTTGAGGTTAGCCATGTGGGCACCTTGGCCAGATTCATCTCTTTCCCCTATCCTCGATGCTGGCAGGGGCAGGGGCTGACTTCGTGATGTTGGGTGGCATGCTGGCTGGGCACAGTGAATCAGGTGGTGAGCTCATTGAGAGGGATGGCAAGAAGTACAAGCTCTTCTACGGAATGAGTTCTGAAATGGCCATGAAGAAGTATGCTGGGGGCGTGGCTGAGTACAGGTATGTGTGGGACCCAGGAGCTGAGGGTTCTTGGAAGAGTGTGACTAGTGTGGTGGCAGAACTCATGGCTGCTGGGAGACAAACGGTATAGTTTGAGAGGAAAATGGTCGATGGGGACTAAATATTAGAGACCGGAAAAGAGTCACTGGGCTCTTTCAGACAGAAATCTAGAAGAAGTTAATAAAGTTTTTCCTCTTCCAAGGGCTTCAGAGGGTAAGATGGTGGAAGTCCCCTTTAAAGGGGATGTGGAACATACCATCCGGGACATCCTAGGTGGGATCCGCTCTACATGTACCTATGTGGGAGCAGCGAAGCTGAAGGAGTTGAGCAGGAGAACTACCTTCATCCGAGTCACCCAGCAGGTGAATCCAATCTTCAGTGATGAGCACTAGACCTGAGCAGTTCTGTGCTCCCAAGGCAACATACTCATCCCACATACTGTGGCTGTGTATTACTTCGTCATTTCCTATTGTCTTACTCCTGAGAGTTCCTGCAATCACTCTATATTTCTCTATGGGCACACTGGAAATGCCCAAGGCACTTACTAGGGAGGAAGCAAGGAAGAAAACAGTCTGAGAAAATGATGTGAGAGAATCAAATGGTAATGTAAGGACCCAGCATCCTGAAGATTATGAAAAGGAAAAGACACTGATTGATACATAATGTTTTATATGGCCTTGATCTGGATGAGGTAGGCTTTTATAATGTCTTGTTAGCCAGCTTCATTAAATGGGACCTTCAAATATCTAAAAAGCTAAAAAGAAGTGTTTACATATTTGAAATACCTCAATAAAGACAGATCCCACTGACTAAAAAAATGCTGGGGATTTCTGCACAAGGCTGGCATCTGGGTGGTGCTCCATGGTGGGTGGAGGTAGGAGTCTCACTGACCCAGTGGGGTCAAGGACGATGAGTATTATTCCCATGAAGTATCTCCATTCTAATGCCACCACTCTCAGATAAGCTGGCAGCATGAGAATTTACAAAGTATATTCTGGTACTAGAACACTTTTTTTTTTTTTTCAGAATAGCAAAAAGACTTTTCTTTTCCAGGCTCTCAACCTTAGGCACATCCTTAACAACACTATCCAAGGAAAGTAAAAAGCAAAGTGATTCTTCCAGCTCTGGAGAGGCCAGTTCTGTTTCTAAGGAATGACCCATTATGGAAGCCTTAATTCCCCTCCCTCACATTAAGACACTTTTAACAAATCCAAAGTTTAATTAATTATCAAGCATCATGAAGTATTTAGCATTGTAGTCAAACCAAGCCTGGGCTTCCATTTCATTTCCACTAAATTGCTTGCAGAGCTGAGGAGACAGGAGATGGGCAGAGGACAGAGAGCATTCCTTTCCTATTATAGGGGTTTAGAGCTATCTATATGGTCATGGGAAGGGACAGGCATGGCACTGGGGCCAGAAGGGGGGAAGTATTCACAGAAGGTGGGGATCAGGGTGTCAAACTTTGTCTTCTGATAGTTTTCCAGAGACTCCTGTAGAGAAGGGAGCAGGGAGATCCTATCATCTGAAACCATTCCCTGAGCCCTCTGTATTCTGGAGCATGTGGAGTCCTCATTCTTGTTGTGCCCATCCCCTTCCCCAGCTTTCTGCTCCTTCCTACTCACCTTTCCTTCCTTCTGGCTATTATCTTCCTCATCAGAGTCCAAAACCAAGTCCCCTATGGTAATGACAGAGCTGCACAGGGACGGAGGACAAGCTGCAGGAAGGAAACCAGAATCAAACTCCTACTAGGTGAACACAAGCCCTTAAGTGTCCCTCAGAGGAGGCTGGCTGATCCAGTCCTTACCCAGACTACCTACCTTTCTTTCTGGTCTTAGGAGGTGATAACGATAGTTTCAGGGGGTCCATGTAGCAATCCAAACAATTCCTGAGATGGGAGCAAGCAAAGATGATAGGGTGAAAGGAAAGCAGGCAAAGAATGTGCCCTAAGAGGAAGAAGCACTTCTCTTTCACTTACTCCTTTCGTTTTGAGGCAGACAAGTCAACTGGGTTCTCTTTCAGAACTCTTGCCCCCAGGGTCTGGGATGGACTTGTAGACTTTCCAGAAAAGGCTGCTCTTGTACCCACAAAACCTGCTGGATCTGCTGCATGTATTCCATGCTCTTCCCTGTTCTCAGGGTTAGATATGACCTGGGTTGGTGAGCCCAGACTCCTAAAGGGGAACAGCATGACCGTGGGGCGCTCCTTATGTCCTCCCCTAGTGGATGCCCATCGGGACTGGACTCTTCGTCGGCCTAGTGGGACCAGATTGAAGTGGTGTCCAGTTAGAGGTTCTGGGTGCTTTCTTGAAGCTGGTCCCTGAGGAAAGTATGGGTCAGGCTTGGCTTTTGGTAGAGGATTGTGGAGTATTAGTCTTGGTTGCTGAGAAGGAGTCTGTTCCCTGGGCTCTGTCAGATTCAGTGAATCAGTAACAGAGCACTCTGAAAGAGAAAATGCAGCTCTTTATAAATAGTAACATTAATTTAGTCTATTTTCTTGTGCCTCAGGCCCATATAACTATTCCAAAGGGTCGTCTCAAAGGGTCTCATGCAAAACCCTACACCCCCAAATTCCTAGTTCTCCAAGATGGTCTTGGTACCTGGAAGTGGCCATCCCATGTCCACACCATATTGGCTCAAGGCAGGAGAAGAGGTGATAGAAGCTCCAGGCTGCATCCAACTCAGCACATCCTGAAGCTGGGGCCAGGAGAGAGGTATGAAGACCACAATCCTTGATACAACCACCCCACACTCTCCCCTTACATGCCCCAACAAAACCTGCTGTGCCTGCAGTGCAGGCAGTGCTTTTTCCAACTGACACAAGTATTCAAAAAACAGCTTTTCCATGGCAGCCAGAAAGGGTTCCCCATATTCTTGTTCAAGTTCCTGCAGGGGAGAAAGAAGCAGATCAGAAGAGGATTAGAGGAAATAGCCACATGACAGCCTCCAAACCAGCCAGCCTCACCTGCAGCTTCGAGGCCAAATCCACAGGGGTCTCCGACAGCTGCTTCACCTGCTGGCGAAATGTTTCCTGTGCCTCCAAAATCTTCCTCAGATCCTGCTTTGTCTGTTGAGGATGTGGAAGACAAGTTAGGGGTACCAGGATCCAGTGGCCAGGCGGAGGGGCAACTTTGTTGCACCAGGTGTAACTGGGGTTAGGGCTTGTTCCGGGTATTACTCACAGCTTTGGGGTCCCGCACTACAGGTGCAGACTCCGGGAAATGGTGATTCAAGGCATTCAGGACGTGGGCCCAAGGCCGACCCTGCAGGATCAGCTCTACCACCACCTGCACGGTATTGAACTCAGAAATCCCATTTCGGGGCAAGCTGCCCTTTTCCAACCGGTCTCACCCCCAAGCTGTCGACCCTTGTTAGATCCTCGCATCCCTCCCCTTTCCCTGTTTTCTTTCCAGGTCCTACTCGCTCCAATACCTTGGCCTTTAGGCCCATGCACAGGCGTTCATGGTGCCGGTAGCGAACCAAGCCAGGGGCCGCTGCGCGCAGGGATCGCAGAAACTCTAGTACTCGTGGGAAATGTTCCACGTAGCGTCCGCACACGACTCGCCAGCTGGCTGCGGCTGCGAAGCGCAGAGAAGCGGGACCTGCCCCCGGGGGCGCGGCCATGGCTACCGGGCTCCGCCCCGGGGCGGCCCCTTCGGGTTTCTCCCAGCCAGGCAAGACTTCACGACCCCGCCTAGGGGCGGAGCTTCCCTCCGCGGCTCGGATCTTTCGATCTGTGCCGGCTACTTGGAGATCCGCCTCAGCTCACTTCCATAGGCCAGCAGAATTTGGGGGGGTCTTCTCCTAGCTAGGGCTGGTGCCTGAATAGAGAAGCTGGCCGTCACCAATGGCACCAACCAGGTCCCTCATCTGGAAAGGCCGCCGCAGTCTGGAACCCGAGGGTACCTCACTTCCCGCTCTGCAACTTCTTCCCCTTGCCCCGGAAAAGGGCGGTAAGAGAGAACCAATGGGCGGCCAGACGGAGGGACGTGTGGCGTTTGCGTCACAAGGCCACGCCCCAGCAGATCCGGTGCCGCCCTGGCCACCTGAGTGGGTTGGCTGCTGAGGCCGCGGAGACTGCTCCTTTGGGCCCTTCCGGCCGCTCGGCAGCTGCCTTTCTTCGCCGAGCCTGCAGGGGAGTCACGTCACTCCTCTGAAGCTCGACCTCCTAGTCTGTAAAGCGGGGATCATGCCACCCCCCCCTGCCGTCGTCTTCACCCTGTGAAGTAAAATTCCTTAAATCCCACACCCCGATCCAGCGTCTGCAAAGCCTTTCCCAGGGGGTGCGCCACTTCCGGCAGGAATTCGACTGTTCCTTTTACAAAACAGAAGAGGGCGCCCGCCTCCAAAAAGTAAAATAAGAGGTTGGAAAAGTACTGTTAGTCTGGTTTTCTCCGGATGGTAGGATTGTAGCTAATTTTTTGTGCTTTTCTATGTTATTTCTGTATGTGTAGTTTTGGGGTTTTTTGTTTGTTTTTGGCGGCTGGCAGGTATGGAGAACCAAACCCTTGACTTTGGTGTGTTTCGTTTAGTTTTAAAATAAATTTAAAGTGTCTTTTTTCAAATTTCTGTTGTGCACTTCACTCCAGTCAGCCCCTTAATGTAATTAGCCATTGTTTCCTGTCTGTCATCCTTCTCACTCCCATCACCAAACAGAACCTGGCATTCAGTGTACACTCTTTAATTAGTAATTGAATTAGTTAACCTGCCTGACTACCTCACAGGGATTAAGTGAAATTGCCTGTTATTTGGACCTTCTCTTCAGTTCCCAGAGATAATAGCTCACACATCCTTGTCTCCACCCGAGATCAGTCATCTGCCCATGGGACACCTAGTTGTAGGATCCAAAGTATCCCGAATTAGACATGTGTGAAATTCTAGTTATCTTTCTTTTTTGCTTTATATATCCTCTCTTACGTTCTTTTCTTTACGTAGATCTGAGTTTCTGACCTATGTCATTTTCCTTCTTTCTAAAGAATTTCTGTTAACATGTCTTGCATGTCAGGTCCTCTGCTGACAAATTCCCTCAATTTTTGAGGTTGTTTGAGGAAGTCTTTATTTCTCCTTTCCTTTTGAAGGATAATTTTGCTGGGTACAGAACTCTAGGTTGGTAAGCTTTTTTTTCTCCAACACTTTAAATATTTCACTACACTCTTCTTGCTTGCATGGTTTCTAAAAAGAAGTCATGTGTCATTTTTATCCTTACTCCTCTATAGATAAGGTTCCCCACCCCACCCCAACCATCAGCTTCTTTCAAGATTTTCTCCAGTTTGAATATGAATATGTAGATTTGTGGGGGGCGCAGGGGTGGGGGAGTGTGTGGGGGGAATTTATCTGCTTAGTGTTCTCTGAGTTTCCTAGATCTGTGTTTGGTGTTTATCATTAATTCTGAGAAATTCTCAGTCATTATTGTTTCAAACTTTCTTCTGTTTCTTCTTTTTTTCTCTGCTATTTCATAATGCCTGTGCTACAACTTTTATAATTGTCCCACAGTTCTTGGATATTCTGTTCTGGGATTTTTGTTTGTTTGTAGTTTCTTAATTCTTTTTTCTCTCTGTTTCAGTTTTGGAAATTTCTATTTACATTTCTTCAAGCTCATCAATTCTTACATTTCTTCAAGCTCATCAATTCTTTCCTCCACTGTGTCTAGTCTATTGATGAGCCCATCAAAGGCATTCTTCATTTCGGTTACAGTGTTTTTTATTTCTAATATTTCCTTTTGGTTCTTAGAATTTCCATCTCTTTGCTTACGTTACCCACCTGTTCTTGCATGTTGTCCACTTTTTCCATTAGAGCCCTCAGCATATTGACCATAGTTGTTCTAAATTCCTGATCTGATAATTCCAGTATCTCTGCCATATCCAAGTCTGGTTCTGGTACTTGCTCTGTCTCTTCAAATTGTGGAGGGTTTTTTTGGTGTTTTAGTGTGCCATGATTTTTTTTGTTGAAAATCAGATATACAGATAAAAGGAACTGAGGTAAATAAGACTTTGTTGTGATGTTTTATATTTATCTGGCTTAGGCTGTGTTTATTGTTTGCTGTAGTGGTGTCAGAGCTAAAATGCCCTCTGGTGTCCTTATTATTGTCTTCCCTGTTGTCTTCGATGTTCCCTGGAGACTTCTTAAATAGGGTCTTAAATGTGCAGTTCTTTCAGTTGTATTCCCCTGTTATTATAAATAGCCTATTGGTAGAAAGGTGTGGGGGAGGGGAAAGCATTCTATAGTCCTACAATTAGGTCTCAGTCTTTTATTTATTTATTTATTTATTTTTTGTGTGTGTGTGACCGGTAAGGGGATCGTAACCCTTGGCTTGGTGTCGTCCACACCACGCTCAGCCAGTGAGCGCACCGGCCATCCCTATGTAGGATCCGAACCCGCGGCCTCGGCGCTCCCAGCGCTGCACTCTCCCGAGTGAGCCACGGGGTCGGCCCAGGTCTCAGTCTTTTAGTGAGCCTGTGCCAGAGCTGTGACTTTCACAAGGGCTTCTCAGTCCCCTCCTCCATACACATACACACCTAGGTAAAATAGCAAGACTAGAGCAGGCTGGAGTTGGGTATTTCCCTTCACCCTAAAACACTAGAGGAGGCTGGAGCTGGGTATTTCCCTTTTCCCAGGTCAGTTAGGCTCTCTTAATGACCTAAGTTAGTGCGAGTTTGTTTCTCTTGAGAGCAGGCCTTGTTAAGAACAGAGTGCTCTGGATGTACACATTTCAAAATGGCTACTTTTGCCCTCCTCTCTGCCAGAGGCACAAGGGGGTTTTCTCCAGTCTTCACTGTGAGAAACTGGTAAAGCTCCTGGAGGTAAAACTCATAAGTGTGGGGGCTCCCCTAATAATGGGATCCCCCAAGAGTTTTTATGTCGTTTTTTTTTTTTTTTTTCGTGACCGGCACTCGTCCTATATAGGATCCGAACCCGCGGCGGGAGCGTCGCCGCGCTCCCAGCGCAGCACTCTACCAAGTGCGCCACGGGCTTGGCCTCCCCAAGAGTTTTTAAACTCATATTTGTCCACACTGAGCCTCTGGCTATTTGTCAATTACAACTTAAGATTTCCTACCCTGGTACTGGTTCTCACAGAAGTTTCTGTTCCTGGGCTTCTGCCAATAAGTTGTGATTCTCTGCATCTGCCTGTTTGTCTCTCCAATTTGGGGCAGCAGTTTGCCCTCAATTCTCTGACAGATCTAAGAAGAGCTGTTTATTTTCAGTTTGTTTCTCTTTTTTCTTGTTGTGAGGACTTCCAAGCTTCTTAAATGCTGTACTAAAAACTGGAAACCATAATCTTCCCTTTTATAATCTGCTCTTCCTCCTGGGCTGCATATTTCTGTACATGGCACTTCTCTGCATGGCACCTGTCAGTGAGAAACCCAGGCCACCACCCTTAATTCTGTCCTCCCTCCTCTCCAAGTCTAATCCATCACCAAGTCTAATCAGTTTTATTTCCTGTATAACTTCAAACCCACCCCTTTTTCTCATTCGTACTGCCTCTACCTTATTTCAGGTTCTTCTGTCTCTCACCCTGATGAGACTTGAGTCTCCCCACCTCCAGCCCAGTCCCTCTAATTTCTTTCCATGTTGCTTTCATCATGAATGAAATGCAAAGCTGATCATATCATTCCTAACTGAAAGCTTCCCTTTACTTTTGGAAGAAAGTCTAAACTCCTAAATATGTCAAAAGGATCCTTACCAACCTGGCTCAAGCTTACTTGTTCACACACATCCCTTGCTGCAGTGTGCTTGTCATGCGCCTGAATGCCACTCCTTGTCAGACTGCTTGTATTTTCCAGTATTCTGTGTTTGCTCACACTCTGTGCTTTGCATGTACTGGGTGATTCCTCTGTCCTTCTCTGCCTCTTGGACTTGAATTTTTCTCGTCTTTCATGGCTCATCTGATAATCATCTCCATGAAGCCCTTCTGGATCAGCCCAGGCAGAGTCACAATTCTCTTCTCTGGGTCCCTCAGCATCCTGTACGTCCCTCTACTGTTATGCAGAACCTATCTCATAAGAGGGCTGGCCCATGGCTCACTTGGGAGAGTGCAGTGCTAATAACACCAAGGCCATGGGTTCGGATCCTATATAGGGATGGCCGGTTCGTTCACTGGCTGAGCATGGTGCTGACAACACAAAGCCAAGAGTTAAGATCCCCTTACTGGTCATCTTTATTAAAAAGAACCTATCTCATAAGGTTGTTGTAAAGATGAAATGAATTTTCAGTCAGTAGTTAGAATGCAGTATTTTAACACCCAGGTCAAGGGTTTGAATCCCCATACCGGCCAGCTGCCAGAAAAAAATAGAAAAGATTAATTAATAAATATGAAGTGCTTGGAATAGAGCCTGGATCCCAGTAAGTGCTACCTATGCATTTACTGTATTTAGAATGTTTACATTCACCCCGACTGGGTGGGAGCCCCTTGAGGGAAGGGCTTGCTTCTTTCTTGTATATGTTATATTACTGCTGCCACATGCAGCACCTCATTAGTGTGTTTACAACTAGTAGGTACAGCTCCATGTTAGCCTTCTTTTTCTTGTCCCAGGAGCCCTTTGTCTCACAAGCCTTCTTAAAGGCTGAAGAAGACACGTGGTTGGAACTCAGAATATCAGACACATGGTCTCATACATATTGTTGGCCCAAGAAGGGTGTAGGCAGAGGGAACAGAAAACAGTACAGCTGAGATGAAAGATGGGAGGTGGTTGTTCTCAATCCTTAGTGAGCATAGGAGTCAAACCGTTAGTGAGCTTGTTCTAGGCCTCTGTTACAGGATTCTGATGCATGAAGTTTATGCTGGGGCCCAGATATTTGAGTTATTAATAAATATTTCTGATGATTGTAATGAAAGTGGTCTAGAAACTCCACTTGAAGAGCCCTGATGTAAGAAAATGCCGTGATCCTCCAAAAGTCAGTAAAAGGAAAAATTCCAGATAGAAGAGAACTATCTAAAGAGTACCAGCTGTCTCTCCGAGCCTCACTTTCTCTTGTAGTTTCCTCTCTTTGGTGAGGGACACCAGTCCCTATGTCAGTGGATGACACAACCAATCAATCCTGTTCCCACAAGCCACAAACCTGGGGCATTATCTTTACTGCTTCTCCCCACCTTCCACCCAGCCACATCCCATCCTTCCCCAAGCCCCATCAGTTCGACCCGGTATATATTTGTCCAAGTTGTCCACTTCACCTTCACACCAACACTCTAGCCCGAATACCACCTCTAGCATAAACTTATACAATTGTCTCCCACTCTGTGTCTCTGCATCCACTCCAGCCATTCTCCAATCTGTTCTTGACACTCCAGGCAGAATAATCTATTCAAAACACACAATCTGGTCATGTCATCGCCAATGCTTAAGCCTTTCAAAGGCTTCCAATTGCTCTAGGGCAGACCGGGATCCTTAATGTGGCCAGTGAGACCCCAGGAGGCTTGACCCTGTATCACTCAGCTTCATTCCTTCACTGTGCCCTGTGCTCTCTTTGTTTTAGCCACACTGTCCTTTTAGTCTTGCTTAATCTTCTAGGCTTCCTTCCACCTCAGGGTCTTTGTACAAGTTATTCTGTTTGCCTGGAGTGATTTCTCTTCCCTCTCTGCCTGGTTAATGCCTTCTTATCCTCAAAGGTTACCTATTTAGCTTAAGCTTTTCTAACCACCACCACTAGGTCACATGCCTTTACTGCAAACTTCAGAGCCATGTGCTGTTCTTTGTCTTGTGCAGCTATTCAATTAATCTGTTTCCTTATCATACCATTAACTCAATAGGGCAGGAACCAGGTTTGTCCTGTGGACAAAATCCCTTTCCAGGGTAGACCTTAGAACACCTAAAGCTAGCCATTATTTTAAAAGATAGCTTTATTAAAAACAAGATGCAACCACTGTAGTCTGAGAAAAATTTGTTGAGAGCCATACATCTATGGGGAATGGCATGGGAGCCTGAGGAGCGACACCCCTTATTCAGCAAGGCTGCAGGGGTATCCCGCGTGTGCGGCATGGCTCCGTGGAATTTCCTGTTTGTTCGCCTTTTGTTATTTGACAAAGCTTTCCAAAATTAGAAAGCCCAACCTTTTGGCTTGGTATGGCTTTGGGGAATTCCAAGGGCCCTGGAGTTTCTCAAAGGACATGTTAAATATGTATCAGAATTAATTGGTTTATTTGAAAGGCATTGTCAGTACTAAAGGTGTTATAGATATATGTTCCTAGTGTAAGATGGCTCGATTCATTTCTAGTGTTGACCCTCCCCGTTAGACCGTGTGTGCATTGACCCATAATTTTGGAATACTTGGCTTTATAGCTGTGACCATGCTCTGTGTGTGTGGAATGAAGTTATTGTGTTACATTTCTATGATATCCCGGAAAGAACATATCATTCCATAGTAATAACAAGAATGACGCAGTGTGTTTTAATAACTTGAGAAGGGTCATTTAACTTTTTACCTTGTTCCCTGTGCTGTTCCCAGAGTCTATTGGCAGGGAAATGAAACATTTCATTATGAAGATGAATTAGTTAGATAGTAGAGAAACAAACAAATTTTGATATTAACAGATTTTGTTTAAGTCCGTTTGTAACAGAATTTTTAACAATAACAGAAATTTTATAGAGATTTATAGTAAAATTTTATTATAAAAATCATGTTATAAACATTGTGATTTTGATTATGAATCAGAATTATCAATACAGCGTATAAGCAATATTAAATTGTTAAACATAACCAATCAATGTTATTACAATTACATGTAGTAAGTATAAGTAAGATTAAGAAAGAGTTAATATAGGTTAAAATGTAAGCTAAGAAGGTTAAGATTTATGTCTCAGACCAAAAGTCTGACGTCTTAAAGCCAAGCATGTTGCTACTGTACAGTTTCCTGGCCACAAGCTACAGACTTTGTAGAAATGTTTTGATTAAAAGATAAATCATTATGTAAAAGATTAAGTAAACAATATATAAATAAAGCAAGATTCATGTGGTTGTGGTCCACACTTGCACTAGACTTTTGTGGTCTGTGTCTTCCTTTCTCTGCCGACTCCACGCCACCTATTCAGGTCCTAGGAACCCTAAGGAGCTGGACTCCGGCAAAAATTTATGTCACGTCTTGTAAATTTTTGCTTTTAAATTTGTAATTAGCTCCACTTGGCTTATTATCAGGAAGGTAAAATCTCCCTTTTGGTGTTTCTACCTCTTCTAGAATTTCCCAAGAACTCCAACTGAAAGGGCAGGCCTTCCAGCTTCCGTGCTTACTGGAAGAGCCCTGCTGTCTGCCATGCTTCTTCCATCTGCTCAATATCCTCTTAGAAAACCAACCTCAGGGCTGGTACTTGAACTCTCAGGTCCAGACACTGCTCCTTGGGCCAAGAGGCTGCAGCAGCTTCCAGCATTAGCCACAGATTGTGCCAAATCAAACCCACCCCCACACTATTCAAGGACCCTCATATCAGGCCTGGTTCTCCAAGCCTAGGATGGTTCCCATCCCTACTATTGGGCTTCAGTTGGAGCCATAATAGTCCACATTGATCTTCCCAACTTTAAATCTTTAGGCAGAAGGAATTAAGGAGAGTACTGGTTCTTCACACTCAGGAAGCCCTGGGCTGATCAACTTTGTACACCAGGGGTCTCAGGAGAACCAAAACCGCTTACTAAGATTCAGAGACAATGACTGCCTTGTCACTGTTTAGGGGCACCAACTAGGTGGGCAACTCAAGCTGGTTTCTTAAAACCAAGACTAAGAACACCTTTTATTGGTTAAAACAAACAAAGAAACAAGCAAAAACTGCTCTCTGTTATATATGGGATGATATAAAGGAAATAAAAAATAAATATAAATGGCATAAAATAGGTTTCTCTAGCACAGTTTTCTGAGGTACAGTCCCAATAAGAGCTCTGCTCTAAGAGGGGTTGGGGCAGTGGTGCTGGGAAAATTGGAGATCCATATGCAGAAGAATGAACCTAGACCTGCATCTCTTGTCATATACCAAAATCAACTCAAAATGGATTAAAGACTTAAGTATAACACCTGAAACTGTGAAACTACTATGGGAAAATATAGGGGAAACACTTCAGGAACTAGGACTGGGCACAGACTTTATGAGCATGAGCCCAAAAGCACAGGCAACTAAAGAAAAAATAAACAAATGGGATTATATCAAACTAAAAAGCTTCTGCAAGCAAAGGAAACAGTCAACAGAATGAAACAACGACTTACAGAGTGGAGAAAATATTTGTAAACTATACATCTGACAAGAGATTAATATCCAGAATATACAAGGAACTCAAACAATTGCACAGTAAAAAACCAAATAACACAATTTAAAAATAGGCAAGGAGCTGAATAGACATTTTTCTAAGGAAGACATATAAATGACCAACAGGCACTTAAAAATATGCTCAACATCACTAATCATCAGGAAAATGCAAATTAAAACCACATTGAGATACCACCTCATCCCTGTTAGACTGACTATAATCAAAAAGACGGAGAACAACAAATGCTGGTGAAGATGTGGAGAGAAAGGAACACTCCTACATTGTTGGTGGGACTGTACATTAATACAGCCATTATGGAAAACAGTATGGAGGTTTCTCAAACAAGTACAGATAGATCTACCATACGATCCAGCAATCCCACTTCTGGGTATATACCCAGAGGAATGGAAATCATCATGTCGAAGGGATACCTGAATTCCTGTGTTCCATTGGAGCTCTATTTACAATAGCCAAGACACAAAACCAACCTAAGTGTCCATCGATAGACTGGATAAGGAAAATGTGGTATATATACACCACGGAATACTACTGTGCCATAAAGAAGAATTAAATTCTGCCATTCTCAGCAATATGGATGAACTTGAAGAAAATTATGTTGAGTGAAATATAAGTCAGGCACAGAGGGAAAAATACCATGTGTCCTCACTCGTAAGTGTGAGCTAAGAGAGAAGGAAGGAAGGAAGGAAAGACCACAGTAGTGTGTTGGACTTGCAGAGGGAGAGAGCATACCTAGGGTTGCGGAGTGGGGTGGGGATATGGGGAGGGGGAGGGAGGTCGGCGATTAATTGGGTGGGGGACACGGGGAATAATCACAGCTTGTGATAATGGGCATGCTGCCAGTATGGATCTGGCCATTACATCTCGGGCACAAGTGGTGATGGTCAGCTTTGTACCCCATGAATATGCATAACCAATTAAAAAATAAAGTCAGGATGAGATTAAAATAAATAATAATAAATTAAAACTTAAAAAAAAAAAAGAGCTCTGCTCTGACGGTCCTTAGTTCCCCAAGCACCCATTTATCTCTCTCTTTCTTGCAGCTGGTCTAGTCATCCATTTTTGCATTCTCTTTACAAATGCTGCGAAACACAATCCTCCACCGTTTCCCCAAGCCTTCGTACTCACTATCATCCTCCAATTTATTTCATCTCCACCCAACAAATATTTCTTGAGCACCTACCCTGTGCCCCCGGACTGTGAGTCAGCCATGAGTAAGAGAGATAAGGTCCCTGCCCTCTTGGGAGCTTACATTCTAGTTGGAGGGAAACTGGAGGCCTGAAGTTCTAACAGATTAACCCTGGAAAATGGGGATTCTAATGCCCATCCCCAGAGAATTAAAGGAGCTGATCTTCAGGTAGCACCTAGTTTGAGTTTAACTTGCAGTATGAGCTCAGCATATGTTTCTTTTCTTCCAGCTGTTTGGAGAATAGCATTGCCTTCCATTTTTTTCTTTTTGAGGGTTTCAAGCATTTTTGAGCTCTAGTAAATATGGTGGATCAGAGTAAAATGAACAAATGTGAGGCAAGTTACAAAGGTGTTAGAAATTTAAAATTCTCACAACAGCAGTTTTTCTCCGAGGTGTTCAAAGAGATACTGTTGTGCTACCGTTCAATTTTTCTGAAAACTAATTTAACAAAATGTATCAACAACATTGAATATGCTCATTCTCCTTTAATGAATCATTCTAACTTTAAGGGTTTATCTTAAGGAAATAAAAAATGAGCACAAAGCTTTATGTGCTTTTACAAAAACGTTTATTACGGCTCTATTTTTTATTTTATTTTTTGCAGCTGGCCAGTACACACAGCTCTGCTTGTAATAGCAAAACAATAAGAACATTACTATTTGTAATAGTGATACATTAAAATACCAGGAATGAGGGATTAATCAAATAAATCATGTCACATCTCTGAAACAGAATTTGTTCATTTGTTTTTGAAAATGAAGTGCAACCACTAGAGGTTGCTCCATAACAATTATAAGTCACACCTTGTAAAATGTTGCTTTTAAATTTGTAAGTACAGTAGTCCCCCCATATCTGCAGTTTTGCTGTACATGGTTTCAGTTTCTCATGGTCAGTGCAGTCTAGAAATATTGAATGGGGCTGGCCAGTTAGCTCAGTTGGTTAGAGTGCAACCTTATAATACCAAGGTCATAGGTTCGGATCCTTGCACTGACCAGCCACAGAAAAAGAAAATTTGAGAAAGAACTTCAGAGAGAGACCACATTCACATACAATATATTGTTTATTGTTAGTTATTATTGTTAATCTCTTACTGTGCCTAATTTATAAATTAAACTTTGTCATAGGTATGTGTGTGTAGGGAAAAACAGTATATATAGAGTTTGGTACTATCCATGGTTTTAAGCATCCACTAGGAATCTTGGAATGTATCTCCTGCAAGTAAGGGAGGCCTACTGTAACAAACAAATATTGTGCACCTAATGCTAGCCTTGTTCTAGGTGCTGGGATATGGTTGTGAACAAGACAGATAAGGTCTTAGCTCACATTTTAGAGAAAGGAGACAAAATCAAATGAATAAACACTGATGTTAAACAGTAAGTACTACACAGGACACAAAATATGTAGGACATGTGGGCTGATCTGTTAGCTCAGTTGGTTACAGCACAGTGTTGATAACACCAAGGTCAAGAGTTCGGATCCCCATATACCGTGTGTGTGTGTGTGTGTGTGTGTGTGTGTGTATTTCTAGGACACAAAATAAAATCTCTAAAGAGATTGGGAGGGAGCAAAGCTAATCAGATTGGATGGTCAGGGGAGACCTCCCTGAGGAAGTGATGTTTAAACTAAGACCTGAATAACAGGAGGGGGTTGGCCACAGACCCGGGGAGGAGTTCCTCCAGAAGGAACAGCGTGGGGCCGAGCCTTAGGTCCAAGGTCGTGGAATTTGAGTAGAAGGACCAGGTGGCTGGAGCAAAGAGAACCAGGAGCCCAGGGTGCAGATGAAGTTGCAGAGGTCTGCAGAAGCCCAGTAGGTCAGGGTAGGACTCTGGATTATTCCAAGGGTGATGAGAAGGCATTGGAAGGTTTTAAGTATGAGAGTACCAGGGTTTAATGTATAGTTTAGGAAAACCACTAGCTGTGTAGAAATTGGTTAATATTCAGGAATAAGAGTGGAAACCCACCACTCTTATGGAAGTTCTGTAGGGACAGAGTACGGTGACTGTAACTGGAGAGAATAAAAATTCTTATCTATTTTGGAGGTAGAGTTGATAAGACTTGCTGATTGATTGAATATTAGAGGGGAGAAAATGGAGGAATGAAGGGTGAACTTGTAGATTTTCGGCTTGAGCAACTGGGTCATTATAGTAACATTGAGATGGGAAAAACTAGGAGAAGAATAGTTTGAGGTAGAAATAAGAGCTCCATGGGGACCGCTTTCATTTTGAGATAGATTATAGGCTGTGGAACCAAACTACCAGAGTTCCAATCCTATTCTAGACTGCTATAATTGTCTAGATTTTGGACAAATTACCTAACTCCCTTGCCTTAGTTCTGTACAGTTTTTATCTGTAGAGGGGACATAATAATACAGCGTATTTTATAAGGTTATTATAAAGATTACACGAATTATTATGTATAGATCAGTGCCTACATTTCTTATTTACTCAGCGAGTATTTAGCAGGCATTTCTATGCATTAACTTTCAAGGATAGAACAGAACAAATCAGACAAAAATCACAGATTCTGTGGAGTTTATGTTTTAGTTTGGGAAGGGAGACACAGTAAACAAAAGTATAGTTAAAATATTTAGTATGTTGGCTGGGGATAAGTGCATTGGAGGAAAAAAAAAAGCAGGGAAAAGTAGTAGTGAGGAAGGGAGTGGGTTGCAATTTCAAATAGAAGGCCAGAAAAGGCCTCACTAAGATAGCGATATTTGAGGAAAGACCTCAAAGGAGCGTAGGGTGCTGGCCATGTGGGTATCTGGGCGAAGAGTGTGCCAGTCAGGGGAAACAGCAAGTATGAAGGCCCTGAGGTGAGAGTGGGCCTGGAGTGTTCAAGAAACACCAAGAAAGATGGAGCAGAGTAAAGTGACAAGAGGTAGGGGAGGAGATCAGAGGAGTGGGGCCACCCCTGCAGGGCCCCAAAGGCTGCAGAGAAGACCATGGCTGCTATTCTGCACGAGGTGAGGAGCCACTGGGTGACTGGGGAGCGGGGGTGAGCAGATCAATGACATGACCTGACTGACATTTAAAAAGATCCCTTGGGCTGCCAAGCTGGGTATAGACAGGATGGGCAAGGCTATTGAGAGCGTTGGTGCTTCAGTCCAAGTGAGGGAGGATGGAGGGGGAGGGTTGGACGATGATGGGGCAGGACAAGGAGAGAGAATTTGTTAAACCAATAGTACAAAAAAGTGAATATATACAATGTTGGATGGTAATGTGAGTGATGGAGAAAAATAAAGCACGAAGTGAGATGGGGAGTGAAGAGGGAGTTGCAATTTTAAAATAGGATGGAAGGGAAGACCTCATCGAGACAGTGACACAAGCAAGACTTAAAGGAGAAGAGGGAGCAAGTCATAGAGATGTGTGGGGAAGAACTCAGGCAGAGGACGCAGCCGTGCAGAGGCCTGGAAGCAGGAGCAAGCCTGGCAATGTGCAGGACAGCCAAGGGGCCAGGGCCTGGAACGGACTGAACTCGGGGGAGAAATGGGAGTGAGGTCAGAGTAACAGATTATCATAAGGACTCTGGCTTTGGGCAAAGCTAGTAGAAGGTTTAGAACAAAGGAATGACACGATCAGATTCACCTGCTACTTCTGGCTGCTGCGTGATGAACAGAGTATGAAGGGCACGTGTGGAAGCAGAAGAATAATAGAAAGCTGGTGCAAAACACAGGGGAGAGATAAAGGCGGCTCTGGCAGGGTGGTGGCTGCAGAGCAGATGGACCAGTCAGATTCTGGACACAGGGATGGAAGATAGGACCACCAAGATGTGCTGACAGATTGGATGTGGGGTGTGAGAGAAGGAAAGGAATCAAGGATGACTCCAAGGTTTTGAGCCCAAGAAACCTGGAAAGATGGAGTTGCCATTTACTGAGATGGGGATGGCTTCAGGAGGACATGCAGGAGGGAGGCCAGGAGTTTAATTTTGGACATGTGACACTTGGAGTGTCTATTAGACATCGAGTAGAGATGTTGAGAAGAGTAGATATACAAGTAGATACTCAAGGAAAACAGCAGTGCTGAAGATCCAATTCTGGGAGTCAGTGGCCCTTAAAACCATGAGCCTGGCTGCGATCACCTAGGCAGAGTGTAGCTGGATAAGAGGGAGTGCCTGGGGTGGAGCTCTGAGTCACCCCAGGAGCCCAACACTGAGCAGAGGAGACGCCAGCCGAGGAGAATGCGAAAGGCAGCCACTGAGACTCAGGAGGTCCCGGAGGGCAGCCTGGGAGCCAAGACTGCTGTCCAGTCTCTAGAAGTGACATTTCTAAGCTCACTCGGTGGCTCAGTTGGTTAGAGCCCGGTGTTATACCACCAAGATCAAGGGTTCAGATCCTCACACCAGCCAAACACAGAAAAAATGTTTTTAGATGATGTTTTCAAAGAATATTTAATACTGTGGGAAAATGTTCACCACAGGATATGTGGAGGAAAAGCAGCATATGAAACACAATGTTAACAGGTATTTTCTCAACAGCAGTTGAGGATTATTATTTTCTTCTTTATGATTTTCTTTATTTTCTTACTTTTCAACACTGAACATGTATTACATTTGTAAAAATTCTTAGACAAGGACATTCTTAGGCAAAATAAATGTTGGAAGGGGGATTCTGCTCCTCAGAGAGTACTCCAGACTATTTCTACCTCAAACATATGTTGGGCCGGCCCGTGGCTCACTCGGGAGAGTGCGGTGCTGAGAACACCAAGGCCCCGGGTTCGGATCCCATATACGGATGGCCGGTTCGCTCACTGGCTGAGCGTGGTGCTGACAACACCAAGTCAAGGGTTAAGATCCCCTTACCGGTTATCTTTTAAAAAAAAAAAAAAAAAAAAAATATGTCTACAAAAGGGAATTTAGGTCCTTCTCTCCCACAGTGGATGTTATGGGGAGGGGCAGTCCTACCCCACCCTAGGGGGCTTCAAAAGGGCTTTGGTCAGCAGCAACACCACCCAGGGGCAGGTGAAAATTGGAGGCTGCCCCGACACTAAGCAGGCTCCATCTCAAGAGCTGCCGAGCTGGCACCATTGCTGACCTGCCAGCTATGTTTTTCAGAGTCAGGGCAAAAGAAATGCCATGTGCATCCCCAGACAGACCAGGGCCCCATGCTCCTTGGCCCAGCATGGACTACAGATGGACAGAACAACAGCTTCATTAAAAAACAGTTTATTTGCATCTGCCGCCCAGTGCAAGCGAAGAATGGCTCCCGCCCAAGGTGCCCCGGCCTTCCCACCTGAGCTCTTGGGGAGCTGCTCTGTGGTGGGCCCACACCATGGGGCAGTGTCCTTCCTCATCTGACTCCAGTCCCATTGCTCCTGACACAGGGTTAAGCTCCACCTCGCGATGCCATAGAGATGGTCTCTCCCGAGTGACTGTCGCCTCCAGTATCTGAGAAGCCGCCTCTGCTCCCAGAGGCTGGGGCCACATCCACCTGGATGACACCGTGTACCTGGGACAGCTGTGGGCTGTCCAAGCTGGCAATGAGCTGGCGGGGACCTGGTCGCACAGGCACAAATGTCTGGCGCAGTGTCACTGTCTCATTGCCCCCGATGTCCCTGTGGGCAAAGACAAGGTCATGGGTCTAGAGTAACTGGGGGTGGAGTGGGGAGTGAGGGCTGATCCAGGGCAGCCAAGAAGGAAGGAGCAAGAGGTGAAGCCATTAAGGCATTTTTTGGCTCAGTTAGAATCTCCACACCCAAGGCCAGGACAAAGCCTGAGCCTCAGGGCTGCCTCACACAGCCAGATCAGCAGCCAGCCAGCCAGCTGCCTGAGCTGGAAATCTCCCAGTCATCCAGCTCCTCCCTCCCTGCTCCCACATCCACCTGGACAAAGACTGATGACGCCAGCCCAGAGGCCTCCCTGCTGTTCTCCATTGCCACTGCTCCTGCCTTGACCAGACCATCCCCATCTCACCTGGGGTTTCCAAAACCAAGAAAACCTTTAAATAAGACTTTGGGACCTAAGACAGTATTTCCAAATACTTTCAGTTTTGCCAAGAAAGTAAGTTGAAGAAAATTATTCTCTGCCACAATGATTTTTCAAAGAAGAGTAAGCAAACATTAGAAGAATTTTATCTCAGAAAAAAAGGAAAGTCCTTCCCAAGAACAAACAATTGGCATCTTCAAACGGACATGTCCCCTCATGTGTGTGGGGCGGGGGGAGGAGAGAGAGGGAAAGAAGCGTGTGCATAAACACACGCACACACTGCAGTGTCTTCATTTTATCCCTGCTTCATAGGCCTCTGAAGACTCCCAGACCACCCATCTGGGAATCACGGTTTCACCGATCTTCCAATTGGCCTCCTTTGCCTCCCGTCTCGCTCCTTCATCTATTCTGCTAACCACTCAGAGGTGACAAAATACTTCAAGGGCTTGGCTTCCTTGTGCTTATGGGATGAGATCCCACCTCCCTAACCTGCCACACAGGCTCACTCTGACTCAACCCCTGCTACCTGCACAGCCCCATCATCCCCCACCATTCCTCCTGCCCACCAGCCCCACTGAATGCCCTCACCTTCCCTGAACTCACCTCCACTGTCACGCTTTGCAGTCTTTGCCTTGCACGGAATGAGCTCCCAGCACTGCCTCCCCACCCTGGGTGGCCTTGTGAAGGCCTACTCTTCCTCCAAGGCGTGGCTCACACCACCTCCTCATTGACAGCTCCCCTGCCCCTAGAAAAATGAATCTTGCCCTTCTCTGAGCTCCTCCAGCAATCTGTACTTTGTGTTTTATATACTGAACACGACTACATTAATATTGCATCTGCTTACTCCTATTAAAATTTGTCCTTCCTGCCTCAGCCTAAACCCTTACCTCTAGCCCCCTATTCAACCCAAGCCTGCCATGGGATCCCTCTTTGGAGTCAGACCCTGGGCAGTCCTCCAAGGGAATAAACCATCATCCCCAACTCCAAGGGCAAGCTGTCCTTGGGGCAAAGCATTTGGCTTGGAGCCTGCTTCTGAGAGGTTTCCCTCAACCACTCTACTCCTTCTGCCACCTGTTAGCTGTGTGGTTTAGGACAAGTTACTTAACTACTCTGATCATCGTTTTCTGGTACACAAAATGGAAGTGAGTGTAAAATGAGGGGGTGGGATCAGATGGTCTTGAAGGTACCTCTGAGCTCCATGAAAGAGGGAAGTAGGGATATGTAACATAGTACGATAGAAAATCTGTAAATGAAGTCTGTAACTTAACAGGTAGGCTATGTTCTGACTGCTTACAAATTTGTGTTCTTAATTTTTGCCCACTTTTCCATAGATACAAGATTAGAAGTTGTTTAGGCTCAGACTAGCCTTCAAAAGTCTATTTAGCCCATACTATAATTGAACCGAAATATTTCAGAAACTGACCTTTATATTACTAACCAACATTATTTCCAAGAGAAATTACTTTCCAGGTTCCAGCTGGGAATGTCAAGATCTTTTCCTGCCCTAGTCTCAGTGTCAGATGAGGCCTTTGCCACACCCCTGTTTGCAAGTTTAAACTGAGTACGAGTCAGCTGCTAAAGGTGGAATTGGCTGTAACCGAGTGTAGGTGATGACGCCGACTCCTTGGCAAGCAGAACTTAGACATCAAAATGAGAGTTATCCTTCAATTGTTCAATCATGTTGCCAGGGCTTGAAACCTTTTCAAAAACTCCTTTTATACTTTTCGTCAGAGCCATTTAAACCACACACACACATGCATGCACCATCACAAATACTCAGTTAGCCTGTCCCTCCTTTACAGCGTGCCTCATTTCTGATTGCAAAGGACATATCTACCCACCTTGTTAATTAGTCTTACCTCTAAATGACTTCAGGCTTTTTCCCAAAGTCAAGTCTACCCCTGCTCCTGACTCCCCACCAAAAAGGAAGATTGGCCACTCTAAGGACATTCCAGAGAATATGATTCAGGCTCTGGGGGAAATTCCCAAGAGGGGTTTGGAACAGAATTCCAGCCTCCCTGGTGACTACTTTGGTGGTGACAATAGTCATCTGGAAGAGTAGGTTCTGGAATGTTTACTAAGTGGCCAGTCACCACACTGGGGCGGCACACCTTGTGGTATAATGGGGTTTCATACCGCAGCCTTTAATGTGCAAACAAGAGGTAAAGCACACCCGCCTTGGAATCTAATACATCTGAACCAACAGCTCAGAGACGTCCCCTCAAGGATCCCAACTGTTCTGGAGGCCCTGGCCTGGGCTTGCAGCAGCTGAGGAGCCACAGAACGTCCAAGGAGGACCTGCCTTAAGAAACCATCATCCAACTTTCTCATTTACTGTGGGGAGACTGGGTCCTTCAGGTGGGGGGACTCACACAAGCCCCACAGCTGAAGAGAGGGGCAGGTCTGCAGAGGCTTAGTGCTGTGGTCCTTTCCTTACTTCCAGACAGGGCAAGAGTCAAACGCCTAGTGAGGCTGCTGAGGGGAGCCCAGCTCCGGGGATCCCTCAGGACATGGGGAACACCCTCCACCACATACAGGTGCAGGTAAGAGATGCCTGCAAGCAAGACTGGCAGGGTAAGTGAGCTGGGAGCCTCAGGCTGCACTCTCTGAGCTGCCAGAGGCTCTTATAGGGTGACATGTAAAGGGAAAGCGGTCCTTTGTGACAGATCACAGCATTTCCAGGGACCAGGCTGGGGCAAAGGTCAGGATAGCTGCCTTTTCAGCTTTGGCCTGATGGAAAAAGTGGCAGCCACCACCAGGAGAGCTGCTGCGTGTGAGGGAGAGCAATCCCCCTCACAGCAACCCCCCAGGCCATTGCTCTCCCTCAGGAGCCCTATGTGTGAAGGAAAATCACCTGCCCCTTTCCCCAGAAAGTTGATCTAAATGGTTAGCCTCCAGCCTTCTCTGCTTTTCCTCTGTGCTTCTCCTGGGGAGGGACAGGGTAGCACATGTGAGTCTGTGTCAGAGAAGACAGCCACAGTCCCAGGAATACAAGCATTATTTGTGCCTCTCACTGGGCCCCAAGCATCACCAGGCCAGTATCAGGCCCAGGTGTGTGGGTAGGGCCTGAGACATGGGGATCTCTCCTCTGGAACTTCTGCTTGGCCCTCCTGGTGCAAACCAAGCAACAGGCTTGAGAGCCAGTGTGTGGCGTGCGCCATGGTGGGAAGAGCAGAGTCTGCCCCTCATGAGCTGTAAGGCTTCCCCATCTGTAAAGTGGGGGTGATGAGGGCAATAGTAAAAACAACTTTGTGCCAAGCACTACACCTAATAACCCTAGGACCAGGTCCTACTGTGTCCTCACTTCACAGGTGAGAACACTGAGGCTTAGAGGAGATAAGTCACTTGCCCAAGGGCACAGAGCCAGTGAGTGGCGGAGCTGGGACTTGAACCTGTCTTTAGGGTTCCAAACCTTTGTTTTTAATCATATGGTGATCTCTAGTGTACTTTAAAGGGTTTTGGTGATCACCAAATGAGAAAATATTCCCAAAAGTGCCTGGTCAACTCTTCAGTGCTGGGCAAATACTAGCAATGATTCTTATGTGAAGTTTTAGCTCCCTAATTAGATGGTGGGGCAGGGCACAGACACAGAGCACAGCTCTGGGCACCCAGCAGGACTCCTTAAACGCTGGTTGGACTGAGTCAGGAGGAACTGCTGGCTGGCCGGTGCTGCTTCATTAGTGCTTACAGAACACACCTGTCCTGAGCAGATGCAAATCGGGACCCAGGGCAGCCTGTGGGGAAGGCCAGCGCAGTGGCAGGGGCAAAAGGAGAGGCCAGACTTACCCAACGTTGAGGATCTTGGGTCTCTGCAGGCCGGAGCCCTCAAGCCGGAAGACGACGTTGGTGAGGGTGACAGGCAAGGGGTTCTTGAAGACAATCTGTACTTCACACTCCTGGCCAACGACCGCTGCTCCCAATAACTGAGAGAAAAAAGAGGCCCACCCGTGAATCAGAGACCCTGGCCAAACAGGTGGGGACCATGCACTGCACCAGAGAGGAAAAATGCCTCAGAATCAAAACCTCACTGAGAGGGAGAGTTCTTCTCTGCCCTTGGAGAAGCCTCCGCCAAATCAGAGAGAAAATTCCAACCTACTCCCCAACTAAGGCTACCACAGATTCAGGGATATGGGACCCCATTTTACAGATGAGGAAACTGAGGCTCAAGAACCCAGATCTGGTCCTTGGCCTTCTTCTCCTGGAAAGGCTCACAGGCCAGCCTGCTCCTGACTTGGTGCCCTCTCTCCTCCACTGATTCCCTCAGCCGCTGGCCACCACTGCCTGACCACCCCTCACTCCACAGCAAGCTGCACTCACCGTGAGGGAGAGGTCTGGGGTGCGCAGACGGAAGGTATGCTGCTTGGCCAGCACCTGCCCATTCTCCTTAACATGGCCTGAGACATTGAGCAGCATGGCCCCCTGGTCCACGAGGTGGGGCCGGTATTCTGTGTAGGCCACAGGCATGGCCACGCGGTCCGCTAGGGAGAAGAAGCATGGCATCACTGAGGCCTGCTTTCCCACACCAGGCCTCCCCTGGCGTGCTCCCTATTGCTCCTGGGGTCTGTGTCCACATCCACAGGTGCCTCGTCACCCAGGA
Organism: Cynocephalus volans; assembly: GCF_027409185.1. Taxonomy (NCBI): domain Eukaryota; kingdom Metazoa; phylum Chordata; class Mammalia; order Dermoptera; family Cynocephalidae; genus Cynocephalus; species Cynocephalus volans. Next base: position 109,740,688 of record NC_084462.1, read on the forward strand.
GGAAGGGCTGGGTAAGGAGCACTTACAGGCCCCTGGTGCTAGCACCACTTCCTTCTTGGTCTCCTTGAAGATGGTCCCAGTGACACCGGTGTAGAAGGTGACCGAGAGGTAGAGGTGCAGCTTCACAGTGCGGCGGCTGCTGCCACGATTGGTCAACACCACAGAGACTGTCAGATCCTGTCCCATCACTGCGTCCTGTGCCTCCACCTGCATTGTCACGTCGTCTGCTGAGTCCCGGGTGGCATACACATTGGGTTTGCTGCCATGGGCAGTTGCCGTCTCCACTGCCTTCCGCTCTGCTTCTGAGCCTGGGGGTTGAGGGTCAAGGGTGAGGTTCCAGCTCTCACTAGGGTGGCCAAGTGCTTAGCAGGAATGCTCAGCATGGGGCCCAGAGCTGGCTGGGTTGGGGGAATAGTACCTTCTGGGTGCTTGTAGAGGTGGGTGATGTCCTCCCGCATGTTGGAGCCAATGGCTTTTGTAACGATGAGCGTGCCAATGGCCTTCTCCTCCACATACACAATCTTGAAGCTGCCATCGTCCTGCCGCTGCCAGTACACCTTGTCACTATTTACCTGTTCGGGGTGGGGTAGGTGAACAGGAATGAGTGAGCCAGAGGGTCTGAGGGTGGGCCTGACTCCCACTGCCTCTCCCAATCCCAGGAGTTGTGGGGCAGGGCTAGGTCCCAAGGGTGGGAGCTTCCTAGCAGAGCTCAGCTGGGAGCCTTTCCAAGCCGACCCAGATAAGGCCAGAATGCAGGGAAGAAGCTGGTGTGGGAGGTTCTTTGCAGCACATTTTAGCATTAATAACATTAATCCCTTACGCTCGTTCACTGGCTTTACAATTTATGAAGCAGTTTCATACCCATTATCTCTTTTGATCCTGAGTACAGGAAGTAAGGCAGCCATTATTATCCCATTTTTACAGCTGAGGAGACTAAGACTCGTAGAATGAGTGACTTTCCCAAGCTTGCACAGCTAGTCAGTCAGCGGTAAAGTCAGGACCGGAGAACCCAGGACCGAAGCCAATGCTCTGGTCACTCCAGGCTGCCTGAGAAAGGAGCCCAGCCCTCACCTCGGCAAAAATGAAGGGCGTGTCGTACTTCATGTAGACCAAGCCATTCTTGATGGACTCCACGGAGCAGGGGCCACAGCAGAAGATGCCTAGGAGTGAGGCAGGACAGAAGTGAGAGGTCCACAGAGGCCAAGAGGGACCTGCAGACCCTGGGCAGAGGCCCACACAGGGTCCCAGCCCCACTCAGGTTCTGTGGCCACTCCCTAGTGGCCTCTGGACAAAGCAATCAACCTCATCCAAACACTGGGAATGAGCTGATACCCAGTGCAACCCAGGAAGGGAAAAAAGAACATAGAGGTTCCATTCGGTCTCAGTCTGCTTTCCTCAGCCTAGGCTGCTCTACCAGAGATGGGGGGAAGGGAGCAAATCTGCAGACAATCCTGCCTTAATCACTGAGTTATCAGCACACTCCTTCTCAGCTGGATGAAGCTGGATGTCTACTGTCTGTGGCCCCCAGAGGACAGGACTTCCTCATCCTTCACCAGGACCAACCCAGAGCCCACAGTGGCTCTGCCTGCTGGCTGGGAGAGCCATGACAACACCACCATCATTCCAGAAAGATTCAGAACAACCCCTCAGCTCTGCAGCCTGCTGTGTCCTCTCTATTGGGGAGTAGGGCGCCAGGGAAAACTGGGGGGAAATAGAATCCATTCTTATCACGCTCAGGGGGGTTTCCTAGAGCAGATGTGCTGACAGGATAAGGCGTGGCAGGAGAGGACAGAACAGGAAGTGAGGTCATCCAACAGGAAAGAATCTTAGACAACACTTAACACTACAGCCTCCTTTACAGATGGGGGATCAGGCTCAGCAAGGCATAGTAGATGGCAGGATCTCACAAGACAGTTGGGTACAGAGAAAATGAAAGGAGTTAATATTTATTGAGCAGCTACTATGTTCCAGGCATGCTCCTGGTCCTCTCTGACATATGATTTCTCACTTAATCCTCCCCAACCACACTATATGGTACTCGTATAATCCTCATACCACACAAGAACACCAAAGCCCAAAGATGCAAAGTATTTGAGCAAATGTATTTAAGAAGTGTTCAAGCTGGAATCAGGCCCCAGACTTGCTGGCCCCAGAGCTGCCTGCCTGCCACCCACCCTACCACTTGCCAGACTAGAGCCAGAACTCAGATCTCCCAGTGTCTGGGCCAGGCATCTGTATTTCAGGCATCTCTGGCTAGCACAACTCAGGGGGCACCGTTCACATAGTGGATTGAGAGGGAGGGGTCTGGGAAGAGACCAGAGGAGGATGTGGGTTAGGTGAGGGTTTATCTGATCTGGGCAAGGAAGGGAGAGGCTGGAGTGTCAAGGTGGGAAGGGTTGGGGGGCCTGTTTGAGAACACAGTGTACCACAGCTCTAATTTTTGCAGAAATGTGTGTGCAAAAAAGAGACTGGCGGGTTATGTCAACAGTGATTATATCTGAGGGCTGGATTACAGGGGCTATTTAAGCTCTGGGTTTTTTCAACACCATGCATATAACTCATAGTGAGCAATGAGACAGACAGGAGAAGAACCTGGTGAAAGCAAGAGTACATGTCAAAAAGAGAGGGGAAAAAACACATGATACAAGCCCAAGTTTTGTGCTGGTGGTTAGCTCAGTTGCTTAGAGCATGGTGTTATAACACCAAGGTCAAGGGTTGGATCCCTGTACCTGCTGGCCACCAAAAAAAAAAGAAAGAAAGAAAGAAAAAGTGACAAAAAGGGAGGGAGTCAGGGACTGAATTAGCTCTGTTGCTGACCGAGTGCTCTGTGTCCCTGGGAAAGTCACTCCACCTCTTTGGGCCACCATTTCCCCCATGTCCCAAAGGACTTGGAGTGGGTCTCAAACCTGGCTGATCATCAGAATCACCGAGGGAACTTTTAAAAAATATAGATTGCTAGAATCTATTCCTGGAAAATCTGATGTATCAGGTTCGGGGTGGGACCTAGAAATTTACTTTAAAAATAAGTAAATAAACACCTCCTGAGAGAGAACTTTCACGTTTTATGTTATTCAATGCTATACTTTTTTTCCTTCCAAGCATATATTACTTATAATAATGAATTTTTTAACTTTTGAAAATATGTAAATAAAAGGGTGCTTCAATTAATTATCTCCAGGTTATGTAAGTAAAACAAGCAAATAAGAATAGTGGATTTGTCAAGGGAGGGAAACCTCTCAATAAATATTCTTGGATCTTTTGACTTGAACCATCTAAATATATTAACCATTGTAAATAAATAAACCATTAACCATTCCTGTTAGTAAAGTGATTGGTAAAAATAAAAAACAAGACAAATAAAATCAACCATTATAAAATAAATAAAATTTAGGCAAATAGCTATTACATATAAAGGTGAAAATAAACAGCTACACAGTGGTTCAGTTGACAAGCCTGTTTAGAAACTGTGGGGTTAGAAGACTTGGCTCTCAGGCCTAGGCCAGCACTGACACTGTGGTTTGCTACCCAGGTGGGGGGTATGGGGAGGGGGCCAGGGTGGTGTCCAGGAGCCAGGCAGGCAAGCCTTACCACTGCTGGTCTCCTGGGGTGTAGAGTCCACAACCTGCCACCCATTAAAGCCCGAGGGCAGGTCCGGCCTCTTCATCCAGCAGTCATTCCACACGTGGAAGTTCCTGGGTGCACATGGAGGGAGGCCTGGTCTGAGACTCTCGTCCAAGGCCCCCAGCACCCTCCCTGCCTGCCTTCCATTTCCAAGCCTCAGGTCAGTGTTCCTCAGCAGGATGGGCAGGCCAGCCCCAGCCCTGGCCTCACCAAACAGAATCATGGTTCAGGTGCTCAAGTGGCTTCATGTTTTCATCAAAGTAGATGTCCATGGTGAGGGATGTGTCTGTGTCATGCGCAGAGTTGAAGTTCGTGACAGTGCGGGCGGCCAGACCCAAGCAGCGCAACACTGTAGAGGAGCCAGGTGGGAGATCAGGACGGGGTGGAGGGCAGGTAAGGCACCAGGTCAGGAATTTCAAGGGGGAAAGGGCAACTGGGATTGCAAAGCTGGGCATGGACTACCAGAGTCAGGGGTCAGTAGGGTCAGGAGGCCTCTGGACCATGGAGTACTTGAGGTTAGGGGAAGCCAGGCCACTTGCCTGGCTCAGTCCCTGCCTGTTCCTTCTCCCTCCTCTCCCTTAGGCTTCTCTCTGTTGTTAACATTAATTAATGATAATTAAGGCCAGCCTACCACCCACCCCTGTCTTTACACTGCTCTGTAGCCACAGCTGGGCCAGGCTGGGTGAGGGTGGAACCTGGCTTCCCTCCCTCCTTGTAGGGCCCAGGCCACTTCTGCCCCAGTCCCTCCACTACCTGTGGTGGTCACACCAGCAAAGACCCAGCACTGGCCATAGGGGACAGAATAGCCAGTGTGTAGGTAGCTCAGCAGGATCTCCACGCTGCCCACCCACGCTGACGGGTTGGTGCCTCGGGAGTAATCGCCAGACCAGTTCCCAATCAGGACTCCATTGTCATCCAGGGAGTTCACCTGCCCAGGATGGGGTGAGTCCGAGTTCGGGAGGGTCTCAGTACATGCCGTGGGGTCCCCTGCCCAGCCTCTGACTCTACAACCACCCCTCACCCGTAAATACCTCAGGATGTAGACATCAGCCTGAACCCTACCCACCCCTCCCCTGAACAATCTGCCCCCTCCCATCCCTTCTCTGGCACAGGAATGTGAACCCTGGGTGTGCCAAGTTTTGGGTTTAGCCCTACATTCCACAGGCGCTGGGACAGGAGCCAGAAAGAGTGGGGTGGGGTAGGGGGCAGGCAAGGGAGAGAAGAGGAGGAGTGGGACCCCTTCCCGCAATACCCTTTGCAAGGATAAGAACGGGAGGAATCCTGGGGGTCCGACAGGAATCCAGAGAGGGCAGGACTGGGATGAGGGCAGGGGAAGCAGCAGGCAGGCACACAGTAGGGCTCACAGACATGCGATGAGGATGCACACCATGGCAGAGATGACCCGGGAGACACTGACTGGGTCCCCACGGCCTCCGTATGGCATCCCCCGCCGGTCCAGGACGTATAGGCAAGCATCCAGCACCCCATGGTCAAACTGGGAGGAGGGGGGGCAGGGATGACCGCGGCCTGCTGTGGCTGAGCTCCAGCCCTGGGCCAGCATCCTGCTCCTCCCCCCACCCTGCTCCTCCCCCCACCCTGCTCCCCTCCACCCCCACTCCCCTGAGCCCGCGTGATCCTGGCCAGCCATACCTGGCCATAGTTCCAGGTCCTCTCGCCAATCTGTGCTTCGGTCCCGTAGTAAATTCTGCCAGACTCATTAAGCACATACTCCTGCCGCCAGTCCTCATGGTCCACATACACGGTGTCCTCTGTGTCCCCAGAAGACACATACCTAGGTCCCTCCAGCTCTTTCCCTGGGTCCCACCTGCCCCTTGGCCAGTTCTGCAGGATTCATGACCAGAGAGGAGAACAAGGGGATGCCTCTAGTCTGACAGGACTGCTCTCAGGAAGGATGGAGGGGGCATGACAGAGATGGTGGGACAAGGTGGGCTGTGGCCAGGGCCCTTCACCAGTAGAGGTGAGGCTGGCTTTGTGACTTCAGGCTGGTCACCTGCCTACACTGGGCCAAGGTACCCTCACCTGGACAATGGGACGCTGGCTTCTCCTAGAACCAGGCACCCAGACACCCAGCCCTGACCTGCCCTTCTCTCCCACCCAGCCTCTGCTCCTGACCCCAGCTGGCTCACCTGGGCACCAGGGGTTGAAGAGGATGTAGATCTCGTTGTGGGGGTCAAAGGGCAACTGGAACTCTCCAGCCTCAGAGTGTGTGCGGACCGTGAATTGAAACTTGCCGATGATGGCATTGGGGGAGGTGTGGACTCGCAAGTTCAGATTGTTTCCATTGGCCTTGGTCACCTGGGCCTTCCAGCCCCCACTTCCCCCCTTGCCCACTGGGATGATCACGTGGGTGCCCTTGCCCACCTCAGGGTTGTTACCTAGAGTGGGGAAAGTGGCAGTGAGCTGGTGAGGCCTCCCTAAGGAGAAGGAATGGGGCCGTGGACTTCTCCCAGCCCCACCCAAAGTGTGTATGAGCTGGTGTGTGTGTCCCTGAGTTGGGCCATTGCCTTAGTCTGTGACAGTCTCCCTCAGAGAGCAGCTCTGTCCCCGCCCGATGCTTGCCCGCGTGTCAGGGCAGGGCCCCAGTCCGACATCCCAAACCTGTTCCCCTGACACTGAACTCAGACATAGGGAGGAGAGGCCAGGGCCATTGTCACCCTCTGCCTGCTTGACTGTCCCAGTGCCTGGGCTGCAGGAGCAGAGTCATCCTGGCTGGGTGCAGGGCCCTCTGTCCCATATGAAAGGGCAGTCCAGATCCCAAAAGGCCAACCCTGCCTGCTCCCTGGGGCTACAGCTTCCAGAGGCCGGGGCACCCCTGATGGAGATGGTGGGGATACCTGGGAAATTAGAGGCTGGGGTGGGCAAGGTTAGGCCCTAATCAAAGGGTAGGAGGAGTCGCCCGCCCCCGGCAGCAGCATAATCACCAGCCTGGGCAGGCAACGGCCAGCTAGCAACGCGGTGCGGGAGGCACCTGCCCTGGGCCATGGGGACAGAGATACAGAGACAGAGAGAAACAGAGTTGGACAGAGAGAGAGAGAACTAGCCACACCCCGGGGACAGAGAGCAGACCCAGAAGGAAGGACATGGGGAGGCTTCAAAGCTGAAGGCAACACAGGCAGGCTGCGAGGAGGAAGTACCTGAGACAGATGCCCCTGAGGGCTTGAGAAGGGCCAGCTTGGGGAGAACTGCAACACCAGCACCTTCCTGAGACTCACCCCCAGGGGCACACTCACGCACCAGCACCTGCCTTATCTGGCAGAGGTGAGAAGTGGGGCAGGGGAGGGGCCTAAAGATCTCTCTGACCCTAATGCCAGCCCCTACTCCCAAATCTGGGGCCTTCATCCTCCCACTCCAGGCCTCACTGACCGATGAGCAGCTCCAGAGTAATGCGATCGGAGGATTCGTAGGGCCGGGACAGGAGGAGGACCATGTGGAAAGGCTGCCCTCGGCGCACAATCAGCTCATCGTACTCAAACTCGTCTGTGTGGTGCTCCTGGCGGTTCTGGTCTGAGCGGGAGCTCATCAAGTCCACCCCAGTTACCACCAGCATGCCCTCTGCAAGGCCACAGCTCTGGGTCAGCCAAGCTCCCATGGGAGCCCAGCCCCCCAGAGATGCCAGCATGAGTCTCAGGTCCCACTAAGGCCTTCCAGCTATCAACTAAGGTGGACAGCCCAGCCTCACCTCGGATGGTGCCATCTCCAGCTGCATTTACACCACTGCCCCGGGAGCCAGGACGGCGGGAGTCTGAGCCCCGGGAGTCAGGCCGGCGGGAGTCTGAGCCCCTAGAGTCAGGTCTTCGATTGGACCCTCGGCCCCTGGAGCCAGAGGGTTCAGGCCCCCAGTCATCATCAGCCCCACGGCGTGAGCAGCAGCCACAGCAGCGAGCCCAGAAGGAACAGCCTCCTCTGCGAGAACGTCTGTCTGGCTCTGGCTCTGGCTCTGGTGAAGGTGTGGCAGGGGGCTGCAAGGGGTTCCCGCCCCAGCGGCCCATGTCTGAACGAGGACCGTCCATCCTGCCTGCGAGGAAGAGGCAGGGGAGGGTCCTTTACCCAAAACACCTCAGCCAGCCTACCCAGAAACCCTGCATTCAGAGCTGCTTCAGTCCCTGCCAGATGACAATCTGACCATGACCCAGAGATTCCCCCAGACATCCAGAAACCCTCCCCAAAGACTCCCTTCAGATTCACCCAGAGAAAGCTTCCTACACTGGAGAGAAAAGCTTTCCCCTATCCCCACACAGACACCCACTGAACCACATCCAAAAATCATATGCCTAATAGAGAAATCCACTGAAGAAACAATCCCATGAAATGCATATAGTTTCCTGTGTGGACATTTGTCACAGCCTCAAGACCCAGCCGCCCAGACCAGAGCATCCCTCCACCTGTCAGATCTTTAGTCTCGAGGTCCAGCAGCCTCTACAACCCTTTCTTAGCAGACAACCCCCCATTCAATCCTCCCCACAAGACAGGTGGGTGGTGTCAGGGGCCTGGGGTCTTTGGCATTCCCCACCTCGGTGGCGCAAACTGCACGTTGGGCTGCCGAGCGGGGTGTGTGTGTGGCAGGTGCCTGGAACCCGAGCTCCTTCCAGGGAAAGCGGAGCGGGGGCTGTGGGGTGGGCAGCCCGGCTGGGGCTGGCAGGTACGGGCTGGCATGCCTCCCACCTCGCTGGGGCGGACCTTGGCGCGGGCCGCAGACGGCTCCACAGTGCCCGTCGGAGCCTCTCACCTGGCAGTACTGAGTCCCGGGCCGCGTCGAGACTGATGATGGGACGGGACGGACAGGCTGGACGCCGCCGCGCAAGTGGAAGGTGAGGGGTGGGGCGGGCTGGGTGAGTGCTTTATGGGGGGGCGGAGGGCGGGGCCGAGCTGCTGGGAAGAAGGGGAAGCTGGTTGCTCCATCCCCTGGGGGAACCAGCCGGTCCTCCGAGATCTGCTCCGGAGGTAGGGGCGGGAAGTGACCGGCCCCACCCCCTTTCTCCTTTCGAGGAACCAAGATGACGCTCAGGAGGAGGCAGGGTCGGGGTCTGTCAGGACTGAGGGGGTAAAAATGGAAGGCTTTGGTGAAACCTATAGGTATGATGGACCCCACACCAGGATGATGTCTGCCAGCCTGGACATGTGGAGGGGTCCCTTCTCCCTGACGGAGAAGCACCAGGGGCAATGGGGCAGGCAGCCCCTTCTACCCACACCCATTTGGCAGACCTTCTGTTCTCAAGCTCAGGACCTACCTCTGCTCTCCCAGGCTCCTGCAGCCCAGGCCAGGCTCTGCTCTGTGAAACTGGCCCATGGGCCCGGTCCTGGAACTCATCCTGTCCAGGGAGGTCCTGAGATCCCAAGGTGCAGACTGGTGACATCAGCAACCAGGTCCTCAGTCTGGCTCCACTGGCTAGCCCCTGACCTGCTGGCTCTGCCAGATCTTCTGACCCCCTACCCATCTGTCCTTCCTTCCTCCAGCTGCTCCACAGTCCCTGGCATGAGTAAGCTGCCCCCAACTTCTTGTGTCTCCCACGTTTGGGATTAGGGGGGTCAGGGTAGAAGCAATCTCTTATTTTCTCCCCACAGCCTGGGGTTGGGGGAGGCTTAGGCTTTTGCACTCAGGCTTGGGTGGAAACTGAGGCCCCCTTCCTAAGCTGCAGAGTATCCCCTTCTCTCACTGAGAGAAGTGTCTGGTCAGTTGGAGTCGAGGATTCCCCCTCATCTCCAATCTGGAATTCTTCCTGGAAAGCCAGACTAACCGGCTACGGGCACCTGCCCTATGTACATCTTAACTCCACCCCTGGTGCTGGGAGAAACACCAGGGATGCCACTGCCACCAAGACAACCCCAAGGCAGAGAGGAGGCAGCTGTTTTCAGGGTGGTGCTCCTTGGGTTCTGTTCTTGGGCCCATCAGCCAGGGGCCTCTTCCCTCCATCCCACTGGTATCCCAGCACTGCCCATGGGCCACCAAACAGAAGACAGTGAAAACAAGAAGATACAAGGAAGCAGACCACAGGAGAGGCTGTATGGAGATGCATCAGGAAGTGAGGCACCCCGGAAAGTGGGGACAGTGAGGCCCTAGGACCTGGTAGGGAGTCCTCCATACCCACACTGACCTACTCTCGTCAGTTCCAAGGCCAGGAACCTGCGGGGCTGGGGGGTCTGCCCCACCTCCAACACCCTCAGTAGACACACCAGTGGAAATCAAAATTCCAGGCAGGTGTAAGCAGGTCAACCAAAGGGCTCCATTGAGGTGATAGGTGTTTACACGTCACCTTGGATACGGGAAGGGGCAGGGCCCTGAGTGTCAGGATGTGTGAGTACATGTGGGCCCAGGCAGAACCAGAAAAAGCCTTTGTCATGCTCGCTTCTTCCTGTTTTAATCAATCTTTCTTTTTCCCACCCAGCAAGGTTTGACTCAGTGCCCTAACCCCTGAGCCACTCCCCTTTCCTTCCTCCGGGAGGTCTGGTCTGGTGCCTCGGGCTTTCAAGGACAAGGTGTGTGTGTGTGTGTGTGTGTGTGTAAACCATGGGAGCAGATACCCAGCTCAGCACCTCAGGGAGCTGAGACCAGGCTTCTGCCCAACCATTTCATATCAATACAGAAGCAAGAACATGAGTCTAGAATCCTAGACCAAGGTGTAGAGATGACTTCAGCCCCAGCACTTACACGCTCAGCAAATTGGGCAAGTCTTAACAGCAGTTTCCTCATCAGTACTATGGGCCTAACCATCTCACCCCTCAGAGCCTGGCAGGATCAAATGGGATCAAATATTTTCAAGGGCTTTTCAACTGCAGAATGCTATTCACGAGGACTGACACTGTTGTTTAACAGGTAGAGCAAGGCCCACTCCTGCTGGGAACGTGGAGCACCTGAGCTTTCTCAGCTGTGGTGAATGAGGTCCAAGGCAGGGAAGACATCTGGAAGTGGCAGGGGTCATGGCAGAAATTTTTATGATCCCTTCCATCTGGAGACACAGTTGCTTTGCAGCTCAGCCCAGACCAGAACCTGATCCCAATTCCTATCCCAGCCTGGAACTTGGCCCCAGCCCCAGTCCCAGCATCAGCCTCAAACCAGAAGGTAAACTCAAATCCAGCCCTAGGTCTGAATTCTACCCCACATGTTGAGGTTTGGCTCCCCATAATAAAGAACAGCAGAGCGGAGAGCAATCAATGAAAGCAGAGAGCGGGGCCGGTGCATCCCAAGTCTCTTCCCTTTCTCTTCTCAAGATACATGGCAGTAGGATCTAGGGTGGCGACAGCAGCTCGACAGCCTACGGGAGCCTCTCCATTCTTTATTCAGTCCCAATAAGTTAAAGGGCAAGGGTGGGGGCAGGGCCCCTTAGGTGAGGATGCTGCTAACTGAAGGCAGCAGTTGGGCCAGGTGCTCCAAGATGCCCACTGTTTGGCACAGCGGGTTACCCTGCAGATTGAGGAGGAGCAGCCGGGGGCAAGAGGCAAGTGGCTGGAGTGCTGCAGGCTGCTGGAGGCCTTGGGCAGGAGTCAAGGAAAGCTCGGCAGGTTCACCCTGATGCATCTGCTCCTGTGCACCCTCGAGAGCTGGGGACTGCTGCCTGGAAGTCTGTTTGAGAGGCATCTCGTGTGTTTCCCTGGAAGGAGTAGGGTTCTTGGCAGGGACTGCAAACACCTACTCACAGGAGCCAGGCAGGAAGTCCATGAAGCAGGCTAGGTGTGGTATCAGAAGGATTGTTGGGGATTGTGGCCAAGTGAAAACCTAGCCTGGTCCAAAGAGGCACCTACTATTCAGCAACGACCAAGGGCAGCCAAGTGGAAACACAGGTGAAAGGTCACTTTAACATCCCATTTTTAAAAGAGGAATTAGAATTCTAGATTTTTTAAAATACGAAACTTCCTTATTTTTAAAAATGGTCTGCAAGAACATTTGTAGGCTGCCTGTTTGTGAACATTGGCTTGAGGAAGTCACTCACACTCTACAAAACTCCACCAGCATAAGTCAATGATAGCCCCATACAGCCCCAGGCTATCATCTCCCTTTGGCTCACACTGCCACAGTCCCTCTCTGTGCCCCACCTCAGGGCAGCACCCACTTTGCTTGCTGTCTGTCCCTCCCCAATTTGGTACTTCACCCTATCCGCTGTCTGAAAGGCACCCAGAAGGATACAGTTGTTGGACAGTGACAATTCCTGCAGCCGGGGCAGATTAGTGACTCCGTCCAGAGACTCTATGACATTGTCACTGGCCTGAAGCACCTGGGGGGCAGGGAGGGCAGGGAGGTACAAGGCAGGGCAAGCAGCTGTCACCCTGGGACTAGTACAAGCAACAGAGGCACCTAAGATGATCAGCTTACAGTGTACAGGGCTCCTGAGTCAGGCTGGGTGGTGGAGGAGAAAGGCAGGTGGTCACCTGCAGGGACAGGGAGGTCCTGGACATCTCTTTATGGATGGGTGGACTTCTGAGGTGGAGGAAGTGGAAAAGGACCACCCAGGACAGCGATGGAGGAATAAATGCTTTACCTCAAGGCAGCGCAGGGCAGCCAAGGCAGGGGGCAGGGCTCGGAGATGATTGTGTGACAGGTCAAGATGGGTGACCAAGAGCAGCTGTTCCAGATGGCAGAGCACTGTCAGATCCTGAAGGGGCAGGGGTAGGGGGAATTCAGCCACAGGTTATTAGGCACCTGCCCTCGCTGCCCCACACAGGCCCTTGGGGACCCCAGCTGAGGACAGCATGAGAGCTGGTGAGAAGATCACCCAACAGCCCGCGGCAGTGCATGTGACAGGTCCAGGACACGGGACAGACACTAGTGCTGGGGGTGATGGCCAGTAGGAGTGGATGGGGAGGAGGCAGCCAAGAGGGTGCAGGGTGGACAAAGACCCTGGCAGGAGTGGGCCTAGGGAGTTTAGGGGTGGGCTGCCATGATGTGACAAAGCTGGTGTGTTGGGAAGACTGACCGAGAGGGATAAAAACAGAGGAAAAGTGGACCCTAGTAAGCTTGTCTGAATTCTCTGGAATTCAGGCTCTATAGACTTTAGGTGCTGGGGCCTACTCCAGGGTGAGAAGCATGGAAGTTGACAGGAGGGTGGGCGAGGGGTCACTCTGAAGGAAGAATAAAGATGTGAACACCCGGTGGAAGGGGCAGTACAAGGAAGCTCTGTTGACTCAGGATTTGAAAATGGGTGACAAGGGGAATGATGGGCCAAGTGACAGAAAGCAAGGTCTGGATGAGGAGTAGGCTGGAAGAAGATGTTGGATTCAACTGTGATTGGGAGGAAATGCCCAGGAAGGCACCTGAGACTGTGGGCAAAGCCAGGGGCGCAGTGAGGCCGGCCAGCAGCGAGGCGCAGGGAAGGCGCACACGGCAGCCGTACCTTGTGAGCCAGGTGCAGCACGCGCACCTCGGCATACTCCATCCTGAGCACGCTGTTCTCCAGCAAGAACTTGCTGCGCAGGTCATCCAGGTACGCTGCCCGCATCGGGTCCACGGCCTGGCGAGGATGGGGCGGGCAGGGTAAGCATGTCAGCTGTGTTCCTCCTGTGCACTGGACTGCCCCCCTGCCTACTCCTGCAGGCCTGACTTGCCTTGAGGGTCTCAAAGTATTGCAGGGTCTCCTTCTCATACAATAGGGGGTCCAGTGCCCGCATCAGCAGGATGATAGTGAGCAGGCACCCTGAAGAGAGGGCGAGGAACAGGAGGCTTTCTCCGGGATCCTCCTCTGCTCCCATCCTCTTGAGACCCTTCCTGCTTTCGTGAAGGGTCACCCTGGAAAGGGGTCTCCTCAGAGGAGCTCTGGGAAGCAGGCTCTCAGGGATTGGGGGCTTACATTTATTCTCAGGTTCCAGCTCCTGCAGCTCCTTACAGGATTTGAGCTCAGACTGTAACACTGTGGACTTCTCCAGTGACAGCTCACACCTGAGAGTGGGCAGGGTGGGGAGGGGATGATGCCCACAACCTGTGGTACTGGTTGTCCCCAGTATCCACTCTGAGACCATATCCCCACGGCCCAAGCCTCCTGTCCCTGTTGCCTGATGCCCAGAGTCTAGGCCCCTCTCCTTGTCCGTGTGCTTCCCTGCTGTCACCTGAACAGCTGCTCATCCGTGGCCGAGTCCCGGCACCAGCCCTCCTGGCAGTCTGAGGGAAAGAGTAGATGGTAGGAGGGGACACCCAGGAAAGAAGAGGAATGGGGAGCTGCTGAAAGGGGTAGAGGCTGCAGGTTACATCACCTTTGAAAATCACACACTCCTTCTGGGCATTGCCTGCTGTCCAAATGACACGAAATGTATGTTGGGGCAACTGGTCGTTGAGGAAGGTGGTGGGCAGGTCACAGAGCTGGGAGCACTGGGTCAAGGAAAAGCCCCGGCCTCACCACTTTTCTGACTGCCCCCCACCAGCCCTACCTCAGGCCCCCATTTCATCCCCACCAGACCTGGGATACCCAGATGTGGCTGGGCTGGTGCCTGCCATCTGGGGTCCTCCACTCCACAATCAGGGGTGACTCATCAACCATGAGTAGCAAGGTCTCTGTCCTGGAGCCCACCTGGCACAGGGGACAAATAGAGACCATCATCCAAACAGTACCAGTCCCACAGTCCCATGGTGCTCTAGAGCAAAAACTGAAGGACTCACGAGGAGGGGCCGAGAGAAGGAGACAGTCAGACAGGCCTCATCCCGGCTCACATGCAGGCAGTGCAGAGCATCCTGGGGGTCAGCTGTGGGGAGACACAGCCACAGGTCCCCTTAAATCTTCTGTTCCTTCCTAGTCCCCAACATCCAGCCTCTTTCCCCATTGCTCACCTCGGCCCAGGAGCCAGCGGTGGTAGAACCAGGCACTCTGATCATTGGGGTCGGTGAAGAAGGCATTCTGCACCAGCTCCAGCTCTGCGGGGCCAGGGAGGCATGGGGCTGTGGTCAGGATGCTGGCAGACTCCTGGCCACCCCAACACTCCACCCTCTTCTTGGAGTACCTCCAGTCCTCAGTGTCACTTATATGGTGGCCTAGCACAGGGGCTGCATGTGTCAGTTTTATCTTCCCCACAAGACACTTAAGCTCTTTGCAGCCAGGGACCAAGTCTTATGTACCCCCAGATCCAGGCACGAAGTAGGTGCTCAATAAACCTGAGTGACAGGGTCATGAACGTGGCCAGGCATCAGAGCTGGAAGAGTGGTGCTGCAGAACCCTCCCCAACACCTCCTGACCCTGCTTACCTTTGAGCAGCACATCCTCAGGGAGGCGCCCCCTTGGTCCAGAGTCTGGCTGGGGATGCAGCTGGGGCAAGAGGCAGGAGCGGTAATGCCAGGAGGAGTAATTGGAGAAGTTTCGGGTGATGAGGCTATCAGTGAAGGCTAGCTCCTCTGCAGGGGGCACAGCTGCCTGTGCAGCCACAAACCGCCGGTAGTCCCAGCAGTGAACTGGAGAGGGGTGACAGCAAATCTCAGAAGCAGGGCAAGAGGAGCTGCCTGGCTGGTACCCCCAGAGTTCTCTCAACAACCCCCTAGAGACACCTTGATGCACTCCACAGAGGATGCATTTGGTTCTGCCATCCCTTTTGACACCAGCTCAGTGGGCCCATCCTCGACATCCCTCCCCACTCTGGGACCTACTGAGGCCCTACTACCAGGACGTGGGGCAGGTAAAGCCTGTATGGACAGAATCTGCAGGCACGTACAGTTCCGCTCATCAACTTCAAGGAAGCGGGCACACAGCTCCAGCTCCCAGGCCCAATTGGGCTCAGGTAGGCGGCCCAGCAGCCAGCAGCGGTGGTGCCAAGTACCATAGGACTTGGGGTTCACCCGCAGGCAGCTCTCCAGGAAGCCCAGTTCTGCTTTCACCAGAGTGGCCAACTCCTCGGGGGACCTGCACCCAGGGAGGAAGAGGGGTCAGGGCCCTTTAACACCCAACCCCAGTTCACCACTAATTTTCTGCACTCAGCTCTCCACTGCCCTCTATGTCCCTTGCTGCATCCACCCCTGGACCCAGGCAGGGCAGAGGAAAGGCCAGGGTGGTCTTCCTGGGACCCTGAATCCATACGCACTTCAGGGCCTCCAGCTGCTGGAGCACCTCTCGTC
Source organism: Cynocephalus volans (assembly GCF_027409185.1). Taxonomy (NCBI): domain Eukaryota; kingdom Metazoa; phylum Chordata; class Mammalia; order Dermoptera; family Cynocephalidae; genus Cynocephalus; species Cynocephalus volans. Next base: position 109,756,349 of record NC_084462.1, read on the forward strand.
GGCAGTTCCAGAGAGTGGCAAAATCAGGGTTGGCTCCCAGAATCTGGCTTGTCAGTTCCAGCACTGACTCATCCAGCTCACCAGCCTGGCGCTGAGAAGACAGATAGCAGGGTCAGAGATCATACCATTCTCCTACCACAGAGCTAAATAACATAAATTTAGAACTACCCAATATTCTATGAATCCCATACTGTATGACAGATACTATGAAAAGCACTTTATGGCTTTACAGGTATTCTTTCATTTAATCTTCACAACAGCCTTTTGCAGGAAGTGTAATTATTAGCCAAATTTTACAGATGAGCAAACTGAGGCCCAAAGAAATTCAGTAACTTGCTCAAGGTCACGCAGCTAGTAAATGATAGAACCCAGATTTGATCCAGACACTCTAACTGTAGGGCCCAGTTTTTGCCCTCTGTGGTGTACTATGGGAGCCCCTTGCGGTGGGGGTACTTCTGAGGGCCCCACCTTCTGGAAGACAGCTCGGGTGGCTGACTGATAGAGCTTCAGTTTTTGCTCCCGCTCTAGCCTTTTGGCCTCCGCTTGCTCTTCCGACGTCTTCACCTTCAGGCGCCCGTGCTACAGGGATGAGCGGGTTAGAACAGTGCAGGTTGCCTTGCAGGGGCAGACCGGCAGAACCTCCCATTGCGGAGCCCCAGGTCCGCACGGGACAACCCAAGCACGGCCACGCGGGGCAAGGGTGTGGGCACGAGGAGGTCAAGGGCTGGGGTCATGGTTCTCACCATGGTGCTGGCTCAGGGTTCAGGACAGGGGAGGGGTCCAGTGGTAGCCTCTAAACTCTGAAAAAAGACATATCAATCATGGAGCCCCGCCCCTACTAGCCCCGCCCCCAGCTGTCCCCGGGAAGCCGAACCCGGGCCGGGCGAAGACCCCCGGGGTGTACAGCGGTCCTGAGACAGACACTGCGATTCCAGGTAGAGGCGCCCACCTGGACTGGGATTTTCACCCTTGCAGCCCTTTCTATACCCAGATCCGCCGGGGCTGAAACCCGAGCCAGGGCACTTGGGCGATGGGGACCACTCAGCGCCCGGGAGGGTGCCGCTATCCGCCCGCCGCACGGCTCCCAGGCACCCCCGCCCCCCGCGGGCGGACCCACCTGCGCTAGGAGGAGGCGCGCGGGACGCGGAGTTGCGGCGCCCGCCACAGAGCCCGGGCGCTGGCTAGAGTGGCGCCACGCCCCGACTCACCGAAGCGCAGCGCCCTCTGCAGGCCTGGGAGGGGCCCGTGGCGGAGTAAGTCGCCTCGGGTAGCGCGTGCGCGGGGCCGCTTCCTTGCCCGATGTCCGGAAACGCAAAGTCCCTGTAGCCTTCTGGAGTGTGCGAGTGCGCGTGCGCGGCTGTGGAGTTCGTGTGAAGAGGATTGTGGTTCCTATTCCGGTTAGCTAGTCAAACTGCAATCTGTTGAAGAGGTTTCTCCAGCACCCGGAAACCCACACACTCACTGCTCCACTGACCTGACTCTGACCTCACCGGCTACCTTCTAGTTGTCAAATATAACTGATGGAGTCTCCTGTCCTTATCTTCCCTAACCTCTGCAGCATTTGACGCTACTGATGACTTCTTTATGCTAGAGAGCCCCAACCCGGCTTCTCCTCCTGCACCTTTGCTTCTCTCTTCTCATCTGTTCACCTCCTTCCCTAAATGTTGGTGATCTCCAGGGCCCTTTCCTCACCCCCTTTACAGTGCACACTGTTCCTTGGAGAACGTTAACAAATCCAAGCTTTCAACTGCTTGGAGTTGGAGCTCCCCAGAGCTCTCTGTCCTTGGCCCACAAGTTTTCTGGCTCCACACTTTCTCTGGGTGACTTCATCTGCACTCATGATTTTAATTACTACCTGTAAGCTGATGACACCCAAATTTATATCTCAGCCCAGATGTCTCACAAGCTTTAATAATAATAAATATGTGTATATATATGCATACAAATATTTATTTTTTAAAATTTATTTTATTTATTTTATTTTTTTAAAATTTTATTTTGTCGATATACATTGTGGCTGATTATTGCTCCCCATCACCAAAACCTCCCTCCCTTCTCCCTCCCCCCCTCCCCCGCAACAATGTCCTTTCTGTTTGCTTGTCGTATCAACTTCAAGTAATTGTGGTTGTTATATCTTCTTCCCCCCCCCGTTTTTTTTGTGTGTGTGTGTGTGTGTGTGAATTTATATATTAATTTTTAGCTCCCACCAATAAGTGAGAACATGTGGTATTTCTCTTTCTGTGCCTGACTTGTTTCACTTAATATAATTCTTTCAAGGTCCATCCATGTTGTTGCAAATGGCAGTATTTCATTCGTTTTTATAGCTGAGTAGTATTCCATTGTGTAGATGTACCACATTTTCCGTATCCACTCATCCGATGATGGACATTTGGGCTGGTTCCAACTCTTGGCTATTGTAAAGAGTGCTGCGATGAACATTGGGGAACAGGTATACCTTCGACTTGATGATTTCCATTCCTCTGGGTATATTCCCAGCAGTGGGATAGCTGGGTCGTATGGTAGATCTATCTGCAATTGTTTGAGGAACCTCCATACCATTTTCCATAGAGGCTGCACCATTTTGCAGTCCCACCAACAATGTATGAGAGTTCCTTTTTCTCCGCAACCTCGCCAGCATTTATCGTTCAGGGTCTTTTTGCATACAAATATTTAAAAGCCTATTGGGTATCACCTGGTGTCCCAGAGACACCTCAAACTTCAAAAGCAAAAGATGCCATTGTTTCCCATCTATTCCATCTAAACGTTGGCTTTTGTGTTTCATGTTGTAGTGAATGGCACTATTCCCTCCCCACTTCTTAATCTCTCTTAAATACTCTCTCCATCCCCTCTGCCACTAAGAGTTCAAGCTCTTCATTTCTTCTCAAGATCGTTGAAAGTCTTTTCGATGTTCTCCATCTCCACCTGTCCCCTCTATTATTGGGGATCAATATAGATCACCTGTGTTGCTGGATCAATCTTTCTAAAATACTCATACAGATTCAACATCACATCTCTACATAAAAGCTCTCAGTGGTTACTGACAGCTTTTCAGAACAGAGTTGAATTTCTTAGCTTAGCACTCAGGCCGTTTGGTACTTAGGCCTTGCCACCCTCTGGCTTTGTATTTTGCCTGACCCTGTTAAAACATCATCCAGCCTATAGTACTTCTTGCAGTTTACTAAACATGTTGGCCTCTTGACTCTCCTTCCTCCATACCCCTCCTTTGCCATAATAACTCTTGTTCATCCTTTGAGATTTAACTAAAAAAAAAAGAGGGTGGGCTGTCTGGCTAGGTGGTTAGGTTAGTTGGTTAGAGCACAGTGTTGTACGACTGATAGACCCATGTCTGGTCTGATCCAGCTTTCCCACCTCACCACCAAGGGTTCGGATCCCCATACTGATTAGCCCTCTCTGCTTCCCCCCAAAAAGAAGATTTAACTCTAGCGTCATCACTAGGAAATTTCTCCAGAATGCCCCAGTCTAATTTGATAGGCCTTCATATGTGCTGTCAAAGACACTATTTCTTTCCTGTACCTACAGTAAGTCTTGGTTTGTGTGGCAGTGTCTCCTATCAGATCGAAAGTTCCTGGAGGACAAGAGCCATATTTTTTCAGTCTCGTCTATCTAATGCCTGGCCCTAGTTCCTAGCAGTTATTCAGTCGTAATTTGAATGAATGGACAAACCACATAGTGAGGGCTGGCTTGGCTGGGCCTGTGAGTGTTGTTGGCATTCAGGGATGGTGGTCTGGACTAGATCAGGAAGGCCAGTAAGAGAAAGAGAGAGAGACAGTGTGTGTGTGTGTGTGTGTGTGTGTGTGTGTGTGTGTGTGCGTGCGCGCGCACATGCATGTGATGTCTTTGGGAATAGTAGTTGTAGTCCATGTGACCTGTATGTTTATAACTCAAACCTGGGTAAGAAAGTATGGTTTTAAATTTTTACATATTTTTCACACCTCTCTTGGGCCCTGGAAATGTGTGTAAAGTGCTCACTAAATACTCTGTCCATTCCTAGATCCTGTAACAAGTTACAGAGGAAAAGAGACACTAAGAAAAGTCACCAAGAAAGTAACTCTTTCCTCAATGGGACTGCAAATACACCAAGAAAGGCTATGTGTATTTGCAGTCCCAGTGAGGAAAGAGTTACCCACTTATTAGTTATCTTTGTGCTTGGCACCATGATGGGAGCTGTGCATTTTCAAGGTGTGTGCACACACACAGGATCACATGTGGGAGGCAGTAAGCTAAGTGGTTAGGAACATGGACTCAGGAGCCCAATTGCCTGGGTACAAATCCTGACTTTGCCACTTACAGATTGTGTGACCTGGGCAAGTTACTCAACCTCTGTGTTGAGTTTCCTTTGTGTCTCTGTTTCTTCAATAGTAACATAGGAAAAATAATATTACCTAACTGTTAGGGTTGAAGTTAAGATTAAATAAAGGAACCTATGTAAAGTGCTTAGAACAGTGTCTGCACTCACTAAAGTCTCAGTAAATAGTAAAAGCAGCAACAATAATAATTATTATTATTTCTTATACTATTCATGACAAACATGCAGGGAAACTGAGGCTCAGAAAGATTAAGTAACTCGTTTAGGGCCACCCGTGTAGTAGGGGACCCATGTCTGGTCTGATCCAACTTTCCCACCTCACCACCAGCTTTTTTTTTCCTTGCTAGTCACTACCTCCTCTTGATTCCTGCTCTATACATGCTCACATGTACAACCAGATACCTGGGAACACAAATGCACCCACATGCAGATTTTCCAGGTACAGACATACATCACAGTCACTAAAGGAGGAGGAAAGGGGGTGGAGGAAGGCTGAGGTAGGCATGAAATATTTTTTAGTGATTAGCAATCTTGAAACTGGGAAGGTTGAGTCAAGCTGACTTAAGAAAGGAAGTGAGTCTCATGAAAAATGCATCTGAGAAGGTAGGGCCTGGGTTTTGGAAAGAGAGGGCAGGAAGGGCATTTCAGGCATGTAATATGACGTGAAGGTGGGGGAGGTAAAGCCAAACAGACTTATCTGGCTGGCAAAGACACTGAGCCAGGTGCCTTTGGAGATAAGAGCAATGGAACTGATGACAAGCTTCTTGCTTGAAGGCAAAAGGAGCTGTCAGGAGTTATACTTGGCCTCCTATGAGGGATAAGTGGGAACACTGCAGGTGTCTGAGGGCCACGATCTGAATGATGTTCGAGGGAGAGATTTTACTGCCCTCTATGTATAGGAAGAAACAAGCAATAATTGAGTATCACCTGAGTCCCAGGCATCTTGTTTAATGCACTCACTACCTATGTAAAATAGGTATTATTATCTGTATTTTACAATGAGGCAGCGGTGCATGCAGTGGGTTCACAGAGGTTAAGTAGCTTGCCCAGTCACACCGGTGGGAGAAACACAACACCAGAATTCAAACCAAAGCCCAGGTGTCTGGGTGCAGTCATTGCCAGAAGCCTGAACTCGAGTTTCTTGAGACCTGGAACCCTGGCATCTCTTTACCCCCTGCCAATTCTTTCTCTACTCCTGCTCTGAACACACACGCACATGCGCGCACACACACGATATGTTTTGGACCCTGAACCAATCACAGACCAGAGATGGTTTGGGGAGGAAAGGGACCATGTGTCCTGTGTCAGGGCCCCAGTCGAAGCTTGGTTAAGGGCAAGCTTTGGCACATGGTCTGGAGGCAGGGGGAGTAAGTAGGAGGCAGGTACTGGATCTATCACTGGGCCATGTGTAGTGTGTGGCAGTGTGTGCATTCATTCAATCACTTCATATTTTTCATCAGAGCTAGGCCTCACAGCAGGCTGGGTGCCAGGGATCCAGTCCTGGACCAGAAAGCATCATCTCTGCCTTCCCTGAGTTTGCAAACAAGTGCAGCACTGTCCAGTAGAACTTTCTGCAACACTGGAAATATTCAATATCTGTGCTGTCTAATATAGTTGCCTCTAGCCCCATGTGGCTGTTGAGCACTTGAAGTGTGGCTAGTGCAATTGAAGAACTGAATGTTTCATTTTGTTTAATTTTAATTAATTTAAATTTAAATAGCCACTTGTGTTAGTGGCTAGTATTGGACAGGACACATCTCATGGGAGAGCCACATAAGCTGGAGTAGGACAGGGGCCCATGGGGGCCCACAGAAGGAGCACTTCACCTGGACTCAGGTTGACTTAAGAGGAACTTGTTCTACATCTGGTGATATGTAATTGTTTATTTTTATATTTTTAAACTCCTGATGCTTCTTCTATTCTTCCTGTAAAACTTGTCAGTGAAATGTAGCATATATAACAAAAGTGCAAAAATCACGAATCATCAGCTCTGACCCTCCTATCTTAAAACTCTCCCAGCCACAGGAATGGGTAAGGGGTTAGTGGGGAGCCCGAAAGACAGGAGTGAAGGTGAATGTGGGGAAGGGGGTTAGAAAACTCCTCCCTCAGGGATATTTAGGCAGAACCTGGAATCCAGATTCATGTCCCCTGGCTTTGGGAGGTGGGAGATGGGCATTGAAGATGGGGAGGGAGAAGGACTATTTCTGAGGAGTAACAGGCAGGACTTGGTAGCAGGTGGGACTGGGAGGCAGGGACAATGGCCACTGTGAGGTAGACTTGCAGGTTGTAAAGCTGAGAGACTTGAGAGTCTGTGGTTGTCCACGAGGTCTTGGGACATGGGTTGGGGAAGGGAAGGTTGTGTGAGACGAGAAAGGGCTACTTCTAACATGTTCTGTGATGTGGCGATGTCCTGATGCAGCAAGAAATACTTGCCTGGAGAGAGGCTGAGAGGAGAAGGCAGAAAAGTTGTTCAGCCTGGGTGGCTGGTGAGCACAGGAGGTAGTTACACCCCAGTAGGGTGTAACTGCTCCAGGGGGCAGGGGAGATGAGGGAACCCACAGACGAGCTTTGGTAGAGTCATGGGGAGGACAGGCCTGGGGGTGCCTCAATGGGGGAGCAAAGGAAGAAAAGGATGATGAAGACAGGAAGATAACTTCTGTTCTCTTGAAGCCATTATTAATGAGAACTAATAATGACTAAACACTTTACAGCCATGATGACAAGAAACTGAGACTCTGCACAAGGCCACCGTCTGAGAGGTGATAGAGCCTGGCCTTGTGCCCAGGCTGTCTGACTCCAGGACATACTCTTGCTCACTTTCCCTCCAGCCAGGCCGCCTTGCCCACTGAGCTCTGCAGGAGCTGGCCCAGGCAGAGGTGCGATGCAGGAGGAAGCGGGGCAGGTGTGCAGGAGGGCTAGCCTCGGCCTGAGGGAAGGAGCCAGCAGGGGAGGTGACTGGATCTTCTTAGGTTATCAAGTGATCGGTGTTTGGACATTTGAAAGGGGGCACCTCTGGGACATGAGGGAAGTGTGAGGCTCTCAAGGTGGTGGTGAAGGAAATGTAAGAGGAAGGAGCTGAGCAGGGGCATCTGTGCAGCAATGAGGGCAGGTTGAAGCAGGGAGAAATGTCCGGTGCTAATCTCTTGCAAAAATAACCCTCCTCTGCCCTCAGCTTCGTGATTCTTTCTCTCTCGCCCTGACCACCACAGAACAGGACATCAGAGTGGGAGAGGGCCTGATGGATCTGCGGTGGCCCAGAGATACTCAGTGAAGTCACATATACATTGGCGGCTAGGCCAGGGTTGGAAACCAAGTTCCAACCTGATAATGATTACCTCAGAGCTTTTGCACGCATCAGCTCTATCTCAAGATATGTTTAGCAGCAAAATGGTGAACTGTGGGTGGGATGATAGAACAGTAGATATAATGGATTGAATTATGTCCCCCCCAAACTCATTGAAGTTTGAATTGTTTCCCCCAGGTTTTATGTATTAGAAACTTGGCCCCCACTGTGACTGTTAAGAGGGTGGGAAATCCTATTATGGTGATCGAAAGGTGGGGCCTTGAAGAGGTGATTGGATTGTAGCACCGTGCAGTAGTAAATGGATTAAAAATGGTGGCCAGGGGCGTGGTTCTGAGGGCTTTAAAAGAAGAGGAGAGTCTCTCTCTCTCTCTCTCTCTCTCTCTCTCTCTCTCTCTCTCTCTCTCTCTCTCTCTCTCTCTCTCTCTCTCTCTCTCTCTCTCTCTCTCTCTCTCTCTCTCTCTCTCTCTCTCTCTCTCTCTCTCTCTCTCTCTCTCTCTCTCTCGCTCTCTCTGCACCACCATCTTGCAATGTGAGACTCCTGGGTCATTGTTGGCAGCAACAGATGGACTTTGGACTTCCCAGCCTCAGAAACTGTAAGCAACAAATTTTGTTTTCTTTATAAATCACCCAGTTCCAAGTATTTTGTTATAAGCAACAAAAATGTACTAATACAAATACTAATATTTGGGTCCATCCCCAAATAATATTGATTAATGTGTTTCTGTAAACCCGGAGTGAGGTCACTAGTGGTGGCACCTTTTCAGTGACATGTTGAATGAGTACATAGGTGCCATTCTCATAACTGAAGATCGCTAACACCTAGGTGGGAGGAATACTGGATGGTGGAATCTGGCCAGATTGTTGGGCCAGATTTGACAGGATGGTATTGAATAAGAATCGAGGTAGAGTCTGGTTCTTTGGTCCTCAAATAATCATCTGCAGAAGAGCAAGATGTGTGGGGGGTGGAATAACACCAATGTGTGTAGACAGGGGGATTCTGGTGGATGGTTGGTGAGAGCTGACCCTGTGATTTGCTTGTCAAAGTATTAGCATGTGTTTGAGCTGCACTAAGAGAGCTTTGGTACCCAGAATTATGGGGCTCATAAGTCCCAGACTCTGTGAGAGTCAGACTCTGTTGGGAGTGTTTGGTCCATATTGATAGGGACAGGGACAAACTGTAGAGTCCAGAGGGAGAAATCAGGATGGTGAGGAGAGCCCATGACCAGAGGGAGGACATGGAGATAGTGATTTGGGAGAGAAGACTCAAGGGGCAGACGATAATGGTCTTAGAACTCCTGGAACAGAAACTACATTGATTCTGTATATCTTGAGAGCAAGGAACAAAGACCAGTGAGTGTATGTGGACTTATTAAGAGAAAAGACTTTCTAATAATTAAAGCTGCCCCAAAGTGGAATGGGCCTCAGTGAGTGGTGGTGAGCTCACTGTCATGAGAGGCAATCAAGCATGTGTTGGTCAAACACTTTGTAAGCATATAGTAGAGGACATGCAAGGACCAGAATATATCTACCCTGAAGTCCTGAAAGATGCTGATCACTGGAATGGGTCAGGGGACTCAGAGTCCAAGAAGATCCGCTCTACTGCCCGCTCCCCCAGGGTCCTGAGATTCCTTGGGCACTTGGTATGAGTGCTTGGTTCTTTCTCACCTCCCTGTTCCCCAGTTCCTTTTGAGTCAGGCTGGAGAGATTCTTCCATGGCCAGTGGTGCTACCACATGCCCATAGCGCACTTCCTGGCCGGGGAAGAAGAGGGAACAGGCTGACTAGTGAGCAGAGAGGACAGGGCCCCAAGGCTGGGCCTAAAAGACAGAAAGGCCCCAGAGGGAAAATCCCCACAATCTCACCCCGGGTGCAGTGGGTGATGACTCAGGTTGGCATCTCTGGGGAAGGAGATGAAGAAAAATCAACAAGGAAATGGGGTTGAAAAGCTGGAAAAACTTCTTGAGCCAGAAGAGTGCTTCTGTTATAGGAGCCAGGCACTGCATGGTGGTTGGTAAAAATGACATAGCTTAAAATTGCTCAGAGTACTGGTGGGGCTGGGAATGTGGCCAAGAAGCCTGCTGCCTGGCAGTGACCATTGCACAACTCCAGAGGGCACCATCACACTGGGTTTAGGGCATATACAACGTGAGTGGTGTCAGGAGGCAGCAGCCCTGAAGTTCTTTGCCAAAGGAGAAAGAGAAGCCACTGAACAAGGTGAGACTGTGGGGGCCTGGGGAAGGACAGATGCTTTGGCTGGTAGATGAGCACAGGTGACAAATGACTCATCCTGGGAAAGAGGAGCTGCTCCTTTGGGGGAGGATCCAGCCCTCACCATTTCCCTGTTCCATTTATTCCTTCAACAAATAGTAACTGGCACCCTCTGAGCTAAACACAGTGACAGTCCCTGCCTTCATGGAGCTGATGGCTCAGAGCAGGGCTGTCCAATAGAACTTTCTGGATGATGGGAGTAGTAACAAAAGTGAATACAAAATTACTACTGTGCCAACTGCTCTGCCCTTTTGGAGGTGAGTGAGGTGCTGGGTGGGAGCTGCCCTATCTGAGACTGGGGTAAGGAGGAGACCCAGCCTGGGACTCGGCCACTTATCTCCTCTGTGCTTCTCAAGCACTGGTCCCGTGGTGCCTGAATTATAGCTCATCACGTGGGGTGCGGCATCCCACTTGCAATCCTGCTGTGAACTACCCATGGAGCTGCATCTGGCTGCCTTTCCCCTCACCTAGCAAGGTGCCTGCATCGTGGTGCTTGCGCCACAAACATCTACGTAGTTCAGCCAGTGAATCATCAGCCAGCAATGACTGAGCACAGTACAGCTCAATATACAGCAGTGACAGGACAGACAAGGTCCCTAACTCTAACCCTGTTCTCACAGAGCTTACATCCTAGTCGCCAGACAGACCCTGTAGGAGTAAATACACACAAAAGATGACTTCAGCAAATCCTAAGTGCCCTGAAGAAGATTCAACAGGGTATCGAGATGGAGCTGGTGGGAGAGGGGTACCCTGGGAAAGAATAAATGAGTGAATCAATAAATGGTGAGCCTTGGAGGCCAGAGCAAGACAGGCCACCCCCCCCCCGGGCTGGCCTGTGAGACTAGGAGGAGGAGCTGGGGATCTTCGATCTCAGGGCAGGGTACATGGGGTGAGGTGGGGCGCTTGGTCAGGGGTTGCTCCATTCCAGGCCTCATGGCCAGGCCTCTGAGAACTGGGAGGGGGTGGACAGGGAGTGGTGTGGGAGCTCAGATTTCAGCATAAAGGAGAATGCCTAGAATTGCTGACAGCAGCAACCTGGTGACCTTGTGTCCTCTGTGTACTTTGTCATGGCTCAGGCTTGAGCTCTGCGCCTGGCAAAAGACACTGAGGCTAAAGGGGACAGGGAGGACTTGGCGTTGTCCCACAGAGGTGCCCAGGGCTCCCACAGCTGGAAGCCCAGTTGGGAAGTCCTCTCCCAGACCTCAGACCTCCAAGCAGAGGCCACTGAGGCTGGGGTGTGGTATGTGGGACCCAGGCCAAGGACCAATGGATACTAGAGGGCAGTGAGTCCTCAGAAGGCCCAGTCCTGGGGCACAGACACTACCCCTAGGGAAAGAAGTTGGGGCCCTCACCGGTAGGTTCTATGGGCCTGTGAGCTCAGCCCCACTCTGGGAGGCTTGGATGCTCCAGGCGCTGCTCAGTTCTGTGCTTCCAGGTTCAAAGGCTCTGTGTGTGGGGAAGGAGGCAGCAGGATTGGGGGGATGAAGGGTCCAAGACCCAGCCAGTGACTTTGGGGAGGGGGTTGTCACCCTTATCCAGGAAATAGATGAGGACATCTATGGCTCTAGTACTAGTCAAGAGCCAAGTGAATGTCATAGGACAGGTTCTCCAGAAGGGGGCAAGAGCAAGGGCAGAAGAACATGGAGAAGCTTTTAGAAGGTTGAGATGGGGCTGTGGAATGAATTCTGGCAGACAGAAATGGTGTTGGGTGCTGGGCGGGAGGGCACTGGGTGATACTCCAGAGATGGGAACAGCTCGAGCAAAGGTGCAGAGATAGAAAGTGTGGTCAAATTTAGAGAAAGACAAGACTGAATTTGGCCATGGGTCCTCAGGCTGAATGAACTTGGGAATGCTTTCCCTAATCTGCCCAGTCCCCAACCTTCCCTCTGCCAAAAATAAAAGACCCTCCAAATCCAAAACCAAACAAAATACAGAGCAGCAAAGGCAGCATGATGCAGGGGAAAGAGCTTTTCCTTAGGAGATATACATATTTGGTTGAATCCAGACTCTTGCTGTAAAGACTTGCAATCCTGGACAAGTTACTCAACTTTTCTGAGTCTTAATTTCCTCGGTTGTAAGAGAATACAGTGGTTCTTCAGTATCTGTGGGAGATTGGTTCCAGGACCTCCTACTGGTACCAAAATCCACGAATACTCAAGTCCCTGATATAGAATAGTGTAGTATTTACATGTAAGCTATGCATATTCTCTCACATACTTTAAATCTTCTTTAGATTATTTATAATACCTAATGCAATGTAAATGCTGTGTAAATAGTTATTATACTATATTGCTTAGGGAATAGTGACAAGAAAAAATCTGCACACGTTCAGTACAGAAGCAATTTTTTTTTCCTGAATATTTTTCATCCACTGTTGGTTGAATCCACAGATACAGAGGGCCAACTGTACTTACGTCCTAAGGCAGTTAAAAAGATTAAATAAGATCTAGGTACAGTGTTTAGATCATTGCAGGCCCTCAATAAACGTGACTCAGTCTTTAGTGACAGTGAAAAGCAAAAGCAGGGTCACCTTTGCCCCCTCTTGCACAAGCCCCTCCAGGGATGCTCAGGTTGTGTCTGTTCTGGCTTTACTTGTTTCTTCTGGAACCACTTCTCCAACAAGGGGGGACCAAGACCTCCTAGCTCACCAATAGGGGCATATGTGTTGGTACTTGCTAACAGAAATTGCACAGGGCCGGACCCGTGGCTAACTCGGGAGAGTGCGGCGCTGGGAGCGCAGCTGCGGTCCCGCTGCGGGTTCGGATCCTATATAGGGATGGCCGGTGCGCTCACTGGCTGAGCGCGGTGCAGGCGACACCAAGCCAAGGGTTGCGATCCCCTTACCGGTCACAAAAAAAAAAAAAAAAAAAAAAAGAAATTGCACAAAGCTGACTTCACTTCCTCCCTCTGCCTCCCTCCCAGCATTCCAAGGGCCTCCATTTCCAAAGGTCTAAGGAAGGGTTCTCTGCTTCCCAAGATTCCCCACTATCAAGTTAAGCACAGGCAGCTTCTAGTTCTTCTCCACCTGACATTCAAGTTCAGGCAATTCATGATCCCTTGATCTTGCTCCAAGCTGAGCCTGCGCCTGAGCCCTGGTTGGGAAAACCGCACCCCCATAGCCGGCCTGATGCTGGGTTTCCTGGAGGCTTCTGAGCAGCTGGAGGTGGGCAGCAGCATCCCTCTGAAGACTGCAGAACTCTCAGCACATAACAACTCCATCCAAACCCCTGCACTAAAAGACTTAATCAAACAATAGCATGATTAGAGCGTGGTGTTATAACACCAAGGTTAAGGGTTTGGATCATGACAGCTCCATACAAAAACCAGCCAGCTGTCAAAAACCAAATACCAGAAACAAACAAACAAATGAAAAACTCTAGCATGGCTTTTAGCAGCATAAGGCCATGTCTCTAGGATGACCCTAGCCCCACTTAAAGTGCCTACTTGAGAAAGCTCAATGCTGCCAGGAAAATTTACTATTTGTTCTAGCCTACACCAGATGATAGGCCCTAACCTCCCTTTCTTAGAGCATTTACTAGAAAGGACTTACAGTTGTAAATATGCATCTCTCAGAGCTCAGAAACCTCTCTCTCAAGGATCTGAGAGCCATTCCTTTGAAATGTAATCATCAAGGAGGAGGTCTTTGTCTCCCAGTCTCTGTGGGAAGACAGATCCTAATTTAGGTAAGTGCCCACTAACAAACACAGCTGGCCTAATCACATATATCCTAGCTCTGCTGAGCCTCCACTCGCCAACTCCCTCATTCTCCCTTTAAAAAGTCCTAAACACCTCTGCACAAATGAGAATGGAACTCATCTCTTTCCTCTACTGCCAGCAGTTACTGAATAAAATCTGTGCTTACTGCTTTAAATAATATTTGGCTGTATTTATTTTTGATTCTACCTGGCAGAAGTTCCAGCCTGTGCCCCCTTAGACCCTGCTCAGCCCTGGAGCAAATTCTGCCTTCTCTGCAGCTCAGCACAGGGCCAGGCCAGCTTGGTCAAACCAGAGACCACGAAGTTCTGGGAACGACTCTGGGGATGACCGCTGGGCAGGAAAGCCCATGGGCATGTGTGCATGGGGGGTGGGTGGGCTGGCTGAGGGGGTGTCAGGTGGGGAATCAGGACAAACCGAGATGGGTAGGGATGCCCTTGGTTGCCTGGAGGCAGGAACTGAGACAGAGGTAAAGCTCGACAGAGAAAGGCAGGGATAAGAAAGTTGTAACACCCCCAGGAAGATGAAACCTGAAAGGAACAAGGGTTGTATCTAGCCTGGGGAGGAACCTGGCTTTGGCGACCCTTCCTGCTCCTTGGAGTCCCCACCCTGGGTCCAGCCATGGCTGCCTAATTGTTTCATGATGCTAACCGAAAGCACGTTGAGAGCTGGACCTTTGTCTTGTAAGGTTGCCTGTACCACCTGCCCCTCCCTACCCAGGACTGGGCATGAGGAAGCTGCACCCAACACCAGCTGACTGGGAGAGGGGAGGTTAGAGAGAAAATGGAGCGGAGGGGCCTGTGGGGCAGGGCCGCAGAGGGGTCTGTGGGGTTAGGAGGAGCAGTAGAAGGATGGGAGGGCTGAGAGGGCATAGGCGGAAGGGCCCAGGGAATGGAAGCTTTGTGGAGGGATGGACTAACCAAGTGGGGGAGGACCAGGAACTGAGGGGTGGGAGAGGGGTTTTAGAAAAGCCACTTCTGAGGTCATGGTCAGGGATCTCCTCAGGGATGGGGAGGCCAAACAGCTGAAGGGACCAGATGCCTCATGTGACACTTCAGAGGCAGTGCCATGGTCTTTGGGGGTTTTGTGTGGGTAGGAAGAGGGTGAGGAAGGAGAAAGGGCAGCTCTGGGCCCAGCCACCTTGCCTTGATCTGCCTATCTGCTGGGCTCGGGCCCTCGTGCACACTGCTCTTTCCCTGTGCCTGAATCCTCACCCCACTGCCACTCACATGGCCTCACCACCCCCCACTGCACCCCCAACACACACATTCATGGGCGCTAAGGGGCCTTCAGGAGTTGATGGAAACTCCTCCTCGGTGACTTGTCCCCAAAACTGGAATCTCAGGTCCCTTGGTCCTGCCCTGCCTCCCTCACCTTCCTGTTTAGTGTAGGCCAGTTGGTCAGAGCTGACATCTGTAGGGACACCCTGGGGACAGAGGCTCCACAGCCTGCCTCATTTTGACACCCCTAACCCTTGGGTGGTTGCTATAGAAAAAGGAATCTCACTTCAGGTGTGATGTGCATCTCACAGTCACGCTGTGAGTCCACTTCTGTCAGGAGATCAGGGCTGGGCTGGGTTGCTCAGCAGGCCTCTTTGAGACATTCACACTCCCTGCTTCTCTACAGCTGTTATGTTCTATTCCTTAAGCCATCACACACACTCTCTCCCTCTCACCCTCCCTGCTGATGGGGTAGAGAATTCTCTGGTGATGGGAGCAGCTGTAAAAAAAACTGGGGAAGGGCCGGCCCATGGCTCACTTGGGAGAGCGTGGTGCTGGCAACACCAAGTCAAGGGTTAAGATCCCCTTGCCGGCCATCTTTAAACAAAAACAAAAACAAAAACAAAAACCTGGGAAGGGGTAGTGCTCTGGGCCCAGGGCTGCTCCCTAGCTTAGAAGTGTGGGACACTGGGCCAGAACAGGCCTCACAGACTGGAAAATATAACACTTCAGCTGGAGAAAGAGAGGTCCAGATTTGCACACAGTCAAATGTCTGCTGTGAATATGCTTAGATATTTGCTTGTATAGGGTTGGGCTCTCTCTGTGACTACCCAAGAATATAGTAGCAATGGCTGCCTCTGGGTTGGGGACTAGTGGGCTGGGATGGGAATGAGACTTTTCACTGTACGCACTTCCATACCTTCTGGGTTCTGAGCCATGTGAAAGTGTTACCTCTGAAAAATAGAAATTAGAAATGCGAACAAAAAATCTCTTCTCCCCTCCCTCCCTGGGTTCCTTTGGGAGATTAACCATCTTCCAGGGTCCTTCTTAATGCGTTCCAGTGGGGGTGAGCTGCATCTTAACCAGTGCCTCAGTGTCCCTCCTGGGAGAACCTCAGGCAAGCTGGCTTGTCCTTCGCTGCTCAGGCATGTTCTTTCTTTCTTCATGCCTATTGCGGGTTTCATGGACACCCATGCCCGGGACACCACCACAGCATTCCTGCACTAGGCTCAGGTCCCCAGTCTGTTGGCTGTGCCTCCTGCATTTCTTCTCGGCCCATACCTCCACTGCCATCACACCCCCAGGAACACTATACTGGGCCAGCCTCCTCCCTGCTCCTCTGACCCTGCCTCTCCTCCCTCTGTTCCATCTGCCCCATACCTCAGCCCGAGTGAGCTTCCTCCAATACAAATCAGATCATGCTACTCTTGAATCCTCCTGCAGCTGACAGTGCTAGCGCTCTGCCCATACACCCCTTGAACCTCCTTTTCCATTTTTGTGCATGATGCCCCCCCTCAGTGTACTTTCAAGACTGACACCTGTGACTTTTCTTGGAGGACTGCCCATGGCCTCCTGGAGTGCTGTGCCCTGGTGGCAGTGTAACCACTGCTCCATGGTCACTGAGCACCATTTGGTGGTGGTGGTGGTGGTGGTGGTGGCGGTGGAGGGGAATGAAAGCCTGCTCTCTGGCCCCAGGCTGGGACGACTCCGGCTTTGCACTCCAGAGATGTTCCAAGGGCATGCTGCTGAAGCCACCCTTCATAGCTGAGATGGTGCTCTTGCTTGGCTTCATGCCCTTCGCACCAGCCTCCCGTGAGAGCACTTATACATCACTCAGGGCCTAAGATGAACCCCTCAGTGGAGATCTATTGCCCACAGTTTACTCCTTTCTCTCTGGAAATCTATCCCATATTAAATCTACATTTAAGCCACACCAAACATCTAGCTGTCCTGCCACTTTGGGGTCTTAAGTACCTGCCTTCCTCCCTTAAAAAAACCTTTTTTAAAAAAATTAAGCCTCCCTTTCCACCCCTCATGCTCTAAATCTCTGGTTGGTATCGTCTCCTTCCTCAGTTCTGCAGTGGTGCTACTTGCTTCCTCCTGTATTCTCAGGGCATTCTGGGTAAACTTCACTATAGCACCCATTTCACCAAATTGAACTAGTCTTCCCTGGAGCCTAGCATGGTGCTGGGCAGATAGCAGGCATAAAATAAATGTTTTTTGAATAAATATTGATTCCCCAAATGTCCTAAGGCTCTCTAGTACCGGGCTTCTCAGATCCTGAATGTCTTCTACTGCCAATCAAAAGTGACTGTCCATGTTTCATTCCCTTGGAGCTCTGTATTGTTGCTTAAGTTTCTAAGATTACTAAAACCTTATCAGAGGGAAGCAGGGTCGTGTGCTGTAAAGAACAATGTTCCTTCCAGTTTCTTGGGACACCAGAACTGAGGTCTAACTCCACCTCACATGGACCCTTGGGGCCCAGTGCACTCACTTCATTCAGTAAGTGGAAGGTCTAGATAACTTCTAAGGGCTTCCATGGCTGGAATGAAAGTCTTTTGTGGCTATAGCCTGGTCTGTCTTGTTCTGTCCTCTATCCCAAGGCCAAGAATGGTGCCTGCTACAGAGCAGGCTGTTAAATTTATTTGTAGAGAGAAGGAATTGACAATTTCAATGGCTAATATTGCTTGCTGCTAAACATATATTATTTCATTTAAACTCCAAAGTGGTGGAGTCAGGACGTATACACAGGTTTATATGACTTTGAGGCCCATGCTCCTCCCACAATATCTTGTGGCCTTTAAGAGACAAAGCCAGCATGCAAGAATTTGTTCCAATGATGGCTTTTAATGATGGCTGTGGAAGGCTGGAGGAGATCCCGAGGCCCTTCTTTTTATACCATACAGGCAACTGCCTCTGCCATCAGCAACCCCAAGGTATAACAGGACTTTAGGGTAGGAGGTAGAAGGGGGTGAGAGGGTGCTAAGGAATCTGATCACTGTGTTCTTAACTGGATGCCTCAGCAAATGGTGGAGTTTAGGTATATAGTTCCAAAGGTCCTATACCAGTCACGTACTGATAAGCCAGCTCTCTTTAAAAAAATTTAAAAAAAGAAGCCCAGATTGGTAGCATTTGTGAATTTTGGTGGTATCTATATTTTCACCATGGCTGACTTTAAGCAACTAACATGAAGTCACTGAATGCAGACTGGCAAGAGATGCGGATCAGCAGCTCTCACAAGCTGGTGAGTGACTCCAGCACACTGCTGGAACAGCGACTGGGGGCTGTCCCCCAACAACCACCAAACGATCTCAGCTTCTGCAGATGTTATGGACAGCCTCGAGAAACCTTAGCTCTCACCCTGCAGATTTCACAGAAGGGAAATGATCTCCTTCCCTCTGATTTACAGCAGCCATCCTGTCACCATGTATGGTCATCTAGGCTGCTGGCTGGAAGGCTCCCTCAGAATGGCCTTATCTCCTCTTGGGAACACACCCCATTGCCTTGCCTGAGGCTGGTACAGCCCCCTGAGCAGGGAAGGCAACACTATAGGCTTCTGCAATCAGTTCTGCAGAAAGCAACTCAGGTGGTGCCATCCTGAGAGGGATGAGAGTGTGTCAGGGCCACCAACTATTCCTCTGCCCCTCACATGGTTTCAGGCAGTACCTTCTCCCCAAGATTTAGGCGGTGCTTTCTCTCCAAGAAACCATAAACACCACGAATCTACCCTTGCTGGTTTGGGCCTCACCCAGAGATGAGGCTCAGCTAGAAGGCAGCAAGCATCCCTAAATAGATGGTGGAATGAGAGGGTGGGAAAGCAGTGTGAGACTGGGTGTGCCTCCTTTTGGTTGTGGAGAGATCCTGCTCCCCTGCTGGGCACTGGAGACAGACCTTGAAGGGAAGAACAGGAACAGGTCTGGAGGAGAGGGGCCTTATCTTAGGGACAGAGCCCCTTGAGAGCCTACACATTTCTATGTCTTTGAGTCCTCCCCTTAACACTATGCTGAGTAAAGAATTAGCATTCAGAAACACACTGAAGGAGAAATGAGACCTTTATTAGCTCCCAGAGTACTTTTTTTTTTTTTTTTTAATACTGAGGAAAAAGTAAAATGTAGGGACAAGGAAAACCGAGGCTCAAAGAAGGACCCATGAGGGCCCCCAGAACTCACATAGACACACAGCAGAGGCCTTCCCTTCCTATCAAGGGTATGGGTAGGTAAGAAAGACTGCTTTGTTCCACTGAGATAGGCCCAACTGCCACAGTCTGAATGTGAAGAAAAGCAGAGTTGTGACATCAATCCAGGAGGGTTAGAACTTGCTAGTGTAGAGGGTGATGATCCATTTGGGCATGCGGAGGAAGCTGGGCAGGTAGGAGGCCAGCCAGCCCAGGCTGGAGACATGTGAGAGAACGGAGCCCAAAGACAAGTAGTCTTGGACAGGGCGACCTGGGGGCAAGAGGAGGAGGAAGAGAATTACAGCCTCCTTTCTCACCCCTCAGCCACCCAACCTTGGCTGAAGAGACTGAAAGAGAAGGAGTGAGCTGAGAACAGAAGGAACAGTAGTCAAGGCTGGCTGCTGGGCCAGAGTTCTTACCATCCACATCCCGGAGGCCATAGCGTCGTGCAAGGTCACAGGATGGCAGCACCTTACCACTCAGGCTCAGGATATCAGGATCTGTGAGCACACATACAGCTGGAGATGGCAGGCACGGCAGTGGCACAGAGTGACAGGTTTGGGCCCAACTGGACAGGGCACCACTGAGACAGGCTCAGGAGCCCTGGAGAACTGTTTCTGTCTGTTCCTAAGAAGGCTCTTGGGCATCTGGATTTTGCCCAAGATACCTCCCAAGAGTCAGTTCTTAAGGCTCCCATACCTCAAAGTGGGAATCTTGACCCTCTGAGCCCCTGAAAGCCAGAGAAAACAAGGGCGTATTCCTCAACCACCTCCCAAACCAGATCCAGGCTACCACCGCCCTACTGATCCTTCATGCCCTTTGTTACCAGCTGCCTCCATCTCCTCACCTGTTGCCAAAGCCACCACACATTTGCCACTCATTTCGGTGGTTTCCGCATATGAGAAAAGTGGTTTGAACTGAAATGCAGGAGCAGAGAGGTGAAGGGTTAATTTTCAAGGGCACTGCCCAAATCTCTTCCTGCTGGCCAGCTTCTGTACCAGGAGAAAGAAAGGCCAAAGACCTAGTGCAGAACCTGCAGGACACAATGTCTTGCAAGGGGCCAGAGCCACTCCTCCCCACATCCAGGCAAGCCCTTGTAGTCTGGCACCACAACTCACTGGCTTCCCTAAATGGAAGGATCTGGTAGTGCCAACTAGTGCCTAGACCTTCTAGGCTAGTTCAGCACAGAGCTCAAGTGCATGGGCTTCAAACCTTGACAACCTTTCCACTTATATGTGACCTTGAGCAAGTTTTTTAACCTCTCTGGGTTTCAGTTTCACCATCTGTAAAACGGAAATAGTATCTCCCTCGTGGGATTAAAGGAAATAATGTGTGTACAGTACTCAGCCCTAAGCCTGCCACAGTGAGCACCCGATAAGTGGGAATATTTATTCTTGTTGATACTGTCCTGTTGTTGAAGATGGAGAGGCTGAGTGCCCTGTATTCTCCGCTTCCTTTGCCATTCCCTTGCTAACCTGCTTAAACAGGGGATCCTCATAGGACTCCTCCTTTGCCATATGATCCTTCAGCAGTTCTGTCTGCACTAGCCCTGGCCACAGGGACACGTAGCTGACCCTGTGGCGCCGCAGCTCGTGGGCACAGTCAGCAGCCAGTCTGTCACACTGTGGAGGGATGAAAGGCAGGGTGAGAGCCAGGGCACTTGGCCATGTTGCCTCCTCCTCTTCCCTCCCTGCTTCCAATGGGGATCCTCCAGCCTCCTGCCCTTCCCAGGAGCCCTGAGGTCTCAGCTGCCAACCTTCCCCAGTGTGATGCCTACTCTGGCTGGCCAAGGGGAGCCCAAGCAATAGAACTGTCCATGGATGAGGCGGAGAGGTGAGGGCCAGCCAGCCTTAACATCTGACCAGCAGGGACTGTACCTCCTGTGATACAGGTACCATCACCATCACTATCCTATACCTCCCTAAACCCTATTCCACTGGGTCCTCACCGCAGCTTTGCCTACGCCATAGGGGACGTTGAACATGTACTGCAGGCCCCCAACGGAGGAGATGACCACGATGAGTCCCCGACCAGCTGGTACCATTAGCCGTGCCCCATACACTGAACACAAGTAGTGGCCTCTAGAAGGTGGGACAGGGAAGGAGAAGGAATGAACCATGTCGGTGTTGACCAGGGTGCCGCAGCCTCTGGCAGCAGAGGTGCCCTGGGGGACATGGGAACTGGCCAATATTCAGCTCCTTGGCTCTTCCTTTCTCGCCTGTGTGCTGACCATCCCCCTCTGTCCTCACAATCTTTCTTGCACTTTAGAAATCACAAATGCATTCTCATCCTGCTTCCTTGGGATTGCCACCAGAGTACCAAAACTGGAGCCATGGGTGTTCTTACCTGTGTTAGTCACAAATTTGCAGATAACCTCTTGATTACTCTCACAGGTGCCTGATCATATCCATCAAGTGTAATTTAATTATCTGAGAGGGTGACATTGTTCCAACAGTAACAAACAGAGACATGTTTGGTGCTTATTCTACTGAGCAAATTCTAAATGCTGTGTTTTATCTCATTTCCATGCCATATGTATGTGTGACCCTGTGACAGTACTGCCCTCCCAACTCTGACCTGGAAGTGCCCTTGCTTGTGCATCTGGAGTGAAGATGTGGAGGCTAAGGAGGGCTGGTGCTCACTCTTTCTTATCAACCTTCTCCTGATTTAAAACCAATTTTTCCCTCTAACCATTTTTGAAAATACAGACTATAGGCTGTATGCATTACTGAGAGAAGGAGGCTCCCTTCTGGGTCTTGCATTTGGATGGGCAGAGATTGTGTCAGGAGAGAGGCCAAGGGCTTATTCGGATGAAAATTACTGATAGAAACAAGGCAAAAAGTTGACATTCTTAGGTGTAGACTCGTCCAGTTGGAACTTCTCCAGAGATTAGTGGGACAGATGAGACATAAGAGAGAAAAAAGAAGGGCTGGCTGGTTAGCTCTGTTGGTTACTGTGTGGTGCTGCTAACACCAAGGTTTAGGTTCCATCCCTGTACCAACCAGCCACCAAAAAAAAAAAAAAAGAGAGAGAGAAGAAAGAGACAGCAGAGGTCAGAGGGAAAAGGAGAGGACATATAGGGAAAGGCCTAGGCCCTCAGGCTGGCTAAGTGAGGGAGGGGAGCCCGGGTCCTTGTGGTGAGGGAAGGGGAGCACCCACCTGAGCCCAGCGTTGTTGATATCATCCCACATGGAGGCGGGGCTTTCCCAGAATGACTTATTTTTCGTGTCTAGGATAGCCTGGAAGGCACAAGGAGGGGGCTCAACTGGATGATCTAAAGGCAGTAAGGTGTGGGGGCTGGGTAACAGAAGGGGCAATGAATGAGAACAAGGACTCAGGGGTTAGAGGCAGAGGCCAGGAGTGTGCAGCTGGGATAAAAGTTCAAAGGTTACCTGGACCCCGGTATAGGCATTGTTGACCAGCACATCCAGACGCCCCTGCTGTTCACGACCCACTTGCTCAAATAGGCTTCGCACTTCACTCTCCTGGCTTGAATCGCACACCACGGGCACACACCGGCCCCCAAGGGATTGCGCCTAGAGAGGGACAGGGGATATGAGCTCACAGTCACACATAAATGTAAGACATAATGCAACTTCCAAACAAAGTAGGCTTGGGAACCGAAATGCAATCATAAGAAACACATGAAAAAATGCTTGACATCACTAAGCATCCGGGAAATGCAAATCAAAACTACATCAAGATATCATCTCACTCCAGTTAGACTGGCTATTATCAAAAAGACAGAATAACAAATGCTGATGAGGATGCAGAGAAAGGGGAACCCTATGCTGTTGGTGGGACTGTAAATTAGTGCAGCCATTATGGAAAACAGTATGGAGGTTTCTCAAACAACTAGAGATAGAACTGCATATGATCCAGCAATCTCACTGCTGGGTATATACCCAAAGGAATGGAAATCACTGTGTTGAAGGGATACCTGCACTCCCATGTTTATTGCAGCTCTATTTACAATAGCCAAAACATGGAACCAACCTAAAAGTCCATCAACAGATGACCGGATAAGGAAAATGTGGTATATATACACAATGGAATACTACTCAACCATAAAAGAATGAAATTCTACCATTCGCAGCAACATGGATGAACTTAAGGAAAATTACGTTAAGTGAAATAAGCCAGGCACAGAAAAAGAAATACATGTTCTCACTCATAAATAGGATATTAAAAAAAAGAAAGAAATACAATAATCACAATAATTCATTGAACTTTCAAAAGGAGAGAACAGAACTGAGGCCACCAGAGGTGGTAAAGGGGGGTGGTGGGGGGAGTTAGTGAGAAATTGGTAAAGGGCAAAGTAAAATTATTACATTGTGTAATGTTGTATATACTAATTTTCCTGATTTGAGCATCACATATTGCACTCAGGTATTGATATTCAACACTGTACCTCACAGATATGTACAATCAACTATGTTTCAATTGAAAAAAAAAAAAAAAGGAATCAAAGCCAGCACTGAGGCAACATGGTGGGCAATACTGCCCTCTGGTGTCTGTTTGAGGAGTTTCAGAAACGATTGGCCCTTCCATCACAGAGCAAGGTAAATTAGAATCTGAGGTTTAAAATTTACAAACATTTACTGAGGCCTATCACGTGCAAGACATTGTACTCTGCAGGCTGAGGATAAAGAAAAAACAAGGCATGGAGACTGTTCCTGAGAAGCAAGTAACTATTCTTGTTCTTGGTCATTTCCATCTCTCATGCCCCTAGCTCCCACCTTCACCACTCACCTGAGACTTCAATTCAATCCCAGCCCTCTTACCCTCATTCCATGAACTCCCCTGCTCAGTAATCGAAAATTCACAGCTATCAGGCATGAACTATTTTTACTTCCTGTTCTGTCTTACCTTCTGCAAATGTGCCCCCATCCTCCAACTTCAGAGGAAGAAGAGTACCTTATTCAAGATCCATGCTTTGGGTCCCACCCTATTACCCCCTTGCCTAAACCACTGCAATGCCCCCTAACTACTCACCCGACCTCTAGCCTTTCTGCCTTAAATTAATTCTTCATAGTCTGCCAGTATGAACTGTCTAAAACACAAATCTGTTTAAAATCTAACTGGATCACCATCTCTTAGAGAGTAAAGCCTAAGGTATCTACTAGGATCTTCTGAGACCCACTCTCCTCCTAGCCTCTTACGCACCGCGCCTCCCTTGCCTTATCTCACAACATCCATAACCTTTAACTGCTGTCCCTCTGCTCATGCAGCTCCCTCTGCTGGAATGCTTTTCCCAACTTCCTTTACCTAACTTACCTTTCAAGATTTCGTTCCAGAACCACGTCCTTCGGAAGGCTTTCCCTAACCACTTCCCTGTATCATCGGGATGTCCCATCCCCACACACCTAGGGCATTCTTTGTATCTCTCTTACTCACATTACATACAAATGATTGGTTTCTGCATCTGAATTCCTGTTGGACTCTATCTTTTAAGAGCAGAAATTATATATCAGTCTTGGTAATATATAATTGTGCTTCACCCAGTCCCTAACAAGTCACAGGTACTCAAATATTTATTTAACTGAAATCCAGTAGAGCAGTCAAGTTAAAATGTACAGTTCAATAAAGTCTTGCCTAAAATGGAGGAAAGCACATGTCCACAACTCTTTATTACAATTCCCAAATCCCTGAAGCTCTCTAACAGAAAGTTTTTTCATAAAACTCACTTGGTGGCAAAATTCGACCTTACCTGAAATTATTTATGGGGTTTATTTATTCAACTTCAAGCAAATGTTCAGGTTTTGTTTAGTAATATTACCGTTTCAGATGAGGGATTAGGAGAGAGAGAGTGGTTAATTTGAAGGGCTCCCTCAGGTGGTTTCTGCAGCTGTGGTCCCGAGGAAACACTCACCACCTGAGCAGTGGCCCGGAGGGTGTCCAGATGGCGGCCTGTAATGTAAACTGTGGCACCTGCTTGGCAGAGTTGCAAAGCAATGCCGCGGCCAATACCTCTGGAGGCACCAGTCACCACACACACTTGACCCTTCATGGGAGCTGCCATGGCTCACAGGCAAAACGGGAAAGTCTGTGGAAGCAAAGACTTGCTCTGAGGGAAGCCTATAGATTGTGTGCGTGGAGGGCGGACTCCAGCATGGGTAGAGGGGGATCCTAGGTGGAAATGCTTTGAGGAGAAGTTTTAGAGGGGGACAATTGAGTTGGGGCCCCAGGACAAGGCTGACTATCCCTTTTGGAAGTCCAGGGAGTGCAGAAGGGACTGAGTGGAGCTGTCCAGGGCTGGACGCCTACTGCGACCTGCTGAGCAGGGCTAAGTGGGGGGGCGGAGGAGGGGATCTGGCGCGGGAGGACCTCAGAGCGCGTCCACGCAAAGTCCTGGGATATGTGGATCTCTGGCTCCCGGCAGAGCCAGGGCCGCGGATTCCGGGTCCGGGGTGAGTTCGGAAGCCGGGAAATCCGAACCCTAAGCTGAGGGGAGCTCGCACCCCTTACCTGCCACCTGTGCTGCCTCTGCGGTCCTCGTGCAGTCTAGCTCACCACACCCGTGGTTCGAGAACTTAATTTTGGCCGCGAGGGTGGGGCGAGGTGACTACACCTGAGTCGGAGAGCGAGGCTGGGGTGAAAGTTCGGGTTCCGGCTCGGGCTGAGTGGTTACGTGGACGCGGGGCTCAAAGATCTCACGGTTGGGTGGGGTGCGATTCTAGGCCGCGGCCGGGACAGAAGACGGGGGCGGGGCGATGTGGGGACACACCCACCCCGCAGGCTGCGGGGCCGTCGCGGAGCTATGACGCAGTGCGCTGCGCCGGGGGAGCGCCGGCGTGCCTAAGCTCGGTGTGAAGCCGACTCACGCTTCTTAGCGTGGGGTCACGGTGCGCTAAAGAAGCTTTCCCAGACTGAGGGTTCAATGCACACATGGGGCTGGGTCCGCGCTTCTCTCACAAGGCGGGGCGCCGGTTTCCAGCTGGTGGCAAACGGGGGCGCGGGGCCAAGGCGTCGTGGCGCCCCACGCCAGGCCGCGAGCGGCAACCCCGGCCGCCTGCGGAAGGGCGCTCGGAGCCGGCTCTAGACACGCCCCCCCACCTGAGCCCCGAAGCTCTCGGGTATTTCCGTCGGGCGCTGTCCGCGCTGAAAGAGGCTCCTGAGACCGGGGAAGAGCGAGGTAGGGAGCCACTTCCAGGTGGGACCAAGAGCATAAAGTCCCAGGATTGGCGAGGAAACCTAGAGGTCCCCAGGGCGTGGGGACTTCGTTTCATATCCTTTGTCCTCTTAACCCCCGCCCCCTCGTTAAGTGATGGAACTTAACCTTATTCTCATCTCTTCTCAGTCTCTTTAAAATACTTCTTTCTTCTTTGTAGAGCTGATAGTGCACAATGTTTTGAAGGAAGTGGAGGCTCAGGCCCTAGCCTTGGCCACGAACAGGACTGGCAGTGAGATGCTACAGGAACTGTTGGGGTTCAGTCCCTTGAAACCGCTGTGTCGTGTATGGGCTGCTCTGCGCTCCAACTTGCGCTTTGTGGCCTGTCATCGGTGCGGGGTCCATGTATTGCAAAGTGCTCTGCTGCAGCTGCCTCGATTACTGGGGAGTCCTGCAGAAGAGGAAGAGGAGGAGGATAGGAAGGATGGTCCCTTAGAGACCCTGGAAGAGCTGGTCCTGGGACTAGCTGCTGAGGTGTGTGATGATTTTCTTTTCTACTGCGGAGACACACATGGCAGCTTCGTGGTCAGAACTCTGCTGCAGGTGTTAGGAGGGACTCTTCTGGAGTCTGAGAGAGCCAGGCCCCGTGGCTCCCAATCATCTGGTAAGTATTACAACAGAGGGGAGTGGACCTACGGGAAGGAGTGTTTAGGAAGTTCAGAGGAGAGAGTAAACAGAAAAGTAAGTCTTCATGGGGGATCTTGACCTCGAAGAATTAGCAGAGAAATTAAGACAGGGCTTAGCAGGCCAAAGATTAGTGTGCTCAGAGGCCCAGAGGTAGGGATGCACAGGTGTTTGGGGACAGCTATTAGAAAAGGGCAGGAGGAGGAGGTGATTCATATAGAGCAGTAACAGATTTCAAACTTTTTTTTAACCAAAACTCCCAGTAGGAAATTCTTTCCTTTTTAATTTTGTTTTGCTCTATTTCCTTTAAAAAAAAAAAATGCTGGTTGAGACCCACTAAATTGATTTCATGATATACTCATAGGCTGTGACCTACATTTTGAAAAACTCTGGGGAGTAAGGTTAGACAATTTAGGTGAGGCCTGATTTTGGAATGTCTTGAAGACTGGTGGGCTAGCTCCATCGGTTATAGCATTGCCTAATAAAACCAAGGTCAAGAGTTTGAGCCCTGTACTGGCCAGTGGGCCCCTGTCCCCCCAGCCCAAAAGGAATGTTTTGAATACCCGCAAGAGGAGTTTCAACTATCTCCTATGGACCATAGGGGAAATGGTTGAAGTTTCTTAGGAATATTAAAATAGAAATGTAGTGTCAGTTCAGTCATCCAGATAAGAAGGGACGTTCAATTGTATCACATCTGTTCTGCATCTCCAAGCTGAATTCTTGTTCATCTATGGAATTCTTCTCCCTCCTGGATGGTAGTTTGTGGTCTCACCCTTGCATACGTTCTTGATCTTCCTTCAGAAGTGCAAAGAGCCCCAGCTCGGGAATGTAAGCCAACTGATTTTGAGGTCCCGGAAACCTTTTTGAATCGCCTTCAGGACCTGAGCTCCTGCTTTTTGAAGGACATTGCTGGTAAGGAGGGAAGTAGGAGGCGAGTCTAGGATCTACGTTTATGGAGGTGATTACCACCAAACGAGGCCCCTATTTAGGTCAGTGTATTTCTCTTCTTGTCAAACCTAGTCTGGTTTGATGTTGCAAAGCACTCTGTACAGGCCCTTTGTATCCGTAGATCCCTGTGCCTTATTGCTCAAGGTTTGAGGTTGTACAGTCTGGATTTTGGGAAAGCTGCTATTATTATTTGTACTCTCTCCTTACAGTGTTTATCACCGACAAGATCTCCAGTTTCTGCCTGCAAGTGGCCTTTCAGATCTTACACCGCAAACTGCCCCAGTTTTGTGCCCATCTCTGCAATGCTGTGATTGGCTACCTGAGTACCCGCAATTCCTCAGCAGATGGCAGGTATGGTCAGGGCCTCAGGATTGAACAACGTTGGTGGGGTGTGTGAAATGAATGAGGTGCTTTGTTACAACTGTATTTTGGATGAAGTGGAGTTAAGACTACCTGATCTCCTTCTCCTTGTCTCCAGCCCCCTACTGCTATTTTTGCGGGATCAGACGAGCTCCAGACTCTTAGAGCAGGTGCTGCTGGTGTTGGAGCCCCCAAGGCTCCACAGCCTCTTTGAGGATCACTTCCAGGGGCAGCTGCAGACCCTAGCTGCACATCCCATTGCCAACTTCCCTTTGCAGCGCTTACTGGATGCTATTACTACCCCTGAGCTGGTGAGTTGGAAACATGGGCTGGATCTGTTTTGTGCTAATGTGTTCGCTAGTTCTTGTTCTTTGGGCTTTATGTTGTTGTGTGCCTGTCTCTCTATATAATCTCTGACGATGTGCTGGCCATTGCCCTTGTAAAGTTATTCCTGGGAGCTTTCTATATCTTAGGATGAAGGTGCTTTCTTCCCAGAAAAGATTAGTTTTGGCTTCTCTCAGGTGCAAGGACCAGCATGAAACTTTTTTTTTTTAAAAGATGACCAGTAAAGGGATCTTAACCCTTGACTTGGTGTTGTCAGCACCACGCTCTCCCAAGTGAGCTAACCAGCCATCCCTACATAGGGATCCGAACCCATGGCCTTGGTGTTATCAGCACCATACTCTTCCAAGTGAGCCACGGGCCGGCCCTATGAAACTGGCTTAATCTAAGTTTGCAGCTTGAGGTTCCATGGCCCACCCAGACTCTGGGTACTTGGCTACAAATCCACATGGCCATAACTTCTCTTTTCCCGTACTATTTAGCATGAAGGCATGGTTCCCTGTGCTCTCATGAGTTGGGAGTTGGAGTGCAAGGGGCAGGTTTAATTCTAGTCCTCCCTTACCCCTACTTCTCCCTTAACACATAGGAAGGGCCATTTAAAGTCCCCTCCCTATGTTAGGCAGCATCTCTAAGACTGCCTCCTTGTTCTAGGCCTTTTCCAGCCAAACCAAAGCCCTGACATTAGCAATGCTTTTTATGTATTATCTAGCATTTTTAGTTGTTTTCAGCAGGGAGTTCTCTGAATAACTTAGCCCACTTTTACCAGAATGACAAAGATTCTTCACCCCATGTTTTCCCTCAGCTGTCTCCTGTGTTTGAGGAACTGAGCCCTGCCCTGGAAGGTATAATGGCCCAGGGCCACCCAGGGGTAGTCGTTGCCCTTGTGGGGGCCTGCCGCAGAGTTGGGGCCCACCAAGCCCAGGTCTTGCAGCTGTTGTTGGAGGTGAGTGGGTGTTACCTGCAACCCATTTATGCCCTTGGTCCAAATTCTTCTTGTTAGAATTTATCTAATCTTCAGCTGTTGTACCTCTGGACCCAAGAGGTCTAGTGCTCAGGGAGTTAACAGATGGAAGAATGAGGCCAGAAGCCATCTCACAGCCCTGGAATGAACATTTTCTCCCAGAACTGAGAGAGGTTTATTTAAGGGATAAATGTTTATTTATCCTGTTATATGTGTAGAGGCTGGGGATACAGCAAGGCAGATGAGATCCTCCTCTCATAGAGCTCACATTTCTTATGTAATTAGTTAGGTCTTCTCACCTTTCCTGAATGTTTTTCCCTGTCTAGAAAGTTGGGTTTAGGGATGGAGTAGTTCTCAGATTCATTGTTTTTTATCTTCCCCCTAGGCATTCCACTGTGCAGAGCCCTCATCCCGGCAAGTGGCCTGTGTGCCTCTGTTTGCCACTTTGATGGCTTATGAGGTGTACTATAGACTGATGGAGGAGGAGGGGGCAGTGCCTGCCAAGCACCAGGTGAGGTAGGGGAGAGGCCAAGCCAGTGATTAATTGGGGCCAGGCCTCCCAGGGCTTAGGAAGCCCCTCATTCTGAGGTGAAGGAGGTGAGATCTCTGACTTCATCCAGGCTGAGGTAGCAGTATCATGGGGATAGGCTCATCCACTTGGTTTGGTGGCTGCCTCCTAATTTCCAGTCTGTGCTCCCAGGTAGAAATGGCTGCAGCCAGGGCCCTGGGAGAAGTGACAGTCCTTGGGTCTCTACTGCTCCAGCATCTGCTGCACTTCTCCACCCCTGGTCTTATACTTCGAAGTCTGGGTACCTTGACTGGACCACAACTTCTGGCTCTGGCCCAAAGCCCTGCTGGCTCCCATGTGCTTGATGCCATCCTGACCAGCCCCTCTGTGACTCGCAAGCAGCGCCGCCGTGTGCTGCAGATGCTAAAGGTTAGACTTCTGGCTTCTGCCCTGATTCCCCTGTCATCATCCATTTAGACAATATGAGCTTCCCCCAGGACTGTACCCTCAGAGTCAAAGAGAGGATACATAGTTCTTAGACTGTTTTGACTCAGC
The DNA here is from genome assembly GCF_027409185.1 of Cynocephalus volans. Classification (NCBI taxonomy): domain Eukaryota; kingdom Metazoa; phylum Chordata; class Mammalia; order Dermoptera; family Cynocephalidae; genus Cynocephalus; species Cynocephalus volans. The sequence goes on from NC_084462.1 coordinate 109,786,824, forward strand.
CTCTAACTTCTTCTGAAACTTCACTCTCCCCTGCCTCCCCCAAAACACTTTTGTGCACATCCCTAGATGTATCTACCTTGCTTGTCTCAATGCAGGGACAATATGTAGCTCTGGCCTGTAGTCGCCATGGCAGCCGTGTGCTAGATGCCATCTGGAGTGGAGCAGCCTTGGGGGTTCGAAAGGAAATTGCTACAGAGCTGGGTGAGTACCAGTACCTTTCTTTGATGTTTCCAAACATTCCCAGCTGGGGCTGGGAGTGGACTTAAATTTAGCAGAGACTTCAGTCCCAAAGAATGGTATTGGACATGGGTTCTTAGCAGTCTGCTTTCCCCTTTCCTCTGCGGATTGATTGTGCAGTTCTGTGCTCCCACTCCTCCTCTTGGCTTCTGTTCTTTGGAGAGAGAGGTGTTCACTCTATCCCAGTGGCAGGAGCAGGGTCTGGGGAAAATGGAGGGATTTTCACCCCAAGTAGAATCTGTCTTCAAACATGGATAGGTGACTGCATGGTGCTACTAAACATGAGTTTTTCCCTTTGTAGGGGAGCAGAATCAGGAGCTGATAAGAGACCCTTTTGGCCACCATGTGGCTCGAAACGTGGCCCTGACTACCTTCCTGAAGCGGCGAGAAGCTTGGGAACAGCAGCAGGGAGCAGTGGCCAAGCGGAGGCGGGCATTGAACTCAGTACTTGAAGACTGAGATCTTTGGGTCTGGGACTGGGTGTTGATGGGGGGTGGGTGAGAGAGTATCTATCCCATCCCTTTCTTTGTTTAAATTGGAGTCAAAAGTCTTATTCGTAAACATTTTTATATTTTTACTGGAAATGTTTTTGTTATTTTTGTGAGGAAGGGTGTGAAGAAATAGAGATCTCTAGGTAAAGTCAGAGAGGCTGCTGGGGAGCTTAGGGACAGGTGGAGTGGGTAAGGAATCTAGATGTAGCAGCAATCAGGATGGGCTCAAGATGCTTGGGAACAGGCTTGTGGCCTTTCATGGTAAGTGGGAGGCTGGAGATATGGCTAGGATGGGACAGCATTCTTCAGGAAAGGTTACAGGCTAGGGCTGTAAGGCATTATGCTGATGGGTTCTATCACAGTGGGGTCAGAGGACAGCGGGGAGATTGGATGTGTTACCTAGCCTGCAATGTCTGCAGGTCCCAAAACCTGATGCTGTCAGAGTCTTCACAGTGTGTCTCTTGGCATGAGTCTGGGGGCAAAAGCTCAGGGTTCCTTCTTAGTAGGAATGGAGGCGACCCTGTTGCTGCCAGTGCTCAGCCCCCTCTACCACATGGCGAAGAGTGGAGGAAATTCCCAGCAGCATATGGCCCAGGCCTTGCAGCAGTGTGGAGGTCCAACGTAAGAGCTCCCTGAAGGACAGAGACAAGTGAAAATCAGATGGTTATGGGAACCTGGGAGGAGGCCATAGAGCTGGGGGCTTTACATAAGGGGGAGTTAACTGGGGGTAAGTGGGTGTAGAGAAGGAATTATGGGGACTGTCCGACTGTAGGGGTGGAGTATAACATATTGATCTCTGACCTGAGTACTTTTTTGGGGCCGAGTCCTTGAAAGTCACAACTCATGGAGTAGAGCCCGTAGAATGTGGCTTTGATGTTCAGGCTGCCAAAGAGGTCTCGAGGGTTTTGCTTGTACACGTCAAAGGTGATGCGGGCGATATCCTTGCTGTGCTTGGGCTTCTCCCGGCCCAGGCCATATAACAGCACCCCACTCTGTAGGGGACTCACATCAGTGCGATAGATCCTCACATGCTTACACCCACCACTAATCTCCATCAGCACTGGGTCAGACCCACCCTCGCCTGGACTGTCTGTCCACTATATGATGTCCTTGACAACTCTACAACTGTCCTACAACTGTCCCAGTGCCTCTGCTCCAAAGATCAGGGTTAGGCTAGAGAAGAAGCTTGGGAAAGTTATAAAGGATTGGTGGCCTAAGCAGCCCCAGTATGGGCCTCTTACCCTGGTAGGGCTCCAACTCTGCCCAGATTCCAGCACCATCAGGCATGTGTCATCCTCCAACAGCTGGAAGAAGTCCTCACTCTCCACGGCAGTCCCATCCTCCTCTAGCACCAATGTCAGCACTCCACTCAGTAGCAGGGTCTCCAAAGCCTACCCGTGGTGAGCAGCAGGAGGGAAGGGGCAGATCTTATCCATGCTCCTCCCGTCTTTAGCTACCCAGCATCTATTGGTTGGCCCTAGACACTGTTTGATACCCCAACTCTACTTCCCATGCTTTGCCGTCCCTTCTAAAGGCGTCAGCTCTCAGTGTTCTTTAGTTGTTGGGGGACTCTTAGTAGGGGCTGACTTTTTTTCCTGTTTGCTCCTATCATGTCACTGTCATCTCCCCCTGCTCCCCTCCAAGTCAGTCCTACTGGTTTGGAATTGAAAAGCTAGTCAGGTTCTCCTGAAGTCATCCTTCTATCTTATCTACAGTGTCCCACCTTACTCTTCTGCCTCCCTTATAGTCCTCCAGAACTGTTTTCAGTAACAATGACATTTAACCTTTCTGAGTCCTCACTATGTGCCAGATATCTTTGAGCACTTTACATACATTATCCATTTTTACTCCTTTCAACAACCCTAGAAGGTGGTGTATTATTATTCCTTTTTTATAGGTGAAGAAACTGAGTTTGATAGGTTGAATAACTTCCCAAGGTTTAACAGCTAGGAAGTGGCAGAATTAGGATTTGAATGGAATGTGTCATACAATCGACATTTCATACTGACTTCTGAATTCCTTCCCTACAACCCTCCTTTATCTACTGCTTCTCTTACTCCCAAGGAAAAGACTACTACTTGGAAAATAAACAAATTGACCCACATGTGGCAGAGGTCATTGGGCTCATCTCCCTGCTTTTCCTTTTTGTCCCAGTGGGAGGGGCAGCTGTGTGACCTCAGTCCGTTCTGCGCTATCACCCCCAAATCTCACGATTCTCTAACCCCTTGGCTGCCCCTATGATAGGAACCCAGGGTCTTGGCTCATTCACCTTGTCTAGCAGCTCCTGGAGGGTGGCAGCTGTCAGACCTTTCCGGATGGTCCGCTTGTGGTCACAGACACGGAAAGGTCGCTGGGGTGGTGGAGCTGAAGCACAGACCCTCCGGCCAAGCTCTGAGCTCATACTGGATACTGACCTTGTAGTTGGGAAGAAAGGTCAAGAAGGGGTGAGGAGGGGGTTGGTGAGTGCAACAGGGATGATGGGGGTGGGGTTGCTGGAGGATTAGGGAGGGAGGAATCCAGGTTTGCAGGTTAGAGTAGTCAAGGGAGAGAGGAAAGACCATGGCGTTGGGGCGGGGGCCAGTGGTTCAGGAGCTGGGCAAACCTGTGTGGAGTAGGGGGCAGGAAGGGAGGGATATGGGTGAGTCCCCTAAGGGCTGAGTGGAGTTTGTTGCCCCACCTGTATTCCCAGAGTTGGAGGGTAGAGAAGAGGGTTAGAAATTACCTGAGCAGACCGCTGGGATTCAGGCCTGAGAGGTATTCCATGGTGGAAGGAAGGAGTAGAAGGTTGCCTCTCCTCTGTGACTTATGGGCTGGGTGGTTCTCTGCTGTACTGGGGCTGAAATGGTGTTTTCTGTTACAAAGCTGGGGTCTTGGCCCTGGTGAGGTAGGGATGAGTCAATCCTGGACTCTGGCCCTCCTGCCTGGCCAGTAAGAAGGACAAAGTCCAAAGCGGGGGTGGGGGTGGGGGTGGGGGGGCAGGAAGGAGGGGCCTAGAGGGGGTCTTGGAGGAAGGATTACCTAGCAAAAGCAAGAGCAGCTTGTGTGTGTATCTGTGGTGGGGGCTTGTGTTGTGAGGGTGTGGGAACTACTAAAGAGGATGGAATATGACCTCAGCTGTTTTTATTTCTATGGAAGAAATTTCTAGGGACAGGTTCTGGCTCCTAGCCTCCGAGACCTGCATTTTATGTGATCTGTGCTGGGTGTGCTGCCACCTACTGCCACCTACTGGAAAATCATAAGCTGCTGCTTAGGAAAAGAGGCGGGGCTGAGAGTGGGGAGAGGGGATGGGAGCAGGACTTGGAGAAAATGAGAGATGAGGCAGTGGTGTGAGGAGAGGATGGATCTTATTTGGGACCCTGGCCATCCTGCTGACCTGTTCCTTCGTCCTTGGCCAAGGGGAAGGGCCGGCTGAACATTTCTCTGGCTTCATTCTGCAGAACTACCTGCTTCAGCCACACTGGAGTAGTCACATTCTTTCACCTTTCTTTTGCCCATTAATGGGCATGAAGATGTGAATGGGGCAGAGGGTATCCTTTGATGGCATCAGGACTTCAGCCTTTGGCGTCTTGCATCCCATCTCTGTTTCAGTTGCAACTATGATGGACAGTTGCATGGAAGCTCAGACTCTCACTGAGTGAATGCCTCAAATGAGCCCAATCTCTGCTTTTCTGCCAGAAGATTTGTAGGGCCTCCCAGTTTCTGTGTCCTTACCAAGGAACACAGAGTGCCTTGACCACTCTGTGACCCAGCCAGCTGTATTTCTTTTGCAGGCTTGAAACCAAGCAGAGGCCTTTAACATTCCCAGGCACTGATAAGGTGTCTAGGTTGTTGCCCAAAACACCAAATGAAACTAGCCCTGGCCCTGAGCCAAATTCCTTAAACACTCATATAAACTCCATACCCTGACTCCCTCACTGCAGACATACCTAAGTAGGACATCCATTTTCTCTAGTCTGTTGCAAGGATCTGCTGCAGTCCATGCTATACGTATTTCTCCTAATAAATGCTTTGGACTGATCACCCTGGTGTTTAGTGCTTCTTTTTAGAATCCCCAGTGGCCCTTGTTTTGGGCCACTCCCTTGTTGGAACTCCCCTGCTGCCACTTATGGGGTGACTGCAGCTGTGAGTTTGGCCAGGATGGAACAAACCTTGCCAGAAGCTATGGCAGCTCACCCAGCCCCCTGATAAATACAGGCTGCAGGTATAGGGGTGTTTAAGGTCTCCCAGACAATACTCAAACAAGGGGAAATGCCCCAGTCTTCATCTTGGGCATTCTGTACACTTCTTAGAGGTTTCCCAATGCCTACTGAGAAGACAATAACACGCTTTCCTCTTCCCTATCTTACCCTGCTCCTTCACTCCTGCTTCCTGAGTTGACATCCCAAATACAGGATTATCCGTACCCATGTCCTTAACTCGGTCTCCACTTTGGAGGAACCCAAACTAAGATAATGCTCCTATTGTCTTGGTTCCCAAGGAATCCCCAGTTCTGGCTGTTGACTGGGCAGACTTCCTTTTCCCTTCCCTCAACTCTATGGATCTGCCAGATCCCCCTCAATTCTGTCCATTTCCAAGCTTTGCCTGACCTCTCCCAGAAAAGAGGCTGCTTCTCAGTATGTCTCTACCACTGTACCTTTTCCTTTTTTCTTGTTTTGTATCCTGGTGCAGCCTGGTAGTGTGTTCTCCTCATGGTTGCATTACAACTCCTCAACCAGGTTATAAGCCCCTTATACCCCTATGCATCCCATTCTCCCCAGAACCTAGCACCACACCTTACACTGAAAAGCTGTCATTGACAACTCAGTGAGAGCCCTGAGGGTACAGTTACTGGGGCAGGGCCCAAGGCAAGAGATAGGAGGGGGTAGGTCAGGAGCTAAAAAATGGGTCTCAGCAGGATCAGGAGGCTGAAAACAGGCAAAGATAGAGTAGCTGGGGGAATGGGTTGTTTGGGTCACCTCTGCTGAGTGCAGGCCAGGGATGCCAGAGGACATAAGTGCTGCAGAAGGTGGGCTGGGGGGCTTGGGGCCAAAGCTAGGGAAGAGATGACTGCAGAAGCAGGACCCAAGGTCAGGATTCGGCAGAGTGCTCCTACTCCCCTCATGGCCAGGGAACCATATCTGCACCCCTTCAGCTTATCCTGTTTCCTGGGGAGGCAGGCCCTCACATGCCTGGACCTGTTAGTTATGGGAAGGAGTAGGGTGAGGGAAGGCCCCAGGAAGGGCCCAGGATGAGCCCCATCTTGTCCCTCCCATTCCCGCCTCACCCTCTGCAAAAGTGACAGGCACAGGACAGGAGTAGGCACCTTACCCACTGCTGCTTCCCCAGGCCCCCGGCAGGCCCCCAACCCTGCTTGCTCCCAGCCGGGTAAGTAGATCTGCCCATGCCCCTTTACTCCCTACCACCCACTTTTGCCCCGAGGGATAAGGAACAGGGTTGGACAAAGAAGAAGGGGTGAAGGTGGAGATAGTGACAGCCTGGAGAGAGGACGGGGGGCCTGGGTACCACTAGATTCCGGGAAGGGGCCGGAAGTAGAGGAGGTCAGCTGACTGGGGGCAGGGGATCTGGGTTCCAGGAAAGAGTAGTATTTGACTTGGGGCCTGGGGTCCTTGAGGAAGGCTCCGCAACAGAAGAGAAGCAGGCTGCAGGGAAGTGAGGGCAGGCACAGTCCCTTCTCATCCGGCATCAGAGGTAATGCGGGCTTCTGCCCCACCTGAATGCCCTCTGTGGCCCCTTCCAGCCCCCTGCAGGCGAAGAAGGATGTCGGTCTGCTACCGTCCCCCGGGAAACGAGACGCTGCTGAGCTGGAAGGCGTCGCGGGCCACAGGCACGGCCTTCCTGCTGCTGGCGGCGCTGCTGGGGCTGCCCGGCAACGGCTTCGTGGTGTGGAGCCTGGCGGGCTGGCGGCCCGCACGGGGACGGCCGCTGGCGGCCACCCTAGTGCTGCACCTGGCGCTGGCCGACGGCGTGGTGCTGCTGCTCACTCCGCTCTTCGTGGCCTTCCTGACGGGGCAGGCCTGGCCTCTGGGCCAGGCTGGCTGCAAGGCGGTGTACTACGTGTGCGCACTCAGCATGTACGCCAGCGTGCTGCTCACCGGCCTGCTCAGCCTGCAGCGCTGCCTCGCCGTCACCCGCCCCTTCCTGGCGCCTCGGCTGCGCAGCCCGGCCCTGGCCCGCCGCCTGCTGCTGGCCGTCTGGCTGGCCGCCCTGGTGCTCGCCGCCCCGGCCGCCGTCTACCGCCAGCTGTGGGCGGACCGCGTGTGCCAGCTGTGCCACCCGTCGCCGGCCCACGCCGCCGCCCACCTGAGCCTGGAGACTCTGACCGCCTTTGTGCTCCCCTTCGGGCTGGTGCTCGGCTGCTACAGCGTGACGCTGGCGCGGCTGCGCGGCGCCCGCTGGGGCTCCGGGCGGCAGGGCGCGCGGGTGGGCCGGCTAGTGAGCGCCATCGTGCTCGCCTTCGGCTTGCTCTGGGCGCCCTACCACGCGGTCAACCTTCTGCAAGCGGTGGCCGCGCTGGCTCCACCTGAAGGGGCCTTGGCGAGGATTGGCGGGGCCGGGCAGGCCGCACGGGCCGGAACTACGGCCTTGGCCTTCTTCAGCTCCAGCGTCAACCCGGTGCTCTACGTCTTCACCGCCGGGGATCTGCTGCCCCGGGCAGGTCCCCGTTTCCTCAAGCGGCTTTTCGAGGGCTCCGGGGAGGCCCGAGGGGGCGGCCGCTCTAGGGAGGGAACCCTGGAGCTCCGAAGTATTCCTCAGCTGAAAGTGGGTCAGGGCGGGGGCAATGGAGACCCCGGGGGAGGGATGGAGAGGGACGGTCAGGAATGGGACCCTTGACACCAAACCATACCACATGGCCTGCTTTTCCCTGTCCATCATCTCCCTCCCAACACTCCCAAGAACTGACAGCTCTTGAGCATTTGGGGACCCTCCTCTGACACGTTTGGATCTGGCAGGGCAGATTCCTCCAAACCGAGGGATTGTGAGGGCGGTGATGATCCATGTTAACAAATATTGTGTGCTTGCAGGTTGGCATGTACCCATGTGCCAGCACTGCCTAATTGTTGCCAATAGCGCTTATTGTGAAATACACGGAAGCCATTAGATGATGGCTTAAGCGTGCTCCCTCTGGTGGTTCATCATGCCTGAGTTGTACAGAAGCCACCCAGTTCCCTGCTGGGTCAGGCCAGGGCTGGGCAGTGGCATCTTGCCCTGTCCTCCCCAGGCCTGGTTCTCCCAGTTTAACTCATAGAACCACTCTGGAAATAAAGGGAGAGAGAGAAAGGAAAGGTATGGGAGCTTGGATAAGGGGTGTGTAAAGGATCTGTTCTCTGGGGTTTATACGAGCCACCCGGGGAAGAAACTGGCTCTGGAAAGGTAAAGTGACTCTGTGTGGTTTGAAAGGGAAGTTTTCCTGTCCACCTTGTGGTTGGTACTGCAGGAGAGAAGCACACAAGGAGTGGACATTGGTATAGGGGTCCTGGAAGTCTGAGACTTACCTTCCTCTCTGACCATCTGACCCTCCCTGTAAAAGGCAACCTGACTTAAAAAGGAGCCCAGAAGCAGGCATTTGCTTAATTAGGGGAAGATTGGGGGTTGGAGATAAGGGGGTATGGGGAATGGCAGGAATATTTGGAGGACAGGAAGAATTTTTCAGGGAGATGCCATCTTTCTTTTCTGTCCTTTTTTTCTCTGCCAAGTCTTGACTCCTCCCAAGATTGCTAGCTGTTCCTAATCCCTCCCCCATTACTTCTCAGCCTCCACCTTTTGTGGAATCTATCTCTAGGTCTAAAAACTGTATGGATCCTGACATTTGTGATTTGTACATGCACACTTATGTGGTCACTAAGGTGATCAACTCATTCCAGTTGACCCAGGACTTTCCCAGTTTTAGCACCGAAACCCCTGTCCGGTCACCTGAGTGGTTACATCGACCATAACCCCCAGGCTCTGCTTTAGTGACTGTTCATATCCCCCAGGTAGAGGCCAAGAGAATGCAAAGGAAGTCCAGTCCCCAGGGTCAATCTAGGGCTACCAAAACTGGGATTGGAATGGAGCTCTGAACTAGGGCGGCAGGGAGTGTGCTGAGAGCAACTAGTTCTGGGTGGAAGCAGAAAGGCCGTTGAGGCAGATGGGGTGGGGAGCAGCTTGAGAGAGGAGGCAAAGACAAACCACTTTCTGTCCAAAGGGGCCTCTAGTTGGCCCTGGAGCTCTGGCCAGAAGCTTCTATACCCTAACGCAGACTGTAGGGGCTTCTTCTCGTCCTCACGCACTGAGGTAGAGGTTCTCCAACTTCCTCTGTTACATATTCCCCACTTCACATATGCCGTGCAGTCAGAAAACCCTTCCTCCACTCTGCCCTCAGTTCTTGCTGCGGTTTCAGCCCATTTCTTTTCATCATATCCTCTGCCTGACAGCTACTGGGTCAACTCTGCTCTGGTTTTTCTTAAAGCAGAGCAAGTGGGGGCACTGGAGAGGGTAAGGGACCTCAGTGACATCGTTACACGCTGCATCTTTCCTGAGAAGTGACAGAGGTGAAAGGGAAGCAGAAAGGTTCATGGTCAGATTGGAAGAAGGAAGTTTCAGTCTTTAGCTTCTCCAGGAGACTTCAAGGAGAGATGTCCCTCCATCCAGGGAAGGCGAAGGGTGACCCTTTTGGGGCTGTTTCTCTTTCCGCATTCTTAGTTTCCCATCTTGGAAGGGTAGGCATGAGGGCCACTGCCCCTGCTCCCTCAGTCCTGACCCTCATCTCCGCTCAGCTTGGCTCAGCCTCTGCTTTTCTGTGTATCTAAAGTGGAACTGGACAGTAAGTAGGCTGTGGGAATGTAGGACAGAGATGGGGCCCATCTCCTTGCCTGAAAACCAAACTTAAGCCCAAACTGAGCAGGGTAACCACATGAGCAAGCACAAGGCAAATGGATGGGGAAAAGAGAAGAAATTGGCATTCTAAGGAGTCCATTTGGACTTTGGCTTCTACCAAAGAGTGGAGAATCAATAGACCTGAAATGGAACCAATCCCTTTAAGTAAGGGGAGGGATGGAAGGTGCTGGAAAACAGTGCCCTCCTCCTTGCCCCCAACAACTTGACCAATAGCTTGAACAGAAGCCAAGGACAGGGTGCTGACCCTTCAGCATTTACTGACATGCCCTCTTTAAATCATGATGTTACCTAGCTCAAACTCAAACCCAGAACCTAGTCACAGCTCCAACCTACACTTCCTGTTCATTAAAAATCTATATTATCCACACACAAAAATACAGATACCAGCATTCTAGATTCTCAGTCTGAGCCTGTCTGCCCTCGCCAGCTTCCTTGCCTCCTTCTCCTATGTGATAGAATTCATTACTTTGTTCAATTCTCCAGTCTAGACCTGCATCTTGAGGCCACACCCCAGCCTACTCACTCCCTGCACCCCTCTCCTCTCGCTTACTGCCCCTTCCAGGCTCTTCTCATCTGGCCCCACCCCTGAGGAGTCCTCCTTCCTCTGTTAACTTCCTCTCTGGCTGACTTAGCTGACAGCACCCCAACCTGGGTCCAGACCCCTGGCACTGGGACAGATCTAGGGATAGGTTATAGCACCCTGCCCTGACCCTGGGATTGGCACCAGCTTCTAGCCAGTACCTGGCAACACTTGTAAGTAACTATCCTGGGAGTGGAGGGTGGAGGTGGGGGGATGGGATGCAGCCAGGGGAGGTACAAAGGAATCTTCAAGGAAAGCCTGACGAGTATGAAAGGAGTTGGGGAGGGTTTGTCCTTGTCACCTGTCTGCTAACTCCTCCCCATCCCTGGTATTCCTGGTGGACCCTGGGCATCTCTGGGGAGAGAGGGTAGGTAGTTGGAAGAGGTCAGTGGGACTGAGGGGCTGAAGGCCTGGCAGGGGACAGAGCAGCTAGCCTTTCAAGAGATACGGCATTGGTGAGGAAAGTCTCCTAGTTTGGTTCTGGGTTTTAGGGTCTCCTCAGGGAAGGAGGATGAAAAGGTCTGTTGCTGCTGTTGCTGTATATTTTGCAACTGGGTCTTGGGCAGGAAGGGGCCCCATGGCCCAGTTAGGAAACTAGCCTTTCCACTTAACTAGATCCCCTTAAGACAGGTCAGTCGGCAGTGATGGGGGCAATTTTTTTCAGAGGGACCTCTGATGCTGCTGACCTTGAAGACAGACCAGATACTCAGGCTTGGTGTGTCCAGGGTGTCAGGAAACCCGTGGTCCCCTATCCTTATGCACATGTCCACCTCACTCTCCAGGTCCTTGCAATGGCCATGAACACTACATCTCCCACAGCACACTCTGCACCAGGTGTCATGTTCATCTCTCTGCTGGCTATCATCCTATTATCAGTGGCGCTGGCTGTGGGGCTCCCTGGCAACAGCTTCGTGGTATGGAGCATCCTGAAAAAGATGCGGAAGCGCTCTGTCACCGCCCTGCTGGTGCTGAACCTGGCCCTGGCAGACTTGGCTGTATTGTTCACTGCTCCCTTTTTCCTCCACTTCCTGGCCCAAGGCACCTGGAGTTTTGGACTGTCTGGCTGCCGCCTGTGCCACTATGTCTGCGGAGTCAGCATGTATGCCAGCGTCCTGCTTATCACCACCATGAGTCTGGACCGTTCGCTGGCGGTGGCCCACCCCTTTGTGTCCCAGAAGCTGCGCACCAAGGCTATTGCCAGGCGGGTGCTGGCAGGCATCTGGGTGTTGTCCTTCTTGCTGGCCACACCTGTCCTTGTGTACCGCAAGGTGATCTTGAGACAGAATAGGAGCTTGGTCTGCTTCCCGAACTACCCCACCGAAGGCCACAGGGCCTTCCATCTCCTCTTCGAGGCCATCACGGGCTTCCTGCTGCCCTTCCTGGCCGTGGTGGCCAGCTACTCGGACATCTGGCGCAGGCTGCAGTCCCGTCGCTTCCGCCGCAGCCGCCGTACCGGCCGCCTGGTGGCGCTCATCATCTTGGCCTTCGCCGCCTTCTGGCTGCCCTACCACGTGGTGAACCTGGCCGAGGCGGCCCGCGCGCTGGCGGGTCGGGCCGTGGGCTCCGGGCCCGCGGGCCGGCGGCTGCTCCTGGCCCGCCACGTGCTCATCGCGCTCGCCTTCCTGAGCAGCAGCGTGAACCCCGTGCTGTACGCGTGCGCCGGCGGCGGCCTGCTGCGCTCGGCCGGCCTGGGCTTCGTCGCCAAGCTGCTGGAGGGCACGGGCTCCGAGGCGTCCAGCACCCGCCGCGGGGGCACCCTGGGCCAGACCGTGAGGGGCGCCGCCGCCTCTCCGGAGCCCGGCCCCGCCGAGAGCCTCACTGCCGCCCCCAGCCCTCATGAGGGAAGCGAACTGAAGTAGGCCTGGTGGAAGGACGCTCGCTTTCCCCCTGCTGGCACGCCCCATGCTGGCCTGACTCAGTTCTGCATCCGGAGGAGGAGAAGGGGCCTGGGGGCGGGGGCGGAGCGGAAGGAGGGGTGGGGGTGGGGTGAGCCAGGGCGGAGTGAGCAAGCGGGTTCCCGCGGCTTTACCATTAAAACCCGTCTGAAATCAGGTGAAGCCGGTGAGTGGGGCTTGCTTGTGTGTGATGGGGGATTGGGATTCTCGTGGGTGCTCTGGCGGGGCCCCTCTCAGGAGCTGAGAGTCACAACCTTGAGTTCCCCGTGATTTACACTTCTGGAAGGGATACGAACACAGGCATAGAAATCCTCCCTCTGGGGCCGGCCCGTGGCTCACTCGGGAGAGTGTGAGGCTGACAACACCAAGTCAAAGGTTAAGATCCCCTTACCGGTCACCTTTTTTGAAAAAAGAAAACAAAAAGAAATCCTCCCCCCGGTGATTGCGAGTTGGGCTTCTGCGGATCATACTAAGAAAAACGCGATCTACAGAGCTTGTCAAGGAAGACCACCCACGGGGGCTTTAGCAGCCTGACTCCGTGACTCAAGGAAACTTCTGAGAAAACAGCTCTGCTGTGTCTCTTCCCTGAAGCCTGTGATATGTATCCTTGTTAGCATGAGTCCAACTTCCAGCCAACAATCTTCCTCCTTGACACAGGAGACGTTCTAGGGGATTGCTTTCCTTCCCTCCATCTCCAAGGAGACCTCACCTGAGAAGCAGGTCATCAGACCTTATGCCCTGGAATCTGCACATCAGCTTCTGCCAGCCCCTCCCTGCCAACCCCCGGCCCCAACACAACCTGGCACAGAGTGAGCTGAGGGCCTTCTGTGGCCATGGTCACCCCTACAAAACAAAGATTCCCCAAAGTGAGAGAAATGAGTCATTATTTCCTGGGTGTGTAAGTGCTGTCTTAGAGAATCTTGGCCCAGACTTGTTCTGACATTTTAGGGAGATGGCAGGGGCAGTGGCAGCAGTAGTGGCAGTAGTGTACTTTTGGGATCTTTCCCATAAAAATAGGAAAGAGCAACTAGGAGAACAAAACCAAAATTCCATGTGCAACATCTGCAACAAACGTAGGGTGTCAAGATTCTCCTGTGGTTCCCAAAATATGAGCAGATGAGAATGAACTATCGATACTTCAAGACCCATTTCGTGTATCAGCATCTGTGCAGAATGGTGCAGAAGGAAGCGAGGGGGCATCTGGTGGACCTGGGAACTGGAGAACCCCCAAATCGTCTACAGGTCCTTACTGGAAAGCATGGTGGGCTGATTTGAGAACAGCAGCTGAAACTGGGAGGGACCTACTAGATTATTTCCCAGGGCTCTCGCCCATGTTACATAGTATGCACATACTATGTTTGTTGAATGAATAAAGATCAAATGACATTTCCCTGGAGAGTCCTTCAAATATTTGTGGGTTGGGGCAGAAAAGAACAAATCCTGTTTTGAGTCATGGCTAAAATTCTTTATGCTTCCAAGGTGTACAAAATACTGGAATCAGTTTGTCTTCCAGACAGAGAGGCCGAGGCAGTCCTCTTCCTGAGCTTGTGAAAAGAATCACGTCCTTACAACACACTCAGGCTCACTGTTTCACACACACTCAGTTTGGCCTGGGAAGAAGCCATCCTGCTGAGGGAAAAGAGAAGGTGATCCCCAGCTACATCAGCAGCTTCTGACATCAACTGGCTCCAGACATCCCAGGGTCTCTTTATTGAGGATCTTAGAGGAGGTTGGGGGTTTCAGCCTAGGGTGGCAGAGGGAGGTCCAGTTCGTATCAAGTCTGTGTTCAGGAAGTAGGTGCAGAGCTGCCCTTTGCCTTTGACCTTGATGACACCCCGGATGTAGCAGGTGTAGCCCAGGGACTGCAGGGCCCGGGCTGTCTCCTCAGTCACCTACAATTGGAGGGGGGTGAAGGAGTATGGGGGTGAAGGAGTATGGGGGTGGCTCTATCCTTATCCCCCTCCCCCCATGCCTCCAATGTGGCTCCTCACTTGGATCTTGCCAAGGACTCCTGTACTCTCCATGCGACTGGCCACATTCACTGTGTTGCCCCAAATGTCATATTGCGGCTTCTGGGCCCCAATCACTCCAGCTACTACTGGTCCGTGGTTCAACCCTGACAAGGGGTGTGGTAAAGAGAGGCCCCAACAGAGGAAACTTTGAGGAGGGAGGGGGAAGAGAAAGCTCAAGGAACTGGGGAGAAGGGCCAGGGGGGTCCTTAGAAGAGAGAGGGATCTCCAGGGCTGGAGGAGTGTGACTTAAGGGAGGGAGTGAGCTATCTTCTCCCCATATCTTCTGGTCCAGCAGCTTCATGTCCCATCCCAGGGAGTGAGTCTGCAGAGGGGTCCAGAGATGAGCTAAAGAGCAGCTAACAGAGGACTTGGAGTGGGGAGAGAGTAGGATGGTCAGGAGGTACCAGACTGCCCCAGCAAGGGAGGACCCTCACCCACACGCAGGCGGAAGTTGTTGAATGAGTGCTTGTTGATGACATCCAGCTTAGACCCCAGGGCCACTGCAAACTCCACCATGGTGCCAAGGTGGCTGCAGCTTCTTTCAGCATCCTGGCAATGGGCCTGCCACCAGGATGGGCCGATGAGGGCACAGCAATGAGTCCCACTATGGGCCCAGCAACGAGAGCCCAGAGGAGGTCTGTAGGTAAGGAGGGTTTGCTCTACCTGTTGTGCGTCCTGTCCAGAGGTGGCATTTAAGCCTGTGGCTGCCATGTAGGTGCTGCCGATGGTTTTGATCTTCTCCACCCCACTGAACTTGGGCTTGGAGAGCAGCTGTACAGAGAGGACTGTGTCCCTAGTGTCTCTTGATCTCTCCCTCCCCTCTCCCAGAAGCCCAGCCCCAGGCCTTTGAAGGCTAAAGGGCAAAGCTGTGGGATGGTTGGGGATGGTGGTGGGAAGGAGAGGGTTGATAATGGGCAACGTTGCTGGCTGGAGGGGGTACAGCTGGAGGATCAGAGGAGGAGTAGTGCTGGGAGAAGAGGGGAGAATTGGCCTCATGGCCAGGAAAACAGAGCGGAAGGAGGGACTGGTGGGAAATTCTAGAATACAGGACATAGGGTTTGGGGAACCTTTGAAGTTGTCACCTCATCAAAATCAGCAATTATTTCATTGAGCAGCCGCAGGCACTCCAGCCCCTCGTGGTTGATGTTAGATTCAGAGTAAAACTCCTTGAAGTCTGGGACTGAGGCGAAGAGGACACAAACACACTCGTAGGACTGGTGGTAGAGGTCCTGGGAGAGCAGGAGGCTGTGGTGAGGGGTGTACTCACATTCTTCCCCTTTCTTTTCTTTCTTTCTGTTTTTTTTTTTTTTTGGTGGCTTTGGTGCCATATGGGGATCTGAAACCTCGACCTTGGTTTTACCAGCACCATGTTCTAACCCGCTGAGCAACCGGCCAGTCCTGGTTCTTCCCCTTTCTGGGTCTGCCCAAGGCACTCGTCCCTGCATCCACACTCCTAGTCCTTCTGTTTAAGAAGGATTAGGAAGGAGGGAGAGGAGTGGGGCCAGGTTAGCCCAGGGATGTGACTCAGGAGTCAAAGGCTTGGTCTCATCGTGATTCCAGGAGAGACAGAGGTTTGGGGTCAGGATCACCTCACAGCAATGTGAAGAGAGTTGCTCCTAGAACTGGGATCATGTCGAAGGGAATTATTTTTATATCCCGTCTATTGCTAAAAAGTGTTAAGTCAACTTACAAAGATAGCTACAATATGGAAGATAAGATAAAGCAACAATAGGAAATAGGGGCAAAGAGAAAATAAGGGTCAGACGATAATCAAGACGGAATCACATCTGAGGTTGGTTCACAAAATGGGTGTCACAAAGTCCTTGTAAATCCTAGATTCCTGTTCTGAGCCTTCTAGCAGCCAATGTGAATAGAGAAATAGGATCAGTTACAAGATTCCCTGTATCTAAAAAAGAAGAAACAAGGAGAGTTGAACTCCTGATCTTGAGAGCAGAAAGCAGTCCAGGAGCATAAGTCTATGAAACAGCCCCTGAGCTGTATCTTCCAACATGCCTCAGTATAAGCCAAGAGCATTTCCATAGCAAAGATGGCCAGGTGGCAGGGGTGCAAATATGCGGGTGACTTTCTGATAGTCTGACTATTGCTAGTTTTCTGAGGATCTACTGCAGCATCATCCAATAGAAATTCCTGCGATGATGGAAATGTTCTATATCTGTGCTGTACAATAGGGTGGCCCCTAGCCACATGCGGCGGTTGAGCACTTGAAATGTGGCTAGTGCAACTGAGGAACTGAACTTTTTAATTAATTAAAATTTAAGTTTTAGGGCTGTCCCCGTGGCTCACTCAGGTGAGTGCGGTGCTGTTAGCGTCGAAGCCGCAGGTTCAGATCCTATATAGGGATGGCTGGTGCGCTCACTGGCTGAGCGTATTGCGGACCACACCCAGCCAAGGGTTGCGATCCCCTTACTGGTCAAAAAAAAAATTTTTTTTTAAGTTTAAATAGCCATGTATGGCTAATGGCTACAATATTGGATAGTGCAAGTCTAGAGAGATGGGTGGACTGTATGAGAGTACTTCATGAAAAAATATTTCATGAAAAAGAGCAGAATTAAAAGATAGTGTGAATCCTTCCATGGACTTTTTGAAGACCCCTGGTATCCTCCAGAAAACTCCCATCGACACTTGACTAAGCTTCTGAAAGGTATAGAGTGGCTGTGAGTTGGAGAAGACACTCCTTCCAAGTAAGAATTTGAAATGCAGAGATTCTGTGCTCACCAAAGACAGCCCGAGACCTTGTGAAAATGGAGCCACCTGACAGGGACGAGGGCTTGGGTGACTGCTCGACCCACTGCAGGGGAGTCCAGAGATGATAGGCCAAGGCCAAGACTTTCATCTGCAATGAGACCCTAAGGCATCTGGGGCTCAGGAGTCAGGGGTCAGGAGTCACCTCATTGCGCCGATTCTGGCCAATGAACTGGGGGGCCACATGCGCAGGGAGCACGTTCTCCAAGAGTAGCCGAGTCAGGTTCTCCATCGTCTCTGTCTCCTCTCGCTCCTGCCTCAGCTTCTTCTTCCACAGGAAGTCCAGGCGGCAGTAATACTCATTCTGGGGAGGGTCACCAGGGGACCACGGGGAGACACAGTGCAGGGGAAGCCCCAGTTCCTGAGTGTTCATCCCCCCACTCCATGATGCCTGACCCCCGCTCCCCACCAGTTAGATATAAGGCTTAAGATGCAACCATCCTTGGAGAGCGACTACCCTTGAAACTAGACTCAAACTAGGGGGTACAGAACTGGCAGCATATTTCTTCTTAAGCATGGGCCTTCCCAGGTTGGGGGTGGGAGGGAGGAAGGGCGGGGAGAACTTGTGGGCACCCCTCTCAGGGAGGGAAGGCCAGCCCTGAAGATAGAGAGAAGAAGTCAGAAACACAGGACCCCAGCCTCAGCATTTGTAAGGAGGCCCTGGAGGGCTGAGCTGGGTGGCTTACCTGCCGAGCCAGGACAAGGAGCGTGAAGAAGAAGATGAAGCAGGAGACAGCTCCCATCAGTTTGGGCTCCTTCAGCACTCCTGGCCTGCAGAGACCATGGATCAGGGTTGCCCTCGCTCTGCCCCTTCCTGATGGCCTCTTCCCGGCCCCCAGTGCCCACGTAGCCCTCAGTCTTTGCCCCGTGAGTGGTTCAGGTCAGTGAGGCGAGGACAGCTCTGCTGTGTCCCATCTCAGCCCCATCCAGGAGGGCTTGGGCACTCTGCCAGCGGCTGTACACACCTGGAGTCCAAGGGGCCCAGATAGAGGTGGGCGATGAGGCAGTCAGACAGCCAGGCGTGGGAGTGCAGGAAGAGGGAGCAGGAGGCCGCCAGCCACAGCAGGAGCAGCAGCAGTTTCAATTCGAAGCTCATGTGCAGAAAGAGGGAGCAGGAGAGGGAGCCCAGCACACAGCAGTGCATGGAGTACTGCAGGGCCAGGCAAGGTGGTCAGGAGTGGGCATGTTCCACAGGCAAGGGTGGGAGAACACCCCATGGTCCCTGTCCTGTCCCTCCCAGGGCCCAGGTCCTATCTAGGAGACAGGGAGTGCCTTGTACACAAACACACACTGGGTGTACTATGTCTGTTCCAATCCACAGGATGGAGGGTTCTTCAACTAAGGAGGTGGGAGAGGGGGTGCCAAGGAAAGGTCTGGAGGAGAAGGACTGTGCAGGAACACTCACTGGGACACTGATGAGAGGCAGGGATCCAGGGAGCTCCCAGGAGAGGTTGAAAGCCATGGAGGATACATTGGGAGCCTGGAAAGGGCAGTCCGATGATGCTGGAAAGAAGAACTGCAGAGGAGATGAGAAGCTGAGGGAGGCAGGCAGCTCCTTGGGCACAAGGGTGGCTGGTGCTGGGTTTTGGCTGACTCGGGGATGAGTCAGGGCCAGATTCTTCCAAAGAGGCAGATTCTGCTATTTCTGGCTGGTGAGGGAGACTGAGCACTAGGGTCCTCGCTGGGGGAGAGGTTGTGGGAGGGGTGCCATGAGTAATAGTCTGCCACGGGTCCACCCTATGAACTCTTGCCAGCTACTTCTCCTCTCTGGGCCTTAGCTTCCTTTTCTGTAACTTGGCTGAGGAACGATTCCTAGGTGCTTTCCTGGGATAGAACTCTTGGAATGATTCTAAGTTCTGAAAAATCAGCCAAGTGAGCTAAGTAATAAATATCTGCCCGCATAGAAAAAAGATAGGAAGGATATTCACCAAAGTATTATTAACAATGATTATGCCCAGATGGTAGACTATGGCTGACTGTAATTGTTTTCTTTATACTTGTACATTTCCAGCATCCTCTGGCCTTAGTCCTGCTGCTCTCCCAAATCCAGGGGTCCCCTTTCAGTCCCTGGCAGGTCCGGCATGACTTGATGGGGAGGGACAGGGGCTCCTCTGCCCTCACCAGGCTGATAACGGCCATGGCAAAGACGAGGAAGATGGTGGTGGTGCTCAGGGCTACTCGCAGTCCAGGTCGTGTGGCCACCAGGTCAGACAGAGCAGGCAGCCAGTGCAGCAACTTGGGGCCTTTCAGGACACACCTCTGTGGAGGGAGCGTGGGCCATGACTTAGTCACACGGGCTGGGCACCTTCTTCAGGCCAGTTCATGGCTGGGGCTTCAGCTCACCCCTTCCACCCTCCAGCCCTCCTTACCGTCAGGTGCTCTGAGAAGCAGACAAAGAGGAGAAGGAGGAAGAGGAGGAAGGTGATGCTGTAGGTGATGGCCAGAGCTGGGGGCCTAAAAGAAGACAAGAGCAAGGCCTTGAAGTGCCAGAATAGGCTCCTTGTGTGCTGTGAGCACGCTGCGTGATCTGGTATGGAGATGGGGGTGGGGGAGGTCCTGGGGAATCCAGATTGGCTGAAATGCTGATGGCATCCAGGCTGACAAAAGACATTGTGTTCTGATGATTTGGGAAAGCTGAAGGGTTGAGGGCAGTGTTGGGGTGGAACAGCAACCAATAAGGTAGGGACAATATTGGAAGTGGGCAGAAGGCTCGCAAGAACGGCTGAGGTTACATCAGACCAATCTCTGGGACTTTAGGCCAAAGCTATTTAACCTGGCTGAGTTCTGAACAGATCCTTATGCCTCCTATCAGTGGACTAGGAATGAAGACCTACCTTCTTTCTTTTATTTTTTGGTGGCTGGCTGGTACAGGGATCAAACCCTGGACCCTGGTGTTATCAGCACCACACTCTAACCAACTGAGCTAACCGGCTGGCCCTGAGGACCTACTTTCTAAGCTCACTCATTTGCTATGAGATTTGGGCTTCTCAATGGGAACAAAACCTTCATGAGGATGTTGTTAGAGCCAAAAGACACAGGCATGTGAAAATGGTGGGGTTATGACCACAGGATGGATGATATCAAGAAGAGCACTGTGATTATCACTGGTTTCCCAGCACACGTGTTTCCTCTGTGGGTAAGTGTCTGAAGCTAAGGAAGGGGTTAATGGAAGAAAATGTGGGTCAAGGATCATGAAGGGCAAGGGGATCAGTACATGAGAGTCAGGGCCTCCCTTGCCTGGGGCTCTCTCACCTGTTTGTCACCAGCATCTGGATGATGAAGTTGGAAAGAAAAACCAGGAAGGTGCAAGCTGTATAGTATTTGAAGGCAGGGAGTGCAGAGAGTCGATACTGGAAGGTAGGGGGTCAGGGGTAGAGATAGTGTACCTTGAAGGTATCAATCCCAGGCAAAGGATGGGTTCCTCAGCCTCACCACCTCACCCTCCAGTTCAGTTCCATGTAGCCACAACCAGTTCTCCAAGGAGCTACCCTCCTTCCTCCCACCACCACCAGGTAACTCAATCGACAGGGTGACTTTCCTTTTGGAGAAAGGCACAAGCCCCTCACCCCCAGATCACAAACTGAGCAGACCTGGGGAGATAAGGTGGAGACACAGGGCCAGACACACACACACGCACGCACGCACGCACGCACGCACGCACGCACGCACGCACACACACACACACACACACACACACACACTGGGCCAAGGAACTAAAGCTGGGCAATCCTTTGATACCCTCCACCCACCTCTTTTTCCAAGTCCTTCTGTCTGAAGTACAGTGTCAGTGGGTTGAAGTCCTTTGACTGCCTCCACTGTCTGGTGGGAGGTTGGGGGTGGTAAGAGAAACAGGCAGAGCAGGGAGAGGGCAGGAGGGGTGATAAGGTGAGTCTTCCCCTCAGGGAAGCCCCTCACTCCCTCCAGACCCTCAGGGGAGCACCTTCCTTCTTCCACCACATGACTTCAGGGCTACAACCCTCCCAGCCCTCTTCGTTATCCGTACTTCTGAGAGTTGAGCTGCTCAATGACCTGGAAGAACTTGGCATCCCCAGTGTCCAGCTCATCATCTAGTCCCCTGGGAGTACGGCTCCTGTGCAGTGAGAGCCAAGTCTGTCACCACAGAGACCCTCAAAAGCATCTGGGCAAAGCAGGAGCAGCCCCCCAGGGAGGATGGAGGTTGGTCACCCAGACAGCCCCACTGTGCCAGATGCTCAGGCCTCCTCACCGGTCCAGGCTCCACTGGGGGCTGAAAGAAGCCATGGCCTTCTCCTGTGGGGAGAACACATTGGGGGCGGTGGGGGGAAGATGATGAGTGTTGCTCCTGCAGTGAGGCAGACCGTGAACTGCATTGCACGTTCTACACACATCCTTGACCTTGACCTGGATCTTTCCCCTGCCTCTGATGACTTCTCTCTCACTCGCTCCACCAAATCCCACCTGCTCTTGAAGGGGAGGTTTAAACCCCACTTCCTCCTTAAAGTTTCCTCCTGACTCTTTAGAGCCAGGGTCTTTAAACCCTTTATTTCCTCATGGTTTCTATCACTTACTGGACAACACTTTGTCTTCTATAGGCCTGAGTGGCTGTTTATTCTGTCTCACTTTCCCTAAAGACTGCCCAAATTCCAAAGGCAAGGACTTTCCCAACAACCTTGAATGCCAAAAATATTCTTGTTGGTTTAAATTGAAGTGACAGTACAGAACATTCTGACTCCTCTCACCTTCTGTGCAGTCAGCCAGGCTGAGCTGAGAGATGATGGGGGCAGATAACAAAGAATGGAGAAGAAAAGGGATGAGAAAGGGAAAAAAATCTGATGACAATCATTCTCTTCTTCACCAAAAGGAATGCACCGTGTATGCAGAGATATGAAAATGAGCAGGCAAATAAGTAACCGCGGATAGAGAGAGCAGGGTTCCGCGGCCACTGTCCAGGACAGGTAGTATGGTGATCATCCCTCCCTGTTCCCTTTGGCTCATGTGAAGGAAGCAAGGTCACAGGGTCACATCACCCCCCAAACAAAAACTTGATGAATGGAAAAAGGTGAGGGAGAGGGAGATATTGAGAGAGAATGGTATGTTCTAAGTATGTGCCCATCTATGCATCCACACCTGGGTCTACCTTTTTTCAAACTACCTCCCTGCCCCTCCCCCCAATGCTTGTAAGTCATCTGAAGGCAGGGAACACATCTTGTTCATTTCTATCTTCTCAAAAACAAGCCTAGTGCCTGCCACATAGCAGGTGGTCGTAAAACATGGAAGAAAAGGATGAAGGTACGCAGCGTGAACACTGCCCCACCACTCCGAAGTTGCACACTGCTTAAGAGTAAGTGGATGGGGGTTCTCAGGACTTCTAACATTTGACTGAGCCCCTGGGATTTCAGGGACCAAAAAGTGAATTTCTGGGCTAGTGAGGTCCTGCCTCAGGCTCACCTCAGAGAAGATGCAAGGTCTCCAGACCCTTGAACAGGGGGTTCCTGCTTCTCCACCCTGAGGCTTCCCAGTCTGCACACCAGTGGAGAGTGGCAGGAGGTCTAACATGGGCTCTGGCAGGCATTCCTACCATGGGAATTGCTCCCAAGGTCATCTCACCATCCCTGGGTTTATAGCAAACCCCACATACTACTCTACCCCCACCCTGGAGGCCTCATCCTGCAGCAGTCAGCCGGGCCTTGGACTCTTCCTTCCTCTTCCTCCTGTGAGCTTAATCCTTCTGACCTCTCCCTTACCCCATGTTGAGGCTTGGAGTTAAGTGATCCCCTGAGGCACTGCTGCCAGTTTCCCTCCTCCCCTCACTCCCCAATGTCAGGGGATTGAAGAAGAGAGTGTGCAGTTGCAGGAATTCAGTTAAACAGAGAATTTCCTGGTGGGATGGGTGTGCAGCACTGGAATCAGAGTCAGGAGGAAGTGGGGTCTATGCCTTTGTGGTGCCAAGGGAAGGGGCTCCCCTGAATTGCTGTGCTTTGAATGTTTCCCCCAAGTTCATGTTGGAATTTAACCCCCAATATGGTGGTGGAAGGTGGGGCCTTTAAGAGGTGATTGGATCTCAAGGATTGTGCCCTTGTGAATGTATTGATACATTCATGGAGTAATGTGTTGATGGTTTAATGGCGGTCATGGGCGTGGATCTGAAGGCTTTATAAGGAGAAGAAGTGAGAAGGTTAGCTCTCAGTCTTGCCGTTCTCGCCATGTGACACCAGGGGACCCTGTAGAGAGTCCCTGCCCAGAACTAGGCCCTCACTAGATGTGCCCCCTGGACTGTGAACTTCCCAGCCTCCAAAACTGTAAGAAATAAATTTCATTTGTTTATAAATTACTCAGTTTCAGGTATTCCATTACAAGCAGCAGAAAACATACTAATACATGAGCGGAGGCAGGGGAGCAATGGGCATGGTGTCTATGGGGAACTTGCATCTTCTTTAAGATAAGCTTGGAGGGCAGTGATCTTTGCTCCTTCTCTGAAAGGAAGGGCAAGGAAGGGCCTGAACCAGTGACTGGGGTGACCACACAGTTCAGGACCTTGGGATGTCACAATTCATCCAGTGACTCACTGGCAATGGGGGCAGGGGAGTCTGAGAGTGGGTCCTAAGGACAATGGGGGTGTGTTTACCTAAGTGCTGGGGCCCACAAGGAAGGTGCACATACCGGGAGAGGGGTGGAGGTGGACACAGGGCTGTCCACGTGGCTCAAGTGGGCAAAAGGCTTGGCTGCACCCCAAGACTCCAGGTAGCGGGTCATCAGCAGTGATGGACGCATCTTGGGGCCCTCAAGAGAGGACAGCAACCCTCCTGCAGTGCCCTTCTCATCCTCCTCGGCCTGGGACATGTGAGGGCCGAGAGTAAGGATCACAGACGCTTCTCCATTCCCCCCTACACTTTAGAGGCTTGCACATCCTCCCCCTGTCCCCCCTGATGCCCCAGACCCAGTAACTCAATCTCTGCATAGGAGAAGAGATTAGATCTGTTGGCTGTGGGGTGGTTTGGTGGGCCAGCACATGGTGTCCATCTAGGCTGGGCTTTTACCCGCGGATCGATGACCAGGTAGGTGGGCTCCCCTAGCTCCCGAAGGTATGGGTCCCGGTGTTCCATGGGTGCATCCTCCACAGCATAAGCCCCTGCCAGCAGGTCCAAGGTAGCCCCTGTGATATGCACTCGTCTGGAAAGAGGGAGCAGTGGGAGTCAGCAGGGAGGGCCTGCAAATATCTTTCAAAGATCATTCATGGAGGTCTGACTTAGAGAAAGCCCCTGGGTTACAAGAGGTGCCTCCCAGCTCCCCTCCCTGCATCCCAGAATCTCCCTGAGCCTCACATGGGATTGTGCTCATCTTAAGAAACTATAAAAAGGGTGGCAGTATGTGCAGAAGCCTGGTTGGCCTTCTGCTGTACCGCCTGGGGCCCCAGGGCTCACCCTGGTACACCGCCCGCCTCCATGTGGTTGGCCAGTGTGACATCATGGGACCAGACATCGTACTGCCACTTCTGCAGTCCGATGACTCCGCAAAGCACATTGCCCGAGTGCACACCCACACGCATGTTGATATCTACGCCAGTGGCTGCCCGCAGTTTCCTGAGCAGAGTGCGTGAGACAGTCTGAGTCCTGCTTTCAGCCCTACCCATGCCACACTTCTTCTCTCAAGTGGGACTTCCACCACCTTGCCTGCCCCCTCCCACATCTATCCTTCTGTATTCCTCCTGCCCGCCCACCTGAGCTGACCTGATGGCCCGACACATGTCCAGCCCCATGCGCACACAGTTGATGGCGTGGTCTGGCAGTGAGAGTGGCAGCCCAGAGACACAGTAGTAACAGTCCCCCAGGATCTTGATCCGCATGCATTCATGCTCCTGGGAGTGTGTGGGGGTGTGTGTAGAGGAACCTGGTTAGAAGCCAGAGGGGTAGGGGGGAGTTGGGAAAAGTGGGGAGCAAGTGTGCTATTCATGAAGAACTTCTGAGGTTGGGAGTGTCTAGGTCAGATCTAAATATTCCCTTAAATTGATATGGGGATGACTAAGGTCTCCCATGCAGATCTCTTTCTCAGAAGGGTTTCCCAAGGCTGGGATGTTTGTGGCTTTCCCCAGTTTTGGCATGTGTAGGGTGTACCTAAATTTGGGCATATGAAAGTAGCCTCAGGATTGAGGGGTTGTGGGGAGGACCTAAGAACTTGTTACTTGGGGGCATCCCTGGGGTCAGAGCAGGTGGCTGGGCTGAGGTTGCACAGGGCAGAATTTTCCCTTGGAAGGGTTTCCCAAGGTCAGAGCATCCGAAAATCTTTCTGGATTTGGTTGTAGTGTCCAGAGACACATGTTGGGGGCTCTAAGCATATTTGGAGGCATTGCAGTTGGGATATTTATAATGATGAGAGGTCTCTCCAGGTTAGAGATGTATGGTGAGCAGCTTTGTGACTGGGAATGTTTGAGAGGTTTTCTACTTCCATTGGAGCATCTGGGAGCTCACATGGGCTCTGAAGTAGGATTGGGATCTTATAGGGTTGGAGTTTCCCATGGAAGGGGCTCCCCAGGATGGGATGTTTCAGGGTCCCTGGGTGGGAAGGGAAGCCCCCTCTGACCTTGGCAATCTGGTCGAACTTGCCAAAAAGCTCGTTGAGCATGAGCACCAGCTCCTTAGGGGAGCACTCGCTGGCCAGCCGTGTGAAGCCCACGATGTCAGCATACAGCACGCTGTGCAGAGCAGACTGTGTCAGTGGGGCTAGGGACTGAGGCCACGGGCCCCTCCTCTCCAGCCATCTTTCGTCATACCTGACTCCCTCGTGCCTCTTGACGTAGAGGCTGTGGAAGTTGTTGGTGCTCTCCGGCCGTGACCCCTGTCCAGCCTGCAGCCGTGCCATGATCTCTGCCTTCATCTCTTGGGCCAGGTAGGCAGGAAGGATGGACAGGAGAAGGTGTTCCTAGAGAAGGTCACTATGAGCACCAGCCCTCCGGCACCCTAAAGCCAGGAGTCCCAGTCCCCCAAACCACCTAGGCACTGCCCCACCCCCAGCAGGTGCTCTCCGGCATACTACCCAGGTCCCCCAGCTACTTATATAGCAGGGCTCCAGCACCTCGTCCTGTTCTGATCACCCTTAGAGACTGAGCTGCCAGCACTGACGCCTGCATTAGAGTGCTTCACTTAATACCATAATGTTTTAAGGTGCTTTCATAAGCTTCGATTTGTTTGAGCCTAGCAACAGTCTTCCGAGGTGTATGCAAAAGAGGAAGTAGACAGTCAAGTGACCTGCCCAAAGCCACTCAGCTTGTGAAGGAGCCCGGTGACATAATCTAAACATCTTCTCTCCGTCGGAGCACTAGTCCCGCCCCTTCTTGCCTACTAGGGCCGGCTCACCTGGTGCTTCTTCTCTGTGTCCAGCCGCCGGCGCGAGTGCAGGGAGCTGAGCGCCTCTCGGAACGTGGCGCGCAGCGCGCGCTCCATCAGCGCCTTGTGGTACGCTCCCGCCACGTTCCCGCACAGGAACACCACCGCGTTTGCTGCCAGCTGTGGGTCAGGGCCGGTCTCAGAGGGCGCCGGACCGGGTGGGGCTGGAGGCGGCTATGTACATAGCTAGAAATGGTCTCGAAGATGGGCTGGGGAGGATCGGGCTCTACAGTTAGGGACCTACGTATTGCGGGACAAGTGGTGCCACACTGTGGGATCCATAGGGGCGTTTCCCCTCCCCCATGCTCCCTTCTCGACTATAGCTGCTGCGTCACCATAGTCTCTTAGGTGTAGAAACCTTTGCGCGTACGTTTCCTCTGCCTGGAACACCACCCCACCATCCCCGACCCCCGACACCACGCCCATCGCATAAACTACTCAAGTTCTGATTTTACATTCTCTGTGAAGTTTCCATCATCCACATCTGTCGCCACCTCCCTAACCCCCGGGCGAACCACGACTCCCTTCCCCGTGGGCCCAGAGCCCTTTTCCGGTATCAGCAGGCACCGCGCTGCTCCGGTGCATCGGGTTCAGAAGGGCACGGTCGGGGTCTAGCTGTGTTTGTATCCTGGCCCAGCACCGCGCTCTGCCTTGGAGTCCCAGATCTGCAAACGCCCAAAGGAACGTCCCAGAGCGCGGCAGAGTCGGCCCTGGGCGCAGCCTGTGCTGCTTGTGTGCTCACCTGCGGCAGCAGCGCGGGCCGTGAATACGGCTGTGGCCCCAGGTACAGACCGAGGACCAGCAGGTGCGAGAGCGAAGAGACGAGCCCCGCGATAGCGGCGTCCCGCATGCCCAAGGGCAGCATGGCATATACGGTGAAGATGACGAAGAGGAAAAAGGACACCTGCGGGCGAGGCGCGGGAAGCTGAAGACCTACGCTGCGCTACTCAGGACGTGGGTGCGGGTTTGAGGCCGCGGCGTTCCCTCCCCTCCTCTCCTGTCGCCCCTCTCACCTGGTCCCAGGCGCTCACCACGCCCGCGGTGAACAGGAAGCCGTGGCCTAGGGCGAGCAGTGCGGCCCACACAAGGCCAGACAAGGGACGCGTCCAGCGCTGCAGTCGCTGCTCGCGGGAAGCCAGGCCCAGCAGCAGAGAGAAGCCGCCCAGCGCGCACAGCACAGTGGTCAGGAAGCTCGCGTCTGAGGCCAGCTCCTTCGGGGAAGGGGTGTGCGAGGCGAGATTGTGATGGGGCGTTTGGGGAGCTCGCCCAAGGCCAGGAGGAACGAACTAGATAGAGGAAGAACGGGCAGCTCCCCAGGCCAGTTCTGAGGGGTCTCAAACCCAAGTACGAAAAGGAGGCGGGGCACCTCGGCTGGTTTGCCATTCACATTTGGTGGAGCCATATGAAATTGCCAGTATCCTACTGTTTTAATCTAGAGTCCACAATCTCGTATAGTCCAGCCAAATATTTCACTTGCCTGCTGCGGTGGCTGCTGAGCCTGGGACATCTACCCAGAAAACCCGGCTCCAACCTATATTTGCTATTTGTGAATCCATGACCTTTCTGAGCCTCAGTTTTCTTATCTGTCAAACGGAAATCATGGCACCCACCTGGGGCCCCGAAGCAAGTGAAGGATCCTAGCTCACAAGAAAGCAGTTAGGAATGAATTTCTCCAAATCTGGCCAATTGCTCGATTCCCCGCCCCGGGGACCCGGCAGCTCGCTTCGGGGATGGCGCGAAGTAGCGCTCGGGCAGCAGGGGGCGCCCGGGACTCGCCGCACCCAGCACCTCCCTTGCCGTCTAGGCTGTGACCTCTCCACCTGTCTCAGCTCCCGGCATGGAAGGTCCATCACTGTCCCCGCCCTTTGTCCCCACCTCTTCCCGGACTTCGGGGTGGACCAACAAGGACTGGCCGCGCCCAGTGATTTTCCCACCTTGCCTCTAAGGAGTGAAAAGAAAACCTGGAGCAGGCTATTTCCAGAAATGAAATTGAAGACCCTCTTGCTCTCAAAACAGAAAGTGGAAATGATTTATTTTAGTGCTAAATGAGAGCAGAATGAAGGGTGACTCCTGGGAGTCTGTGGGTACAACTGCCCCACATCCCTTAAGAGGGAGAGAAAACCAGGAAATGAATTCCCCCGGGGTCTGAGTAGAATTTCCCCTCTGGAAAATTGGAAAATCTGGTGTTGGATTCGTTCTGGAATCCGTAGACCACAGAAGCTCATAAAGTCTGTCAAGGACTGGGAGAGAAATTAGAAGCATCCAGGACTCAGCTACTTCCCTGTGCAGACACAGAGACCATGGCCCAGAAGGGTGGAGTGACTTGCCCAGGGTCACTACAGTTCTTAGCAAGGGTCAACGTTTCTTTCTTGGCTCTCAGCAAAAAACATCGAAAAGAAGACCCCACAAATCCCAACCTCGAAAATGTCCCCTAGGCTGTTGACCCTCCCGCCGCGACCCTGCAGCAGCGACGTGGCCATAGAGGAGGCCCCCGGCACTACAGGCCCTGCTCACCCTGCCACTGGCCCAGGCGACGGCAAGCAGCGCCAGGAGTGCGCAGAGCACGATCACCAGCAGCAGTAGCAGCAGCGGGTACTGCTGGCTCAGGCTGTAGTAGGTCTCGTAGAAGAGGTCTTCGCTGGGGGGCGGCCGGGGGCTGAAGAGGCGGGCCATGGTCTCCCCAACCCCGAGCTCCCGGGGCTGGGGAGGGCCAGGCTCCGGGTTACCTCCTGCAGCCCGGCCAGCCACACGGCCTTTTTTCCTGCTCCAAGCCGCTTACACCCCGTGCCCCCAATTTTGAGGCAACCCAGGCTCCTTCCAGGCACTCCGTGCGGCCTCCCAGCCCGCTCCCAGCTGGTAGGGAGGGGACTCCCCAATTCTTCCCCCCTCGTCCCTCAAACCAGACTGTGGAGGTGTCCAAGCAAAAGCCTTATCGCCAGAAGGACAAGACTTGAGGTTGGTGAAGAGGAGCCCCGGGTTCCTCCTTTTCCCCTGAACTCACTGCCCGCGACGCTGCCGCAGCTGAGTGAGCTGAGCCCGGCAGGGAGCCAGGGGGACAGGCGCTTCCCTCCCGGCGCCGCTGGCCCCCTCCCACTTCCCCGACGGGACAGCCCGGCCCCTTCCCGTGCCAGAGCCGAACTCCCCTGGCCTCCTCCCCCACTCAGATTGTTTCTCCTAACACCATCGCCTCCCCACATCAGCCCCCTCAAGGAAGGGGAATGTGGACTGTGGAAGAGACGCCAGGGCATGGGGGTGGGCTGCATGGGAAGTGTCAAAATGGGGGTGGAATGTTTGGATGTGGGGAGACCGAGGGAGGGCTAAAGCCTGGCCAGAAGGTAGGGAAGAGTGTGGGTCCCAGTGCCAGATGGAGACTGGGATCTAGGTCAGAACTGGGGGCCTCACTTCCCTTGCCTCCCCACCTGGCTGGCAGCTGCTGTGGCCGGTCTGAATTGTCCATGCTCCCGCTGTCTCCAGCTCGATGGCAGGTGACACTTCTATGTGTAGCTGTGGAGCCATGACTTTCCACTCCCGGACCCCAGCTGAGAATCAGAAGGGCTCCCACACCCAGGAAGCAATGTGTGAGTGTGTGGTGGAGGGAGGGATGGTATGCGGGTTGACCTCAGAGAGTGGGCACCGTACAGGGCAATAGAAGGGCTGAGCTTTGTGAATTCCCACGGAGATCTCCCCGCTTCCCAGGGCCCCACAGCATCTAGCCTCAGAGTTTAGGCCTAGGTTGGGGTGGCCCTCCCGGGCCCTAGAGGAAGCACTCCACCCTGAGATCAGAGTGGTCTGGGGAGCCAGGACTCCAGGATTCCTTCCTGCCACCGGCTGGGCCCTGACCTTGTGTGCCACCTTGTTGCCCGCTCCCAGATCCCAGTGTCCCTGCTTCCTGCCTTGGTGGAGTTGCAGTGCCTCCCCCTCCTTCACTGTCAGCTCCCAGCCCCCCATCCCTGTCCCTTGCCCTTGGCTGAGCCTCAGACTCCTGGGCGGACTTTGGTTAACATTCCATCATGTTTATTAACTTCTGGGGGGCAGATCACAGTCAGTTTGGGTGCAGGCTGGACTGCCCTCTAAGAAAGTCAGGAGCCAAAAAGGGTAGTGCTTTGCCCCAACCCCTGGAGGCAGCTTAGAAGGTGCTTTAATTCCCACTATGATTATACTGGCCCTGGGGCCCACTCCAGGCTTCAGGTTCTTGCCTTCTTTCTTTTGAACCTACTGGTGGGAGGCTCTGCCAGCCCCTACCCATGCCTGAAGTTGAAAGCCTCTGCGTGGGCCAGGCAGTTCTCTGCTGCGTAGTCAAGTAGTTGTTATTTCCAATTTGCACCCCAGCGCAGTTGTGTAAGGTAACAGATGGAGGCCCTTTAAGAGAAATAGTGATGGCGGGAGGGTTTAGTAGTCAGAAAGGCAAAGTTAGCAGGCAAAGCGGGGGCAGAGAAGCAACGACACCCCGTGTTCACCTGGGGGAAATGCAATTATGGGGTTTCCGCCAGCCAGTGGCTTGTCAGGGGTGTCCTTTGCCTTCCCGTATAGGCTGACTCTCTAGAATTGGGTTTGCAGAAGCTCAAGAGGGGTGAAAACTGACATTTGAGACCCTACTTTTTTTCTTGCTGGGAGGCCCTCTGGACTGCCATAGTAACAACAGAATTTATGGGGCTCACAGAGTTGGTGCCAGGGAAAGTTAGAAGACCCAGGGACAAATTAGGCTTTGTTGTGTGACCTCAGTAGGATCCTCTCCCAGTGGGTGTCAGTTTCTTTATTTATGAAATGAGAAGCTTGGGTTAAATCATCTCTAACCCTTTCTCTCCTCCCCCAACAAGGTACCCTGGATCTATATATAGGTCTTGAGGAAGAAGCTGGTGGAAGAATTGAACAAGGGAAAGAAAGAGATGGAGAGTGGATACCTGTTGTTGGATTTGATCCTGGGGCCCTGGAGGACCAGATTGTGCCACATCTCTCAGCCTCCTGCAAACAACACAGGGCTCTCAAGCCTCTGGAGCTTGGTTCTCCACAGCATACCCCCACAACCCCAAGTTTTCCCTGGCAAGGGGACAGGATTCACAGGAATCCTACTGCATCCTCTAATCCTGCCAATATCTTACCTGATTCCCTTGGGGTCCGAGACCTGCAGTCCCAGTCAAGGTGGGGCCGGGCATCTGGTTTCTGAAAGGTAAGTTCTCTGGAGTCTGGGGAGGTCGGGCCACTGAATCTGAAGATGTCCCTGCTGTGCTGGCAGGGTGAACTTGCTCTTCCTGAGCCCTGCTCCTCTCAGTATGACTTGTGCATTTTTCAAGAAAAGAGCTGAGGGATCCCTCCAGATTCAGGTTGTTCAGTCTCTCAGAAATCATGGAAGCACTGGCTTCTGTGGTTCCCTCAAAGCCATCCACTTCTGTCCTTCCTTGGCCTGGCTCTGGGGTAGACAATCTCCTGTTGCTGCTCCTGTGCTCAGACAGAAACTTCTTCACCTGCAGGGACAGGAGGAGCTTGCTAGGCATGAGTTGGGTGAGCTAGAATAAACTCGAGAGAGTGGTCTGTGGGAGTAGTCCCCTTGTCCATCCTCTGTTGCCTGGGAATTCAGGGCTGGGATGGAGGGGGTAGGGATGAGGGTCAAGGCATAAAGAATGGTGGTCAGTGGGGAGTCAGTGAATGGCCAGGGAGCCATGTTGTGCCATCCCTGACCAGTTGCCAGGTTGGGGTGGTGGGATGGTGTTGAGTGCTCACCATGGACACAGCAGCATCTATCTTGCCCTTCATCAGATTGAAGACTTCATCGGTTTTTGGTTGGCATTCTGGAGGGACAGCAGAGTGGGTCACAGATGAACTGAACCTCTTTCCCTGGGAAAAGCCCTCTGCTAACAAATCCAAGCCTACCCCAGCTGCCAGCTAAATACCAGCTCACCTTGGAAGGAGGGCCTGTCCCTGGGCTCATAGCTCCAGCAGCACTGCATTAACTCCTTCAGATCTTCCAAGCCAGGGGTCTCAGGGCTGGACTGAGGCAGCTCTGTCAGTGGGGGCCGTATCTGCTTCTCACACACTGCTTTACACACCAGTGATGTGTGGGCCATTGCTGGGGTGAGGGTGAGGGGTGAGGAGAGAAGGCATTCAGGGTATAAGGGGACACTGCTCCATCACGGAAAGGGGTAGGGAGTGTAATCCAAGGGGGAGGTGAGCAGGGAGAAGGGCACTCTGAGGAAGGGGAAGGCTTGGGGGCTTTTGGGACAAGGGCATCTGGGGTTAGGGATCACATAGTCTGCCTAGAGTCTTACGCTCAGCTTCTCTTCCAGCTAGCACTGCCCACATTAGGATCCCGAAGCTGCAGGAGACACAAAGCTGAGGCCTGGCCCAACCACTGGCAAGGCTCCTCTCCCATATGCCATCCCCTAGAAGGGCTCAGAGAGGTGTAGAAATTTGGGATGTGTGTTTTCAGTGGGTAACTTACCTGTAGACATCACTGGCCATGGAGGCCTTTCGGTTTACATCAGCAAATAGTTCTGGGGCCAAGTAGGCCAGAGTACCCCTTGGCTCTCTGGACCCTAGACCTGACCGTGAGCCTCCCTGAAAAGTGGACAGGCCAAAATCTGCCAGCTGCAAAGGAAGGGAAGAAGGAGGAGATAGGGGACAACGGAAGGGGCCAGGCAACCTCTGGAATCCCACCTCTCCAATACACACACAAGGTGCAGGTCCTGCTTTGTAAATGGGGGTGTGGAGGGTCAGACGAAAGACAGAAGCAGTGGGACCCTTGGATGTGAGATCTAAGTTCCCTTTGGGTGGGGCTGGGTCAATGTCTGAGTCTCTTGGGCTATGTCAGCCATGGCTATTTGGAGGGTCTGGAGAGCTGGGTCTGTGGAACTGATCTGGATTAGTCAGGGCCTCTGTCACTTGGTATGGCAGGGGCTAAAACTCCTGGCTGGGCAATGACCCCTGGGCAGCCCTGTGTCCAGAAGGAGAGGCCGAGGGTATTCAATAGACAGGGCTGCAGTCCTTTGTCCAGTGGGCGGGGCTGGAGCAGCTCTGGGGCAGGGCTATGCCCGAGGCTGGGCTGGGGTGTGCATGGGCTGACCTTGGCATGCAACTCTGAGTCCAGCAGGACGTTGGAGGGCTTGAGGTCCCGGTGCAGAAGCACTGGGTTCTGGCTGTGCAGGTAACGCATCCCGAGCACCACCTCCTGCAATAGGCGGCAGAGGAGGGGCCAGGGCCGAGGGCACTGAGGCTGTAGCAGCCCCACCAGGGACCCATTTTCCATGAATTGAGTCACCAGAGCTGGCCCGGACACGTACTCCCATTCCAGGTTCTCGGTGACCCCCAGCAGGAGCAGCACGTACTGGCTACGCAGACTTGCCATGGCCTTCACCTCCCTGGATATCGACTTCCTACCCTCCAGGAGAGAGCCAGAGTCGCGCCCAGGTCCTGGAAGAGCCCTCCCTTCCCCATTCAGGCCCCGGAGCTCAGCGGCTCGGCCTCCTTGGTCAGACTCCCGGCCGGCCCGCAGCTGGGGTCACTCACGAGTTCACGATCTTGACCGCCACATCATGGCCCCACTTCCTATGTCGCGCCCGGAACACGGAGCCGAACCCGCCTTCGGCGACGAACTTCGGGTTCTCCAATTCCTCGAGGGGCACCAGGGAGGCTGGGGCACCCCTGGGCCTGAAAGAGGGGTCTTGCCTACTAGCCGGACATGCCCCGAGTCCGCGCTGCTGCCCCCGATCCCCGTGGCTCGGCAGCGGCGGTGCAATCCCCAGCCTCCCCGCAGGGGCCCCGTCCCTGGGCCTTGGCACTGGGCGCAAAGGCATCCTCTGAGCGTGTCCGCGGGGCGCCCTGTGTGTGAATGTCGGAAGCTGCGGATCAACGTCCCACTCCCCGCTCACCATAACTTGACGCAAGACATCGGGTTGGAAGGCGAGAGGGGCTTCTAGAAGTTGCAGGGCGTACGGGTGGAACGACTGGGGCTGGAGTTCTCGGCGGAGGTGGGCAAGGGATGTGGAGAGGGGTCGATCTCTAGACCAAGGCAGGGGTTCCGCTTCCCAGGTCATTCCCCGTAAAACGAAAGGCCGAGCAACTTCCTTCCCTTACAGGCGCCACTACGTCCCGCCTCTGAGGTGGGGCAGAACGAAAGCTAGCGCTTCCTTCTTCTGATCAGTGTTTTCTGTGCACCTGCTGCGTGCCGCTGCCAGGTTAGGGGTAGCTGGGCATTGAGAGTACCACGGAGAAGTCCTCACCTTCCAGGAACCTACAATCAGGCCACGCCTACAGCCGGTGTCTCTCCCTTTTCCCACAGGATTCCCAGCTGGGGGGCGGGGAGGGGGGGAGATGGTGCTTAGGAGGGTTTTACGGTCCTAAGGCTCTGCTCCCCCACAGTTGCCCTAAGATCATAGCTGACACTTCTTTAAAGCTTAGATGTGCCAGGTTCACAGACTAGCTTATCTAATTCTCACATCAACCCTAAAACGAAAGGTACTGCTTTTATTACCTTTTTATGGGTGAGGAAACTAAGGCACTGATGGTTTAAATACCTTGCCCCAGCCTGGCTCTGAACCATCAAGTTATTCTATTTGCACATAGACTTCAGGGCTGCACCACTCACCTGGTGGTGTAGGTAGCTGGGGAAGGTGGGAATCATCGAACAGTGTAGAGAGTCCCTACCTGTATTCTTGCCCAGTCCCTGATAGTTGCTCTTGCTGAGGTGAGCCCCTGACATTGGACTGGTCTGCCCTATAAACAGAAGTTCCTGGAGCTGGCAGGCCCAAGACCCACTCCTAAGGCATTGTGGTCAAGCAAGATGTATTGGCCCAGCCAGAAGGTTGCTGACATGGTGGTGAACACTGCCATGGAAATACCTCAGAGCTTCCCTGCCCTCTCCCTTGCTCCCTCGCATGGCAGATCTTCCATGTAAATACCCTGATCAATTCATGTTCCTAACTTGTATATGCTCTGGCCTTTCAGAACTCAGGAGCTTGAGGAGCCTTAAGGATTTAGTGTGGGCAGAAGGTGTCTATATTTTACCTCCCCAAGGCCTGGCTATGGCTGGAGGTTGTGGGAACCAGATAGGGCCAGCCCTAGGCCCTCAGTCCATTGTGCGGAGACTCAACCCTTTGGGTCATGGGTCAGCTCCCACTAATGCTCATTCTGTCCAGTGGTCCATGGGTTCTGCTGGTTGGAGCAGAAGTGACCATCAGTAAACTGTGGTTTTTAGAACAACTGGGGACTCTTAAGATCCACACACTGGATTCTGATGGAGTTAGCACATGCTATTTTAAGCTATTTAAGAATTCTTAGACTGTAGGTTTTTTAAAAGCCAGTACATGGTAAGTGCCCAATAAATGTTTGTTGAATTGAATGAATAAATGAACAACCAAAAATGTTGAGGCTTCCTTAACACACTGATCACTCCACTGGAGCTCCATACTCATTGGGAGGAAAGAGGAGATTAGGCTCCTTTATGGTCTGGGGACTCTCACCTGCACAGGTGACAAAATATATCTGAAGGAGGCTTTAGTATAGGGAGAGAGGGTATCTCACAGAACCCAAGAAAGCAAGAAGTGTAGCAGGTTCTCAGAAAAAATCTAGAATCAGGTGCTGAGAGCCATCAGAAAGGGCAGCCACTCCCTTCGTGATTCTCTTTAGGGAGAAGACCCTGAGCTCGATACCTCCACTTGAGTGGAGCAGGCAAAAAGGAGATGGAAAGGTGTTTAAGACCTTTTTATGGCTGGGTTTCTTCAGCTTAGGACAATACCCTGAGAATTGGGGAAAAGCTACTATGAAGCATGGGGTTGGAGATGGTGTCAGGACCTATTCTATTTTTTGACTCAGAATAAACTGAGCCCCTTTAAAAGAAGGAGGGACAAAGAGAAGAGCCTGGAGTGAGTGCGCAAGACCAGTGGCTACCAGCTAAGGGGGAGGGCGATGGGCCGAGACAGAGTGATTCCTGGATTCAGGAACTCTGGCCTTTCCTAAATCCTGTTGCCCCTGACCCCAGTTCGCCCAGGCTTTTGGAGTCTATTTGGGTGTCTGTCATCCCATCAGTTCTCTGTTCCTTGTTGTCTCTGATTACCTGCAGCCCAACCCCAGTGACAGCTCTGGCTCCTTATCCCTGGTTATTGAGGGGGGTGCGGGGTGTGGGGTGTGTGTGTGGGGTAAGTGTGGTCTCTCTTCCTGCACATTTTAGTCCTAATTCTCATCTGTTGTTGATTAAGAGATTCCAATTATAGACCAAATGGTATCAATTGAGGTGACAGTAAAAAGAATTATGGAGAATTTTCATTTTTCTTAGTGTTTGAATTTTTTTACATTGAGTATGTATTACTTTTATTAACAGTTGAATAGGAGGGAAGATCATGATGTATGCAAAGATTTAGTTATAAGGATATTCACTGAAGGATGTTGTTCATAATAGGGAAAAAATGGAACCCTAAAAAGCCAATAATAGTAAAGAGATAAAACAAATTATGCCGTGGAAGGCTATGCAGTCATTAAGATGACATGGTAGGCCTTTATTTATTAATATGAAGGTGTTTAATCATATATCAAGTGAGGGAAAAAGCAGGTTATAAAACAATGTGTATCATATAATCACATTTTTTTGTTTTAAAAATCCTCTTCCAGTAGTAGGACAGATTTGATATTCTCGAAAGCCTCCGATAGCAGAACACCCAAATGCTGTATAAAGCACAACAAACATATGTACTTATGTTAGGTAACAGATTTTAATTTTTTTTTTTTTTTAAAGATGACTGGTAAGGGGATCTTAACCCTTGACTTGGTGTTGTCAGCACCACACTCTCCCAAGTGGGCCATGGGCCGGCCCCATAGGTTTTAATTTTATAGCAGTTTTAAGTTTACAGAAAAATTGAGCAGAAAATACAGACAGTTCACAGACCCCCTCCCACACAGTTTCTCCTTTTTTGCTTGTTTGTTTTTGGGGGTTTTCTTTTTTGGCTGCTGGTTGGTGCAGTTTTCTCCTATTTTTAACATCTTACTTTATTTATTTATTTTTAAAAGATGACCGGTAAGGGGATCTCAACCCTTGGCTTGGTGTGGTCAGCACCACGCTCAGCCAGTGGGCCAACCGGCCATCCCTATATAGGATCCGAACCCGTGGCCTTGGTGTTATCAGCACCGCACTCTCCCGAGTGAGCCACTGGCCGGCCCTAACGTCTAACTTTAGTGTGGTACATTTGTTACACTTATGAGCCAATATTGACACATTATTATCAACTTAATTTTACATTCGGGTTTACTCTTTGTGTTGTACAGTTCTATGGATTTTGCCAAATGAATAACGTCATGTATTCACCATTACAGTATCATACGGAATAGTTTTGCTGCCCTAAAGATCCTCTGTGTTCCTTCTATTCATGTTCCCTCTCTTCCTCCTATCTTGAAACCCTGGCAATCACTGACCTTTTTTTTCTTTTTTCATTACCTCAAATGAAATGTATCATTTATTTGTGTTGGAAATATTCAAAATCTTCTCTTCTAGCTAGTTGAGCGTATACAATAAATTGTGATTAATTAAAGTCACTCTGCATTGCTATAGAGCACTAGGTCTTATTCCTCCTATCTAGATATGCTATTGTATCCTTACCCAACCTCTCATTATCTCCCCTCACCCCCACTTCCCAGCCTCTGGTAATCATTCCACTCTCTACTTCTATGCAATCAATTAGCTTCCACATGTGAGTGAGAGCATGTGGTATTTCTCTTTCTCCTCCTGGCTTACTTTACTTTGCATAATGTCCTCCTCCAAGTTCATCCATGTCACCTCAGATGACAGGGTTTCATTTTCATCACTGAATAGTATTCCATTGTGTATATGTACCACATTTTCTTTATTCATTCACCTGTTGATGGACACATAGGTTGATTCCATATCTTGGCTACTGTGAATAGTGCTGCAATAAACATGGGAGTGGAAATATCTTTTCAATATACTAATTTCCTCTTCTTTGGATGTATACCCAGTAGTGGGATTACTGGACCATATTGTAGTCTATTTTTAATTTTTTGGTGAGCCTCCGTACTGTTTTCCATAATGGCTACACTAATTTACATTTCCAACAATAGCATGTGAGAGTTCCCTTTTCTCTGAATCCTTGTCAGCATTTGTTATTTTCTGTCTTTTTGATAATAGTCATTCTAACTGGCGTAAAGCCATATCTCGTGGTTTTGAATTGCCTTTACCTGATAATTAATGATGCTGAGCATTTTTTCATATACTTGTTGGCCGTTTGTATGTCTTCTTTTTGGGAAATGTCTATTCAGATCATTTGCCCATTTTTAATGGGATTATTTGTTTATTTGCTATTGAGTTGAGTTCTTTGTATATTTTGAATATAATAGCTTGCATGATGCATAGTTTGCAGATATTTTCCCCCATTCTTCAGGTTGTTTCTTCACTCTATTGATTGTTTTCTTTGCTGTGCAGAATTCTTTTAGTTTCATATAATCCCCTTTGTCTATTTTTGCTTTTGTTGCCTGTGCTTTTGAGGTCTTCCCCATAAAGTCTTTGCCCAGACCAATGTCCTGAAGCATTTCCTCTATGTTTTCGTCTAGTAGTTTCATAATTTCAGATCTTACATTGAAGTCTTTAATCTATTTGGGTTGATTTTTGTATATGATGAGAGAGAGGGGCCTAGTTTTTTTTCCTGCATTTGGATACCTGATTTTACCAGCACTTTTCATTGAAGAAACTGTCCTTTCCCCAGAGTATGTTCTTGGAGCTTTTGTTAAGAATCAATTGACTGTAGATATGTGGATTTATTTCTGGGTTCTCTACGCTGTTCCATTGGTCCATGTATCTGTTTTTATGCCAGTACCATGCCATTTTGATTGCTATAGATTTGTAGTATATTTTGAAGTCAAGTAGTGTGATGCCTCCAGCTTTGTTCTTTTTGCTCAGGATTGCTTTGACTATTTGGGTCTTTTTTGGTTCCATATGAATTTTAGGATTGTTTTTTCTATTTCTATAGAAAAGGTCATTGGTATTTCAATAGGGATTGCATTAAATCTGTAGATTGCTTTTAGTAGTATGTTCATTTTAACAATATGAGTTCTTCCAGTCCATGAACATGGAATGTCTTTCCATTTCTTGTGTATTTTTCAATTTCTCTCAGCAGTGATTTATAGTTTTCCTTGTACAGATCTTTTACCTCCTTGATTAAATTTATTTCTAAATATTTTTCGTAGCTATTGTAAATAGATTTGCTTTCTTGATATCTTCTTCAGCTTGCTCATTATTGCTGTATAGAAATGCTACTGAATATTGTATGTTAATTTTGCATCCTGCAACTTTACTGAATTTGTTTATCAGTTCTAAGAGGTTTTTGATGGGGCTTTTAGGGTTTTCTATTTACAAGATCATGTCAGCTGCAAACAGGGACAATTTGACTTCCTCCTTTCCAGTTGGGATGCCCTTTCTTTCTTTCTCTTGCCTAATTGCTCTGGCTAGGACAATAAATATATTTTAAAATTTATTAGTGAGTTCCCAAGAAAATAAAGGTAATCCTCCAAGAGCATCTCCCAGCAAAATAAAACAATACATAACAAAAAGGAAACCTGTCTAGGCTGTAGCACTAGATATTAAAATTAATAAAAATGTTAGTTTCCATGTTAGACTTGCTCACATGGATCTGTGGATGGAATTTTTAATTTCCTTTTGATCAAGTAAACCATAAAATTTAAGTGGCTCCAGATTATTAATGTCCTCTGGAGTTCAGCAGAAGCAAGTCAAATCCTCCTTGGAGGAAAGCATCTTCATTCAGGCTGCTGGATTAAGTTCAGCCAAACATAAGCTCACAAAAATATTGACTAATATATAAAGATTCAAACTGCCATGAAGAAGAATCAGCAGGAACAATAATCAACAGGTTTAAATTTTTAAGGACTTCAGAGTTTGGAATAATTAGATAAAAAATCTAAAGAAACTATTGTAAAATGTTTAAATAAATAAAAGATGGAATAGAAAAACTGATCAAAACAAACAAACAAACAAAACTGCTCAAGAATAAGAGATTATCATAAATGCCCCAATAGATTTAGGACAAAAGTAGAATAACAAGAAATAAAAAAAGTATGTAATCATTAAAATTGCAATTCTTGGGATCCAATCAAGATGGCGGAATAGACGGTCCCCAGAGTCTCTCTCTCCCACAAATCAACAAAATTTACAATTATAAAAATGTAACATCAGCCAAGCCAGGGCTGCTGGAGCTCAGGGGAAGAGGAGAGACCTATGAAGTTCGTGAAGGCGGGAGAAACTACGATGGGACCGGCCCGTGGCTCACTCGGGAGAGTGTAGTGCTGATAACACCAAGGCCACGGGTTCGGATCCCATATAGGGATGACCAGTTAGCTCACTGGGTGAGCTTGGTGCTGACAACACCAAGTCAAGGGTTAAGATCCCCTTACCAGTCATCTTTAAAAAAAAAAAAAAAATAGAAACTACGATGAGAGAAAGAAAAAGCTGCTCTGAGTGTTTTGAGCTGTGGCTGCTTTAAGGCTGGAGCTGATGAGTGTATGGAGCAGGAGCCGACAGAATCCCCAACCATGCCCTTCAGATGGAGTTACTTGGAGCCAGCAAGAGAGAAGAGGGCCTTGGCGGCCCCCAGGACAGGAAGACCACTAATAGGGTTCACATGGACCCACACAGGAGCGAGGAGCCAGAACAACTGAAAAAAGGGAGCCACTCAGAGGCTGGTGAGTCATCGCAAGGGACTGGCACAGGGCCCATCCCATGGGAAGTGTTTGCAGCACGGGCATTGGGGGAGAGAGGCCCACCAGGGGAACACTGGGACACAGCAAGGACAGCCGACCTGCCCCCCAATCAGTGTAGGACAACTCAGAGGAGACTGGTCAGGAATGCAGAATTGCATGGGGTGCAGTTAGATGAAAAAACTCAGACCCAGATCAGAGATTCTACAGAACACAGATCCACTGGGTCTCTGGAGAGCCGGAAGTGCCTATAAGGTCAACCATTAAACCCTGAGCTGCACAAAATGCCTTTCCTAGGGAAACAGCAGCAAAGTAGCAATTTAAACAACCACACAGCTCAAGTACTGGTTCCCACAGGAAGTTCCCCGTGTTAGAAGCAAAGCACAAAAAATTAGTTCTGGCCCAGGCACACCACCAGCACCTTGGGGCCTGCCTGGGAACTGGAGGCTTGGTTTGGGGACCGGACTCCACTCCTACTTCCAGACAAACTGCACCAGTGCCTTGGGGTCAGCCTAGGGACCTGAAGCATGGAGAAGTGGACTGGACCCCCCTCCCACAACCAAGCCCACCACACCAGCACTTTGGGGCCTGCCCAGGGACCTGAGGCAAGGAGAAGGGGACCAGACCTCTCTCCCACAACCAGGCACACTGAGCCAGCACCTTGGGGCTCACCCAGGGATCTGGGGTATGGAGTTGGGGACCAGACCACGCTCCCACAACCAGGCACAACATGCCAGCACCTCAGAGGCCACCCAGGGACCCAGGGTATGGAGAAGGGGACCAGACCTCTCTCCCACAATCAGGCACACCAAGCCAGCACCTTGGGTCCCACCCAGTGAACTGAGGTATGGAACCAGGAACTAGACCCTCCTCCCACAACAAGGCACACCATGCCAGTACCTCGGGGCCCACCCAGGGACCTGAGGCAAGGAGAAGGGTACTGGACCTCTCTCTCACAACCAGGGACACCATGCCAGTACCTCGGGGCCCGCCTGGCCCAGAGGCATGCAGAAGGGGACTGGACCCTCCTCCCACACCAGGCACAAAATGCCAGCACCTCGGGGCCCGCCCAGGGACCCAGGACATGGAGAATGGTCTGGACCCCTCTCCCACAACCAGGCACATGCCGCCAGTGCCTTGGGGCCTGCCCAGCAACCAGAGGCATGGAGAAGGGGACCAAACACACCCCACAACCAGGCATACTGCCAGTGCCAAGGAGCATGCCAAAAACAGCATCTCCATGTGGGTGGCCCACCACAGCCACCACAATAACCATGGCTGCTGCAAAAGTGGCAGATGCCACAGCCACCATGCAGATGGTCCGCCAACCACTGGAGGGCATTCACACAAGAAGAGTCACCAGCAGAGACAAAGAAAATAAGAGGATGTCTCCACAAAACCCATTTCAGAGTGACAAAAGCATCTGCTCTATGATAATATTGGGGGACCTGATCACACCTCTCAGCACTGGACAGATCATCTAGGCAACAAGTTAACAGAGTAACCATTATTCTTTCAGAAGGAGAGAAGAAATCTAGGGCAATTGGGGGGGGGACGGGGAGGGAATGGGGGAAGGGGAGAGGTTGGACAAGGGGCATAAAGAATAATTACCATTTGTAACAATATATATGCTAGTAATATTGATTTAATCAACATATCTCAATGTTCAACCCCCAAAATATGTATAATCGATTTTGATTCAATAAATAAAATAAATTTAAAAAATAAATAAAAATAAAATTGCAATTCTTGATTAAACAGAAAATGCTGCAGAAGAGAGAATTTGTATATTGAAAGATGGATCTGAAGCAGTTCTGGAGAATGCAGCAGAGACAAGCATATAGAAAGGTTAAGAAACAAAGAATGAGGAGGTCTAACTTATGTCAAATTGGAACCCCATGAGGAGAGAAGAGAAAAAAATGGGAGCAAGGCAATATTTAAAGAGAAAATGACTGACAATTTTCAAGAGCTGAGGAAAGACAATACTCCACAAATATAGGAAGCACAACATATGCCAAGAAGGGTAAATATAAAAAAATCTATATCTAGATATATCTCAGTGAAACTGCAGAACAATGAAGACAAAGAAACAATCTCAAAGGCTAGAGAGAAAGCATACAACATCTGCAAAAAAGCAGCAACTAAGGGCTGGCCCGTGGCTCACTTGGGAGAGTGTGGTGCTGCTAACACCAAGGCCACGGGTTCGGATCCTATATAGGGATGGCTGGTTAGCTTACTTCGGAGAGTGTGGTGCTGACAACACCAAGTCAAGGGTTAAGATCCCCTTACTGGTCATCTTTTAGGGAAAAAAAAAAAAAAAAAAAAAGCAGCAACTAAACTGGTAGCACACTTCTCAATAGCCACAGTGGAACCCAAAAGACATTGAATGATTCAAAGTGCTCAAAGATAGGAAGACAATCTGTAGACATAGAATTGTATACCCAGAAAAAAAAATTTATTTCTAAAACAAGGTAAAAAAAAGATGTTCTCAAAATAAATGAAAACTGAATTTACCATCAACAGACTCTTCCCTAAAGAAATTTCTAATGGATGTGAATCAAGAAGATAAAGAAAAATTATCCCAGAAGGAATATGCAAGATGCAAGAAAGAGCAGCAGTTTCTCAATAAGTTTAATCATGAATCCAATTAGCATCATATCAGACACATAGAAATGAGAGGGGATGGCTCACTAATTTGAAAAAGGATCTGCTACTAAAGAAAAAAAAAAAAAAGAAAAAGAAAAAGAAAGAAAAAAAAAAAAAAGAAAAGAAAAAAAAGATCTGCTACCAGCAATTCTACTTCTGCATGTACACCTAAAATAATTGAAAGCAGGTATTCAAACAAATATTTGTATACCAACATTCATAGCAGCATTATTCACAATAGCGAAAGGTGGAACAACCCAAATATCCATTAATGGGTGAATGGATACCCAAAATGTGGTATATACATACAATGGAATATTACCCAGCCTTCAAAAATATTTTCAGCCTTAATAAAATTCTTACACATGCTATAACATGGATGAACCTTGAGGACGCTTATGCTAAGTGAAATAAGCCACAGTCACCAAAAGACAAATATTGTACGAGGTACCTAGAATAGTCAAATTCATAGAGACAGAAAGTAGAATGGTGGTTTCCAGGGGCTGGGGAAGGAGGGAATGGAGAGTTACTTTTTAATGTGTATAGTATTTTAGTTTGGGAAGACGAAAAAGTTCTAGAGATTGGTGGTGGTGATGGTTTTGCAACAATGCAATGTACTTAATGCCACTGAATTGTACACTTAAAATGGTTAAAACAATAAATTTCATGTTATGTGTATTTTGTCACAAAAAATAATCTGCTAAAAATATGATTCTATGTATTGGAAAGGGCAAAAAGCATACAC
Organism: Cynocephalus volans; assembly: GCF_027409185.1. Taxonomy (NCBI): domain Eukaryota; kingdom Metazoa; phylum Chordata; class Mammalia; order Dermoptera; family Cynocephalidae; genus Cynocephalus; species Cynocephalus volans. The sequence continues at coordinate 109,831,129 of NC_084462.1, forward strand.
ACACACATAGTACTCTTAGGTGATTTTTATTTTCTTGTATTTTATATTCTTATTTTTATCTGTATTTTCTGATTTTCCTAAAACGAATTCATGAAATGAATATGGTAATACTACATTTCAGCTTCTCCTTTTCCCTCAGGACATTGCCCAGAGATGTAGCAAATTCTCTCTCCCACCTGCCACTACCCTAACCTGGAAATCTACTCTGTGTGACTCCCTCCTGGTTTCTTGCAACTGTAAATAGGCCTGCTGGCATCACCTTTGATACTTGATTGAAGCATCAGCTCTTGGAGTTCCAATATGATGAGTAAGATTTTGACAGACATAAACCTGAGAGAGAGAGTTCGGACAGGCCGAGTGGCCTTTCTTTTTCTGTTTTTGCTCCCAGGCATCAGCATCATCAACAATGATAAAAGCTGGTCTTTTTCACACTTGATAGTTCACAAAGCACTTTCACAGTAAATCCTCACAATCCTGTGTGTTCTGACTTATTGTGCTGGTTTTGCAGATGAAGAAATAAAATGTCCTCATTTTCTGTCTGGATGTGAACAATGAACATAGAGTGATAGGATCCCTTTTTTCCGGTGGCAGTGCAGGTCCCTCCCTCTGGTGCGAAGTTGCTCCAGCTCATAGGGAACCCTTATCTCTGCTCCTAGCTGCTGAAAAACAAACCCTCACCAGAGGGGGAAAGGGCACAACTATGGGCAAATAAACTGTCACTTTGGGGGATGGGACTGTACTCAACTCGAGAAAAGTCACAAAATAGACCCAAGAGTTTGCTCAGAGAAGAGTTATAGGGAAAACTTTGAAAGGGGTGCCATCCTCCATGGCCCTGCTTTTCCCTGCCCTTGGGGTTCTCTCCTTTTGAGACCCCAACCAGTGCCCAGGGCATGCTCTTCTTTAGGATTCCAAGCAGGTCAAAAGCACGCTTTTACTTGCTTATTCTTAGGGAACCTGAGAGATTGATGCTTTCACAAAGAACCATGCTGCCGCTAGCTCACCTGTCCTATCTATGGTCACCTGTCCCAGCAAATGGAATCCCTGCTCCTCATCTGTTCCTCACAAAGGACATTTCGGAGTTGTGTCCCAGAGTGTCCCATTGCCAGAACCTGAGTTGCCTGTCTGCACCCTCAAGGAAAGGGAGGCTGGGAAAGGGAACTTCTTTTGATTCTGCATTAGCATGGTGGGATTAAAAAGATTTTGAGCAGCTATAAATGATGTGCTAGACACATACAACCATAATGTGCTTTCTATCAGTGCAGAGCCCTTCTCTCTTTACTATGTCTAGTTAATATTGAAGATGTAATTTCTGTGGTCTCTTGGCCCCTCTCATCCCAGTGGAGCAGGCCACTGCTTTAAATTGCTTCCCCAGCCAGGTGTCCTACTTTTTCTTTTCTTTTTTTAAAAAAATTAATTATTATTAATTTTTTTTACATTCTAAGATGTTGCTGTGGAGCAGTTGGGGTGCAGGAGGAGAGAGGAAGGGGGAGGGGGATAGGGTGGGAGGATGAGGAAGTGGGGGGAGGTGGTTGAGGCCCGTGGCACCCCCGGGGGCTTCCAGTGGCAGCTCAATTGTGGCTGGGCTGGATGCAGACATGGGGGGGATGTGGCTGAGGCCCTCAGCTCCCCCCCCCAGCTTGGGAGCCCGGGGCACTTCTGGCAGCAGCCTGGTGGTCTTTGCTGGGCTGGGTGCAGATGTCAGGGGGGCATGGCTGATGCCCTCAGCCTTCTTCCCACTTTCTCCCCCTCTGCTACTTGGGAGCCCAGGGGGCTTCCAGTCCTTCTAGGTTTTATAGATGTTCTTTGGTGGTATTAGACCTTTACTGATTAATATCAAAAATTTTTCTCTGATATGTGGGTTTTTTGTTTTTTCTTTCAGTTCTGTGTTGGATTATTAGCTACCCCCACGACTTAAACTCTGCACTGGAACTAATTTGTTGTCCTTTTGGTACTTTGAAAATGGGGGAACTTCCTGTGGGGATCAGCACTTGAGCTCTGTGGTTGAGTTAAATTGCTGCTTTGATGCTGATTCTTGGGGAAGGCTTTTTGTGAAGCTCAGGTTTTAATGGTTGACCTTGTAGGCACTTCTGGGTCTTGTGAGGACTGGTACAGATGGGTTGTGTGAAACTCTGGTCTGGGACTGAGTCTTTTCAGCAAATTGCACTCCTGTAGTTCTATATTCCTGACCAGTCTCCACTGAGTGGTCCTGTGCTGACTGGAGGGCAGATCAGCTGTTTATGCTGTGCCCCAATGGTCCCCTGGTGGGCTCATCTCCTCCACTGCCTGCACTGTAAACACTTCCCATAGGACGGGCCATGTGCTGTTCCCTTGCAGTGACTCACCAGCCTCTGAGTGGCTCCTTTTTTCAGTTGTCTGTGGCCCCTCACTCCTATGTGTGTCCACAGGAATCCTGTTAGCGGTCTTGCTGCCCTGGGGGCCACCATAGCCCTGTTCTCCCCTGCAGCCTCCAAAAAACTTCATACAAAGGGCACAGCAGTGGTTTTTGCCAGTTCTTGCTCCGTGTGCTCACCAAGGCCAGCCTTAAAGTGTCTGGGGCTCAAAACAGTCAGAGTGATCCTTTCTTTCTCTCATCGCAGCTTCTCCCACCTTCATAAATTCTGTAGGTCTCTCCTGTTCCCCTGGGTTCTAGCGGCCCCAGCTTGGCAGTTGCTTTTTAATAGTTGTAAATTGGTTGATTGTGGGAGAGTGATGCTGGGGACCGTGTGTACTAGTCAGGGTTCTCCAGAGAGACAGAATAAATAGGCTATGTTACAAGTATATGAGAGGATTTATTAGGGGAATTAGCTCACACGACTGTGAAGAAAAGTCCCACAATAGGCCGTCTATAACCTGGATGCCAGTAGCGTGGCTCAGTCCAAGTCCAAAGGCCCCAAAACCAGGGAAGCTGATGGCGTCCTTGGTGTAAGTCCTGGAACCCAAAAGCTGAAGAGTCTCTAGCTCTGATGTCCACAGACAGGAGAGAAGAGTGTATCCCAGAGAGAGCTTCACCTCTTTCCTCTGTCTTTTGTTCTCTCTGGACCACCAGTGGATTGGATGGTTCCCACCCACACTGAGGGTGGGTCTTTCCCACCCAGTCCACTCAGACTCTCATACTAATCTTTGCTGGAAACACCCTCACGGACAATCCTAAAAAGATAGCTTTACCAGGTTTCTCAGCATTCCTTCATCTAACCAAGTTGACACCTAGAATTAACCTACACACCGTCTATTCTGCCATCTTGACCAGAAGTCTTTTTCTTTACAGGTATAAAGAGGATAGCCTAATAGTCAGGGGTAGAAATTCTGGAGTCAGGCTACCTGGGATTGAATTCTACTCTGTCAATTACTTACTGTTTGACCATTAGCAACTTACTCAACCTCTCTGAGTTTGGTTAATTATTTGGATTGTGTTTTTGTGAGGATAAAATGAAATAAGGCATAAAAGAACACAGCACATTTCTGGGAATACAGCACATGCTCAATAAGTGATACACATTATCACAATAAGCATTATTAGTTTCCAATTTGAGGAACACTTCTAGTTCACAGTTTATTTGTAGAGCAGAGAAAACTGATTTAACTACTGTTCAGTGAAATAGCTGGCTCTTCCTTCTCCTGATGAATTCGCAGCCCCACCCTTTCCTCCCAGAGCCCTTTCAGTGATCACTGCTCAGGTAGTCTCTCTCCTCTCTCCCAGAAAACTGTCCTGAGGGAGAATTGAAATCAGGGTGTCCCTGCCTGTGGTCTTGAGTAGAGGGCTTCAATCCGGGGCCTCTGGCTTCTCTGATGAAAGGCAGTTTATGTTTGTTGTCTGGGGCAAAGGCATTCCACAAGGTTTTATAAAAAGGTCGTATTGTTGACCCAAGGATGGGCTCCAGGCTTGAGGCAGCCACTTTGGGTGCCATCAGCCACAGTCCTCAGCCTGCCTCTGATTGAAACTGCAGCTGTGGTGGGTGGTCCTATGACCCTGCCAGCATGGCATGTATGAGGCCTTGTGTCTGCTTTTCTCTCTCAGCTGACAGTGTGGGGAGAGGAGAGTTAATTCTCTGAGGGCAAAACTCAACCAATAGAGGACAGGCTTCCCACCCATCCTCCTGTCCTTTCTGAGGTGCAGTCAACAGTTCTTCAGAGGGTCTGTGGCTGCACTGAGCTCCACATCAGTAGCTGGACCAACATGTACCTTTTCATTGGCATTTTCTCTTTCCCTGACTCACATTTTCTGTTCCCTCCTCCTGATCCCTGGGACCACTCCTCAGGAAGTCTCAAATCCAGCTCTCCAGCACAGCACTCTTTTGAGGGAACACAATCCCAGACACACCCTTTGCCCTGTTTCCTCCTCATTGTTTCTCTTTTGAATATCTTTGTGACTAGGATCCCTATCTAGAAGGAAAGAGGAAGGAGGAGAAAGGAAGGGAACAGAAATGCATCTAACACACATGGGGCCTACTTGTGTACTGGCACCTAGGATGTGCTAAGGACTCTGTCATCTGTCATCTCTTTTGAATTTTAGCAACAATAAAAAATAATATGTGAGGCAGATTATTATTACTCCGTTTTATGGATAAAGAAACTGAGGAAGCCCTGAGAGGTTAAGTAATGAACCCAAGGTCACACAATGACATTGTGATAGAGCAGGGTTTTAAACACAGATCTATGCTCTTTCAGCTACCTTCCTTTTTGGGTGAGGCCCTTTGATAGAATCTGATAGAATCAATCAAGTAAGGCTTAGTTTTTGTAATTACATATTTTAAAATCTTTATTGAAGTAGAGCTGACATTGAATAAACTACACGGGGCTGGCCCATTAGCTCACTTGGTAGAGCATGGTGCTGATAGCACCAAGGTTAAGCGTTCAGATCTCCCGTGCTGGCCAGCCACCAAAAAACCCCCAAACAAATAAACAATAAATTGCACATATTTCTTTCTTTTTTTCTTTTTTCTTTTTTTTAAAGATTACCAGTAAGGGGATCTTAACCTTTGACTTGGTGTTGTCAGAGCACCACACTCTCCCAAGTGAGCTAACTGGCCATCCCTATATAGGGATCTAAACCCGTGGCCTTGGTGTTATCAGCACCACCGTCTCCCAAGTGAGCCATGGACAGGTCCTTAAATTTTAAGTTGAGTGCCATTCTGAATAGCACGATGAAATCTTTCACTGTGTGTGAAGCTGTGAAAGGGGAAACCACACCTTCTCCCCTGATATGTAGGAGGACAGCTTGTTGGTGGGAAGATTGTGAGAGAATGTCCAGATCTCAGGTAAGGTAAAAAGGAGTTTCTGGGGAAGGGGTTGAGAAAACAAGAAGTTACACCAAGAGAATAGGGGTCTACAAGGTGGAAGGAGCAAGGTGAGGGTAAGGGGATGGGCTTGTTCCAGCGGAGAAGTAGGGATGGAGTAGAGAAGAAGATAGCAGACTGCAATGATGGTGGATTCCCTGGGTGGAGGGAGAATGTTAATAGGAGGTGGAATGGAGGAATAGCCTTGCTTCCTTTCTTCCTTTAACAAATACTTACTAAGCACATTCAAAGTGCAAGGCACTCTCATGCATTAGGGAAAGACAAAGATGAATCAGATGTGGACACTGCCCTTAGAAGTTTACATTCTGAGGGGTGACATGATTTTGTTTTAAAGATGTAACATCTTTTGCCTGATTAGTTTTTAAGTTCCCTTTCTATGTAGTAATCCACATCATGTGAATTTTTGTGGGAGTCTACCTTTCTTTAAGGAAGCCAAGAGGCCAGATATTTCCTTACTCTACTCAGCCTGGCAGACCTTGCATGGAAATGGTACCTTGGTTCCTCCTTGGGACTTGAATCATGAGAAAATGATGCGGGGGTGCATGGACAGCTTTGAATCAATTAATTGCAGCATCTAGCAGTGATGGGGCACTGGCCAGTGTCTGATGGTAGCTATAGTAACATCCTAACCAGACTGTTCTTGAACATAACCTTGGCTATGGTATCTGCAGTGTAGTTTCTTCATTTCAAAGCCTAGTCCTCCCATCTTTCCTTTTATTCTGTCAGCTGACTCTCAGATGTAACCAAGATTCCTGATTTTTTGAATAGCAGATAATAACTGTAGTGGATTGAATTATGTCCCCCTAAAACTCCCTAAAGCTTGATTGTTTCCTCCAAGTTTTATTTATTAGAAATTTAGCCTCCATGTCACTATTAAGAGGGTGGGAAATCCTATTATGGTAATTGAAAGGTGGAGCCTTGAAGAGGTGATTGGATTGTAGGATCATGCAGTAGGGAATGGATTAAAAATGGTGGTCAAGGGCATGGTTCTGAGGGCTTTAAAAGAGGAGAGTTTCTCTTTCTCTCTCTGCTTCCACGATCTTGTAATGTGAGGCCCCTGTGTCATTGTCACCACCACCAGATGGACTTTGGACTTCCCAGCCTCAGAAACTGTAAGCAATAGGGCCAGCCCGTGGCTCACTCGGGAGAGTATGGTGCTGTTAGCACTAGGGCCACGGGTTCGGATCCCATATAGGGATGGCCGGTTGGCTCACTGGGTGAGCGTGGTGCTGACAACTCCAAGCCAAGGGTTGAGATCCCCTTACCGGTCATCTTTTAAAGAAAAAAAAAAAAAAAAACGAAAAAAGAAACTGTAAGCAATACATGTAATTTTTCTTTATAAATCACCCAGTTTCAGGTATTCTATTGTAGCAACACAAAATGGACTAATACAATAACTTAAACTACTTTAAGCATAAATGGGAATTTATAGAACATAGACAGAGGTATAGCAGTTAGGGGTCGTTGAGATGAATTTAATAAAGGAACCATTTACAAAGTTGTGGGCAGGTATAAGAGAAACTAACAATGACTGGTGAAGCACCTGAAGTCAAGCAACATCAGGAAATCTTTCCACCCCCAAGCGGAGGGTGAACAACACTGTTAGGAACTAAGGCAGTTCTTGGTAATTCAGCTCATGAATTAATACTATTAAAACCAATTAGCTAAAATCTCTAATGTCTGTGTGTTAGTCCAAGTTTCAGAGGAAAAGAATTTAATTGGCTCAGCTTTGGTCAGCTGTCCACTCTATATCCAGTCAGCTCCAGCCAGGGTCATGTAGCAGAGGCGAGGAATAGACGAGGATAAACACATTCCTACAACACTTTCTCCTTGACTGATGAACATGCACATCTTCCTATGCTTATACTTCCAAAACCCTCCCAGGTGGTAGTAGAGAGAGAAGAATCACAGGCCTAAGAAAGGGCCTGTGTGAACCTAAGTGAGGACCCAGAGTGGTAGATAGGTTCGTATGCACCAAAACTTCAGGGAATATGTGAGGTATTTGGAATTGGATATGGGGTGCATACTGGGAAAAAGGAAATGAGACTTTTTTTCACATTCCAGCAAGACAAACTAGATTAGATTCTGAGGGACGAGTTAGCAGTTCCTATAGAACAATTTAAATGTGATGAGGAATGTAGGATTTTAGGATCAGATTTTTGATTCTAATTGCATTGGATACCTAAAGGTGGAAGAATAAAAATTTTAGAACACAGAATATTCACCTCAAAGCCCAGAAAATAAATAAATAAATAAAGCACTGTTGCATGCATCCTTCTCTCAGCAGATGTCAGACATAAACTGAATTCGGAAACTGATCTTGCAAGTTGTTGAACTGCAGATAAGTTTACAGACTGACCAAGTTTCTGCAGTGAAAGTAAAAATAATGATCTGGAAAAAGATCAGCATCTTGATAATCCAAATATGGCTATAAAAAAAGAATGATAAGTTTTGGGAAAACCCAAACCCAAAATATTTGATATATTTTTCACTGTGTCCATCTTGCAGTGGAGAGAGTCTGCTTTGCTATTCCCACTTGCTGTACTTCAGCTCCTTAGGCTCATTCTCTGACTAGGAAGAAACAAAGGGTGAGAAGCGAAAACATCAAAGTAAATCAGAATGCAGGAATTTTCTAAGGCAAAATCAGGGGAATTCTATGTGAAATTTAATGTATGTGATCATAAATTTAATTAGATCATATATTTTATACAAAAAGATGAACATAATTTTAGATTGGACCAAATTAATTGCAATAATGATGTCTTAGTCCATTTTCTGTCCCTTATAACAGAATACTGCATAAATACTGCACAATCTATAAAGAAACAAAATTTATTTCTCACAGTGTTGGAGGCTGGGAAGTCTGAAGTTGAGGGGATGCATCTGGTGAGGGCCTTGTTTTTGGTGGGGACTCTCTGCAGAGCCCTGAGGCAGTGCAGGGTATTACATGGAGAGAGGGATAACATGCTCTCTTCCTCTCTTCATAAAGCCACCAGTCTACTCCCATGACAACCCATGAATCCATTAACTCACTAATCCATGAATGGATGAATCCATTCATGAGGGCAGAGGCCCCACGGTCCAATCATTTTCTAACAGCCGCACCTCTCAACACTGCCACATCAAGGATTTAAGCTTCAACATGAGCTTTGGAGGGGAGAAATATTCAAATCATAGCAAATGGTCTACAATGTATATTGCAAATGCTTTGCCCACAAAAAAAGCCCTACATCTGTCATTTTAAATGTCTCGATGGTCTTGCTCTTTGCCTGATGATTCAGGGGAAGCATAGTCATTGCTGACACTAAGACCTGAGAGAAAAGTGTCCCTGGTCACAGAGTGAGGACTCCAAATAGTTGCCATAGACAACAACACAGACAGCATCCCTAAAATAGGATAACAAAGAATATCATAGAGCTGTTTTGTTTTAACCATGAAAAGAACTTGTTTTGATCTGTGTAATAAATAATGAGAATAATCACATAGTAAGTCAAGAATATCCCCTATTAGAGGAAAGAGATAACATGGGTAATTGAAATCTACAGATAATTCCCAAATCCCATTTCTCTAGTTTGCAGAGGCAAACTCCAACAGCCTTTCTTCCCATCTTCCTTAATAATAAAACCTGGCATTTTTAGTAGACTTGTGTTCACTTGGAATAAACACATGTCCTAGCCTTTCTTGCAGCTACATGTATGGCCATGTGACAACCAGATTCTGGCCAATTGGAAGTAAAGATAAGTGGTGTGAGGAGGGAGAGGGTGTGCCATTCTTCTGCTCTTCTTCTTGCTGGTGTAAATATGGATGTGATGCTACACGGCCCTCTTCCTTACAGCGGAAGGCTAAGGATAGTCCAGAAGCGAGGTAGTTAGAGCTTGAGATCCTGATGGTCATGGAGCTGCCATACTAGGACTGAGTGCCTACCTGCAGAGCCTTTACATGAGAGAGAAATGGTCTTCCGCCTCATTTAAGCCATTAATATTTCAGGTTTTTTTTTTTTTTTTTTTAAAGATGACCGGTAAGGGGATCTCAACCCTTGGCTTGGTGTTGTCAGCACCACACTCAGCTAGTGAGCCAACTGGCCATCCCTATATAGGATCCGAACCCATGGCCTTGGTGTTATCAGCACCACCTCTCCCGAGTAAGCCACGGGCCGGCCCAATTATTTCAGGTTTTTATGTCATTGAACAGCCAAGTCTAATTCTAATGGATGCATCTAGTTATTTAAACACCATCTTTTACCAACTCTTCAATCAGTCAGCAACTACCTTCTATCCTTTTTATCCCAGAGCCCAGCATGGTGTATGGCATGTAACAGATGCCCAATGAATGTGAGAGACTGAATATACAAGTGGATAATGGCTATACCATCTATAAAAATAGAACTCCGACCCACAACCTGCAGGAATTAGCCCAGAATACCAACCTACTATCTTCAGTGACCAACCCAGGAAGCCAGGCTAATACCTATAAAGCAGACTTGTAGGAAGTTAGACCACTATCTCTAGCAACCAGCCCAGGAAGCCAAACAATAATCCCTGTAACAATCTGTTCCAAACAGCCAGGACTTGATTACTAACTGACAGCTTCCCTAATTTTTGTCCCTTCCAGCTCAGGACCAAACAGACACAGGCAAATAAACATCCCTACCCAATCACAGAGGATGCCCCACTTCTAGTTAGCCCACCTACAGCTTCTCCAGGCCAACAGTGTCCTATCAGAGCACAGCTGAAGTCTTCCCTTTTTAATCTTTCCCACTCCTCTTCCTTTGATTCTGTGCCAACATGCAAGTGATGGTGGCTGACTTCCTTGCTATAGCATGCTCTGAATAGTCTTTGCCTGTTCTCATTTGGTTGGTCTTCATTTGTTTCCACAAATGTTTTTTAAGTAGATCACAAATAAAAAGTAAAGGAATTTAGTAGATAAATAAGACAAAGTTCTCCTTAGAGAATTTACATTCAAGTGGGGTATACAGACATTAAGCAAGTACTTACACAGTTATCTTATTACAATTGGGATGTGTGTTATGAATGATATGAGAATGCTATGAGACTGTAACTGAGATCTAGAGATGAGTAGAAGTTAGTCAGGCAAGAAGGGTTGTGTGGGAAGAGAGACCCAGACAGGAGGAACAATATCTGCAAAGTACTGGAAGCAGGAAGGACTTGGTATATAACAGGAATTGAAAACGTCCAGCACCATGAAGAGACTGTGCCTTGAACCCTGCTGACTAGTCCCCAGAACCACTTTGGTTCCCATCCTTCCTGAAGCCTCAGGCTCCTTTTCTTTTAGTTCTATGAGCTCTCCTTTCAATGTATTCCTTTTCTGCTTAAGTTATATGAAGTCAGTTTCTGTTGCTTCCAAGCAAATATCTCTTATTGATACATTTCTTTTGTTACATCTCCTGAATTATTAGTTATTTTTAAGCTGTCTTATTATTATAAAGCTTTTCACGTATTTACGTCTTATCTCCCAATTAAATAGAATGTACTTTGAAGGAGCCACTGAGTTTGGGGGTGACTTTTTATACAGCATTTGCTCAGGCTTGAAGTCCAGGATCCAGGTGATGAGGTCTGGCCTCTTGAGTCTGACTTGGTACCACAATGAGATGGGACTTGAGGGTCTTGCAGGGAGGGGATGAGAAGGGGAGAGATGTGTATTGTTATGACCGGAGGGGTTTTCCAAAGATGGTTGTGTGTACGATGTGTTTATCCCATTCTACATGCTCTTCTTACAGTGTATCTGTTATTACTTCCATCTTGAGGTGAGGGTCTCTTTTCTTGCCCCTGATTCTGGCCAGGAGCTTGTGACTGCCCTGACCAATGGAGTACACTTATGTGAATTTCAAGGCTAGGTCATAAAAAGGATGTACCTTCTGCTTGGATCTTTTCTCTCTGTCTCTGTCTCTGTCTCTCGATGCTTGCCATGTTGCAAGGAAGCCCAAGCCTTGTGGGACAGTCACGTGTATGTGGTACAGGTCTAGCTAAACTCTCAGCCAACAGTCCACATCAATGGCTAGACATGATGATTTTAGCTCCCAGCCTTTGAGTTCTCCACCAGACATTGCAGAGCAGATAGAAGGCTTTCTCACTGTACCCTGTCTGAATTTCTTACTCATAGAAACCATGAGAGATAATTAATGATCATTGTGGTTTGAAGCCACAAAGTTTTGGGAGTGATTTGTTGTGCAGTAATAGATAACAAATACCTTATATGATAACTTGGAATGTTTATTTGTGTTTAAAATTTTTCAACTGAGACACTTGAAGGCTATTAGCTTCAATTCTGGAGAAACAAAGACATATTGCAATTTCTGGAATTTATTGTGAAATAGGACTTTTATGAATCTTGTCAATCTCATCCTCAGCTTTCAGATTTTTTTTTCAAGAAATTTATACATCTGTTGCTTCATGTGAAGAAAATTTTCAAAATTAAAATTAATATTCAGTCATAAAAAGGAATGAAGTACTGATACGTACTACAACATGGATGAACTTTGGAAACATTATGTAAGTGAAAGAAGCCAGACACAAAAAGCCACATATTGTATGATTCTATTTATATGAAATTTCCAGAATAGGTGGACTCGCAGAGACAGAAAGTGGCTGGCCAGTTAGCTCATTTAGTTAGAGTGCAGCCTTATAACACCAAGAACATGGATTTGGATCCCCATATTGACCAGCTGCCAAAAAAGAAAAAAAAAAAAAAAAAAAAAAAGAAAGAAAGAAAGAAATTGTGGATCATAGAGACAGAAAATAGGTAAGTGTTTCCAGAGGTTGAGGGAAAGGGAGAATGTACAGTGACTACTAATAGGCATGGGGTTTCTTTTGGGGATGATAAAAATGACCAAGAATTAGTTATACTCATAGTGATAGTCATGCAACGTTGTGAATATATCACCAAACTGTACACTTAAAAGAGTAAATTTTATGGTATGTAAATGATATCTCAATAAAAAATTAAAATCATTAAAAACTTTTCTTTGATTAACTAAGAGTGAGCTAGATCAACAAATCTGTCTACACCATCTGTTGAAGGAAGATGCATATGTGAAGATCAATTTTGACAAAGCTACTGACAAATTTGCAAAAGTTGACTCAAAACAGAAATTGTAATATTGTTCATTCCTGTGATAGACCAATATGAGATGTTTTTCCTTTTTAAAAAACAAAGTGTGTTAATATAATTGCAACTATTAACCCATTACTTGTTTCCTTTCTTGTACTGTAATATTACAGATATATGTATGGTATTATTATACATATGAGGTCAATATAAGAAAGTTTTTACTCTCTACATGTCTTTTCTGCCCATTGTTATTATATTTCATGTCATGATTAATACCGAAAACATTTTTTTCTTTTTTTTTTTTTTTTTTTTTTTTTTTGTCTTTTTCGTGACCGGCACTCAGCCAGTGAGTGCACCGGCCATTCCTATATAGGATCCGAACCCGCGGCGGGAGCGTCGCCGCGCTGCTAGCGCAGCACACTACCGAGTGCGCCACAGGCTCGGCCGAAAACATTTTTTCTTATAGAGAAGGCTTTAAAAATGATAAGCTCTAGTTGTCAAATATGTAAGGTATGCCACTGGTGTTAGATATTGTTATTGAGAGTTTGTCAGAAAAAAAATCAGTCTAAACTGGGATGGCAACAAAGGGAATGGAAAGGAAGTATATACATACTGCCGGAGTAAAACTGGTAGGTCTCTACCTATCAATTATGGGGCAATAAGAGAAAGATGTCAAGGACGAAATATATTTTCAGCCTGATAAAAAGTGGCAATTCTTGGGGGCATGGCTTATATGTACCCAATGCCTAGAACTGCCTCTGAATATAGAGGTTTCTTTTTCTATTTTTTTGTTTTGTGGCTGGCCGGTATGGGGACCCAGACCCTTGACCTTGGTGTTATAACATTGTGCTCTCCCCAACTGAGCTAACCGGCTCAGTTTCTTAAAACCCTAAAGGTTTCTTAATACATATCTTTTCTTTGAATGAGTGATCTTGTGTAGGATACTTGCCTCACATACTCTCCATCCATCTTTTTATTCCAGCTATTGCTATGGCAACCATTTGCCGCTGTCCCTTGACAGTACCTGGTCCCAGCTACAGCCCCTGTCTTTTGACTTTTGCCCACGGGCTTCTTTGCTGCAGCCTTGTGGCACACCGGCTATGCGGATACTTGTGTAAACCTGCAAGAGTGAGCTAATTTACACTTACAAGGCAACTTTCGACATGGTGGATGGGAGCCAGAGGGTAAATACTCCCCTGTTTTGTCTCTTCAATCACATTTTGTATGGCTTCACAGAAGTGGGATGATGTTCCCATCGCTCAGAGTGGTGACTGGTTCAACATCACACCATTGGGGGCCGGCCCGTGGCTCACTCGGGAGAGTGCGGTGCTGATAACACCAAGGCCCGGGGTTCGGGTCCCATATACGGATGGCCGGTTCGCTCACTGGCTGAGCGTGGTGCTGACAACACCAAGTCAAGGGTTAAGATCCCCTTACCGGTCATCTTTAAAAAAAAAAAAAAAAAAAAAATCACACCATTGGATGGCCTTTCCCTCTTTCCCAGTTTCATTCTTTCCAGTCTTCCACTTCTGGCTTTTGTGATTACTTTCCACTATAAACTACCTGCATCTTGTCAGGCTCTACTTTTTCAGGGAGCCAAACCTAAAACAGATTCCTATGTAAAATGTGGTGTAGTAAATTAGCACCGGACAAGGACCCTGGTTTCCAGATCTAACTCTGTTACTAACCTGATTTGTGAAAAGTCATTTTACTTTACCAGCCGAAAAGGTGGGCGCTTTGATCACCATTTTCGGATGCATGTGTACTTACAGGAGATCTCCAAGCCATTTGTTAACTGAGAAAAATAAAAAAACAAGTAAAATGCTTGTAGCTAGAATGCATATGGCTTGTGCATCAAGAGTATGTGTGTGTACATATATGTTAGTAAATGCATGTTAGTAATAAAATGGTGGGTTATCATGGTTTGCTACATATTTTTGTATGGCTTAAATCGTTTACAAGAATGCATCTTGTGTGACTAAAAAAAAAAAAAAATCAATTTCAAAGGTTGTTGCATCATTCTTGTTAAAGTGCAGAGCAAGAGGCAAAGCGGGCCACAAACCAAGGTAAGAAAGCAGAGCTGAGCTCAGGTGTGCGCTAGAGGGCAGCGGAGCTAAGACCAAGGCAAGGTGGCACGAGAAACCGAGAAACTAGGGAGGAAGGGCGGTGGGTCTTTGTGGTCGCTAGGGGGCAGGAGTGTAGGGCAACCTAAACCTGCAGCTTCCCGCTCTTCCCAAGCCTCCAATGCCAGGCAGGATATTTCAGAAGTCATATGTTCCATCCCTCTGCCGCAGCCCAGACCGATTGGAGGGTTTTCAGAATCGAGGGGGTGCCCCCCCCCCGTAGACCTTTGAGCGGTCTCTGGGCTCTTTTGTACTATATTTGCGCTAAGAAGCTCTCCCCCTGCTCCCGCCACCCCCCACTCCCCAACACCCGTAGAGGGGAAATTGAGTCACTGGGAAGAGAGGTCAGAGTCACCGGGGGAATGAGGGCGGACGCCAGCCCTCAGGGCCTTCCAGATGCTAGCAGGAGGGGGAGGGTTCTCCAGGAAAACAAAGAGGGGTGAGAGGCGGAGGCAGTTGGCTGGGCAGGAGTGGAGCCAGACACATGGAGAAACGCTGCCCAGGATCAAAGGAAATATGACATTTGAAAAGAATGTGCGCGTCTGCTGGTGCTGCGCCCGGGGGTGGGGGTGGGGGTGGGGGCGGGGTCTCGGGGTCCCTACCCCTGCCCTTCTCGCCCCCGCCTCCCAGCTCCCCTGCCCCTCTCTTAGATGCAGGCTGGGTGATGGTCTCGAGGTGTTCCTTGCTCCCCCTTCCGGTGTCTCTTTCCCTCCTTTATTTCCGAGATGAAGCTGGAAGGGAAATGTAACCTGAGGAGACCAACCAAAGGAAAAAAAGACAAGAAAAATCAAACCAGGCCGCCTCCCCACTCGGCCTCGGAACATTCTTCTCTCCCCGCCGGCCTGGCTTCTTCTCCCCGCCCCTCCTGCGTCGCGGCCTTGGGCTGGGAGCCGGGGCAGCTCCGCACGTCACTGGGGTCCCCGGGGGCTGGGGGGGGTCCCCTGGGCGGGCCCGAGGGAGGACTGAAGGAGGGCGGGGAGAGGCCTCGGCTGCTGCGGAGCTCCGGCTGGCCGGGCCAGCCCTCCCCTGTTCCCCCGCCCCGCAGAGCCTGTTTCTCATTAGAGTAACGGGCGCGGTCCCCGCCCGGCTCCCGAGTGTTTGTAAACGTCTGACCCGAGGGCCGTCGCTTAACCCTTCAGACGCTGGGCTGCGGAGTCCCTGAGGGCGGAGGGATCTGGAGATGGAGGCTCACGGAGGCCTGTTAGAGAGGTCTGAGGCATGCCGCATGCGTGGGGCGAAATGGAAACCGCATCCGCGCCCTCAACACCTCCCGTCCGACTCGTGGATCTCCACCTAGCTCTTTCTCACTCGAGCCAGGCCCCTTCTGTGTCTGCCCTGCCTGGAAACTCCAGTCCGGGTCTTCCTTCCTCCCCCTGCCCAGGTGACAGGTGTCCAGCTCTGGGGGCCCACCAGGTCGCGAGACTCCGGGCCCCGACTAAACCTGGCCAGGATTTCTAGGAGAGCCGGAGCGGGCTGTCATAGGATCAGAGATTCATTCCAGACTACAGTTCTGGGGAGGAGGGGACCGACTTCCCGTGGAGGCAAATTAACGGCCCCTCTGAGTGGCTGGGACAAGGGCAGCGGCAAAGCCCGGCCTGGATCTACGCCCATCAGGGGCTGTGGGCCTTTGAATAGTTCCTCAACCCACGCTGGCTAGGACTGCTCGGAGAGGCATCCAGGCCGGCTAAATGTTCTTGACCTTTGGGAGACAGGGAGGGTTGCCGAGTGGAGACGCAGATTCAGCAAGGCAAAGGCTCCTCAAGTCCCAGGCAGGGACTTGGAAGGACTGGCCTTTTCCTCTTCAGAGCAGCCTAGAGCCACTCTGCACCCCAGAGCCCGTCTGGCCTCAAGCTTGGAGGGAAGGGGGAGGAGAGGTGGTCCTTCCTTGCTAAGATACTGGCTACACAAGTCTTCAGAACTTAAGGAAGGGTCTCCCGTGGGCCCTCTACACTGGGGGCCCAGGATGTGGCCCCTTTAAGGCGCTCGGACCCGGAGCCCCGAACTGAGACTAAGTGAGGGTGGGGGTGGGAGCTGGGCTCCCTGCGGGAAATGATTGTCACAACTGAGGGCCAATAGGCATCATTAGGGTCGTATCACGCTTGAGGACCGTTTTCCAATTCAGTTTTTTTTTTTTTGGGTTTTTTTTTTGGAGGGGGAGGGACTGGAGAGAGGACAGAGGGAGAGAGGGTGGGGGAGGACGAGGGGCGCGTGGTTTTCCCATCTCATCCCTGGAGGAGGGGCTGGAGCATCCCGGGCAGCCAATCAGGGACAGGCTGGGAGGGGGGGCCCCGCTTTGAAGAAGTTTGGGGGAAAAAAGTTTGGAAAAGTTTCTATAATAACGAGGGGGCGTCCGGAGGGAGGTGGCAGCGGCGGAGGAGGGGGCGTCTCAGAGAAAGGGAGGGAGGGAGCCACCCGGGTGAAGATACAGCAGCCTCCTGCGCTCCCCCCTCCCACCCAGGCCGGGACCCGGGGGCTCTGGCCGGATCCATGGGGGCAGCGAGCTGCGAGGATGAGGAGCTGGAATTTAAGCTGGTGTTCGGGGAGGAAAAGGAGGCCCCCCCGCTGGGCGCGGGGGGGTCGGGGGAAGGTCAGTGCGGGGCTGGGAGGGGGTCTTGGGCTCAGTGAGAGACGGGCCCGGGATCCTGAGTCTGGGGAATTTAGGGCAGCGAGCCTGGGGTGGGGGATGAGGAGTTCAGAAGTTGAGGGGAGTTGGGGGGCTCGCTGGTCTGCAGAAGTGAGGCTGGGGGCCGGGGCACCACTTTCTCCTTTTTAGGTCGTGACTGGGGTGGGGGTGGGGGTGCCGTTGGCTGCGCGCCGCCTCCCGGCTGGGCCGCCTGTCACTGAAATGGGGGGGTGGGTGGGAACGGCGGCCCCCAGACCCCGGGGCGCCTCCAGGGGAAGGGGAGGTTCAGCCCTGGAGCTTGCCCCTTGTGGACCGAGCCGGGTCCAGCAGACGGGACGCCCGGGGCCGGGGGCGCTCTCAGACCGCGCCAGGGCGCCCCTCCCCCTCCCGCGTCTGGCCGCAATGAGAGGCAGATGGCGGGGACCGAGCCGGGGGCGGTGGCCGCCGCTCGCACGGAATCCGCGCTGCCCGCTGTCCCCCTCCCCCCGGCGGGGACCGCATCACCCCCTCGGCCGAACCCCCGCCCCCAGATTGGGGGTAGCAAGGGAGGAGCCGCCTCCCCTCGTCACCACCGTCCTGGCCCCCCTCCCTTGGCCACGGTTGCGATGGCAACTGAGGCGCCTGCCAGCGCCGTTTGGGGGTTTGGGAACCGCTGCTAATTGGGTTCATGTGTGAGTCGCCCCCAGCCCAGCCCAGCGCCTGGCTAAACACGCCTCTAGGCCCGGCTCCAGCCCCTGTGGACCCACCTCCCTCACCTTAAGACCCGCCCCCTCTGGTACCCCAGGTCCCATGGTCGGGAGCTCAGAGCGTGCGGTTCTCAGAGCGGGAAAAGGCCTGGCACGCTCCTCCATCTTCCGAGGTCCAACTTTGCTTTTGTCTGTGGCTCTGAAGGGCTCCTCAGAGCACGGAGGGGTGAGCGTAGCAGGACTTGGGGGCTGGCCTCTCAAGGAACCTAGACTTTTCACCTGCTTCTCTCTTTCCCCATCTTCTTCTGCCTCCCTCCCATTTTGACAGAACTGGACTCAGAGGATGCCCCGCCATGCTGCCGTCTGGCCCTCGGGGAGCCCCCTCTCTATGGGGCTGCCCCTATTGGTATTCCCCGACCTCCACCCTCTCGGCCTGGCATGCACTCGCCACCACCGCGCCCAGCCCCCTCACCTGGCACCTGGGAGAGCCAGCCTGCCCGGTCAGTGAGGTTGGGGGGACCAGGAGGGAGTGCTGGGGGTGCTGGAGGTGGCCGTGTTCTTGAATGTCCCAGCATCCGCATCACCTCCATCTCTCCCACGCCTGACCCACCGGCCCCGCTGGAAGACAACCCTGATGCCTGGGGGGATGGCTCTCCCAGAGATTACCCCCCACCAGAAGGCTTTGGAGGCTACCGAGAGGCAGGGGGCCAGGGCGGGGGAGCCTTCTTCAGCCCGAGCCCTGGCAGCAGCAGCCTGTCCTCGTGGAGCTTCTTCTCTGATGCCTCGGATGAGGCAGCCCTATATGCAGCCTGCGATGAGGTGGAGTCTGAGCTAAATGAGGCGGCCTCCCGTTTTGGCCTGGGATCCCCACTGCCCTCACCCCGGGCCTCCCCTAGGCCATGGACTCCTGAGGATCCCTGGAACCTGTACGGTCCAAGCCCCGGAGGCCGGGGGCCGGAGGATAGCTGGCTACTCCTCAGCGCTCCAGGACCCACCCCAGCCTCCCCCAGGCCTGCCTCTCCATGTGGCAAGCGACGCTATTCAAGCTCGGGAACCCCATCTTCAGCCTCTCCAGCTCTGTCCCGCCGTGGCAGCCTAGGGGAAGAGGGGCCTGAGCCACCTCCACCACCCCCATTGCCTACGGCCCGGGACCCTGGCTCCCCTTGTCCCTTTGACTACGTGGGGGCCCCACCAGCTGAGAGCATCCCCCAGAAGACCCGGCGGACTTCCAGTGAGCAGGCAGTGGCCCTGCCTCGGTCCGAGGAGCCTGCCCCATGCAATGGGAAGCTGCCCTTGGGAGCAGAGGAAGCTATGGCTCCTCCTGGGGGTCCCCGGAAGGAGGTGGCTGGCATGGACTACCTGGCGGTGCCCTCCCCACTTGCTTGGTCCAAGGCCCGGATTGGGGGACACAGCCCCATCTTCAGGTGAGGGTTGCGCCTGGCACCACAGCTCTCTCCTGCCATCCTACTGGGGGAGCAGGAAGATCAAAGGATGGGTTTGAAGAAAGATCCTAGTTCTGTGTCCTCCGCATTTCAAAAGAGAATCTGCAGCCAGCAAGGCAGCTGCCACCTACCTGGTTTTAAGGAGAATTAGAAAAAACACCCTCCCTCTGGACTGATGGTTTGCAAAAGGGCAATAGCTCCCTGGGGGCCAATTAGAAAAAGGGGTCCTGCAGTTTTAGAAGGACCAAGTACGTAAAGGAGGAGTTCCTCTAGGCTGCCCCCCATCCCCAGTTCTTCATTGGCAGGTGGCTGGGTGTGGAACTTGTGCTGGGTTTCAGCCTTCCACTTGGGCTCTTTAGACAGGTGCCAACCCTACATTCTACTGCAGGAAGTCCCCTTTCTCTAACCTTTAATTTCTAAGGTCTGACCTAGTGGCTGAGTATAGTTTTTTTCTTTTTTTTTTTCCTAAAGATGACTGGTAAGGGGATCTTAACCCATGACTTGGTGTTGTCAGCACCACACTCTTCCAAGTGAGCCGACCAGCCATTCCTATATAGGGATCCGAACCTGTGGCCTTGGTGTTATCAGCACCACACTCTCCCAAGTGAGCCATGGGCCAGCCCTTGAGTATAGTTTCTAATTTGAATAAAATAACAAGTCAAAGAATTTATATTAAAACTTTCTATTTTTCTACCCCCTTCACTCTCAGAGAACCCTACCCATTTCAATAATCCTAAACCTTGAGATATCAGACTAATCCGGTTCCATCCAGAAAAGTTACTAGGGGAAAGAAACCCTAACACTAGTTCCCAGGGTTCCCATAGGGCAGGGTTTCTCAACCTCAGTACTATTGATATTTTGAGCAGGATATTTCTTTGTTGTGTGCATCTGTGCTGGCCATTGCAGAACGGTTAGCAGCATCTCTGGCTTTTATCCATTAGGTACTAGTAGCACCCTCTCCTCTAGTTATGACAGTCAAAATGTCCCCAGACATTGCCAAATATCACCTGGTGGGGTGGGGTGGGGGGGATTATCAGTTGAGATACACTGGCCTAGCATATCTGGGAGCACAATAAAGGAAACGTTGTCCCATCTGAAACCCCTTAGCTCTCTGGAACTCTACCAATCCAGACCCAACTAGTGGAAAGGGAGCTGGCCTGGGAGCAGAATGTGCTCAGTCCTAGGTTCTGTCAGTAACTGCTGGCCTCAGTTTCTTTATTTGTAAAACAGAGGAGTTCATGTCTGAGGTCTTTTCTGGTCTGGGGCAGCACTTCTTTACTTTCCTCTTCCCATCCAGGTCTGGGGGTTAGGAGGGGCTTGGGGTTCCTCTGTATCCAGGTGAAGCCTCTCTACCCCAAACTCTCTGCTTACAGCCAGGAAGAAGGGATCTCAGGCCTGTTGTCATCTTCCACACCTTCATTTCTAAGGGCTCTGTCCCGTATCTCCCCTTGCTTCTGGTTTTTATTTTTTATTTTTATTTTTTTGGCGGCTGGCCGGTATAGGGATCCAAACCCTTGCTGAACCTTTGACCTTCGTGTTATAACACTGCCCTCTAACCAACTGAGCCAAGCTGCCAGCCCCTTCTGGGCTTTTAGACATCTTTATTTCTGCTGTGATTTTCTTTCTCCCACACCCACAACTGCCCTTCCCTCACAGATCCAGCATGGTCCCGCCTCGTGTCTGAGGCTGCAGATGATCACTGCTCTTCTCTCCCACCCAGGACCTCTGCCCTACCCCCCCTGGACTGGCCTCTGCCCAACCAGTATGAGCAGCTGGAGCTGAGGATCGAGGTGCAGCCTAGAGCCCACCATCGGGCTCACTACGAGACAGAGGGCAGCCGTGGAGCTGTCAAAGCTGCCCCTGGTGGTCACCCCGTAGTCAAGGTAAAGCTCAGAGGGCAGGCCTGATATCCTTTCTCCCTTCCCATCCCAGATTCCTGCAGATCCCTCCAGCTGTGCGGACCCATGGCACTGCCCTTTCCCACACTCCCTCTCAGCTCTGGCCCTGAAGGCAGCCTCAGGGAGAGGCTGGAGTTGGGGGAGGAGGGATGCATTTCAAGGACCCGGATATACTTTTTATTCTGCTGTCCTTCCACTCCCACTCAACTCATCCCATGGGACATCAGCCTCTTGTCTACTCTGGAAAATGGTGGCCTGCCAGATGTGGGGGAGGGTTTAGGCTGGGGCCAAAGGCCACTGGGACTTAGGTTTTCTCTATATTGAGTTGGGCCGGTCTCTCTTGGAAGCCCTTCCCCCTTTGCCCAGCCCAGTTTGGGCTTTATTCCAAGAACAACACTCTGAACTCCAGGCCACAGTTTCTACACAACTGGTGCCCCATTACCCCCAGGGAATCCCTTCCAGGACATCCTTCATCTTTCTCTATCTCCCACCCCATGGTGGACTGAAAATCCAGGGATGGATAAAGGATGAGACACTGGGGATTTCAATTAGGTGGCCTCTGTCTCCCTCTGTAAGCTCCTAGGCTACAGTGAGAAGCCACTGACCCTACAGATGTTCATCGGCACTGCAGATGAAAGGAACCTGCGGCCTCATGCCTTCTATCAGGTGCACCGTATCACAGGCAAGATGGTGGCCACGGCCAGCTACGAAGCTGTAGTTAGTGGTACGAAGGTGTTGGAGATGACCCTGCTCCCTGAGAACAACATGGCAGCCAAGTAAGTCCCCAATCAACTTTCCTCTGTCTGCAGGCTTTAGGACCAGCCTTCTCCATTGGGTCCGAGCTAGGCCCACTTCTTCCTTTTCCCAGAGGAACTAGACATCATCCCTAGGAGTCTATTTCAGGCCTTCTCACCACCTAGAATAAAACATTTGTGGCTGAGATCCCTCTGGAGAGGCCATCTCTGGGTTACAAATTGGCCCCCCTAGGCACCCACAGGTCATTCAGGGTTTTGGATAGAGGGCAGGGCTTTCCCTCTTTTAGGGATGTATCACTCTCTGGCTTTAGCCAGGAGGGCTTGCCATCCATTCTTTGCCTTTAGCATTGACTGTGCTGGAATCCTGAAGCTTCGGAATTCAGACATTGAGCTTCGGAAGGGTGAGACGGACATCGGGCGCAAAAACACACGTGTGCGGCTGGTGTTCCGGGTACACGTGCCCCAGGGCGGTGGGAAGGTCGTCTCGGTGCAGGCAGCATCGGTGCCCATCGAGTGCTGTGAGCAAAGAGGCCCTGGGCCACCTCTCTTTTCTGTGTGTCTATCTGTCTTCCCATCTCCTCTGCATAGTGTCCTGTGCCCTGTCTGTCCTGGGTAGCCCTATAGAGGACTACCATGCATGGAGGAGCAGAGGGGGTAGCATTCTAGTTTGCCCAGGCCACAGACTCTCTCTGGGCTGGCCCAGAGTGATCCTGTACTCTATCTGCCCCTGGGGTGTCCCTGTACACCTGTTTGGGTAACTCTCTGGCTTACCCTGTTCACTTTACTCTCTGCTCTAGGAGCTGCCCCTTACATGGTCTGTGTAACCCCATCAATACTGTTGGTTTATGTGTGTGTCTGCTCCTGAGAAGGGCTCCCCCAGGGCCCTGAGACAATTTTTCCAAAGAGGGTGGGGGCAGAGGAAGCTGTCCCCTCCATAACCAGCCCAGTCAGGCCTCTTCCTTGCACTGCTCCACAGCCCAGCGTTCAGCCCAGGAGCTGCCCCAGGTGGAGGCCTACAGCCCCAGTGCCTGCTCTGTGAGAGGAGGCGAGGAACTAGTACTGACTGGCTCCAATTTCCTGCCAGACTCCAAGGTGGTGTTCATTGAGAGGGGTCCTGGTGAGTACCCATCAGGGAGGGGAGGAGAGGGCAGGCAGGAGGCACTTGGAACTGGAAGGTGAAAGATCTCTGGCACTGTCACTAAACTAGCCAGATGAGCCTCAGTTTCCTTCCTTATCTGTAAAATGACAGACAGACTTCCTACTGTACTGCCTGCTTCCCATAGGGAGATGGGTGTGATAGCATTCTAAAATGTTGACTATGCTGAACAAATATAAGGAATACCCATTCTGGTAGGGGAAAAAAAAAAAGAAGTACACATTCTGCATATTTAAAAGGAGTCAGCTTTGAAATAATTTACCCCCATGTAGATAGGGCCTATGAAGAGAAGGGGAGAGGTGGCTTACACCTTTGCAGCTCCTGCCTGGGCCTCTCCTGAGTTATGGGCCTGGTGGCACAGCTATGATTACAAGATCCTGCAAGGTACCCCAAGAAGGAGCTGCAGGGGTGGATAAAGGAAGACTGAGCGTTCCAGTTACAGCCACTGACCTGAGGCCTTTGCCCTCCCCCATCCCTGCTCACAAAGAACCCCTGCTCCTATACCTAAATTTAGTACCTGGGGCCATGTCAGAGCATCTCTGCATCTTCAGAGGTCATGAGACTTGGAGGTCTCATTGCCTTCCTTCAAGTGAGGACCCTTTCTGACCAGAATTATCATGGAAGGGGATGTTTGGAGTTGGGTGGGAGGGGGTTCAGGAGTTGCTTCTGTCACTAACTCCCTCTGGTTCCTTGCTGGTCCATGATCTCAGTTTGCTTCCCTGTACTTTGGGGACAGTTTAAAACCCTGCCTCTTCCATTCAATTGAGTAAACATGCAGTGGGCTCCTCTGAGTGCCAGACCTTCTAGGGGCCTTCGGAATTTGGTCTTGGCTCTAGCAAGAGGGGAAATGGCAGGGGACTGGGGCAGGAGGCAGGGGCCCTGGAGTTGGGCTGGAGCTGTCTGTTCCCCTGCACAGATGGAAAGCTGCAGTGGGAGGAGGAGGCCACAGTGAACCGACTGCAGAGCAATGAGGTACTGACATTACTAGGGTATACACCTTGGGGGTGGGAGGTGACAGAAATCATAAAATTCTCTATTGGCTCCCCTTGCCCAGTATAGTGACCTATTCTTTTCTGGAGGAGGCAGTCTAGCCACTCTGGAAGGAGGTTGATCTCTAGGAAATGAACTTTGCTCCTTAGCAAATGGAAAAAGCTAGGGGGTAAAGTAGGTCCTTGGAAGGGCTGGGCTGAGCCTAGATCCCTGAGAGCTCCCTGCCTCATCTTCTGCTCTTTCCCAGGTGACGCTGACCCTGACTGTCCCTGAGTACAGCAATAAGCGTGTGTCCCGGCCAGTCCAGGTCTACTTCTATGTCTCCAATGGGCGGAGGAAGCGCAGTCCTACCCAGAGTTTCAAGTACCTGCCTGGTGAGCTCTAGGACAGCCCACGGCGGGGGTATAGGGATGTGGGGAACTAAGTCAGGGACAGAGGGACGTGGTACCCTCACTGTGAGGGACCAAGGGATGGGTGAGACCTGGGAAGGGAAGGTAGTTGGAAGGTTGCAGTGGGAAGACTGCAGACCTCTCACTGGCATGTCCTCCTGCTTCTCCACCTTTGCAGTGATCTTCAAGGAGGAGCCCCTACCGGATTCATCTCTCCGGGGCTTCCCTTCAGCATCGGGTCCCCCCTTTGGCACTGACATGGACTTCTCACCACCCAGGCCCCCCTTCCCCTCCTATCCCCATGAAGACCCTGCTTATGAGGCTTCTTACCTGTCAGAAGGCTTCCGCTATGGCACGCCCCCTCTGTACCCCCCAACGGGGCCCCCACCATCCTACAGACCCGGCCTGCGTATGTTACCTGAGACTGGGGTTACTACAGGTTGTGCCCGTCCACCTCCAGTTTCTTTCCTTCCCCGCCCCTTCCCTAGTGACCCATATGGAGGACGGGGCTCCTCTTTTCCTCTGGGGCTTCCATTCCCTCCTCCGGCCCCCTTTCGGCCTCCACTACCTTCGTCCCCACCTCTTGAAGGCCCCTTTCCTCCCCAGAGTGGTGTTCCTTCTCTATCTGCTGAGGGATACAATGAGGTAGGGCCAGGCTATGGCCCTGGGGAGGGGGCTCCGGAGCAGGAGAAATCCAGGGGTGGCTACAGCAGCGGATTCCGAGACAGTGTCCCTATCCAGGGTATCACGCTGGAGGAAGGTGGGTGTGGGACTGGGGGCTGTGAGTGTGAGCGTGTGTGAGAGATTGCTCTGCATGCTTGCTGAGGGCTGGAGCTTGGCTTCCCAGAGATTGGGTACCCTTGGTCTCTCAGGCCAGTTGGAGGGTCCCAGGAGGCAAGTTTTTGGTGCCTGTGGCCACCTGAATCCAGTTGATATAATTCTTAAGGGTGCATGGAGTATCTGCCCCAGCCTTTCTCTTGCCTCTCAGATCTAGAATTACTTTCAAGATCATTCCATCTAGCTCCCTCAATGTGCAGATATAGGCATCAGTTTCAGAGAGGCACAGTGATTTGCTGAGGGCTCAGTCAAGTGCATTTTCCCTTGCCTCAGCTTTCCCCTAAATATGGTGGCTGTGGCCAGGATTGGTGAGGAGCCTTCCTGTTTTGCCTCTTCCTTCCTCCCACTGGCTACACACACCTCCAGTCCTGCTGACACTGATTGACATGGCAGGCCAAGCCAGCTGGAAAGGGATGGGATGGGGACCTGGGAGTCCACATGGATGTAGTTGGGCAAGATTTGACTAGGACCAGGTGTCAAGACACCTTGGGGAAACTGGAGCCCAGTGAAAGAGAAGCCAGTGGAGGAGGAGCCTAGAGGCATCCTAGACTGGGGCCTGCCTGTAATGGACTGGGGATCTCTGGAAAAGGAGGGGACCTGCCCCTAGTCCAATCTCTCAACTGCCCCTCCTTTACAGTGAGTGAGATCATTGGCCGAGACCTGAGTGGCTTCCCTGCACCTCCTGGAGAAGAGCCTCCTGCCTGAACCATCACCTGGCAACCCCATCCCCGGCCTCAGCCCTGCCCATCTTCCCTCCTTCCTGGGGTGGTGGCTCCAGAAGCTTGGGGCCAACTCTGGCTCCTCGTTCTCCAGCTTCTGCCTGTTTCCCTGTCTTCTCTCCCCTCCACCAGCTGAAGTGTGGCCCCCAGGCCTGGTGCTGCTTTGAAGGGCTGGGGAAGGGAGAGTGTGGAGGACTGGGTTGGGAGTGGAAACTGAGGCCAGGTGCCAGAACTGACTGGAGTGAAGACGGTGTCTAGATTGTGTGCACGCCATGGTGCCAGGAGGCTGGGACAGGCTGATGGGTAATAAACTGCTCACTGACCAGTGCTTCAGGCTTTAGAGCTCTTTGGACAGGGATGGGGCAGCTGACATCAGCCCTGGCCCAAGAAGGCTGAGAAGTTGGAAAGAGATGGAGTGTGGCTGGGAACATTGCATCTGAAGGAGCTTCTCAGTAGAGTGGAGCTGGTGGGGTGGGTGAATGAAGGGCTCCAGAAGCTTCCTGGCTGGCACTGAGGGTGGGGGCCAGGACTTGAGTAGGCCTCTCCTCAGTTTCCTCCCTGGGGATCCAAATTCCTTTAGGAGCTTTGGGATGAGGCTCAGGGATCTGTGTTTTTTCAAGCTCCTTTGTCTTGCCACCACCCAGATGATTCTGATTTGTAGCCAAGGTGAGGAAACACTGGTCTAATCACTCTCTCATTTACAGAGGAAGAATCTGAGTTTCAGAGAGGGAAAGGGGCATGCCTAAGGTCACACAGCTAATCAACAGCAGGTTGAATGCTGCACTCCTGGGCTCCTGCCCCACTCAGATACCCTGACCCAGGAGGCCAAGCCCCTAAGGCTCATTTCCATGGAGTGAGGATGGGGTGAGGGAGAGCAGGCATGGGTCCATCCACTCTGGATTCTCCCACCCTTGGAGACTTTGAAAACATTCTGGAAAGGTCTGTGCTTCAGAGGTAGACTATGAAAAGCCAAGCAGCCTTTCCAGCAGCCCTGAATGCCACCTGCCCTGGGCTCATGGCACTGTATGAATTTCTGTCCTATCCTGCAAATACACCCATGCTTGCCTTCTCAGTAGTGGGTACATCCGTCACCACTGACAGGCCTGAGCTGGAAACCTGGTTCGTCCCCTGTCTTGATGGTCTATGAGGCCAAGTCCCCGGTGGGTTAGGGAAAGTCAGACCTTGTCTGCCTTGTTCACCTGGAACCTGGCACACAGTAGGCACTGAGTACAACTGGCTTGAGTTGGCCAGTCCCAGATGCAGGGGGCTGTACCCAAAAGACATTCAGGGAGTTAGTACTCGGGAAACTTGCCTCACCTCAAGGCTGGTGGGGCCTCTCTATGCCCAGTCAGTCCAGACAGTCCTGGCAAGTACCCAGGAGTGCAGGGTGGGCATGACAGAAGCTGGCTCTGAATTGAAGGACAGGAGAACCAGGGTGACCCCTGGCTTGTTGCAGTTTTGTAATTAATTTCCTATATCTTCCTGAACACAAACTGCTGCGAACCAAACTGACATCAAGTGATTAGTGCAGTGAGTCTTGCCTGCTCTTCAAAGATTCCCTCTAGCCTCCTACCAGAGTCATTAATCCGCAATCTCCATGTCAGAAGGGACCCTGGGACACATGTGTCATATCCAGCATTCTTCAGCTGCACCCCCAAGATCTCTGACAGAGGGTCGTTCAGCCTCAGTGTGGATGAGATGCTGTTGTGATGGGGACTCACTACGTCTCAAGGCAGACCATTTCATTTTCTGTCAGGCACTGCCATTCATTCATTGTCAGACATTATTGGGCAACTAAGTGAGAGCCAGTGGGTCCTGGAGGACTTCCTAGCCTCATGGGGCAACAACACGTAAACAGTTCAACAAGTAAACAACTCAACAGTTCAACCAGTAAGTATTTCTTGCACAGACAGTATGTCAGACCTTGGGGGATGTCAGTGAACAATTTTAATATGGGGTGCAGAGGAAACAGAGCAGAGGCACTCCATCCATCTGTGGAGGTTAGAGGGAGCTTCAGGGAGTGACTTCTAAACTGAGACCTGGAGAATGACTGGGAATTGGCCAGGCTGAGTACGGGGAGGGCAGGCCAGGCAGATGAGCACAATAGGCACAGTCTTGGAGGAAGGAGGCCAAGGAGGAAGGCTAGCAGATGGCAAGGGCGTGGCATGCTTGGAGAACTAGGGGAGGCCCAGCTTGGCGGGGCAGGTTAAATTCTGGAAGAAGGGGGGTGTAAGGAGGGACTAGAGAGAGAAGTAGGGGCTGGATTCTGAAGGGCCTTATAGCCTGCCAGGGAATTTAGAGTCACCCAAGGACTGTGGGAGCTCTCCCACCAGACAGTAGGCCTTAAGCTGGAGTGATGCAATACATTTGCCGTCCTTTTTCCTCACATTGGGCTCACATCTGCTTCCTTGTGAGCACTCTGCCAGGGGCTTGCTCTGCCCTCCAGGCCCACGCTGTACAGGCCTAACTCCCCTCCTTATGAGAATCCTGATGGGGGTTGGCCTCCTGGGGCCTTTGCAAGCTGTCATTCTGGGACTCCAGGGTCATTGTCTCTTCCCAGGATCCCTAAATATCTAGCTCCCTGAGTCTATAGTTGGGAGAGAGAAGAAAGAGCCTGGGTCTTTAGCTGATGCCAGAAAAGACCTTCTTGGCCAGGGTTTCTCAAAGTGTGGTCTGAAGATTTACTTGTATTTGAATCACTAAGGAGTCTTTTTGTTTTTTTTTTTTTTTTTTTATAAAGATGACCGGTAAGGGGATCTTAACCCTTGACTTGGTGTTGTCAGCACCACACTCAGCCAGTGAGCGAACCGGCCATCCATATATGGGAACCGAACCCGGGGCCTTGGTGTTATCAGCACCGCACTCTACCGAGTGAGCCACGGGCCGGCCCTTGTTTTTGTTTTTAATGCAGATTCCTAGCCAACCCCTGATCTAATCAGTTCTATTCTTGGGGCGCAGGGCCCAGGCATCCACATTTTGAAGGGTATTCTAGGTGATTCTTCAGCATAGGAAAGTTTAAGAACTAGAGTCATCTGCCAATTAAGTGTCATTCCTCCCCACTCCAGCCTTGAAAATAGCTCCCTGCCCCTTTCTCCAAGTCTTGTCTGGGCTGCCCTGGATGGAGGGTTGCCTGGAAAAGTGCACCCAGGGAAAAGGAAGGGCACACACATTCCTCATATTACAACTCATCCCTCCCCTCCCTAGCTCTATCCTGCTATTTAGATAATCTGAGGATGTCTCAGGCAAAGCCTGGAGCCCTGGTGCAGGAGCAGCTGACCTCAAAACTATTGAATCTCCTTCTCTGGCTGGAACTCTGGGCCTCCCAGATGCTTGGGGAGCGGCACATTGTTTAGCCTTCCAGTTGGGTTTTGGGCTTTGCTTGATATGGGTTCTGTGATGCCTCGGAGCCCACTGCAATACCTTCTAAGTTGTCATGGAGAAGAAGGCTACAGAGAAGGAGCATCTCATGTCTTCCTGGAAATTCCAGATGAGAGAGTGTACAGGGGTTTGGCTGCTTTGGGGGAGCCTGTTTTAGTGGCTTCAGTGTCTGTTCACTTAGCTAACTCCTCACAAAGTCCTGAATGGCCCCTGCTCTGTGCCAAGCCCTGTGCTAGACACTGAGGACACAAGCATCACACTGGAGCCTTGACCTTTGGGGTTGGACAATCCTGTCACTATTGGGAGAGGCCCTCCTACCTGGAGATGAGGTTGAAGTGGTTTGATCAGAGCTGTCTGAGAGACAGAAATGATATGTTGCTATGGAAATACTGGGAACCGAGCCCAAGGAAGGGGGTCAAAGAACATTTTACAGAGGTGGGCGATTTTGAGTGGGGTCCTAAAGGAGGAGTGGA
This sequence comes from Cynocephalus volans, assembly GCF_027409185.1. Taxonomy (NCBI): domain Eukaryota; kingdom Metazoa; phylum Chordata; class Mammalia; order Dermoptera; family Cynocephalidae; genus Cynocephalus; species Cynocephalus volans. The sequence goes on from NC_084462.1 coordinate 109,860,960, forward strand.
CATTTTCTGGGTAAACAAGGTAGAGATGAGAGAAGCAGTTGTGCCTGGGGGTTAAAGTATATAAAGGAAGCAACCAGACTTGAAATGCTTTAACAGATTGTGATAAGAAATGTGGCACGAGTTCTATGGATAACAGGGAGTCATTCACTCATTTGGTCAGGGGATCTACGTGTGTGTGTGTGTGTGTGTGTGTGTGTGTGTGTGTGTGTGTGTGTGTGTGTGTGTGTGATTTAAGATTTAGAAGCTGTATGAAGAGATAGTCGTAGGGAGACCAGAAAGAAGAGTTTTTCAGTAGTTCAGGCAAGAGAAGAGAGAAGTCTGGACTCTATCCACTGCTTAGCTCAGCTAAACAGGATGAGCTAAAGTGGAAGTCAAAGAACAGGAAGGGTCCTGGGCTGCTGTCCTAGCTCAGCCGACAACTATCTGTGTGATCTCTAGCATGTCACCATACCTAACCAGGCCCTAGGTGCCTCATCTGTAAATGTTATTGAGACCCTAGCATGCACCAGCCCCTGTGATAGGCCCTGGGGATAGACCAGTGGATGAGACATCCTCATGGGACTTAAAGTTTGACAGGCACTTACAGAACAATGTGTAATGGTGGGGAAGTACTGGGGACTTTGGGACCTCAGAGAAAGGGCACTTACCTATTCTGTCATTGCTTGTGTGTCTCTTGTAGTGATGGTAGATGACTGTGTTTTGAGATAACGCATTGGGTTCAGCCCTTATAGGGGGGAACAACACATTCTCTGAAAGAAACAGATATTCGCAATGCCAGTTCTACTGGAATAAAGAGCATCTAGGGGCAGGAAATGTGGATTTGTTACTCAGGCCTTCTTAGAGTTAGAAGAAGCGTCTCTCTATGCTCCTCTCTCTTGGTCCTGAACCCTGAGGTATCTCATTTTGGACTGTGTGTGTCCAAGTAGCCTCCACACAGTGAGGCAGGACCCTGGCAGGGCAGAAAGCCACGGGCCAAGGTTGGGCATGGTGGCAGCTCCGTGGCTGAGTGGCACTTCACTTTTATGTCTCTCTGAGTAATTCCTTTTAGTCCTTCCTGGATGTCTTAGTTTCCTAGGGCTGCAGTAAAAAAGCATTACAAACTGGGTGGCTTAAAGAAGCAGAAATTTATTGTGTCACAGTTCAGGAGGCCAGGAGTCTGAATTCAAGTTGCTGGCAGCGTTGGTTCCTTCTGGGGGCTCTGATGGAGAATCCGTTCCACACCTCTCTCCTAGCTTCTGATGGTTGCTGGCAATCTTTGGTGTTTCTTGGCTTCTAGAAGTATCACTCCAATCTCTGCCTTCGTTGTCATATGGCATTCTTCCCTGTGTCTCCACTGTGTCTCTGTGTCCAAATCTAGCTCTCCTTTCTCTTGTAAAGCTATGAGTCATTGGATGTAGGGCCCACCCTAATCCAGCATGACCTCATTTTAACTTGAAGACATCTGCAAAGACCCTGTTTCCAAATAAGCTCACATGTACAGGTACTGGAGGTTAGGACTTGAACATACCTCTCTTGGGGACCCAATTCAACACACTACACTGAGTTTCTTTCACAGTTTGGTCAATCATTCTGATCTCAGTTGTGCTACGGAAAGTTAAGTAAAGGTGCCTGTATTAGTCCGTTTCTGTTGCTTATAACAAAATACATGGAACTGGGTAATTTATGAAGAAAACAAAATTTACTGCTTACAGTCTCTGAGGCTAGGAAGTACAAAGTCCAGGGAACACATTTGGTGAAGGCCTTGTTGGTGGTAACAGTGAAGGAAGGGTATCACATTGAGAACTGGTGGAGCAGAGAGAGCCAAGAGACTAACCTCCTCATTCACTCTTCTTTTAAAGCCCTCTGAACCATGCCCATGACCACCATTTTTTTTTATTGGTTATAAATATTCATGGGGTATAAAGCTGGCTGTCACCACTTGTGCCCAAGATGTGATGGCCAGATCCATACTGGCAGCATGCTCATTACCACAAGTTGCAATTATATCCTGTGTCCCTCACCCAATTAACCCCTGACCTCCCTCCCCATCCCTCTTCCCCCCACTCCACTTTGTATCCTGGGGTCTGCTCTCTCCCTCTGCGAGTCCAATGCACCACTGTGGTCTTTTTTTCCTTCCTTCTTTCTCTCTTAGCTCCCACTTATGAGTGAGGACATGTGGTATTTATACCTCTGGGCTTTCATGACCACCATTTTTAATCCATTCACTAGGCATGGTCCTACAATTTAATCATCTCTTCATGGTCACACCTTTCAATTACCATAATAGGATTTCCCACTCTCAGCAGTTACAGTGGGGATTAAGTTTTGGGGGACATTCAACCCACAGCAGTGCCCATGTTTGGGCCCAAGTGGTGAAGCGGAGAGCATTGTCCTCCGGCGCCAGCTTGGTGGATGCAGCCATGATATGTGGGAGTCCCAAGGGAAAGGTGACTTTTAAAGGAGGGAAAAGTAAGAATTTTAAGGCTACCTCCTCAGGAGATTCTCCCTCTCCTACTGTCCTTGAACACTAGGTGTTCTTTTATTTGAGATGCTGGTTAATTGTAGGTTTACTTACAACTACATTTGCAAATTGTAGAGAGTTAACAGGATGAAAAAGGAGTTAGCCATTAAATGAGGATAAAGATTCTCAATGAGCATTAGTATATTCAAAGCTCTGAGGAGTCCTCCAGTAGATAAATCCCTTTACCTGTTTAATACAGTGTTTCTCAAATTTACTTAATCATAAAGCTCTGGTCTGTGGGACAATGCTATATTAGTTATCTACTCCTGTGTAACATATTACCCCAAAGCTCAGTGGCCTAAAACAACAATAAAAAATTATCTCTCATGGTTTCTGGAGGTCAGGAATTTGGGAGTGGCTTGGTGGAGCTGTTTTGGCTTGGAGTCTTTCATGAGGCTATAGTCATCTGAAGGCTTCGTGGAACCGAAGGATTCATTTTCTAGGTGGTCACTAACTTGGCTGGCGAGGTGGTGCTGGCTGTTGGTGGGAAGTCTCAGTTCTTCATTTCCTGGGCCTCTCCACAGGGCTGCTTGAGTGTCATCATGACATGGCAGTTTGCTTTCCCTAGTGTTAGCAATCCAAGAAGTCAAGGTGGAAACTGTATAACATAGCCTTGGAAGTTATACACTGTCACTTCCACCATACCCTGTTAGCCACACAGTTCAGCCCTGATTCAGTGTGGGAACACCAGTATGTGAGGATCATATGGGCATACTTTGAGGCTGAGTGCCACAAATATGAATATTCATTCATTCAGCAAATATTAACTAGTGCCTACTATATGCCAGGCACTGCTCTAGACACTCAAGATACAACAATGAACACAGCAGACACTTCCCCGTCCTGCTGGAACTCATATTCTAGTGACATCTTACTCAACATCTTTGAGACAGTTTGGGAAATGCTGATTCAAAGGCATTTACAAGAGTAAGTGAGAATTGTGAATATAGAATGATAAATGCTAAGATAGGAGAAACTCACAATACCGTGAAAACTGGGTTCCTGACCTAGGCATGAGGTAAGGATGGCTTGCTGGAAGGAGTGACATATGGAGTTAGCCAAGCACAGGAGGAGTGCGGACAGGGAAAGAGTGTTACAAGCAGACAGGATAGCATGTACAAAGCCCCAAAGCTTGATATGGTTGTGATACAGGATGTACTCGCTTTCCCTGGGCTCCGGTTTCAGGACACACCTCTGGATTTCCAGCTACTCCCCGAGGTCTCGGCCCCCTCCTCTGGGCTGTCCTCTGAAGGAAAGTTACTATTGCCAGTTAGACCTATTTTCAGGACCAACACAGGGAAAATGAGACTATAAGGGGCTGACTTATGCAAATCTAGTGGCTAGGCATGCTCAGTAAAGAACACAGAATATTTTTGAATATGCCTGGTGAATGTGATAGGGTCTGACCAATGAACATGCTCCAGGAAGAGATCGACTGAGCATGAGCAAGGCTAACTGTTATATAACTGGGAACCATCCCCTTAACTGAATATTCTTTAGACAGAGAAACTGTAAAAGCTGAATCCCAACCTAAAGGTGCGGTTGTTGCTCACTTTCCTGGAGGCAACCTGACCTTTGCTGCCTGAGGTGTGTGTACTTTACTTTGTATCTAACTTACTTTCAGCAAGCAGCTGCTCACTCTCTTGAGTTCTCTCTTAACGTTCTGTATTGAACTTTAAACATGTATTCTTGCTTTTGTGTTAAACTTGAGCCTGCTCTCTCTCTCTGTGGAACCTGTATTTCTTATCTATTATATTAAACTTTTTCTCACTTTCTTTCTTTCTTTCTTTTTTTTTTGTAAAAAAGATGACTGGTAAGGGGATCTTAACCCTTGACTTGGTGTTGTCAGCACCACACTCTCCCAAGTGAGCCATGGGCCAGCCCTAAAACTTGTTCTCACTTTTTACTGTGACTCTGCCCTTAAATTCTTTCCTGTGGCAGAATCAAGAACCTGGAAGGAGGATGGGGTGGGTTGAGGCTGGCTATCGGGCCCTCAGACCCTACCTCCGATAACAGTTGGGGAACTGAAAGAGGCTAAACATGGCAGGCTCACTGTGAATGTGTATGTTGGGGATGAGGGCAGAGAAGTGGTGAAAAATGAGCCTGGATTCGGTGATTGGCTGTGGGAGGGGAGGGACAGAGAAGAGTCAGTGATGGTGTCTGTAATAGTCTGTTTTTGTTGCTTATAACAAAATACATGGAACTGGGTAATTTATAAAGAAAACTAAAGTTATAGTGTACAGTTTCTAAGGCTGGGAAGTGTAATATCCAAGGAACACATTTGATGGTGGCAACAGTGACCAAGGGGTCTTGAATTGCAAGATAGTGGAGGCAGAGAGAGCAAGAGAGACAGACTCTCCTCTTCTTTTAAAGCCCTCAGAACCATGCCCTGACCACCATTTTTAATCCACTCACTACTGCACGGTCCTACAATCTAATCACCTCTTCAAGGCCCCACCTTTCGATTATCATAATAGGGTTTCCCACCCTCTTAACAGTCACAGTGGAGGCTAAGTTTCTGATACATAAAACTTGGAGACACAATTCAAGCTTCAGTGACTTTTGGGGGGCATAATTCAACCCACTACAGTGTTCATGTTTCCGGTTTGGGCAACTCATGGGTGGGGAGGAGGGAGGCACTGCCGATCGCAGAGCTAGAGTGAAGGAGAGAGAGAGGAGTGGAGAGGAGCAGTAAGAGAGGTTTGGGTTGGTTACAAGGTGGGCTCTGTTTTGTTCACACTGAATACGAGTTGCCACGAACCTGTTACAGGTTAGCAATTCTGAAACTACTGTACATGTATACCAATGTTGAACAAATAAGTAGATAAATAGTAGCTAATGGGAGGCAGGTTTCTTAACTGCCAGGGAAAGAGGGGAATGGTTGGTATGGTGGAGGTGCGAGGCTATGGTGCAAGATTCAAGTTGGAGATATCAGTATGAAGTTATATTCACTTTACATACATATTTACAAGTATATACATGATATTATAGAATGTATGTAGTAGATCTGTATAGGTAGATATCTATGATTTCTCTGTAAATTTCTAAACCATAGATATCGGTATGATATGTGTGTGCATGTGTGTGTATGCACACACAAATAGATACAAAAATAAGCATATATATGGTGTGTACATGTGGGTTAGTATATACACATATATTTGCTAGCCTTGTCTGCTAAGAGGGCCTAAAAGAACTGATACTCTATTAGCAACAAGCACACTTAGTACCTTGGTTTCTAAATACCATTCTCCAGTAAAAGAAACCAAGGTTCCTTGGAAAAATGTCTAGATCTTGAGCTGGGGCAGGGAACATACAAGACGACCCTGAGGCAACTTGTAGTGCCAGAAAGTTAAGAAGTGCTAAAAAATAAAAGGGCATATCAAAAGGACATAGGAGCCGGGCCGGCCCTTGGCTCACTTGGGAGAGTGCGGTGCTGATAGTACCAGGGCCATGGGTTCGGATCCCATATAGGGATGGCCGGTTAGCTCACTGGGTGAGCGTGGTGCTGACAACACCAAGTCAAGGATTGAGATCCCCTTACCGGTCATCTTTAAAAAAAAAAAAAAAAAAAAGGACATAGGAGCCAACCCGAAAGAACTCCCAATGGCCAAAGCTGAAACCATTTGAGCAACGTAATAAACAAAGGCAATATTGGATTACAACTCCAAGAATAAAATAAATCTTCATGAATCCATATTGACATAAATAAATAATTGAATGAACAACTAAATTGGGGAGAAGGGACAAATCTTATTTGCAGAAGAATTCTAATTAATAAATATAGAAGGAATGAGAGAAATAGAAAAAAATGAGAAATCGAAAGTCCGCATTAGGTTATCACAATAATTGTTACAGGAAAGATCCATTGATGAATGCTAAAATCAGTAGATAAAACTTTAAGGAAAAACAAGATACTTGAAAACCCTTCAAGTATCTGCCCCCAAATATACTAATTACTGTGATGGTTTTAACACATTATCACAAAGTCTTTGATACCTCTTTCTCTAGGAGGTGGAGCTTAATTCCTCTTACCTTGAGTGTACTCTGGACTTAGTGACTTGCTTCTAAGAAATAGAGTACAGAAAGGGAAAAATAGCAACTTTACAGTAGAGAAACCTCACAAACACCACCTTAACTAAGTTGTCAAGGTTAACATCAGCAGCAATAAGTCATGTTGATATCACGTGCCCCCTGACATGCTGCAATGAGAAGGGCACATCAACTCTGTTGTACTCTTCCCCAAATCCATGACCTCAGTCTGTTCATGAGAAAACACCAGACAAACCCAAATTGGGGGACACTTTACAAAATATCTAACTATGAATCTTAATAAGTGTTTAGACTTTTATTTTTGTTATGTGGAAAACACAAGCGTACTTCTATTATCGATGGGAAGTAGCCAGCAAGGGAGAGAAGCCAAAGCTCTCACAGATGGAGGGGCAATTCGTTCTAAAGCTTCGTGATCTGTGACTTTTGGAGACAGCCCCCTTGTCTGTGGTACACAAACCTAGGGCTAGGAGAGGGACAGCCCTGTGTCCATTTGACTGTGTCACAGGCATTCCACGTTGGATGCAGAGTTTTTAGTGGACAGTGATTCTCCTTGGTTTTTTCCCTTCCCTCCACCCAGGCACTTGCTTGTCCAGGATGGAGAATCTGGAGGATTCTCCCTTCCTTGCCAGTGGGACCTGGCTCAGCCTCGAGTCCTGCTTGGCTGTTTCCTGGGGCAGGTGGTTGCCTCTCTTCCCAGATGGCCCTAGAGGTTGTCACCCAGGAGTGCTAGGAAGGTGACTGACACCAGGCAGCAGCAGTAACAAGGAGGGTGGGGTGGGCAGGAGAGAGGGAGAGGGTGTGCGGAAGCTGGTTTGAGGCAGTGAGAAGAGCATCTTAGGAAGGTTAGAAAAAAAAATGTCCCTGTGCCTGTGTAAACTTCACATCCCATATCCTCTTCTGCATTTTCTCTGACCACCCCTCACAGACCAGTTCCTCCTTCTCAGGATCATCAATCACTTGGCCCCTAGTAATCATAGATTTGCCTTGTTAATTGTATTTCTAGGGAACTTGCCCTGTGTCCCCTACTAGATTGTAAAGTCCTAAAGAGCACAGTTTATAACTCTTTGTACCTTCTTGTGCATTGAATAATAAAAGCTGCCATTGTTGTGATGCACATTAGGGGAGTGCTTTACATGTTTTAACTCTGAGTTTGCAACTATCCTAAACTAAATCTCAGATTTACTGAGAATAGCAGCAGCAGAAAGCAATAACATGTAAGGAGTATTATCTGCTCCCAGCATCTCAACAAGCCCTTTGCATAGCTCATCTCATTTAATCCTCTCCCAACAATTCTGGGAAGTCAGTGCTATTTCTTTTCCCACCTGTCAGATGAGGAAACTGAGGCACAGAAGGCTTAAGTCATGTCTAGAGTCACAGAGTCTCCAGGGACAGAGCTGGGATTTGAAGGCTTATCTCCTAACTTGAAGTTCAATGATCTTTTCCACCATACTGCAGCCAATTCCTTATCACATGGGTGAAAACTAGATTAAAAGTAAACATCCAGAGCAGTCTTCAAATGAAGCAGCCAGACAGCCCAGAGATTGAACTTCAGACTTTAATCGAAGGTCCCTGGGATTCAGGCTCCCGTTTGGATTCTGTTTACTCCTTCACTAGTGAAATGAATGGGGTTGGACTTGTGCAAGTCCCTTTCAATTCTAACACTGCAGGACTTTACTTTACAGAAGGACAGGGTGCAGAGGATCCTGCAGGAGACCCTTCCACTCAAGACTGCAGATATAATACAGATGTCCAGGTCCCAGCCCCCGTTTCTACCTGAAAGGGCAGAGTGGAAAAAGGGAATATGGGCCGGGTGTGCATAGAATGAGGAGCAGAATTTGTTTTTAGCCCCCACTGACCCCTTCTTCACTCCGTTCTTTAGGTTAAGGATGTTGCTGAGTCTTGGAGAGAAGTCTTCTTTGTCCCTTGTCTCCTCTGGTGGCGAGACAAAGCCATAGTACTTAGATCCAACCAGGTGTTGAAATACTTTATTCCTTCTAAAGTAAGTGATGAAATATATTATGAAAGGTTTTTCTAAGACAGAAGAGATAAATTTCAATTTCATTTTGGGTTGTTTTTATATTGTTTTCTCTATCCTAACAATATAAAATTCTGAGGGCTGGCCAGTTAGCTCAGTTGGCTACAGCATAGCCTTGTAACACCAAGGTCAAGGGTTCAGATCCCTATACTAGCCAGCCACCAAAAAAAACCCCCATCACAACCACCACCACCACCACCAAACAACAAAAAAAATAACAATATAAAATTCTAACACTTCTAGGGGCCAGCCCATGGCTCACTCGGGAGAGTGTGGTGCTGATAACACCAAGGCCACGGGTTCGGATCCTATATAGGGATGGCCAGTTGGCTCACTGGCTGAGCGTGGTGCTGACAACACCAAGTCAAGAGTTAAGATCCCCTTACTGATCATCTTTAAAAAAAAAAAATAATAATAATAAAATAAAATTCTAAGACTTCCTAACTTATCACCCCATTGGCTATTGCCCATAGTCTTGCCTGGTTTTGGACTTTCCAAACTGGTTTTGGAATGGATTTGGCTACTCTCCATTTCTGTCTCCATCAAGACTTCCCTTTGTTTTTTTGAGGTTGCGTGTGGTCAGGATGACCTTCTCTTGCTCTCCCAAGATTTAGCATACTGTCATCAAAGTTCTCATTGGCTCAATTGTTCATTAGCCACCCAAAATTCCATTTTGTTATTGAGTTTGCACTACTAATTCATCACTGAACAAACTTTCTTTTTATAAGAATTTTTTTTTTTTTTTTAGCAGCCAGTAAGGGGATCTGAATACTTGATTTTGGTGTTGTAATACCATGCTTTAACTCTCATAAGGATTTGTGATGGTTAGTTTTATATGTCAACCTGGCTGGGCTGAGGGATGCCCAGATAGCTGGTAACATATTATTTTTAGGTGTGTCTGTGAGGTGGTTCTGGAAGAGATTAGCTTTTGAATTGGTAGACTGAGTAAAAAAGATTTACCTGATGTGTAGGCAGGCATCATCCAATCAGTTGAGGGCTTGAAAAGAACAAAAACGTGAAGGAAAAGCAAATTCTCTCTCTCTCTCTCTGTTTGAGCTGGGCTGTCCACTTTCTCCTGCCCTCAGACATCAGAGCTCCCGGTTCTCAAGTCTTCAGACGTGGACTGAATTACACCACTGTCTTTTCTGGTTATCCAGCTTGCAGACGGCAGATCATGGGACTTCTCGGCCTTCATAAGTATGTGGGACAATTCCTGTAATAACTCTCTGTCTCTCTCTCTCCGTCTAACTGTGTCTCTATATTGGTTCTGTTTCTTTGGAGAACTCTGACTAATACAGGATTACAGAAACTGTAGGGAATAAGTGTTGGTGTCTGCTGGGATTAAAAAGTCATGTAAGGCAAGGCCCTGTCCTCAAGGATGCTGCAGCTGTGATAGGAGTTTGTCATATAGCGACATTCATTTGTTCACAAATAAATTTATTAAGTACTGGGCAATGGTAGGCACTGGGGATACCAAGATCAATAAGATATGATTCCTGTCCTTCAGGGGCTTTACACTTAAGAGATCACTAAGCTGGTGACTTGAGGCATTTGGTTGGCAGGATGCTTTAATAACTTCTGTCTGTTATCTATTGCTGTGTAACAAACCACCTCAATTTAGTGGCTTAAAACAATGATTTATTCTTCCTTACGCTTTTGTGGTTTGCCCTGGCAGTTGTTCTGCTAGTCTCCCCTGGGCACACTCATACGGGGGCATGCAATGGGTGATTGAGCTAGTTGGTCTTAGATGGCCTTACTCTCACACCTGAGGCCTCAGCTGGGTCAGCTGGAATGGCTAGGATGACTTTGCTTCTCTACGACCACGGGGCCTCTTCCATCCTACAGGCAGGGTCTCATCTACCTTCAGGCTATCCAAGGCTTCTTTATGTGAGGGCAGAGCATTCCAAGAAAGTCAGAGACAAAGTTGCAAGGCTGCTTGAGGTCTGGGCTCAATGTTGCAAATATCACTCCTATTGGCCAACACAAGTCACAAGGTCAGGCCAGAATGGGGACAGGGAGGAATAGACTCCACCTCTGATGGGGGGAGCGACAATGTCAAATCTCAAAGGGTGTGCATTTAGGGATGGGAGGAATTTGTGGCCATATTTTGCAGTCTACCACAGTTTCTAACATAAAAACAAAATTAGATTTCACATAAACATCAGGTTTACTATTTTTTTTTTTCTTAAAAATGGGGAGTTTTGGCAATAAGCTTCTGGAGCTGAGTAACTGCTGGCCTATTTAGACTGGACATTCCATCTCTAGTTCATCATAGTAGCCACCACTCTTTAAAGATGAGGAAACTGGAATTCTTAGAGCTAGGATGTAGTCTCTGGGCTGCACATATCAGAGCCTGTGCTTTTAACCACTATATTCAACTGCCATGGCCAAATGGGTTCCGTGGATATTATATTGAAAAGCACTGCTAGGGAGTTACTGAAAATGTCTGAGCATGATCATGCCGCAGAGCAAGTGGTGCTCTTCAGTCAACAGGAGGTCTGGATTCAGAGTCCAATAAGGGTGGGGGAGGGCAGACGGTCTGGTTGCTGGCAGACCAGTTTGAAGGTCATTTCAGTAGCCTGGGCAAGGGTGGTGTCTATGGTATCTGAACCAAGTAAACCTCAGAGGATAAGGACACATTCATGCATAAGATAAGTGCTGAGTGAACCGCTTGTGCAAAACACTAATCTAACTTCTCTCTTGGAAACTTTGTAGACTCCCTACTGCGTGCAACTGTGAACCTCAGTCTTATTACATTGTTACATTAAAAAACAAAACAAAACAAAACAATAAAACAAAGAGGGCTGTAACGTAAACTGTGCACTTTGATAAACTGTGGACTTTGATAACAGATGCTTTGTCACCATTGCTTCATCCATTGTAACAAAAGTGTCTTATTGTGCAGGATACTGACAGTGGGAGAGCCTGTGCATGGGTGGGGTTAGCAGGCATATGGGAACTCTGTACTTTCCACTCAACCTGGCTGTGAACCTAAAGCTACTCTAAAAATAAATTCTATATATACAAAAACTGAGGTAAGGTTAGGAAACACAGGTAAATAAAGTTGATTTTTTTTAAATGCAGGACTTACAGCATTACTTTTCCTTCATAACACTTAATACAATTACAGTGAAATAATTATGCCGTTATTATTTTTGCAACCCTAGACATAGGCTCCATGAAAGCAGTGAGCACAATCACTGATGTATCCCCAGTGCCTCAGACAGCTTGGCACATGGTGGTCATTCAATACATCTGTCGAAAGAATGAGAAATCAGTCTACGGGACTCGATGATTGATTGAATGAGAGAGGTGAGGGAGGGGGCGATGGCCTTAGCTTCAGAGTGGCTTTAATTAGCCATACTCTTGCTAGAGAACCCCCATCCCCAGAGCTCCCTACTGCCTGTCCTGCTCTGCTTGACTTGTGATGGCCTCTGACCTCTGAAGTCCCCATTTGACCAGGTTTCCCCTCCTCCTCACCTCAGTGGCTTCTAAGCACTATGCTCACTGTCCACTTGCTCCCCCTTCAAACCTCCAGCCTCCCCACAGCTACTCACCCTAAAAGTTCTTTCCACCCAGCCTGAAAGCCTGGGCCCAACACCACAGACCTCTGAAACATTGTTGCTCCTGGTTTTGCATCCATTACGGAAAGTGGTCCCTGCTGTCATGGAGCCCATGTCTAGAGTTGCAAAAATAATAATTGCCTCATGATAGTATATATGGGGTAAATGTGGGAGCACCAGGCTTGTTCTAGGAAGGGCTGGAAATATGCCAGAACTGAGGCAAGGCAAAAATCACCATATCTGGGTATGAAGTCAGGTACAGATAGATTCTCTTCGCCAGCTCAAGCCACAGATAAACAGTAATTCTAAAGTCCTAGGGATGGTGTTTGTTTCAGAAATGAGTCCCAGGGAGAGGTGGGAATAGCACCTTCATGTCAGGTAGAACATTGTAACAACACAAGGAAGAATTTCCTCCTTAGGTATTGGCATCTTTGTGTAATAATGGGTGTATCTTCCTCCTGTTAATATTAAAAAATTACAAAGGCAGTATCTGCTTATTTTAAAAAATCTAAAAAAATGTAAAGGACTCTGAAGCAGGAAGCAGAAGTCTCCTCTTGTAGCCCCTACCCTCTCTCATGTTAAAATCATGCTATATGTCTTGTTTTGCAGCCTGTGTTCCTGTGCTACCCACACTCACTCCCCCTTTAGGAATCAATCTATCATCTAACCAATTATTTTTATTGGCCACATAATTTCCCATAGTACAGGTGCACCATCATTCTGGGGAATGATCTAAGCATGCATGGCCTTTAATGCAGCAATTCTGCTTCTAGGAATAGGTCCTTCAGAAACTCTTGCACTTGGGCTGGCCCGTGGCTCACTCGGAAGAGTGTGGTGCTGATAACACCAAGGCCACGGGTTCGGATCCCATATAGGGATGGCCGGTTAGCTCACTGGGTGAGCATGGTGCTGACAACACAAAGTCAAGGGTTATGATCCCCTTACTGGTCATCTTTTAGAAAACAAAAAACAAAAAACTCCTGCACTAGCGTGGAAGAGTGTATGTACATGAACATTTCTTACAGGATTGTTTGCCAATACTGACACACTGAAGACAATCACTTACTTTGTAGTATAATTGAAGAGAGACAGGGAGCCAACCACTTAGGTATGAGAAACTCTGACTTTGAGAACTCTGTAAGGGAGACAAAAGACCATTATCAAATAGTGGACATGTATTTCCTACTAATAAAAGTTTTCTTTTTGAGGGGACAAACAGGGTGGTACCAGGCTACCTGTCCTATAAACTGGACTCCTGAGGTCTAAGCCAATAGGAGGGACACTCCTGACAATAGCCTTCTTTTTTTTTTCCTTTTTAATTAGAGACATAAGTTAGCATGGCATTCTGCATTTTGCTTTTAATTTTTGGTACAAAAAAATAGACAATTCAAACTCAATTACACATGTAAAAAAACTAATAAGTACCACAAACACTGTGAAATCCAGAAAAATAACAAGGTATTTTATTATTAAGTGACTGCCTGACATGCAGTTGGTGTGACCATCCCAGGTGAGGAGACACAGTGGGCAACAGGAATATTTCTGGGAGCCATTTCAGCACAGGGATGGCAAGCAATAACTAAACTGTGCATGAAAGTTACTGCAAACCACATGAATACATCCCACTAAGCCTACAATTAATGTGTCTCCAAACTGCCTTCCCCTTAGATAGATCTCAGAAAGGGGCTCCATTGCCACCTGACATTAGGGGAAATGTGACAGAAGGAAGTCCAAAGGGAAAGACATGGCGGTCTTAAGCAACTGCGCCTAAAATATCTTTTGCAAATTTTGCAAAAACACAAGACTGTGTGAACACATTGTTGGGGCCCCTCCCAGGGTCGTGGCAGGGGCCTGTGCAAGGCAAAGGCCCTGAAGCTTCCTTAGAGATGCTGTCACTGCCTGTGGGTATCGGTGATGGGTGGTGGGTGGGGGCAGCACAGATGGATAGTTCCCTCCAGCTTTCCTTCCCTGCACTTGACTCCATCAAGTTCACCTGTACGTTTCTTGGAGATAGTTCCATATTAGGACAAACAGAGGTGACTTGTTCTACCTCCCCCCTCACCTTTTTTTGAAATGATAGTATTTCCACTGCATGAACGTCCACATTTAGACCATTTCCAATCTGCCATAATAAACAATGCTGCAAAGAATACCCTTGCCTAGAGGTATTTTTAGCACTTGTGAGAATAAAAAATATCCTTGCTCAGAGGTGTTTTTAGCACTTGTGAGAATGTATCTGTAAAATAAATTCTTAGAAGTGCAATTGCTGGGTCGCAGAGTGTATTAGTCCATATGAAGAAAACAAAATTTATTGCTTAGTTTCTGAGGCTGGGAAGTCCAAAGTCCATCTGGTGGTGGCAACAGTGACCCAGGGGTCTCACATTGCAAGACGGTGGAAGCAGAGAGAGTAGAGAGAGAGAGAGACAGACTCTCCTCTTTGAAAGCCCTCAGAACCACACCCCTGACCACCATTTTTAATCCATTCACTACTGCATGGTTCTACAATCCAATCACCTCTTCAAGGCTCCACCTTTCAATTACCATAATAGGATTTCCCACCCTCTTAACAGTCACAGTGAGGCCTAAGTTCCTAATACGTAAAACCTGGGCAACACAACTCAAGCTTCAGGGAGTTTTGGGGGGACATAATTCAATCCACTACACAGAGTGTGTCTAGTTAAAATTCTGACAGATATTGTCAATTGCTTTCCTTGGAGACTGTGAGAATATGCCATCAGGGTATGAGAGTGGGCAACGCTGTGTGTTAGCAAATGTTGATTTTTGCCATTCTGGAGGTAAAAATGATACCTTGCTGTAGTTTTAATTTGCATTTCACTTATTAAGGGGGAAGTAGAGCATGTTTTCATATTCGAAGAACCATTTATTGTTCCTTTATGTGAACTGTTTATATCCTTTGTCTGTTACTCTATTGGATTAGTCTTTTTCTTATTGAGTTGTAAGAACTTTAAATATTAAGGAAATTAGCCCTTGCTTTGTGATATAATGGGCAACTATATTTTCTCAGCTTTTCATTTGGCCATTGACTCTGTTTATGGTGTTTATTTTCCTATGTAAGAAAAATTCTTTATTTATGTAACTAAATGTATTAAATAATTTTTTAATGACTTCTGATACAGTGTCATTCTTAGAAAGGCCTTCCTCTCCCCAATATAATACTACAAATATTCTCTCATGGCTTATTGTAGTACTTTTATAATTTCACTTTCAGTGTTTAAGTATTTGATCCTTCAGGAATTTGTTTTGGTGTAGGGTGTCAAATGTGGATATTTTATTTTTATTTTATCTCAGAAGGCTACCCCATTGTCCCAAGATCATTTATTGAAAAATACATCTTATCTCCACTGATTGAAAGACTGTCATTGTCATATACTAAATTTCAGTATATAGTTGGTCATATTTTCTAGATTTTTCATCTATTCCATTGAACTCTGTATCCATGCACTGGTTGTTCACAGTAGCTTTATAATATGTTTTGAATCTCTGGCTTCCGGAACTGTGAGAGAACACATTTCTGTTGTTCTAAGCCACCCATGATACTTTGTCATGGGAGCCTAGGAAACTGATACAGTGATAGACCTGGGATTTGAACCCACGTCTTTGACTCTAAGGCCTGTGCTCTGAACAGGAGCACAGGGATATTCTTCCCTGTTGCTAAGAGAAAGCGTTTGTGAGGGGAGGAGTAGGGGAAATTTGTGTAATTCCACTTCCTTGGGCCCCACTAGCCTGTGGGGTGTTGAGGGACAAAAAGGTATGCTGAATTTTCTCTATGTACCCTTCACTCTTCCCTACCCTGCCCTGTGCCCAGGAGGCTGACCTCAGAGAACTGCCTCAATCACTGCCTTGCCATTTGGCTTCTGGTTGGGTTCGGCTGGTGTTAGGCACTAGCAGGAATGTGGAAGGTGGCTCCCTCCATGCTGACCCCAGGTTGTCAGTGGCTGTGCCTCTTCACCTAAGCCCACAGCTCCTGCCTGTGGCCACCCTCTACCACTCCAGCTCCTGCCTGGTGGTTGGCTGCCATAGTCACTTCTTCCCTTTTCCCTTTCAGGCCTATGGGTGGTAACTGCTTCCTGCTGATACTAGCCCAGAGTACAGCACCAGTCTCTTATTGGTGTTCCTTAACCCCGCCCACATCCCCATAAAAGATTCATTCTTTAAACTTCCTTCAGTCATCCCTTTTGAGAGTACCACGTGTTTCCTACCAAGATCCTGACCTATATGGACTACTATACTGAGTGACACATAGAGCAGTAACTCTGTTTTTCTTGGCCCTTGCCTCCACCTGCTCATGTGGGACCATTTGGTGTGCCCCTGGGAAACCACTTCTGTTCTGATGGGAGCACTCCAGGAATGAAAGCTGCTCAGGGACTGTGGCAAAGTCAGGGGGAAGCCTGTCTCTCCTCTGGGTTATTCTCATACAAAAGTCACAAGCAGGGCTGCCTGGGTCCCAGGGTTCCCCACCTCATCCCCAGGAACTTGGATAGGTGTGGATCTGGGCTAGGTATTTGAGTGACAGAACTGTCTCTCCCTCTGGAGCCTCGGAGGGATAAGGATCTGTTACTCTGTCAAGCTCACTGAGCAGGCCTCTCCTTTAATCCAGGTGAGCTTTCTCTTTGGAGGCTTCTCATTCCTCACGCAAACAGCTCCTGACGGGGTGTGTTACCCTGTTGCCAGACATGCCTAGACATATCTAATTCTGCTTACACTTGAGCTGGAATCTTTCTATACAAGGTTGAGAAGGTAGATGTGGGCCAGGTTACAGAAGGCTTCCAACACACCAAACAAGTTTTAACCTAATATTGTAGGAAAGGAATCATTGAATGTATTCAAGCTGGGCAGAGACTTACATCAAAAATGAAGAGCTTAGCTGGTTGCCATCTCAGTGTCCACGTTCTTGCTCCCTCTCTAGCTGATACATCACCTCGCCAGAGAAGCCCCTCAGGATGCTCTCCATCACCCCACTCTGATGGATTTTCAGTAGAGTATTCTTATTCCCTGAAATCACACTGTCTTCTTCTTCTTTCCCCCATTCCACGAGGTCAGGAAGATATCTATGTTTGTCAATGCCAAACTCCCAGGACCTGGCTCATAGTAGATATTCAATAAAAATATGTTTGTTCAATTTGTTGAGTGAGTGAATGAATTTGGTACAATGGATGAATTTATTTATTATTATTTTTTTTTAAAAGATGACCGGTAAGGGGATCTTAACCCTTGACTTGGTGTTGTGAGCACCACGCTCAGCCAGTGAGCGAACCGGCCATCCGTATATGGGATCCGAACCCGGGGCCTTGGTGTTCTCAGCACCACACTCTCCCGAGTGAGCCACGGGCCGGCC
This sequence comes from Cynocephalus volans, assembly GCF_027409185.1. Classification (NCBI taxonomy): domain Eukaryota; kingdom Metazoa; phylum Chordata; class Mammalia; order Dermoptera; family Cynocephalidae; genus Cynocephalus; species Cynocephalus volans. Next base: position 109,878,467 of record NC_084462.1, read on the forward strand.
CAATGGATGAATTTAGATGAGGAAGCCCAGAGATGCCAGGGGACTTAGTGACCTGCTTAAGAGTGTACAACTCATTACCTGCAAAGCTGGAGCTAAAACCATGCTCTCAAAGCAAATCCACTACATCCAGGGGGAGAGGCAGGAGATGGGGGGTGGTTAGTAGGAAGGGTAAGGAGAGAAGGAGGGGGTCTCTGGGAAGGTCTGGTGACACACTAGCCAGAACTGAGGTGGGGGAGAAAAGACAAGATCTCGGAAGGGAGAATTAACGTGTATTGAGTATCTTCCCTGTACCAGACACTGTGCCAGGTGCTTTACTTGTGTGGTCTGATTTATAACCTGTGCTGTAGGTATTATTATCCCCATTTATATAAGATAAGGAAATATAGGCACAAGAGTTTAAATAAATAGCCCTCTTTTAGGCATTTGTGAAGTACTGGACTCTTAAGCTTGACCTCTTTCCACCCTCCACATGGCCTCTTTGAACATAGGATTAAACCTGGGAGTTTTCCTTGAAGACAGCCACCATGCGTGGGGTCCATGGTCAGTTGGAAGAAGGCAATGGAATTAAGTGTTCTTTCAGGGAAGGGGTGGGGAGCAGGGGTACATGGTTCTCACCTTGCTTTGGAGGAGAAACTGAGGCATGATAAGGTAGACACCTCTTTTGATAAAAGAAGAGCAGTTACATGTGTAAGATTGGAGAGAATGAGAGATTCACCCTGAGGGTCTTCTGCTTCAGGGCACTCTATAGGGGCAGGAGGGTTGGAGGAGAAGGCTTTGGGGCTAGAGGTAACACAGACCACTTTTTCCTTTTCTGGATTCCAATCTAGGGAGACGAATTGGGGACGGGGGTGGGATGGGGGCGTGTGTGATGGGCTGAGTCCAGTCCGGGCTAGGAGTAGTGTGAGTCCTTCCCCACTCCCAGTGGGCCCCTTCCTTGCAGTGGGGCACTCTTGGCCCCTTGCCTGCACACAAAAGGAACACTCCAGATATTCCAGGGCAAGCCTAACTTAAAATCCACTGCCTTTGTCCCCATAGGTACACTCGTGCCTGTCAGACTGTGGCCCTCGGTTTTGGTTTGGAAAATAAGTTCACCGAGGCCCAGGATGCAGACCTTGCCCTCCACAGAGCCAGGTTCTGTTCAGGCTGCAGGGCTGTATAAGGTATTCTTTGTGCTGGGGATGCCTCCAGGGCGTGGGTGTGGGAGGCTGCCCCCAGACCACTGATGCCTATCGCTGGCTGGCTGTGGGTCAAGGGTTGAAGGAGACTTCAGAGGTTATGTTACCGAACAGACCCTCACTCCCATCCCTCCCCTCGCAGCACAACTCAAACTTGCTGAAAAGGGCTTTCATAAACAACTCAAGTCTGCAAACCGGCAGCTCTCCCCGCCCCTCCAACCCTGGGGGGCTTCAGGAGGGTCTGGGCTGCCCGCCAGCCCCAGGCTGTCCCCAGACTTCAGTGGGGGGTGGGGAGTCAGTGCCGTGACCCTTTCTTTCCTGCTTGGTCTCCAGCCCAGAGTTTCCTCAGGCTCCAGCCTCCCTGGGCTCCCACCCCAGCTCTACCTTAACTCTTTCGTCCGAAGGAAGGAGTGGCCGAAGTCCCCGTTCTCTTGGGAGGCGGGGGAGGGGAAGCCCTGTTCCAAATCTCAAAAAGGGGTTCCTGAAACCAATTCTACCCTCCTTTCTCTTCCCCTTCCTTCCACCAGGGAAAGGGGGACGTGGAAGGAAATTAACTTTGACCCCTGGATTCTGGCTCTGGGCCCAAAACTTGGGTGGAAGGCAGAGGCTTGCAGAGCCCTCCCCGCCCCCTCCTCCCGCCGCGTCTCCCCCTCCCTCGGCCTCCCGCGCCCCTGTCAGCGGCCCAGCAGACGGAGAGCTTCCCCAGGAGGGGCTGGCGGCGTGGTGGAGGGGGAAGGCTGGGGGCGGAGGGAAGGGCGGCAGGAGCCCGACCGGTCCCACCCCCAGCTACAGCCCCTGGCAGGAAGAGCGTGTCGCGGGAGCCGCGGCCGAAAGGGACTGAGCTCGGGAGGGCGGGAGCCTGAGCCGTGGCGAGTGGGTCTGGGAGTCCGGAGGAAGGAGGCCGGGGTGGGGGGCGCGCCGCGGGAGGGGGGCGTGGCTTAGGCTCCTTGGGCAGGGGACCGGTGACACTGTCGTCTCCCTCCTAGCAGGGGCGGGCGGGGCAGCCATGCTCCTGTCCGGGGGCGAGCCCCGGGCGCAGGAATGGTTCATGGTGCAGACAAAATCGAAGCCTCGGGTGCAGCGGCAGCGGCTGCAAGTGCAGCGCATCTTCAGGGTCAGGCTGAATGCCTTCCAGAGCCGCCCGGACACCCCTTACTTCTGGCTGCAGCTCGAGGGGCCCCGGGAGAACATGGGCAAAGCCAAGGTAAACAGCTTTTCCCCACCCCCACCCATCCCTTCCAGCCAGACCCCTCTCTCTCCTGCCCCTGGGAAGACGGTGGTCCTCAGCGGTCCCCCGACCTGGATTCGGCAGTTTGGCTGGCAGGTATTGGGCCATCTTCCATCCTCTCCAGACTTGCAGCCTTGCCTCCTTCCCTACCCCCTTCTTCCCTCTGGTTCTTTCTTTCGTTTTTTCCCCCACCCCTCTCTTGCATGTCACTTCTGTCCCTCAAGTGTGCTGAGAGAGCCTCCTCCATGTGTGTCCCCCTGTGAACCTTCCCTGGCCAGGGCTCCAGCGTCCACAGCCCAACTTTTCCATTTGGGGAGCAACTTAAGGCCCTGCATTTCTGTGGCCTCTGCAACACGCCTCTTTGTTCTCCAAGACTCTGGCAGGCCCGGGTCCTTCTGTCTTCTTTCAAGTCTTCTTAAATCCTGGGATCCCCTTGGAAAATTTGAGTGCTAGGACTGGAGGGTCCCTTAGAGACACTTGTAGAGTGATGCTGGCATTTTATAGATGAGGCATTGGGGACCAGAGAGGGTAAGAGGCCTGCCTGAGTGATCAGGGTCATCAGGTAGGTGAGGGTGGTGGGGGTTGGACCAGAACCCAGGGCTCTGGACTTCCTGCTGTATGCTCTTGCTGCCCTAGGCTGCCTCTGGCAGGGGCTCAGGGTGGGGTGCAGCTGCTCTGGAAGGCACTGGCCCTTGGGGATGAGTGAGAATCTGGGAGGAGGGCTGTGGGCTTTCGGATGAAAGGGCCTGCTGTGTGGCCCTGGACGTTGGACAGGCCAGGTCACAGTGTGCCTCTCTTGCATTCTCTCTGGCTCCTCTCACAAGCTTCTCCTCCACTTGGGCCTCTTAGGTTCCCTCGTTCCCCAATCATGGCCAGTGGCCAAGGTCTTCCTCTGCCCTCAGAATCCCTTATCTTATCTCTGGGAATGCTTCAGCCTCCCTCTGCCCCACACCACCTTCTTCCCGACATATACACCTTCTGTAGCTGGGTCTATACCAGTATCGTAATTGGCCAAGGCCATGGGTGGTGAGGCCCAGAACGTGGCCCGAAGCCAGCAGGCAGACAGGCTGTAAAGTTTCTCCCTCAGCCTCTTGGTTGAGCTGCTGCATCAGCAGTTTTTTCAATCCTGACAGAGGTGCTGGGGCAGGGGAGGCGTGTCTGCCCAGCGAGCAGATGTGCAGGAGCCCCTGAGAGTAAGAGATTTAAGAAGCTGGGATAGGGTAGGTTAATGAGAGGAGCCTTTTGGGTTCTGTGGGTCTTAATCTTTTTGTTACTATGAAATACAACGGCTCACCCTTTTTGGGGGCTAGCACTTTCTGAGGCGTGCTGCTGACCTGCTCCTTGCTTAAATGCTGAAGCAGCTGCTCCAGGCCTCCCATTGCTCCTCCTGCTGCCTCAGAGCTCTTGGGGCCATGGATCCTCACACCCCAGGCTCACGGAGTCCCTCAATTACCATCCTCCCACTCTTCAGCTTCCCCTTGGGAAAGGCACTGCTGGAAGTGGGAACCTAGCGTGAGGGGCTTCTGGGTAACTCCCTCCCTTATTGCACAGAGTGAGCTAAAAAGAAGAGACTGTTGGAGATTTGGAGCAGAACAGGGAAGGTGGGGAGGATAAGGTTTTGTCCCAGGAGTTAGGAGGGCTGGGTTTAATCTGCCATCATCAAATTATGGCCTGGATAGTGGGGTATGGTGGAGAGAGTTTGGGATTGAGGTGTGCTATCTTCTAACTGGGTGACCTGGGTTAAATAATTTACCCTTCCTTGAGCCTTTTTCTTCATCTATAAAACAGAATATAATTATACCCACTTCACGGAGGGGTTGTGAGAGTTGGCTGAAATACATGCATGTATTTAAATACTTTTGCAAAATGTGGAGAGCTATAGGTATTGTTATGAACTAGCTGTATAACTTTGGGCAAGCCCCTTTCCCTTTCTGAGTCTCAGTCTCCTTGCTTGTAAAACAAAAGGCTTGCATGAAATCCTCTCTAAGGTCCAGTGATCTGATACCTAAACATTTCCCAAGTGTAAGGATGGCTCGTGGTTTCCATATGGAGGTGGTGTGGCTGACCCCAATCCCAGCTGTAGGGACCCAGAATCATGCACTTTGATAATGGCCTACTGTACACAGGCCAACTGGCAGAGAGGACTCCATGAGACTAGAGGTTGCAGGATGGGGGGAGGGGGGAGGAGAGTGGCTTGTTTGGGTCTGAGGGGAGGAGGGGCCAGGAAGTACATAGGCTCATCTGGAGAAGGGTCTGGGTATGTTTCTACATTCTATGCAGTTGGTTTACAGGAAAATCTCTGAAAACTCGAGTGCCTTTGAATTGTTTTGTTGTGGTGGGATTTAAAAAATATTGAAGACATTGCTGTAAATCACATTCCCAGGCAGCGAAACAAACCCTGGGGAGGTCTGGCCTCTCTGAGGTGAAATCAGCAAGTGGAAAGGATGGTTTAATAATGATCAGGAGAGCCCAGGAACAAGCCCTGCTGAGCCCTCTGTACTTCTTGGCAACCATGTGAGGATGGGGTGGGTGGCAGAGAAGAGAAGTGACATGTTCATGTTTCTCCTTTTTGGAACCATGGAGGGAGGTAATGGGAGCCCAGAGGGCAGTTGCAGCGGGAGAGGTAGCTTCTGGAGACTGGGCTCTGGAGCTCTGGGACAGGGTGCAGCTTGCTGACTTTTGGCTTGGCTGTCAGATGGAAGTTGGTCTGTCCCTGCTCCACAATAACTGTAAGCAATACCATGGAAGTTCGTTGTGGTCAGGGGAATGCTGGAGTTGGCTCCTACTGACCCATTGTCAAAATTCCAGGAATTTTGCAAGACAGAGGAAGAGTATTTACAGCCATGGTGGGAGTATTTATACAGCAGAAATTGGCAAATGCTACAAATCAAGGCTCCCCCCAATCTCCCCATCCTTCTTTTCCTTTAAACTTAAAATTCCTATCGTCAAAGTAATATACACTTAAAAAGTCCAATAACTTTTAAAAAGCTTATAAGTGAGCCCAGTGGTTCCCTGCCCTGTCCCTGCTAACTCCCTCTTCAGCACCCTTTACCATAGACAATATTTGGTTTGGTACTCACGCAGCTCCACATTTCTAAAAAAACGTAGATACTGTTATTTTTTGAATAATCAATTTTAGGTGTTTTTTTACTTCCTATTTTTGGATGTGAGGATTTAGCTCCTTTACATTGCCATTTCTTCTTTCTTCTCACTATAGTAATATTTCAATTTTCTGTTAAATGTGTATTTAGTAATTGCCTCGTTATGCTTATGCACATGTCATTCCCATTTAAGTCTTGAAGTGTACCATGATTTTGTTTTCTTTCTTACTTTCTGGTTTCACTGAGGTTAAGAACTCCTTGTTTTTCAATTTGCTTGCTTTTCTTTGTATCTATTGCGAATTTTTACAGCTTTGGTAGCCTCTCAGTGCAATTTTCTGTAACTTCAATCTATCAGTTCAAGGTGTTCTTTCGGTTCCAAAGTTTTTCTTGGAGCTGTCCCTCCTTCTATCTGGTCAGTTGCTTTCTAGACCAGCACAGCTGTCATCCTGAGATTTCAGTTTGCTGTCATCTTTGGCCTCTCTTTGCCTTTTTTCTTTGTTAAATGCCTTATTTCCTAGACCACATGTCTTTTTCTTGGGTTGATGGAACACATCTGTCAGCAGTTTCAAGTTGAAAAGATGGTGAAGGGTATGCTGATGACTACTTTTGGCGTGCTTGTCTGTCTAGTCATACTCTCCAATCTGAACTAGTTGTCCTTTGTGATGATGACAGTCATCCTAAAACTGCCTTGCACGTAGTCATTGGTCAATGATTTGTTGAATGGATGAGTAAATTCTGACATTTCTCTTCTCTGTCATCCTGGAGATTGTCTTTGCTTCTTTCCTAGGATGGATCACCTTTCTTGGTTTCCTTCCTTGATTTACTAGAAGATTGCTTTCCATGGCTTTCTGAGAAAGGATTTATAGGAAGAATAATGTTGGGGTTGGATTATCTACATGTCTGTGTTGCTTATCTGAAGTTTACTTGATTGACAGTTTGGCTGGTACTGAATTATAAATGGAAAATTATTATCCTTCAGACACATGAAGGTGTTACTCCATTGAAATCTTGCTTGTGAGGGTCTGAAGCTGTTTTGGTCCCTGGTCCTTTCTATGAGATGTTTTTTTTTTTCTGGTGATTTGTGGTTTTCCCCAATGTTCTGAAGTCTCCCACTGAGACCCCTTTTGTGTGGGTCTGTTTTCAACCATTGTTGGTTACGCTTGTCCTCAGTGGGCCCTTCTATCTGGACACTCACATTCTTTAGATGTAGGAAGTTTGGGGAAACTATATTGTTGAGGATTTCCTCCCCTGAGCTTTCTGTGTCTTCTCTTTCCGGAACTCCTGTTCAGACACTGAACTTTCTGGAGGTTCTCTGTCTACTCTTCTCATCTTCTCTCCTGTTTTCTAACTCACTTTTTCCTCTGCTTTCTGAAGATTTCCTCTACTTTATCTTCCAACCTTTTTTTTTAGGTCTTCCATTTGTGCCATTACATGTTTAATGTCTAAAAGTCATTTATGGGGCCGGCCCGTGGCTCACTCGGGAGAGTGTGGTGCTGAGAACACCAAGGCCCCGGGTTCGGATCCCATATACGGATGGCCGGTTCGCTCACTGGCTGAGCGTGGTGCTCACAACACCAAGTCAAGGGTTAAGATCCCCTTACCGGTCATCTTTAGGAAAAAAAAAAAAAAGTCATTTATGTTCTCTTTTTAAACATAGTATCCTGTTGTGTCCAGTGCGTTCCACACTATTATCTCTCTGAGGAGAGTAATAATAGCAAAATATTTGAAGTTTTCTTCTCCCTGTCTATTTCTCTTCTTTCAGGTTGCCTTTTTTTCCCCCATGTATGTTTTGGTCTCTCTGTTTCACTTAGAAGTTTTTCTCATAAGCCTGGTAATCCTTGCATAATTAAGAGTGAAGGACAAAAAGCTGATTGGCAGTTGAACTGAGGTTAAGCCTTGTTGATTTTCAGCTTGATGGATGGAAATTTGGGGATGCTGTCTGTTAGGAACCCATTTTGTGATCTTTAGGTCTTTGCTCTTGGGCTGGCCAAATTTCTCAGAAGTTATCGCTCTATTCTCTGGCCTGGGGTGGTTAAGGTCTGGCTGCTAAATTTCTGAATGGGAAAAAGGTTTCTCTGCATTCAGCTTTTGTTGTGCACATTGTTATTTGGCCCTCGTCTCTCACTCCACATTTTTTTGTATGGTACCCCATGCTCTCAAGGATGCTGGTCTAACTCTGGTACTGAGACTTGTTTTCCATTCCAGAGAACAAACCTCCGGAGGTGGGGAGGGACTTGCCCAGCCTGTTTGTGTGTTGGGGGTTGGTTGGGCTCCCAGATCAAATTGTTCCTCAAAGAACATGGCCTTTTTTCACGATCCCTTTCACTCCCGCTTCCAGAGTTTCTTGGTGCTGTCATTTTCTGTCTTTTGAATATTCTGCAGTGCAAATTGGCATGGTTCTGGAAAGTAGACAATGAAAAATAACTGACTTATGAAGAAGAAAAATCCTAAGTTGGGTGCAAAGTAATAAAATACCTTGATAAGATAGAACAGTATTAAAATATTTGATGTTAATGTTTTTATTTAACTTGTAAGATAACAAAGGACCTGTGAGACACTGGGCAATACATTTTTACACATACATCACTCTTTTTCTGTGCCTTTTCTATTCATCTGTACCATTTATCTTCCAGTTGTTCCTACCTCGTCTTTCTACTTTTCTCCTCTTGGAAGAAAAATGTCTGGGTGGGCCTTAGGGAAGAAAGTTTTTCCAGGTTTTTGGGCTGTAAATGCTTGTTGTTTCCTTATCTTCTCTCGTTCTGTGTTATAGACAGCATCATGGTTAAGACTCCAGACTGTGAGGTCAGAGTGCTTGAGTATCCCAGCCTATTATCTGTGTGATCTTGGACATGTGGCCTCCCTTCCTCATCTAAAATGGGATAATAGTAATTTCCTTATAGGTCTGAGAGAGGGATAAACAAGATAATGTGTGGAAAGTGCCTGACACACGTACATTCTCAATAAATATTAGTTCAGATGTATTATTTTGAAAATTATCTCAGTTTCTATGTATCTTTTAATAAAAGATATTGAACAGTTGATGGAACAGTAAATATTCTCAGCCCATTGCAAAAAGAGAAAGAAATCACCCATAATCTTCTTCCCCAGCACATCTTTTCATGTTTACACGTTGTTTTCACATCATTAGAATGTGGGGTGCACGGAGTGGGGGCATTTGTTAAGGTCTGCAAGAGTTTTCCTGTACCTGGTCAGATTCACCCTTGCTGGGCAGTTGGGAGGGGTTGGCTTGGGGTGCCAAATCCCATCAGGATTTGGGCTTGTTTTGGACTGAGGGAGGAGGGATTAGACCTGGGTGTATTTTGGGCCCTTTGGGGAAGGGGCTGCAGGTCTATGGCCTAGGCCAGGTGGAAGGGGTAAGCGTAAACCAGTGGGGAATGGTGGCTTGGGGACTGAGCAGATGAACTGGGTGAAGCGATAGGGTGAAGGAACCCAATTTCTCCCATCCCAGCCATGCAAAAGACAGTGTGTGGGAACCTTGTAAATGCAAGATTTGGTCTGCCCAGAGATCCAGAGGCTTTCCTTCTGGTTAGCCTTTGTGTGTATCTATGGGGTTCCCCTGGACACTGGCCCAGTGACTTCTCTCCTCCTCTGTCCTCTGTGGGCAACAGAGTTACCATGGTTACGGGGACAGGTTGTGCTAGAGACCTTCTGGAGAGGGATTAAGCCGGAATCCCACAAGATTACCCTGTAGTCACTGTGCAGTCAGTCAGGGCAGGAGGAAAGAGCTCTGGTTTCAGAGTCAGCTAGATAATGGGGTGTGATCCTGGCCCAGTCACCCTCGGGCAAGCTGTGTAGCCCTCTGAGCCTGCAAAATGGGAACAGGCTGTGCCAGGCACCATATTAAGCTCTTCCTATGCATTAACTCCCTGAAGCTTCACAGTAGCCTAATGAGGCAGGAACTATTATTATCCCCATTTTATAGATGCGGAAATGCAGTACTGCTGTGGGGCGGGGGAATAAGTAACTTGTCCCAGGTCATGTAAATTCCTGGCATGCAGAGGGTGCTCAGTAGCGTGCACCCTTTTCCGCCTAGCTGTTACACAATTCTGGAGCACCAGAGTAGGACTGGACCTTAGGAGTATTTAGTTTAACCTGCTGTTTCTTAGGTGAAGTGGCTGAGGCTCTGAGAAGATGATACATTTCCCACAGTTAACCTAATCTACTGAGGTCAAGTTGGAACTAGAACCAAGGCCTTCTCCAAGCCTGAGTCCTTTCCCTCCTCTCCCCCAGGCTTCCCCCATTCTGTCGGTGTTCTCAGGAAAGAAATGGGCGCATGAGGGGGCAGGACCAGGGAGAGGGCGCTGGCCATGGGGGAGTCACCTGGCTCATGGTAGGTGGGTGGGGGGCACATGCTTAGCAAGAGGCCGGCCTTCTGGGTGGGGAGGGCAGAGCCAGTGGCAGGCCTGTAAAGCACTGACTTCCTGTGCTCTTCCCACCATGCCCAGGAGTATCTGAAGGGCCTATGCAGCCCGGAGCTGTGGAAGGAGGTTCGCTACCCACCGATCCTGCACTGTGCCTTCCTTGGGGCCCAGGGCCTCTTCCTGGACTGCCTCTGCTGGAGCACCCTGGCCTACCTGGTGCCCGGCCCCCCTGGCTCCCTGATGGTGGGCGGGCTGACGGAGTCTTTCATCATGACCCAGAACTGGCTGGAGGAGCTGGTGGGGCGGCTCCGCTGGGGCCCTGCCCCTCTGCTGACCCCCCGGGGAATCTGGGAGGCCGAGGTAACCCGGGCCTTTGGGGCCCTGGTCTGGATCCGTGGTGACCAGTATGCAGGGGACCTCCTGCAGCTGCCCCCAGCAGTCCAGGAGCTGCTGCTGAGCCTGGTGCGGGATGCTGCAGGAAAGGAGGACATCATTGAGTGGCTCGGCCACTTTGGCATCTCCAATACCCACTCCGACCCAGAGGTCCTGATCTGCCCTCCCCAGCAGAAGGAAGGCCTGGCCGTGCTGTCTGTGGGAGAGAGTCCTGGGCCCCTCCTGGAGATGGGAAACCTCCAGCATGCAGGCCCAGAAAATTCAAAGAGATTAACCACCAGGTCTCTAATCCCAGCCCAGAGTGCACAGCAGGAGACAGCTAACCAGCTGGTACGGTAAGTTCTGGAGATTCATTCTGGCTTTTCTGACCCTACCCCTGCTTCTGCACCCCAAGGAATAGTAGTAGTTTGGGACCGAACTAGCTTTCCCACCTTTTCAACAGACTTGGGTTTCCTCCAGGGTCGGTTCCATCAAGCAAAGTGGTACGGACAGTGCTCGAGAGGAAGGGCCTGTGCAGGCCACCAGCAGCCAGGACTCTGTGAACCACACACAAACCTTGTTGCAGCACAGGCAAGTGCAGAAGGTGGAAGATAAACTCCCCTTCCAGCCTTTGGTGTCAGCCCTGGGTGTGTGCCCATCCTGGAAGGCCTGGGCCCCGGGGCCAGCCTTTGGGCCCCTGTGGCCAGGGGCTATTGCTGCAACCTTCTGGAGGATCAATGAACTGCATTCTCTCCACCTGGCCTGGCTCCTGTCCCAGGCGTGCTTCAGTTTTCCCTTCTGGCAGAGGCCACTGGGTCCCATTCAGTTGAAGCTGCCAGGGCAGAATCCTTTGCCTTTAAATCTGGAGTGGAAGCAGAAGGAGCTGGCTCCCCTGCCCAGTGTGGAAAGCCCAGCTTGTAGACCTGAAGCGGGGCTGGGAGGAGAGGCAGCCCTACAGAATTGCCCGAGACCAGAGACCCCCCAGAAAGTCATGAGTTTATTGGTGGCCCCAGGGAGCTCAGGTGTAAAGGACAAGGTTAGCTCAGGAAGTCCACAGATAGGGCCACCTTTGACCTCTATACCCCAACTACAAGCTGGAGATAAGCCAGGGGATCAAGGAGGCGTGCAGTCGGATTGTAAGGGACTGGAAGACGGACGCTCTCCAGCATTGCCCACAGGGCAAGGGATGCCCATGGCTCAAGGGAGCCCCATGGCTCACAAGGGGCCCCCAGCTCAGCCAGTATCTGAAGCTCAAACAGTGCCTGAAACTCTCAAAGTGCCCATGGCTGCAGCAGTGCCCAAAGCTGAAAACCTACCCACAACTCAAGTGCTGCCTGCAGCTCCTAAAGTGCCTACAGCCCAGACAATGCTGGCAGTGCACACAGAGCCTGCAGCTCCCAAAGTGCCACCGGCTCCAGCAAAGCCAGCAGCTCAAGTGGTGCCCACAGCTCAAAAAGCAGCTGTGGGTCAACCAGCATTGGCAGCTCAGGTGGTGTGTGCAACTCCAAAAACTCCCACAGCTCATAAGATGCCTGCAGCGAAAACGTCACCTGCAGGTCCCAAAACACCCAAAGCTCAAACCGTGTCTGCCACTAAAACAGGGTCTACAGCTTCCAAAGCACCTACAGCTCTCAAAGCACCTGCGACCCCCAAAGCATCTGCAGCTTCCAAAGCCTCCAGAGCTCCCAAAACATCTGGAGCTCAGAAGGTGCCCACAGATACAGGGCCAATCTTGGACGTAGCCAAACTTCTGAGTGAGGTCCAGCCTTCATCAAGGGCTAGTAGCTCCTTACTGAAGGGCCAGGGGGAGGCTGGGAGGCAGGGTCCCCAGCCCAGCAGCACCTTGGCCCCCAGGAGTAAGCACCAGTCTCAGGTGGAGGGTCTCCTGGGGGCTTGGGAGGGGGCCCCGAGGCAGATGCCTCGCCACCCACAGGCGAACAGCACAGTGACCAGCTTCCAGAGGTACCACGAGGCCCTGAATACACCCTTTGAGCTGAACCTGTCGGGGGAACCTGGGAACCAGGACTTGCGGCGAGTGGTCATTGATGGCAGCAGCGTGGCCATGGTGTGAGTAGCCACAGGTGTGGGGCAGGCTGGGGAGCTGGAGAGCTGGGGCAGGGAGTCCTTGGGGGATGCGGTGTGGACATCCCTTTCTAACCTCCATATGGGCGACATGGGGTTCAAATGGGGAGCAGATGGGAGGCAAGTGACATATATTGAGTGCCTACTGCATGCCAGGCAGTGTGCATTAAATCCTTACAGCAGTCCTGCCAGGGTAGGTTTCTGGTCTCCCTCTTTGATAGATGCAGAAACAGGTATAGAGATGAGGAATCTTGCCGAAGTTTTGAGTCAGCCAGGGGCCCAACTGGCATTGGGTTCAGATCTGTCCACTGCTAAAGCCCATGTTCTTCCCCGGCCAGCTTTTAAACTTTTAGCCCAGAGTTCAAGGCCTAGCACAGATCTCTGTGAAGCTTTTCCTGGCCATGCCTGCTCTTAGAGATCAGCCTCCCCGCACAGTACTTACTGCCGTAGAGTTATTAGCATAAATACATGCAGGACAGCTTACTACCACATGGTAGAGTAGTTATCTGTGCTGCACGCACTCCCAGCACACGGTAGGTGGTCAGTGAATTTTTGTTTGCTTTATGCTCTAAACTGAATTCTTTGAGTGCAGGGGCTGTCCTCCTCCTCTTTTCCTCGACCTTCCTACACACACATGTGTGCCCATGCACACGCACGCACATGCAGTGTCTGGCCGTGTCCTGCACCCAGTAGGTGCTCACAGAATATTTGAGGATGGAGGGAAGGGAGAAGGGCATCGTTGGAGTCTTTGGTGCTGAAGCTGTCCCCTGGCATTGCCTGCTTGCTACCACCCTATAGGCACGGCCTCCAGCATTTCTTCTCCTGCCGAGGCATTGCCATGGCAGTGCAGTATTTCTGGAACCGGGGACACCGTGAGGTCACTGTATTTGTACCCACCTGGCAGCTGAAGAAGAATCGGAGGGTGAGAGGTGAGATGTCCCCTGGCCGCAAGCCCCTCCCGCATCACCAGGCTTTCCTTCTCCTGTCTTTCTGCCCTCCCCTGCCCTCCTGCCACCCACTATGGCCATTTCTGCTTAGCCCTTCCTCTGACCACTGTCTTCTGCCTTTCGCTCCCAGAGAGCCACTTTCTGACGAAGCTGCACTCGCTCAAGATGCTTTCAATCACCCCCTCCCAGCTTGAGAATGGCAAGAAGATCACCACCTACGACTACAGGTGTGCTGGTCCCCAGGCCTTCTCTCTGTAGGGCTCAGGGGGTTGGGCCTGGTGGGTGTGTCAGGTGGAGTTCTGCCATACCTTCTCTGCGGAAATGGAGGCAAACATGTCAGAGGGGTCAGGTCGGGGGCCGGGGGGCACAGGCCTTCCGTGGGCAGAGGGAGAGACACAAGTGAGGATAAGCCTCAAGGTTGGCTCTACCCAAGCCCAAGGGTCATTCCTGACTTTGGGACTCTGGAGCTCCATTCCCTTCAGTTTAACAGACTTTCTTCCCTCCCCCATGACCTGTGGGTGGACACCCACTGCTATGGATTTGACTGGCCCTTATGGCTCCTAGTGCTTTGAGTGTACCCCAGGCTTTTGGGTGCCAGTTTGGGTTGAAGTTCATGTCTCCTGGAAACGCTTCAGTCTTTTCCTCACCCTCAGCACTGACACTGGGAGGAGGTGTGGTATGGCTCTGGAAATGGAGGTAGCCTGGTCTGGTCTGCCCAAACCCCAAAGGCCTCCCTGCTTGTCAATCCTAAGCACCCACTCTGCAGCAGGGCCAGTGTGTAGAGGGGGAGCCTGTGACCTTACCTCTTAGAGCAGGGAAGGCCCTGCCATGGTCACTGGTCCTGAGCTGGAGTCGGTGCCAGGCAGGCAGAGGTCTTGGCTTCACTTAGGCACCTCCCATGCCAGGCAGGGAGAGGTTCTGCTTCTCTCCACTTTTCCCAAGACCTGGCACTTACCCAGCCTTCAGGCCTGGGAAGGTCAGGGCAGGGCAGCTCAGGCCTGTCTCCCTGGAGAGCTAGCCCCTTGGGTAAGGTTATTAAGTGCCTCTCATTCAGGGCTAGGTTTGAGGGAAAATGGCTTTTCTGCAGAAGGCCCTCTGCTGAGCACCTGCAGAATAGCAAGCTGGGGTGGCCGGAATGGAAATCTGCAGGGAATGCTGAGAAGTAGGTAGCCTTTGCTTTCTTTCCCGGTCACAGCCCTCTTTAGAGGAGAGGTGATCCTTGGAAAAATGGATTTGTTTATTCAGGTATGTGTTTTTGTATGTGTTAGCATATATGTGTGTGTATGTCTTGGCATGTATACAAATGTTGTGCGTTGGTGAAGAATAATAATGGAATATTTGTGTCTATGCTGTGTGGCAGGCACTGAGCTAGATGCTTAAGTGCATTATCTTATTCAATTTAATCCTCACAGCAATATGGGGTAGATACAAAAATGGAAGCGGTAAATAAGCACGTGTGAATGTGGATGGGCGTGTGGGTTTCTGTGTCTGTGCATGTGCATGAGTATACCCATGTGTATAATAGGAGTGCGTGTTTGTATGTACAGTTGGGGGGGGTGCACAACTGAGTTTACCCTCCCAGGGGACTACTGGTGATCTCAGATGGCTGAATAGAGGAGCGGATGGGCTCCGGAGCCCTGGGCAGCATTTTACCTGACATCTCATTGTGAAGCCGCAAGTTCATTTTTCCAGAGGACCCAGGAAGTGAGGGGCTGGCTGCTGGATTGTTAGTGACTCCCCCTCTCCCCACAGGTTCATGGTAAAGCTGGCGGAGGAGACAGATGGCATCATTGTCACCAATGAGCAGATTCACATACTGATGAATAATTCTAAGAAACTGATGGTCAAAGATCGGTGAGGCAGCTCTCCAGAGGCTTGAGCCATCCCTTCCCCTTGGATGTCAGGCAGCTCCTGGCAGGAGAGGTGTTGAGGCGGGGAGGGGGCCTTGGAGTAGTGCTCACTAGCACCTGATGGGAGGT
This sequence comes from Cynocephalus volans, assembly GCF_027409185.1. Lineage (NCBI taxonomy): Eukaryota > Metazoa > Chordata > Mammalia > Dermoptera > Cynocephalidae > Cynocephalus > Cynocephalus volans. Next base: position 109,893,733 of record NC_084462.1, read on the forward strand.
GTGGGCCTCAGCCCCTGTGGAGACACCAGGTAGCAACAGGGCGTACGTGGGTCACGGGCCTGTCTATGACTGCACCCTCTTCTCTCCTGGGTCCAGCCTGCTGCCCTTCACCTTTGCGGGGAATCTCTTCATGGTGCCAGATGATCCCCTGGGCCGTGACGGCCCCACCTTGGATGAGTTTCTAAAGAAGCCAAACAGGTCAGGCCTCCCCTGCCTCTCAGGTCCTCCTGGGACTGACCAGAAACTTCTCTTTAGTGCTAGCCAGCATTTATCTAGTGCTTAATAATGAATAGTGTGATTTGACTTTCATACATCGTCAGACTTCTACCACATATTTATGTATCCATAAACCATTTACAGTATGGTTTTGCAGTTTTAACATTTTACATACATGCTTTAAAGCACGCGTGCGCACACACACACACACACACACACACACAACAGAAAAACACATTTTACACACATGCTTTAATACTTTATGTATCCTTCCACAGCTGGCATTTGCACTCAATGTTTTATTGTGTCTTCAGACGTATGCCATGCTGATTCATATAGCCCACTTTAATGGCCACGTAGTATTCCATTTTGTTAGCACCCAGCAGATGTATCTGTCTCTTGTTGAGGGCCAGTTGACTATTTTCATTTTATGCTGTTGGTGCCAATGCTGCAGAGAACAGTTTCATTCTTGTTTCATTGTGTCCGAGAGGAGCTGTGTCTACAGTATACACCAAGTAGGGTTTTTTCCATATTTGTCATCTCCTTTGATCCTTACAACTTGAGTTAGATATAAACGACTACTATTCTCATGTTATAGATGAGGAATCTGAGACTCAAATGACTTTTCCAAGGGTACTTTGCTGGTGCTGGCAGAACTGTTTGCAGAACTCAGATTCCCTGCCTCCACCCCCACTCACCCACCTTGCTGCCTGCCTTCCAGTTCCTGGGCCCAGCAGGGGACCTTGGTCAGGACCTTCCAGGCAGGGCACTGCTTCCTGGACCAGCTCCCCCAGTCTCATTTCACTGTTTGCAGACAAATGATGTGGTTTGTCTGCTGGTCCTCTCCAGGCCCCTGCCAGGCTCTCCTTCCCTTTGTTGAGTGCCCCGTCCCCCCTCATCCTTGCTATGGGTTACTCCTCATGGGGTCAGGTTGGAAGCCACCAGCCATCTCTTATCAAACCCTTGGCCCAAAACTGGTTTAAATGTTCCTTGGTCAATGAAGTTTTCATTTGATGAGGCTTCAAAGCACAGGGAATTGCTAATATTGAGGTTCTGCACCTGTAGGGGGTAGAAGAAGTATTTGTGGGTAGGGGCCTGACTGAACCTGTGCCATGTAGGAGGCTGGCACTTGGCCCGGACTAAGGGACACTTAGGAGTGGGCTTGGGTCTCTACAGATGTGGCTTTCCCCTTGGGTGACCTCTGGGGGTGGGGCTGCTCCCCTCCCTCTCCCATCTGTTTTGGTGTAGGCTGGATACTGACATTGGCAACTTCCTGAAGGTATGGAAGACCCTTCCTCCCAGCGCAGCCAGCATCTCTGAGTTGAGTGATGATGCTGACCTGGGGTCCCTGGAGAGTCCACGGACTGTGGAAGAAATCAGGGAGGAGAAAGAGGAGAGGCAGGATGAGGAGCAGAGAGAGGGACCGGGGATGCACAAGCCAGCTGAGGAGGACGACCTTGACTCTTCGCTGGCATCAGTGTTCAGAGTGGAGTGCCCCTCCCTTTCAGAGGAAATCCTCCGGTGCCTCAGCCTCCATGACCCCCCTGATGGGGCCCTGGACATCGACCTCCTGCCAGGCGTGGCATCTCCCTACCTGGGCATCCCCTGGGATGGGAAGGCTCCCTGCCAGCAGGTTCTTGCCCACCTTGCCCAGCTGACCATCCCCAGCAACTTCACTGCACTCTCTTTCTTTGTGGGGTTCATGGACTCCCACCGGGATGTCATCCCCGACTATGAAGCCCTTGTGGGCCCCCTGCACAGCCTCCTCAAGCAGAAGCCAGACTGGCAGTGGGACCGGGAGCACGAGAAGGCCTTCCTGGCCCTCAAGCGAGCCCTGGTGTCTGCCCTCTGCCTGACAGCCCCCAACTCCCAGCTACCCTTCCGCCTGGAGGTGACAGTGAGCCAGGTGGCCCTGACGGCCATCCTCCATCAGGAACACTTGGGGAAGAAGCACCCCATAGCCTATACCTCGAAACCCCTCCTCCCTGACGAGGACAGCGAGGGCCCCCAGTCGGGGGGAGACAGCCCCTATGCTGTGGCCTGGGCCCTTAAGCATTTCTCCCGCTGCATTGGAGACACCCCAGTGGTCCTGGACCTTTCCTATGCCTCTCGGACCTCTGTGGACCCTGAGGCTCCTGAGGGCCGAAGGGTTTCCAAAGCATGGCTGATCCGATGGTCCCTCTTGGTGCAGGACAGAGGCAAGCGGGCCCTGGAATTGACCCTCCTCCAGGGCTTGCTGGGGGGAAACCGGTTGCTGACGCCTGCTTCCTCCATGCCTCGTTTTTTCCAGGTTCTGCCTCCTTTTTCTGACCTGTCCACTTTTGTCTGCATCCATATGTCAGGCTACTGCTTTTACCGTGAGGATGAGTGGTGTGCTGGCTTTGGCCTCTATGTTCTGTCTCCCACCAGCGCCCCTGTCTCCCTGTCCTTCTCCTGCTCCCCTTACACACCAACCTATGCCCACCTGGCAGCTGTGGCCTGTGGCCTAGAGCGCTTTGGTCAGTCCCACCTCCCGGTGGTCTTCCTCACCCACTGCAACTGGATCTTCAGCCTCCTCTGGGAGCTCCTGCCCCTCTGGAGGGCTCGGGGCTTCCTCTCCTCCGATGGAGCTGCATTACCTCATCCGAGCCTGCTCTCCTACATTATATCCCTCACTTCTGGCCTCTCCTCCCTTCCCTTTATCTACCGAACCTCCTACCGGGGCTCTCTGTTTGCTGTGACTGTGGACACTCTGGCCAAGCAGGGGGCCCAGGGGGGTGGGCAGTGGTGGAATCTGCCAAAGGATGTGCCCATTCCTATAGTGACTCCCCATACTATGGGTAAGAAGCCCAACTTGCTGGCATTACAGCTGAGAGACAGCACCCTGGCTGACATCATTGCCAAGCTGCAGGCTGGCCAGAAATTGTCCAGTTCCTCACCCTTCAGTTCTGCCTTTAACTCACTCAGCCTCGACAAGCAGAGTGGCCTGCTTATGTTCAAGGGAGATAAGAGGCCCAGGGTCTGGGTGGTCCCGACACAGCTCCGGAGGGATCTGATTTTCTCTGTGCACGATGTCCCCCTGGGAGCCCACCAGAGGCCCGAGGAGACCTACAAGAAGTTGCGGTTGCTGGGCTGGTGGCCTGGCATGCAGGAGCATGTGAGGGATTACTGCAGGAGCTGCTTGTTCTGCATTCCCCGAAATCTCATTGGCAGCGAGCTGAAGGTTATTGAGTCCCTGTGGCCCCTCAGGTCGACCGCCCCCTGGTCAAACCTTCAGATTGAGGTGGTGGGGCCGGTCACCATAAGTGAGGAGGGCCACAAGCACGTGCTTATTGTCGCCGACCCCAACACCAGATGGGTGGAGGCATTCCCACTGAAGCCCTATACACACATGGCCGTGGCCCAAGTGCTGCTGCAGCATGTGTTTGCCAGGTGGGGCGTTCCTGTGAGGCTGGAAGCAGCCCAGGGTCCCCAGTTTGCCCGGCATGTTCTGGTGAGCTGTGGGCTGGCCCTGGGAGCCCAGGTGACCTCTCTGAGTAGGGACCTCCAGTTCCCCTGCCTGACGAGCTCAGAGGCCTACTGGGAGTTCAAGAGGGCCCTCAAGGAGTTCATCTTCTTGCATGGCAAGAAGTGGGCAGCCTCCCTGCCCTTGCTGCACCTGGCCTTCAGGGCCTCCTCCAGCCAGGCCACGCCGTTCCAGGTCCTGACTGGGGGCGAGGTGAGGCTGACCGAGCCCCTGTGGTGGGAGATGAGCAGCGCAAACATTGAGGGGCTCAAGATGGACATCTTCCTGCTGCAGCTGGTCAGGGAACTGCTGGAGATCCACTGGAGGTTGGCCGACAAGGCGAGCGAGAAGGCTGAGAATAGGCGGTTCAAGCGGGAGAGCCAGGAGAAGGAGTGGAACGTGGGTGACCAGGTCCTCCTGCTCTCCCTCCCCAGGAATGGCAGCAGTGCCAAGTGGGTGGGTCCCTTCTATATAGGTGACCGGCTGAGCCTGTCTCTCTATAGGGTGTGGGGCTTCCCATCCCCGGAGAAGCTGGGGTGCATCTATCCCAGTAGTCTGATGAAGGCCTTTGCCAAGAGTGGCACACCCCTTTCCTTCAAGGTTTTGGAGCAGTGAGCTGGAGCAGTGGGGGAGCCCCCTGCCCCAGGGGTCCTGGGTTTCTGCTGCTAGGCCTCCCCCCTGCCCCCCAGCAGTGCTCTCAGTCCTTGGGGGCCCTCAGTTGTGCCTTTTGTAGAGAAGTTGCTTTAAAGCTTTGCTGAATTGCCTTGAACTAGGGGCCAGCATCCCTATGGAAACATTCCCAATTTGGGGTATTTGGAGAATTTGCCAAAAGCTATCAGATATGGGCCTCTGGCAAGTTTACATTGGGAGGAGAAAGTCTCCTTACTAAAGTAGGCCAGGCTCAGTGTCTTTTCCCCAAATATCCTCTTTCCCCCCTCATACACATGTAGGTATGCAGGGGTGTGCATGGGCACACACGCAGACCAGAATCTTAATGTCTGCACTGTAAAACAGTATGGCTCTGGACCTCAGAATTGGAACCACAGTCCTCTCCCAAATAGGAACCTCGAATATGGGCACCTCCCCTCAACCCATTCATTTGGGACCCTTTGCCCTTAGCCTTATAACAGCTGACATGAACCTGGGCAGGCTGAGGGAGGCAGCTGGCTCCCCAGCCTTATGGTCAGGCTTGCCTGCTCAGCTGTCAGGGAAGGGCTGCCAGTCCTCCTGGGCCTCTAGGGAGTGGCTTGGAATGGGAGGATGGCCAGCCATGAGCCACCCACCTGATAGGATGGGAAGGGCAAGGGGGAAGGTGAGTTGGCCTACCTCATTTGACTCTAGCCAGTGGAGATGACTCCTGACCTCTGCTTTGGTGGTGTCGACCCAAGAATCAAGGATCTTGATGCTAACTGTGGCATCTCTACCTGAAGAGCTGCTTCTATAGACCAAGGGGCCCTGGCCTCTGTTTCAAGGGGAGTGGGCATCTGAAATGAGCAGTCTAGCACACAGAGAGGTGCTGGCACAGCTCTACATCCCAACCCCTCCCAACCCCATCCCAAAGCCTACAGCCCTCTACTCCTCCTATCTCCACTGTACCCCAGATCCCCAGACCCTACAGAGTGTATGATTGCTTTGTCTGCATCACCCCTACTCCTTTGTGTACAGCTAAACCCAGGCTTTCTCAGAGCCATTCTCTGTGAAGATCACTCTTGCAGTGAAAGTGAGTTTCGTACAGGTGTGTGTGCTTACACTCACCCCTCTGAATTGCTGCTGCTGCTGCTGACCAAGTGAGCTCAGGAGAAGGTCAGCACCATATCACTCTGGCTCGGCCTCTGAGTAGTTTCATTCCTTCAGAAACTGAGCCAGACCACGGCACTGCAGAGTGCTAGGGCCAGAGGAGAACTTGCCATCAAGTCCAACTTGTTTTAGAGCAGAGGAAAGAGGTCCAGAGAGGGAAATGGACTTGCCCAAAGTCACACAGCTAGTTTGTGGCTGAGCTGGGATGAAGATGAAGCCTCCTGACTCCCAGTTCACCACAAAAAGGCTTCAAACAACAGGTTCAATCTAGAGAATCCCTCGAATTCCTATACCCGTTTTCCCTCCAACTCCCCATTTCCCAAATCTTGTAGACACTACCTGGATGTTGCCCTTAAACCATTTCCAGGAAAGAATGGCTGGGTGATGCTGAGAAACTGAAAGGTGAGCTGTGGTTTTTAGCAGATGCTCCCTTTTCTCCTCCTCCCTCTAATGATATGTTCAGCCTCACTCCCTCCCCAATGCTGTGTGAATTCCCCTGTTACCTATGTTCATGAGATTATACCCTCCTTTTAAGTGATTTTTTTTCATTTGATTTGTCAATAAACAGATCAAACTGGAGCCCATGTTCAGTATGTTTTAAAGCTTTAGATTCAGTTATGGGAGTGAGGGTGGGGCTGTAGTGGGGTTTGGCTGATGTGTATCCCCAGGTAGACTTGTAGATTTAAGGCCTGGATAGTACCTATACAAGATCATCTGGCCCAAGTCTTTATTGTACAGATGAGGAGACCAGGACCCAGATAATGATATGCTTAAGGCCCCATGGCTGGCTCATGGCAGGGCTGGGAGAAGAGCCCAGGCTCTGGGCTTCCAAGCTGGTCGGTGTCTTGGAAGTCGTGGGGGTGGGAGTGAAGATGCATTATGTTGGGCTCCAGAGAGTGGTGTTGGTGATGAGCCAGCTTAGTTGTATTGGAAACACCACAGACCTTGGTTTGGATACTGACTCTGTATTAGCTAACTCTGTGGCCTGTTTCCTGAGGCCTCAGTTTCCCCATCTGTAAAATATAGAGCACCAATTCCCAAATTCTGGGATGATTTGAGGATTACATGAAATAATCTGTGTGAAGAGGCTAGTGTGGTGCCAGGGACGGAGGAAGCATTCTTCACACGTTAGCTGATGGGGCTCTTCTTCCTGCCCCAGAAACTCTTGCTGTTTTCCCTCCACGGCCTCAGAAACCTTAACCCTGGTCAGGCTTCCTGACTGTGGATCTCTGCTTCTTACTACCTTTTTCACCTGCCCAGACTTCTGCTCATCACTGGCAGGGATATGGAGTGGCAGAAAGGGACTGTCCTTCCTGATAACTCCTTAGCTCATGTGTGTGCCATCATTCATTCAGTATTTATGAGCACCTACTATGTGCCATGCTCTGTCTAGATGTGGGGTGGATAGCAGGTGAGTGATGTGGTTTCTGCCCCTTTGGAGTTCACAGTCAGGTGAGGGAGACAGACATTTCAGCAAACAGATACAATGCAGGGTGGTAAGGGAAACACGGTTGTAGGATCCCGTAGCACAGGGGCCTGGGGTCTTAGCTCACATGTCATTCAGAGAGGTCCTCCCTGAGCTCCTTCACCAAAGGTAATACACACACTCAGTACAATTCAGTGAGCAAAAGGTTCAGAACTCTTAAGCAGAAGGCTGATCAGAGAAATAGCTTGGCAAAATCCCTTTATTTTCTACTCTAGATAACTTTAAGCAATAATCATTGCTTTTGCCCACAAGATTTTACCCACACTAGTTTCTGAGCTCTCTGATGATGAGATTTTTCTTCTTTGCTGTTGAACAATATACAAGGTCTGAGCAGAGATTTCCAATTCCTCCTATTTTTGGAGGGGTGAATAAAAGGTGTGTCCACACTCCAGCACCATGGACACTATAGATTACCAGTCACTGCTTCTCTCCTTATACCCATCACAATTTTTCCATCTCATTTGGAGCACTGGCTGGTGGGCTTCCCCAAGTCCCTAACAGAGAAATTACGAAGTAGCCAGTGTGCAGCTAGTCCTGTGACGTACTAAGATAAAGAACCATGGTATGGGCCGGCCCGTGGCTCACTCGGGAGAGTGTGGTGCTGATAACACCAAGGCCACGGGTTCGGATCCCATATAGGGATGGCCGGTTGCTCACTGGGTGAGTGTGGTGCTGACAACACCAAGTCAAGGGTTAAGATCCCCTTACCGGTCATCTTTAAAAAAAAAAAAAAAAAAAAAAAAAAAAAAAGAACCATGATATATCTGGTTCCCATGTTAAAACTTACATAAACTATACGGCGAGGTTGAGATTACCTAAGCCTTGCTGCAACATGCTTTGCGCAAGTATTTACTCAGTACTTGTGTTTGTGAATAAAAGTGAACGTGTCTGGAAGACAGAGCATTGGAGGAGCAAATGGCCACAATAAAACAAAACAAAACAAAACAAAAATCTTACCTGCTTTTTAAAGATCGTCGAAGAATTCCCTGGGACATGCACGAGTTTTAACTTGTTTACTTATTCACATGGTAACAGTAACTTACATGTATTGAGTACTTGCTCTGTGTCAGACTGTTACTGTCCTAAGTGCTTTCCAACCCTGTGGGGTAGATACAATTAATATTTCCACTTTATGGATGAAGAAAATGAGGCATGCAGAGGTGAAGTAACTCACTGAAGGTCATGTGCAGCTCCTAGGTGAGAGGATGGGTTTGAAAGCTATCTCCTGTGCACACCATCTCAACCACTATGCTCACTGCCTCACATGCAAGTATCTTTACTTTGCTGTTAAGGGTTACTTTCCCCACTTGACCTATGGCCTCTCCATATTTTAGTTATACATTGTATAGTGTCAGTTAAGATTTCTCTGTTTCAGTTCGTCCAGATTAAGATGACTGACAAACAGGTCCTGATTTTCCTCCACTGAGTCCTGATAACTTTTGACTCAAATACTATACTCTCTTTTTCTGAGGAGTGCCATTTTCCTGCAGCTAATAAGGGATGCTGTTTCTTGGGGCTCCACATTTTCATAGATGGTGAAAAACGAAGGAGTAGAGATTGCAGCAGCTGGATTGCGAAGAACCTTGCAAAGCACATTGAGAAATATGGATTTCATTCTGAGGCTTTAGGCAGCGTAGTTCATTTAGATAGATCACTTAAGGCAAACCCAGTATGGGGAATGGGTTGAGGGGAGAAAAACTGAAAGCCAAGGGGTCAGTTAAGAGGCTTCTATAGAAATCCAGCTGAGAGATTTGTAGTTAGAATCAGGGTGGATGGAAAGCAATAGATGGAAATGATGGACGTGAATGACTGGGTATGGGGGTTATGGGAGACGGTGGAATTGAGGATAACAGCTAGTTTTTGGTTTGGGCAAGAGAGAAGTTCCATGTACAGACAAAGAAAATAGGGGAAGGAGAACAGAAAACTATAATTTCAGACTTTAGCATGTTGACTTCAAGGTGGAATATCCAATATATGAATCTAACATTTAGAAGGGAGGTCCTGGATTCAGATAAAAATGTGGAAACTGTCAGCATATGAATCGACAGTTGTGCTTTTGAGAGTGTGTTAGGACTGAAGAAAATCTAGGGCAGAACCTTGAGGAAAACAAGCATTTAAGAGATGGGATGGGTGAAGGATCTGAAACAGAAGCTGAGGCAGGAGCAGAGAGGTGGAGGGAAAGCCCAGGGCGTGCACAGTCAGGGAAGTTGGGCCAGAGAGTGTTTCTAGAAGGAGGGTGTGGCCAACAGGGTCAAATGTTAGGGAGAGCCTGAGCAACAGGAGGACTAGGAAGTGTCTGTAGACTTAATGACAAGGAAGCTGTGAGTGACTGGCTGAGGGCAGTTTAGGTGGAGCAGTGGAGGCCATAGCTGACTGATGATTAAGAGGTGAGCAGCTGAAGAGCACAGACATTTGTATTAAGATCTTTGGCTCTGAAGAGTAGGTGAGATGACACAAACTAGCTGCGGGTATATCTAGAGCTGAGGATAACCATATATCTATCTACAACTACTCCCATACCTATCCTTTTCTTTTCGATTTTAGAGACTTGAGCACTTAAATTTAACTGCTGAAGGGAAGCAGTGAGTAGAGAGAGTAAAAGACAAGAGCATGGTTGGAGGCAATGAGACTCATGGCTGGTGGATGAAGGTAGTTGCCTTGACAGGAGGAGGAACTTGGCTTCCACTGAGCTGGACAGGAAGAGGCAGAGAAGGGCAGGAAGGTGTGTTTGTAGGTGTGGTAATGCCTGGTAATTCTGTTTCTTTAGTGAAGTAGAAGAGAGGTCATCTGTGCTGACAGTGAAGGCAGAGATGGTAGGGTAAAAGGTTTAAGGAGAGAACAGGAGGCTGCAGCTGGATTCTGGGGAGGAAGAAGAAAGAAACTGACAAAGGAAACCAGAGAAGAATTGCTTCGAGTATTGAGGAAAAGGTATGGTTGGAGGCCATGGATTTAGATCCACAGTGAATCCTTCATCAGTAGGACTTTTTTCTGTAGTAGAATGATAATCAGATGCCAGGGCGTGGGTGTAGGGAAGGTGGACAGTTGGATTCTATTCTTAGGATCCTTAAAGTCTGAGGAGATTTTGGTACATGGAAAGGAACACTCACCACCACCTGTGCTTTATTTATTGTTTATTTACTTCATAAACCTACTTAAACAAAAATTGTCTAAACATTTAAACACTATTTATATAGCCAACAAATTATAATCTATACATTTTCCAAGTCAAATTATTTAAGCATTGATTACAAACTTAATCAAATCCTCCTAAATATTTCAATAGAATCACCAGTCTAATATGTCAGCTTCTCTAAAATCTTCAAACATTTTGGTAAAGCATATGTATCACTATAAGGATTAAAAAATTTATGACATCTACACTTAAACCCATCATAAAAATGGGTTTGTACACCCAAGAGATGGACACTATCTCAGTTAGGGCCAATTTTTAAATTTGGATATCCAAAAGAACATCATCTCGGTTCAGATGAAGTTTTGGATTATTAATCAATGAATTCTTGATTGGGATCTGGGAACCAGTTCACCTTTTAACATGATTAAAATCTGACCAGGTATTTATCTTGTATATCATAGGAATTTTTCAAGTCCACACATTTTCAGTGCATTTATTGTTTTGTAACTGGATGACTTTTGTCTACATGATGTCATCTTTACATTTAATGACTATGACCTTCAGATTTCCTAAAGAGGTCCATGCCCTAATCCCTGGACCCTGTAAACATGTTATGTTTTATGGCAGAAGGGACTTTGTATATGCAATTCAGGTTATGGACGATAAAATAGGGAGATTATCCTGGATTATCTGGGTGGGCCCAATCTAATCACATGAATTCTTAAACTCAGAGAACTTTCTGCACTGAAGTCACAGAGATGTGGCAGAAGGGCAGGCCAGAGAAATTCAAAGTATGAGAGGGACTTGGCCCACCGTTGTCGGCTCTAGAATGGTGGGGACTAGGGACCTCAGTCCTACAACCATGAGGAACTCAATTCTAAATGAGTTTGGAAGTGGATTCTTCCCCTCCAGTAAGGAAGGCAGCCCTGCATACACTTTGCTTTTGACCTTGTGAAACCCTGAGCAGAGAATCCAGTCATTCTAAGATTTCCGACCTACAGAAACTGTGAAATAAAAAATAGGTATAGTTTTAAGCCACTAAACTTGTAGCAACTTGTTACACAGTAATATAAAACTAATCAAGTAACTTTACTATTATTATTTCCAGATTGATCTGGTCTATTTGCATTTTGAAAAACTTCTAGTTGTCTTGCCCAATACCCAATCTCCCCTTCTTCCATATTATGAAACTCCTTTTAGCTGGACATGCTTGCTGGAATAAAGATATTTCCTAGCTTCTTTCCTTGGCTTGATGTGACCAGGAGTGACTAAATTATAGCTAATGAGATGCTATCAGAAATGTTGGGTACAAGGGCTGGCTCGTGGCTCACTTGGGAGGGTATGGTGCTGGTAACACCAAGGACACAGGTTTGGATCCCTATATAGGGATGGCCGGTTAGATCACTTGGGAGAGTGTGGTGCTGACAACACCAAGTCAAGGGTTAAGATCCCCTTACCGGTCATCTTTTTAAAAAAAAAGAAAAAAGAAAAGAAATGTTGGGTACACCTCTCAGAAAGCTTCTTTAAAGGAAAGGGGTGTGCCCTTTCTTCCTTACTCCTTCCTGGGGACTGTTTGGCTGATGTAATGGCTGGAGCTCAAGGGGCTACCCTGGGTCATGAGGTGGCATGCTAACAATGGGAGAACAGCAAGGAGGAGACTGGGCTTTGATGATCATAAAACTGTCATTCACCCCTGAACTCTTTTGTTGCAGATTCTTTTATGTGAGATAGAAATAATCTCCTGTCTTGTTCAAGCTATTGTTTTGAATTTTACTGTTACAACCAAACCTAATTCTAATCATTTTGCCTTATTAATATCTCATTACAATTTGTAGGATAATATTGAAGCTTGTTTCCCAGGAGATGAACAATCAAGTTTGAGCAGTGAGCAGTTGTCTTTTGGACATTTGACTAATTTATCATTTTGTAACACACCATCTGATCCTCTTTCTTCCTAGTTGCAAAGTATGACCAAATGGTACCGATCAGTCCTTTCAGTGTTGGTACAGTTCCAACTTTTTTTTTGGAATTACTCACAGTTGTCGTATTCACCTTCCCTATTTACACAGCTAAAGAAAAATAAATATACTTTACAAATAGACAAAATATCTATTATATTTATGCTCTCCTATTTATCAAAATTAACTAAAAGTATCCTATTATGTTCATGCTTCTTCACTCAGTATATTTACTACCTTTTCACATATAGTTACCTTTTCATTTATAGTTACTTTTACCAATTTGAATGTAATTATACATTCATGGATCTTTAAAACTCACTTTGTTCCAATTAACTATATTATATTCTTTTGATAATCAAATTGTCACAACATTTCAAGTGGGAGCCTCTTTAAATTGGTTCCTTTGCCTTTTCAGCTCTATTTTTTTTTGGCGGCTGGCCGGTGCGGGGATCCCAATGCATGACCTTGGTTTTATAAGGTTGTGCTCTAACCAACTGAGCTAACAGGACAGCTTCTACTTTGTACATTTAAAGAAGTATTCTTGCTGTCCATTATCAACATTATCCAGGCCTAGAGTTATTTAATGGATGTAGCTATTCTCCAAGGAACCCTAGTTTTTTTTTTTTTCATTGATGACTTACATTTGAGGCAAAGATCCATGTGCTAAGAATGCATATCAGATTGTTCCTGATGTTGTTTCTACACTATTTTAGTGAATAATTTGAGGAAGTTATTTCTTTTTAAGACCGCAAAATCACATTGGTATTTCCTACTTAACTTGAACTTTACTAAATCCTTTTTTATTTAACTATAATACACAGTTTTACATTATCTTCTCTACAACGTACCTGCTTGTATTCTGTAACCCCTGATCCAAACTATAAAGGCATCTTCTCTCTTTAGTGACCTATAGTGTCTCATGGACCATGATTCTCTAGTTACTTTATCGATAGATTCAACCATGTTGGGCCAATGGGTCAGTGGGATAAGAAACAGACTTTATAATACTGGCAGAAGAGTGGCAGAAGGGATGAATCACAGAATCCCAGGTAATAGGAAGCTTAAGAAGGACAGTAAGACAGCATGGATCAGTAGAAAGAAGAGAGTTGGTGGGACAGGCTGGAACAGGAACAGTGAAGGTAACCGAATGAAAGAGCTGGGAGAAAGGAAGAGGCAATCAGAGTGTGAAGTGATTGAAGTGCAGACTTCAAAGGTGGTGCAGTTCCAGCAGGGGCCAAGTAAGAGGAGGCACGGTCACTGATGTGTCCATGGTCCACGTGTGACCTCCCACCCCCACCTCCAGCTCTGTATACTGCTCTTAGCTCTGCTATCAGCCAAAACAAACACACACATCCAAGTCTCAGGTGGGAGGTGAGGGCTAGAGTCCATCTGGGACCTGGCACAGATGCACAGCCAGGATCCCTGCCTGTTGGCTGCCCCAGGATACATGCAGAATGTGCACCATGTTCAGGCTAGGTGCAGGCCCCTTTCCTGCCTCACCAGCCACAGGCTCTGCACTGCTCTGTGGCCCTCCCCACATTTTGGCTTGTGGCTGAGCCTCCCTTCCTGGCCCATACGGTGCTGGCTCAGCTTTGGACAGAGATCTGTGATGCTGGCACTCCTCACAGGAAAGATCCTGCAGAGTATGCTGAGGCTGGTCCATCTGGGCCCCTGTGGGGGCCTGTCAGGCTCACCTGTGCCACCTGTCCTCAAATAGCATGAGCAGGAAGCTGGGGTGGGAGAGCAGGAGGAGGAGAGACTTCAAAGTAATGCAGGCTTCTCTACCTGCCAAACCTTGCCCTGCTCCTAGGGCTGCAGACATAAGAGATGCAGTGGGAGGCTGGGAGGGCAACTGGGGCAGGGGTGGGGAGATGGGAAGGGCCAGGTCCAGAGATGCCACAGCTCTACTCTTCTCTGTTCCTAATCTTGGGTGTTTGGCACAGAGGCCCATGCAAGGAGGAGGGATACAGGCAGCCTGAGGAAGCCTCTCTCCTGCCCCAAAGATACTGTTTCTGGGGCAGGAGAGGGCACAAGACAGTGCTCAGGGGCTGGATTACTGTCCTTGAAAGGCCTGGGCCTTCAGAGTGGGAAGATGAGGAAGCCAGAGAAGCTTGAGTATTTCCAGCCACCCAGCAGATTCCCCCGCCGCAGGCGCAGGGACACCCGGTCCCCGGGATCCAGGGGCAGCAGCACAGAGCTGGTGGCTGCTTCCCGGGTCACGTCAGGGTCGTTGGCAAAGGCTGAGATGACAGGCCATGTGTTCAACATCAGGCTTACCTGAGGAGGGGAGCCCGGTTAGCATCCAAGCATCCATCCCCCAGCCCTCAGCTCAGGACTCCCATTTTCTTAAGGGTTTCCTCTCGGGAACCTGGTGCTAAATAGACTCCGCTGGGAGGGTGAGGTGGTTGCCAGTCTCTCTGCTAGGCAGGTCCTTTCCTCCATTGCTGCTGGCCCCCAGGACACAGGTCAATGGAGGGTCTGTCCAGGGGTCAGCTGGGTTCTACCTATTGCCCCTCCTCTCCTCCCGAGCTGGGGATGGGGTTCAGAGCTCAGATCACCTGGACAGTTTGGCGGTTGTACACCTTCACCACATGGAACCGGAAGCTGTAGACACCCCGGACAGGGGCCACGAAGGAGCCCGAGGCCCGGTCAAAGCCGCCTCCCTCATTCACCAGAACCTGGGGGAAGCAGACCCTGCTGAGTGGGGCTGGGGATGCCTGTGGCTCAGGGATACTGCTGGGCTGGGGCAGGGGCAGTGAGCAAGGAAAAGAAGGCATGGCAGGGAGGAGTGAACGAGAATGTGCGATGATTCAAAAACAATGGTGAGAAGGCGCAAGGAGAGGTGCGTGTGTGAGTGGAGGGAAGGGAAAAGTCAGTGGGGTTGAGGGACAATTGGCCATGTTAGGGAAAGAGGTAGGGGCTGCTTCCTTAAACTCTGCGGGCTTGGACAGCTGATTCCAGGTCCTTGCAGGGGCCTTCCAGGTCCCCAGGACAGGGATAGGAGGATTACCTGGTCGAAGTAGATGGCCCCACTGGTGCCGTTGCCGGTCTCCCCTGCTGGCTCATGGTGGTGACTTCGGACTGCAGCAAATGCCACTCGTCCAGGGGGTGCCTCTCCTAGGGCTGCTCCTCCGGGCCCCCCTGCAGCAGCTCGGCCCGGCTCACAGACCACCAGGCACTCGCCCTCCAGCAGCACGGGCTCTGAACCCTCCTGGGCCCATCCAGCCTCCAGGACCAGAAACGCCAGAGCCAAGAGCAGCCCGGAGCTGTGTAGGGGACCTGGTACCAGCCAGTGTTGCTTGGCTCCCAACATGGCTGAGTGGCTCTGTGACCCACAAGGCCCCCTGTTTTCTGCCCCCTTTCTGCTCCTTTCGGGTTCCACTTGTTACCACCAGACTCACCACCCCTCACCCTGCTCCTCTGCCCTCTCTCTAGGTCTTACAACTGACACCTGGCCTTGGCACCTCCCTCTCCATACTTCCCCATGTCCCACGGCTCTGTCCTGCCTCCCACCCGGTTACTCTTGCTGTCACTGCAGTTCCCTCCTCCTTGGCAAAGCCTGAAGTGACAGCAGTTGAGCTCTGGGAGGGAGAAGAGGGACGAAGCTGTCCACGGGAGGGCTACAGCCGGAGTCCAGGGCAGCAGGGACGGGACAGCAGGGAAGGCTGGAGCTGGGGGATGGAGAACGTGCGTGTTCCTACGTGTGCGAGAGACCGCTGTGACAGCCCCTTCCTCCTCCTCATTCTTCCCCTCTTCAAAACCCCTCACACATCAACAGCCCTTCTCCGTGCGCGGCATCTTTCCATTTGTTGGAAGAAAGGGGCGTCCTTATCTTTTTCCCACGATTGTTGTGGTGGAAAGTGTCTGGGCCAAGAGCGCCACTCGCTTGCGACCCTGGGCCAGTCACTTTCCCTCTTTAGCCTTCCTCATCTTCATCCAAAGGGACAAACTTTCAACGAGTGGTTACTCTTTGCTGAGAAACAACTGCACAGAGCGTGGGAGGGCCGCGGGGAAGC
Source organism: Cynocephalus volans (assembly GCF_027409185.1). Lineage (NCBI taxonomy): Eukaryota > Metazoa > Chordata > Mammalia > Dermoptera > Cynocephalidae > Cynocephalus > Cynocephalus volans. Next base: position 109,909,826 of record NC_084462.1, read on the forward strand.
GGAGACGGCCGGACCGAAGGCGGCCAGCGCGGGCACAGGCCGCAGGGGGGCGGCCGAGGGCGGGGCGGGCGCGGCGGGGCGCCGGGCGCGCGGGGAGGAGCCGGCCTGACTCCGCCCCGGGCCAGGAAGTGACTCAAAACACACTGAGGTGTGGAGAAGAGAGGTCCGGGTTGGGTGAAGAACCCGGGAAGGCCCGCCCAGATTCGGGCCCCCTGCCCACGGGCGGAGGGGGGGCCCGGCGGGCACCGAGAGGCGCCGGCGGGACCCGAGGCCGGAGCGGGCGGCCCAGGCGGGTAGGCGCGCCCCTCCCCGCGCCTGGGAGCGGGGAGCTGGAGGCCGCGGCGGGGACGGCCCCTGGGCCCCGGGTGGGGCGCGTGGCCTGACGGAGGGGGGCCGCGGACGGCCGGGCGGGGGAGGGGCAGGGGAAGGGAGGGGAGTGGCTAGAACCTTGGAAAAGGCAGACAGGAGCCCCAGAGGACGACCCCGCTCAAGTCCCTGGTGAAGATTCATCTTTAAGAGGTCGTCTTGGAGCCTGAGATTGCAAAGTCCCCCTAGGAGAGGGACTCTTTCGTCACCCGTCCACTCCTGGCCTCCAGACCGAGCTGGAGACCCCCCACCCTTCCTGCTCAGGGCTGTGGTCATCATTTAACAAAGGCCAGACGCCCATTCCTGATAAACAGAGTTGTTTACCCATGACGTCCCCCCTGGAGAGAAGGTCCGTGTTCTGATAACCTGACAGTCGCTCCCTAACCCTAAGATGGACGCAGGACCCTGTTACCTCCTGGGATTGTTTATCTGAATCATAACTAGGTGCGACCTGTTGATTGCTGGTGGAGGCCTGGAGGCCAGGATTTGGGCTGAAGGGAGGCTCTGAGCTGCCATCTCTCTTTGCAGGGCTGGGGAAGCAGCCATGCCTACCTGGGGGGCTGGTTCCCCATCCCCTGACCGCTTTGCGGTGTCTGCGGAGACAGAGGACAAGGTGCGGGAGCAGCAGCCCCATATGCAGCGCATCTTCAGCGTGGGAGTGAGCGTCCTCGCAAAGGACTGTCCGGAGAACCCTCACATCTGGCTGCAGCTTGAGGGCCCCAAAGAGAACGTCAGCAGAGCCAAGGTGAACTCCTCCTCTCCCTTGATCCTTGCAGGGAACAAGGACTCCCTCCCCCACGGAGGCAGAGGAGAGGAGGGGGCTGGGGAGGATCTCCATTCCTCGGTTGTCTCACTGGCAGCCTGAGTGCCCTCGAACTTTGAGGGACTTTCTAACTCTATATTTGTTTGGAGTTTGGGTTTAATTTCTGCTGTGACAGCCCAAATTCTGCCAGGACTTAGGGACAAATTGCTTTGTGCTCTTTGGGAGAATAGAGATAATCTGGCTGAGCAAGTGAGCCCCGCCAAGGAATTCACTGTGGGGTGGGGGGCTGGGCCACGTTTCTTCCTTTAGAGTCAGGTGGGAGTTCCAGTATGGCGCCACGCCCACCAGCCTTGTGATTGAAGTCTGTTTCCTTATCTAAAAATGGGAATAATAGCAGTGTCTATCTGGTTATTCCAGGCATCCTGGAGCTCAGGGGAGAGCAATGAGCTGAAGGCAGGGCTGGGCCACTAGTTTCCTTTTTCTGACCCTGTCCCCTCTCCCCACACCCCACCACCCCTGTTAGGAGTACCTGAAGGGTCTCTGCAGCCCGGAGCTGCAAGATGAAATCCACTACCCGCTCAAACTGCATTGCGTCTTCGTGGGAGCACACGGCTTCTTCCTTGATTGCCTGGTCTGGAGCACATCAGCCCACCTGGTGCCTGGGGTGCCTGGCTCACTGAAGATCAGTGGCCTGACTGAGGCCTTTGTCATGGCACAGAGCCGGGTGGAGGAGCTAGTGGAGAGGCTGAGCTGGGACTTTCGGCCGGGGCCGTCCCCCGGGGCCTCTCAGTGTGCTGGAGTGCTGAGAGACTTCTCTGCCCTGCTGCAGCCCCAGGGGGATGCCCACAGAGAGGCCCTGCTGCAGCTGCCCTGGGCTGTCCAGGAGGAGCTGCTGAGTCTGGTGCAGGAGGCGTCCAGGGGGCAGGGGCCACAAGCACTCTCTTCCTGGGATGGGAGGAGCCCAGGCTTGCTGGGTGCTCAGGGCCAGGGTATCAGAGCTCCCCCAAATGAAGGCAGGGAGTCTGTGGACACTGGATCTGTGGGGTGGGAAGTGTCAAGGGGAGAGAGTCATGCTGTGGAGAAGGAGAGAGGGAAACAGCATGGTGCCAGGGAGATGGATTTTGGGTGGAAGGAGTTGCCTGGGGAAGAGGCCTGGGAGAGAGAAGTGGCCTTTAGGCCACAGTCAGAGGGTGGAGGGGCAGGGGGGGTGGGGCCTCTGAAAGGGAAGGTCTTGGGGAAGGAGGGGGTGCCTCAGGAAAGAGGAGGGTTCTGTGTCCAGAGTGAGCCTGCCAGTGCCCACGGCCCTTGTCAGAGGGCAGTTCCACCCCGGGGAGCCTCCCTCCTCCAGCGGCTCCACAATGGGCAAGCCTCGCCACCAAGAGTGCCCAGCCCTCCACCTGCGCCTGAACCCCCATGGCATTGTGGAGACCGAGGAGACAAGCAGCAGGCCATGGCTCGAGGTCGGGGGTCTCCATGGAAACGAGGTACCCGCGGGGGCAACTTGGTGACTGGCACACAGCGTTTCCAGGAGGCCCTACAAGATCCTTTTACCCTGTGCCTTGCCAATGTGCCTGGCCAGCCAGACCTCCGCCATATTGTCATTGATGGCAGCAACGTGGCCATGGTGTGAGTACCTGGGGAGGGGTTGAGGGTCCTGGGGAGGGGTGATGAGACAGGCATCTTTGTTCACCTTGGGGACATGTGTTGAGGGGCTGGCACACCAGGCCCCTCCTCTGGGCCTCCAGTGCTGACCCCTTCCCACTGCAGGCATGGCCTTCAGCACTACTTCTCTAGCCGGGGCATTGCTATTGCTGTGCAGTACTTCTGGGACCGTGGCCACCGTGACATAACTGTCTTTGTGCCTCAGTGGCGCTTCTGTAAGGATTCCAGGGTAAGAGGTGAGTTAGGCCTGGTCATCTGTGTCTTGGGATAGGCTCTGTTTCCACCTCGAGGAGTACCCTATTGTGTTCTTCTTTTTCTGTAGAGAGTCACTTCCTGCAAAAGCTGTACTCCCTCAGCCTTCTCTCCCTCACCCCCTCACGAGTCATGGATGGCAGGAGGATCTCCTCCTATGATGACAGGTACTTGCTTTTCTTCTGGCTCCAGGCCAGAAGGAGCCCAATGGGAGACTGAGAGAGAGAGAGAAGTTCCTGACCATTGTATTTGTGCTGTTTCCAAGCCTCAGTTATGGGAAAGGGGCCAGTTATTCCTCCAGGTGCCCTTATGACTGGATAGGTAACCCTGCCCTGCAGGCGAGATGAGACAGACTGGAGACAACCGTGTGCCTATTCATCATTCATTCTTCATTCATCAAACTACATGATGCCTGGTATTTATATAGTGCCTTACTGTCTAGAATATACTGGTTTAAGGGAAAGCTGGGAAAGCTGGTGACATGAATCACTGACAAACACCTTCTTATAATCAGAATTTTCAAACATGTAGAGAAACTCCCCAGCACTCTGGAAAAACCAGAGTAAATGTTCAAAATAACAACTAAAAGGAAGAAAACGTAATCCATGAATAATAGGACTGTACAAAACATTGACTTAGGGGCCGGCGCGTGGCTCACTGGGTAGAGTGTGGTGCTGATAACACCAAGGCCACAGGTTCGGATCCTATATAGGGATGGCCGGTTGGCTCACTGGCTGAGCATGGTGCTGACAACACCAAGTCAAGGGTTGAGATCCCTTTACCGGTCATCTTGAAAAAAAAAAAGAAAAAAAAGAAAAAACATGGACTTAGAATTGGAAGATCTCAATTTGAACCCCAAGTGTGCTATTCAATGACTTTGACCATGGACCCATCTCTTAGTGATTAATGTCTTTGTCTCAGGGTCCTTCTCCATTCATTCACCTTCCTTGTGAATATCAAAAGATAAGGTATGTGCTTGCCTCAGTTGAGGTGCTAAGCAACAGTACGGTGACATTCACTCTCCACTTTGCACAGACCTAATCAGGTGTGGCAGAGGGTATTATCTCTGCTTTACAGATGTGAAGACAGAGGGGAAGAGTGGTTATCTTGGCAAGGAAAAATCAGACCCCAAATCTGCTGGATGGTGTAAATGAAAAACACAGGGCACACTCCTGCCACAGCATGCTTACTTGGTGTGGGAAATGGACAGATTTTAAAAGCTAATTAGACAATTTAAAAATTTTACAACTACTAGTTCTTTATTCTTTAGGACATAATTCAGTTTTAAAAAATTAGTTTCCAAGTCATAGTGATCATGCCTTTCGTCTTTTCAAATACTTAACTTTTACTCCTTGAGTAAATGGTATTCCGCAAAAAGGCAGTTCACTTTCTCCCGATGCTATTCTTTTTTATGCCTAGATTTCACAGATTATCCAAGATAAGAGACCTTTTTTCCACACCAGCATTGAAACAAAACAATTGAAACTGAAGATTGAGTCAGTTGTAATGAATTTTAAAGGCACATGTCTGCGCAGTTGTGTAGGACCTGGTGGGCAGATAACACAATATTAACTGGGAATTTTGCCTAGTAACAGTGAATGAGCACAGTGGTAGCTGGCGTAGGCCTGCTGAATGAATGCTGCTGAGCAGCATACAACGTAACGTGATAATAGCAAAATGTACTTAACCAGAAATACCTTTTGCATATCATATGTGTACCATATACATTTATGTCATCCCCTTACTCCAGAACCATCCTCACGTATTCCTCTGTCACACGTATTCCTGATTCCCAGTCCCCTCTGTGCCACACCGTCTTTCAAATACTGAGTGCCCACTTAGTATGAGGCGTGTGGCCTGCAGAAGGAGGTGGGAACGCTGGCAACAAGACCTTATTCTTGGCTTCAAAGAGCTGAAAGAAACTATAGATCAAACGCTATAGGAACTCAGAGGGAAGGGAGCCCCCTTCTGGCTGGGGTTTTATGGGAAGGGAGGGATTAGTTTTTTGTCGATTGAGAAGGATGTGGGATGGGGATGGTCTGGATCTCTTCGTTTCTAAACCTGTTAAAAAGACCACCACCACCTCATGAATCCTACTCCAGTCCTGTGGAATCACAATTACTGAAGCAGGGCCCAGGCATCTATTTTTTAAAAGTTCTCTTGGTGATTCTCTTCATTAGCAAGGTTTGGGAAGCTCCTTCCAGATGGAGGGAATAGTTTGAGAAACATAGAAGTCAGATAGCACAGGGCATTTTTGGAGAGCAGGGTATAATTTGATCATTGATTTTTGCTGGAGTTGAGGGTACATTAGGGAATACTGGGAGAGAGAAGGCCATAAGGGTGGCTTAGAGCTGGGTTCTAGAGTGCCTTGGCTGCCAGGCCTGGGCATGTGGACTTTATTCAGTAGGTAAAGGCAAGTGTGGAAGAGTTTTGTGTAGGGGAAGGGCATGCTTTCTTTGGAGAGGGCAGGAGAGACTGGAGGGTGGCGAATGGTTACAGGCAGGGGACCCCCTTGTTAGGAGGCTTTGCAGTATCTGAAACACTAAGGTGTTAGTGGTGGAACTGGAAAGACGGGGCAGAGCGGAAGCCTTTTAAGAGGAAGCACATAATGGATTTATGAGTGATTGGTGGGTAGGGTGAAAGAGTCAGAGCCAGACCTTACTGTCTCTTACTAACAAGTCACAAAGTATTGGGTGACGGACTGTGGTGAGTGGATGGGATAATACTATTGCAAGACCACCTTGGATTCGTCTTTGTTTCCTCTCTAACCCATGGCACCTGTATCCTGTAGCTGGGTCAAGGTGAGGTAGGGGGCCAGATCTCTATCACCAGAGTGGGTCTTGGGAGTCTGTAACACTCTTTGGGGTTGGGGCCTTGGAGAATCCCAGAATGGTTGCTGTGGTTTTTGAGACAGGTTCATGGTGAAGCTGGCTGAAGAGACTGATGGGATCATTGTCTCAAATGACCAGTTCCGGGACCTGGCGGAGGAGTCCGAGAAGTGGATGGCAATCATCAGAGAGCGGTGAGGGAGCCCTCCTTCAGACTAGGGCACAGACTCAGACCTTTCTCTAAAACCAGCTCTGCTCTGGCCACTGGGTGAGAACTGTGGGAAGGGGCTTGAAGTTGCCTTCAAGGATGGTAGCCAGCAGCTTTTGGTGGTGGTGGTCTGTTTTCTGGGAGGTGAGCAAGGGCCCCTTGATAACCACACATCCTATTTCCCTAACTAGCCTGCTGCCCTTCACCTTCGTGGGAAACCTTTTCATGGTCCCTGATGACCCGTTGGGGCGAAATGGTCCCACCCTAGATGAGTTCCTGAAGAAGCCAGCCAGGTAATGCCCCAGATTCTCTGCAGGCCTGGAGACTTGGGTGGAAATGTGACCTCAGTTTGGGCTGGCTTAATTTTGTAGTAGTTTAAGTTGTCTTGGGTTTGGCCTTTAAAGCTTCCCTGGGAATCCTGACACAGAACCTCCTGGTTGGAAGGGAAAATCCTGCTTCCTGTTTCCTGTAATAGATGTGTTTGACAGAGTTATTTGGAAGATGATTGTTTGTACTGTTAGGCAGTTGTATTCAGCATTCCCTCTACTGTGATTAATTTAGGACTAGAACTACTAGATCATAAGAGCAGCAGAGTTCACCTTCCTGGTTCCAAAGGAACGGAACGTTCCGTCTCCTCTTCAGAAGTGGGTTGATACTGCCACTCAGTGGTCAGCTTGGGGAACTTCAGGATTGCTCCCCCAGAGCTAGGAATAGGCAGGGCAATGAAGAGTGGGGAGGCCCACTGTGGTCTAATTTCCCTCCGGCATGCTCGTCAGCTCTTCTTGTTCTGCCTCTTCCCAGGACACAGGGGTCGTCTAAGGCTCAGCATCCTTCCAAGGGCTTTGCAGAACAAGGTAATCAGCAGCAAGGGAGAGAAGAGGAAAAAGGCAATGGTGGCATTCGGAAGACCCGGGAGACAGAGCGGCTCCGGCGCCAGCTGCTGGAAGTGTTTTGGGGTCAGGATCACAAGGTGGATTTTATCCTGCAGCGGGAGCCATACTGCCGGGACATTAACCAGTTGTCTGAGGCCCTGCTCAGTCTCAACTTTTGAGCCTCACCTGCCTGAGTGGCTGCTGCCTGTTAGCTCCAGCCTCCTCCAGCTCCCCCCACCTCAGCCCCTTCTATGAGAGTCTCTCTGCTGCTCAGACTGTGACCCAGACTCACTCTGAGTTGGTGCTTTGGGTTAGGGAAGCACCGAGGAAGGGCATTCCAGTGTGGAGGACAGGTCCTAAAGTGACTTGATCTTATCTTGAGTTAGGACTTTAACCAGCTCTCAAGAGGTCCTGCTCAGCCTTAACCTCCCAACCTTGCCTCAGTGTAGGGAGTGGGGGCTGCTGGAAAGGCTAAGTCCTGGAGACTGGGACTCTTGGCTCCACCTCCAAGCTGAGTTGGGGTGGAGGATAGGGTGGGTGGGAAGTGGCAAGGAAGCTAAGCTTTTCCTCCCGCTGGCTGCTGCTCTGGATGGCCAGAAGACTGGATGCTTCCCAGGCCTGTCTGGGCTTCTGAGAGCATTGAAGGGAATGCTGTGCCCTGGAAGTGCTGTAGTGTATGGGGCCTGGGTCACAGTGGGTAGCAGTGAGCTGGTGAAGGCAGAGGGAGACGTGGCTTCTAGTCTCAGCTGTGCCTGTCTGTGACTTTGATTGAGCTGCTTGGCCTTTACTTCTGCCTACTAATCAGGGGTAAAAATACCTGTTGGGAAGAGAAATGAGAACATAGAGGAAAGCTCCTTGGAGGAAAAGTGCTTGGACCAAGTCTCAGGTGTGTTTGCTTGTGGCTGCACAGGCTCCCTAACGAAAACCTCACTTTCAGAGAGATGTGGGTCCTCTTTCTCCGGGGCCCATGCCCTAGATTCTAACACTACATCCTCAGTATAACATGCCCTATAATGGCTGCGTACCTTTTGGGCAACCTCCAAAATCCACACTTAAAATAGTTAAATTAGGGTTGACTGCATTACCAAAATACTCTCAGGGTTCCTATAAATGGCAGCTGTCCTATTGCATTCAAGTGTTTGTTTACAGATTAACAAATGTGTCAGAAAATCCCTGGTTAGATGCACTTACTGAAGTGTTGAGAGCATTCACCAAATCGATGAAGCCATGCTCTGCAATGACAATGTTAATGTGATCTTACCCTAACGTTTTCTCTACAGAAGATATGTATAAAGCGAGGCACAATTCTGCTTTTTGTGTGTGTCTGTGTGTGTATGGGTATGGGAGGGCTTATAGAGGTTGTCTTTAGATGAACCAATTACCTGGAAAATGAAAACTGAAGAATTAGAGTTGGAAGGCACCTGACTGGCCACCAAATCAACTCTGCTGTCACATTATGACATGGTCTGCTCTCTCCACCCTGTATCTTCTTGAAGTCCTCCTGTGCCAGGGAATTGATTACTTCCAAATAGCACATTCCCTGTGCAGACAGTGTTAATTAGTAGTCGTTCCTTTAGTACAGCCTAAAAAATATTTTTCTGTTGCTTCTACCTTTGAGGCTGGTCATTCCCCCCGGGAACAATAGAGTCAGTCAACTTCCTAGAGTTCAGGACCAGATAAAGTATGACTAACGTCCCTGGGGTGTTCTGGTTGGGCCCCTGAAGTGAGTCCCTGGACAACATCTCAGGCTCTGATTTCTGCCTCCTGCTGAGTGGCACGGGGAATTGAATACTGCATGAGAGCTGAATCATGACGGAGAGGGCTCCTGTGCCTGGTGGTGATTTACACCATTAGACTGTATTGACCCAGGTGAGGGGTGGGCGTGTTGGAGACATGTTGGTCAGGGAGGTGACAGTGACTCAGAGACAACTGATAGACTGTTGGGGACAAAGGAGACTGGTTAATATGGCCTGAACAGGGGACAGGGAGAACTACTTTTGGTAACTTTGTGGCAGATTTCATGACTTTAAGCACATAAAGGGTCCTGGATGAGCACTTAGAACTTTTTTCCAGATAGAGTTGAGTTTTTAGTTCTTGACTGGTTCCCTGTCCTTTTCACTTTCAATGGTGGTGGGTGTGCAGGCCAGAGGTGTCTTCTGCGCCTTTGTGCTAAGGGCCCTGGTTGACTGAAGTGGCCCCAATCAGATGACAGGCAAGTCCTAAACTTACACACAGGGATGTTGGCTTTGAAATGCTGCAGGTTGATAAACTGGGACCAATGTGTGATTGCTTTATTCACTGCTTATTTTTAAACTTCAATTGAAGGCTGACCTGCACTGGGCCTCATCTCTTCTTCTGCTGTCATCCTAATGGCACTCTGTGAACAGGTGTGCAGTGTGACTACTGAACCCATTGGAAATGGATCATCATTTCTCTTGTCTAATAATCTCTACCCTTATCATAACCTCATGCCCCCAATTGGTGACCAGCTCTTTGGTAATGGAGGGACCAAGAAAGGAGAGGGTGAGATGTTGCCCACTTTAACTTTCAAAACTCCATGTAGGGAGAATTTTCTAGGGTGACATTCTTTAAAATAAATTCCCGGAGAATCTAGGCCAAAGAGATGAGTGGAAGCTAGCGAGATAATTTATCTTTATTGCCTAATCTGTAGTGCATTCTCTACACAGCATAAAGAAGTGGGGCAGCAACGGGATGTGTAGAGAAACCAAACTTGGGAATTGTGGAGTTGAAGAGGTTGAGGTCCCAATTTGATGACATTACAACCTTGAGACTGTGGGCACTCTCTCAGTTAAATAAGGTAGAGCAACAGAACAATGGGAAAGAAGAGAGGAATGGAAGAGGAATCCCAGGTGGTTTCAGATATCAAGTAGAGGAGTACCTGAGGCTGTTTCACAGCATCTAACCAGGAAACCTCCGTTCAGGGACAGACCTCAGGCCCCTGCCATGAGCCTCCCTACTTAGGCTATGACTTCCTTCAAGGCAGCCCCTAACTCTGGGAAGGAATACTGGTAGCCACTGGCCAGTGTCCGCCGTGGGACCACCTTCTGGCCCTCCAGCAGCATGATGGCACGCTCTTGCCCAAAGACAGCTTGCACCACTCTGCTGGGGAGAGGGATGAAGGCTGGGCGGCCAAGGGCAGCACCCAAGGCCTGGGCAAATTCAGCATTGGTAGTGGTGGACGCTGGAGCCACTCCATTCAGGACACCCTGCACGTGGTTTGCTTCAAGGGCATGGGTCAGGATTCCTGCCAGGTCCCTGATGTGAATCCAGGGGAAGAACTGGTGGCCTGAGCCGACGGGGCCCCCCAGGCCCAGGCGGAAGGGCAGCAGCATGTGGCCAATGGCGCCACCCCCACGGCCCAGCACAACCCCTAGAGCAAGCAAGAGGGATTTTAGAGGGAAGCCCCTCAGCCTCAAAGCAGCTTCACTGCTCCGCCATGTTTCTCACAGCTTCCTCTTCCTCACTCTACCCAATCTGACTCAGCTCTGTAACAGAGGTGAGGGGTGTGGCTCTCTGGGACTTCCCATCCTCCTGTCTACAGGTTGGCCAGAGTGGTGCCATCTTCTCATTCTCTGTAAACTCAGCTGCCCTGATCCCACCACTGCCCCACATTCCAACCCTGTCTGATACCCAGGCCTCTGGTTCTCACCCGAGCGCACCACCACCTGGCGTGTAGAATCTCCAGGCAGCCTGGCTGCAGCTTCCCATTTGGTTACGAGATTGGAGAAAAAGTCAAAATCCCCTCCTGGGCTGTCCTCATCGTACTCCGCAGTCAGGCTGGGCTGGTAGTAAGCTGCCGGTGGAACAGCACTCGTTTGCTCTGGGTGACCCTGGTCCTGCCCAGCCCTTTGCAGCCAAGGCTTCCCTTGGCCTCACCCTCTTTGGCCCTTGGGATCTCCCCATACGAAGACAGAGCCATGGATATTTTCCCCTTGAGCTTTTCCATGACCTGACCTGTTCTAGCCCTGGAAGAACTCATCTTTGGTTTCAAGACTAAACCGAGAGGCTACTAGAGTGTAGTGGTTAAGAACAGAAACTTGGGTGCCAGGCTGCCCGAGTTTGAATCTCAGTTCCACCATTTATTAACTCTGTGACTTTAGGCAAATTATTTAACCTCTCTGTATGGAATTTTTGCATCTTTAAAATGGGAATAATAGTACCTACTTTAGTGTTGTTGTGAGGATTAAATGCTGTAATGTGTATAAAACACTTAGAATACTCATAGTGGCTGGTATGTACATTATAATTGTTAGCAATTACTTGGTCCTAAAGGTGACACACAACAATCAGGAACTCTGTTCCCAAAGAACTGTGGTGTGAGAATCAAGGGACTTGGGAGTAGGTGGACCTTCCCTTGGTACTAGAAGTGGTGCCACTCCCCCCTCTCTCTTTGAGGGTTTTCATTTCTCAGGAAAGTATACAAAGGTTAGGAGAAACATGCATGGATCGAGGGCCTAGGAAGTTATTGTGCCTGGAAAAGACCAGTGCTTTGGGGTGTGTATAGCTACAAGGGCCTGAGCCACCTTCTCACTCTGCACCCACTCTCCCTCCCGATTTCCCTGGCTAACGTAATGGGTTGGTGATTTGGAGGCATACCTACACCTGTGACTAAGACCCAGGCCTGGGGGGGTTGTGGAGTCTTGGTGATGGCTTCAGCCAGCATTTGAGTGGTCTCCAGGCGGCTGCTGAGAACCTCTTTTTGGAAGGCTTCATTCCACCTGCAGGAGAAACACAGTGGAAATAAAAAGCTACTAAATACATACATGCACATATCCTTCCCACTCTTTCCCTGGGGGCCATTCCGCACTTATTTGTGGTAAAACTCTAAAGGTCCATGTCTCCTGTAAAGGAAAAAGGCATCTCTCTCTTGGGCATCCTGAGTTATACGTGAGGACTTAAGTCAACTGGGTGACTGGGTAGGGGAGCAGGTGGGCGTGGTGGGCGTGGAGGAGTGGGGCGAGATGAGTAGTCCGGAATATCGGTCTAGTTCTCAATCTGGCAACTCCATTATCTACACCGCACAGATTCTCATCATAATCGAAACCTCTCCTCTCTCTGCTCTGGAGGATATCCACTTTAGGACCCGGGCTGACCTTCGGAGAGGGTTGAGGATGTTCTCTCCGGCCAGGTTGACAGCGGCATCGCAGGTGGGGAGCCCGGATCTAGTGAGCTCATCCTGTCAGAGAAAGCACACAACGGCCCCGGCCCCTCCCTGAGCCGTCAATCTTTGCCCTCCCACCCAGCTTCCAGAGGCTGGACATACCCACGTGATTCGACCGGGCCCAGGCTGTCGGGAGACCAGCATCACTTCGTGGCCCCTGGCTTTCAGCAGCTTGGTTAAGGCTGTCCCAACGAAGCCCGACCCGCCACCTAATCGGAATATACAAATTGTTTATGCTGGGGGGGAGGCGGGGGTGCTCCTTCCGTCCCCGTTTGTGGCCCCCTCCTCTGGTGCCATCTCATCTGACTCCAGACTTCTCCCTTGCTTCTCTCCCTCTCCCTGCGATGCAGAGGTGACACAGGTCACCGGGATTAGGGAGATTCGGCTTCTCGGGCTAGGAGGCCAGGGCCAGGTTCTTGTGCATGAGACGGTACCCTCTCCATAACGGTCCCCCAGCCCTCAATCCCTGGCTAAACCCGCCCTCTACTCTCCCTTCTGCCCTCCCTCACCCACAAGCACCCGCATAGCGACCAGGACCTAATGCGCCTGCGCAAGATTTAAAGTTTACCCGCCCCTTCCTTGCTTCAGACACAACTACGACCTCTCTGCGCATGCGTATTTCGGGAAACGTGCTCCAATTGGGGCACGGACATTGAGACTGGGCGTGGCCCTCCCCGGCGACCCGGAAGAATTTATGAAGATAGGCTGTATATCTCACTGGGAGGCGTGGCAGGGACGGCTTGGGGTTTAGAGCGGGTGGGAAAGGGGTGGGGAGGGCTGGAGGCGGAGGGAAGGTTTTAGTGCCCGGAAAAGAAACAAAACGAAAACCGAAACCAACAAAAAATCCTTGACCTAAAACTGGGAGCTACACAAACCGCAGAATTTTGGATGTCCATTGTCGAAGCAAAGCACTTCAGTCTGTAAGGAAATTTAAATGAGGTTTGCAAACCAGGGAGACCACATCTCAGCGTGAGAAGTCAGTCAGTCTGCCCAACAAACAGAAAAGACGAGGAGGTTTTGTAGTATAATTTAGGAAGGTTTAAGCAGTAAACAAATTCCAGACCTTGTATGAAGTTATCCATTCTGAGAACAATGACTATGACATATTGGACAATGGTTTCTCAGGCCTTTTACAATATTATGATTACTCTAATCTAGACTATTCAATTTTTAAGTAATTCCCCAATATGTTCAACAGGTTGACACTCATCCTGTCTTCCCGGGATTTCTCTAAACAATGTCATCTGTGCTTATGTACACAATGGGTTTCTCGGTGATAAGTTCTCGGTCATAAATTCCCGAAAAGAATCTGTGAAGGAGTAAGTTCTAATGAAAGGTCAGCTTCTTGGTCTAGGAGAAAACAAGTCAATTGAGTTTTAAAAAATGGAGTCACTGTGGTTCTTATCTTTTATTCTCCTTTCCTGGCTTTTTTTAAACCTTCTTCATGACATTCAATTTGGTGGGTCAGTAATCCAAGAGAATCTGTTCAAGAGTACTATGAATTTTTTTCTACTTGACCTGTTTTATCTTTTCTTATCCCTGTTCCAACTCCTTCTGTAAGCACTTAAACATTCCAAAGTTCTCCTCATCTTAAAATAATCGTTCTTCAGCCCTCTTTTTACTTCCAGCTAATGTTCTCTCTTTCTCTTTACTTTCATAGCCAAGTTCTCAAAAGTGTGGTTTCCATTTTCTACCTTCCAGTTCATGCAGGTCTGGTTTCTGCCTTTGTCATTCATTTCCTCTTTTCTCCAAGAACATAAAATTTCCACATGTCAACAGATCTCACACTTCAGTCTTTTTTCTTGACCTCTCAGTATCACGGGCACTTGCTGACTCCTCTCTTCCTTTGGAAATGCTGTTTTCGTGGCCTCAGTGAAAGCCACACTCGCTTCTGATTCTCTCTCCTGGTTCTTTTCAGTCTCCACTGCTTGCTCCACCTCCTTTAAAATGTTGGTATTTCTCAGAGCTAGGTCCTAGGACCTTCTTCTCTTCCTACTCTGCACTTTCTCCCAAGCATTTGCATCGTGAATTCAGTTACCTGTTTTTTTTTTACAGAAGACTTCCCAAATCTCCTATGACTCATATCTCTCTTCTGCACTCCTGATGCCTACAAAAACTTCCCACTAGACATATCTTCTTGGATGTCCAAAACCCCATTGATTTTAATTACTGAATATCTCCTGGATCCATTTGTTTCTCTCTGTTTCTCGCACCAAAACCCTCATTCAATTTATTCTCTCTTGTCTAAATTCTGCAATAGTCTCCTAGTAGATCTCCCTGCTGTTGTGTGTTTCTCTTCTCCAAACTATTACACACTTTGCAAGCTGAGTGATCTTTGAAAAACGTGGGAGGAAAACCATAATGGCATATATATCCTAAAAAACTCCAGGTACAAAATTCCTGGACATGCTGGACACACATCTATTTAAATGCATTACCAAGTTAGCTAGAAAAATAGAGGGAATCCCTATAGATCAGAAAATCCCTATAGATCAAAGTGTGCCTTGGGACTGAGGTTATGATGATGATTCTTTACTTGGCCAAATTTTAGTTAGGCTTCTGAACCTTCTAGGCCCATCTGTGCACTTCCTTGGAAAATCTGGTTTTAACAAAGAGCCCTGCTAAATCAGTTTAGCAAGAACTCTCCACTCTCAACATCTGGTCAAGTCCTTCATCCTCCACCATTCCCCAAGTAATGTCTGATCACCCTGGCCTGTCTTCAGCAAGAATCCTGTTAGGTCAGTTTAGCCAAATTCTCCTTACCCAGATGTTTCCTCTTAGTAATTTTACATCCACTGACAACACCTCCCCTCTGCCCCACCTCCAATCCTGTTCCTTAGCTATAAATTCCCTCCTGCCCATGTTGTATTTGAAGTTGAGCCCAATCTCTCTCCCCCACTGCAAGACCCTGTTGCCATTGTCCCTATTCCTATCTCGATGGTCCTAAATAAAGTCTTCCTTACGATGCTTTAACAGGTATTTCTGAATAATGTTTTCTTTTACAGCTGCCTTGTGGTTGCTTGTCAGTCTCAGTAATCCAGAGGCTTGGGTAACAGGAGACAGTGCCTGAGACCCAAACAAGATTGGGACTGAGATCCCTGCATAAAGCTCTTCACAGGCTGTGTCCCCAGGGGAAAAGTAAACTTTAAAAAGCCCACCTAGTATCAAAGAATTTGACTACAAAACTTGTTTCTATAGGCTTGGCTCTTGGCTAGGATTGGTTGTAAAAAAATTAGTCTTCTCTGAGAAATTGTATCATCTCACTCTCCTGCATATTTGGGATTTGAATTAGTCGTTGCCTGCTTGGCCTAGGAAGAATTTTAAGTTAAGTGTTCCAGATAGCAGACATAAATCCTCCCTAGCCTTCATTTCACAGGATCTCAATAGATAAAATTCTTCCAAGCATGAGGACACAATCCAAAATTACAAAACACATAAGGAAACAAACCACTCTGAGGAGGAGTCAACAGAAACAACAAACAGCAGAGTTAGACAATTGAGAATTTAGAAGTTAGAATTATGAGATATAGAACATAAAATTACCAAGTTAAAAATGTTTAAAGAAAGAGGAGAAATTAAAAACATGACTAAGGGACAAAATACTATCAAATCAATCTCAGCAGAATTTGAATTTCCATATGATCCAGCAATCCCACTACTGGGGATATATCCAGAGGATTGGAAAACATCAGGCTGAAGGGATACCTGCACTCCCATTTTTATTGCAGCTCTATTTACAATAGCTAGGCAATGGAACCAACCTAAACGTCCATCAATGGATGACTGGATAAGGAAATTGTGGTATACATACACAATGGAATACTACTCAGCCGTAAAAAAGAATGAAATTCTACCATTTTCAACAAAATGGATGAACCATTGGATGAAAGAAAATTATCCTAAGTGAAACAACCCAGGTACAGAAAGAGAAATACTGCGTGTTCTCACTCATAACTGGGAGCTGAATCCACAAATAAACATGAAAATAAAGAGAGACAGACAGAGAGAAAGAAAGAAAGAAACAACAATCACAGTAATACGTTGAACTTTTAGAAAACTAGAGGTGGAAAAGGGGAGGGGGCAGAGAGAGTGGGGGGCTAATGAGAAATTGGTCAATGGACACAAAGAATAATTGCGTATTGTCATGATGAATAAGCTAACTATACTGATCTGAAAACCACATATTCTACACAATTATTGAAAATGTTGTATCCCACATGTATGCATAAAAAAGTTCTGTTTACACTGTATAAAGAAAAAAGCCCCAAAAGATAAATTAAAAATATAATGATTGAAATTTAAAATTTAAAAACTTAGTGAATGAGCCAAGAAGATGTAGAATATCTGAACAGACCAATAACAATAAAAGAGATTGAAGCTGTTATCAGAAGGCTCCCAACAAAGAAAAGCTCAGGACCAGATGGGTTCACTGCAGAGTTCCACCAAATCTTCAGAGAGGAACTGATACCAATTCTCTACAAACTGTTCCAAAAGATTGAAACAGAGGTCATTCTCCCAAACTCATTCTGTGAGGCAAATATCACCCTTATACCAAAGCCAGACAAAGATGCATCAAAAATAATAAACTACAGGCCAATATCCTTGATGAACATAGATGAAAAATCCTCAATAAAATACTAGCTAACAGAATACAGCAACACATACAGAAAATTATACACCATGATCAAGTGGGATTCATCCCAGGGATGCAAGGTTGGTCCAACATATGCAAATCAATAAATGGGATACACCATGTTAATAAAAGCAAAGACAAAAACCACATGATCATCTCCATTGATGCTGAAAAAGCATTTGACAAAATTCAACATCCTTTCATGATAAAGACTCTCTACAAGTTAGGAATAGATGGAAAGTATCTCAACATAGTTAAAGCCATATGTGATAAACCCATGGCCAATATCATCCTTTCAACTTTTCCCTTAAAAAAAGGAACTAGACAAGGACGACCACTCTCACCACTCCTATTTAACATAGTGTTGGAGGTACTAGCCAGAGCAATAAAGAAGAGAAGGAAATAAAGGGTGTCCAGATTGGAAAGGATGAAGTCAAGCTGTCCCTTTTTGCAGATGATATGATCCTATGTATTGAACAGCCTAAAGCTTCGATAAAAAAACTCCTAGAGTTGATAAACAATTTCAGCAAAGTTGCAGGATACAAAATCAACACTCAAAAATCAGTAGCATTTCTCTTCTCCAATAGTGAACATGCTGAAAGAGAAATCAAGAAAGCTTGCCCATTTACAATAGCTACCAAAAAAAAAAAAAAAAAAAAAAAAACAACTTAGGAATAGAGTTAACCAAGGATGTGAAAAACCTGTATAACGAAAACTACAAACCACTGCTGAGAGAAACTAAAGAGGACACAAGAAGGTGGAAAGATAATCCCATTCTCTTGGATTGGAAAAATTAACATTGTGAAAATGTCCATATTACCCAAAGTGATCTACAGATTCAATGCAATCCCCATCAAAATCCCAATGACATTTTCTCTGAGATGGAAAAAGCTATCCAGACATTTATATGGAACAACAAAAGACCATGCATAGCCAAAGCAATCCTGAGCAAAAAAATAAAGCTGGAGGCATAACACTACCTGACTTTAAACTATATTACAAAGCTATAATAACCAAAACAGCATGGTACTGGCATAAAAGTAGAAACACAGACCAATGGAATAGAATAGAGAACCCAGAAATCAATCCACACACCTACAGCCATCTGATCTTTGACAAAGGCAGCAAAGCAACATACTGGGAAAGAGACTGCCTTTTCAACAAGTAGTGCTGGGAAAACTGGATACTCATATGTAAGAGAATGAAACTAGACCTGTATCTTTCACCTATACCAAAATCAACTCAAAATGGATTAAAGAATTAAATATACATCCTGAAACAATAAAACTCCTTAAAGAAAACATAGGGAAAACACTCCAGGAAGTAGGAGTGGGTACAGAATTCATTAATAGTCCCAAAAAGCACAGGCAACTAAAGGAAAAATAAACAAATGGGATTATATCAAACTAAAAAGCTTCTGTATAGCAAAAGAAACGATCAACAGAGTAAAAAAACAACCAACAGAATGGGAGAAAATATTTTAAAATATACATCTGACAAAGGATTAATATCTGGAACTCAAGGAACTCAAACAACTTTACAAGAAAAAACCAAATAACCCAATTAAAAAATGGGCAAAGTAGCTGAACAGGCATTTCTCAAAGGAAGATATATGAATGGTCAACAGACACATGAAAAAATGCTCAACATCACTCAGCATCCAGGAAATGCAAATCAAAACTACACTAACATACTGTATCACTTCAGTTAGGATGGCTAACATCCAAAAGACTGAGAAGGATAAGTACTGGAGAGGTTGTGGAGAAAAAGGAACTCTCATCCACTGTTGGTGGGGCTGCAAAATGGTGCAGCCTTTATGGAAAATGATATGGAGATTACTCAAACAATTACAGATAGATCTACCGTATGACCCAGTGATCCCACTGCTGGGTGTATACCCAGAGGAATGGAAATCATCATGCCAAAGGGATACCTGTATTCCAATGTTTATTGCAGTGCTATGTACAATAGCCAAGAACTGGATCCAGCCCAAATGTCCATCCTCTCAGGAGTGGATAAGGAAACTGTGGTACATCTATACAATGGAATACTACTCTGCTATAAAAAAAGAGTGAAATGCTACCATTTGCAGCAACATGAATGGACTTAGAGAAAATTATATTAAGTGAAACAAGTCAGGCACAGAAAGAGAAATACCACATGTTCTCTCTTATTTGTGGGAGCTAAAAATTAATGAATAAATAAACACACAAACAAATAAAGGGTGGGGGGAAGAAGACAGAATAACCACAAAAATTCCTTGAACTATGTAAGTCAAGTGTACAGATACGATGGAGGGGGGTGGTGAGGTGAGGGGGTGGAGAGGAAAGGGTTTAGGGGCATGAAAATCAAGTACAATGTATTTTGAGAAGTAAAATAAAAAAAAATTTAGTGAATGAGTTTAAAGATCAGAAAATAGATTTAGGTGTTGGTTAAGAGAGGATTAACTAGATATGACAAAATTACCCAGAATGCAGCAGAGAACAGAGAGAAAGAGAGAGACAAAAGAGGTAGAAAATATGAAAGAGAGTATGAGACAAGGAAAATAAAGTGAGAAATTATAACTCTTCTATCTATTGTTCCAGAAGAGAGGAGTCAGAGAAGGGGACAGAGAAAATATTTGATAAGCTAATAGCTGATTATCCTGCCAAATTAATGAAAAATATGAATCCTCAGATTCTTTAAGCAAAATGAGTTTCAAGTAGGATAAATAAAAAGAAGTCCCATCATAGTAAAACTACAAAAATAAAGACAAAAAAGGAATACTAAAAGCTGTCAGAAAGAAAAGACATATCTATAAAGAAATGACAATTAGATGGAGAGCTGATACCTCAGTTGCAACAATATAATCCAGTGAAATAGTATCTTTGAATGTGAAGAGAAAATACTTTCCACTCTAGAATTGTTTACCAACAAACCATTCATCAGTGAAAGTAAAACAAGGATATTTTTAGACAACCAAAAACTGAGAGCATTTATCACCATCAAACTTATACACTTTGTCAGGAAAAAAGAAAATAATCTCAAAAGGAGATGTAAGATGTGAGAGAACAGTGATCAAAAAAAATTGTTAAAATGGGTAAATATGAACCATATTGACCATATAAAGCAACAATGATAATGTTTAATTTTGGGGTAAAAATTAAAATAGAACTAAAATATTAGTCACCAATAATAGATAATATGAGAAGTATGTGACTGAAGTTGAATTACTGAGAAAAGGATAGCAATAATGAATAATATTAAACTTTGTTAAATATGCACTTAAAAAATTAAGGGTAAATATTATATATTAGAAATAAAGTCTGCACTTCCAAATCAGTAGAGGGAAACAATCAAATAAAACAATTGAATCAATTCAAAAGTCATCAGAAAAATAAAAAAGGAAGCCTAGCCAAAACTGGAAAGGCCAAAATAAAAATAGAAATAATCAGTAGACAATTAAATTTAAACAGAGTAAGAAATTGAATTAACTGGATGTAACAGAATCACAAATCTCAACAGGGGTGAATCTGACAACTATAGAGTTAAGCGGAAAGAGTTGCAGAAAAGTACTTACAATATGATGCTATTTATTTAAAGATTAAAAATAAGCAGAATAATACTATTTTTATTGAGGGGATAAATAGATTTGTAGTTCAAGTAAGAAGAAATGCATGGGAATGATAATGAGAAAATTCACGATAGCATTTATTTAAGGGGGTAGAGTAGGAATGTGATCAGGGAGTAGTACCCAGAGAACTTCATCTTTTTATTTCTTAGGTTAGAGGTGGATACACAAGTATTCATTTTACTTTTCTTTGTATTTTTTGTATGTCAGAAATACTTTATAATAAATAAAAATGTGTAGTGGATTTAAAATTTATAGCCATATTTCAGATGTGCAGAAACATAACTTTATTTTTTATAATTGAATACAACTTGCTCATGAACATTTCTCCTTGGTAGTGGAATAAACTTAAACTCACCCAACAAAGATAACTAATTTCTAGTTTAAAATTTCTCATATACTCAGTTTTCTCTGGGTAAATTCTTGGTCTTTCAGAGTGCCTTGTCCCTCTACTCCTTTCTTTCTCCCAACTGACACCTACTCTCTGGTTTATAGCAGGCCCTTTAGGCATGCACTATCATCTAGTCCTCAATGCCTGCTTGGGAGGATCTCACCTTATTTGGCCTTTGGAAATTGCTTGCTGAGATCAGCTAAGGCCATAGGTGGTCAGGCTAGGCCTCTGGGTATAGTTTTGGCCTCCTTTATCTCAGTGTTCCAGTACGTTGCCTGGGGGATGAAGAAACACTTGACTTGCTTTCTGGCCAACAGCATGGGCCTTGATGAGTCTCCCCTCAGGCTCATCTCTGGGTTAACTCCCACGGTTATTACTGCTCAGACACTTTGTTGCAGTGTAGCACTTAGTTATACATTTCTGTTAAGAAATTATCTCAAAACTCAGTAGTTTGAAACAATAATATTTATTATCTTCTACAGTTTCTGTTGGTTAGGAATCTGGGAGCAGCTTAGCTAGATCGTTGTGGCTTAGGGTCTCTTATGAGGTTATGGTCAAGACAGCAGCTAGGGTTGCAGTCATCTGAAGACGTGACTGGGGCTGGAGGACCCTCTTTAAAGAAGACTCACTCTCATGCTGTTGGCAGGAGGCCTTGGTCCTTGCTGGTTGTTTCTTGCCATGTGTACTGCTTAAG
Organism: Cynocephalus volans; assembly: GCF_027409185.1. Lineage (NCBI taxonomy): Eukaryota > Metazoa > Chordata > Mammalia > Dermoptera > Cynocephalidae > Cynocephalus > Cynocephalus volans. The sequence continues at coordinate 109,931,287 of NC_084462.1, forward strand.
TATCCTTATGACATGGTAGCTGGCTTCCCTGGAGTAGAGATTCATTGGATCCTCAATGCCTTTAATGACCCACCTAGCCTTGGAAGTTACATACAGTCACTTTTATTGCAATCTGTTTGTTAGAAATGTGTCACTGAGTCCAAGGGGAGGGGAATTTGGCTCCAGTTTGAAGGAAAGAATGTCAAAGAATTTGTGGGCATATTTTAAAACCAATTAAAAGCTATGTATTGCAATTAGGGGTTGTGTGAGATGCTTGCAGTCTCTCAACTGTGCCTGCAAGTCGTGGAACAATTCTTGACGTTTTCAGATGCCCCCTCCGCATCTCTGGATTTTTCAAGCATCTCTCCCAGAGAACTCAGGCAGCATTTATAATCTAGTTTTGTCCTCTCCAACGCTCTTCTAGCTCCTCCCTACAGCCTAGGAAAGGCTGTGTAATGGGCAAGTGCTCTGATGTCATATTTTGTTTCTTTCCTACTGCCTGATTTATAGAACAAATTCTTTTTTTTTTTTTTTTGTCTTTTTCGTGACTGGCACTCAGCCAGTGAGTGCACTGGCCATTCCTATATAGGATCCGAACCCGGAACCCGTGGCGGGAGCGTCGCTGCGCTCCCAGCGCCGCACTCTCCCGCGTGCGCCGCGGGCTTGGCCCTATAGAACAAATTCTATGCTCAATCTTCTCTCAAGAAAACTTTGCTCTTGTAAGCAAACCCCCTACTTTCCAGGCTATTATTTAGATATGGAATAAAATAACTTGATTTTTGAGAGTTAAAGCTGAGCCTTGTCTTATTTGTTCTCTTATACTGCAGAGAGAAAAGGAAGTACCAGGGAAGGGAAGATAAATTGGGTAATATTGCAAAACATTGACTTCATGCATGGCTGGATCTAGGTTCTCAAATAATTCATCAGGAACCCGCATATTTCTAATTCTCAGCTCTTCTTTTTTGTAGGTTGGCTTCATCTTCAGGAAGATTTTCCCCCTTTAGAGCAAGGATGGATTTTTGGCTTCTATTTCCAAGCATAATGACTATCTTTTCTAATCTCAGCAAAAATCTCAGAATTGACTCTCCTAGGACTGATTTGGGTTATGTGACATCTCTGAACCAATTGTTGTGGTCAAGTATGAAGTGTTCTGACTGGCCGGGCCTGGGTCATGTGTCTAGTGGTAGACCAGTGGTGGGTGGGGTCCCCACTCACCATCCTGTACTGTGGACACCCGGTCAGGGTCCTGAGGTGTTAAGGGATACCTTTTCCCTTCACCCGTGCCCTTTTAGTTATTGACCTTTTGCTTTCTCTCCTGGCTCTATCTTTCCTTCCAGTGAGCTGGGAATGGGGGAGGGGCACGGAGGACAGGGAGGGCTCTGCTAAATTAGATGACTTTTAGACCATAGATTCAAGAGGGCAGAGGTCCAGCAGCAACCCCACAGTGGTGACATGGGTATCCCTCCCAGATCTTTGTGACTCTTGTGAAAGAAGACACATAGGGACGGGCCTCTGATCCCAGCAGCCACTCCCGCTTCTCCAGGGAGGCTGGTGGAGAGAGAGAGCACGCTTTCCTATGCATACTCAGCTTTCCCTCCAACTTCCTGAAAGTTTTTCTTCTTCTGGGTTCTGGGGACGGGTGGGTCAACTTCTGTCTTTCTCCTCTGCCTTTCCTTTAACAACTGAACTTTCAGTTAAACTATTTGCAGCTCTCACAGTCCATCTGATACTTTGGCAGTTAAAACATTCCACTCAGAGTCAGACAATAAGGCAGGAGAAATTTCCGTCTGCACATCTGGGTGTAGGGGTAGGTGCAGCTGGTTTGCCCTTCAGGAAGACATGGGTTCCTCCTGAGTCTGCAGCAATCACATGGACTTTGTTCATTGAAATGGGACTGTTTCCTCTGCAGCTGCTTTTTGAAACAGCAAAAGGAGCTGAGCTCAGTTCCTGGGTGGTTGGGCCATCCCTGCGGGGCAGGATAGGAAGTCAGGACTCGGGGAGGGATCCTGGCTGCTCCCTTCAGCTCAGGCTGGAGCAGGGTGGGATGGGGGATTCGTTGGTGGCAGGTGCTTCTGCCCCTCCACAATCCCACCTCTAGTGGTGTGAATGCCCCGGCTTCACTCTCAGGCTCTGGGATATTACTTGCTAAATGCTATTCACATCATCATTTCACATAGTTTCTGATTAAAATATGGTAGAACCAACCAACCAACCAACCAAAATCCTAATTCTGGAGACACATCAGATAAAGGATCCTAGACCTAGCCCCACTTCTCCTTCTTTTTTAAAGATAGTCTCCTCTTAGCCCAGGGTCTGTAACAATAAAAGCAGTGCTCCCTGAGCCCCGTCTGCTGCTGAGATGCCAGCTCTTCTCCAGGAGCTTGTACCTTCCCTTCTCTTCTCTCCCCTCCATGAAGACTTCCAGATGCCATCCTCCCCAGTCTGATCCCTATCTAGTAATCTGTTCCCAGTGGGGCCTTACTCAGGAGTTGGTACCTTCTCAGCCTCCAGCATCAGCTCCATCTTCTTCTGCTTTTGGCTGGGATCCGCTGTGGACACCAAGTGCCCCTGAGGTCTTGCTGCTTTTAGTTTCCAGGGCAGTGAATGAGAAATGAACTAAGGGTTGTTCTCCTATGTGCTCTGGAGAGAGAGAGAGAGAGAGAGAGAGAGAGAGAGAGAGAGAGAGAGAGAGAGAGAGAGAGAAATAGATTGAGACAAAGAAATAGATTGAGACAGAGAAATAGAGATATAGAGACAGAGAAATAGAGAAATAGAGAGATAGAAATAAATAGATAAAGACAGAAAGAGAGAGAGGACAGAGAGATAGAGAGAGAGAGAGATATGTGTGTGAGAGAGAGAGAAAGATAGTCTTTGGCCAGGATCGACCTGGAGGGAACTTTCTAGCATGAGCAGCTCTTCTTGTACCACCACAGGCCTCACTAGCTCAGAAATTCTGTTTTCTATCCATTTGAAGGAAGGACTACAGGCTGCAGACTCTTGCCACTGTTCTGACTCTGTACTGTAAAATGGCCATCCAGAGGCCTTTCCTAGGCCTGTTTTTCCTGGCCCTAGCGCAGGCCTCTGAAACTATTTATGGAGATAGATTTCCCTCCCACTCCCTACCAAGTGGCTGTGGTCTTTTCCCCACAGCCTGCTCAGCCCCAACTGAGATGGGAGTAGAGGAAGGCTTGGCCCTGGGGAAGAGACCCAGGGTGACTGACGGGGTGCCTGTAGGGAAGCTCGTCTTTCTTCAACCCCTTTCTCATGACAGACATCCCCTTAGATAGCCTCCCAGGTGATGGACATCCCTGTGCAGGGAGCTGCTACTTCTCACATCCCTCTGCTCAGCAGGGCTGGGCCTGCTTATCTCCGTGCACTCTGATATAACGAGTGTTGTCACAAGGTCCTATTAAATGAGACACCCATGGTAGTAAATGTGGAGACTAGGCAACTTGGAAATCCTCAGACATGTGTGTGCATGTGTGCACGTGTGCGCGTGTAGTGAGGACATGGGATAAAGTCTGTTTTCTGTGGCCCTGGTGGTTGAGGCAATGCTCACCAAAGCTCCTCCTTCCATCTCCTGCCCATGCAGCTCACGTTTCCTTATGTCATACCGCACATGGCAACCTGAGGGATTTCCTAGGGAGGAAGATGTAGCTTGGTCTATCTTCTCCTCCATGCATCAACCACGGCCAGACCTACCCACAGGAGGCCAGACCAGAACCAACATGGCATTTTTGCTGAATTTAGAGAGAAGGTCACTACACCACTGAAGTATCTTACCAAGGACCTGATTAGATAGAGAAGGAGATGATGGGGAAGAAAGAAAGATGGCAGGAGAGAAGGGGGTAACTGAAGCAACAGAGGAGGAGAGAGACTCAGAGGTTGTCTCCAAAGCTTAGACTCCATATAGTTAAGAGACATCCCTGGGCTTAGTATCCGGTTTGGATCTGAGTGGGCTCCAGGGGACAGGGAGGCTGAGGATGTATCTAGTGGCGGGAGGGTGGAGGCGAGAGGTTCAGGATGCCTGGTGTGGATTCTGGGGAAGAAGGCAATAACCAGGACATTTTACGGTGCATTCATAAGACTCCCATCCAGGCAGGTGCTGGAGTATTAATTGGTTGGTGAAATGCTGGTTCACAGAACATGAACTTCATTTGATTGAGATTGAAGATCTCTTTGAGGGGAAATAAAATCTTGAAGGAAAGCTGGATTCCATCTACAGGGATAGTGTGGCTTGGTGCTTCTCCTCTGTTCTGCTGAAACAGTTCTTGTCAGTGACCTCCACATTGCTAAAGTCTTTGATCTCAGACCTCCACACACTCTGCCTCTCCGCAGCATCGGTTTCTGTTGAAATACTTTCTATTCTTGGTTTCCAGGATGTGCTCTGTCCTCCTGCCTCTTCCCTCGCTAGCCACTCCTCAGTCCCCTTTGCTGGTTTTGACTGTCTCCTGATATTGGAGCACTCCAGTCTCCCTCCTGGGGCCTCCATGTACACTCACTCCTTAGTGTGAATTGCCTGTTTTTAAATAGTATCCAATGAATCCCAATCTTCTGACTCCAGCCAAAACCTTTTCCCTGAACTCCAGACTTAAATATTAAACTACCTACCCATAAATATGTGCAACTAAAATTTAAAAAAAGACCTACTCAACATCTCCGTGTGGATGATTAATAGGCATTTAAACTTTACATGCCCCCAGCTGTACTCTTGATTTCCCTGGCCCCAATTCGCAATTGGGTTCTCCATCTCAGCAAACAGCAGTGCAACTTTTCCAGTTGCTCAGTTCAAAAACTTGACATCATCTTTGACTCCTCCTCTTCATTCCTCTCCCACAGCTGATCCATGAGCAGGTGCTGTTGGCTCTACCTCTAAAATAAATCAATAAATCCAGAATAGACTTCTTACTGCCTCCACCACAGTTTCCACCTGGTTCAAGCTAATGCCATCCTTTGCCTGATTATCATAACAGCCTCCTTACTGGTTTTCCTGCTCCAGCTCTTGCTCTCTTACAATTTATCCTCCACATGCCAGACAGAGTGATCCTTATCATTTTTGTTTATTGAAACGTATTGATTATACATGTTTGTGAGGTACAGAGTTGTATATCAATACAATTATACGATGTGTGATGATCAAATTAGGATAATTAGCATGTTCATCATTACAAAATTTAATCATTTCTTTGTGATGAGGACATTTGATCTCCTCTCTTCTAGCTATTTCCTTATAAGTATTTAAATCACATCACATCACTCCTCTGCTCAAAGCCCACCAAAAGGTTCTGGTTTCAGAGTAAAAGCCACAGACCTTGCAATGACCTTCAAGACCCTCAGTGCTCTGGTCCTCCCCTGCCTCACTTCCTGTCACTCTCCCTAGTGCCTGTCCTGCAGAAGCCACACTGGCCCCTTGGTTGAGCATGCCAAACCTGCTGCTGCCTCAGGGCCTTTTTGTGTTCCTCTGCTTGACATGCTGTTCCTCCAGATATCCACATGGCTCTCCCAGACCTCACTTCCTTTAGTTCTCTAATCAAATGACATTATTTGACCAGCATATTTAAAAATCAGTTTTCTTCCTCACTACTGGAACTTCCTATCACCTTTATCCTGCTTTACATTTCTTAACACTTATCATCGATGTGTTATATATTTACTTGCTTACTTATTTGTTGTCTGTCTCCTCTCACCTGAATGCAAACTCCACAAGAGCAGGGATTTTATCTGCTTTGTTCACTGCTTTATCCCTGAATTTTGAAGAGTGCCTTCATTTTGGAGATGCTCAATTAGCATTTATTGAATAAATGAAAGAATGGTCGTTAAGGGTGCAGGCCCTGGAAGGAGATTCCCTTGGTTCAAATTCCACATCTTCTCTTTAACAGCTGTGTGACTTTGGGCAAGTTTCTTAATCTCTCTGAACCTTAGTTTCCTTATCTGTAAAATGAGAGTAATGATAGTACCTGCCTCATAAGATTGCTATGAAGATTAATACATTTAAATCTCTTAGAGTAACTTATAGCACATATATTTGATAAATGTTAATTATTATTATTACTATTATCATCAGAAGATGAAATTTCTAGCAGGAATGATTGATAGAAATATAAGAAGAGGCAGAATTCTGGAAATCTAGGAGAAGCTAGGTGATGCAGAACATGAAGATGGGATTTGTGGAAGCTTTGTGTAGCAGAGTGTGTTTTCCAAAGATGGCTACAGCAATGTCTCAGTCTCACATGCTATTCTGGAGACTTTGCACTCCCCATCAAGAAGTAGAGTGCATGTCCCTTCCTTTGAGCTCAGGTGGGTATTTATGACCACCTCAAACAATACGATTTCCAAGACTAGGTCATAAAAAAGCCACACGTGTCCACCTTATTAGCTTAGTATGCTCACTCTTAGAACTCACCCACCACACTATGGGTGAGTGCAAACTATCCCATGCAGAAAAACTACACGGAGAGGCCACATGTTTCTGCTGACAGCTCAGCTGAGGTCTTAGCCAACAGCCAGATGTGTGAATGAAGATGTCTCTAGATGACTCCAGCCTCTGTTGAGTCACCCCCAGCCTTGAGTGTTCCCAGGTGAGGCACCAGACTTCTTGGAGCAGAGACCAGGTGTCCCTGTTGTTCCCTGTCTGAATTCGTGGACCACAGAATCCATGAGCATAATACTACATTTTGGAGCACTTTGTAGTGCAACAACAGTAACTGGGCACTCAGGGTCAACCACTTAGCAAATAGATACAGGTGGGAAAAACCACACCAGGTGAGAGAAATGGTTCTCTTCTGTCATTGCTGGGTCATGGATTACTAAAGGAGATTTGAAACCTTCAGTGACATATCTGATCCACAGGGGCGTAAATGGGAAGATGATCAATGGGGCAGAATTCCAGAGTAAAAGAAGGATATGAAGAAGCAGATGAGAGGGAAATGAAGCTGTATGTGAGGAAGACATAAATAATCTTAAAGCAAAAATTTTTGAATGTCTGTGGGAGGAAATCACATTCTCATGTGAGTCTGAAAATCACATTCACATATAGTAAAACATTTGCAGATTTTATGACACAATATCCTCTTGGAAGTTGCTTAGAAGACAGTTTATCATCAGATGAGTAGAATGTATGTATCCATTGGCCTACCAGAAAATATTCAGCATCCATTTTTCGGAAATATTGAGTGAGTGAATGAGGTGGTGAGAAGCAAAGAGAATACTTTATTATTTAATATTGAATGGATTAAAAAAAGGAAATGTGAATATAAAAAAGCGACCTGGCTTGTCCAAAAAGGCTGAGTAAAAAATGAGATTAGAGGAGCTGTTAATTTAAACAAACAGTACTACTTGAGGAAACAAATGGGGGAAAATGCCTCATTACGATGAAAATTAAAGGTCATGTTTTTTGATTTTGAGATATGGAAATAGACTGGAATATAAAGCAGGCCAGATGTTAGCTGTGATTCCATTAGTAATAATGTTTACACCTAATTAAATTCAACATCCTTGTGGGAGAAGAGAAATAACCGAGATAAAACAGGATAATTTAGTTAATGAAAAATTGAAAGATAGAATATTAAAAAGCAATAACCTGTAAGCACCCTGTAAATTACAGATACAGTGGAAGTTCAAGAAATAAAAATTTCTGGATCAATGTTTCCAGGCACTTACAAAATCTTCCTTCATGAATAACCAACATAGTTAAAGAGGCTGCAAGAGGTAAAAATATACCTTTTAAAAATATGGTAAAATTGGCTGGAAGAGGAAAAAAGAGAAAAGCCACTGAAAAGCAAGAGTTAAGTGTTAATTAGAAATCAGGTAACCGAAAATGCTTAGAGGGACTAAAAACTGATTTACAAAAAAACCCCAAGAAACCAAACTTTTATTTGCAGTGTAACAGTAATATAACTAAGTGAGCTATCACACAGTGAGCCCCTCCCTGTATCCATTACCTTGGTCAGGACACAGAACATCACCAGCACTTCAGAAGGCTTCCGCCCCCAACCATGTGCCCCTTCCTTATTCCTGCCTTCTCCATCCTCAGCAAATGCAAATGCCATCTTGACTTTTAACACCATGGATTAGTTTTGTCTGTTTCTGAACTTTACGTAAGTGGACTGACACAATAGGTCTTCTTTTAAACCTGGTTGTTTCTCCTCTCTATGTTATGTTTGTGAGATTCATCTATGGTGTTGTAATAGCGGTTAATTTTTTGTTGCTGGGTAGTACCCCATTGTATAACTATAACACCATCATATTTGTATGACTATAGCACAATTGTATTTATTCATCCCACTGTTGATGGACTTTTGGGTTGTTTCCACATATCAGGTTGTTATGAACATTCTTGTTCATGCTTTACCATACAGAGATTTATTTTGGGTGCCTTCCTAGGCGTGGAATCGATGTCATAGGATGTGTGGATTTTCAGTTTCTCAGCTGATACTGTCAAGGTGACTGAGTCAATTGACACTGCCTCTAGTAGTGTGTGAGAGTTCCTGTTGCTCTGCTTGTCAGTACTTGATGGTATCAGTCTTTCTAGTTCCAGCCATTCTGGTCAGTATGTAGTGTTATTTCTTTGTGGTTTTAATTTGTATTTTCCTTTTATTACTAATGAGGTTGGGTAACTTTCATATGTTTATCATCCATTTGGTTATCTTATTTTGTTAATTTCCTGTTCAAGTCTCCTGTCTGCTTCTGTTGAGTTGTCTGATTTTTTCCTATTGATTGATAGGCATAGTTTACAAATTCTACAAGTCTCTTGTCTGCTTCTATTGAGTTGTCTGATTTTTTCCTACTGATTGATAGGCATAGTTTACAAATTCTACATATAAGCCCTTTGTTGGTAGATGTGTTGCAAGGATCTTCTTCCATTCTGTGGCTTGCATTTTCACTCTCCTAAAGGTGTCCTTTGATGAATAGAAGTCCTGTTGTTCCATTTATCAAGTTGTTTTTCCTTTATGGCAATGGTTCTCAATGATGAGGTGATTTTGCCCTCCAGGTAGGTTATCAGATAAAATACAGGACACCTGGCTAAATACGAATATCAGATAAACAATGAAAAAAATTTTAATCAAGTGTTTCTCAGGCAATAGTTGGGACATACTATATAAAATATATATTTCTTCTTGTCTTTGAGATTCAAATTCAGCTGGTAATCTTGTTTTTCTTTTCCCCCTAAATCTTGCAGTCATACCCCTAGGGGACATTTGACAATGTCTTGGAGACATTTTTGATTGTCATAACTGGGAAGTAGGTGGGGGGGGGAGGTGATCTACTGGCATCTAGTGGGTAGACGCCAGTATGCTGCTAAACATTCTACAATGCATAGGGCTGCCCCCACAACAAACATTTATCCAGTTTGAAACATCAATAGTATGAAGTTAAGAAATTTGCTTTAAGGTTAGTGCTTTTTGTGTGCTTTGAAGAAATCTTTCTAAACTCCAAGATAGTAAAGGTATTTTTTCTGTTACATCATCTGGAAGTTTTACTGTTTTACCTTTCACATGTGGATCACCTGGAATTGATGTTCATGTGTCTATGAGAAGGGGGTCAAATTTCATTTTCTTCTCATGTATATTCACTTGGCCCAGCAATATTCATTGCAGTGAGTGTTCTTTCCTACTTCTGTGCAGTTCTTCTTTTGCCATAAACTAAACATCTATTGATGAATGTGTCTGTTTCTGGATGCTATTCTGTTCCATTGCTCTCATTGGTTTTCTGTGCATCGACACCACACTGTACTAATTACAATAGTTATAAATAAATCTTGATGTCTGGGAGTATCTCAGATTGGGTTTCCCCTGAAACAGACCCTGATACAAAGATTTGAGAGCAAGTCGTTTGTGATATGATTCCTGGAAGCATTAACAGAGGAGTGAAGAAATGAAACAAAGAAGGAAAAAAGGAAAGAAAATACAGGGTGTGATGGTTAATTCCAGGTGTCAACTTGATTAGATTAAGGAATGCCTAGAAACCTGGTAAAGCTATCTTTTTAGGTGTATCCATGAGGGCATTTCCAGATGAGAGTAACATGTGGGCCTGAGTGGACTGGGTGAGAAAGATCCACCCTTGATATGGGCAGGAACCATCCAACCTGCTGGGGTCCTGGAGAGAACAAACACGGGGAAAAAGGTGAGTCATTCTCTCTATCCATTGGAGTTGGCAGACACTCTGCTGTCTTGTCTGTGGACATCAGAGCATGAGACTTTTCAGCTTTGGGGTTCTAGGACTTACGCCAATGGCATTATCGTCTTTCCTGGTTTTAAAGCCTTCAGACTTGGACTGAGCCACGCTACTGGCAACCAGTTTGCAGACAGCCTATCATGGGACTCCTCAGCCTTCACAATCATGTAAGCCGATTCCCCTAATAAATCCCCTCTTATATATTTATATACTTATACTATTGGTTCTGTCTCTCTGGAGAACCCTGACTAATACACAGGGTGTGTCAGTGAGCAAATAACCTCTGCGGGCAACTGGGGTGTTAACTCACCTGGGACTTTTGGAACATGGTGTAGGACGTACCTCAGCGTAGTCCCACCAGAAGGATGATGAAATTAGATTATTCACCCATCAATTTTCATCCATAATGAGTTGAAGCCCCTTCAGAGGAATTAACTCTTGACATTTTTGGTCTGCTGTGGGTGCTGGCTGAGCATACTCCTGCAACCGAAACAAGCTTATGGAGAGTTGCGGATGATTAAAATAAGAAACCTTCTGTGGAGGCTCACTTCAGTGAGCGGTGATGGAATGTTGACAGGACATCAACAGTATCAGCTAAGCCCCACCTTTTGAAATGATCTGATCCACTAATTAAGTTCATTTCATCTTGTCACTGATTCCTCAAGGTAGTGGTCATTTCAGTTTATAATAAAAAAAGCCTCACAAAGGGAAGTGTAGTCAGGGTTCTCCAGAGAAACAGAACAAATAGAATATTATATATAATATATGTGTGTATATATATATATGCACACACACACACAGTGGTCCCCTCTTATCCGTGGGGGTATACCTGTGATATACCAAGACCCCCAGTAGTTACCTGAAACTTTGCATAGTATCGAACCCTGTATATACTGTTTTTTCCTATACATGCATATCTATGACAAAGTTTAATTTATAAATTAGGCACAGTAGGAGCTAAACAACAATAACTAATAATAAAATAGAACAATTATAACAATACACTGTAATAAAAGTAAGTGAATGTGGTCTCTCTCTCTCTCTTTCAAAATTTCTTATTGTGCTCATCTATTTTCAGACCACAGTTGATCTGGGGTAACTGAAACTGCAGAAAATGAAAACTCGAATAAGAGGGGACTACGTGTCACTTAAACATGGGGATACATACTAAGAAACGCATCATTAGGCAATTTCGTCATTGTGCAGACAACATAGAGTGTACTTACACAGACCTAGATGGTACAGCCTACTATACACCTAGGCTATATGGTATAGCCTGTTGCTCCGAGGCTACAAATCTGTACAGCATGCTACTGTACTGAATACCGTAGGCAATTGTCACACATTGTAAGTATTTGTGTATTTAAGTACACCTAAACATAGAAAAGGTACAGTAAAAATACAGTACAAAAGATAAAAAATGATACACCTGTATAGGGCACTTACTATGAATGGAGCTTGCAGGACTGGAAGTTGTTCTGGTGAGTCAGAGTGAATGGTGAGTGAGTGTGAAGGCCTAGAACATTATTGTACACTAGACTTTATAAACACCATACACTTAGGATACACTAAATTTATTAAAAAAAAATTAATTGTACTACAACCTTATGATGGCTGTGATGTTACAAGGCAATAGGAATTTTTCAGCTCTATTATAATGTTATGGGACCACCATAGTATATGCAGTCTTTTCTTGGCTGAAACGTTGTTATGTGGTGCATGACTGTGTACACACACACACACACACACACACACACACACACACACACACACACACACACACACATTTATTTGCTCACCTTGCTCACTCCATTGTGGAGGTTAGCAAGTCCGAAATCTGTATAGCAAGCCAGCAGTTTGGAAATTCAGGTGAGTTGATGTTGTGGTCTTGTGTCTGAATTGCCCAGGGAAGTAGGCTGGAAACTCAGGCTGGGTTTCTTTGTTGCAGTCTTGAGTGGAGTTCTTTCTACTTCAGGAAACCTCAATTTTTGCTTGTAAGGCCTTTGCTGTAGATTGGATGCCCCCCAACCTCCCTGAGGCTTAATCTCCAACATAACTGTTAAGAAGGTGGGAAATCCTTTTATGGTAATTGCAAGGTAGGGCCTTGAAGAGGTGATTAGATTCTGCCGACCATGCCCAGTAAATAGATTAAATATGGTGGTCACAGGTGTGGTTCTGAGGGCTTTAAAGGGAGAGTGCAGGAGGAGCTATCTATCTTTCTACTCCAGCATTTTGCAGTATGACATCCTGCTGTCACTGTTGCCACCACCAAGGACTTCACCAAATATGTTCCCCGGACTTAGGATTTCCCAGCCTCTGAAACTATAAGCAATAAATTTTGTTTTCTTGTATATCACCCAGTTCCGTGTATTTTGTTATAAGCAACAGTAATGGACTAATACAGCCTTCAACTGGTTGGATAAGGCCCATGCACAGTATGGAGGGTAATCTGCTTTTCTTAAAATCTACTGATTTAAATGTTAGTCATGTCTAAAAAATACCCTTATAGGGACAAGCTACAGTCCATCCTGGTGCAGTTGATCCCAAGGTCATTATTAACAGTCATTATCTTCCTCTTCTAGCGTCTTTTCTACGTCTCCACCCCAACTCCTTAGCAAGCACTTCTGTTGGTTTAGGTTGTTTATCCAGTGGGGTAACCCAGGCCTTTATCTCTGAGGTTGCTGTACCTTTGTTATGGCAGGGTTGCTGCGATTGCTTGCTACAGTTATCACTGGGCATAGAAATACCAAAAACCTCCTCATGCTTCTTCCTGGGCCACTATTTCTTGTTATGTGGTAAGAACTCTTTCTCTTTGTGATAATCAGGGTCATATGGTAACTTCACTGTTGCCTAAAGATCTGCTGTCAAGAGAAGCTTGACATGACAGCTGGAAGCCATAACTTTAGATTTAGTGGAACCCTTGCTGTATCCACGGCCCTAGTGGGACAAAAATCCCCCACTTTGTGCCTGGGAACCAGGGTCTTTCATTAAGTGGGACCTAAAATTGTGGGGACAGAAAAGCCATACTCTCCAGGTGGGTCACTAGGAGTGCCTGCCTTACACTGTGACTTGGTGTCTCTGTTATTATCCAGTTCATGAAGGACAGCTCTGATCACACAGTCACTTGTATCTCATGATCAAACACTCAGTGTCTGCTATGGCGCAGTAACATCCTGAGAGCTCCTTTCCATATGGTACATAGTTCTCTGCTTCATGTGGCATGTCCTTACCACAGAACCCTAGAAGTCTGTGCTGTTGTTCACCTGCCAGGATTCATCAGTCACTTCATGTGGTGCCCACCCATACCTCTAGCACCCACGGGATCTGCTGGGTCATGTGGACAAGCACCAGTGCTGCCCATGCAGCAGCCTGAACCTGCTGCAGGACCCTTTCTTGTTTTGGGAGATCCTCTAAAAACTGACAGCAGCCTTCTGAGACACCCAATAGATAGGCCAGAGCAGTATTCCCAAGCGTGTTATATATTGTCCCCAAAATCCAAAGAGGCCTACCAAGCACTCCTCCTCGTGGTCCATGCCATCAATATAGTGGACCAGTCTGATGTTCTATGGAATGTCCAGACATAGAGGTCTCTTTGGACTATATCAGGAGAGAACAGGAGGCATAACACAGTGCTGAGATAAATTGCTACCCATCCCAGGTGAATGCTAACTGCTCTGATCCTCCTTCCTGATGGGGACTGAAAGAACACATTTGCCTGATCGAAAGTCACGTATCAAATGCTAGAGGCTGTGTTGATTTAGTAAAGACACAATATGCAAATTGGCAGTAGCAATTAGGGCTCCAAAATGGTGAAGTTTATGGTAGTCTGCTATCATCTGCCATGGTATATTTGGTTTTCCAGGGGGCCATCCTTTAAGTCTTTGAGGGTGCCACCAAACTCTGCCATTTTACCTGGAATGTTGTATTGTTTCTGATTTACCATCCTGGCCAGGGATGGGGGTGGGGAAGGAGCAGCAGTTACATAGGCTTCCATTCAGCCTTTCTTACCATAATGTCTCTTATTTTACACATCAGGGAATCATGAGAGTTCTGTCAGCTTCTCAGTGCTGTACACACATTTCAAGTATGCACTCAGGGACTAGGGTGTTAACCACAAGGTGGGTTCCAGGACCCAGCTGACTCACTGTGGGGTGGATTTAGGCTAGGGTTCCATTTATCACTTGGCATCTTTTAAGTCCAGCTCTTTAATAGATGGGCCACGATTGCATTTTGGGTTTCCTAGTACTAGTATCATCTTAGATCCTGTACACAAGAACCTTCAAATTTTGTAGGTCTCTTTGGCAAAGGAAAGGAAGCATATCTCCTGAAGGTCAGATCAAGTGTAGTGGGAGCACCCAATGTCATCTCAGATGCAGCTGGGGCAGTTAGGGACTGGAGAAAGTTTTTACAAAATGCTGAACAAAGAGGGCAAAACACAAGCAGAGATGTCAAATGCTTTGTTCTCCTGAAGCTGTTAGCTGAGCTTTGATGAGTGTCACCTGCACTTCCTGGCATAGGTGAGTGTTCCCTCTGTGTGATGGGACGGTGGGGTCCAAGTTACACCACTGTTCATAGGAGCCAGGTTTAGGAGTTAATTGTTACTGAGTGATCAAAAGATGCCTCTCGGTCTCTTGCAATACTTCTATCGCCCTTGGTGGCCTCTGTCGCCCAGGGACGAGAAATCTCCCTCTTGAGGGGTTTGGCTTCAAAAAGTAGCATTTCCTATGTCCCACATGGAAGTGAGTCACAACAGCATGCCTCTTGGGCTTCTACTTGTCCTGCACCCAAGACTACTTTAGCACAGGCTTGATAATATCTAAGGCTCAGTGATGTGACTGTTTCCTTTTTCTTCTGTCCTTGAAGAAGAAGAATTAAGAAGCCTCGTGAGAATAGAATGGGATGTGGCTTATTTTGGGACTTTCAACCAAAGACATGGGAGAGAGAATGGCCAAAGGACTCTATGGAAGGTTCTCTCAGGGACTGGCCTCAGGCAAGAAAAAGCCCCATGTGGTTATTTTCTACTTACCACTCCAGGTCCACTCTTATCCTGCTCTGGCCTTTGTGGGCTGCTTTCAAAAGCCACCCTTGTCCTCTGGCTTGCAGTTGGAGTTGGCCAACTGGCAGGAGTTGGGGTGCAGGAGGAGAGTGAGGTGATGAAATTTATTCACACAATCTCTCCCTGCCAGACCACTTTCCTCTACCACTGCCCACAGCAACTATCCTGCAGCTACTACCAGAGCTGGCGGAGAAAGAACTGCAACCCTCTTTCAGGTTCCAGTAACTCTGTCCCCAGGCCCCTTCATGCTGAAGAGGCAGTTGTGGCTTCCAACTCTTGCTAACCCTGGGGGTGTCACTACCCCCACTGGTTCCCCATAACCATGTCTCCTTTGCCAATAGCCCCTTCATTGAACTTTTCCCAAATTATCCTGTTTGATTGTGCATCTGTCACTGCTGGAAACTGACAGGAAGGCCCTTTGAGGATAAAGGACCAAAGAACAGTTGATATGATGGCTTCACAGCCAGAGGAGGGATTGGTTACAGAAAACATGTGGTTGGTCATGATGCCCTTTTCAGAGGCACGGGCCCAGCAAAGATAAGGTCATGTGTTAGATGAAAGCCAGAGATTTTCATCAGGACAACCATCATGATAACTAGCAAAGATCTTAGCTTCCTGACTACCATGCCTAATGATGCAATTATCAATGAGAAAATGACCCCAAAGTAATGCAGCCAACTCCTCTTCTGGGGAGCTGTTGCATTTGATAGCCCTGAAGCCATGTGACAAAAATAAAAACAAAAACAAAAACAAAAAAACTTAAGCTATCCAAGTAAGTCAAAAGTACTGAAAAGTTGAGTAAGGACAGCAGCCTCTCAACATTTAGTTAAGAACATAGACTCAGGAAAAATGGCCCCAGCCACAAATCACATAATCTGTACACAGATCTGTGAGCTTTCTCTCTATCTCTTTCCAGCCTGACAGATTGAGAGATCTGTGCACAAAAGATCAGCTTGTGTGAGGAACAGTCATGGGATGTTTTACAGGGAGAAGAAGAAAAGTCCAGGTGCACCCGGGAAATCCTGAGCCTGCTTTAGAACCCTCATATTAGCACACATCCTCCCCTTTAATTGCATGCGCTGCAATGTCTTGGCACATAGCGGTGTTCAGACAGCATGTTCGATTTGAGCAGTCAGCATCTTTTTCTTCCCCTTAGTATAGGGAGCTCAGCTTGGTCAGTGCTTGTGCTGGGCAGGCCTGGGACATCCCCTCCCCATGGGTTGGGTGAAACCTCTTGTGCCAAGGGACGAAACTCACAAAACTCCCCAATTTTGGCTCTCAGCATCAGCCAGGCAGGAGCAAGCAGTAGGAACAACACAGTGTCCCAGAATCAAATCTCTACTGCTGGATTTCTTATCTTTCCTGACGACAGGCCCACATGGAGCTTGGTTGGTGGGATCACTGCCATGGGCTGAGTCAGGGCATTGGATCCTGGATGGACGGCTGGACAGTGTCTAGCTTCCAGGCTTCCTCACAGCTGCTCCCATGAGTGAGTCCCCCAGCACGGGGCTTGGAGGGTCATGAATTTCTCCTGCACTTTCTGACCGGGGGATCTGAGTCCTAGGTGTTTTGGTTCCCCCAATTTTCTGGGAAGTTTTTCTGATATATATGCTCTGTCTCAGTTTATATTCTGGACCCCTATGTAGATGTTTCAGAAAAATGTCTTGTGCTCCTTTGTGTTTTTTGTTTAATCATGTGTATTATAAAAAATCTACACAATGACTTTAAAATTATTTTAAAAATACCCAATCACTTATAATCTAATAAACAAGTGCACCCGTTATCACATTGTTGGAGATATGGTACACACTTCTATATATTTTTTATTTGCCTCAACATTATGTTATAGGAATAGAGGCAAACAATGGTTCCATGTGGGAGAAACATTTAAAAAAGGTTTTATAAAAATTTTCAAACATATACAAAAGTAGAAAGGATTGTGTAGTGAACTCAATGTACCTATTACTCAGCTCAACCATAATCAATACATGGCCGTGTTAGTTTCATACACCTTCCATTCCTTGTCTCATGCCAACCCCTCCCCCACAACCCCCGTATTATTTTGAAGGAAATTTCAGACATCAACAAACACCCTCATCCGCTATGCTGTGACCCTCACATTTGAACATCTGGGTCTCACGTCAGCTGAGTGACCTGGTTCTAACTGGTATCCTTGGCTTGCTCTGCTCCTCCAGTGGCCTGGGGAGTTGGGTAGGGCAGGGGCTTTGCATGTGGTATCTCACAACAGCTGGATATATGAGGAATCTGTCCCAGGAAGGCATCAGCCTGGACTCCGAGGGGTATGTCTAGAAAAATGAGGTGGTTGGAGGAATGAGAGCTATTACTCAGAGAACAAGAAGACCTGGAGAGGTATGACAGCTGTGTTTCAACATTTGGAGGATGGCCTTGGGTTTGAAGTGTTTGACTTGTTCTGTGTGAACACACAATGCAGATGTAGTCTGTCTGGGCAGAAATTATAAGGAAGCAGATTTTAGTTCAAGAACTTTCTAATCATCTCAGTGGTCAGAAAGTAGAGTAGCCACCCAGGCTTATGGTCACCAGGTAAGTATAAGGTAAGAGAATTTAAGCATTTGGTTAGGGTGGTGGGTGGATAACTAAGTTCCTTTGAATGAATTTTCTAGTTCCTAAGAGAATCAATGACATGGACAAAAGGCTCTTGGTTAAGACCATGGAAATCCTTTTACCTTTCTGGGTCCTACTCATGTAATCAGGATTTTAGATTAGGTGATAGCAATGGTAGCTAACTATGCTGAGCACTTATATGTTTTAAGCGAGTATTAGTTCATTTAATGCTGACAACAACTGAATGAGATGGGTACTATAGTTATTTGTATTTTCAGATATGGAGAAATGGAGGCGCAAAGACTGGTAAGTATTTTGCTCAAGATACACAGTTACTAAATGATAGAGCTGGGATTTGAACCCAGGCAGTTGGTTCCAGAGCAGGCATACTCAACCATTATGTTGTACCACCTTTCAAAGATAAGTTTGAGTGTTCTAGCTCTAATCATACTGTGATTCTAGGATTAAATGAGATCATATACGTGAACTATTCTGTCTTTGAGGAGAGGCCCTGCCTGCCCCAGGTGTCTGATCCCTGCTCAGCCAGGGCATGGGGGTTGGGAGGGTGTGTGTGGAGAGGTCCTGTGTGGGGCTCTGGGAGCCCTGAGTGGAGGAGATGTGGGAGGAACCTGCTCAAGTCAAGATGGTCTTGGGGGGACAGGAGATGGTGGCTAGGAGGGGAAGGAACACTGAGCAACTTGCAGGGACAACCAGGCTAGAGAAGGATAGGTGGCTTGGGCGACCTGCGGCCAACCTGGGTTCTGGGCTTGTGGGAGGGCAAAGCAGGGCAGGGAAGAGAAGGGCACGGAAGGTGGGCCTGGGTGGGGTTCCAGCATCAGCTTCTATGACTGTGGGATAGAGCCCTGCCCCTGGGTGGGAAGGCCCCCATCTGTCTCCAGTGGTATGAGGACAGGACCCCGAAGGAACCCCAGACATCCCATGCCCCCTCCAGATGATTTTCCACCCCACCCCAGCCATCTCTCTTCCATTCAGAAGAGATGGGGTGGAGATGAAGTGGGGGAGATTCTGCTCTCCCCAAGGAGCCCTGGCAGAGAGGCCTGGACTGCAGGGTGTATGTAAGAAAAGTGTGCACCCCTGCAGAGATTGTGGTGGTGCAGCGACAGGGGAGCCTGGGTGGGTGAGAAGCACAGAGCTGCTCACACTCTCATCCCAGTTCCACAGAACATGGCCCAGCCATGAGGTGGGTTGCTGAGGCTGAGAGAATGCACTGCTCCCTCTACCCAGGGAAGCAAGATGGAGACCTGAGAGAAAACAGTAGGAGGCGCCTGGAGCCCCACTCTGATGGGGGAATGGGCCCAGACTAGAGACCTCCTCTTCTTAACTCTATTTCCTCTTCCCCAAGTGAGGGGCCGAGGGAGAGGCCTCCGTCACCTGCTGTGGGGGTGAGGCCTCTAGGAAAAGAGAAGCCCAGGTCAAAGCTGGCAATGCTTTTCACCCCAGGCCCTTCTCTGAGCTTGGACATCTGGCTGGAGGGTGGCCTCCCTGGTAGACACGCTGGACTCTGAAACCAAGTCCTCCACCCACCCTACTGTGGGCTGACTTTTTCAGAGGCACAAAACAACCTTTCAGTCACTCTCAGTTTGGAGCTCTGTGCGAGGACCACCAGACTTTAAATGAGAACCTCAAGGCCAGCTAACGTTGCTGTGCCTTGAACGCCTGTCCACCTTCCATAGCCTCCCAGATGTAAGCTCTTTGGTAGTCTCTTGCCTCCCATGCCTCCTTCTCTGTGCTGCTCAGTGCTTCCGTCTGCTCCACCTGTGCCCCTCGCCAGCTCTTTCCAGGTTGCCATTTGGAATGCCCCATTCTACTGAAAACCAACTACCCAACACCTTCATTGTCCCCCACACCTTCAGCCTCTCCAACTACCCAACATCTTCAGTCTCTTGTTTCACTTTATTGTCAAAATTATACATGCAGGTAGTTTAAAAAGTTAGTGATTCTACAAGATTATTTATAAAAAGGAGTAGTCCCACTACCTCCCTTTGACTTTTCCTCACCCCAAAGATAACTAGTTTTACCTTTTTTAGCTGTTTTTTTTTTTTTTTTAAATTTTGCTGTCTACAAATAACACACATGCATTGTTACTTGATTTTTCCAGTTTTAGGCCTTTTCTACTGATTTCTCACTAAGGAATACGAGGTTTTAGTTTTCTTACTTTTCCCCACCTCCACCACATGAGTATTCTTCCCCCATCCTTCCAATATAGAGATGGTGGAATTGGGTTAGGTCACTATTTAATATTTACACTAGCCTGACTCTGTAAATGCTGTTCACAGCTGAGCCATGTAGTAAACTAGATTTTTTCTTTTCTACTCAACTTTTGTTTTTGATAGAATTGATGCCTTTCTTTTTTTTGCTTAGTTTTCTACGTGGATCTCACTAATTCAATCTCAAATTGAATTTCTCAGGTGTCTGAATATCCTCTAGGCACATAGGGAGCTGCAGGCATTCTGTTAATTTCTTCCTTAGAAGTAGTCTCCTGCAGAGTTTTCTGACTTGCTGTTGGACTGCTTGCTGGGATACTGCTGGCATTCTGCTATCTTGCTTCACCATTGTCTAAGATATTACCTTCTCTTTTTTCCTGCATTTTTGTTTCCTTGATCTCATGTCTTCCTGTTTTTTGGTTTACTCTCTTGTTTTGGTGGAGCATATCTTCCAGCCCTAAGAAAGGATGTCTGGGAAGTAAATTATTTGAAAATGTTTTTATTATATGCTCATGCAAACTTCTATTATTCAGGTGATAAATTTTCTGGTTTGGTGTTCCAATTTTCTTTTTGTTTCTCCACTATTTTTCATCCTTTATTATTCTAATATCTGATAGATTTTCTTTAGTTTATTTTCCATTGAGTTCTTAATTTCTGCTATCAAAATTTTAATACCTAATAGGTTCTTTGTGTTCTTGAAGTAGTTCTTTTTTATGGTATCCTGTTCTTGTTTTGAGCATGATATTGTCTTTTATCCCTCTATTAATCATAGTTTTAAAAAATCCTCCCTGCATTTCCTCCATTTCCTCACATTGCTTTTTTTGTCGTTGTTTTGTTTGTTTCTATTTTTTATTTTAGGGGATATCCTCAGATGGAATTCTTGACTGCCTGGTTAAGAGTAGGAGACTAAAAAAGAGTGGGAGACTAAAAAGCTTTTAAGGCTCATTGACCGTGAACTTCCCTGAAGAGTGCTCTGGCTATATCCTTAGCTGGGGAGCCTATGATATCAGTGTCTTTAATTCCTTCCTCTTGGGCTAGTTGGGGTTTCCAAAGAAGACATGTCTATGTCCTTCCTGGAGGGTGAAGATAGCATGCTAGTGTTCTGGGAGCATAGTGGGGAAGAGGGTTGGTGGGGAGGACAGATGGTGTGCTCAGAATTCAGTGTTCGATGTTTACTTACGACTCCTGTTTTCAGTATAGTATACCTACCTTTAACTTTACCTTTTGAAACCCAACCTCTGTTTTATATTCTCCAGTGAATAAACCTCCAACCTTTTGATGGAGTAATAGAGAGGCAGGTCAGCTGTAAGGAGGGGGGTGGGTTGCTGGTCTGGTATTCTTAGAATTGCTACCAGTTCCTTTTGGGGATTCTACAATGTAAATCAGATTGGTTTTCAACTTTCCCCCTGGTGGCACAGGAACTGGCAGGCCTATTCCATTCTTCCTCAATTTTGTTGATATTAGGGCTGGCCAGTTAGCATAACTGGTTAGAGTGTGGTGTTATAACACCAAGGTCAAGGGTTCAGATCCCCTTATCAGCCAGCTACAAAAAAAGAAAAAAAAGTTAATATTGTCTGCTCTCTATTTTCTCTTTATCTGTTGAGAAACAGAAATTCATTAAAAATCCCTTTGCTGTCATTTTTGAGTGGTTTCTGGAGGGAGAAAAAAATATAGGTATGTGTTCAGTGTGCTTTCTTACCCAGTCCAGTTATAAATTTTAATGAGGTCAAATTCAATCATTTCATATTTGTGTGTCATTAAGAAATTTTTCCTTACTCTCATGTCTCTATTGTTTCTTTGATTTTTATTCAATTATTCTCTGCTATTATCTTTCCTATTTTCTCTCTTTTGTTTTCTATGAATAAATTTACTCTGCTGTTTTTTCTAACTTTTTGATTTTAATATTTACTTCATTAATTTTTAGCATTTCTTATTTTAATTATGTGCTTTTAAGGCTATAATTGTCCCCCTAAGTTTCATTTTATTGTATCCCAAAAGTTTTGATATATAGCATTTCTTTTATTGAGTTAAAAATTTTTAATATTCCCCAGAACAAATTTTTCTTTGTCTTTTGAAGTTTTAAAACTGTGCTTTTAAATTCTAAATGCATGATTTTGTGAGAGGAGTATATTTTGGTTGCCCCCTTGTAATTTTATTTCATTTGGGCTAAAGGACATGGTCTACATGATATTATGTTCATTTTAAATGGATTTAAACAAAACTTCTTCATGTCCCCTTTACTTAAAGTCA
The DNA here is from genome assembly GCF_027409185.1 of Cynocephalus volans. Taxonomy (NCBI): domain Eukaryota; kingdom Metazoa; phylum Chordata; class Mammalia; order Dermoptera; family Cynocephalidae; genus Cynocephalus; species Cynocephalus volans. Next base: position 109,953,553 of record NC_084462.1, read on the forward strand.
ACTGATTGTAAATCTTAATCACATCTACAAAAGACCTTCACAGCAAAATCTAGACTAGTGTTTGACCAAACAACTGGACACCATAGCCTAGCCAGGTTGACACATAAAATTAACTATCACGATTACGATTCATTAATTATTGTTTGAAACAACTTTTTTGGCTTAATGGCATTCCATTTCATGGATTTATCATAATTACCTAGCACGCCAGTTTTAGATGTTGAAGTTGTCTACTGCTTTCTTAAAGAATTGTGTGATTAACATTTTTATACATAAACTTCTACGCATAGTTCTAGATTTAGAAGGAGGAAGTAGAGCAGAAGCCATTACTCCTGGGAGGCTGTTCAGCATAGAGTCAGAAAGATGCAGGGGTGCCTGGGACTTACTGTGACACTGGTCCCACAGCTTGTCTTGGCTCTCCTCTGCTCTGTGGCCAGCTCGTCTTCCCAACTGCTGGTCATTGGTAGTGGTCCCGGAACCACCACCGTCAAGTGCTCGGCTGTGAACCCACAGAAGCAGCAGCTACACAGAGGCAACAGATATGTAAGAGGTAGCAGTCTCCACAAACTTCTTCATGAGCCGGATGTGCTTGTCCCCTCAGATTTCCCCACAAAGCTCTGACTTGTCCACTGCACCAGTGCTTCAGATGGATTGATTGGTGACTGTTTCTATGATTATTGTGATCGCCTTCTTTCTGGATCTTCACTTTCCTATTTCCTCCCACATTCACATAAGGTACTTCAAAAAGTTTGTAAAAAAATATTGAATTACAATATAATATGAATCCTTCCACGAACTATTTGAAAACACCGTGTAAATCCCTTATTTCCATAATACTTACTATGGTCCTAATTTCCTGACTGGACCTGATCTGATATAAAAGCTAATATATTTGTCAGTCCCCAATGGAGCCCAGAGTGAGAGAAAGCTGGTCCAGGCTGCAGTGCAGGCAGCATTGTCACTTTCACCTCTTGATCTAACAGATCTAATTGAGCTTGAATTCTCTGTGATAGAGATGCCATGTGGGTCTTTAGCAAATCCTGAAGGAGGATCACAGTAGAGTAGAGATCTCTAAGGTTTTAGAGCAAAGCTATGTCCTCTTCCACAGATATCTATTCTCCTTTTGAGAAACTTTCCTTTGCTTGCTCTCAACTCTTTTTTTTTGGAGGTGGGGGCAGCTGGCTGGTACTGGGATCTGAACCTATGACCTCTGTGTTATAAGGCTGCACTCTGACCAATTGAGCTAACTGGCCAGCCCCCGCTCTCGAGCTCTGTTGGGATTAAACATCAGATCATTGCAAGTCTGACCTTGCAAACTGAGCTAGCCCTCCTGAGCTGTGGTACTGTGATCCACAAGCCATAAGTGGAGATGTGAGCAGCGGACTAACATCTAGTAGAAGTGGTGCACACATGTGCGATTGGGCTTAGTGTTTGGTTAGCAGGTAGTTCCTCTTCCATGGTATCTACTTCTGCTGTATGACTACTTTTCTTTCAACCTCCATCCATGGTGTCTGTGCGAAGTTAACCAAGGAGGAAAAAAATTTGGCTCAGTTTACAGATGGTTCCACTTGATTTGTTGGCACCAGCTGGTATGTACTAGTGCATCATTACAGCCTTAGTCAACAGAGTTCCTTAAAGACTATGGCCAAACCACAGACAACATATCAAGTTTTCCACTTCGTCTGAAGAAGAGGGCTGGCGGTAGTACCCAGTAGTTTGTCTATATGGTCATGCATTTTCAAGGACTACTGTTAGATACTGGTGACAGGGATGTTTCTTGGAATGGGCACCAAGTGTGAGGATATTGGGTAGCATGTGAGAGGAGTTTCTCAGTATTCAGGTGGATAAGATAATCTATTCTGCATTTGGTAGCTAGCCTCAGCCACCAGGGGCTTGCTCAGTGGGCTTGTGAACAAAGTGGCTGTCGTGGCAGAGATGTTAAGCAAAGACTCAACAACAGTCTTCTCCCCACCAAAGAGGATCTGACAACTGCTGGTGGTCAACCTGTTAATAGCTAAGATCAAAGCAGAGCCCTTGAATGGCACCATCTGAAGGGTGAGGGATCCTAGTGGCAGAGCAATTACATTAGATTCCTTTAACCATAAAAGCATCTGTGATTTGCTATCATTGCAATAGACACTTACTCTGGAGAAATTATTTTCCTTCCTTGCCTACAAATACTATTGAATGCTTTTATCACAGTATCTCACACACCATTGCTTCTTTTCTTTCTTTCTTTCTTTCTTTTTTTTTTTTTAAAGATGACCGGTAAGGGGATCTTAAGCCTTGACTTGGTGTTGTCAGCACCACGCTCAGCCAGTGAGCTAACCGGCCATCCCTATACAAGATCCGAACCCGCGGCCTTGGTGTTATCAGCACCACACTCTCCCAAGTGAGCCGCGGGCCAGCCCACACACCATTGCTTCTGACCAAGGAACTTATAGGAAAAGTGTTGTGGCATTAGTCTCACAACCATGGGATTCACTGCTTATACCGTTTACCCCCTCACATAAGTAATGCCTTATAGAGCAGTGGAATGGCTTATTGGGCTCAATTATGGCACCAGCTAGCAGACAACACTTGTGGATTTGGGGTGGTGTCCTACAAGATGCCTTATATGTTCTAAGCCAGCAACCCAATATGAAGTGCTGTTTCTCCCACAGTCAGGATACATGGGTCTGAGAACCAAAGAGTGGACATGGGAATGGCTTATGATTAGCCCTATTAAATTGAAAATTTAGTCTGGGCTACTTTAGAGGTCTTTATTCCTCATCAAGGAATGGTTTCACCAGGGGTCATGATGATGTTTCTATAGTATTCAGTTTTCTGTTGTTTATAACAGAATACCCGCAACTGGGTAATTTATAAAGAAAAAAAATTATTTCTTACAGTTTTGGAGGCTGAGAGGTCGAAGGTTAAAGAGGCAAATCTGGTGAGGGCCTTCATTTGGGTGAGGACTCTCTGCAGAGTCCCAAAATGGCATAGGGAATCACATGGTGAGAAGGCTGAGTGTGTCATGTGCTTGCTTCTTCTCCTGGTAAAGCCACCAGTCTACTCCCACGATAAACCATTAACCCATTAACCCATGAATGAATTAATCCACTCTTTTTTGAAAATTTATCTATTTATTATTAATTTTGTTACATTCAAAGATGTTGCAGAGCAGTTGGGGGGCAGGTGGGGGGAAGGGAAATGGAGGTGGAGGTGGGGGGGCAGGGCTGGCCCACAGCCTACTCCTTCACTGGTCTGCTTGTGAAGTGCAGGGGGCAGGAGGGTATGGCTGAGGCCCACAGACTAGCCCCACCCTGACTCAGGAACCTGGGGTTTTCCGGTGATGGCTTGCTTGTCGCTGGGCTGGATGCAAACATCAGGGGCTGTGGCTGAAGCCCTCAACCCTCCTACCCCAGCTTGGGGGCCTGGGGTCTTCTGGCAATGGCACAGTCATTGCCTGGCTGGGTGTGGATGTTGGGGGGTTTGGCTAAGGCCCTTGGCCCCCCTCTCCCCAGTTTGGGATCCCAGGGGGTTTCTAGTGGCAGTTTGGTCATTGCTGGGCTGGATGCAGACATTGGGGGGGGCATGGCTGAGGCCCTAGGCCTCCCCACCCCTGCTTGAGAGCCCAGGAGGCTTCTATGGTGGCTTGGTTGTCACTGGGCTGGATGCGGACATCAGGGGTGTGTGGCTGAGGCCCTCAGGCTCCCTCACCTTGGCTCAGGAGCAGGGGTGCTTCTGGCTCTTTCAGGTTTTATAGGTGTTCTTTGGTGGTGCTAGACCTTTTCTAGTTAATTGCAGAATTTTGTCTCTGGTCTGTGGGTGTTTTGTATTTTCTTTCACTTCCGTGTTGGATTGCTAGCTACCCCTATCACTTGAACTCTGCACTGGAACTAATTTATTGTCCTTTGCTTACTTCTAAAATGGGGGAACTTCCTGTGGGGACCAGCACTTGAGCCCTGTGGTTGAGCTAAATTGCTGCTTTGCTGCTGATTCCCTGGGGAAGGGTTTTTGTGCAGCTCAGGTTTTAATTATTGACCTTGTAAGCACTTCTGGGTCTTGTGAGGTTCAGTACACCTGGGTTGTGTGGAAACTCTGGTCTGGGCTTGAGTCTTTTCAGCAAACCGCACCCTGTTTTAGTTCTATATTCTTGACCAGTCTCCACTGAGTGGGCCTGTGCTGATTGGGGGGCTGTCCATGCTGTGCCTCATTGTTCCCCTGGTGGGCCAGTGTCCCCTACCTCCCACACTCCAAACACTTCTCATGCGGCAGGCCATGTGCCATTTCCTTGTGATGACTCACAGGCCTCTGAGTGGCTCCTCTTTTCAGTTGTCTGTGGCCCCTCACTCCTATGTGGGTCCACGGGAACCCTGTTAGTGGTCTTGCTGGCCTGGGGACCACCAAGGGCCTCTTTTCTACTGCAGACTCCAAGCAACTTCACACAAAGGGCACAGCAGCGGTTTTTGCCAGCTCTTGATCCATGTGCTCACTAGGACCAGCCTTGAAATGGCTTGGGCTCAAAACGGTTGGAGCGGACCCTTCTTTCTTTCATTGCAGCTTCTTCCACCTTCATGAACTCTGTAGGTATCTCTTCCTCTTCTCCTGAGCTCTAGTGGCCCCAACTTGGCATTGGTTGCTTTTTAAATAGTTGTAAATTGGCTGATTGTGGGAGAGAGTGACACTGGGGACTGTATTCTGCCATCTTAATCCAGAAGCCCAAATGAATCCACTCTTGAGGGTATAGCCCTCATGATCCAATAATTTCCCAAAGGCCACACCTTTCAAGTACTGTAGTCAGATTTCCCACCCTCTTAACACTGTTACAGTGGGGATCAAACTTCAATATGAGTTTTGGTGAGACATTCAAACTATAGCAGGTTCCCTTGAGCCAGAGGATGAAACTACCATTCAACTACATTATGCTTTTCTGGAAATGGAATCCACAGTCAAAGGAGGAGTTCACTCTCCTGGATGGTATGATTTATATTAACTATTAAAAGATAATAGCATTGCTGTTATATAACTGGGGATAGGAGGATTATATCTGGAAACCAAGGGGTCTTCCAGGGGACTTTTAATTTTTCAGTTTCTATCACTGGGGAATTGTAGCAGTTTCAAGCAATGCAATACATTTAGGAGCACAAATGCTTTAGCTATTTCATCAGTGAAGATTTGGATTACTCTACTAGGTAAAGAACAATGGCCAGCTGAAGGCAAAGAAAACTTGGAATGGATAGTGGAAGAGGAAAGTTATAAATACTAACTACAGCCTTTATGACCTGTTACAGAAATAAGGATGATGGTAGTTATATCCTATTTTACTTTATGTATTTATTTATATATTACCTAATTTGTATTTCTTTTCCTCCCCTCTTCGTCTACTCTTTTAAATAGTTTGGTGGTAGATAACCTTATACTTTAGTCTTTTACTTACAGTATATCAAAGGCATTTGCAATTGAATTAAAAGAGGAATAACCATCATCCAGACCTGATATAGTGTTCAATGGGACTTTGGATTTTCCTTCTTTGAGGATAAGGTGAGTGTATATTTGCATGAGAGATAATTGCATCAGATTTAGCATAGATACACTTCTGTAGCTATTATTGTCCCTAAATATATTGAGAGCTAAATATGGGCGAAGGATGTTAATGGATGCTGTTTCCTGGTATCTAATGGTGAACTGCATAAGTGCTTAGGTCCTGAGATTATTAGTGGAAGTTTCCTGTGATTCCTGCACTTTTATTTCTAGAATGTGATAGCAGGCTTCCCTGACCTACTCTCCTCGGTCCTTGCAATGGTTTTGTAAGCTTCTAATTCCCTCTATTAAATTCCTTCCTGCTTGAAATATTTGGAATGGTTTCTGCTTTCCTGACCAAACTCTGAGGGGGTATATCTGTTGTTTGCCTTCCACATATTTTCAAAAAACTTAAATGAAAATACCTCATTCTTGTGTGGGCTTTCTATAATTCTTACACTGCTTGTTTGTTATTTTCTACTGGCAAGACCGCATATCTTCCTGTCTCCTCTATGCTGTACTCATTTTCATTTGTATGAAAGTGAGAATACCCTGGATGAAATTCGGAAGTGGGAGTGACAGAGAAGATGTTATTCTGCACTGAAAGCTGCAAGGCAGACCAGGAATGCAGCAGATGTGGGGTTTAGCCTGCGGCTTCCTGGAAGCTCCTGTTGATGCATGGAGAACATCAATGGTCGTTTTCTTGAAATTCTAACACATCCAGATTTCCTGAGAGCTAGCATCAACTTTTCCTGAACTTTGTTTGCCAACCTTTCCAATAGTTGTGTAAGATTCTAATTCCTTCATGGCTGAAATCCCTAGCATGGTTTTTCTTCTAACTGAATATTGACTGAGACACATATTTAATCTGCTTTTTTATTTTACAATTTTAGGCATTATTTATTAACTTTCTGCTATGGAAGATGAGGACTTAGCCTCACTGCATTTACTTCCCCATCTTTCTAAAAGTGGTATTATATATTGTATTTAAATCATAATTCAGTTTTTACATCATGACTATGCAAATATAATTCACAATTGAGCCATATATTATAAATTTCATTTTCTTTATTTTACAGCATTGTTTTGTTTTTCTGGGAGTTAATGTTTGCTTCTTCTTCATTAAGCTAGCTGTATACGTGATTATCAATGTTTGCCTCAGGAAATTCTCAGCAGTAATGTCAAGCATAATAGGCAACTGCTCAGTCCCATTTTTCCCTATGGAGACATTTCTCCACGGGCCTTCTGTCTTCTTGCTCTAATATGAACTGGGTTATGTTTAGATCTGCTGCCCACCTGTCATACTGAGACTTCCCTTCCCCATTGTCTTAAAAATTTTCTCTCCCTCTCTCTTGTTATTGAGCCCTGGTTTCCTGTTTCCTGTCTGTGTTTTCTTCGTCGCTCCTCATTTTGTCATGTCTAGTTCCCTGCGGCTTCCCAAGAAAGAATATTGGAAAACATTTTTTTGAAACTTTCAAAGCTGAAAATATCTTTATATCACCCTCATAGTTGACTGATAAACTGGCTGCTTAAACAATTTGAGGGTGGAATTATGTTTTCTGGTTTCATGACTAAATATGAGCTGTGAGAGATCTTTCCATGACAGACAGATGCAATATGAAGAACTCTTGGAAGAATCACTGGACACAAATGGAGGAGAAAAGGTCTCTGACGACCTTCCCAAAGTACACATAGCCAAAAAGGAGATCATATCTGAGCTCAGTGTGCTAGAGCTGTAGATTAGGGTGGCCAGGAACCTAGTCATGTGTATGGTGATAGCTTACTTTTATTTATTCCCAAATGGCTGATAAGTTAACCCAACATCATTAATTTCACAATAGTTTCTATCTTTATTATATAATAAAATTTTCTTTCAGCTAGAGCCATGATCTGAGCTCTCCAATCAAGTTTTGTGGATCTATCTGGTCAATTCTTGTAGCATTAAAATATATTTTAAAGTTTCTCTTCTCCTTAAATATTTATTTTGTTCATTGTGTGTCTTGAGACAATCTCTAACTATGTGTCAAAAGCCTCTAACTTTGTTCTTGTGCTGCTCAGTGTTTTCAACAGTCTTGGAAGATGCAACGGAGAGCATGCCCCTCAGTGTTGAAGATGCCATGAGTTAGGAGGGATACACAAACCCTGGATAGCAGTCACAGTCTGAAAGGATGCTGCTAATGATTGATTAGAATCTCAAAAGACTTTATTCATTTTTCAAAGGATAAATATAAAGTCTCTCATTTTGGTTTAAAGACCAACTGCACATGAATAGGAGCGAGGATACATGCCTTAACAGTTAGGTGCATATGTCAAGAACACATGGGGTTTTACTTGGATGCAAACTCAGCTTGAAGTTGCTCCTCAAGCTGATCAGACAAAATGCAGGAGAGAAAGGTGGGCTTCTTGTTCTTAGGCAAGATACAGGCACCGTGAGATGGCACAGGTAGATTTGGGTGGCACAGGGAGGGCTGAATCAGTACCATTTTGTCCACTACTGCTGATCAGCTCAGTCAGTTTTACTTTCAGTTCCCACTATTCCCATGGTTATAAGTCCCTGACCACTACCACCTTTGCTAAAGGCCAAAGAATCTGCATGCATAGCATCAATTGACAAGGAAAGACTGCCATGCCTGTGCATTGGCCCAAGAGAACCCATGGAGGCTCAGCTCTCATAGCTTCCTGTATGGGCTGGTGCTGCAACCCAGAAGTGCAAGAATGCTTACTCCTCATGGAGCTGACCTTTATCAGTGGGAGACTGAAGATGGGTATATATGCTTCTCTACTGGTGGACCGATATATGGAGCTGAATTCCCAAAAGTGATGCTTGGAGCCGGCAAATACACAAAGTCAGAATACCTATTAGTCTCATTCTCTAGAGATAACCACAATAATTATTTTGATGTAATTACTTCCACTTTTTTCCTATGCAGACATAAAATATATAATTACAAAACTGAGATTCTACTATAGATTTTCATATTGTTTTAAAAAACATTAAATTAAATTATATTTAATTTTTCCATATTAAATGTTTTTTAAAATACATTTTTAATGAATTACAAATATTTAATCATATGAATTTACCATATAAACTTTGTTCCATGTGTGGGATTCCAGTTTTTTATTATTAAAAATGATGAGATTAAAATCTTTATACATGAATCTCTTTGTATATCTCTGATTATTTCTTAAAGACAAATTCCTAGAAGTCATTCATTTGGTCAAATGGATTCAGCACACTCAGAAGCAATGGGTATTATCAGCCTCGGGCTCCTACTGTTCTATCCCTGTCCTGTTCTGTTTTCTCTCCTCCAGCCAGTCCTTCAATGGCAAGTGTTTGTGCTGAGTAGGTTCTAGGCTTTGGACTTCCTGGGGCTTGGGTGAAGTTCTTTGTGGATGGGTGTTGCTGAAACAGGCCTTGTGATGCTGCCTCTCCTCTTATCTGCCCCCAGTGTCAGTTCTGTAGCAATAAGTGAGAGAGAGGCAATCTTCTCTGCATCTCAGATGAAAGCCTCACAGATGGAAGATCTTCTCTTATCAAGTGGACTATGTAGAGGGCCCTGTGTGGCACCAACTGCCTTCTTTAAATCATGTACCTAAACGGGTCATCCTCAACCAAGATTGATTCTTACTCTCCCCCTCACCCCATACCCCTGTTCCCCTATCCCAGGGGGGAATATTTAGCAATAACTAGACATTTTGGTTGTCACAGCTTGATGGTAAGGAGGGGGGTTTGCTACTGGCATCTAGTGGGGAGAGGCCGGGAATACTCTAAATATTCTACATCTTTTTTGCAATTTTTAATGTTCTTAGGCTACAAAAACAAGTCTCAACAAATTTTAAAAAATTGAAATCATATCAAGTATCTTCTCTGACCATGAAGAAATAAAACTAGGAGTCAATAGTAAGAGGAACTATCAAAATGGTACAAACACATGGAGATTAAACAACATACTTCTGAATGATCAATGGGCTAGTGAAGAAATTAAGAAAAACATTAAAAAGTTTCTTAAAACAAATAACAGAAACATAATATATCAAAATGTATGAGATACATCCAAAACAGTATTAAAAGGGAAGTTTATAGCAATAAATGCCTACATCAAAAAAGTAGAAAAGGCAGAAAGCAAGAGAACCTCCTACAGCTGAGGACCGAGGTGGAAGCCCTGGGAAGCCCTCCTACCACCTGAACAGAAGGAAAGAGAGCCTCCTGCAAACAGGGACCCAGGCAAAAGCCCCAGGCAGCCTCTCACCACCCAAATAGAAGGCAAGAGCATGCCAGAAACACTGCTTCCACATAGGTGGTCTACCAAAGCCACCACTACTACAAGTGCCACTGTAAAGATGGCTTGCCACCACAGTAGCAGCCAGGACCACCCTGCAGGCAGTCTGCTGCACACTTGACTGCATTGACACAATGAGAATCATCAGCAGAGCCTGCAAATAGAGGAGGAAGTCTTTCTCTTCAAAGCCCATTCCACAGTAGAAGAAGAAACAACTGCTCTGCTAAATGACCAGGCATCAAGGTAGAGATGCTTGAAATAAGAATAAACAAGCAAATATAACATCACCAAAGGAATACAGTAATTCTCAAGTACCAAACCCAATAGAGCAGGAAACCCTTGAAATGAATGAAAAAGAATTCTGGGCAACAATTTTAAGAAAACTCAAAGAGATGAGAGAAGATTCAACTAGAGAACTCAACAAAATGACAAAAAACATCCTGGATATGAAGGAGGAAATTTACAAAGAGATTAATACCTTAAGAATGTAGTAGAACTCTTGGAACTTAAGGATTCATTCAATGAAATAAAAAACACAACTGAGAGCTTAAGCAGCAGGTTAGAGCAAGCAGAAGAAAGAATTTCAGATCTCAAACACAGTCTTTTCAAAATAACCCAGACAGACCAAAAAAAAAAAAAAAAAAAAAAAAGCTAGCAGACAATCTTAAGCACACAAACATTGGAATCATGGGTATTCCAGAAGGGGAGGAGAAAGGAAAAGACATTAAAAACCTATTCAATGAAATTATGATGGAAAACTTCCTGAGTATAGGGAGAGACACGGACCTTCAGATGTGGGAGGCTCAAAGATTCCCAAACAGATGCAATCCAGAAAGATCCTCTCTGAGACACATTATTGTCAAACTGGCAAAGCATAGAGACAAAGAGAGAATTCTAAAAGCAGCAAGAGAAAAGCATCAAGTCACCTGTAAAGGGGCCCCCGTCAGACTAACACCAGACTTCTCAACTGAAACTCTATATGCCAGAAGAAAATGGGATGCAATATTCAAAATACTAAAAGAAAAAAATTTCCAGCTGAGAATATCATAACCAGCAAGGCTATCCTTCAGAAATGAGGAAGAAGTAGTGTAGTTCCACACAAACAAAAACTGCAGGAGTTCACCACCACACAACCAGACCTGTGAGAAATTCTCAAGGGAGTCCTGCATCTGGAATCTGAAAAAAGATAATTACTATTACAAATACACAAGAAAGAACAAAACCCACTGGCAAAACAAAAATGCAAACAAGAAACAGAAAAGAACTAAATCTAACCACCTCAAAAAACCAACAAACACTGAAGATGAATAATAAAAGGGGAAGAAAGGAACAAAAGATATTTAAAACATCTAAACAAAAAGCAATAAAATGCCAGGAGTAAGACAATACCTGTCAATAACAACCCTAAATATAAATGGATTAAACTTTCCATTCAAAAGACACAGACTGACTGACTGGATTAAAAAGTTAGACCCAACTATATGCTGTCTTCAAGAGACTCACCTCACCTGTGAAGACATGCACAGACTAAAAGTGAAAGGATGGTAAAAGATATACCATGCAAATTGAAACCAAAATGAGCAGAAATAGCTATTTTTATATCTGATAAAATAGACTTTAAACCAAAAACCACAAAAAGAGAAGGCCGCTATATAATGATAAAAGGATCTATCCAGCAAGAACACATAACAATCATAAATATGTATGCACTCAATAGTGGAGCACCCAGATACATAAAACAACAAGTATTAGACCCAAAGAAAGAGATAGACCCCCAACATGATAATAGTGGGGGACCTGAACACCCTTCTCTCAGCACTGGACAGATCATCTAGGAAACAAATCAGCACAGAAACACAGGATTTAAACTACACCTTAGACCAATTGGACCTGGCAGATATCTATGAACATTTCATCCAGCACCACAGAACATACATTCTTCTCATAAGCACATGGAACATTCTCCAGGATAGACCACATGTTAGGTCACAAATCAAGTCTCAGCAAATTTTAAAAGTTGAAATCATTTCAGGTAATTTTCAGATCGCAATGGATTAAAACTGGAAATTAATAACAAGCAAAACTCTGGAAACTATACAAACACATGGAAATTAAACAACAGGCTCCCAAATGACCTATGGGTCCAAGAATAAATTAAACAGGAAATCAAAAAATTTCTTGAAACTAGCAAAAATAAAGGCACCTCATACCCAAACCTGTGGGATACTGCAAAGGCAGTACTAAGAGGTAAGTTTATTGCAGTAAATGTTTACATCAAAGGAATAGAAAGACTTCAAATAAACAACCTAATGCTACATCCAAAGAACTAGAAAAGCAAGAGCAACCCAATCCTAAAAGTAGTAGATTGAAAGAAACAATGAAGATCAGAGCAGAACTAAATTAGAGACCCCTCAAAAGATACAAAAGATCAATGAAACAAAAAGTTGTTTTTTTGAGAACATAAGTAAAATAGACAAATAATTAGCTAGGTTAACAAAGAAACAACCAACCAACCTAACAAACAAACAAAGAAAAAAAAAAAAAAAAAAAAAAGGAAGAGAGAAGACCCAAATAACAAACATCAGAAATGAAAAAAGAGATGTTACAACTGATACCACAGAAATACAAAGAATCATGACAGACTATTATAAAAAGCTATATGCCAACAAATGAAATAAAATCAAGGAAGTGAATAAATTTCTGGACACACACAAACTACCAAGACTGAACCAAGAAGAAATAGAAAACCTGAACAGACCAATAACAAGCAACAAGATTGAAGTCATAATCAGCAGTCTCCCAAAAAAGAAAAGACCAGGACCAGATGGCTTTACTGCTGAATCTTATCAAATCTCTAAAGAGGAACTAATATCAATTCTCTTCAAACTATTCCAAAAAATTGAAACAGAGACTAGTTTCCCAAATTTATTCTATGATGCCAGAATCACCCTGATACCAAAACCAGACACAGATATAACAAAAAGACAAAACTACAGACTAAATCTCTGATGGACACAGATGAAAAAATCCTCAACAAAATATTAGTAAAAATTGGAATACAACAACACATCCAGAAAATTATACAGCATGATCAAGTAGGATGCATCCCAGGGATACAAAGATGCTTCAACATATGCAAGTTTATAAATGCGATACAACACATCAACAAAATTAAGGACAAAAACCATGTGATTATCTCAATAGATGCAGAAAAGGCATTTGACAAAATTCAACATCTCTTCATAATAAAGGCTCTCAGCAAATTACATATAGAAGGAAAGTATCTCAACACAAAAAAAGCTGTATATGACAAACCAATTGCCAACATCATCCTGAATGGGGAAAATGAACATGTGCAAGACAAGAATGCTCACTCTCACCACTCCTATTTAACATAGTATTGGAACTACTAGCCAGAGCAATCAGGCAAGATAAAGAAATAAAGGGCATCCAGACTGGAAAAGACAAAGTGAAACTGTTCCTGTTTGCAGATGACATGATCCTAGATACAGAAAAATCTAAAGATGCTACCAAAAACCTCTTAGAGCTGATAAACAATTTCAGTAATGTTGCAGGATACAAAATCAATGTGCAAAAATCAGTAGCATCTTTATACTCCAACAACAAACTAGGAGAAAAAGAAATCAAGGAAGCAAGCCCATTTGCAGTAGTCACCAAAAAAACCCCACAAATAACAACAACAAAAACCTGGGAATCAATTTAACCAGGGATGTGAAAGATTTCTACAATGAGAACTACAAAACATTACTGAAAGAAATTAAAGAGGACACAAAAAAATGGGAAGACATTTCATGCTCTTGAACTGGAAGAATTAACATTGTGAATATGTCCATACTACCCAAAGCTATCTACAGATTCAGTGTAATCCCCATCAAAATACCAATGACATTCTTCACAGAACTAGAAAAAACAATCCTAACATTCATATGGAACAACAAAAGACTCCAAACAGCCAAAGCAATCCTGAGCAAAAATGATAAAGCCAGAAGAAGCACAACACTACCCAACTTCAAATTATATTACAAAACTATGGCAACCAAAACAGCATGGTACTTGCATAAAAACAGACACTTGGACGAACAGAACAGAACAGAGAACCCATAAATCAACTCATGTACTTATAGCCAACTGATTTTTGAAAAGGCAACAAGAACATACATTGGGGGAAAGACTGCCTCTTCAGTAAATGGTGATGGGAAAATTGGACATCCATATGCAGAAAAATGAAACTAGACCTGTACCTCTCACCATATACCAAAATCCACTCAAAATGGTTTAAAGACTTAAGTATAAGACCTGAAACCATAAAGCTACTAAAAGAAAACATAAAGGAAGCACTCCAGGAAGTAGGATTAGGCAAAGACTTTATGAATAAGACCCCAAAAGCACAAGCAACAAAAGAAAAAATAAACAAATGGGACTATATATAACTAAAAAGCTTCTGTACAGCAAAGGAAACAATCAACAGAGTGGAAAGACAACCTACGGAATGGGAGAAAATATTTGCAAACTACACATCCTACAGGGATTAATATGCAGAATATACAAACAACTTCACAGTAAGGAAACAAATAATCCAACTAAAAAATGGGCAAAGGAGCTGAATAGACATTTTTCAAAGGAAGATGTACAAATGGCCAACAGGTACATGAAAAAATGCTCATCACTAATCATCAGGGAAAGGCAAATCAAAACCAAATTGAGATATCATCTCACTCCAATTAGACTGGCCATAATTAAAAAGAAAATAACAGATGCTGGCAAGGATGCGGGGAAAGAGGAACTCTTCTACTGTTGGTGGGACTGTAAACTAATACAGCCATTATTGAAAATGGCATGGAGGTTCCTCAAACAACTGCCGATAGAACTGCCATATGATCCAGCAATCCCACTACTGGATGTATACCCATAGGAATGGAAATCATTATGTTGGAGAGATACCTGCACTCCCATGTTCATCACAGCTCTATTTACAATAGCCAAGATATGGAACCCACCTAAATGTCCACTGATGGACAACTGGATAAGGAAAATGTGGTATATATACACAATGGAATACTGCTCAGCCATAAAAAGAATGAAATTATGCCATTAACAGCAACATGGATGAGCTTGGAGAAAATTATATCAAGTGAAATAAGGCAGACACAGAAAGAAATACCACATGCCCTTACTCATATGTGGTGCTAGGAAAGAAAGAAGGAAAGAAAGAAGAAAGGAAGGAAGGAAGGAAGGAAGGAAGGAAGGAAGGAAGGAAGGAAGGAAGGAAGACTGTAATAAAACGTTGAACTTTCAGAAGTAGAGAGCAGATCTATGGTTACTAGAGGTGGGAAAGGGGGAGGGAGATGGGGACTAGGGAGAAATTGCATAAGGGGCACGAAGAATAATTACAATTTGTAATAATAAATATGCTAATAATAATGATTTGATCATCAGACAAATAATGATAGTCAACACTGTACCCCCAAAATATGTATAATCAATTATGCTTCAATAAAAAAGTAGAAAGATTTCAAATAAACAATGTAAAGATGCATCTCAAGGAACTAAAAAAGCAAGAACAAACCAAACTCAAAATTAGTAGAAAGAAAGAAATTATAAAGATCAGAACAGAAATAAATAAAACTGAGTGATAGAGTTTGGATGTGTTGTCCTCCCAGAACTCATGGAAATCTGATCCACAATGTGGTGGTGTCAGAAACTGATTTAGTCATGTGGGTGGATCCCTGGTGAATGGATTAATGCTCTCCCTAGGTGGGGGGATTAATGAGTGAGTTCTTGCTCTATTAGTTCCTGCGAGAGCTGGTTGTTTGAAAGACCTTGGCATCTCCCCCCTCTCTCTTTCTTCCTCTTGCCATGTGATCTGCTTGTACCCGCCAGCTGCCTGCAATTTTGTGCAATTAGTAGAAGCAGCCTGAGGCCCATGCCAGATGCAGCTGTCCCAGAATCATAAGCCAAATAAACCTCTGTTCTTTATAAATTACCCAGTCTCAGGTATTTTCTGATATAGCAACACAAAATGGACTAATACACTGAGACTTTAAAAACAGTACAAAAGATCAACAAAATGAAATGTTGGTTTTTTGAAAAAATAAACAAAATTGACCAACCATTAGCTAGACTAACAAAGAAAAAAAAAAGACTCAAATGAATAAAATCAGAAAGAAAAAAGGAAACCTCACAACTAACACCACAGAAATACAAAGGATCATTACAGATTATTATGAACAACTCTAATGCTGACTATATGAAAACACAGAAGAAATGGACACATACAATTTACCAAGGTTGAACTAAGAGAAATAGAAAACCTGAACAGACCAACTACAAGTAAAAAGGTTAAATCAGAAATAAAAAAGTTTAACATCAAAGTAAAGGCCAGGACCAGAGAGCTTTATTGCTGAATTCTACCAAACATTTAAAAAAGGAATTCATACCAATCCTTCTCAAGCTCTTCCAGAAAATTAAAGAGAAGCAAATTCTTGCAGACTCATTCTATGAGGCCAGCACTACTCTGATACCAAAACCAGACAAGGGCACAACAACAAAAAGGAAAACTATAGGCCAATATCCCTGGTGAACATAGATGCAAAAATTCTTAACAAAATACTAGCAAACTGAACTAAGATTGAAAAGATCATTCACCATGATGAAGTGGGATTCATTCCAGGGATGCAAGGATAGTTTACCATACCTAAATCAATAAACATGATGCATCACATCAAAAGAATGAAGGCCAAAAACCATCTGATCATCTCAACTGATAGAGAAAAAGCATTTGATAAAATTTAGTATCCCTTCATGATGAAAACCCTTAACAAACTAGGTATTGAAGGAATTTATCGAAACACAATAAAGGCCATATATGACAAACCCACAGCTAATATCATACTGAAGGGCTGAAAAGATGAAAGATTTTCCTCTAAAAACTAGCAGAAGACAAGGATGTGCACTCTCTTCATTCTTATTCACACAGTACTGTAAGTCCTAGACAAAGCAATTAGGCAAGAGAAGGAAATAAATGGTGTCCGAACTGAAAAGGAGGAAGTCAAATTTTCCCTGTTTGCAGCTGATATGATATTATATATAGAAAACACTAAAAGCTGCACCTTAGAACTGATAAACAAATTCACTAAAGTTGCAAGATATCAAATCAACATGCAAAAACCAGTAGCATTTCTATACATGAATAAGCACACTGAAAAAGAAATCAAGAGAGCAATCCCATTTATAATAGCTACAAAAAATTAACTAGAAATAAATTTATCCAAGGAAGTGAAAGACCTCTTTGAAGAAAGCTGTAAAACATCGTTGAAAGAAACTGGAGAGGATTCAATGAAATGGAAAGACATCCCATGTTCATGGATTAGAAGAATTAATATCATAAAAATGACCATGCTGCCAAAAGCAATCTACAGATTCAATGCAACCCCTATCAAGATACCAATGACATTTACAGAAATAGAAAAAACAATCCTAAAATTTGTATGGAACCACAAAAGACCCCAAATAGCCAAAGCAATCCTGAGCAAAAAGAATAAAGCAGGAGACATTACACTAACTGGCTTCAAAATATACTATAAAGTGATAGTAACAAAAACATCATGGTATTGCCATAAAAACAGACTCACAGACCAATGGAACAGAATAGAGAGACTAGAAATAAAGCCATGTATTTACAACCAACTTATATTTGACAAAGGTGCCAAGAATATTCAATGGGGAAAGGACAGTTACTCCAATAAGTGATGCTGGGAAAACTGGATGTCCATATGCAGAAGAATGAAACTAGACCCCTATATCTCACTGTACACAAAAATGAACTCGAAATGGATTAGAGAATTAAATGTAAGAACCCAAAGTATGAAACTACTGGAAAAACATAAGGGAAACACTTCAGGACATTGGTCTGGGCAAAAACTTTACGAAAAGAACCTCAAAAACACAGGCAACAAAAGCAAAAAAATAGACCAATGGGATTATAGCAAACTAAAAAGCTTCTGCATGGCAAAAAACAAACAAACAAACAAACAAACAAACAAACAAACAAAAACAAACAAACAAAAAACCAAAACAAAACCAGGAGAGTGAAAAGACAGACTGCAGAATGAGAGAAAATATTTGCAAACTATATATCCACCAAGAGATTAATATTCAGAACATAGAAGGAACTTAACTGCAGAAAGAAAAAGTGTGATAAAATAGGGCAAGAAACCTGAATAGATATTTCCCCAAAGAACCCAAACAAATGGTGAACAGGTACATGACAAAATGCTCACCATCACTAATCATCAGGGAAATGCAAATCAAAACCACAATGAGATATCATTTCACCCCAGTTAGACTGACTGTTATCAAAAAAAAAAGAAAAATAAGAAATGCTGGTGAGGATGGAGTGAAAGGAGAACTCTTTTATCCTGTTGATGGGAATGTAAATTAGTACACTCATTATGGAAAACAGTATGGAGGTTCCTCAAACAACTAAAAATAGAACTGCTATATGACCCAGGAATCAATCCCATTACTAGGTATTTATCGAAGGGAAAGAAAATCAGTATATCAAAGAGATACTTGCACTCCCATGTTTTTTGAGTTCTATTCACAATAACCAAGATGTGGAATCAACCTAAGTATCCATCAGCAGATGAATGGATAAAAAAAATACAGCGTATATACAGTGGAATACTATTCAGCCATAAAAAGAAATTCTGTCATTCACAGCAACATGAACGAGCTTGGAGGATTTTATGTTAAGTGAAGCAAGCCAGGCACAGAAAGAGAAATACTGCATGTTCTCACTCATATGTGGAAGCTGACAAAGTTGATTGCGTAGAAGTAGAGAGTAGAATGGTGGTTACCAGAGGCTGAGGAGGGTAGGCCGAGGGGGACAGTGAGATGTTGGTTAATGGACACAAAATTACAGCTAGGTAAGAGGAATAAGATCTAGCGTTCTACAGCACAGTAGGGTGACTATAATTAACAATAATTTATTGCACACTTTCAATTGGCTAGAAAAGAGAATTTTAATGTTCCCAATATAAAGAAATGATACATGTTTGAGGTAATGAAAATAAAAAAGATCAGTGATTGCCAGCGTTTCTGGGGAGGAAGGATGGAAGGAGGGATGAATAGGCAGAGCACGAAGGATTTTTAGGGCAGTGAAACTATTCTGCACGGTTCTGTAATGGTAAATACACGACATTATGCATTTGGCAAAACCACAGAACTATACAACACAAAGAAAGAACCCTTATGTAAAATTTAATGTGTCAGTATTGGTTCATAATTATAACGAATGTAATGTAAGGTGTTAATAACAAAGAAACCGTGTGTGTGTGTGTGTGGGGGGGATGTGAATGGCCTGTACTTTCTGCTCAATTTATCTGTAAACCAAAAACTGCTGTAAAAATAGTCTATTACTTATAAAAACACAAAGAAAAAATGTTTTTAGTAATTCTGAATATTAATAAGGTTAAATCAGAATTGGCGTAGGGTTGATAATTAAAAGGATCTGGTGTAATTTCTTGCTTAAGCTGGAAATATGGATTCTGCTTCTCCAGGGAAACCTTTTCTCTTCTTTCTTTCTTTCTTTGTCTATTTTTTCTTTATTATTTCCTATTTGTCTTTGTCTCCGTGTCTGTGTCTGTGTCTGTCTCTGTTTCTCTCTCTCTAACACACACACGCACACACGCGCACACACACACACACACGCACACACGCACACACACACACACGCACACACGCACACACACACACACGCACACACGCACACACACGCACCATCCAAATCTTATAGGTGCTTGGGCTGGAATCAGGTTGCTAAATGCAGAGAGAAGAGAGCAGCAGAGAGAAGAAACACATTTAAGTCTGGAAGCTTAGTCTTTGTGGAGGTTTATTGAGAGTTCTTTAATGTGCAGGAATCTTCTGGAGATCTTCAGGGATGTGGCAGGACTTCAGCAGGAACCAGAGGCAGGCCTGAGCAAGCAGCATGGAGAACCTACTCTGCTCAGGTCTGGTGAAAGACCCCTGTCAGGATGGCCCAGGCTCCAGGGCTAGTTCTCCTTCAGGATTTTGTTGATCCAGGGCCGGTAATGAGAGATTCGGGTGAAGACAGCAGGGGGCTTTGCGTCAGGATGTCCATAGGAGACAATGCCCTGGGCCACCCCAGCACACAGAAGAGGACCCCCAGAGTCTCCCTGTGGGGGAGAGAGAAAAAGAGAGAGAGAGAGTAAGCATAAAGGTGAGCTGGGGAAGTCCTTGGTTCCTGCCCACAGGTCAGCTTGGAGGCACAGCCAAACCTGGGGTCAGACCCAGGAGCCCTGGCTCTGCAGAGGGTCTGGGTCTGACGCCCCCTCTTCCTTTCCTGGGGAAGCCACCCTGCCTTGTTCATGTCACCCCATGTACCCTGTGCAGCAGACTGGAATAGATGGCCAGAGACTGTCCTGGGCCATGGGAGGATGGACAGTTCCAGTTTCTTTAGTCCTGTGGTACTAAACCCTGGCTGACAATCTTGTGACTCCATCTGCTTCCAGGAGAATTCTGGTCCCTGAACAGTGATTTTTGGAGAAGAACCATAGTTGGAGGATCACCTTAAATGTAGATCCTGTCTTCCTGGGATTGCCCACACACAGCTGGAGAGCGTGGTCAAAAGTCGAGAAGTGTTTGCAGGCCTTGGGGTCCATGAGTCTCATCTTCACCTCTTGCAGAGTGTCTGAGCCCGGCTCCATCACACCTGTCTTTCCCCAGCCGGCTACTCGGCACATTCCTCCAGGTGGAACAAAGTCGAATTGGGATGGGAGGGGGAGTGTCCCTACGGCCAGGGTCAGGTTGGCTTTCTTCTTCAACTGTGAAGAGAATGAGGGACTGTCAGTGCTAGAAATGGGCTATGGCGCAGTAGGAGGCAATCAGGGAGGGACAGAGCAAATTGCTTCACATTAGAGCCAAGTCCAAATGGGTGAGCTGGGAGCGGGTATAGCCCAGAGGCAGACTAGGGAAATTTCAGGACAATGGGGACCTGGAGGAGAAGTCTAAGAGAACAGGAAGAGGAAAAGGGGAAGAAAGATGTTGTCACCTTTAGTAACATGATGTCATGGTGAAATAAAATAGAACCATATTTTGGATGAGGGAATTGCTTTACCACCTTCAGCTTCTGCCACGTGTCTTCTTTCTTACTTATGTTATGGGCTCCCAGGATGGCTGTCATAGACCTGTTGTGAGGAAGGAAGAAGGGCAAGGAGAAGCAATGACAGCTTGGGCTTTCTCCTGATATGTGACCGTTTTGAGAAAAGGGAACTGGAGTCTCTCACTGAGCCACTGGACTCCCATCCCCCTTTTCTTGGGCCACTTGTGGCATTTGGGGGCTCAGGTTTTACTCAGGTAACAGTTTTCTCAAAGAACAGACACAATTTCCAGGACTTCCAGCACCACTCCCCAGATTGCTGGGGAATGAGCAGGCCATGGAAGACCCAGGGGACAGGATGAACTCTTCCTCTTCAGGGAGCCCTATAGGAGGGCCAGCCCTCGGAGCAAGAGGTAACAGAGGAAAGCGTGATGTGGTAGGGTCTCATGTGGACCCTGTTCTCTGCCTCCCATGAAAAGGATGGGCTCAGGATCCTGAGAATTAAAGGCCAGTGTTCTTGAAAAGGGACATAGAGGAAGTGGCCCAGAACTGGGTGGGGCCCTGAAAAGTGAGGCAGGTGTCTTGTGTGTTGGGGTGGGAGCAAGGGGAGCTACCTCTGGAGGACAGACCTTGGATGGAGCCTCCTTGTCCTCTGCAGTGGAGCTGAGCTCACAGTGACTGAGGCTCAGAGCATTTATTCAATTATGACACTAAATTTCTTTAAGCCCAAATCTTCCCTCTACTGAAAGTTCACCCAGGCCCAGGGTGTCCGCCTCCAGCCCTACTGCAGGTATATCCCTGGTTGCTATCCTGGTTGTTTATCTTCCACCTGGAGATAAAGAAGTCCCTGTTGTCTCACCTTCCTGAACAGTGAGCGGCTGTCAGCACAAAGTTTCGTCTTATTAGGAAACCACCACAATTCTTCCGGTGGTTCTGAGAAGTGAGAATTACCAGGTAGGCCATGTAGGGGCGGGAGTGTGGCTTGCACTCTGTGCCCCCGATGATCTCTCCTGGAACAGAGAACCCCAGGGCTTGAATAGAGACATTGATACTCTCTTCAGAGAAGGTAGAAATTGGGTTAAAGTTGAGAGAGGCTCCCCTTGAATCTCTTACCCTGTATTCTGACCGGCTTACCTCACCTGTCTCTTGTATTTGCTTTCCCCACCCAGCTTCCTACATAACTACTCATTCTTTCCTCCAGGCACAACAGCTAACCCTGCCCTAGATGCCATTCAGACTTTTTCCACCTCAGATTTCCCCCACTCGCACTCTGCCCCTGGCCCAATCCTCCTCTGTCTCTGTGTAGGACAAGCTGTTCAGGTTCCTGTCTTGGCTTTCTCCACAGCCCATGAGCGATGTCTCAGAATAACCAAATCTGTGTAGCCCCGAAGCTCAGAAGATTAAGAGAACATGTACATTTTCCTGGGGAGGCTCCTCTTCCTCCCACTTGCTCTGGGCTTTCCCCCAATCAATGTAGGATTCCTTGTTCCTGGGAACTAACCAAAGGCTGCAGAGAATGGGTGGGCACATCCCAAGTGGAGACTTCACTTGAACTCTTGAAGAGAGACCCTGGGATCCTAAGTCAGCTACGTTCAGACTAAACATCTTTATTTTAGGAACTGATCCTGCAGACTACAGAGGGAAGGACCTGATACTCACCAGCATCAGCTCTGGAGCATAAGAGAAAGAGCAGCACGGAGAGAGAAAGATGCATCTTCTCAGAGAGGCTGCCCATGGCAGGTGCCAGCTTTATTTTTCAGCCTTGAGTCTTATAACTCTCAGCAGGCAAAGGAGGGGCAGTGCTGGTGACCACAGGAACTGCGTAGTCACGCTTTCTTTCTCATTCTAAAGTGGCTGTGTTTCTGATCAGAAGTTCCTCTGGAATCGCCCTCTGTTTTGCAGAGGAGAAGCTGAACCTGAACTCCCAAGTCCTGGCTCCCGGAATGAACCCTTAACCATGTTGCCTTATCTGGGGTAGGAGGTGGGAACTGGAAGGATCACATCTTTCCCAGTTAGGGCAGCTTGTTGGCTGGGGAAGACCTTCACACTGAGCATTCAGAAACATGTGTACTTTTACGGCTATGGCCCACAGTAGAAAATGCATTTTGCAAAAAGACCCAAGGCATGTACACATGTATGTGTGAGTACACACGCACAAACACACACGCACACACACAAGTGAATCCAAAGTCTCAGGAAAAAATATTTATTCTGATTATGTACAGTTCTATTAGTTTCCACTCCATTCTATTCCATTCTATTGCAATACATGTTAAAACTTGAACAGCACCCCACTTAAAGCATGATTACCTTCAACTTGAAAAACATTGATCTGGATCGCTCTCTTCTTCTGAACCAAATGTTCATTGGCAGAGGAAGAGAGAAATCTAAGGAGAATAGATGGGGGAAGGGAACAGACTAGGATAGGACTTTATACACATCATCACTAGAGCAAGCAGGACTGGACTTAGCACTTTCTAAGACCATATACATATCATTTATTGTTACGACTCTCAGATATATTATTACTGTCACAGCAACCCTGTGAAGAGGTATTATTATCTCAGTTTTAGTGATCCAGCTACCAAGGCTTATGGTTCAGAATTAGATTTTCCTAATTCCAAGTCAAAGGCCCTTTCTGTTTGACCACCAAAGAGAAGTAGAGGAATAGAGTCCCACCGATGGGGAGGGGAAGTGTAGATGTAGGAGGAGGAAACTTTCTCCAGGGGCTGGGGCTTCCTACTGTCACATTAGAAATTAAGCTTGGTATGCTGAAGTTGAATATACACAGGTGTTAGTATCTAAGGTTTTGCTTGTTTTCCCCCCACAATAACCTCGGGAAATACCATAACTGTCACTTTACACATGGGGAATTGAGACTCAGACACATCAACATGACCAAGATCATACAACTCATAGCTATCAGAACTGAGTTTTTTTTTTTTTTTTTTTAAAGATGACTGGTAAGGGGATCTTAACCCTTGACTTGGTGTTGTCAGCACCACACTCACCCAAGTGAGCCACGGGCTGGCCCAGAACTGAGTTTTAATTACATATCAGAGATGGGGACACACAGGGGATAAATACCTTTCCCAAATCATCCACTCTGTCCTTCGTTTCAGCTTAGGCTTGTGACTGGGTGATCCATTTTTTAGCATATATGGGCTGGGTCTTCTGTTGCCCTTGGCATAATTTCCTAAGCTCCAATCACAGTTTTGACATTCTCTAGAATAAGACGTTTACACACATTCCTAATGTCTTCTCATATCTGGGCATCTTAGGAGTCTTTGAACTACTTTCTTCACTCTGGTCTGGTTACCAGATAAAATACAAAATTCCCAGTTAAATTTGTATTTCAGATGAACAACAAATCATTTTTCAGTATAATTATGTTTCAGATATTGAATGAGACATACTTATAGTAAAGAAATTGTTGTTTTTCTGAAATTCAAAATAACCAGGAGTCCTGTATTTTTATTTGCTAAAGCTGGCAACCTTACCCTGGGCATGCTACAATCAGCAGAAGAGAGGAGGATCTGGAGCTGGAGAAGTTTTGTCCTGTGGCTCTGCATCAGTTAGACCAAAAGGCAGAAGCTTAAACAAATGAAAGGTTTCTGTTTTGCTCTCATGTGATGAGAAATTGTGAGGTAGTTAGTCCAGGGCTAGTGTGAAAGCTCCACAGCTCAAGGTTCAGATCCACCAGGACTCAAGTTTTGTTTCACCTTCCTGTCTGAAGATGAGGGAATGGAATAGGTTCAGCCAGTTTCAGAAATGAGGACTATACTATCTGCCTATATTTTCTTCCTTACTCTGTCATGTGTGTATTTGTGTATTTTAACAGATTTCCTTTTTCTCTCTCTTCTGCTATCCATCTGCTATTTTATAAATAGTAAGTTGGTAGTGTACTTTAAAGTTTATTCTAAAGTTATCAAGTTGGGAGTCTACAGAATATCAAGTTGGAAGTGTGACTAAAGTAGAGTGGAATGAATATCACCTGGAGATCTTGAACTTGGAATTAAAAGCAGTAACTGAAGAGATTGGTTATTTTAGTTCTGGGGAGTCAAGCCTCATTTTTCTTTGTATAAAAAATAGTGAGAATTAGGTGCAATGGGAGAATTTTTGGTTTTAGAAAGTTTAAGTATGGAAAAAGTGTGCATGTTGTTGTTGGGCAATCAAGTGATGGATTGTAGTAGGTATTTGCTATATATGTGACTCCTTAGTGTCTTTTGAATACTCTTCCTATGTTACTCTTCCTGTGTTCCAATTCTTCAAATTGGGAATGCCCAATTATGATTCTTACCTTCTTAAGGTAGAGGCTGCAAACTTCCTTTCCCAGCTTCTCTTGTATTTAGGGCCCAGTCATGTGATCTAGACTCTGTCAATCTAATGGACAGGTATAAAATTTAATCTAAAAGAGCTGGCTGGGTCCCCTCACTACAGGCCTGCCTACTGGCCCCACTCAAGAAGTGGCAACCAGGCCTCCTTTCATTAGGTCTGCTTCTCAACCTAATCCACTACCCAAGAAGCTGCTGGCTGGCCCCCCTCTCTGAAGCCCCTCCTAGAGGCCTCACCCACTGCCCAAGAGGTGGCTGGGTGGTCCCCCTCTCTGCAGATCAGCTTTCCAACCTTGCCCAACACTCAAGGAGCTAATAGATGGGCCACATTTCTGAAGCCCTGCCTCAAGGTCTTGCCCACCTTGTGTGAAGTGGCTGCCTGGGCCCACTCTCTAAATGTCTGCCTAGCAGTCTTGCCTACCACTTGAGAAACAGCTGGTCAGATCCCCTCTAATCAGGACCCCTTCCTGACCTCCTCAACCATCTAGAAGCTGCTGGCAGACACCCTTTTCTGCAGCCCCAACTTGAGGCCTCACTTACCACCCAGGAAGGAGTTGGTTAGGCTCCCTCCTGGAAAGCCCACTTCCCGACCTCATCCATTGCCTGAGAAGCAGCTAGCCATCTCTCCTCTCTGCAGCGTACCTTGAGGCCTCACCCACCACCTGAGAAGCAGCTGGCCAACCTCTTTTTCTCAGAAGGCCCACTTTCTGGACTTGCTTAGTGCAAAGGAAGTGGGTCATTAGCCCCACCCCTGGCAGATCAGCTCCCGATTGACACCCTAGGATGCATTTGCAGGTGAAAGTCTTTCCCCATGTAAACTGTTCTACAAAACTCAAAGAGATGACTATACCACCAGATACATAGATATCGATGCAGTGAAACAGGAAACAGGAAAAACAAGATAACATGACACCACCAAAGAAGCACAATAATGCTTCAGTAACTGATCCCAAAGAATTGGAAACTGCTGATTTGCCAGAAAAGGAATTCAAGTTAATCATCTTAAGGAAATCCACTGAGATACAAGAGAATACAGGCAAACAATTCAAAGAGATCAGAGAAACAACTTATGCTCTGAATGAGTAATTCAAGAAAGAGATTGATATCATTTAAATAAATCAAACGGAAATCTTGGAATTGAAGAATTTATTGAATAAAGTAAAAAAATACATCTGAGAGTATCAACAATAGACTAGATCAAGCAGGAGAAAGCATTTCTGATCTTGAAGACAGCAGTTTTGAAATAACACAGGAAGACCAAAAAAAAAAAAAAAAAAAAAAAAAGAAAAAAGAAAAAGAAAAAAAAAAAGAAAAACAGAAAAGAGAAAAGAATAAAGCCTACAAGATCTGTGGAATACTATTAAGTGAGTAGTCCAGAAGGAGATGAAAACAAAAAAAGACATTTAAAGCCTATTTAACAAAATAATAGCTGAAAACTTCCCCAGTCTTGGGAAATATATGACCACCAAATCTAGGAAGCTCAAAGGTTCCCAAATAGGTCATTTCCAAGACACATTGTAGTCAAACTATTCAAAGTTAAAGACAAAGAGACAATTCTAAAAACAGCAAGAGAAAAATGTCAAGTCACTTATAAGGGAATCCCTTATAAGACTAACAGTATTGTTAGTCTAATCCCATTAGACTAACAGTAGACTTCTCAGCAGAAACCCTATAGGCTAGGAGAGAATGGAATGATATATTCAAAGTAATGAAAGAAAAAAATGGCAGCCAAGAATATTGTACCCAGCAAAGCTGTCCTTCAGAGATGAAGGATAAATTATTTCTCAGACAAGCAAAATTTAAGAGAATTCATCACCACCAAATCAGCCTTATAAGAAATGCTTAGGGTAGTCTTACATCTAGAAGAGAAAGAACAATAACAACCATCATAAAAACACCTGAAAATATAAAACTTACTGGTGGAGTATATACACAAATTAGAAAGAGAAAGAAATCAAACCTTATTAACAGAAAACCAGCAAACCCCAAGGATAAACAATAAGAGAGAAATAAAGGACCAAAAGATACACAAAACAATTAGAAAATAATTTTAAAAAGACAGGAGTAAGACCTCACTTATCAATAATAACCTTGAATGTAAATGGATTAAATGTCCCAATTAAAAGACTGGCTGAATGGGTTAAAAAACATGACCCATCCATATGCTGCCTGCAAGAAACACACCTTACCTACAAAGACACACATAGACTGAAAGTGAATGGATGGAAAAAGGTATTTCATGCAAGGGGAAAACAAAAGAAAGCAGGAGTAGCTATACTTATATCAGATAGAACAGACTTTAAATCAAAATCTTTACTAAAAGACGAGGAAGGGCATTATATAATGATAAAGGGATCAATACAGCAACAGGATATAACAATTATAAATATATATGCACCCAACACTGGAGCACCCAGATATGTAAAGCAAATATTATCAGATTTGAAAGAAGAGATAGACAATAACACAGTAATATTTGGGGACTTTAATACCCTAGTCTCAGCATAGAACAGATTATAGAAACAGAAAATCAACAGTGAAACATCATCAGATTTATATGGCACCATAGACCAGATGAACTGCACAGATACTTACAGAGCATTTCATCCAACACATGCAGAATACACATTCTTTTCGTGAGCACGTTTAACATTTTATAGGACTGACTAGAAATTAGGCCACAAAACAAGTCTCAACATGTTCAAAAAAATCAAAAGCATATCTAGTATTTTTTCTGAGTATAATGAATAAAAGTAGTAATCAT
The DNA here is from genome assembly GCF_027409185.1 of Cynocephalus volans. Classification (NCBI taxonomy): domain Eukaryota; kingdom Metazoa; phylum Chordata; class Mammalia; order Dermoptera; family Cynocephalidae; genus Cynocephalus; species Cynocephalus volans. The sequence goes on from NC_084462.1 coordinate 109,981,579, forward strand.
TAAGAGGAACTTTTGAAACTACACAAATACGTGGAAACTAAACATCATGTTCTTGAATGACCAATGGTGAGAGAAGAGAACAAGAAGAAAATCAAATATTTCTTGAGACAAATGAAGGCAGAAACAAAACATACTAAAACCTATGGGATATAATCAAGGCAGTATTAAGGGGATAGTTTATAGCGATAAATACCTACATCAAAAAAATAGAAAGATTTCAAATAAACAATCTAACAATGAATCTCAAGAAACAAGAAAAGCAAGAAAAAACCAAACCCGAAATAAGTAGAAGAAAAGAAATAATAAAAATCAGAACATAAATAAATGAAATTGAGACAAAAAATATAACACAAAAGGTCAATCGAACTAAAGTTTTTTTTTGAAAAGATAAACAATATTGACAAACCATAAGCTAGATTAACCAAGAAAAAAAGAGAAAAGACCCAAGTGAATAAAATCAGAAATGCAAAGGGGACATAACAACTTATACAATCAAAATTCAAAGGACCATTAGAGACTAATATGAACCACTATATGCCAGTAAATTTGAAAACCTATGGAATAATTCCTGGACACATATAACCTGCCAAGATAGAACCAAGATGAAATAGAAAACCAGAATAGATCAACAACAAGTAATGAGATTGAGTCAGTAATAAAAAGTCTCCCAACAATGAAAAGCCTAGAAGCATATGGCTTAACTGCTGAAACAGCAGATAAAGAAGAACTGGTACCAATACTTAAACTATTTCAAACATTGACATGGAAGAATTCTTCCAAACTCATACTACAAGGCCAGCATTACCCTGACACCAAAACCAGGCAAGGATACAACAAAAAAAGGAAACTACAGGCCAATATTCCTAGTGAACATAGATACAAAAACCCTCAACAAAATAGTAGCACACTGAATCCAACAGCCCATCAAAAAGATTACATCATGATCAATTAGGATTCATCCCAGGGATGCCAGGATGGTTCAACATACACAAATCAATAAAGTGATACATCACATCAACAGAATGAAAGAAAATACCCATATGATCCTTTCAATAGATGCAGAAAAGCATTTGATCAAATGTAACATTGCTTCATGATAAAAACTCTCAACAAATTACGTATAGAAGGAAAGTATCTTAATATAGCAAAGATTATACATGACAAACCCACAGCTAATATTACAGTGAACAAGAAAAAGCTAAAAGTCTTTCTCATAAGAACTGGAACAAGACAAGGATGCACACTCTCACCACTTCTATACAACATAGTACTGGAAGTACTATATTAGCAGAGCAATTAGGCAAAAGAAATAATAAAGGGCATACAAATTAGTAAGGAAGAAGCCAAGTTGTCCCTGTTTACAGATGATATGATTTTATGTAGAGAGAAACCTAAAGATTCTACCAAAACCCTCCTAGATCTGATAAACAAATTCAGTAAACTGGCAGGATACAAAATCAACATACAAAAATCAGTAGCATTTCTATACACAAACAATGAACTAGCAGAAAAAGAAATCGAGAGCTATCCCCTTTACAATATCACCAACAACAATAAAATAAAATAAAACGCCTAGGAGGTGAAGGACCACTATAAAGAAAACTATAAAATACTGATTAAAGAAATTAAACAACACACACATAAAAAATGGAAAGACATCCCATGCTCACGGACTGGAAGAATCAATATTGTCAAAATGACCATACTACCCAAAGCAAACTACAGATTCAATGCAATCTCCATCAAGCTACCAATGACATATTTCACAGAAATTGAAAAAACAATCCAAAAATGTATAGGGAACAACAAAAGACCCTGAACAGCCAAAGCAGTCCTGAGCAAAAAGAACAACAACAACAACAACAACAACAACAACAACAACAAAGCAAGAAGCATCACACTCCCTGACTTCAAATTATACTACAAAACTATAGTAATCAAAACAGCATGATACTGTTACAATAACAGACACATAGACCAATGAAACAGAATAGAGAATCCAGAAAAAATTCCATGTATCTGCAACTAACTGATTTTTGATAAAGGAGCCAAGAACATACATTGGGGGAAGAACAGTCTCTTCAATAAATAGTGCTGGGAAAACTGGATGTCCATATGCAGAAGAATGAAACTAGACCCCTATGTCTCACAATATTTCTAAATCAACTTAAAATTGATTAAAGACTTAAATGTAAGACCTGAAACTATAAAACTGCTAGAAGAAAACATAAGGGAAATGTTTCAGGACATAGGACTGGGCAAAGATGTTATGAATAAGACCTCAAAAGCACAGGTGAGAAAAGCAAAAATAAACAAATGGGATTATATCAAACTAAAAAGCTTCTGCACAGCAAAGGAAACAATCAACAGAGCAAAGAGACAACACGCAGAATAGGGGGAAATATTTGCCACCTATGCATCCGTTAAGGGACTAATATCCAGAAATGCAAGGAACTCATACACCTCAATAGTAAAAAAACCCCAAATAATTTGATTAAAAAGTGGGCAAAGGAGCTGAACATGCATTTCTCAAAAGAGGATACTGTGGATTGAATGTCACCCCCAAACTCACTGAAGCTTAAATTGTGTCCCCCAAAGTTCTAGATATTGGAAACTTGGCCCCCACTGTGACAGTGTTGAGAGGGTGGGAAATCCTATTATGGTAATTGAAAGGTGGGGTCTTGAAGAGGCGATTAGATTGTAGGATCATACTGTAGTAAATGATTAATTGTGGTGATCAGGGGCATGGTTCTGAGGGCTTCAAAAGGAAAGCACGTAAGAGTTTCTCTTTCTCTGCTCTGCCATTTTCTGCCATGTGAGATCCCAACATTGCTGTAAAGCTATCACCAAAGAAGACCCTCACCAGATGTGTTCCCTGGACTTTGAACTTCCCAGCCTCCCAAACTGTAAGCAATAAATTTTGTTTTCTTGCAAATTACCCAGTTCCATGTATTTTGTTATAAACAACAGAAATGGACTAATACAGAGGACATACAAATGGTATATAAAAAAATGCTCAACATTACTAATCATCAGAGAAATGCAAATCAAAACCAAAATGAGATATCATCTCAGCCATGTTACAAGGGATATTATCAAAGAGACAAAAAATAAATGCTGGCAAGGCTGCAGAGAAAGGGAAATTCTCACACATTGTTGGTGGGAATGAAAATTAGGACAGCCATTGTAAAAAAATGTATGGAGGTTTCTCAAAGAACTACAAGTAGGACTACCACATGATCTAGAAATCCCACTACCGGGTATATATCCAAAGGAAAAGAAATCAACATATTAAAGGGATACCTGTACTCCATATTTATTGCAGCTCTATTTACAGCAGTCAAGATTTGGAACAAAACTAAATGTCCATCAAAGGATGATTGGATAAAGAAAATGTGGTATATATACACAATGAAATACAACTCAGCCATAAAAAAGAATGAAATTCTGCTATTTGCAACACACAAATGAGCATGGAGAAAATTATGCTAAGTGAAATAAGCCAGGCACAGAAAGAGAAATACTGCATGTTCTCACTCATATATTAAAGCTGAGAAAGTTGATTTCACAGAAGCAGAGAGCAGAACGGTCACTAGACACTGGCAAGGGGATGGGGAGGGGGGATGCGGAGAGGGTGGTCAGTAGATACAAAATTGTGGAGATATAGGAAGAACAAGATCTAGTGTTCTTTAGCAATCCAGGGTGACTACGGTCGACAACAAATTATTGTATAACTGCAAGTAGTTGATTAAGAGGAATGTGTATGTTTCTAACACAAAGAGATTACAAATGCTTGAGGTGATGTATTTGCTAAATACCCTTGATATGATCATTGCATACTGTATAAATGTACCAAAATATCACACTGTATTCATAAATATATACAATTATCATGGGTCAATTAAGAAAAAATAAAAAGAAAAAAATAAAGAAAAGAAATAGAGTGTAGAATAGTGGTTACCAGAGGCCACTAGTAGGAAAGGGGGGAGGGGGAGGGGGAGGAGGAGAAGTAGGTAAACAAGTACAGAGTTACAAAGTTCAAGTTTGATAAGAAGAATAAGTTGTGGTGTTCTAGGGTGACTATAGCTTATAATATTGTATTGTATATTTCAAGACAGCCTGAAGAGAAGATCTTGAATGTTATAACCACAAAGAAATGACAAATGTTTTGGTGATAGATATGCTAACTATTCTGACTGGATCATTATACAACATATGCATATATTGAAACAACAAACTGTACCCTATAAAAACGTACAATGAAAAACATAAATAAATAAATAAATTTATATTACTACAAAAATAATAAAAGAGAATGACGTAAGGGAGCAGGCATCATGTGGAATTAATTTTTCTAGTGAGGGTGAGTGGCAGAGAGGTCTGGCTTTTGGGGAAGAATTTGTGATGGTTCATGGATCTGGTGCTGCCTGAAATGTCTGGGCCAAGCCAAGGGGCAGTGTGACCTTTACTGGACAGTCGTATGGTATAGTTTGGACATTGCTTCCAGCTAGGTAACCTCTAGACATAACTCTACAGCATCTTGGGAAGCAGCTGTCAACTATGTATAAGGAGGAATTTACTAATAATCAGTTGTTACGACATGAATGTGTGGTGAGGGGAGGTAAGTGATTTCCCTGTATCTGGAGATATTCAAGTACAGGTTGGACAGAGTCTTGTTTAAGATTCACAGTTAGTGAAAAGGAAAGATTAGATCTGAGGCAGAAACACTGGCATTTTAATGATGGCAATGAGGCCTTAGCCAGTACAATGCAGAGATGTCATCCCTTCTCTGAGTTCCTGGAACATTAAATGTGTCATTGTTCACTTAGTCGTTTAAAGCATGCAGCTGGCTTTGCAGTTAGGTGGGGTGAGCTTGAATCCTGGTTCTGCTACTTAACTATCTGTCTGACTTTAGCAAAGTTCCTTAAGTTCTCAGCCTTAGTGACTGCATATGTAAAATATAAAGAATCAGATAGCACAGGGTTTGTTTTGGAGATTTAAATATGGTACTAAGTGTAAAATGCCACATGGTTGGCCTTTAACAAATGTTGGTTTTATTCCTGTAATTGTGTTATATTTTGTGCTGCCATATAACCATTTGAAGGGTAAATGATGGGTATGTCTTCCTTGGCTATATATTTGTTTGAGAAAGAATAAATCTTATACTTCCTTTAAATTCCCCCAAACACATTGCAAATTAACATTAGAGTTACAGGCTTCAGTTATGCTCTGCTTTTCACAGCATCTTGCTTCTCTTCATTCAATTTGAGGCTGCTAAGCTATTTCTTAACTTTGTTCACTGAGTAATAGCTGTGTCTTTCTTGATTCAGCATGTGTATAAAAGTTGTTTTCACCCTCAAGTTGCCAAGTAGGGGATATAACATCTATAAGCTTTCAGAAAAGTTGAAGTCTCTTGTAAAGAAATATTGTGGAGAAGAGACAACCGATGGCATGGGCTCTTGCCATCTTGCATCAGATTGAGATAGCAGTGCAGTGGGGGAGGCGCAGAACGTCGTTTGTGTATCAACCACATTTTCCGGTAGCAGGTTGGAGTGTTTCCCTTTGTGATGAGCTCTGCCCACTTCTACTGTTGATGTTCCTGAATGACCAAGTTTTTCTGAATTAAAAGCCTAAATTTAACTGCTATTAGCTTACATTCAATATCTATAAAGCAATTTGAAAAAGTTGCTTTCGAATTGATTTATTTTACTATACTCTTGCCTTCAACTACTACTATTTTTTGAACTACTTCACTCTGAATGATATCTTTAAGTGGACAGAGTATCCAGGAGAATGATTAATGGAGAAGTCCTGGGAGATGACACCAACTTTTGGGTTGGGAGGAAGATTTCTCAGGGTTGTGTGTCCTTATTTTTTTCCCAGGCTCTTCAGGAAGAACCCCAGAACATTTCACTTTTTTGGGTGTCTGATATTTCCCTTCATTCACCATTTGTGCAATAGCCTACTATCAGAGGAGAGAAAGTCCTAGAGTGCCCCTTCTCATGAGTTTGGGCAAAACCCTTCTATCTGGTTGATTTCTCCTGTAGATTCTGTGATGATAACACTCCCTTTTATCTCTCTCAGCATCAGTCATGCAGGCCCATTGCTTTGGCTATCGTCTTCTGCACTTCAAAATTAACATTGTCACCATGATGATCTTGTCTTTTCTGGGTGGGCTGTGGGTGAGGCTGGTGAGACAACAACTGTTATTTCTATTCCAGGGGTCCACATGATGCTTATTTAATCGGTGGTTGTTGCCAGTGGTGGAATCAGGACTTGCAGGCTCAGCCTTGCTCCTCACAGTCTCCTCTCCTGCTTCCTGTGGGCCAAGCTCTCAGGGTATAGTTCTTGGATTGGAAGTGATTGTCTTCTGGATGGTTCTATAGTGGCCTGATATTTTCCTTCTACTGAGATTGCTACAATATGCTGGGGCCTTATAAAGGTATCCTGTTTGTCTAGTCATTCCTCCACATCTTACATTCATTCTTGGTTGCAAGGAGATACCTTCGTCTCTTGAATGACAGTTGCTTCCCAGGATGCAGATGTGATTTTGGTAAGGATGATGGGGTAGATAGTATGAACGGGCAAGCTATGTGAGACTAATGAGACAGGTGGTATCAACAGCATGTGTCAGCAGCCGCGGGATGGGGTCAACCCTCAATGGGCAGCCATTTAGGGAGTTTTTGATGGTGTCTTTGTCCAACCATAGTTGGGGAAGGACAGAGAGAAAATCAGAACCATGAACAGCTCCAAACCTTTCCGTTTTCCTGGGGACCAAAGTCAGGTTGTTCAAAGAGAATGGGTTGGCATCTCCTGGAGGTGTGGAGGGTGGAAGTGCAGGTGGGGAACGGGGAGACGCAGGCCAGGTGGTCAGGGAGAGATGTATAAATGACCTCGCATATCAATTACGCATTAATGGGGATCACTGTTACGAGATTACCACTGTCTCTATTCCTTCTTGAAGTTCTTTTTCACAGTTCCTAACATTCCTCTTAGTGATCTTGAATACCAGTAAAGGTGGATAAATCAATATGCCGCCTTTAGTTAATGACTGGGGCAAAGAGAGGCACTGGATGCTCAGGGAATGGACCAATGAGCAGCAGAAACGACAGTCACACATACAGGTCTTAAACCTGTGTCTTTATTGGGATTTGGAAAGGAAAAGTAGCCAGGGACAACTTCACCCGAGGACATCCCTGGAAACTTGTGATAGGGACAGATGTTTTGTATGATTGGGTGAGCCTCAGGATGGGCTGGAGGGAGAGAACTGCTCAGGCACAGCTTTTAGGGCTGTTCTTTGGTTGTGGTCCATGTTAACTTTTTTTAAAAATTGAGAATAATAGCATACATACTTACAAGTGAAAAATATATATTTTTAGTTTAACAATCATGAATCAAACATCCCTGTAAACATCACCCAGATCAAGATTAGAACTTTGGTACCTCTCCTCCCCTCTCACTTAGATATGATCTCAATTTATGTTAGCAATTAACTTGCTTTTCTTCCTCTTTAGTCTTATCAATTATGATGAGTCTTTAATTTGGCTTTCTTTTTTTAACCTTAAGTCCCAAGTCCCACACTTTAGTAAAAGACTGGGCATGTCCAGAGGAGGACCTAGGATAGTGTGTGCCACTGAAACTGTGGGTGAAGGGAGGAATGGGATGGAGATGGTTTGGAAAGAGAGGACCTAGAGGAGACTTCACATTTTATAGAGCTGCATGTGGGAGATGGCCTGTTCTTGTTCTGAGGGGCCTGGAAGGCAGAGTGGTAAGGTATTTTGGGAAGCACATTTTGAATCTATCTGAGGAAGAACTAGCAATCAGCTATCCCATGATGGCAGAGCTGTCTGGGTGAGTTCCTCATCATTGAAGACCGAGCCACGCTGGGGATGTTGTAAAGAGCGTTCATTCCCTGAGGGAGGGTGTGGGACTTGACCTAGACTGGCCCAGCCATCTCTCGGAATCTGATCCCATACTTCCCTCAGTCACTGCAGTCCTTAATATTTTTCTCTTCCTGTAAACTACCCGTCTGTGCTGTCTGGGCTGTTAATTTTAACAAAAAAGGCATGAAGAAATCAAAAGCAGGAAGAATTTGCACTTTACAGTGAGATAAGCCTGTGTTTGATTCCAGGCTCTCCAATTTGCTGCTTGACTTTGGATCTCAATGAGTCCAGTTTCATTATCTGTAAAATGACTATTGTGAAAAAAATTTAAAATTTTACTTTTAAATGATCATGTAGCAATACTGATTCCTTCTGGTGGGCAGGTCTAGAAATTTTAGCACATATATAGGTTCATTTAACTGCCAGCACTATCAGGATAGACAACAGTTTCATCAACTCTCAAAGCTCCCATCCTTTTGTAGTCACACCTCCCCACCCTCAACCCCTGGCAACTGCTGACCTGTTATTCATCACTGCAGTTCTGTCTTTTTGAGAATATCACATAAATTGAATCATACAGGGTGTAATTCTTTGAGGCTGGCTTCTTTCATTCAACATTGAGGTTATCCCCATTACTGTATGTACCACTGTTTTGTTCCTTTTTATTGCTGAGCAGTTGTCTTTATCTGTTCATGCTGCTATAACAAAATACCTTAGACTGAGTAATTTAAAAATAATAGAAATTTATTCCTCACAGTTCTAGAGCCTGGGAGGTCCAAGATCAAGGTGCCTGAAAATCTAATGTCTGGTGAGGGCCGGTTCCTCGTGCTAGAGGATGGCACCTCTAGCTGTAACCTCATATGGTAGAAGGGACAAACAAGCACCTTCAAGCCTCTTTGAAAAGAGCACTAATCCCACTCATGTGGGCTCTGCTCTCATGACCTGATCACTCCTAAAGGCCCCACCTCTTAATAACATTGCATTGGAGATAGGTTTTAACTTATGAATTTTGGGCGGGACCCAAACTTTCAGACCATAGCAGCAGAATTCCCCTGTATGTTTGAAACCACAGTTTGTTTATCCATTTACATCATGAAAGACATACGGGGTGTTTCCAGTTTCTGGTAATTATGAATAGAGCACACATGGGTACAGGTTTTTGTGTGAACTTAAGTTTTCACTTCTGTAAGGTAAACATCCAGGAGAATTTTGGTTCATATAGCAAGTGTTTGTTTAGTTTTAGGAGAAACTGCCAAACTATTTTTTAAAGTGGCTGTACTATTTTGTATTTCCGCCAGCAATGCATGAGAATTCTAGTTGGTTTGTATCCATGCAAGACTTTGGTATTTTTTAATATTTTTAATTTTAGCTATTTTAATAGGTGTGTAGTAGTATTTCATTATGAACTTAATTTAAATTTTCCTAACCGTTAGTGAAGCTGGGCATCTTTTCGTGAACTTGTCATCCATAAATCCTCTTTGGAAAGGTGTCTGTTTGTGTCTTTTTCCCATATTCTAATTGGGTTTTTGTTTTCTTGCAGTTGAGTTTTGCCAGTACTTTATGTATTCTGAATACAAGTCATTTGCCAGATATATGCTTTGCAAATATTTTCTTTCAGTCTGTGTAGCCTGTCTTTTCATTCTCTCAAAGTTGACTTTCACGTGCAAAGGTTTTTTAATTTTGTTGAGTCTAATTTACTGATTCTTTTCTGGATTGTGCTTTTGGTGTTGTGTCTCAGAACTCTTTGCCTAATTCTAGGTCACAAAGATATTCTCTCATTTTTTTTCTCCTGAAAATTTCATAGTTTTAGTTTTAGGCCTGTGATCCATTTTGAGTTAATTTTTGTATACTCAAGACTTAGGGCGAGGTTCATTTTTTTCTTTTGCATATAGTGTCATGAGAATTAAATGAGGCAGTGTATGTAAAGTAGTAAGTGGAAACTCAAAAAAATTAGTACTTTCCCTTGAATTTTTGAATGGCCTTGGAATAAGCAAATTGCTTCACGGATATGGCTCTGACCTGTTGAGATGTGCACCTATAAGGGCAGAGGTATGGCTCATCTTAACACTGTAAGTCCCTGGGTGAATTGTAAGTCCACAGAACAGTTACCAACTTCACTCATCTCCAGATTTTTGTAAATGTGTTCCCTTTGGACCTAAGTTTTCCTTCACCTGTAGGTTTGCTTGGCTCTTACTGGGTGTTGAGGAATAGCAGTGTCTTTTATGATGGTGGCTTTGAGTAAAAATTAGTTTGAACTATCTAAAGGCCAAGTAGAGGGCAGACACAAGCCGTGAGTGCTCACAAGTGTGCCAGTCAGGGCTGGGACTGGGGTAAGGCAGGAGAGGCACTGCGGGCACACGGCTGAAGGAGGCACTCACTTTGAGTCGTGCACGTGTCTCCCTACAGGACTTTCTCCTTACATTTTGTCCCCCAAGTGCCTCTCCTGGTCCTGGCCCTGGAGGCAGCTTCTTGCAGAGAGAGGCTGTAGAGATAGAGCAGCCAGAGGGCTGGGCTCAGGAGCTGGGAGCAGCAGACTGTGAGCATGAGGCGTGAGTAAAGCACTAGGCCTGTTAGTCTAATCACTATATTAAAAAAAAGTTTTCTGAGTCAGGCTAGAGCTACACTCCGTAAATGTGGTTTTAACAATCTCTTTACCCACCTCACCACAGACTCTTTTCTTGATATGTTTGAATGGCAAAGTATTTATGAATTTAAAGCCTACTGAGTATAAAATATTTATTAGAATAAATAGGTACTTTTTGAGAAAATCTTAACTTTCTAACATTTTGCTTTAACTCCTACGTTAGTTTCCTAGGGCTGCTATAAAAAAGTACTACAACAGGTGGCTTAAAATAACAGAATTTATTCTCTCACAGTTCACAGTCCAAAATCAAGGCGTCAGCAGGGCTGGCTCCCTGTGAGGCCTGTGAGGAAGGATCTGTCCCATGCCTCTCTCCTAGCTTCTGGTGACAGCTGGCAATCCTTGGCATTCTTTGGCTTGTAGATGTGTCATTCAGGCTTTGCCCCAATTTTCACATTACCCTCTCCCTGTGTGTCTCTTTCTCGTCTTCTTATCAGGGCACCCGTCATGTTGGACTAAAGGTCCACCCTACTCCAGTACGACCTCATCTTAACTAATTACATTTGCAACACTGCTATTTCTAAATAAGGTCACATTCTAAGGCAATGGGAGTTGAGACTTCAACTATTTAACTTCAATATTTTTTGTTGCGGGGGACACAGTACAACTCATAATAATTCCTTCAGTGCCTGCACATGCTAAACCATGCCTCTGTTCGGGTAGAAGTTGTCAGGGTTACTGGGATGCAGAAGAGACAATCCCCAGGTTCCTGGGGAGGGGGGCTGACACTGGGGTGAGGTAGAGAAGCACATATTTTCCTGTTGGGCTTTTTCGCCTGGGTCCTAGCAACCGTGAAGACCGTAGGAGGAACTGGTTCTTTTGCATGTCTCTGTGTGCTGCCCTCAGCTGTCCAGAGGCCCTCTTCTCACTAGTCTGGAAAAAGCCCTCTCATCTGGATGGTATTTCCTGCTGCCCTTGTGGTGCTGGTGACTCTCTTATCACTCTTGGTGCCTGTCAGGCAGGCCCACTCCTGGGGCCCCAACCTCTCCATCTCGGACTTAATCCTGTAGTGATGATGATGATGATCTTATCTTTTTTGTGGTGGCTGGGCCACCAACTGCTCTTTCCATGTCAGGGGTCCATGTGATGCAGTGGTAACCATGTGGAAAGCTCTTGTATTCCAGTTCAGCCTGTGGAGTCAGCCCCGCTCCTAGCAAATCTCCACTGGCCCTGCTACTTCTCGTGGGCCAGGCTGGCAGGGCAGGCTGCGCACTCTCTCCACACATCCTATTGCTCAGCTTCCTGGGAAGAAGGGCCACCCTGTGTGTGTGCTGTCCTTAGGGTATGGGGTAAAGAGTGGCTGCGGCCTCAGCTACAACTCAGTGTGTTCTGGTCTCCCAAGATAACATGCACACAGTGTCTCTGCTCTTTGTATTTCACATTTTAAAACTCTTATTTAATCATACAAATATAAAACAAGACTTAGGAAAAAAAAAATCATCCCTCCCTACTGTCACCTCGTCCTAGTTCTATCAGTACCCCGGCTAGCCCCGAGGTACGTGGAGTAGGGCCAGGAATCCTGGCTCCTCATGGAGTCACAAGTTAGGGGTTTCGTGTCTTTTTTCTCTCTGGCAAAGGCCGACAACTCTAGATCCTGTCTCCCTCTACCTTCTTCCTTCTTTTCCTAGAGCCCTGTGCGGCAGACTGAATGGGAAGGTCAGAGGCAGGACTTGGGTATGGGAAGATGAAATCCAGAAGGAGGATTCCAGTCCCCGCAGTGCTAGAAACACATGAATACAGACACCAGTCACTGTCTTAGGTGACTTCTTGAGGCCACCCCCTCCCAGGAGGATACTGTCTCACTATGTGGTGAGAAAGTGTAGGTGTCTGGTCACCTTGTACGCTGATCTTCTCTTCCTGGGATTGCCCACACAGATTTGGAATTTAGGATGATAAAACGGAAAGTGGCTGCAGGCCTCCATGAGTCTCAGCTTCACCTCTCTCAGAGTATCAGACTCTGGCTCTGTCACGCCTGTACTGCCCCAGCCAGCTGCTGGGACATTCTCCCAGGTTGAATGATGGTAGACCGGGTGGGCAGGGGAACTGTCCCCATAGCATGGGTCAGCTTGGTTCTTTTTTATAGATGTGAGGGGAGGGAGAGTAGATGAATGACAGTCCCAGGGAAGGTGGGGGGGGGGGTGATGTGGCAGCGGCTCCCTGGGGCAAGGCCAGTAGTTTCTCCCGAATGGGGTGGTGATGACATGGAGTGGGAGGGCAGATCCTAAGGAGATGGGGTGGAAGGGAGGGAATGAGAAAGGCACAGGCCAGGAAGGGGGAGCTGAAAGTGCAAGAAAGACAATTGCACCTTCAGTAACATGATGTCACTGAGATTGGTAAAGAAGTTGTAATTTGGGGGAATGAATTGTTCCGTGACTTCCAGCTTCTGCCATGTGCGTTCTTCCTGTTTCATGTTATGAGCTCCAACAGTGACAGTGATGTGCCTGTTGAGAGGGAAAAGAGAGGCAGGAACATGTGCCAGTCTCCTTAGAAGGGCCCATGTGGAGCAAAGAGACACCAGGCCCTCCTCTTTCCCAGTATAGGGCCACTTGGGGGACTCAGATCTTACTCAGGACAAAAGTCCCCCCAGGGATCACAGCAGTGTCAGGAAACGCAGATGCCTGGGATGAGAGAGCTCTGTTGGCACCAGGATGGGAGGCATGGTGTTGGTGTGGGCTCCTCGTAGCAAGCTCTGGCCTCTGGAAATGGAGATAACAAAGGAAATGACCCAGTTCCTCCCAATATACATCGCTGACCATCAGAGATGAGCAGGCAGAAGAACCTCTCCTGGGTCACTATAAAGTCGTGTAGGAACTCTGGTTCCTATAGTTCCTCACATGAAGAGAGAACCAGTCAAAATTTCCTCACCTTCCTTGGCAATGAGCAGCTGTCATTACAAATTCTTGACTTATGAGAAACCCACCACAGTTGTCAACATAACCTTGGTTAGTGATGAATTCCAGATGGGCCACGTAGGGGCAAGAGTGTGGCTTGGACTCAATGCCGCTGATAATCTCCCCTGAAACAGAGAACCTCAGGTCCCCAGCATGGGCCGACAGATCCTCCCAACAGAGCACCACATGAAGAAGATGGGGCTAAGGCTCAGGGCCTCCACCTGAGCCTCGTCCTCTCTCCTTACGTAGCTCGGCCCCTCTGTGCATGTCTTTTTATTTTTTTGGCTTTTTCTACCGCAATCTACCCTGTCAGTCCTCATCTTCCTTTTCAGAACACAATGGCCAGTCTTGATTTTGAGTTGTCATTTCACGTAGACATTTCTTCATGTTCTCATCCTGACCTTCTCAACACAAGAGCAAGGCCGGAAAAGGGCCACGAATTAGAATCATGGGCATTTCCAGGAAAACAGGTTAAGGGGAACTTCCAAAACAGTTTTCTGTCTCTTTCTGCACCCAACTTCCTGTCCCTAGGAAACTGTCATCAACTGCAGGAAAGAGTATAACTCTTCCAGGTAGAGAATTCCCCCACAACACTTGCAAATGGATCCTGGAGCCTCATTTCAGGGTCTTCTCTGACCCAGGTCAACTAGTTTGGAACCGGAGCTGAGGATCCAGATGATAAAAAGTTACACCCCAGACTCACCAGCTCCAGCTTCAGGAGGCAAGAGAAAGACCAACAAGAGTAGGGCCTGCATATTTTCAGAGATGCTGCCCGTGGTAAGCTTCTCTGCCACCTCTTTCCCCAGGCCCAGTTTTTATAACCTTAGAAGTAAAAGAAAGGGGACAGCTGGAAACCACATAAACTTCCTAGTCATGCTTTGTTTTTCACTTTGGCCTGATTATCTTCCTCATCAGAAATTCTCGTGATTCTACTCTGTGCTGTGCTGGCTGAAGCTGCGGTCCAGTCCCAAGAGTCCTAGATGAGGCATGTACTTTTTTCATCCAAAGCAGCTCTCTAGCAGTAGAATAATAACACAAATGGAGGGGGGAGTTTTAGAGGCTGTGGGAATCTAGAACACGGGTCAGCAAACTTTTTCTGTAAATAAGTATTTTCAGCTTTGAGGGCCTGTCTCTGTTGTAGCTATTCAACCCTGCTGTTACAGCACAAAAGCAGCCATAGCAATACGTAAAAAAAGAGGTGTGTTTCAATAAAACTGTATTTACAAAAACAGGTGGTTTGCCAACCCCTTATCTAGAAGATCGGCCTTTCCTTCAATCGAAATAGTCAGTAGAAGAATAGAATGTGGCAGTAAGAGAAGGAAGGAAAAGGGAGAATTTATTGACTACCCTCAATATTTTGGCATTGGTAGGCCTTTACATGCATTTTCTCATTTAATTTTTGTCACAGTCCTTTTGGGTAAGTGTTATTATGCACAATTATGGAGCACCCAACGGAAGCTCAGAATGTTACATAGCAAGAACATCCAAGAACATCCAAAATTTAATGTGTCAGGTTTTAAAACTCATAATTTTCCATTCCACTAATCTGAATAAGAAGTGATGTGGGACGAAGAGTTAGTCCAGTGAGAGCAGAAAGACATAGAATGCATAAAGAAGAACATTTGTGTTCTCTAGAGGGGTTGGGGTTTCCCACTTGCACATTGACAGTCACATGTGGTTGGATAATAAAGTAATATATGCGCCTGTCGTTACATAAGGTTACTCTGGACTCTATTTTATGGCCACTGAGAAAGGAAAAAAGTGTTCTCAATTAAACAATAACATGACATTGTTACACGATTCATTCCTATTGTAAAGAGGTTGAAATGTGAAATATTGTACATCTTGTCATCAATGGCATATGGTATATTTCAGGTGTTTGCTTTAACTCATTCACCCTTACATCACCCCTAAGAAGTATTATTGTTTCCATTTTACAGATGAGGACACTGAGGCTCAGAGAATTTGAATCACTTGACAGAATTTCATAGTCTATAAATATCAGAACTAGGTATCAAACCCATATCTGTTTGACTCCAATCACAAGACCTTTCCTTATATCACCCTGCTTTTCTGGACTATAAAAACAAAACAAAACAAACAATGATAACAAAGATCTAGAGAGTGTCTCTTCACCAGATTCCACAATTTTGTAAGGAACAATACTTGTAATAAGTCCCTTACTTTATTTCACTCATAGTGGTTCTGCTTTCCTGATTGAACCCTAACTCTATGGAGGGGCCCACATGATGTGGCAAAGAGCTGAGTCCCTGTGAGGGACTGAGAGAAACTGAAGCTTGTCAACAACCGCCTCAGTGATCCCCACTTCCAGCCATCAAGAGTCACCATTAGGGAGAAGTTCACCATCTATAGTACGTCCAGCAAAGGCCTCCTAGATGGTGAGAGGCACTGGAACTACTGGAGGAGAAAGGGAGAGACCAGGTGTGGATACCTAGGAAGAAAAGACTCAGAGGGAACTTGGCGAATGACTTCAAATTTTACAACGAATGCCATGTGGGAGAGAGAGCAGTCTGGACCTGCAGGGCTCAAGGACAGAAGCAGGGGTAGCAAGTACAGGAGAATCGTTTTTGCTCAACACGAGGATGAGTTAACAATCAGCGGCCTCATTTTTGATAGGTTGCTTAAGAGTATATAATAAATTGGCCAATAGTGATTACATTTCACAGTCTCAATGAACTCTGGATTCTTTAGAGGGGACTAGTGCATGGGGGTACAGGGAAAGAAGTGAGGCTTGACCTCAAAGATCCCACACATGTTGGAGTTCTCTGTGATTGTATATCTTCATGAGCCATTGCAGGATGCAATGAACATTTCCTTCCAGGAATCCCTAGTTGTGTCTATATAATTCATTTTAAAACTTAAGCTGAATACCAGACACCTACGCTTGTTTCATGTACAAAGAAGCCTTCCCCAATGAGATTGTGTATTTCCAAGGATAGGGACTTGATAAGTTGTTTCTTCTGTCCTTTAGCTGGAGTCCATTTGTAGTACTCTGATATTTATCTTTACTTGAAAGTTTTTCTTTGCTTCTAATCTTTATTGTAGTTGAGTCTTAATGATAAACTTCAGGGCTCTCCTTTACGCCTGAGGACATCATTTTATCTTTTATCTTTTAAGGTAGCCAGGGAAGTAACAGGTTGCAGGGGGGAGGATTCCTGTGTCTTACAGGAGCCCTCCCTCTAGGGGTGGGAGATGGCGGGGCTAACTCCACGTTGTGCTTTCTCACCTCTGTTGCAGGCTTGTTGCAGACCTGAGAACAGTTGACTTTATGTTGTCCTCTGCTCTGTCTCATCTGCTTTCACCAGTCTCTCCATTTATCCAGTATTCATTCTAGGCAGTCCTCAAGCCATCCCTTTCCCATGGGTCCCTTAAATCTGGGATGTTTCTCTTGTAAATCTTGTGATGCTGCCAGTCCCTCTTTCAGCTCTCAGCAGCAGCCAGGACAGCAACCGACAGTTCTCTGCATCTTCGAATCAGATCTGTGAATGGCCATCTTCCTGTATCTGGGGGGCTGTTGGAGGAGGCCTAGAATGGCACCAGCTGTTCTTTTCATGTGCCTACATGAAGCTCACTTGATTTCTGGTTGCTACCAGGGAGCCAGCCAACTCCTGAGTGACAGGAGTCGGAGGGCCCCACCTCAACGTGTCTTTTATGCTCTCCCTGTCTGTGGTTTCAATTAGAGTGAGCACCCCATTAACTGAGTGGTCTACACAGGACTCTTCATTTAGCCCTCCAGGATCTGAAATCAATGTTTTCTCAGATAGTAATTCTTCCTTTTTCAGTCGCTCCTTAACTCTTAGCACAACCGTCCAGTAAAAATGTTCTCCTTCCTCTAGATGCTAGGCGTGTTTGATATAATTCTGAACATTTGGCTGGTCTACCGATGCTGCCTGAGTGGAGGGACCTAAGCACCAAGGTCTCCTGTGCAAGACTGATCTTTCAGTGCTTGTAAGGGGAATGTCATAAGGAGAAGACAGCAGTGAATTTCCCAGAACAAATATCTCTGAATTAAGGGCAAAGATCACATTTTCAAGGCTTAGGGAGGGGTTTATATCTTTCATACAGAAACCTTGTTCAGACCATGCATTTGGGAGTTGGGTGAATTAAGTGCATGGTTAAGGGCTCTGGAATCAGACTGCTGGAATCCTCCTGGCACACCTTACTGGCTGTGTGACTTGGGGCAAGTTTCCTCGTCACTCTTTGTTCCCCACTCTTTATCTGCAAAATGAGCATAATAATGGTGAGTATTAAATAAGAGATTTTCTTGTAAAGTATACATAGTAAGTACTCAAAGTTAGTTATTATTAGCATTCACATTAGCATTTTTAGCCCCCAAGATTACTAACTTCTTCCAAGAGTTTGTGACCCAGGATTGTCTTCCTTTAAGATGCATCAGGACTCTAAAAGACCAAAGGAGATATTAAACTGATAAGAACAGATACTGCACTTGATCTTAGCCAAAAGCATGAGAGGCGACTGATTAAAGGAAATAAAGTGCTCTTCTCGGCACTTGGGACAGGCTTCCACCTTCCTCAATCCTATTACAATATCTGAGGGATTCTGGGTTCCTCCCCTCTGTTCTCACTGAAGTTTGCTGCATTGGTTGACTCTCCATTTCACGAAAGATTTCTCTGGAGCATGTGATGCTGTTTGATAGCATTTTACCCACAGTAGAACCTGTTTCAAAATTGGAGTGAATTCTCTCAAAGCTTGACGCTGCTTTATCAACTAAGTTTATGTAATATATCAAATCCTTTGTTGTCATTTCAACAATGTTTGCAAGAGTAAATTCCATCTCAAGAAACCACTTTCTTTGTTAATTCGTAAGAAGCAACTCCTCATCCATTAAAATTTCATCATGAGACTGCAGCGATTCAGTCACATTTTCAGGCTCCACTTCTAAATTCTAGTTCTCTCACTATCTCCACCAAATCTGCTGTTACTTACTTCATTAAAGTCTCGAACCTCTCAAAGTCATCCATGAAGATTGGAATGAACTTCTTTCAGATTCCCGTTCATGTTATTTTGACTTCCTCCCATGAATCACAGATGTTCTTAATGGCACCTAGAATAGTGAGTTCCTTCCAGGAAGTTTCATTTTACTTTACCCAGATCCATCAGAGGAATCACTACCTATGGCAGCTATAGTCCTAGGAAGTGTATTTCTTAAGAAATAAGACTTGAAAGTCAAAATTACTCCTTGATCCATGGGCTGCAGAATGGATGCTCTGTTAACAGGCATGGAAACAACATGAATCTCCTTGTACGTGTCCATCAGCTCTTGGGTGACTAGGTGCATTATCAATGAGCAGTAATATGTTGAAAGAAATCTTTCTCTGAGCAGTAGGTCTCAATAGAGGACTTAAAATATTCAGTAAACCATGCTGTAAACAGATGTGCTGTCATCCAGGCTTTGTTGGTCCATTTACAGAGCACAGGCACAGTAGATTTAGCATACTTCTTAAGGGCCCTAGATTTTTGGAATGGAAAATGAGCATTGGCTTCAACTTCAAGTCATCAGCTGCATTAACCCCTAATAAGAGAGTCAGCCTGTCATTTGGAGTTTTGAAGCCAGGCATTGACTTATCTGAAAGTCCTAGATGGCATCTTCTTCCAGTATAAAGTTGCTTCATCTACATTGAAACTCTGCTGTTTCGGGTGCCCACCTTCATCAGTGATCTTAGCTAGATCTTCTGGATAATTTGCTGCAGCTTCTACGTCAGCACTTGCTGCTTCCCCTTGTTCTTCTGTGTTATGGGATGGCTTCTTTCCTCAAACCTCATGAACCAACAACCTCTGCTAGCTTCAAACTTTTCTTCTGCAGCTTCTTCCCTCACTCAGTCTTCATAGAATTGAAGAGAGTTGGAGCCTAGCTCTGGATTAGGCTGTGGGTTAAGGGAATGTTGTGTCTGGTTTGATCTTCTATCCAGACTAAAACTTTCTTCATATCAGCAGTAAGGCTATTTCGCTTTCTTACCGTTTATGTGCTCACTGGAGCAGCATTTTTAATTCCCTTCAAGAACTTTTCCTTTCATTAACAGCTTGCCTGTTTGGTCTGTCTTGGCTTTTGGCCTGTCTTGGCTTTTGACACGCCTTCCTCACTGAGCTTAATCATTTCTAGCTTTTGATTTAAAAAGAGAGATGCATGATTCTTCCTCTCATTAGAAGATTTAGAGGCCATTGTAGAGTTATTAATTGCCCTAATTTTAATATTATTGTGTCTCAGGGAATAGGAGGCCCAAGGAGAGGGAGAGACATGGGTGGAACAGCCTGTCAGTGGTGCAGTCAGAACACACTTATCAGAATATGTTTATTGATTAATTTCCCCATCTTACGTAGGTGTGGTTGCTGGCACCCCAACACGAGCACAATAGTAACGTCAAAGATCACTGATCACAGATCACCATAACAGATATAATAATAATGAAAAAATTTGGAATATTGTGAGAGTTAACAAAATGTGACACAGAGACATGAAGTGAACACACGCTGTTGGAAAAATGGTGCTGATGATAGACTTGCTCCACATGGGATTGTCACAAACCTTTAGTCTGCAAAAAACTCAATATCTACAAAGCACAATAAAGCAAAGTGCAATAGAACGAGGTGTGCCTGTATTGGTACAGTTAGGTCAGCTTACCTTTTTTTTTAAAAATTAGTGTTTACAAGCCATATTTTAAAAAATCTTTTTACTTTCAACCTTCCTGTGTCATTATATTTGAGGGGTTTCCCTTGCATATAGTATATAGTTGTTTTTAAATCTGAAATGATAATTTTGTCTTTTCATTACATTAGTTCTTCAGTGTATTTTAGGTGGTAATTGATATAGTTGATGTTAAATCTACTACCCGACTACTTGCTTTTATTTGTCTCACCTGTTATATTTTTCTTTCCATTCTTGCCTTCTTTTGGATTAATTTTTAAAATTACATTTGCCTTCTCTTTCAGCTTGTTAGTTTACGTCACTTTTCTGTTCTTTTCATGGTTACTCTGGAGATGAAAAAATAAAGTCTTTATTTATTAAATGTAGTATTAGTACTTGTACCAATTCCTGAGCAATTCAAAGACATTAGGAGATTTTAACTCCATTTCCTTCCCTTTCATCTTTCGTGTTATTATTGCTACATAACTAAAACCTTACAAAGGATTATTATTGTTTTATATAGGCGACATTTATTTTGATTTAACCATGTGCTTATTGCCAGAGACCAGCTCCAGTCGAGTTGTGGGAACCCAAAAAGGGAGAGGGAGGGTCGGTGAAAATAACAAACACAGACCGAGACCTCAATGCATCAATATGCACGTTCTCTCTCTGTGGGCTGTCAGCGTGTTGCAGCTGGAGCCCAATAGAGCATGAGACAATGCCTTTTATTTAGATTTTTCTCTGCAGGGGGGTTTTGGGTCAAGCTTAAATCAATAGTCCAAAAAGCAGGGAGGAAACTTTTTTAGAGGTCAGCACATCTTAGGTGATCAACTCGTGCTTCTTTTTCCTGGAATCAGGTTATCAGATTCAAACCATCCCTTCATTGTCTTGAAGTTATCTTGTGACCTTTTTCTGTTAGCAAGCTGTGGCTAATATCCACCCTGTTAACAGGGTGGGAGCCAAATGTAAAAAGAACAGTGGGTATTTGAGCAGCATTATCATGCACATTTTAAGGTTATGCATTGGCTGTGGACCTGTAATCTTGATCTAAATGTCAAAGTGTCATTGTGCATGCACCATCCCAGTAGCACTCTCTTATTTTTCTAAGATCTAATTTTGCAGGTTTAATAACTTTACAGCATATATTTTTATCCCAACACCTGATTCTTAATGATTTATTTAAAACTGGACACCACCAAGTAAGGGGGGTTCTACAGTTTCGTTCCCGTATATTTAATTTGTCCCAATCATATAATTTTCCATTAATACCAACCATTCTCTGACCATTAATATAATTTCCAGTAAATGATGTTTGCCAACTTACATTAGGCTGCAGCTCATATTTAGTCATGAGCAGTGCTTTTGGAACATATGTTGGTGTGGTCAATTTATCATAAGGGGATAATTTTAAATTGTCCAATTTACTCAGATCCTCTGTGGGAATGTTTAGTTCAATGACCACATAATCATTTGTGTTATTTTTATAATCTTTTGGGAATTCAGAGAACTACCACACTAACCAAAATATCGAAAGAGAGGGCAAAAGCTCCAAAGCCGAGGCAGGAACACTTATGGTTGTAGCAAGTGCTTGTAGCTACGGCCTTGCCAGCAGCTCTCCCTCTGGTGGTCCTGCCAACTCGGAGAGGGCAGCCCAAGCTAACTCCTTTAGGATCCTGCCATGGCGTGGACCGCTCCAGCTTATCATTTCTTTGCATTTGATTCATTTTCTCATTTGAGTGCTTTTTTTGGAAAAAATATTTTATTTACATGCATGACTTTATATAAATATTTTCCATGTGAGTCTGATGGCAAAGAATTCTTTCAGTTTTTTGTTTGGAAATGTCCTTATTTTACCTCTAGTATTGAAGAATATGTTTTTTATGTATAGAATATTAGGTTGGCAGTTATTGGTTCTTTTTAAAAACACTTTATACATAGTATTATATTGTCTTCTTCTTCCATTGTTTTTATATTAAGGAATCAGGTGTCTGTCTTATTGCTCCTTTGAAGGAAATGTGTCTTATTTATCTGGCTACTTTTAGGATTTTCTTTTTATTTTACCAAAATGCTTTCAGCATTTTACTATAAAATAAGAAGGTGTGTTTTTAATTTTATTTTAAGATTTCTACTCTTTAATTCTGTAGCTTGATGTATGAAGTACTTCAAAAAGTTCATGGAAAGATTTGTATTATCTTTTAATTCTATTTTTCCATGAATTCTGTTTTTTGAAGTATCCTCTTATTTTATCAGTTTAAAAATTTCTTGGTTCTTAGACCTTCAAATATTGCTTCTGCTTTATATTTTCTTTTTTCCCATTCTAGGACCCAACTTTATTTTATATTAGAACTTTTCATAATTTTTCTTGTGGTTCTTATACTATTTTTTGTATTTTCTATCTTTTTTTTTCTTTCTATGACTCAAAAATCTTCTAGAAGTCCTACTCTACCACAATAGGTTCAGAGAGTAAAATCCTAGTGGATGCCTAGAAGACAAAGGAATCAGAAATATAACTGCTATGTTGGTCACCAAATATTCAAAGCAAACTCTTTACATTCATAAAATACACTTACCACTTCCCCAAGGGTAATAACCTCATAGTTTCATCCAGTCACAACATCAAGCTAAATGTCCAGGATCTCTGTGTAATGTGCAGAAGTCACTGTATCAGGAGATAATATACAATAATCCCCACAACAAATCTGAGTGTGGATTCTCTTGATCTAAGAACCTATGCACTAAAAAGACAAGTTATTTGTCTTCTACATGTTTAATATACTGTGATGGAACAGGGTCAGTACAACCACAGCAAAAACTCCCATTCAGAGAGATGAACGGGAGCCACATAGCAGCACAGATGCATAGTGCTTTGGAAGTCCCCTTGGGCAGATGTTACAAGTATGCCTCAATTAGATCCTGTATCTTCACCCAGAAAGGGGGTGCCCAACCCACTGTTCTTCTGCATGGTAAGGTTCAGATGCTTTAGCCCGACATGTAAAGGGTTTCACAAACTGAATCCAGCCCCGTCTCCAGCCTTGTCTTCAGTCCTCTCCCTTTAGGTGTCTCAGTATCATCTGCCAACGGTAGCACCTGCTCTTCTGCCCCAATCCTGCATTTCTGCCACTTCTGGACCAGGGTGTGTACTCTGTCTCCTGTCTGGAAGGGCCCTTCCCTTCCCAGACTTTTGGAAAGCTCTTCTTCATCCTGCGAAACTCAGCCCAAACACAACTTTTTCCTGACATTCATCTTTTTATCTCCTCCCTTCACTAAGGTGGAGTAAACTGTTTTCTCATTTATGTCTTAATAGCAATTTACATCTGTGTCTATTATATCTTTTCTTTTATTATATTATAGATAGCCTTCTGTATATCTGCTGCTTGTACGGTAATTTGGGTTTTTTAACTAGGGATGTTATTCTATGTATCTTTGAGTCCCCAGAATCTAGCAGAATGCTGGGAACACAGGGAGCCCTCACTGACTGTGGGTTGAATTGCACTGCTGAATTTATACCTATAGAAACTATCTCTGACTATGCAATGGAGGGACACTTCGACAATCTTCTCAGTACCTGGACTGAATTGTGTGAGGTTGTGTGGTGATCAGCAGGTGTGATAAGATCATCCCTGAAGTCTTTAGGAGATCAATATGGCTGATGAGGTGTCATAACTGCATTTTGCCAAGCCCAGGACAAGGAGAGAAATTGAAATAGTGTTAGGTGGGGAATACAGAATAAGGCAGTACAGATACAGCGAGGGTTTAGAAACCAGGCCCCAATTCTCTAAAACAGTGTCCAGAATCTGATGATGAAGGGGACAGATGATGACATAAATAAGATATTGAAAGGATGCTGGCTTTCAGGGCCCATAAGCAGACCAGGGCCCAGGAAAAAGGGAGCTTTGTGAAGACCCAAGCAGAGTGGGCTGGTGGTGATGGGATAACTCACTTAACTCCTCTTATCCTTTTCTTGTTTTCTCCTTTGAGCCCTCACAAGGTAAATGAAATGCCTTTTACACATGTGCCTCTAAGCAGAGTAGCCAGTAGGGGAGGGTGTGTGAAGTCTGTACATTTTTTGGGGTGCAGTTTTTGGAGCATTGTTAGTCCTGGGGGGGGGACTTGTGAAATCCTGACTAGTCTAATGATTTGCAATGAACAAATTGTAGGGTGGGAGAGACCAGCTTTCTTCAAGCTCCTTCTTGAACTGGGGGGGATCCTGGGAGTAACTTGGAATGAGATGAGAACCGGATAGGGATGTCGGTTGTTTCAAGCTCATCACCTTCTCATTATGAGCCTCACCAGGGTTATGTATGGCTCTTATTTGAACAGAAGTGCTCTTTTCTCTATCGTCTTGATCAGCTGTTTCAGAGAGCTGATAAAAAAGGTCATATTTTTTTCCAAAGGAAACATAAAACAGTCCTGAGATAAGAGTGACACTGCAGGCCTGGGACTCCCTCGTCTACCCTTTTCCAGAGCTCACTGCCTGAGGGGAGCGTGGCTGCAATGGAAGACTGGCCGCATAGCTGACTCCTGGGTTTGATCCTCACTTGAGCGCCACTGGGACACAGGATGGGCCTTTCTCCCAGGGGTCTCTTCTTTGCTTCATTGCCTGTCAGGTTATCTCAGCCAGCTGGACAGAATTCAGGAGAGCCTGGTCCTAGGTGGGCTCTGAGGAGAGGCTCCAGAGGAGAGGATCCTATGTGGTGAAAGGACTCCCAGCTCTCTCACACAGGGCACAAGTGAAGAACTGGCAGGTGTGGGGGGTGGGGGCATTTAACTTAGAACCTGGCAGAATTGCTGTGGGTTGGAGTGGGACAGGTGTGTATGACAACTGTCTTTAAGCACTCTATGGATTGTCAGATGGCACTTGTGGTGTTTGTACACCTAGTTTTATGTAGGGTGAAGAAGGGAAGAGGTTGAATTCTGTGTACTCTCTGTCCAGATTGGCATCTGAGTGGTCAAGCACTTGGCCAGAGAGGTTGGGTTGCAAGCTGGAGGGGAAGGAGGAGGCTTGGTGAACTTTAAGAACTCTTGCTGCTCTGAGGGGTCCCATCTCCTGGTTGGAAGAGCACAGCCCTGGCAATTGGGAGGCCAAGGCTCCAATCCTGGCTCTGGGGATAACTTGCCGACTGGCCTTGTGGGGTCACTTCCCTTTCTGTGCCTTGGTTTCTTCATATTCCAAAGGAGGAGGTTGCTCTCCATCAGTGAGTTTCACATTTTTTTACTTTTTAAGGACAGGGATCTCCTTTTTCAAGGGAAATTTTAAACCATGCCTGTACCTGAGAAGGTGAGAGAGAGACACGCTCCTCTGATGGAAGTGAAGGGCTGGGGGGCCTGAGAACAGCTCACTCATTGCTCTTCTCTCCCTTTCCACTTCCAGGGGGCTCTACAGAGTGCAGCTGTGGAACGAGATGATACATAAACAAATGACCATTCCAGCTGTGACAAAATGTATTTCTAGGATCAATGAACTAATTTATGTTTTAAATGTAGTTTTCTTTACGAATGAGAGGCAAGGTTATTGTTATAGAATTGCAAGGTTTTTAATTCTGGTTGAATCTAATTCAGGTCTAGGCCATATAATACTCCCAGCAGATGGGACATGGACCTGTGACTCTCAGATCAAGGACATCCCAACTATAAACAGTGAGAGCAGGGACCATGTTTATTCTGTGCACCGCTGGATCTCCAGTGCCTAGCACAGTGCCTGGTATATGCTAGTAGTCCCTGATCCCATGAGAACGCTGACCTGGACACGAGGGCTGAGCTGAACTGACCCACACTGGTGGGCAGTGTGTCTAGAGCTCTTGGGAAAGATCCCACCTGTGTGGTTCTTCAAGGCACTGTCTGGTGTGGGCAGGGGCCTGGCCCCTTTGAGTCCTCTCAGGTAGCCCTGGACTAAGGGAAGAAAGGAAGGCACCTGCAGTTTTTCTGGTGGAGACAAGGCTCTGAGGGGCCCCATGCCTTGCCCTGCAGGCTCTAGGGCCCCTTGGCTCTTCTCCCATCCCAATTCTAGTCTTTTGGTTGGGGGTGATGGTGGTGGAGAGGAGATGCTCTGGATTGACCTGATGTAGGAGGCAGGGACATTTTTGGCAGGTGCATCTGATGGTTTTGGGTTCCTCTGGAAAGAATGTTTCCTGTGTGCTTGGTGTGTACCTGTATCTTTTAAAATCATTAATAAATCATTTGGGGTAGAGTAAGATTTGATTTATGTGGGTCTGTTTTATCAAGTTAATCATTTGTGTTACCACCCTGACCTCATTCTCCCACCACAAACTTAGAGAAGAAGGTTAGCTTTATTCCACCCTTCCATTTCATACACTCACACACTTTGTCTTACTCATGTTATGTATCTGTTGCTATTTAGTTGCAACTCTGGCTCATGGGTCTTTAGAACCCAAATAATAGAGCTGATTTTGTATGAAATCTGCTCTGTCTTGTAGCAGAATGAAGAAAAAATAGGCAAGGGATGTGGTGGCTCACAGAGCTTCTGTGCAGGAGTGGAATACATAGTGATGTATGCACATGACAATGGCCAAATTGATTGCATGTCCCAGCTTGGCATCACTGGGTTGGGACATATATAAGTTCCTCTTAAGGAGGAGTCCTGTAGAAAGGAGCAGCACATATTTTGAAAAATAATGCCTAATGTAATTTACTAAAACCATCAAATTGTATTTTGTGTGTTTACAAGATAATGAAATAATTGATTTTGACCTTTTATCCATCAATTTTGCTGAGCCCTCTTCTGTGTAGATTGCTGTCTAAAAACAGCAGTTATTTCTACATAAAATAGCAATTCGTGTTTTCTTTTCCAATTTCCAAATCTTTTATTTTTCTTATTGCGTTAGGACATCCAATGCAATATCAGATAGCAGAAATAGCAATAGACATTCGTTTATGCTCCTTACCTAATGTAATTGCTTTAAAATGTCACCATTATGTAAGATATCATGAATTAGATTTTTTTGGTAGATATCATTGATATAATTTATTTTAGTTTTGTCTTCTAAAAGACTTTAAAAATAATCATTGAGTGTTGGATGCATAGAAATAATTATACCACAATGTGGTTGTCAGTCAACTTTCTCTAGGTCATGCTGTGGGAAAGAAACAATTCCAAAATTACAACAGCTTCAACAACAAAAATACTTATTTCTTGCTTCTATAACATGTTGGCTGAAGATCCGCTGAGACCTTGCTCTAGCTGGGGATTCTGCTCCATGTCTTCATAATTTTGAGATCTAGGCTTAATGACTAGTCATGGTCTGACAGAGGGAAAAGGACAATGTCTGAATCTTGGAGTGACTCTTAAAATTTGTTTGGACATGGCACATGTCATTCTGCCCACATTCCGTGGACCAAAGCAAGTCCCGTGGCTGAGCCCAAAGTCAATGGTGCGGGGAGTACACCTTCTACAGAGAGACATCACAAGCCTCATGGCAATGAGCGGGGATGTAAAATTCTCTCACTGTATGGGGAACAAATAATTTGGAATTATAACAAAATCAGTATAGTGGTCAATTACGTTAGTACTTTTTCTATTACTGCACTTTTCTTGCATACCTAGGGTTAATTCTTCTTTGTCATGGTTCATTAACTGGCTATATTCATTTGCTAATGGTTTTCTTAGGATACTTTATTACACATTTAAAGTGAGATTGGCCTGAATGATATACACCTGTTTTTATTTCATATTCTCTTATTCTTTCTTTAAGGCTATTATTCATTCTATCTCTTTGAAATGTTTAATTATATAATTATAAAGTCATTTTAAGGATAGTTTATTATTCTGTTCTCTCTATGAACCATCCTGTAACCCTACACACCTGTTTTTGGTGTGTGTTTGCTGCCTGCTTTTTGTTGTGTTAGTATTCCTCATATGCTTTAAAATTTTAGTTTGCATGGTCAACTCAATTGTGAATTTCTGCAGTTTTCCTCCCTTTTCTCCTTGTTTACCTCTCCTAGTATGGAAGTTTTATGGTTGCCTCCAACTGGTCCCATGTTATCTCTGATTTACCAAGCTTTAACAGGTTGCTTAGGACTCTGGTCCTGAGTGGGTATTCCATATGCAGCTCTTTGGTTAGCAGGTGGTTTGGCCCAGGTCAGGTTGCCTGGCCATCTCAGCTTCCTCTAGTAACTCCAAGCTGAAAGTTTGTGTTCATTGTAGCTCTGAGCATTGGTAAAGCTTTTATTTATTTATTTTTGAAGGTGTTACGTATATAAAGTATAAAATGTACTAATCTTGAGGAT
Organism: Cynocephalus volans; assembly: GCF_027409185.1. Classification (NCBI taxonomy): domain Eukaryota; kingdom Metazoa; phylum Chordata; class Mammalia; order Dermoptera; family Cynocephalidae; genus Cynocephalus; species Cynocephalus volans. The sequence goes on from NC_084462.1 coordinate 110,009,902, forward strand.
CCACCTGGATGATCTTGTACATAATTATGCATCCATGTGAACTACACCCTGTTCAAGATGTAGAGTATTTCTAGTATCCCCTAAGTTTCATTCAAGCCCTTTCCCAGTCTAAAACACCTCAGAGATAGCTGCTGTTCTGACTTATATCATCAGAATTTAAAGTTAGTGAACTTAATGTAAATGCAATTGTGCAATATAAACACTTCTGTTTCTAGCTTTTTCACTCAGCACACTGTGACATCCATTTGTGGGGTTGTGTGTATGTGTAGTTCATTTTCATTTATCACTGTTTGGTCTCTGTTGTGTGAATATGTCACAACTTATTATCCATTCTGTTGTTGATGGGCATTTGGGATGTTTCCAGGATTTGGCTATTACAGATAAAACTGTTATAAACACTGTAGTACATGTAGCTTTTATAAAAGCAGCACAGCACAGAGACCAGGTGTGGGAGCACCCCACGTAACCGCAACTCCCGGTGGTCTCTGTCTCTTCTGGTCCCAGAATCCAGCAAACATGTCTTTTCAGTCAACACGTTTGTGGTTCTGTTGTTTCTGATCCACTCAGGGGCTTATTATGTTTTTCCCTGAACAGCTTTTTATTACTCACATTAAAAAGAAAATTTTTTTTATGTAGTGAAAATTGAGGAGGGCTTATCTGAACATAAGAATCATCGTAACCCTCAACTTCTCTCTTTAGCATAAATTTCTAAAAAGGCAATCATTAGATCATAGGATATACACATTTTTAAGTATATACTTTCTCCAATACCATACTCTTGATTACTATAGCTTTATAATAAATCTTGAAATCAGGCAATATGAACCTCCCAATGTTGTTCTTTCCCAAAATTGTTGTGGCTATTCTAGATCCTATCCTCTTTCATATAAAATTTATAATCCACTGAATTCATTTCTACAAAGCCTCCTGCTGTGATTTTTATTGAGATTGCATTGAATATCAATTTAGGAGAATTGACATTGTAACAACATTGATTTCTTTGATTTTTTCTCACCAATGATCTGAGCTTTCAGCATACAAATTCTGCACATAATTTGTTAGTGTTTTGCCCTATATGTTTCATGCTTTATTTGATGCTATTGTATATGGTACTGCTTTTTAATTTTGATTTCAAATTGCTCATTGCTAATATATCAGAATATAGTTTTAACCTATCTGGGTCTTTACATTTAAAATTGGTTTCTTATAGACAGTGCAAAGTTAGGTCTTGCTTTTTCATCCAGCATGTCAATTATAACCTTTTATGTCATTGCACTAAGTCTACAATCTTGCATTTTTTTTTCTCTTGTGTCATATTATCCTTGTTTTTTCCCCTCTTTTTTTTTGGCTTTATTGGATTAATTTAGTATTTTTTATGATTCTATGAAATCACCACAATTGGCTTGTTAGCTATTCTTCTTTGTTCTGTTCTTTTAAAACAGTGTTCTAGAGTATACAACACACACCTTTATCATAGTCAGCCTTCAAGAAATATTATACCAAGTTCATAATGTAAGACCCTTACAGTGGTGCATTTCTACTTCCCCTTTCCCTTCCTTTGTACATGATACATTGCATTTAAAATGTCATTACATTTTTCTTATACGTACGTTCTAAACCTCATAGCACATTGGTTTTATTTTTGCTTTAAGCAATCATGTCTTAAAGAAATAAAAAACATATATTCCTCCACTATTTATCATTTCTGGTGCTTTTCATTCTTTTTTATAGACTGGAGTTTTCATCTGGTGTCTTTTTTTTTTTGTCTCAGAAACCTTCTTTAATGTTTTCTACAGTGCATTTATGCTGGTGATAAATTCTCTGTTTTCATTTGTCTAAAAAAAATATTTCACCTTCTGGATGATGGGGCAGTTGACAAGATAAGAGAATTCCCTGGGCATGAATCCACTGCTATATTTAATTTTATCATAAACAGAGTGCCTTGGACAGAGGTGCTGTTGTGTAGAAGCTGTAACTGTACATGAGGCATTCTGTAAATTTTTGAATGAGGGTGCTGTCAGAAGCACTGCGGGCAGGGAAGGCTCATCTGCATCCAGGCTATGTAACTTCCCTCCCACAGTAGAAGGGATTCAATGTAATCAACCTGCCACTATCCGATTAGTTGACCCTCCCAGGTCATGATGCTGTATTAGGGGCTCAGTGTGCATCCCCATTGTGGGAAGGTTGGGGACACCAAACTGTGATATTACCCAAAACTGCCATAGTGAGCGAAAGTCTATGTTGCTGATCCCCTGCAGAGCATCCATTCTTGCCACATGCCCACTTTGTACAGGGGCCCACTGAGCAGCTCTAGGGTAGCTGGAAAAGCAGGCTGACTGAAGCTGTAGGAGAGGGTCATGTCACTCTCTTGATTTTTGAGAGACTCTTCTGGAGTGGATGTCTTCTATTGGACATTTACCTGGGACACGAGTATCTTCACACTCTGTGCCAATTCCAAGCGGTCCATCTGCGTCCCTCCCCTACCAATTCTCCTGGTCATCAGTCTTTCAGTCTTTATCTTTCCATGCCCCTGTCCAGCCCACCAGCCCATAGCCACTTCTCATGAATCAGTGTAAACCTGTTCCTCAGCCATCTTTCATCCACAGGAAGTGCACAACCTACTGCACTACCTGAAGCTCTGCCAGCTGGGACATGTCCCCTTGGCTCCTTACTCCCACGAGTGGGGTTGTAATGGCTGTAAGGGGCCGTCCATTTTTACCTGTGCCAGCTTACTGGGAAGATCCATCTGTAAATCAGGGCTGTGCTTTTTCATCCTCCATTAGTTAGTTGGTCATAGGGAACTCCCCACAGGTGTAGATTGAGGGAGAACTGTTGAAGTAGAGTAGTGCAAAGGAATTCTGAACTAGCAGCTCATGGAGTTCACCTGTGCTTTCCAGACCTGCCCAGGCCTAGCCTCATCATCACCCTTTCCATTTAATAATGGGATGCTACTGAGCACAACCAATTTCATAACTTACTGAATAAGATAATCCAACATTAATGATGGGAAGTTCAGTACATAGTCACTCGGTGTCTGTATTAGTCAAGGTTCTCCAGAGAAACAGAACAGTGTGTGTGTATGTAGAGAGAGATTTATTATAAGGAATCAGCTCATGTAATTATGCAGGCTGAGAAGACCCAAGATCTGCAGTTGTGCCAATGTGTTGTTCCAGTCTGAGTCTGAAGGCCTGAGAACCAGGAGAGCTGATGGTGTAAATTCCAGTCTGAAAGCTGGCAGGATTGAGACCCCAAAAGAGATAGTGTTTCAGTTAGAGTCTGAAGGCTGGAAAAGACTTATGCCTCAGTTCAAATCAGTCAGGCAGGAGGAGGTCCTTCTTACTCCAGGGAGGGTTGGCGTCTTTTTTTTTTATTCGGGCCTTATCTAAAAACAACTTCACAGAAACATGCAAAATAATGTTTGGCCAAATATCTAGATATTCCGTGGCCCCCATCAAGTTGACACATCACAGCGTCCCATTGTCAGGCATTGGATCTCTTCCAATATCCAGTCAGGTGCACTTTTTAAAATGGAGAATATTTTTTTTTGTAGAAGATGGCATGACCTTATCCCTGCAGCCTGTGCATCTCAGCTGTGATTTTCCTATTGGAACTTGCCAGATCCTCTGTAAAAACAACTGGGCCTCTCTCAGGTACTTCAAATGCTATTGGATCTTCTGGCCATAAGGCTCTAGGGGGAGGACAGTTTACCTACAGCTGGACCTGCAGCAGAGCTGTTTTTACTCTGCACCCCACACAGGTTACTCAGTAAGTGGGTTGGGGCAGCATGCCCACATATGGCCTATGTTATTTCAGAACACCAAGAAGCCCATCTACCCCTGTCTTTGTGGTGGGTGTTGTAAGGTGTAGCAACTTGCTTCTCATTTTAGAGGAGACACTTCACATGCTCCATGACACTGGAGTATTAGCAACTTCACTGATGTTGTGGGCTGTGGAAAGTTCACAGGGCTCTTCTCCTATCCTCTGGGATGCTTGTGTCTGACAAAGACATCCAGTGTACTTGAATTTTCCTATTTGCTATTTCCAAGTAGTAAAATGACATCTATATAATCAACCAAAGTGATGTCCTGTGGGATATCAGGATGATCAAGATTTCTCTGATGATATTGTGACAACAGGTAGGTGACTTGGCAGAGCCCAGGGATAAGACAGGCTGTACTTCTGTCCCTATCAGGGGAAGGCCGACTGTTTCTGCTGATCTTTGCTGATGATAGTAGAAAAAACAAAAGCATTATCTGGATGAATATATGCCTATTAGTTTCCATGAGCTGAGTTGATTTGTTTCAGCAACAATGCAGCATCTGGGACCATAGCTGTGATTGGCATCATCATCTGATTAAGATGAGACAACCCACAGTTGTTCTCAAGATGATTTTGGCTTTTCTAAGGCCATCTAGGGGGTGTAAATGGGGATGTGGTAGAAATCACTAACCTTGCATTTTCCCCGAAGGTACTTCGAAAAGTTTATGGAAAGATATGTGTTATCTTTTAATTGTATTTTTCCATGAACTTTTTGAAGTACCCTTGTAAATATTCAGTGGTGGCATTATTCTTTGGGATTCTCCAGAGACGCAGTTTGCTTTTAGTTTTATGTCTTGTGGGGGTGGGGATTGTTCCAGGTGCTTCTTACCATAATAGCCCTCACTCTACAAGCTGGCAAAGCAAAGTGGGGATTTTGTCTTTTACTGTGCATATCTATTACTACCAGACACTCTGGAACAGTGTAGGGCTGCCAGATAAAACAGAATGCTCAGTTAAATTTGCAATTTATATAAACAATAAATTTTTTTAGTATGTCTCAAGTATGTGAAATATTGCATGGAACATACTGATACAAAAAATTTTACTCATTGTTTATCTGAACTTCACATTTAACTGGGTGTCTTGTATTTTTATTTTCTGAATCTGACAACTGTAGACAGAGGCAATAGCCACTTGCTGGTTCTGTCATCCAACTGGGTCACTGTGACATGGACACCTGTGGACCCTCCAAGATGTCCATATTCTAATCCCAAGAACCTGTGAATATACTACCTTCCATTGCAAGGAGGACTTTGCAGATGTGATTAATTTAAAGATACTGAGATGGGAAGATTACCCTGGATTATCCAGGTGGGCCCAGTCACAAGAGTCTTTATAACAGGAAGGTAGAAAAGTCATACTTGAAGAAGGTGCTGTGAGGATGCAGCCAAATCAAAACTGGGAGGAAGGGGATGCAGTGGACACTGTACCTCTCTGCTCACCTCTGAACACCTTGGCACAAATGTGGCCTTTGCTTTGCACTGGTGAGCCAGGTCTGGTTTTAGCAGCCTCTCCTGTCACACAGGGCCTCTCCCACATGTGCCAACCCTGTATCCCACACTCACTTCTTCCCAGTGCCAACAAGCTCCCATGGTTCCTTTGATGAGACATGGGCCCCCTGTGCTCAGAACATTCCTCAGCTATGGTCCCGGGTTCGGTACTAGGAGTAACCTACACTGGTTCTCAGGAGCATGAATATCCAGTCACTGCTCCTTACCTTCCATAACAGTCAGCTCCTGTCTGCACAAAGTATTCTCATGTCAGGAAGTCCCCACACCTGCTCCAGCCTTGTCTGTCATCATAGAATCTGCCTGTGCCATGTAGGGCCGGGAGTGTGGTCTGACCTCTGCCCCATCTTATCTCCCCTGAAGAAATTTCTCTGGATCTCTACATTCACAAAAAACAGAGAACAGGCCCTGCCTGTGGCCCAGAACAATGGGATATCCATGGGCTGGGAGGGTCTGTAGTGGTCTTTAGTGACTCTACACACAAGATATGGGTTCCTGGCTTCTGTGGGCAGCACAGTGGGCTTGCAGCACATTCCTTCCTTAGTTATCAATTCTATCTGTACAGATGAGAGATCAGCCCTTGTTCTGGGTCAAACACACTTCAAATACATGTCAAGGGAAAAGGATCTTCAGAGTGGATTATCCTAGAAAACCTGGAAAGCACTCTCTCTGACCTGCCATGGTTGCTTCTTGTCCAAAGCTCTCAGATCCTTTGTGTCCCTCTCACTTCCAAGAAGGGGCTGGTTTCTAAGACCTGAACATGATGCACTCTAGGGGCAGAAAACTCTACCTTCTTTCTCCTCCATCCTGAGTCAGGGACATAGTAAATATCCCACAAATGCTGTTGGATACACAAATGAACAGTCCTCAAGTGTGCTGTGTCTGGCAGCTGGGAAGGAGAGTCTCTAATGGAATCTGAACCCCGGCTCAGATAAGCCTCCCGAAGGCATTGAGCCCTCAGGATAAAGAGGGAAGAGTATAAAGGACTGGACATCAGAGTGAGATGGGGAAATGAACTGGAGGGTCTTGATGGGAGCCCATCTCCATCGGGCTGTGGAGCAGGGAAGAGGTAGCCCTCTGCGGGCTGAGTTAGGTTCTATTATCTGCCCTGGAGAGCTGAGTGGCTCAGCAGAACAGGGACAAGGTGGGGGTGACATCTAGGATCTGAATGTATGATAGCTTTTCCAGTCTTAATCCAGATGTTAGCTCCTGGGGTAGACCTGCTCACTCTTAGGTTTGGAGAATGGGAAGTTACAGCCCTCGTTTCCAGATTGCCTCCCCTCCCCCTCTTTATCATATTCTGTGCCAACACAATAAATCATTTTCCAGGTGAAAGGAGTGTGACTTACAAAAGGGAGAGGTCCCAGCATAGTTTGTTCAAAGCAGTTTTCTTTTCTGTCCTTTCCGTTCACTTTTTATCCCTCGATAGAGCTGAAGTAGAGATAGATCACAAAGATGGCCTGACTGGGCTGCCACAGCCGGGCCTCTGAGGGTGGGGGTGGTCGCTTACCTATGTTAGCCCTGGAGGGCAGAGGAAAGGCTAACAGGATCTGTAGCAGCAGCATCTTTTATGAAAGTATGCTCAGATCAGAAGTCATGCGTGCTTCCTCCTGCTCTGTTGATTTTCAAGATGTGGGCTTTCTCCATATCCCTTCTCTCTCCTGCAGGAAGGCCTGTGTGGTGAGGGTGTTGCAAGAACCGCCTTCTTAGGCAGGTGCTGAGTTAGCCTGGCCACAATCACCAGAGGAAATCCAGGTGAGGAGAGGTCTTTGGGAGGCTTTGTCATTAGACAGAAATAGTGTTACTTTCCCCTTGCTTGGTTCAGTTCTGCGTCTGCAGAGAGCATGAGTATCACCCTGCATTGCCTTGTGTTTGTGATTAGCAACTGCCGATTATTTCACACAGCATCTCTCTGACCCACCTTTATTCCCCCAGACCCTGATTGCTAAGCGCTGAAGAGGATTTTTGTTTATGTGCCAAAGTGCCAAGCACTGGTCTCACCTGAAACACACTGGCCAAGGGCCTAGTCATTGCATCAACTCCTTGGTGGTTCCCGGCAACTGCAGTATCTTGGGAGTGCAGGTGAGGAGCAGAGATCAAAGTATTTGGAAGCCTATAGGTAGACAAAAAGAGGTGAAACAAGCTTTTAAAAAAAGTTTTTATTTTTACCAGTCCTGGTAAAGACAAGCTCAGCATTCCCCCGTCTCTCTTGTCCCACCTGTCCCAGGTACCCTGGAGCCAGTAAAGATTGTCATGTAGACAAAATGTTGGCATCTCATGGCTCCATGTCCCTGGTGAGGGCCCCTGTTCTTGTTTCCATGGGAAGAAGAAACAGCCCCAATATGTGGTGACTGCTGCCACCTGGGGGCTATTCTTTTGCCCTTTCTTCAACATTCACTGTCCTGAGGAAAAAGTGGGAGCAGTGGATATACTGACTGTTTTGCCTCCAGAAAACACATCTCTAGGCTGACTCACAAGGGAGGGGCTCACCAGGGTGGGGGATGGGAGCTTCTCGACGACCACGCACCGTCCTACCTGACAGGCCAGCTTAGGACAGGTGGAGAGAAGCCAGGGAACCTGGGCTCTGAGGAGATTTCCAGAGGTGATGATCCTGGGAGTGGAATAGACTCCCAATTTTCCTCTAGGAAAATAGATGAAGAACTGGAGGTGTTTATCTCAGAAGGGAATATACTTGAATGAAAGGATGGTGTGCATGAAAGGGATCCCCAGTTAAGGACTCTCAAGGGCCCAGATGAGATTTTCTCCTTGAGGTTTCAGAGCTGGAAAGTTCAGTGACTGGTGATTCACATTAATGGGGAGATTCTAGAAGAAGCTGAGGCAACTCATACTCTACCACTTACATGGGAGGTGCAGATTTTCCAGAACCTTAGAGATGCTGATTCCAGCTCAGAGGCCAGAGATGGAGGGGACCATGCTGATCACGCGGACGCTTCAGGTGCATTTCCCCTCAGCAGAGATTCCCTTTGGAGCCCAGACTTGCTCCTGTCAGAGGGTCAGGACCTGGTGAGACAGTGAGAGGAAGGTAGGTAACTCTTGAGTAACAGAGAGAGGAGAGAGAGAGAGAGACAGAGAGACACAGAGAGAGAGAGACAGAGAGAGAGAGAGAGAGATAGACAGACAGAGAGAGAGAGAGACAGAGAGAGAGAGAGAGTGTGGTGGGGGTGGGGGTCCCGCCTGAGGATTCAGAAGAAGAGGGAGAAAGAAGGTGCGGTCAGAGCCTGCTCATGGCCAATAGGTATGCAGAGCATTTCTGTCTGGGGAGAAGGAAAGTTTGCCCCATGCCATCATAAATGTGGCTTATAAAGCAGTTCAAAGCGTGAATAAGCCACAAGGGCAAGAGATCAGAAGGATCCAGGGGTATATAGAAATTAATCGTTCCTTTATTCGTGGAGAGTGCTGATTGATATAGTGGATTAGAGTGATGAGGTTTCTCATTTACGTTCGCATGTCAGCCACAGCCCTGGGCCTCACAAGAAGGGTCCCTAAAGCCTCCACACGGACCAGGGAGAGGCGCTTTCCAGCTCAGCATCTTTCAATGTCCTCCTCACAGACTCTTTCACCTCTGTGCCCTTCTGCTCTGGCCTTTTGTGTTCTGAAAAGGAAATTCCTTAGTGTGTGTGTGTGTGTGTGTGTGTGTGTGTGTGTGTGTGTGTGTGTGTGAGAGAGAGAGAGAGAGAGAGATGAAGTCAGCCTTAGCTATTGGGTTGGGAGAGAAGTTCCTGGATATTTACAAATATCCAGCCAAGTCGGTAGGGCTCCTAATGCACAACGTCTGCACCTGGAGAAAGAAAGAGGAATTGTGTCCCTTTGCACTCATTTTCAGTGTGCAAACACTTTTTGTCAAAGTTCTGCTTCTGAGGTTCACTTAGCAGGGAAGAGTGCAGAGCTGTTGGGAGGAGTGCTGGGCCTAGCTTCTGTGATGGTCAGAAGGAATTGTCTTCTGGAGGCCAGTACCCTAGGGTCTGTGGACACCTTTCCACCAGGGCAGCCAGAGGCAAAGAGTGCCTTGAAGTGCTGACTGGCAGAGAAAGCCAAGTAAATGAGATGTGTCTGCCCTGGGGTTTTCTGGGGACTGAGTCCTGAGATTGGGCAGTGCTCTGGGGCTCTAAGTAAATGTCACAGAGAGAAAGGGCTGAAGGGGTTCTCTTCCATTTCTCTTTCCTCCTCCTTCTCCTTTATCAAGTATTTTTTCCATTTGCTAAAGCAAACATTTAATAATGAGACTGTTATCTCCCAGAGCATGTAAGTAATAGATAATTCCTAGGGGTAGGCAGTTAGCAAATACAGAGAGAATGAGTGAGGATTGTCAGAGCTGTATCGTTGATTAAAATTTTGTTGATAAATGGCTTATCCTGAATATTAGACAAATGACCTTCTGATAAGAGATACACGTAAAATAACAGTCAAATTCACCAAAGCATTTCTGTATATAGCCAGTTATATTTGACAAAATATCTTCTTAGTGATTATTCTATTTATGATTATGGAAACTGCCAAATTCAGATAGTAAATGTCACACTGCAAGGAGTAATTAACATTTTGAGGTACCTAGAAAAACCTCCTAGCTGATTCTGTGCAGTTACTTTAAGAAGGTGTTAAAGCACAATTTTAAAATTATATAATTTCAGTAATCTTATATTTGAATGTAATATTGATGTAGACAGCCAGGGGCTATTCCTTAGGGGCCAATGTATTGTTATTTTAGTCTACATTTTGTGTGGCATTTTGTATAACTTCAGAGCATCAAAAGTGTAAAGCAGACCTTCATCATATTGAAAATAAAAATGTTGGTTTATAGTAGAGTGGGGTCGGTATGGTGCAAGGGTTTAGGACAAAGACTCTGGCCACTGATGGACGCTTGGGCTGCTTCCATCTTTTTTTTGGCTACTATGAATAGTGCTGCTATGAACATGGATGTTTGCTGGCTATTTTTAAATAGGCAATTCTTTTTATCTCTTCTTCTAGTACTTGTATGGTTTAATTTTTTACCTTTAAATCTCTGATCCATTTGAGGGTTATTTTGGAGTATGGTGTGAAGAATGAATCCAATTTATCTCCTCTCCCCAATAGCTGTTTCTTATACCATTTATTAAAAATTCATTGCTTCCCAGTGATTTGAGATGCCACCTTTATAATAAATTTATTTGGGTCTTCCATGGAATTTCAGTCCTGTCCCTTTGGTCCACCTATCTTTATGCACACGAGTGGCACACAGTGTTAATCAGACCATTCTTTAATGTTGAGTAAGGGGGATTCTCTCCTAGGGTGGAGAGAGACTTGCCCTGGGGAGAGATATGTCCTTCCACCACTGCCCAAGGCAAGAAGAAGGGAAGGAGCTCCTCCTGATCTCCAGGCCCAGGGGGTCCATTTGTCCTGGAAAGAGACCCCATTTTCCTGGAGGAGCTCAACTCAGTCTTATGTCCCTCTAAAATTCATATGTTGAAACCTAACCCCCAAAGTGATGGTATTAGGAGGTGGGGACTTTGGGGGGTGAGTAGGTCATGAGGGCAGAGCCCTTGTGGATGGCTTCCCTTGCCCCTTCTGCCATAAGAGGACACTGGGAGAAGACGACTGTCTGTGAACCAGGTGGTGTGCCCTCACCAGACACTGAATCTGCTGGAGCCTTGATCTTGGACGTACAACCTCTAGAACTGTAAGAAATAAATTTCTGTTTATAAGCCACACAGTTTTGGTATTTTGTTATAGAAGTCCGAATGGACTAATTAATCATGGACTAATTATGAATGATATTAAATAAACAAATGAGAAATTGGTTATCTTTACTGTAGATGTGAACATTTATTAAGACTCTGGTAACCCCCGGAGCTGGCCTGCGCCCCAGAGAAAAGTCAGTCTCAGGGGGTCTCGGCCTGATCCTGCTGTGTGAAGCGCCTCATCGTCCTCCTTATCCAGGGCAGGAAGCTCGAGACCCTGGTGAAGACTGCTGGAGGAACTGCATTCCTGTTTCCGTAGGAGACAATGCCCTGGGCCACATTGTTACACAGCAGGGGGCCTCCGGAATCCCCCTGTGGGTAGTGAGGGAAGGGACACTAAGCCAGGCCTCTCTGCCCCTGCTGCCCTAAGCTCCCCACTCCCAGAGAAGGCAGGGGTGGATGGGCTCCTCCAGTTGCTGGGTGTGTGTGGGTTGGGAGGTGGCCAGGGCTGCAGAAGTCAAGCCTGCGGTTCCTGTCTCCAGCTCACCCCGAGTCAAGGTACCTTTACCCTCTCCAGGAAAACATTGCAGATGTGTGTGTTGTGGGTCTTCCTCCCCGTCTCCCAGAGACTGGATTGATGAGAAAGTCCCCATCTACCCAGGCCTGGCCCCTAGGCTAGGGCTGTGGGGATAAAGTCTGTTCCCACTGTCCCTCTGCCCAGGCCCCTCTGTCCCAGACAGTACTGGCAGATGCCCACGGCCTTACCTTGAAGGCAGACTTCCTCTCCCTAGGATCCCCCACACAAATCTGTGTTTGGCCGTTGTAGAAATTGAAGTGACTGCTGCACTTCTGGTCCCGCTGCACTCTCAGCTGCACCTCCCGGAGTCTGTCTGTTCTCCTGCTCAGGTTGACCAGGCCCCAGCCGGCCACTGTGCACAAGGCCCCAGGCCTCACCCTCTCCTGGGTCCGAGGTAGAGCCACTGGCTGCACGGCTCGATTTCGACGGGCTCTCCTCCTCAGCTGGCAGGAAGAGCACAGACATTCCTGCTCAGCTGGGGCCCCCAGCCACAGAGCAGGGATGGTGGTGCAGCAATACCCCATTCCCCTCCACCACCAACCTGGAGCCCTGCCCTGGCTTCCTCCTCGGTGGTCCCAGGACACAGGGAAACCACCACGCTGGGAGGAAGCCAGACAGCTGGAGGACCAGAGGGTCAGGCAGCAGTACCTGCAGTAACATGATGTCATTCAGGTGGTTCTGCTGATTATATCCAGGGTGGCGGATGGCTCTTCTCACAGTGATGCGCTGCTGGGTCTTTTCCCGCCTCTGGATGTTGTGGGCCCCCAGGATGACGTTTATGGGGCTGCAAAGGCAAGGGGGCCTAGAGGTAGGTATGAGCCACAGGAGCCAAAGTCCGCCAGCTCTGCAGGGCAGGCGGCCAGCTCAGGGCAGGGCAAGACTGCAGCCGAAGAGACTCGGGGGGACAGCAGGGACTGGGCTGAGCTCCGCCCTCTGCTCCTCTGCAGCCCTGAGCTGGGGGGTGGGGGTGGGGGGGCGACCTTAAGGTTTGCTCTCCCAGAGTGAATTGAGAGAGAGCTTGAGTTCATTTTCTGACCCCAGTGGTGTCTTCTGTCTCCTCTGCTTGCTCTTCTTGATCATGTCTTCCTTTCTCCTCATTTACACTGGCCTGTCGCCTTCCCCCAAGACCTATCTAGCATCTTCTTCACCCTTTTCTTGCTACCGGCCTGCTTGTGGTGGCTCCTCTGTGAGCTCTTCTGGGCCTGTGTTATTGGCTGCCCGAGAAACTCCTCACCTTCCCCAGCAGTGAGCTGCTGTCAGCACAAAGTCTTCTCGCACAAGGAAACCCCCACAAGCGTTCATGTGTGTAGGAGTCTGGATCTCAAGGTACGCCATGTAGGGGCGGGAGTGGGGCCTGGCCTCTTGGCCTCCGATGATCTCCCCTGGAAGGAAGCATTTGGCACTTACCTCAGGCGAGGGAGGAGTTGGTGGTGAAGATTGGGGTCTGCAGGTCACACACTGCTGGCTTGAAGGGAGACCCATTCCCCATCCCAACCTCTCAGCTTCCTCATTCTCCCCAAAAGAGGGAGAACAACTCATGCTCTGGGAAAGGCCAGTGTCGGTTTCAGGTATTGAGGGGAGATGCTCTGCTGTATGCATGGGCTCCCCCTGAAGTTCCCTGGTACTCCTTCCTCAGGAAGGTTCCCAGATCCCTCTGAGTGCAGCTCAGGACAAACACGGAACTGGGCTGCCGGGGGCAATTCCAAGATATTTATGTGCATGAACTAATTTAACTCTCATAGCGACTCTGTGAGGTCAGTATTAATATTATTCCCATTTTATAGATGTGGAAGAAAACTGAAGAAATGTGCTTTCACAGAATTTACTCAAAGACACAGAATTAGGATGTGCCAAGGCAGTCTGTCTCCAGAGTCTATGGGATGGGGTTGGACCTCTGAGGGTGGGAACAGTCACTCACCTGCCTCAGCCCCAGGGGGTAGGAGAAAGGCCAACAGAAACAGGAGTGGCTGCATCTTGCCTTTCTGAAGGGCTGCCTGGTGGGTGCCGCTTGTGCTTCCTCCTGCAGGATTTTTAGCCCCTGAGGGAGGAAGGAAGGGATGGGGGTGGGGGCTGGAGAACTCACAGTCCCATTGCCCTGCAAGTGTGATGAGTTGCATCACCCAAAGCTGCCTAGGAGGTTTGCCCACCAACTGCCAGTGATCTGGGTGAAGAGGGAGTAACCCAGCAACCCGTGATCTCCCGCACAGCTGCTGGGTCAATGCCAATGGCAGAAATAGGGACCCAGGGCAACAAGGAGCAGGGCTTTGGGCAATGTGTCCCAGAACCCCCAATCTATCAAATTCCATAATACCCTCAATCAGACATGGAAGCTGGCTGCTGCCTACTTCAGGGATCTCAGGGTTTCTCTACAAAAGTACAAGTTCCCTGGATGGCTTATTCACATATACTTAGTGGGGCTTGGGCAAGGGGACTGAAAGATGGTGGGGTGTGGTGGGCGTGTGGGTGAGAACACCAGGAAGAAGTCGAAGGGGGTGGAAGAGGAAAGGTGTAGCCTGACTGCCTTCTCCCTTTGGCCCAAGGCCACCCTGGTGAGACCTCTGTTGCTCCCACTTCTTTCTAGAAGTTGTCAGGGCAGATTGGGTAGCCACTCTCCTGACTGGGGGAAGGATGCTGCCAGAGAAAGAAAAGGGAACAAGCTTCTGACACTGATAGTTACTTTCTCAGGTCACTTGAGCTCAGGCAAACCCTCGGTGAAAATTATGGCACAGTTGAAGACTTTTTTACTTGCTGGCTTCCTACCCAAGGTGAAGATCTTTGTGTTCCAGAAAGTTCCCCGCATGCAGAAAAGGCCTAGAGACTTCAGTTTGTTGAGAGCTGCCAGACTAGCAGGAAAACATGTAAGATCCCATCTCATGGATGAGAAGATTCCAATCAGTCTAATCCTCATTTTTTGCCCCAGGTGATAGCTTCTGAGAAGGAGGTACATTCATTGCTGGGCTACCTATGAGACATGAAGAACTGTAGCCACATATTCAACATTGGGAGAAAAGCACAGCAAATTACTGCAGAGTAATACAGTGGGTCATTAAGCACACTTAAAAATATTTGCAAGATTCTGTGCATGCACAGAAAACCATTATAATCCAGTACAATTTTTGCAAAAATAGCAGAATTGAAGACTAATACAGTCCCCAATCTTTTATAGAGTGTGATAGGCCTACTTGAAAATCTTATAGACATTAAGAATCCTCTCCTTATACATAAATATACACAGTTTTTCACTTGTTTTTAGAGCTGCCCAGAGCTTACTCCTTTCTCTAGTATATGCTCTAAGGAATATCTTTATTCATCTGAAAAGTAATGTGAAGAAAAAGGGAAAAAAGAGAAAATAGTATGACAGTTTATTAGTGTCTTAGCATTTGGGATAGTTTTAATTTATTAAGTTTTTCGACATTTTATTTTGTTTTGAAAACATTAGTCTAACTTAAAAAAATAAAAGGAAAAGGATAAAGAACAGCCTATACATATAAGAAAAGAGAAGTAAATGATATGTACCCAATGATGTAAATAAAGATGTGGATAGGAAGTTCATTGATAGTGACCTCAGATTTCATGCCAACCTGCCCACTAAAAGTAACAAATAACAAAGCTGTTTAAAATATCTAAGCACTTTAAAAATCTTGAAGAACTGCCAGTGCAGGAGTGGTTATCAGGCCAAAATTAAGGAATAATGAAAACCCAGTAAGGGCCTACCATTGTTCTGAGGGAATGTGCTGAATCCACACACATGAACTTTTGTTTTGATAATCACATACAGAGGAAATCTGTAGAAAATATTCAAAGAATGCTATATGATTTCTTCTGGAGAGTGGATGCCTCCCATCTCCTTTATGGGACTAGCATAACTTTAATGCCAAACCCAATAAAGACAATATGGGAAAGGAACGTTACAGGCCAATATCACTTTTGAATATCAAAGGTCAATGATAAATCCATCAATTAATAAGCAAAAAGTTATATCATGAGTAATTTTAGTTTATCCTAGGAAAGCATAGCTATCTTTTCATTTGAAAATCAATTGCTGTAACATCCTATTAATTGACTAAAGAAGAGACACTGTGTGATTATTCAATTAAAGCAAACTGCAGTGGATGGAAAGCCTATCCCAAAATCCTTGAAGCTTAATCTCACTGTAATTGTTGAGAGTGGGAAATCTCATTATGATAATTGAAAAGTGGGGCCTTGAAGAGGTGACTAGATTGTAAGAACGATGCCCTAGTTCATGGGAGTGGTTCTGAGGGTTTTATTTTATTTTTGTGATGATGGTTTTTATTTATTTATTTATTTATTTATTTATTATTGAAACATGGTTGCACTGCTGGAAACCCTCCAGACTCCTGAGCTGGAGTGGAGGAAGTCCATGGGCCACCGCCACGACTGCCCCCCGCAACCAGAGCAGTAAAGGAGCTGGCTGTGGGCCAGCCCTGCCCCACCAGGTCCACCTCTGTCACTCTCCCCCTTTCCCACTCCTGCTCCCACTGTTCTGCAACAACATTTTTTAATGTAATAAGTAAATTAATAATTTTAAAAAGGAACATAATTGATTATATGTATTTGTGGGGTACAGATTTGAGTATCAGTACATGTGTACAATATGTGGTAATCAAATCAGGATAAATAGTATACTCATGTTTCCAAAACGTAATCAATCTTAGTGACTCTTAACTAATTTCTCACTAACTCCCCTCCCACTCCTCCTTTCCCACCCACAGTTCTGTTCTCTTTTTTTCTGAAAGTTCAATGTATTATTGTGATTGTTTCTTTCTTCTTTTTTTCTCTTTTATTTATTTATTTATTTTAGCTCCTACTATGAGTGAAGGCATGCAGTATTTCTCTTTCTGTGCCTGGCTTGTTTCACTCAACATAATTTTTTCCAGGTTCATTCATGTTGCTGCTAACGGCGGGATTTCATTTTTTTATGTCACAGTAGTATTTAATTGAGTATACACAGCACATTTTCCTTATCCAATTGTCTGTCAGTGGACATTTAGGTTGATTCCAAATCTTGGCTACTGTAAGTGGAGCTGCAATAAACATGGGAGCACAGGTATCACTTCGACATGATGGTTTCCATTCCTTTGAGGGTTTTAAAAGGAGAGAACCTGAGAGTTTCTCTCTCTGCTCCACCATTCTACCATGTGAGACCTCTGGGTCATGGTCACTACCAGCAAGGCCTTCACTAGATGTGCTCCCTGGACTTTGGACTTCCCAGCCTCTGAAACTGCAAGCAGTAAATTTCATTGTCTTGTAAATTACTCAGTTCCAGGTATTTTGTTATAAGCAACAGAATGAACTAATATACAAACAAATAAGCATTTGCTAAAATTCACCCTCAATCACTAATCAATATTAAAAAAAATTCTTAGCAAAGTAGGAATAAAAAGAAATGTCTTTAATATGATAAAAGTTATCCACAAAAATCCCACAGCAGTCACTATACTTAATGGTGAAGTGTTGAAAGCTTTTTCTTTGAGAGCAAAACAATTCAAGAATGCCTGGATACAAGTTATCATCAGTTCTATTCAACATTATACTAGGTGATTTAGCCTGTGAAGCTGGGCAGGAAATAGAAATGAAAGGTATAAGGACAAGAACAGAGAAAACAAAACTGGAATGACTTAAAGAAATACTAGCATACATAAGAAATTCAAAAGAATTTATAAATACCCTGATTAATGAGAGCTTAACAAATTTTCTAGATACGAAAATCAATTAAAAATTAATTATATTTCTGCATGTGCAGCAATGCTGTTAGAAAGTGAAATTTTAAAAAATTTAATATTTAAGTGGCGTGGCCTGTAAGAATATGTGCAGGTCCTCTTAGGTGAAAATTATAAAATTTAATGAAGAGAAATTTAAGACCTAAACAGAGATTTCATGTTCATGGATCGGAAGACTAAAAGTTGTGAAAATGTCAGTTCTCCCCAAATTGATCTATAGATTCACCTGAGATTTTATAGAACTTAGCTGATTCTAAATATATTTGGAAAAAGCAAATGGCCAACAATAGCCAGGACACTATTAAAGAATGAGAAGATGGGAAAACTTGCTTTAGCAAATAAAGCCATAGCAATATGAAGATAATGCGGTACTGATGAGGTGTAGAGACATAGACTACACACATTGGGCACTGACACACACATATATGCATTCTCCATTGATGATGGAGGTTGCATCCTCCATCATAATAGAGAAAAGACTATTTTCCCTTTTTTCTCTCCAGTAAATAGTGTTAGGACAATAGGTGTCTTCATAGTGTCCCATAGGGACACATATTTTCTATGTGGAAAAAACTTGACTTTATCTCATACCATATCCAAAAATCCATTTTGGGTGGATTACGGATCCAAGTGTGAATAAAGGCTTGAAAATGTAATGTAACAGTATCTTCATGATAGGTAAAGATTTTTACTACATATAAAAGTACTAATTATAAAGAAAAGGACTGATGAATTCAATATCACTAAAATTGAGAGAAACAAGACAATTCATAGAATTAGCAAAGATGCTTGTAACGCACATAACCACAAAGGACTTACATTCAAATTGTATAAAGAACCTCTGTTAATCAGTATGAAATAGGTAATCAACTCAATAAAATAATGAACAAAAGACTTAAATAGCCTTATCTCAAAACAGGAAATCCAAATGGTCAATAAACATGTGAAAAGTGTTATTCTCACTAGATAAACATCTATTTAAAGCACAATGACATACCAATTACAGCCACCAGGTTGGCTCTTTCCCACATGGGCAAATTTCCACCAGATACATGTCCAAGAAAGTCATAGCAGCATCATTCATGATAGCCCCAAACTGGAAACACTTGGAAGGGCCATCCACGGTAGCATGAATAATCAAGTTGTATATTCATATAATGAAATATTACATCACAATAAAAATGAATGAACTAGTCTCCTGCAGCTACATTAAATGAATCTTAATAACAGAATGTAGAAAGAACCCAAGAAGACTATGTTCAGTATGATTTTATTTATATAAAGTTCAAAACTGTGGAAAATGAAACTATGTTGGATAGAAATGCATACATATGTAGTAAATATATAATGTAAAGCAAGAAAGTGGTTTTTACACAAGTCAGAGTAGCAGTTAGCTAAGGATTGGAGGGCGGCGAGAGCATTCTGACTAGGGCTAGGAAGAGACATAGGGGGATTTCTGGAGTGTTGGCCATCCTCTGTTTTCTGACGTAAAATGTAGTGCTTTCCTTATAATTATTCTTTCACCTGTACATTTATGTTTTGTGCACTTTTCATGTGTGTATATTTTGCAATACGTTTTTTGAAAAAGTCTGCCAGAGGGTGGGGATTAGAGAGAACACTGGATGCAGAAGGGAATACATGACAGTAGATTGGGACACACACGTTTCAAATGTGTTTATTTCCATTTTAATAAGAAATTGCGGTATTTGAAAAAATAAGACTGATATGTTTCACAATATCCATAGCTTGTTACATCTAGTTTTGACTGTTTTATTACATTTCCGTCAGTTACAATTTTTTTCTCCTCTGGGGTGTTGGGACATTAAGGGAAAGTGTTTCCCATGTCCTCCCTGTCCCACAAGCCACCAGCAATGCAAATCCTCTGGGCAGGCAGTTGCCAGCTGTTGCTGGTTTAAACCCCACCCTCCCTCTGGTGCTACTCTGGGTAGTAACCAATATAGTTCCTCTTGCTTGGTAGGTGACCAGTATACTAATGAGGCACTCCAGACCTTCAGGGCTACCTTAACGTAAATCCTAGAAGGACATTTTGGAAGCTACTCAGGAGGTTTCTATGATGAGCTTGTGATCATTTTATTAAGAGTCCATGCTGGGAGAAGTCTGTGCCAGAGCCATTGTATTCCTATCTCAAGTGTCTGCCGAGAGCCAGACGCTCTCTTGCCAAGAACTGTTGTTGTCATCCTTGAAGGGAAGAGAGGTGACAAAGGAAAGACTGGACCCCTGGGAGGGTCCTGAAGTGCATGATTTGCTGTAGCAGATTCACTGGGATCTACAGAAAATCTTCCCATCAGAGCAGTTAGAGGGAAGTAAAGAAAGATTTGAACAGAGATTCAAGGTCTCAGCATTTCCTGGTGAAGCTTATTTCTAAGACTGAGCTGTTGACCCCGGGACCTCAGGTAAACATGAGAAAGAGGCGGAGGTGGACGTATTCCATGAGACCCTCTTCCAAAAATGCTCTGAGCATCCAATATTCAACAACAGGAGAGAAGTAATAGAAATTATGGTATATTCAAGGAACAATGCATCATCCAGCTATTCAAATGCGTCACATTTTAGTAGAATATTTAATGGCATGGAGAAATTTGAATCATCAATTATTAAGTGGGAAAAAAGAATAAAACCATGTATACACTTTGATACTAATTCTGTGGGGAAACAAAAAAGCAACAACCAAAACAACAATTTTATGTGATTCTTATTTTCACCTTTATTTTATCTAATTTTTTCTGTAATGGAAATATATAAGCAGAAAACAAATTTAGGACCCATGATCCTTAAAAATGGCAAACACCATTAAGCATTGTGATAGAGACGAGCTAACAGTTTAACAAAACAGTTTCGTTTTCTCCCACGGGATGTAGGTGAGCTACATCATTCAGCCTCACTGAGGTTAGGTGTGGCTGTGTGGCTGTTGTGACAAGTGGGATGTGAGAGGACACCTTCCAGACCCATACCATCCTCCCGCGCCTGATCAGCAAGGCTCTTCCTCTTCCATGGTTTGATGCAGATGAACTTGGGGAACTTAGAAGCCATCTTCAGGGGACTGAACCTGGGTCTCTTAATCATGGGCTGACCCTGTAATTTATTGTCCAAACTGGGATAGTTGAGAGTAAAAGGGGCAACTACTCATCAGGAATACTCATTTTGGACTATGTATGAGCAAGAAATAAATTTTTATTGGGTTAATCACTGAAATTCTAAAGTTTATCTGTTAGAGTAGTTAGGCTTATATCTTAACTAACACATGTAACAACTTACTTAAACATACATTTTTTCTGATGAAATCTTTTTAAAAAATTAAGTTATTTTAATAATTATAAAATGTAAATATTGAAGAAATTAAAAAATGGAAAGAAGAAACAAGCCAGCCTTAATTCCACCACCCAACTGACCACTGTTATCACAGATATATCTTCATCCAGCTTTTTTCTTTCTTTCTTTTTTTTTTTTTGGCAGCTGGCTGGTACAGGGATTGAACCATGGACCTTGGTGTTATCAGCACCATGCTCTAACCAACTGAGCTAACTGGCCAGCCCTCTAGTTTTTTCTATGCATATTTTTATGTAGGCGTGATCACAACATAATTAGTTTTGAATCCTATATTTTTAATTATTTGGCATAAACATTTATTAAAAATCTATTAGTGAATATCATTTTAGAATCTCATTTTTATCTAATAAACAGGCTTTAAAGTTATCTGAATGAAGGGCCGGGCTGGGGCTCACTTGGGAGAGTGTTGTACTGATAACACCAAGGCCACGGGTTTGGATCCCTATATAGGGATGGCCGGTTGGCTCACTTGGGAGGGCGTGGTGCTGACAACACCAAGTCAAGGGTTGGGATCCCTTTACCAGTCATCTTTAAAAGGAAAAAAAGAAAAAAATATTTATCTGAATGGTATATAAAAATTGTGGAAAAATTAGGAAAATGGATATGTGGGAAGAAAAAAAAAAAAAGGCCTAAAAGGAAAATATGTGTATAAGCAAAAATTTAGCTGCGGTATATACTGATCTATAACCTATTTTTAACTTAAACATACCTGGTAAGAACTACACTTCCATGCAAAAAAGTGTAGTTCTATATCATAACTTAAAAATTCCATGGTATTCAATAGAATGTAACTTTTAAAAACTAATCCCAAATTAGTGCCGGACATTGACTGACCTATATATTGATCTATAATCTATTTTTAACTTAAACATACCTGGTAAGAACTACACTTCCATGCAAAAAAGTGTAGTTCTATATCATAACTTAAAAATTCCATGGTATTCAATAGAATGTAACTTTTAAAAACTAATCCCCAAACTAATGCCGGACATTGACATTGTTCCTAAAATTTTACTTGTGTCACAAAACTATAAGAAATGAACTTGTTCAATTTTTGTGGTGTGGTTGATGGTTAGATCAAGTCCTTTTCTGTTTCTTTTTCTAGAATTTTTGTGTACCAGGTGCTAAAATGCCATTTTCTCAATGGCCGTACTGAATGTGAATGTTATCATTTTTGTGCATTCTGCCCAATCAGATGAGCAAAAAATTATTAATATTTTAATTTGCATTGGTTAGTGAGATTTTACTTTTTTCCAAATGTTTATTAGTGCTTTTTTATAGCTTTCCTATTAATGTTCATTGCCTAATTTTCTACAACAGTGGGTAATGTAGCTGTTAATGGCTGCATAATGTGTAAGGTGAATGAGCCATATTTTACCACTGTCCTATTTTGGACATTAACACTGATTCTAATTTGGGGTCTATTATTAAATAATGCTGTGATGAACACCTTTATAAATAACCTTCCTACACACACACACACACACACACACACACACACACACACACACACACACACACACACACACACACACACTCACACACACACCAGATCTTACAAAGGATAGAGTCCTAGAAATAAAAATTGCTAGCTCAAGAGACAGAAATAAATGTAAATTTAAGTAGAGATCATTTTAGGGAAACATGTATTGTCAAGAGCAGCCCAGTCTGCATGATGCTACGGTCATGTAAGGTAATGGTTTTTCTTCCTAATACATCTCATCTCTGTTCATGTGTCTCTTCCATCAGGTGTAAGGGGGAAGACTGACCCATCGGACACTGACCCATGAAGCTGCAACCCCCTTGCTCTTGTGGCAGAAATGTTTGGTTACTCTGGGGCTGGCTCTGGCTTATAACCTGGGACTCTGTGGAGTTCTTCATGGCTGCTGTCTGGGGTCTCTACATTTCTTTTGTGTGATTGCCCCCTGGCTCCTGCATGCTCTGCTGTTCACTTGCTCATCTCTGTGTATACATTTAGCTCCTCTCTCACCTGTGCTGCTGCTGGTGTCATGATCCCCAGGGGAAGACTTGGCAGATGGATAGTGGGACAGTCTCATGAGAAAAATAAGTCGATTTGCTTTTCCCCTTCTTTTCCAGTATGCTGGATTTTGTTCTTTCATATCTGTGTAATTAATTTATTCTTTTTAAGGAAGTTGCTTCTCTTTTCTATGTTGGTCCATTGTTTGCCCAGCTATTGTGAATTTATTGTGTTCTGTCACATCTAACTCACTAGTGGTGCTGTTTGAGGGATATAGGATCCTGAACAAGATCATCGGGGTCACAATTAACTGTCTTGCACTTGTACTATAGCACTTCATTGGTCTGTGGACTGAGGTTCGTGCCTTCTATATGCAAAATAAACAAAGCTAAGCCTGCTCCGGTTACCTTCTTCCTCCTACCCCTCTGGGCAGGGACTCCACTGAGCATAGATTGGAAACCTCAGGATCTGAGGATGTCCACTTCTCTTCCAGTTTCACACACTGCCCTCCTGGAATCAAACAAAATCATGAATGTGACACTGTAAGGCACTGTATAGATAGAATACAGAGAATTTAATTATTTTCAAAACAAGTTTTCTTGTGGATTCTAAATACAGATCCATCTGTGCCAAACTGATCTTCCTGGCAGAAGGAGAGAAATCAGAAGAATTTCGAGGGAATTTCTCATCACGTTAAGTTTTTCAAGGATGAGAACAGAGCCTATTCTATGCCTGGCACAAAAAGAAAGATTAGCAAGTATTTGTCTATTGATGATGGCAAGGTGGTACTTCCAGCTCAGCAGCCTGGAGCACTCTGGCTCACAAGGCTGCCGTAACCCCAGGTGGCCAGCAGGGAGAGTCTGGTCCTGAGGCCAGGCTAGGCTGAAAGGGGCTGTGGCTGCTGAAAGACTTCACAGAAGGGGGTGCCTGAGCCCTGGGGATCCAGGGCTGGAGAGGGCCTCAACCAGCCATGCCCAGGAGGGAGGTGGGATCTAGCTCCTCAAATCAGCATCAGGTCTGGCTAGAACAAGCAATAGAGGAGAATCCATATAGAGTTGGGAAGTCTACTAGGGAGAGGAGAGAGAGGCTGGCTCAAAACAGCGTGGGTGGGCTGGAAGGGAATGGAACTGGTGGCCAGGGGCACTTGGATGGAAAGCAGGGAAAAGCCAGCCAGGGAGGTAGGTTGACTGAGCTCCCTGGCTGGTCAATTGGGCCCAGGGCTAGGCAGGAAAATGGGACCTGGGTGAGGCTGAGGAGCATCTAAGCCTGCTAAAACTGCAGACAGTCCTGGGCTTGGGAGACACCTGCTCCCACCAGAGAGAGAGGCCCTGGAAACAGGACGTTGAGTGCCATGGCATGGCCCCTGGCCTCCTGGATCCCTGGAGTCATCCCCTTTCCACTGACCTGCTCCACTCTCTGCCCAATTGTTGGGGGTTGGTGAAGGTGTTTGGCTTAGAGAAGATAAAAATTCCTAGGACCCTGAGAGGTTCTTTTTTTAAAAAAATTTAAATCGATTCATTGTAATTGTACATATTTATGGGGTACAATTTGATGTTTCAATACATGTATATGTGGTATAATGATCAAATCAGGGTATTTAGTGTATCCATCACCTCATGCATTTATCATTACTTAATGGTGAGAATATTCAGAAGCCTCTCTTCTCGCTATTTTGTGATATACAATACCTTACTACTAATCATGGTCACCCCACTGTGCAATAGAACACCAGAACCTATTCCTTCTAGTTAACTGTAACTTTGTACTCGGTGACCGTCCTCTCCGCATGCTTTCTCCTCCCCTCCCTGGTCTCTGGTGATCACTCTTCTATTCTCTGCTTCTGTGATATCAACTCTCTCTCAGAGAGGTCCATGTTTTGGGGAAAGGACTGCCCTTTTATAATGGAGTTCAGACCCCACCCGGGGAGAGGGCCAAGTATCAAAGACGTGTGATTGAGACATGATGAGAAACTATTCAGCTTGGCTTTAGGGAGGAGGGAGGGCTGGGGGGAAAAGGAGGAAGCAGAAACCGGAATTGACAGCAGAGGGCTGCTCGGAGAAGTGCTGCTGCATATGGAAAGTGGTTCAATGAATAAATAGGAATTCAGTCATGATCACTCTAGAGACCCGTTTATTACGATCCTGCAATCCCCATGGCCCACCCACACCAGATTCTTGCCTCTGCCCCAGAAAAGATGGTGAGGCACAGAGGAGGGTCAGTCTTCTGCCTGCTGTTAGAGGCAGTTCATTGTTCTCTTTATCCAGGGCAGGAAATGTGAGACCTTGATGAAGACTCCTGGAGGTGTCCCATTGTTTCTCCCATAGGAGACAATGCCCTGGGCCACGTTGTTACACACCAAGGGGCCCCCGGAGTCCCCCTGTGGGCAGAGAGAGGAAGGACTGAGCTGGCTCCTCCTGGCCCTACCTGCTCCCAGGGGGTGGTTGGTCTCTATTAAGGGCTGCGTGTGAGGTCAGGCAGGCTTTGTTGCCTCCCTCAACCCTGGGCTCCAGCCGCCTGGCCTTGGCTGTTTTTCCCAGCTCAGCCGACCAAGCTTTTCTCTGCAGTCCTCAGGGATGCTCTGGTGATGCTGCTGCTGCTGAATGACGGAGCCTTCCTCACTCCCACCCCTGACCCACCCAGGGCATGGGCAAAAGACTGGGTTCCTGGGGACCCAGGCTGCCCAAGTTCTGGGTGAAGATCTGGCCACTCCCATGCCCCAGACCTCCCCCAGTTCCTGTCTCCCTGGTGCCTGTCTGGGTAGATGCTGAAAACTCGACCTTGAAACTGGTCTTTGTCTCCTTTGTGTCCCCCACACAAATCTCAGTGGCTTTTCTGTAGTAGCTGGGGAAGAGAATTTCACACTTCTCATCAGCCTGCACCGTCAGCTCCACCTCCTGCAGCGTGTCTGAGAACTTGCCCATCCGGGCCGTCCGCCCCCAGCCGGCCACGCTGCACACCTCCCCTGGCTTCACCCGGGCCTTCCCCCCGGGCAGCCTGAGGGGCCGCACAGCCGCAGTCCGCTTGGCCTTTTTCTCCAGCTGATGGGGAAGAGGCAAGAAAGTCCAGCTCAGCCAACGGCCTCCTGGGCTGACACCGTGATGGGGCCGCACCGGCTTCCCTCTCCTCTGAGGCTCTGGAACTGGCCCAGCAGGAGGATGGAAAGGAGGGAAGGGACAGTGTCACAGTGGGAGGGGCAGCTGGACCAAGGAGAACAGCAGTGGGAGGTTGGCCTCACCCGTAGTAACATGATGTCGCTGGAGAAGTTCTGGGGGTTATAGGCTGGGTGGGGGATGGCTCTTCTGACAGCGATGACCTGCTGGGTTTCCTCCTGCTCCTTGATGTTGTGGGCCCCCAGGGTGACATTTATTGAGCTGCAGAAGAGAGCAGAGAGGGAGGTGGAGTCACAGGGGATACAGCCCAGGAGTTGTGAAGAGCAGGTGACAGCTGCGGTGCAGCAGAGCTCATGGGAAATCGAGGGACAGGAGGGCCCCAGGGCTGAGTGACTGTGCTTTTTAAGGACACTAAGTGCAGGACTTCTCTAGCCTTCAGGCAACATCATGAAATTACTTGAGTTTGGGTTCTTTCCACCTCCACCAATGCTTTGTTTGGCCAGTGTGGTCCCTCTCTTCCCAACTGTGCCACTTGCTCTGACCCTTTGACCCCAAAGCTTACCTGTCTTATTTCTCAGCCTTTCATTTTCCCAGTCCTGCGCTCAGGTGGCTGCTCTGATGAGCTCTCATGGACTTGGGTTACCAGGAGCCAGGACGCTCCCCTGGGAGAGGGCAGGGGTCACTGTAGGGGTCTCAGGAGGTGTGGGCTGCTGCTGCTCCTTACCTTCCCTGGCAGTGAGCAGCCGTCAGCACGAAGTCCTCCCGCACCAGTACACCGCCGCACCTTCTCTTATTCCCATTATGCAGAAGCTGAAGGAACACCATGTAGGGGCGGGAATGGGGTTTGGCTTCATGGCCCCCAATGATCTCCTCTGAAAGGAAAAGTCAGAAGATGGGGTGACTGGGGATGGCCGTGCTCAGGAGGGAAGGTTTAGGAAGGTGGTGATGGAGGGTGGGGTCGACTGTGCCCTGCAGACGATGGGGAGAGTGCTCCTAGGCTCTGCAGGCAGCACTACTTGAAGGCAGAATAACGTTTTCTGAATCTCAAGCCTCAGGATCCCCTCTGAGAAAGAAGAGACAGCGCTTATCCTCCACACCTTACTTCAGACACATATGTGGAGCGGGTAAGAACTATCTCCACGATGGTAGAACCCGAGAGAATTCTGCACAGGACTGCCCTGGTTTCTTCTTTCTAAGTGAGCCCCCAAACCCCCAAACCTCTGCTGACATCTGACTTGTGCCATTTTCTAATAATCTGCCCATGAGCTTACAGAGTTGGATTTTCTAAAATCCTCAAGTCCCTAGGATCTCAGCAAATGTTTTTTGGTTGCATAAATGAATGGCCTTTGGCTGGAGTTTGGTGGGGATAGTGCTGGTGGGATTCAGGGCCACAGGGATGTTGGGGGAGAGTACTGCCAAAGGGAGAAGTGGAGAAGCCACTAAAAATGGACTGTAAAGGTCTGGGGTGCCACTGAGGCAACAGGAAGCTATAGATGCAGGCATCCTGCTGCGTCTGAGATCAACTGCACCCTGGGCTTCTCCTCTACACAGGAGTGAGGGTGTGGGGGGCATTGGATAATGTAACTGATTCTTAAGCTGGGTCCGGTGACAATCCCCACTGCTGCTGCCTGTGTGTCTGAGCTGCCCTTTCCTGAATGGGAGTGAGAAATTTTAATTACTCATCTTTTGTAGCTTCACTTCTCTACCAAATGCTTTTCTACATACTTTCCAGGAACAAAGGAGAGGTTCAGGGAGGCACTAACATCTGCTAAACCTTCCAGGGAACACTCTTCCTTCTGCTTGTTGAGTGTTTATCCAGCATCAGACTTGCAAGTCTGGGTTTGGGATGGGAGCTGGGGTTCAGAAAGTTCCTGGGCTCAGATTGAGGAAAATTCCTGACCAATGCTGGGCAAAAGGATCAGGAACACAGAAGATTTTGTGAGAAGGGCTTAGGCCTCTGGAATAGGGATGGTCACTCACCTGTCCTAGCCCCAGAAGACAGAAGAGAGGCCAACAGGAGCAGAAGCGGCTGCATCTTCCCAGGAAGGCTCCAGCTTAGAGCTGCTGCTGGTTCCTCCTTCTAGACACAAAGCTCCAGAGGGGGATGGAGGAAGGGCAGACTCAGAGACCTCACAGACCTCCTAAACCTGTGCTCCTCTTCTTTTGATGGGTGTCATCATACAAGGTGGTTTGAGAAGTTCTCCGGTTTGGTTTAGGTGAAAATGGCACTGTTGCCACGTTTGCACCCCTGCTGCTGAGTCACAAGGCAAAAGCAAGAATAAAGAACAAGAAGGTGGAGACTGTTGAGGCTGTGGCTGCAACTAGCAGAGGGTCTGGAACCCCAGAAGCTCCTCGGCGACTGAACTGAGCCAAAAATGTCTCCTTTTCTCAGGTCTTGGCTCTTTTTTCATTCTGATAAAAACATGCGTAATTATTTAGCAAGCTAGATGCAGGGATATGAGAGACATGATGCCTGCCTTTGAAAAGCTGAGAGTTGGCTGGAGTAGACTGAAAATCTGTGGTTAGAGAACAAGCTAAGGGTGGAGAAATGTGCTTGGTGGTGTGAGATAGATGCTGGGCTTGTCTTAGGAGTATATAGAATTGGGTACACCCAAATACCCCAAATGGTAACCCATTTCCTATCTTCCCACCATTGCAGCCTCATATTTTTGGGATATTTAGAATCCCCTCTTTAAATGTAAATATTCTTTGACAAAGAGAGCTTCTCTTATCCCACAGTTTCAAACAAAAGTCCTGGACTTGATATTCATTGGACCGAAATGAGCCATCATTGGGCCCATTGAAATTGAGTGGACTGATTGGTTTATGTTCTTTATCATTTAGCACTCCTGTGCTGAGGTGGGGACTGTTCCACCCCAACCAAAATGCCTGTGAATGAGGGAGGGGGTTCTCCTCAAGAAATGCTGGTTACTGTTGCCAGGTGATGGGGAAATGGATGCTGGTCATCCTAATAATAATCCAGTGTCCAGAGAGCCATGTCTCTGGTGTCCCTGGGCCTCATAATTGTAGGCGGTCCATAAACAATTGCAAACATGACCCCAACACTCTAGCTGGGGCATTGGTGGTATAGTGGTGTATTAGTCCATTTCTGTCACATTCTGGTACCAATTTTCTATATTAGTCCATTTCTGTTGCTTATAACAAAATATCTGAAAGTGGGTGATCTATAAAGAAAATGAAACTTATTGCTTGCAGTTTCGGAGGCTAGGAAGTCCAAAGTCCAGGGAATACATCTGGTGAAGTTTTTCTTTACCAGGTGAAAGGATATCACATTGCAAAATGGTGGAGCAGAGAGAGCAAGAGAGACAGAGACAGACTTTGTCTTCCTTTAAAGTCCTCAGAACCACATCCCTGACCACTATTTTTAATCCATTCACTATGGCATGATCCTACAACCTAATCATCTCTTCAAAGCCCCACCTTTCATTTTACCATCATAGGATTTCTCACCCTCTTAACAGTCACAGTGGGGGCCAAGTTTCTAATACATAAAACTTGGGGGACACAACTCAAGCTTCAATGAGTTTTGGGGGGATGTAATTCAATCCACTGCAAGTGGTTAGCATAGCTGCCTTCCAACACTCTCAGTAGTATGAAGATAGAGGAAAGGGTCATCGAGAGGGAGGCATTTTGAGTTCTAAACAGTTCCATCCCAACTCTGTTAAAGGAACAGCACCTTATGAATACCAACAAAAACAGTGAAAGGAAACACACTTACGCACTAATGATGAGAATCTCTTGGTGATGGAATTCTCAGTAATTTTAATTTTCTTCCTTATATGTTCCATATTTAACTGTCTTTTTTATAATGAATGTGTGTTTCTTTTATACCTAGAATTATTTCCCCATAGTCTAAGAACACTTATTAACAGCAAATATTCAGCAAACCAATCTTTATTTTAGGCTTAGTCTTTTCTACGATGGATGCTTTAAAAATAAGTTTACTTGTTTTTTCTTTTTTAAAGATGACCAGTAAGGGGATCTTAACCCTTGGCTTGGTGTTGTCAGCACCACGCTCAGCCAATGAGCGAACCAGCCATCCCTATATAGGATCCGAACCCGTGGCCTTGGTGTTATCAGCACCACACTCTCCCAAGTGTGCCACAGGCCCCTAATAAGTTTACTTTTTAAAATACATCCTTATGTAAAAGATTTGGAGAATGTCAAAAAATAGAAGAAAAAAATCACTATAAGGTTATAAGATACCTTTGAAACAAAAAATTTTTATTACAATGAGTTTCTTTTGGATAAATACACACATTCACACACACATATGTGTGTATGTGTCTCTATATAAAATATGTATTTGAATAGTTGTGGTAAATTGGATATGTTCTTTGACATGATATTTTATCACTTAATGTAAAACATAATAAGCATTTCATAATGGTATTAAGAATATATTATTAAACATCATTTGTTTAAAACTAAACAAACAAAAATTAAAGTTACTAATGGCAACTACCATTAAAATTTTGGTGTATTTTTCAAAAAAATTTCCCCTTGCAAATATATATTTTACAATTAAAATGGGATTCTGGTATATATAAAGTAGTCTAACTTTTTTTTAGTTAACATTACATGAAAAGCATTAATCTCCATCAAGGAATTTTCCACTCATAGCATTATTTTTATTTTTAAATAAACTTCATTTTTTAGAACAGTTTTACATTTACAGAAAAATTGTGAAAACCATACAGAGTTCCCATATCCCCCACACCCAATTTCCCCTATTATTAACATTTTACATTTAGTATGGCACATTTGTTACAATTAATGAACTGATGTTGATAGATTATTATTAACTGAAGTCCATGATTTATTCAGATTTCTTTAGTTTTTACCTAATTTCTGTCTTCTGATCTAGGGTCTCAACCAGGGCACCACATTACGTTCAGTCATATGTTTCCTTAGGTTCCTTTTGGCTGTGACAGTTTCTCATACTTTCCTTGTTTTTGATGACTGTGACAGTTTTGAGGGATTTTGGTCAGGTATTTTGTAGAATATCCCTTTACTGGGATGTGTCTCATGTTTTTCTCACGATTAGATTGAAGTTAGGGTTTTTATCAGAGGAAGACCACAGAGGTAAAGTGCATTTTCATTACACTGTGTCAAGGTTACATACCATAAACATGACTCATCACTGTTAACGTTGACCTTGGTCAGTTGGCTAAGGTTGTGTTTGGCAGATTTTCCATTGTAAAGTTATCCTTATTTCCCTCTTTCTGTACTCTGCTCTTTGGAAGGAAGTCACTGTGCTTAACCCACACTTAAGGAGTGAGCAATAAAATAGCACAATCTTTAATAACTGCATTTTATTCTGACAATGGATATGGTGTATGAATATGGTATAATTTACTTAACCAATCTCCTTTTACTGAACATCTCAATTGTTTCTTTTTTTTTAGTTGGTATAAACAATGCATTGACAAGCAACCTTTTATACACATTTAAAAATATTTATCCAATTTTTAAAATAAGTACTTGAATAGGATTGTTGGATCAAAGTATGTGCATTTCTTGGACGTTTTGTACTTATTGCTAAATAGCTTTCCAAAGAGGTTGTAGTACTGTACACTATAAATATCAATTTATAGCTATGCCTGTTTAACCATACCTATAGCAACTTGGAGTATTAGTTATTTTTAATCTTTGCTAATCTGATCAGCAAATACAGTTGACCCTTCAACTACATGGGTTTGAACTGCATGGCCTTCCATATATGTGGGTTCTGCATCTGCTTATTTAACCAACTTTGGATAGAAAATAAGAGCACAGCATTCACGGGATGTGGAACTGCATATATGGGGACCCAACATTCCAGATTCATGGGTTCCACATGGCCAACTGCGGGCCTTGAACATCCACAGGGGTTGGGGTGGGTTCTGAAACCAATCATCCTGTGCATGCCAAGGGACGACTATTTCTAGTTTTAATTTTCATTTTAAGACTCCAGAGATTTAACTTTTGAAATCAATCATTTCCATTTCTTTTTTTGTCACCTGTGAATTGCTGTGTTCAGAGAATTTGAACTTCTTCCTTTCCATGGCTGCACAATATTCCATTGAATGGAATGTACCATAATTAACTATTTCTGCATTGATAGCATTTTGGTGGTTTGTAATTTTTTCTATTCAATCTATTATAAGTAATATTGTAATGAGCATTTTCATACACAAAGGCCTTTTTCCCCTTTTAGGATAAATTCTTTGAAGAAAGATTACTATGTTATCTTAAAAAGATTGAAATAGAATTATATGAATGCCTGTACTTACTTTTTTTTTTAAGAAAATGAGATTTTATTAATATTATTTTTTACATTCTAGGGTGTTGTTGCAGAGCAGTTGGGAGGGGGAGAAGGGGAAGGGGAAGGAAATGGGATGGAAGGAGGCAGGAGGTGGAGGGGTGGGATTGAGGCCTGTGGCACCTCCGCTCATTCACATAGGAGAGACTGGGGAGCTTCCACTGGTGGCTTGGTCATTGCTGGGCTGGGTGCAGATGTCAGGGGTGTGTGGAAAAACCCTTACCCCTCACTATCCCAGCTCAGGAACTGGGGCCCTTCTTGCTGCAGCTTGGTGGTTGTCACTGGTCTTGTTGCATGTGGGGGGGGGGTGGCATGTCCAAGGCCCGAGGCCTCCCACTGCCTCTGCTTAAGTGAGCCTGGGGTGCTTCCTGCAGTTGCTCAGTGGTCATTGCTGGGCTGGCTGCAGGTGTCAGGGGGGCATGGCTGATACTCTCATCCCCCACCCTCAGGGATTGGTTGTGGGTGTCAGGGGCCATTGCTGAGGCCCCTGACCCTCCCCTCTTTCTGGCTTGGTATCCCAGGGGACTTCCAGTCTTACTAGGTGTTATAGGTGTTCTTTGGTAAAATGAGACCTATACTAGTTAATATGAAACTTTGTCTCTGGTTGCAGGTACTTTGTTTTTACTTTCAGTTCTGTGTTGGATTATTTGCTGTTCCCACCATTTAAACTCTGAGCTGGAACTAATTTGTTGTCCTTTGCTTACTTCTAAAATGCGGGAACTTCTTGTGGGGACCAGCACTTGAGATGTGTGGTTGAGCTAGATTGCAGCTTTGCTGCTGATTCCCGAGGGAAGGCTTTTTGTGCAGCTCAGTTTTTAATGGTTAACTTTGTAGATACTTCTGGCTCTCGAGAGATCCAAAACTCTGGTCTGGGCCTGAGACTTTTAGTCAAACTGTACCCCATGCAATTCTATATTCCTGACCAGTCTCCTCTGAGTGGTCCTTCGCTGATAGGGGTGCAGATCAGCTGTCCTTGCTATGCCCCAGTGTTCTCCCAGTGGGCCCATCTCCCCCACCACCCATGCTGCAAACACTTCCCATGGGACGGGCCATGCACTGGTCCCTTGTGATGACTCACTGGCCTCTGAGTGGCTTGTTTTCTTCAGTTGTTGTGGCTCCTTGTTCTTGCATGGGTCCATGGGAACACTGTTAGTGATCTTGCTGTCCTGGGGGTTGCCAAGGCCCTCTTCTCCCCTGCTGCCGACAAGCAGCTTCATCCAGAGGGCACAGCTTTGGCTTTTGCCAGCTCCTGTTCTGTGAGCTCAGCAGCTCCAGCCCGGACATGGTGGGGCTCCAAATGGTCTGAGTGGTTTTTTGTTTCTCTCATCGTGGCTTCTCCACCTTCATAAACTCCATAGGTCTCTCCTCCTCTTCCCCTGAGCTCTAGCAGCCCCAGATTGGCTGTTGTTGCTTTCTTCCAGTTGTAAATTGGTTGATTTGTGGGAGAGAGTGACTCTGGGGACCATCTGTTTCACCATCTTGACCAGAAGTCCTCCTATGAGTGTTGACATGACATAGAGTTGTGCCCACAGCTGCAGCACTGCCTCTCTTGGGCACTTGGTCTTTCTGAAGGCAAAAGCTCTTGTTCTTCCTAAGGAAGCAACACCAAAATCTGTGCGGCAAAGCTGTGCTGTTCTTTGTAGAAGGAATTTCCAACCAGAAGTGCAGAATGTAGGTGCCAAGAAGGGAATTCATCTCCTTGACATGAAAGGCTGGAGGGGTGCAGATCGGCCCCCCAAAATGAGCAACCACCTGTACTTTCTATAGGGAGCTTGCTGAGTGGGAACAGAAGACTTTAATTCAATCATTCCTTTTCTTGTACAGGGCTTTAAGGAGACGTGAATCATGAAGGGCTTGCCATGCTTTGCATTACTGTGATCCTTAATTACTGCATTATTTTCTGCCTAACACTGTTTCTTCAGTGTCTCTCATCCTTAAGATCGCACCTTAACTGGTGGTAACATGAATCCTATTAGTTTATTAAAAGACAACAAGAGCTTAAACTCTCTTCCTTTGAGTCCTGTGGGGTTGGAGTGGGACTGTTGGTTTAGATTCTTTCCCAGGTTGCTTTCAGATCCAGAGCTCATCTTTCTGCTGCTCTGCTATGTGTCACAGACTGTGTGACACAGATTCCCCTGTCTGCTGGCTTCCTGCTGGTGAATGAGGGTCCTTCTCTCCCCACTCTCTCTTCTTAGCTTCGGACCCCTGCTCCCTCCTTGGCCCCAGCTCTTACCTGACAGACCAGATATGGTTTCAGAATCTGCCAGGTGACCAAGGGTTCTGGAAACACTGCCTACTCCCTCTATCCCTGCAGCTAGGTGTGGCAGTGGCTTCCTGAGCTTGCTCATCTCTGGGTTGTTTCATTTTTCCCTCTTTGGTTTCTCTCATGTAATCAGTTCCTTGTAATAAACTCCTTCTGTTTTCAAATATTTGGAGTGGCTGCTGTTTTCTTAGACTCTCACTAATACACATTGGTATATTGTATTTGTTTCCTAGGGCTATTGTAACAAAGTACCACAAACTTGTGGCACCAAACAACAGAAATTTATTCTCCCACAGTTTTGGAGGCCAGAAGTCTAAAGTCAAGGTATGAGCAGTATTGCTTCTATGCTTCTCCTAGCTTCTAGGGGTAGCCAGCAATTATTGGAACTACTCAGCTTGTAGATGCATTGCTCCAATCTTTGTATTTGTTGTCACGTGGTATTCTTTTCTGTGTCTGTGTCCAAATTTCCCTCTTTTAAAGGGATACCAGTCATTGGATGAGGGTCCATCCTAATCCAGTATGGCCTCATTTCAACTTGATTACATCTGCAAATACCCTGTTTCCAAATGAAATCACATTCACACATTCTAGGCAGACATGAATTTTGGGGGAACACTGTTCAACTCAATACAGTTATGTCTTAGTTTGAGTTTTCTACTCTAAAAGCAAGTCTGAGACAAAGATTAGTTAGAGGTAATTTATTTGGGAGGTGATTCCAAGAGACTGGAGAGAGTAGGAAGAGTGAGACAGGAAAAGGAGAGCTAACCTAGAGTGCATTACTGAGCTGTTTATTGCTGCAGGCAACTGGAGCTAAATCCTGCTGGGGACTCTTTGATGATCCACATACAATGGTACTACAAAAAGTTTGTGGAACATAGAATTAACAGAGAACACAAATCTTTCCATAAACTTTTGGAAGTAGCATTGTAGAAGGAATGTCAGCATTGTCTTTCTAGAATTTAAGAGGTTGGGTCATTTTCCAGCCAATTTCTATCTCTAATTGGTTGAATTTTGTCTCTGGGTCTTTAACTCTTCCAAACTTGAGGGCTGAGCCTGCTCTTGGACAGAGTGGATTCCTACAGCTTCAAAGAATACCCTGAGGCAGAAAAGCTGTGAGTTGCTTGGGTGCCTGGGCCCTTGAGGTACAGCTCAGATCGCAGGTGGACTGTAGTGATGTGGTGTAAGGAAAACAGCACCTGCTGCAAGAGATGCCTCTGGCCACCCTTATTATCCAGGTCTGCCCATGTCTCGCGAATCAGTGAGCTCTCTTCAATCAGTTTACTCAGGCCTCTCCTTTTCCTTTGTCCTTGCTTCTGAAGGGGCATGTCCCTTCACAGGGGCTCCTGCAGCTCCCCTCCCCTCTTTCCTGAGTGTCTGCTCTCTTCCGTACCTCCACCTTCTCTGACGATGGAAGGAAGCATGAGTCATTGGCTCTGATGGAAAGTTAAAAACAAATTGTATTTAATGTTTCTTTTCTCTTTCTCTTTCTTTTTTATTTTATGGATTCTATTCTTGACAGCATATAGTATTTATTTGCTGTGTTACTCATCTGACTTAGGATTTGTCCAGCCGTCTTAGCTTGCTGATTTTGTTTCTGGTCCAGATTATCTACTGTGCTGGTGGACAGAAATGATGTCCTAAGGTAACTGGCCAGGGTCACCAACAGTTATGTGTGGTGTGCTAGACAATATTGGCTGAGCCAGCTCACTCCGTGTCTCTGAAGATAGGTACCAGGGAAAAGATTATGCAACAGATTTTTTCACTTGGGGTCAAGTTGGGGGATCTGATGGAGGTCAGGGATCACAGGGTCAGAAAAGCACAGTTCTCCAGAACATATAGGTTGGGATACATTTTCTCTAATATTTTGAGGAGAGCTGGTGCCTGTAAGCTAGAGAACATCAGGACTTATAACATTTTTGCCTTGCCTGTCTAACTATGTGACCAACAAGCAACCAAAGATAAAATGAGAGCAAAAAAATTTGTGACTTGATGTTAAGAATGTTGATTGGAATGAAATACAGTGACAAGTGCAAGAACAAGTTTAAAATCTACCTTGAAAACAGTACATGGCTAATAAGTTTGTTGGATAAATGAGAAAATACTCTATCTCATAATAGTAACTAAAGCTTATTGAGTTCTTATATTTTTAAGTGCTTTTTGTTCTTCATATCACAGAATCCTCTCAACAATCGTGTAAGGTGGGTATTAACACTATTTCCATCTTTAGATGGAAAAGTTGTGATCCAGAGAAGTTAAGTAATCTACTCAGTCTCGCACAGTGAGGAGGAAATAGCCAAGGTTTGAGCACCAGAGCTTGATTTTAAGGCATCTGATATTAACCACAATGCCACTAAATTCCATGAAATCTGGAAAAAAAAAGAGGGTCAAAGATGTGACTTTGTCTGAATGGGGTCAGTGAAGGTCTCTTAGCAGAGAAAGGTGCCCAGAGAAAAGAGTGCGACAACCTTATACAAGTATTCATTAAAATCACAGAGCCCATCATCACTGGATCTCTATTTCCCCAACATCCACCTCCTTCCCCACTAGCAGAGGAAAATGTCACCTGGGAGTGGGATCTCTAGGTTCAAGGCTGCTCACTGGACCACGTCCCTGCTGATAGGCAGACTCTTTTGAGGTAAATGAATGATAATGACGCCACGAAGAGGTCCTACTGCAACTCTCCATCATGTGCCATCCTGGCTTTTGAAAACTCTCTTCCCAGAGCCTGATCATGCCCAGTAAGTCATGTCCAGAACAGGATCCGCAGAACTGAAAACCGGCACTAATTTAGTCAGCACAGATTCTTTCCAGTGTGAACCATGTGTGCATGTCATGAGGTGTGGGAAACTTTACTCATGCAGCTTCTCAGTTTCTTAGCCACTGCTTATGAATTGCAATATATGTCGGGGGAAAGTGGTACACAGTGTTGGACTTATAGCTCTGGGCTTTCTTCCTCTCTGGGCTTCTGGCCACACCTCTTTATTGCTTTAGTACACTCCAGTGCATTCTAGTAGATGCTTAAATATTTTCTCCAACTTTTCTAAGTGAGATCAACAGTAATTTTTGTTTAAAACAATCTTTAAGCTGTATGATTGTGTGTGTGTATGTGTGGAGGCACAAATGCATGCTCCTGCATGTTCATTCTCAACTTTTAAGTATGATTTAAATTTCTTTCTTTCCAGGGGATAGAGCAACAGGGAGTATAGATGTTACTATATTTGAAGGATTCCAAGGTGGTTTACATATGCTGCTTAATTTAATCTCTATAGTCCTTGGGAGAGCTATCATTAGTAATATCTCTGTAAAATTTCCCATTTTACAGATAGAAAACAGGCTCAGACACATTACGTAATTTACCCAAGGTCGTATACAGTTAGGGAGAGTGGTGGCTTGATAAGCTGAGAACTTTCCAGCTCACCCAAGGTCGTCAGAGAGTGGGTTACTGAGGAGCCTGGGGGCTTCTTCTTCAGGGAGTGTTTTGAGCAGAGGCTGGAAGGTCTTTTGGCCTTGAGTCTGGAAGGTCATCATGGAGTGGGTGTCAGATGACCTTGAGGGCCTCTGGCTCTGAGAAGGACACTTATCTCCTGGCTGCAAGACAACTGACTCAGATGTCAGGAGGTCTGGGCCCAGCCCTGGCCCTGTGGCTCACTGGCTATGTGAGCTTGGTTTGGGCATTTCAGCTTCTGGGCTTGTGCTTCTTTCATCGAAGGAGTCTCTGGGCCTATGACACTTATTTTCGTACATTCTAGCCACCAAATTCATTCCTCTAAGTGAATGCAACATTTAAGCTGAAAATGTATGTATTAAATTCGTAACCTTTTGAAATATATGATGTTTTTCTTTTGTTCTCTGCATTTCTTTCTTTTTGTTCCATGCAGAAAACAAATTTCTTATTTTTCTGCCTCATCAATTTGTTTTCAGAGTTGGAACCAGAAGCTGTGTGCCATCAGGGGCTCTTCCTGTGTTGCTTAAGTGCCCAAGGGATTGTGCTATCGAGTGCCTTTAGAGGACAATGAGATGAAGGGACAGTCCTTTGAGGATACCATGATCACAGAGAGAGATACTGCTCCCACATTATAAAACTGTGAAGGGGTACATAAGTTGAGGCAGGAAGAGGCAGGCATTGACCCATGTCCATGCTTGGCTCTGCAGCAGTGCCCAGATTGGACAAGGCTTCCGAGGGACTGTGTCTCTGCATGTGCCTTATGAGGACCGCATGGCACGCAGAAGTCTAGTCAGAAATTGAGCATGATGCCTTGAAGATTAGAGGATTTTCCTTTACTTTCCAGGTAACATATAAGCCTAATTTGATTTGATTTTAGGTGTGGCCAGGCTTTTAGGTGAAATTTATTTGGAATTAAATTTCAGACCAGCTCAGGCTTAGAGTCTGACCCAGTTAGATTTAAGGAAAATATGGCACTCTTTGCAAATCTAAGTTTGTGTGCACACCCAGGGCATGCAAATCAAATCAAGACAGTCTGTTCATCTTAATAAATATGGAAGTTTATTAAGTCCCTGGCAGCCTCCCCTCCACCCCTCCATCCAATGCTCTTCTGGCCTCTGCTCCAGAGAAGATGGATGGATCAATCCAGGTGCACCTCAGTCTGGTCCCTGAAATCTAAAGTGTCTCATTGTTCTTTTTATCCAGCACAGAAAGCTTGAGATCCTGGTGTACACACATGGAGGTTTTCCATTTTTTCTTCCAAAGGAGACAATGCCCTGGGCCACGTTGTTACACACCAAGGGGCTCCCGGAGTCCCCCTGTGGGCAGAGAAAGGAAGGACTGAGCTGGGGGTGGGTGGCCTCCTCCTGGCCCACCTCCTGGCCCTCCTCCTCCCCACCTCCCTGGAGGTGGGTTGTCTCTGGTAAGGGCTGTGTGTGAGGCCAGGGAAGTCCTTGTCCCCTCCCTCATTCCGGGGGCTCCAGCCTGGACCTGACAATTCCCTCTAATAGACCTAGGCTGGACTTGTCTCTCTCCCCCAGGGAGCCTCCACCCATAAAGTGGCTGTGGGATAGTCTCCTATTTCCCCCCAGGAAGAAGGGATCAGAGACCAGGTTGGTGGAAAGGCTGAGTAGATAAGGATATGTCTAGTTCCTACTGCCCTGGGTTTCCTCGAAGCTCTGCTGTGCCCATGCCTGGGAATGGATCATGCTGGTGCTCTCACCACGAAAGAAGTCTTCCTCTTTTTTGGGTCCCCCACACATATCTGGGTGGCGTTGTTGTAATGCTTGTAGCGAGACATGCATTGTTGGTCGCTTTGGACTTCAAGGTCTACCTCATGCAGCCCCACTGTGGACTTGTTGATGCTGATGTTCCCCCAGCCGGCCACACTGCATACCACCCCCGGTGTCACCCGCACTCTCATCCCGGGCAGCCTGAGGATGCCCACCGCGGCAGTCAGCTTGGCCTTCTTCTTCAGCTGAGGGCAGAGGACGGGAATTCTAATCTACTAGTGGCCCACAGAGATTCCAGACAGTTATGGGGCTGCCTCTTCCATGGCCGTGGGACAAATAAAGGGTTATATTGGGAGGGAGGGACAAGGAAAGAGATCATGGAGATGCAAAAACACTGGGATTAATGTGCGCGAGAACCAGTGGAGTGATATGCCTCACCTGCAGTAACATGATGTTGCTGGAGAAGTTCTTGGAGTTATGGGCTGGGTGGGGGATGGCTCTTCTCACAGAGATGATTTGCTGGGTCTTCTCCTGCTCCTTGATGTTGTGGGCCCCCAGGGTGACATTTATTGAGCTGCATGCAGAGAGAGAGGTAAGGTCACAGGAGATACAGCTCAGAAGCCTGCAGGAAAAAGGACAGCCAGGGCAGGGCAGGGCAGGGCTAGAGTGGAGAGGAATTACAGGGGCTGGGGTCTGGGGCTGAGCATGTCTGTGCCCTCTGCTTCTGGGCAGCTAGGGCTGGGTGGCAGCTCCTGGAGCAGATGCAGGTGCTCAGCCATGCACAGAGCTGACTCTCTCCACTCAAAACTCTGAGTGTCTCACATTTGCACTTTGTGCTCCAGGGCATGACCTCGGCCTCCTTCCCATCCACCTTTGATCAGGGTGCTCCTTTTGTCTTCAACAAGCCACTTGCATTGATCTGCCCCTGTCTTCCTACAGCTTACCTGTCCACCAATGAGTTCTTCTGTGTTACCAGGTGGCCCAGATTTGTAGGCCCTAAAAGAGCGACTCCCCTGGGGTACCTACAGAAGGGTGGGGATCCAGGCATGCATTCACCTTCCCCAGCAGTGAGCTGTTGTCAGCACAAAGTCCTCACGCACAAGAAAGCCCCCACACTGTCCCATTTTCTCCAGAGCCTGGAACCGAAGAAATGCTATGTAGGGACGAGAATGAGGCGTGGTCTCATGGCCCCTGATGATTGTCCCTGAAAGAAAAATTCTCCCCTGTCTCTGTGCTCATGGAGCCAAAAGCTGAAGGAGGGAAGACCAGCATAAACTAGAACAGAGAGGGAAATAGTTGGGTGGGGTGGTGGATAGTGAGGTCTGCTATAGCCAGCAGCAACCAAGAAGGGGGTCCTGTGGGTTCTTTGGACAGCATTCCTGGCTTGCGAAGAGACACACAAGACTCACATTCTCCCTCTGATCAAGAGAAGGACAGTCTTTGCCCCTTAATTCCTGCTCAGACATTTATGTTTGTGCTTGGAACAAGCAGTGAAGTCCCCACAGATCCTGGAAAATCTTTTCTCTGAATCTCCTTGGGTCTTCCTTCTGCTCTTGTTTCCCACACCCCACTGTGCTGCTGCTGGTTTGTAACACGAGTTCAAGATGCTGAGTTGTGTTTGGTCTGCATCTACTAGAGCCTGACACAATGTGGGTGCCCAGTAAAGGTCTTGGCTGCATGAAGGAATGGCTCCCAAGGGGCCTCTGGGTGAGTGTTGGTTGGGGTTGTGCTGGTGGGATTCAGAGCAACAGGGCAGATGGGTCCTGACAAAGTCACTGTACCCATCCGTAGCTGAAGAATGACCAGAAAGTACTTGAGGCTGAATCAAGGCAAAAATAAGTGTTAAGGGGAGGAGAATGCCACCAACTCTGGACCAAATGGGTCTTAGGCTTCTTTGCTGGGCAGCATGGGAATGACATTTGGAGAAGGAAGTGAAGATTGAGGGTAGATTTTAAGACATTGAGTTAGAAAGTTGGTGGGCCTTACCTTGATTATAAAAGCCAGCCCCTTTCTCCAAGCTGCTTTTTTCTAGGGGAATTAATTATTTTTACTTCCCAGCTTAAATCATTCTTCTGGATTTCTTTGTGAGATCCCACTTTCCAGATAGCAAGGGTAAGGCTTGGAGAGGAGGTGGTACCTGCCAGCCCTTATGCAGAGCATCCTTTCTGTCCTGCTATTCCTACTGAGTTTCTGCCCAGCATCAGATCTGCTGGTCTTTGGGTGAGATTGGACCTGGGGTTCAGAAAGTTCCTGGAGATGGGCCAGGGCCAAGATGTGTCTGAGTGTAGCCCCTGAGCAGTGCTGTGGGATGTGGTTGGTCTCTGTTGATAGGGATGGTCACTCACCTGCCTCAGCCCAAAGGCACACAGGAAAGACCAGCAGGAGCAGGATCAGCTGCATCGTCCCAGATGGTTGCCCAGGTGAGAGCTGCTGGTGAGTCCTCCTTGTCTTCTGACCCCCAGTTGTTGCTGGGCTTATCGTATAAGACTACCTCAGCCGTATATCACTGTCTGATCAAGTCCTTGGGCTTGAGTTGAATAAAAACTTATCTATCAGTCAGCACAGAAGCACCCACAGCTCTTGACTTGGTGCTGACCACACCGACAGAAAACAGGAACCCA
Source organism: Cynocephalus volans (assembly GCF_027409185.1). Classification (NCBI taxonomy): domain Eukaryota; kingdom Metazoa; phylum Chordata; class Mammalia; order Dermoptera; family Cynocephalidae; genus Cynocephalus; species Cynocephalus volans. The sequence continues at coordinate 110,052,042 of NC_084462.1, forward strand.
AGGCCACGTGTTGGGGTGGTTGGAGATGTTGCATTGGCCAGCAGTGTGTCCTTGAGCCTCAGAAAGCTGCGTCTCATTATGATAGACCAGGAAGGTCTTCAATTCCTTGGCTCTCTTTAGACCATCACGATGATCACTTGTTGAAGCCCTTTTCTGTGTGAGACTCAGGGATATTGGAGATGAGACTCCTTGGCCCTGGTGGAGGAGACAACATCAGTGATTAGACGGGGACGGTAAGGGCCATGGTCACAGGGGAGGGCAGGACGGTGTGGAGTCACACTGAAGAGGGTGTATTTCAGCTACTAAAGAACTTAGTGGCTTAAAAGGACAGGAATGTCTATTTTGCCCACGAATCTGAAATTTGGTCAGCATTGGTGTGGATAGCTTGTCTCTGCTCCCCTCGGTGCAAGCAGAGGCAGCTTGAGGCCTGGAGACCAGTGTCATGTGGAGGCTCACTCGCCCACGCATCTGGCTGTTGACGCTGGCTGGTGGCTGGGGTTTTGTTTCCTGGCCATGCTCTCTCACTGCTGGAATTGTTCAGTCTTCTCGCCATGTGGCTTGCTTCCCCTGAGTGAGCAGCTCCCCAGAAAGCAAGCCAGGCAGTGCTGTGTCCTTTTTATTACCTGGACTTTGATGTCATACGATATCCTTTCTACCATAATCCACTGCTTGGAGCAATCAAAAGCCCCCACCCAGATTAGACAGGGAGGAACATGGACCCTGCCTCTCAGTGGGAGGAGTACGGAAGTCATGTTGGAAGAAGAGCTGGTGGGATGGAGATAAACAGTGGCAGTCATTTTAGGAGGTTCAACCTTCCACACTGCTTCAGGTACGTGTGGAATTGGTTAGAGGAGTTGAAACCACGGATCAGCCTAAGCCTAGGTCATAGCCTTTGGATAGGTTGAGGTCTGCTTTGTCCAAACCATGTGTACTGAGAATGGAAGAGGGTTGGTTCTCCCAAAAGATATTCTCTTTAATGTATTACTGATGTCACGTGTACTGGGAACCAGTGCCAGAGAACCAAAGCAGTATTCTCAGACCACTGTCTAGAGAACTACACTTCTCATATCTCTGGACCCTTTGCTAAACAAATTAGTCTAATGATCTCCCCATAATAGAAAAAAAAGAAGAGAGTCATGGACTTGAAAACGTTGTTGGTCCTAAACATCTTGATCCCAATTCTCTTAAAAAACAACAAAATCTTAGCTAAAGAAACAAAGCACTCTGTCAACAGTGAGCCTGGCACAGAGCAGGGAGGACGGCACTGCGCCAGGCCTCCTTCCAATGTGGGCACCCTCCTCAGGCCACACGGGCTTAGGCACCTTGTGCAGGGCCGCGGGCTTGGGGTGTGAGCATACATGTGAGTTGAGGGGTGTATCCTCCTGGGAGGGCAGCCCAGCAGAGGGAGTGGAAGCCCAACTGGGCTGAGGGAGACATTCATGCAAGGGGCTGATCTAATGCGTGGTATCCGAGCTCAAGTGGTGTGACAGGAGCCTCCACAGAGCGGGGCAGCCTGGTGCCGTTTGTCAGAGCAGGTTGAGTAGAGAGAGGCGGACATTGGCCTGAAGGGGCTGCCTGCTGCGGAGTGGCAGAGCCTGGGTACAGGAAGGAGGCAACCCAGTAGGGGAAGAGGGTGGTGGTGATGGAAGATTTGTTATATAAATCCCTCTGGAAATTAGTTCAAATAAGTAAATATCTTAAGGTTAATGAGCTGGTTTTCTCACTGCGGATTAGAGGGTATTGATGGTATCAATGTTGTTCTGAGTTTGATGGCTGTATTGTGGTTATGGGAGAGAGTATCCTTGTTTGCAGGAATTACATCCTAAGGTATTTAGGAAGCAATAGAGCACCATGTCAGTAACTTTACTGTTAAATAGTTCAAGAAAACAAAAGTTACTGTACTCGCAACTTTTCTGTAAACTTTAGACTGTTTCAAAATTAAAAGAAAATCTATAGTCTTCAAAAATACAAGCAACAGTCTGAAGATATAATTGAAAAGAAAATCTGTTACAATAGCAACAAAAAATATAAGATGCTTAGAAAAAACTTAACCAGAATTATGAAAAACCTATTTGAGAAGAATGTTAAAATATTCCTAAAAAACACATAAACAGACTTGAGAAATAGATATTACTAGTTCTTGGACAGGATGGATCTACACCATTAAGATCCTAATTCTTTCCAATCTAATATGTAAATTCAATGTGGTTCCAATAAAAATACTGACAAGTTTTTCTCCTAGAGTTCACAAGTTCTAGACAATTTCTAAAATTCATGTGGAAAATAAACATGCAAAACAACTAGAAAAGACACACACAAAAATAGAAGTAAGGAAGATTAGTTTTATCGGATATTAAAAACACCTTATAAAACTTCTTTCCTGAAAACAGCGTGGTGCTGACTTATGAATAGATGAACAGACCAATGAAAGAGAATAGAAAATTCAGAAACATTCCCAAGTACCTATGTAAATGTAGTTTATAGTAAGGTGACATTTCTGGCCTGGATTGCCTATTTCTTATTTTTGACTCTTTAAAAATGTCTTTTTACTGTCTCCTGATTTCCATTATTTCTGATGAGAAACTCATTGTTAATTTTATTATTGTTTTACCTAATGCATCTTTTTCCCTCTGTCTGCTTTCAACTTTTTCTTTTTCTTTTAGATTTTTACCAATTTGACTATAATGTGCTTAGATGTGGCTCTCTTTGTACTCATTTTTGTCCTATCCAGGGTTCACTGAGATTCCTGAATCTGTGGATGAGAAATGTAGTCCAGCAATAGGCCTATAAAAAAGAAAAAAAAAAAAAAGAAAAAAAAAAGAGATACTGATGAGCACTAGAATTTTCTGCCAAAATATGGATTTAGTGGAGCAATAGCCAATAGACCACAGCCCCTGAATTGACAAGAGAATCCCTTTGAGATGGAGCCTTGGGTTTAGCTGGATGTCATCAAACACACTGTGCTCAGCTCTTCTGGATCTGATTCCTTGATCTTTAAGCAACATTTCATCATGCATTGTTTCCTGCATTGTAGGTCTGCCTACAAGGAGTGAGATGATCATATAGAGAACCTGAGTAGTCCAGGACAGTGGCAATAGTTTCTCACCTAAAATATGGTGATCTGGTTTTATCATCATCTCCTAATCTTGGCTCATATGAGTCCAGCCTAATATATGGCTCTGATTTGATGGGATTTTGATGTGAAATTAGCTCTCTGACCTAAAACTCTGAGAATTAGTGGTCTGTGTGAATTTACCATGGCAGTGCAAGCCTGTGAGTCTTTTAGGAGCCAACTATCAAGACCTCTCTAGTAACATGTATACCAAGACATGGCTGTGTGACTGCTTCCTCACAGAGGTGCGACTCCTACTACCACCTCTTTGTTTCTGGAACCATGTATTCTAGCTATGGGGGAATCAGCACCATATATTCATTGCTCGCTTATAGACTACACTGCATCCCGTAGGACAGCATCCCAGTCTCACAGGTAGCTGTCTCTCAGCTGTCATTATTATTCAGTCTTTGGTAGGCTGTTCCACAATACTGTCAGGCTAGCTTCTTCCAGGTGATATGGTATATGAATCCATTGCTGCACTTTTGTCATCGTTAAACATGTTTGTTGGTCAAAAGCAATGTTGTGTGAGACAGCAAGATGAGAAATAAACCTTGTAAGTTCTGTGAGCCCCCAAAGAGTGGTGCTGGCAGAAGTATGGTGCGGGGCTGGAAAGGCAGAGTCACTAGTACATATTCCCTCAAACACATTAGCAAGATCTTGCTTTCCTTTGGGTCTATCTCTTCCAGGAGCTGACTTGACAGTTCTCTCCCTGGCTATGCTGGGACCTGACTCTTCCTGTGAGCCTGGAGGAAAGAAGGGATGGTGGGAGTGGATCTTGGTGAGCTGAGGCATTTCCCTTTATTTTATTTATTTATTTACTGAAAAATAACTGATTAAACATATTTGTGGGGTACACTTTCTAGACTCAGTAAGGTCATTACAGAGATTTTAAGCAAGGGAAAGATTGTTTCTTCAAATGGTGGGGGTTGGGGAGATACTTCCACAGACCAAGGAGATTTGAAGGAATCAGCATGTTTGAATCCACCCAAAAGTGCCCAGGGACAGGTCTCAGCTCACCAGAGGAAGGTGCTTTGAACAATTCTCACTGAGTGGCTGCTGAAGGGGCCCAGAGGCTTTCTCTCCAGGGAGATGAGCTCAGAAGCTCATCTCTTGTCTGGGGATGCTAGGAAGTCACCCCGGGGTGGGTGTTAGAAGACATTGAAGGTCGCTTGCTGGCCTGGCAGTCAGGGGCCTGGGCTCAGTCCAGGCTCTGCCCTAACTTCTGTGATATCTTCAGTCAGTCACTCCCCTCTCCTGGAGCTTTGTTTCTTCCCCTCTCTCAGAGGAGAAGGGGGGCCTGCAACAATGGCTTTTAAACTTGTTTTAAGCTGCAAAACAATTTCCTCAAAGTAAATATAATAGCTAAACTGAATATGTATGTGACTGGGAAGCTTTTAAAAAATACCATTATTTTGTTTGCTTTCTGTATTTTCCTTTTTTTTGTCTTTTCCAAAGAAGGAGTCAGGTCCTTAGTATGTCTTAGCTCAAGGATTTTTTTCCCCCCAGCCCCAAATCAGAAGCTGTGTGACACCTTCGTACAAGTGCCTAAGATCATTAGAGATGTGTCGCAGCATGCTTTGTGCACAGGATGTGAAAGGGCATGCCTTTGAGAGTTACATGATCCCAGAGGGAGATTTTGCTCCATGTCATGAAAGCGTGTACTGTTGTGTATGTTTGGTACAGGGAGGCATTAAACTGGCGCTAGACCTCATGCTCAACTCTCGGGCAGTGCTCCGAATTAGTGGCAAGACTTTGGAGGGATGGCTGCTGGGAGTGCTTGGCAGGGTGTGCCCAACACAAGGTGACCCTTATTCAACAAAGAGTCACATACTCTATCTGTGGCCTCCAAGCCAAGAACTTCCTAATGCTGAGCAGTCCAGGCAGTCTTGGAAGCTATGGATATAGCAGTAATTGTGATGGCCTAAGTAGCAGAGGCATTTCTCCATTTTTCCAGACCATGTGAGCCTCTCTGATTCAAGTTTGATTCTGTACAGGCAGGAGCTTGCAGTAATGACAGAGATAATGTTTCTGAGCAGTCCAGTTGGATGGGTGTTTTTCCTACAATTTGAATCTGTACAATGACATTAATCCTGCTGCGTCTGAAAGAAGTGAAGATAAGGCTGCCCTAGTCATCTTCTCCTTCCCTACCTGCTGCCCTCTGCCCTAGGGAAAAAGGAGGCTCCAGTGAACAGTTTGGTGACTTTGTGTCTAGAAACTTTACATGATTCATTTCCAAATCTCATACACTGTTTTTCTAGAGTCACATGTGATAATATTCATACAAACTGTAACCAGGAATAAAAATAAGATACAAATACTTCATCCCCCTAGATTTCCCACATAGAGGTAGGTCTTGTGAACTAATCTGAAGGACAGAGGGAGTTATACAACGTGGATGAAAGTCCTCAACACTGTCAGTTTCAAGGGGGGTCAGATGACAGAGTCTGTTACTGTGTTCGCCATGTATTCCCAAAGCCTGGCACTTAGTGAGCATTCAATGAATATTTGTTTACTGATTGAGGGAAAAAAATTGTGCTTTCCAGTACTTCTGCAGAGAGCAGCCCTTTTGAGCTCAGAAGGCTGATGTAGCCCAGGTGGTCAGTCAGGAGTCTTAGCCTCGAGGCCAGCAGGGACCAAAATGGACAGGCTGAAAGGGGATCTGGCTGCTGAGTGACCAGGTGGCCAGTGAACCCCGAGCATATGGGAAGACACCGGGCTGGATGTGAGGGGTTGAATTGGCCTTGCCCAGGTGACAGATGGGGCTAAGTGTTCTGGAGAGAGACCCTGCCAGCCCTGTCCTCCCTGGGCCCTACCTGCTGCCAGCACAGGCCTGGTGCCTCTGAAGACCTTCTTGGCCAGGGTATATGCTGGACTGTCACCCTGTGGCAAGGCCCAGATGAAAGCAGGACATTCTGGGTATCCTAGGTGGCTGATAGGAGGAAGGGGCCAGCCCAGATCAGCATGGTCTGGAGAGGACAGGAGTTGGTGGACTCTGAGAACTCTGAGCAGGGATGGAAAAGAAGGAGAAGCCAGTGGCTGGAGGATGAGCTGGGCCCTGTGCTCAGAGGAGGTTAGGGCAGGAAACTAAGCCCAGGTGAGAATGAGGAGCTATTCCAGGATCCCCTTTCCCCCTCTAAAACTGCGGAAGGAAATGTTCTGCTCAGGAAAACCCCTCTCCTGCCCCAGTGGGGTGGGGCCATGTCCCTGAGCAGTGACCCCAGGCCATGCCTTCTTGGCATCCAGGAGGCCCCATGGTGGCCATGTTTCTCCTCCTCTCTACCGTATGACAAAGGGGGAGGAGGTCAGACATTCACCTCAAGCCCCAGCACCAGAGGGGTCCGTGTTTTCTTCTGATGGTGGCTCAGCTCAGCCACAGCAGAAGGGCAGGCCCTGGAGAGACCCATGTGGTTAAGAAGGAGCTGGGTAACAGCTCTGCCCAGAGCTTGGGGATGGTTGGCGAGGGGAGAAGAAAGAAGAGAAAGCAGGAGACAGCAAAATTGTGTTGTTGGCCTGCTGGGCACAGAGCTGGAGTCTTGGACGAGGGTCCATGAATAAACAAAACACCAGCCTTCCCACTCTGTGAAGAGACATTTATTCGGTGGCTGGCACCTCCCCCGGTGCAATGCTGGATCCAGCTCCAGAGAAGATGGTGTCGAGAGGGGGCTTGTTCTGCTTCCTGCAATTAGCGGGGCTTCATGGTTTTCTTTATCCAGTGTAGGAAACTTGAGACTTTGGTGCACACTCGGGGAGGCGTCCCATCACTTCGACCATAGGAGACAATGCCTTGGGCCACGTTGTTACACACGAGGGGGCCCCCAGAATCTGCCTGTGAACAGAGGCACGAAGGACTGAGCTGTGCTCCTCCTGGTCTCACCCTCCCCACCACCCCAAGTCCCCTCTCAGAGAAGGCAGACTTGCATAGCCTGCATGCGGGAGATCAGAGGGCAGGACAGGGCAGGTGCTGGGGGCCCCTCAGCTACCAAGCTCGGGCCCTGGGCATTGTTACTGCTTGACCTCACCCAGGGACCAGCCTCTGTCCTCTTCCCCAGGTCCTGGGATCCTCTCCCTGTAAAGGGATGTGGGACCATTGGCTTCTGGCCACTGTTTAAGTACATGAGGCAGGCAAGTAGGGGTGACACCCAGCATAGAGGATGAGCCCCTTTACCACAATGGGTGCCGGCTCCAAGGAGCCACCTGATTATAATTACTGCACCCCCAGGAAGCACAGTTTTCTAATACTTATGACCCGGGGTGGGGCGGAGTGCTACAAATTCGTCCTTCCAGAGAAGCACCATTCACCACAGGCCCCAAGGCAAGCTTGTAGAGACCCTAGTTGCTCCCCAGCTCTGGCTTCCCCCTCTTCTCTTCCCAGACGAAAAGATCACAGCCTTGCGGGTGAAAGAGTCCCTCACTGCTTGGGTCTCTGGTCCCAGATCTTCACCAAACATCCCTCTTTCCAAAGCCAAGCTAGGCAGATGCATAGTCTTACCTTAAAGGTAGCCCTTTTTATCTTGGGGTCCCCCACGCACATCTCAATGGCATTGTTGTAATAATTGGCCATGTGGAACTCGCACTTCTCATCCGCCTGCACCGTCAGCTCCACCTCCTGCAGCGTGTCTGAGAACTTGCCCATCCGGGCTGTCCGCCCCCAGCCGGCCACGCTGCACACCTCCCCTGGCTTCACCCAGGCCTTCCCCCCGGGCAGCCTGAGGGGCCGCACAGCCGCAGTCCGCTTGGCCTTTTTCTCCAGCTGATGGGGAAGAGGCAAGAAAGTCCAGCTCAGCCAACGGCCTCCTGGGCAGACACTGTGATGGGGTTGCACCGGCTTCCCTCTCCTCTGAGGCTCTGGAACTGGCCCAGCAGGAGGGTGGAAAGGAGGGAAGGGACAGCATCACAGTGGGAAGGGCGCTGGACCAAGGAGAACAGCAGTGGGAGGTTGGCCTCACCCGTAGTAACATGATGTCGCTGGAGAAGTTCTTGGGGTTATAGGCTGGGTGAGGGATGGCTCTTCTGACAGCGATGACCTGCTGGGTTTCCTCCTGCTCCTTGATGTTGTGGGCCCCCAGGGTGACATTTATTGAGCTGCAGAAGAGAGCAGAGAGGGAGGTGGAGTCACAGGGGATACAGCCCAGGAGCTGTGAAGAGCAGGTGACAGCTGGGGCAGAGCAGGGCTGCAGCTGAGGGGAAATCGAGGGGGCTGAAGGGCCCCGGACCTGAGTGCCTGTGCTCCTTCTCAGCAGTCAGATGGAATTCTGGAGCACAAGTAATTGCACTAGTGGTTCTCAGGGGTCAGTTACCCCCCAGGAAGACATGTGAAACTGCTTTAGTTTGCATTCTGTGCCAAAGCATGCTCTAGCTCTAAACATGCAGGCTTGACTGCTGTGTCTTCCTTACTTCAGCAATCCCTCCGGCACTAATCTGCCTCTCTCCCCACAAGACATACTTGCCCTCTTTCTTACCTTCTAAGGAGCCCTTCTGGCATATGTGTTCCTTGGGGCCCAGGGAGCTCTTTGGGAAGGGGTTTCTGTGGAGTGGCTGCAGGAGGGTGTGGTCAGATTGCTGTTCCTCACCTTCCCACACAGTGAGCTGCCGTCAGCACGAAGTCTTCTCGTATCAGGAAACCTCCGCACCTCTTCAGAGACTCCTGATCCCAGATCTGAAGGTAGGCCATGTAGGGGCGGGAGTGGGGCTTGGCCTCATGTCCCCCGATGATCTCCCCTGAAGGGAAAGTCTGCTTGCTTGCACCCACGGAATCTGCTACGTGGACACTTGCTTGATGGCTCCAGAACTGCTGGGCCTTCGGGAGCCTAGGATGGCCTGGAGTTGGGAAGGGCCTGGGGGAAGGGGCCTCAACTTCCTTTTCTGGCAAAGGGAAGAACAACAGGCCTTGGTCTCTAAATCTTTCTTCTACACATAGCTGGAAGTGAGCTGCCTTAGAAACAGTGAAATCCCACCAGCTCCTGATGATTCCTCTCCTGACTCTCATTTGTTTCAAGTGAGTTTCTAAGACCCTAATGAGTCCTGTGATGTCTTGAACAATGCTGCTTTCTAATGGCCAGGACTTAAGTTTCGGGATCTAGATATTGTCATATCCTATTTCCTAGGGCCTGATGTGTGACGGGTTTCCAATGCAAGTTTGCTGGCTGTGTGAAGTAATGGCTCCAGTTAGCCTCTGGGTGGGGGTTGGTAGGACAGTGCTGCTGGGATTCTGGAAAGTAGAAGAGTTGGGGTCTAACCACAGTGGCTCATACTTGAAAAGAGGAGGTGCACCAAAGCCCTGGGAAGAAAAGAAGAATCGGAGAAAGAGAGCAAGTGGCTTAGGACTGAGCAAAAGCAAACACAGTGTTCTGAGGACAGTGATTTCACCAGTTCTGGGGTCAGCTGAGCCCTGGGCTTCTCTCCCAAGCAGTCAGTGAGGAAGACACTTGTTTCATTCCAGACACAGAAGCTTTCTCCAGGAGAATTTAATATTTTCTCTTTTCTAGTTTCCCAACCTCTTTGAGGGAAGTCCCACTCCAGATGACAGGGATGGGGCATAGGGAGGGCATAGTACCCACCGATTCTTCTGGAGAACAGCTCCTGTCCTGCCATTCTTGCAGACAGCTTACCCAGCATCATCCTTGGGGGGGTCTGTGGTGGGACTGGAGCTGGTGTTGAGAATGCTGCTGCTAGATAGATGGATCCGGGATGTGCGGAAGGGTCAGGAGACCTGTGCCCACTGTGGGAAGGGGTTGAACTCACCTGCCTGTGCCCTGGGGGGCAGGAAGAAGGCCAAGAGCAGCAGGAGCAGCTGCATCTTCCCAGGAAGGCTGCGCAGGTGGGAGCTGCGGGTGCTTCCTCCTCACTCTCTTTTAGCCCCTAAGAGGGAAGGAGGTGGGATGGGCTCAGTGACCTCATGTTCCTCTCTGGTTTTGTGCTGAACAGAAGTCTTTTTAGGAAAGCCCCCCGCCCCCACTGCCTCTGCCTGATGACGTCTTCTGGGTGCTTGTGTGGGAAGCAGTGACCACATCAGCACCTGCAGCTGATGACTCAGAGTGGACCACCTGTTTCGGACCACAGTAGGAGCCCAAGGGTACGAGGTGGGTGGGCCCTGTAGGCTGTTGTGTCGGCCAATACTGGACTGGAGCCCCAGAAACCCGAGTTCCCAGGGACAGAACCATCAGTGCCTCCATTGCCATGTTGTTGAGTCCATCAGGAAAATTTCTTTAGCAGAGGTGCGCTTCAGCCTTTCTCTTGTGCTGGGACCATGCATGTTGGAGCTGAGTCTCCTTCCCTTAGAGAGCAGACCGTCTGGTGGAGGAAACAGAAACACCAGTGATCAGAGTGCAGTTTGGGGAGGGCCAGGCAGAGCGATTCACAGGCAATGACAAAGCGTGACTGCCTGCTATTGACCCGATATAGCAGCCCATTCATCATCCTAGCTTCCTTCCTAGGGGATTTTTAACATCTCTTACTTAATCACAAATGCTTAGTGTGATAGAGTCCACCTCTCTTCTCGATGTTTTTAACAAAAGTCCTGCACTTGACATTTATTGGCCTAAATTAACCAACCACCGTGGCCCTAAGATTTGAATCCATTGATAGACTTAAGCCTAGATTATTCCTACTTTTTTGGGTAGGCTGGGGTTGGTCCCCCCCAGACCACTTGAATTAAGAATCTTTTTTGTCTCTATGGATTTACATATTTTGTCTATTTCATGTAAAAGGAATCTTACTATATGTGACCTGTGTGTCTGGTTTCTTTCACACAGAATGTTTTTGAGGTCCATCCAAGTTGTAGCATGTATCAGTAATGATTCTTTTTTATAGCCAAATAGTATTCCATTGTGTATTTATGCCACAATTTATCCATTCATCCGTCGATGGACATTTGGGTTGTTTTCACCTTTTGGCTATTATGACTAACGCAGCAATAAATATTTATGTATAATTTTCTGTGTGTAAAACATGGTTTTCATTTCTGTTGGATATATATCTAGGAATGGAATTTCTGCATCATATAGTAATCCTATGTTTAATTTTTAGAAGAACCATCAAACTGTTTACCACGGTGGTTACACCATTTTGCTTTCCCACCAATAATGTACAAGGGTTCCTATTTCTCCACATCCTTGACAACACTTGTAATTAAAAAAAAATATTATATTCATCCTAGTGGGTGTGAAGTGTTATGTCATTGTGGTTTTGATTTGCATTTCCTTCATGACTAAGCGATTTTGAGAATCTTTGCGTGCTTGCTGGTCATTTGCATATCTTCTTTAAAGGAGTGTTGATTCCTTTGTCCATTTTTACAATTGTGTTGTCTACCTTCTCATTGTCAAGTTGTAAGAGTTCTTTATATATTCTGGATACTAAATCCTTATCATATATGTGACTAAATATTTTCTCCCATTCTGCAGGCTGTCCTTTCAGTTTCTTGATGCTGTCATTTAATGTGCAAAAATTTTAGTTCTTATGAAGTCCAATTTATCAATTTTATCTTTTGTTGCTGTGCTTTTGGTGTCAACTCTAAGAATACATTGCTAAATCAGAAGTCGTGAAGATTTAACCTATGTTTTCTTCTAGGAGTTTTGTGGATTTAGCTCTTATATTTAGGCTGTTAATCCATTATGAGTTAATTATTGCATATGAAGTGAGGTAGGGGTCTACTACATTCTTTTGCATGTGGTTATCCAGTTGTCCTGGCACCATTTGCTGAAGTTCTTATTCTTTCCCCACTGAATGTCCAAGGACCTCTTGACCACCTTTATCCTTGGTTAAACTGAGTACTAGATATTTTATTCTTTTGGATGCTATTAGAAAAGGAATTGTGTTCTTGACATCCTTTTTGGATTGTTCATCACTGGTGTATAAAAACACAACTCATCCAGTGCTCTGCACTTTGTGAATTCATTTATTAATTTTACTAGATTTTTGTGTGGATTCTTTGGTATTTTCTTTATATACAGTCATGTCATCTGCAAATAGGAATAGTTTTACTTCTTTTCCAACTGGGTGCCTTTTATTTCATTTTCTTGCTTAATTGCTCTGTTAAGGAATTCCAGTACAATGTTGAACAGCAGTGACTAGAAGCAATAATAAAAATTTAAAGGGGAGGCAAATTTACTGAGGTGGCAGACATGTAGAAAAGATTAACTTGATACAGTCAGCTTCCTAAGAAAGAACCCCATGCAGAAAAAGGCTTAATGGAGAGACTGAAATTGTCTTCCTAGATGTGCCAAAGGCAGCCAAACTAAAAGATGGTGGTAACCATCTGGGACTTATAATTTTAATAATCTGTGTCTAAGTAAAAATTAATAATAAAAATATAGCTAGAAAAGAGGATGTTATTAATCATTTGATTAATCATATGAGAAAAGAATTTCTAACAGCATAATACCAGCTAATATTTATTGATCACTGATCATGGATCCTCATTCCAACCTCTAAGTTAGCTACTGATATTTCCTCCATTACACAGATGAAAAAGAAAAGACACTGAGAAGATAAGGGACTTGTGCCTCATCATTCAGCTCATCAGAGTGGAGGGGGAGCAGGGATTAGAATGCAGGCAGGGGTCTGATTCCAAAGCTTGTGATCATATCCACAGCTCTGCAGACTTCATTTCCTATATTGTTAAAAAAAAAACTCTGAGGAAAAATTAGGAGATGCTAAATAACATAAGTTTCTGTCTATGTCTCTGATGTATGACTCTGGTTCTCTTAGAAGAGAAAGGTACCTCTGTGGCTACCTTACGGTGATGGAAAGGTCCATTCAGATCACACACTCCCTTTGCTTTTATTCTTTACTCCCCTCATGTTCTTCTTCAACATGTAGAAATATATGCCTGGCCCATGAGGGGAAATCCCCTTGGGCCTTAGCCTCTCACGGAACTACATGTAGATGCTGTTGGAAGTGGGCAGAGCTGTTCCTTGTAGGTAAATGAGAACAGCACAATGACATGATGCTCCCACACTCATACCATGGCATTTGAGTCTGATGCTGTAATCTGATTTCTCTGAGCCTGGTTATTCTCATAGCAAAATCAGAACCTACAGGGAAAAGGGGCCAGAACTTGGCCCCAGTTGATTTTATATGACCATTAGACTCAGCTATTTTGCTGAGACAAAATTCCTGTCTCAGTTAGGAGTTATCTCTGCATTTCTATTAGGCTGGGATACTAATCAGAATTTCTGAGGTCTTTACATGGCATCAAAAACAATTCTGAGGGAAAGACGTGTCAGTAAAGGAGAACCTACTTTATGTATTGGAGTGGGGAATGTGCTACTTCCATTTTGCCTCAGTAGTACTAAGGACGGAGGAGAGAGCAGGGATAGGGAGAGAAACATGTCTATACGACAAATATCCATCTATGAGCTTTCTAGAGTTTTGGCACCCACCCAGACATCCACTCTAATTATTGCCCAGTCACCACCACCACCAAAAAAATTATGGAGAAGAACAAGGTCTGGATGTTGGGTTGGGGATAGTTCAGTAAAACTCTGGAGCAGGTAAATGTCTGGGGCAGGTAGCGAGAGGACTACAGAGGAGGGGACAGAGTGGGTTTGGGTGGGAACAGTGGGTTCACCCTCACTGAAGTGGGAGCAAGTGTAACAATATAGAGTCAGAAAAATAAATTGCTGTTGACTGTACTTCTGGTGGGAGAGAGTTGAAAGGGAACAATGTTCTGGCTTGGGATGTCACCTTTAATGTGACCTTGGGGTTTGGATGTTGGGGAGTGTGGTACTTCCATTTTGCCTCTTTAGTAGTAAGGATGGGGGAGAGGGCAGGGATGGGGAGAGAAAAATGTCTATAGGACAGATCACTCTCAAGACCCCCCCCCCCCACCTGGGGATTTTCATCTATCCAGGAACTTTGCCTGCCAGGACCATTTTCCTTCTTCAAAGCATTTTGTTCCCACCATAACCTTCTGGAGCGATGGATGTGCTCTTTCTCTTACCGTCTTGCTCAGGGGCTCACGCTATGTGCTCTCTTACCTTGTTTGCACAGGATGTGGTGAATGGTTTGGTTTAGGTAGACAAGAGGGATGCTGCTGAATCATTTACCAGAACCTGCAGAATATGATTGCAAAACTAGTAAGTATTTCTCTTTCTTTCTCTCTATCTCAAAGTTCAGGGCAGGTATGATAATGAAGTGTTGTGAATACTGAAGCCTAATTCATGCCTAATAATTCTTGTGTCACAGCCCCTATCTGTCCTCCAGTCTTGGTATGGCATCTCCTAGTTGTACATACTCATGCTATTTAGTTTCTCTGTTTCTGACCAAGAACATGGGAAACATATGTGGGCAGAAGATCTGGACCATTCCATCCAGTCCTTTAAAATCTGCCCATGAGAAATCAGGTATTGCAGAAACATGCTGGGCACCTGAGGGCATTTTACCAATGGAACTGTGGTGGGATGACTTACTGTGGGGCCACAAACTCCAACATATGGTTGCAAAACTCTAGACATTTTTTATATGTCCTTGCCTCAGGTTTCTAAGCCTGGAGGACTGAAGATCTGTTCCTGCACCATGCTTAATTTACCAAGGCATTGAAGTCCACCCTTGAGGCTTTAAAGAGCCAAATATCCAGTCCCCCTTGACATCATATGTTAAGACTTTCAGTGCATGGCTACAAGCATCTTAAATACCAACATACCACTCATAAGTGGTACTCAGTAGCTCCTGAGTAAATGGGGTCTGAAATCAGTGGGATTAGCTTCAGCTCATGTCCTTTGGTGCAGCTCCTTTCTCTGCAAAAATCTCACCTTTGCCTTATTCTTCACAGGGGCAGGGATGTCAGGCTTTTTCTTGTTCCCACAGAAATTATAAAAAGGGGAGGAAAGCCTTGTCCCAAGAGGGTGCCCGCCTGGGCTCTGCTGAGTGTGCTGGAGGAAAGTCTTCACAGTGGAATTAATGCCCAGCTGACTCTTGTAGGGAAAAATGAGCTAGGACAGGGGTACACCACAGCTGTTTTAAACACAAATACAGTGAAGGGGAAATCATGAAAGAGGGAAGGCAAAGGGCATTCATATTAATCCATACCTTACCATGTTTCAAAGCATGTGTAAGGAGGTTTATATATGTTATCTCATTGAATTATCCACATTCTGCATGGGAGTTATCACTAATCACATTTTAGAATGAAACAGGCTCAGATATATTAAGTGATCTGCCCAAGGTCAAATGGTTACAGAAGGTGTGTACACACACACAAATACTCACAAGATGCATGCCTGCCAAACTGCAAACTTTCCTCTCTACCACTTTCAGAAGTGGTGAAAGCCACAGTGGGCAGATTTCAGCTCAGCAAAGGAAAGTCTTCTCACAACTAGAGTTCTCTTGGGAATGGCTGCTCCGGCGAGCCCAGGTGCTTTCTTTCCAGGAGTTTGTTGCAACAGAGGCTGGAAAACATCTTAGTCAGGGAGACTGGGAAGTTATCATGGGCATGGGCATAAAATCACTTTTAAGACCTCTTGCAGCTCCGAGCACTTATCTTCCAGCTGGAAGAGGCCTGGTCTGGGGGTTAGGAGCCCTGGTCTTCTCTTCAGTTGTGTGGCTCAGCTGTGAACTTCTGGGCCTCATTATCCTCATTGATCAAAAGAGGGTGTGGGCTACATACAATGCAGGCTTTTTAATGTTTTTAACTGTTGGGCCTTAAAAACTAACGCCACTTTAAGTGACATTACAAGCGGCGCCATTATAGGCCCACAAGGGCGTATTAACGTGGCAGCCTAAGACGGCGCTGGGAGGAAGTAGGGTGGGAGTGTCTGCAGGAACCTTGCCTTAGCCCTTATTGGCCAAATACATGCTTCCACACTCGTGAACACTGCGTGATTGCAATAGCGAGGCATTGAGACAGGATGCATGCTCTCGTAACATTTAAGCTGATTGGAGGATGTAAAAACCTCCCTTCCCCATTTGCCTTTAAAAGCAAGTGCTTGTGTGATAATAAACGGAACTGCTTGACAGAACCCTGGCTGCGTCTGAGTGTCCTTTAACCGGGCTGGTTGGGGCCTGCGGCTGTGCTCACCTCTCTTCACGGATCTTTTCCCCCGTCTCCTTCCAAAGGGGACTGGAGGGAAAGAGGAATCCGGGCCATTTGCTCACCCACCAAAAGGAACGAAGCTAGGACTGTTCGGGTCGGCCAGCGGCGGACCCGACATTTAACTATAGAATTCTTCCCTCAAATGGCTTATGTATGTGCCAAGGTAGTTTTTTGATATCATCTATCTATCTATGTATCTGTCTTTCTGTCTCCTCCATAGCTAACCCTGTAACTATCTTCACATATGTATTTACACACATGTACATATTTTTAAATATGCCTATTTATGTATCCACATTTTATGTATGATTACATACCCACACATATATGTATACACATGTATTTTTTTGTGTTCATGTGGATAGCTGTTGGATGTTTTTGTTTTGTTCCCTTCCTTTTCCCTTTCCAAGCATGATCATATTAGTCTGTTTTCTGTCACCAATAACAGAATACCTGAAATTGGGTGATTTATAAAGAAAAGAAATTTATTTCTTGCCGTTTTGGAGTCTAGGAAGTCCAAAGTGAAGGGGGCACATCTGGGGAGAGGCTTCTTCCTGTTTGGGACTCTCTGGGGAGTCCCAAGATGGTGCATAGTATCACAGGGTAAGAGGGCAAGCATGTTCACTTGCTCTCCTTAGAAAGCCACTAGTGCCCCTTCCACAACCCACTTATTCATTAACCCGTTAATCCATGAATGGATTAATCTATTGGTGAGTGCATAGCCCTCATGGTCCAATCTCCTCTTAAAGATCCCATCTTTCAAATACCATACTGGGTATTAAGCTTCAACATGAGCTTAGGAGGGGACAAACATTCAGTCCATAGCAATGATCGTGGTATGCTTTGGTCTCAGCTGTATTTTCAGCACTCAAACAAATGGTGTGAAGTCAACTGCTCTCCCCTCATTATGAAGGTGGCCAAGATTACTGAGATATTCTGCTACAGAACTCTTTGTGGGTGACAAGATGTGAGGAGGCACACCCTTGAGGGTACCAGGAACTCAGAAGAAGATATTTCCCACATGTGGAAATGAATTTGTATTGGTGGTGTGTATATTTTGGTCATTGAGTATTCATTCACAAATGTGACCAGACTTAATTTCAAGGCAGTGCCCCAGATTGACATCAAGACCTGAGGGGACAGTTACTGGACATGCCTGGCTAGACTGGCCCAGTTTCAACAAAGAGTCTCATACCACGTGTGTGGCCTCTAAGCTAAGAGCTGGACAACTTTGAAGGGTCACTGTGGGCTTGGAAACCAAGGATGTAACAGTAACTATGATGGCCTGCAGGTTAGAGGTGGTTTTCCATTTTTCTGGTACCATGTGAGCCTCCCTGAATCTGGTGTTATTTAAGGAAGATAAGAAAATGTTATATCTCTTCCATGTCAGAGTTTGTATTGAACTTTGTACCCTGTAGGGTACCCTAGATGTAAACCCTAAAGAAATGGCTGCCCTGGTTGTATTTTTCCTTCCTGCATTCCTCTCTTGCCCAGGGGTGGAACACTACCGTGTACAAAATTGGAAGCTTTCAGACCAGAAGGTCTCCACCCCATTTCCAATCCCATACACTGCTGCTGTTCTAGGCTCAGATGTGACAATGCACATGAAAACTTTAAGTCGTAAGACAAATGAATGTTGTTATTACTAGTCAAGATGATTTTCCTTTGTGCAGATTTCCCAGACAGATTCAGGCCAATCTGACCAATCTGGACCAAGGAATGAGACTTGGGGATATTTTGATAAAAGTCCTTAGGACTGTATGTTTCATGAGGGCATGGACAGGGCCCACCACGATCACTTCTGAACCCCTAGCACGTGGCACTCTGTGGGTGCTCAAAACCTACTTGTTTGCTGACTGATGATAAACAAAGTGTTTTTAAGTCCTGCCACACCTTTCTTACTCAACAGGTAGCTATAGCCCTGGTGGGCAACAAGGGTCTTAGGCCAGAGGCTGTGATGCCATTGGTGACCAAGAGACAGATTGAAAGGGGCCAAGGCTACAAGGTGAGTGGCCTGTCCAGGGAACTCTGAGCTCACAGAGGGTGCTGGGCTGAACATGAGGGCCCTAGCTGCCCAGGTTTGAGGCAGGGTTGAGAGCTCTGGGGGAGGTCCTGCCTGCCCATCCTCCAGGACTCTGCACTGGAGCCAGCAGAAGCTGGCCCCTCAGAGCCCCTCTCAGGCAAGGCATGAGACAGGTTGAAGTCCTGCTTGAACCAAAGTCCCTGCTAATTCATTAGAGAAGTCCCACTAGAACAATATGGGCTGGAGCGGGAGGTGCTGGCTCAGGTAAAGATTATCTGGAGGGGCAGGAGCTGGGGCTGGGGACTCTATAAGTGATCTTTTAAGGGTCTAACAGAGCTAAAAGCAAACAGGGATCCTAGGGGGAGTAGGGGGTGATGTGGGCTCAGAGAAGAGTGGGATTGGGTGTGGTGGGACTGAGGGGCCCCCTCAGCTTCCCAGCCATTCATGCTCCTGGCTGCACTAAACAGCAAAACATGTCCACTCTGCCTAGGCTTCCACCTCTCCCCAGTGTGGTGGAGATAGGAAAATAAAAATGGGATTATGCTACACATAAGATTTTGTAACCTGCTTTTGTTACTTAATCATACACGACTATCAGGAAATATTAATCTGTATCATCATTTTTGATGGCTGTTTCTACTTTGCTGTATGCGCTCATGACATATGAACTTAACACAATTTATTTAATGATTTCCCTTTTGCTTCATGTCAAGATTGCTCACATTTTTTTTTGCTAGTATATTCAACACTGTAATAAAAAAGCTTTATATACTAGTCCCATTTTCCCAAGGGTAAGTGCATAAAGTAGGTTTGTTAGTTCAAAGAATACTTGCATTTTAAAACTTATTGTATATATTAGCAATTGCTATCCAAAAAGATTGCATCAATTTACACACTCAATTGTGTATTTGAAATCTGTATGTCAGTTTCTTCACACTCATAGCTATATTTGCCTTCTTGTGGGAAAGATGGAAACCTTGGTTTTCTTACTAGATGAAGGGTTGATTAAATGGTTTCTGTAGGTTTTACGGATATTGTTTATTATGTTAAGGAAATTTCTTTTGATTTTGGTCTGCTAAAAAGTTATTTTTATTATTATGAGTTGGTGTTGAATTTTATCGAATGCTTTTCTGTTTATTGAGATAATTTTATAATTTTTCTCTTAAATCTGTGTGGCAAATTACATTGATTGATCTTTCTAAGGTTAAGTGAGATCTGCATTATTGGTGTAAACCTAACTTGCTCATGACGTATTAACCTTTTACATACTGTTGAACTAACTTTGTGTAGGGTTTTGGCATCTATGAGTCATGAATGAGATTGACCTGTAAATTTTCTTTCTTATTCTGTTTTTTCTTTTTTGCATCATGGTTATGCCAACCTCATAAAATGAGATAGTGTTCCTTCTTTTTCCTTTTTTTTTTTTGGAAGAGTTTGTAGAACATTAAAAGTTTTCCTTTTTTGAATTTCAGTAGAAATTAACAGTAAATTCATCTAAGTCAGTTCTCCATGTGGAAAATTTTTGACAGCTGATGCAATTTCTTTGACTGTTCTAGTGTTACTCAAGTTTGCAACTTCTTCTTGAGCTAGTGTTAGGCAGTGATATTTCTTTTTATTTTTTCTTTTTATTTATTTATTATTAATATTATTTTTTTGCATTCTATGATGTTGTTGTGAAGCAACTGGGAGGGAGGGGGAGAGGGGAAAGGGGAAGGGAATGGGGTGGAAGAAGGAGGGAGGAGGAGGGGCAGGATTGAGGGCTGTGGCACACCCCTCATTCCCACAGTGGAGACCAGGGGGCTACTAGCGGCATGGTATTTCTATTTCAGACCAATACCTCCAACACTGGCTTCCACTCAGGGTGAGTCAGTGGTTCAGTCCTGTCTCATCTTGGGTTCCCCCAACTTGCTCTCTCTCTCATTCTTGAAGCTCTGGCGCCTGGCTGAGGGAACCTTTCTCATGCCCCCCAGCTATTGGAGGATGCTCCATTAGCTGGTCAGCGGCTTCTCGCTTGAAAAGAAGGTGGACAGCAAAGAGGATGTTCCTTGGCAGCATTCTTCTCCTACCAGGACTGCCCATTCCCTTTCCCACCCTCTAAATGGGATCCTCACAATCCAACCTAAGTGTCTCATTTTCTACTGTACTCTATGCTCTACACCTCTGGGCTGTCTCCTGGCCAATTTCTCGGCCTCCAGGGAGACATTAAAACTCAAATGCCTCATTACAATGGATCCCAGTGGCCACAAGATGGCAGTCAATTTAGATACTCACCGAAATGGCAAAAAACTGGAGAGATTCCTTCATATTCGAGCCTTCTCCTACCTCTGAATGTGTTCTTCTCTCTGTCAAAACCGTCCCATGTCTCGAATTCTCCTAGCTTGTGCCTGACCTCTCCTTCTGGACTCAGGTTAATCTTTTAATCTGTCAGACTACTCTGCTCCCCATACAGGCCACCTTGGCTACTTCTGTATGCTCCAAATCCTTCACCAGCCCCTCCACATTTACCTGTCTTACCTCTACCTGGTCTTGAGATGCTCATCCTCAGCCACTCAACCCCTCTCCTTCTCCCCCTTCGTCAGGTAACAACCCTGCCTCAGCTCCGGCTTTTTATAACCCTTCTGTGAAGTGGCTGGGATGGAAGGAATTGTCCGAGTCCATGTACGGGGAACAGGTCTGGATAGTGGCCCAACAGGCAGACAAGGTACATGCTCAAAATAATAGGTGGCCTGTGGGAACTGTTGCTGTTCCTTGCATGGACCCAAATTGGGACCACCAGGCTGGCCATGGGGATCAGGATCTCTGGGATAACATGATCACACACTTGATTTATGGCCTCCAAAAGGCTACTAATTCCTCATCTGCCTCTCTGACACTTTATATGAATACACACATATAGACCCAAACTACCCTGTAGGCATGCCCCTCTTACACTCTCATTTCATTACCCAATCAGCCTCTGATATTTGAAAAAACTATAAAAGAGATCAGGCCAAATACCAGCTCCTGGCTAATGCCATCCTTGGCTCACATACTCCAAAGCTGGCTGCCTCAAGAGACAAGCCACCTGGGAACTGCTTCAAATGCTGTCAACTGGGCCACTGGGCATGAGCATGTCCCAATCCATGGCTTCCTCTGGGGCCCTGTCCTCACTGCAAATGGCCAGGTCACTGGGGGATTGACTGTGCCACTCACCAGAGGGGGAGTGGTCCAGTCCCCAACCTACAGCCTTTGGCTTCACAGTTATCTCTACTGGAGCTTCTCGGCTTTTGCTGAGGAGGAAGACTGATGATACCCAGGACCTGAGGCCCCCATGGAGATCACTATGCGTGAGCCCAGGGTAACTTGCCTTGAGGCAGGTAAGCCAATCTCTTTGGTCATCAATATAGGGGCTACTTTATCCTTTCTAAGTATGGAAGACCAACAACCCTGTCCTCTATCACAATAGTAGGGGTCATGGGACCAGAATACCACCCACAGATCACTTAACCCCTTTCTTGCACCCTACAACACACCTGATTCACACACAAGTTTTTGATAATGCCTCAATGCCCAACCCCCTTACTGGGACAGGACATTTTTTTTCAAATTCAGAGCTACTCTTATCCTAAACACTTGAACTCTAGCTACAATACTTCTGTTATAGGCTGCAGCCAGATCTGGCTCCTGGGGCTTCCACCTTCCCCTCCCCCTTGGACAAGGTTAATGCCTAGTATGGGACACTTCTTCTCCTTCCATTGCTATGCACCATTCCCCTATCCTTGTTAAATTGCAGAACCCCTCTTTGTTCCCTAATGTCCCACAATACCCCATTGCTAACAAACAACTAATAGGCTTAAAACCTGTCATATACAGACTCCTTTCTTCTCATCTCTTATGGCCTACTCACTCACCTTTCAATATACCCATCCTTCCAGTTATAAAGCCTAACGGCTCATACCATTTAGTATAGGACTAATCCTGACATGCACCGCTCCCAACAACTTACTTGGACAGTTTCACTCTGGGGATTTGGGGATAGCCCCCACTTTCTGGCCAGGCCTTAGCTCAAAACTTATCTGAACTTCCCCTAACCTCTAGCACTTTAATACCATATGTGGATGACCTCCTTCTTTGGAGCCCCTCCTATGAGGATTCACAGACCCACACTGTTGCTCTCCTTACTTTCCTGCTGGCCTCTAGGGGATGTTGAGTGTCCCCCAGTAAGGCCCACATTTCTTCCCCTTCAGTCACCTATTTGGGAGTCCACCTCACCCCCAACGCCAGGAAATAATGGTGGATTGCAAAAGTTTAATTTCTGAACTCCCTACTCCTACCACAAAGGGTAAAATCCTTTCTTTCTTGGGGCTTGCAAGGTATCTTTGCTTATGGATTCCTAACTTTGGGGTGCTAGCAAAGCCACTTTATGAGGCAGCCAAAGTGGATCCTGCCATTCCTTTAGATCCCACAAAGCCCATTCATTCTCCCTTCCAGTGATTAAAAGCCACTCTTCTTGCAGTCCCAGCTCTATCTTTCTCAAACCTATCTCATCCTTTTATCCTATATGTCACTAAAACCCAGGGATTGGTAGTTGGGGTTTTGGGACAAGAGGCAGGAGATATTTTCTCCCCGGTTGCATACCTCTCTAAACAACTAGAGACCACAGCTTGAGAATGGGCCTCTGTTTACGGGCCTTGGCAGCAACCACCCTTTTAGCACAAGAAAGCTCTAAACTAACTTTGGACAACAATCGAGACTTTCTCAGCCATAAGGCCAAGTCAATTCTCTCCCCTTATTCACTCTGCCTACAACTTATTCACCTTACTTCCATTGAGAATTCCCAGTTTTCCTTCAAAACTCGCCCTCCCTTAAAATCCAGCCACTCTCATCCCAAAACACTCATGACCCTTAGAACATAATTGCATGGAGGCTTTAGACCTCTTCCTCAATCCCTTTCCACACATCTCCCCGCATCCCATTACATGATTCATAGATGGGAGCACCACCTCCATGCCTGCCCCTTGGGTAGGTTATGCCGTAGTAAACCTAACACAAGCTATTGAGGCTGCACAACTCCCAAAGGAGGTTGGCATTATACACTGCAGAGGACACCAAACCTCCAACGACCCCATAGCCCAGGGAAACAAACTGACAGACCTAACCACAAAACAGGCTGCTCAATCTCCAGGCCCCCACTCTTCCTCTCCTGCTCAGGTCCTTCTCATGGCCCCTACACTCCTGGCCCCTATGCCCTTACCCCAATACACACCTCAGGAAATACAATGCCTCTAACAGTTGGGAGCACAAAGAAAGGACAACTGGTATACTCTCTCTGGTCACTATGTCCTCCCTACCACAAAAGCTGAGCAAATCCTTTTAGATATCCATAATTCATACGGGCTCTGAATCCCTACTATGCCTTCTTGAGCCCTTATATTACTCTCCCCACATGGCCAAGTTACTAAAATAAATCACTCAAAATTGTCCTTTGTGTACTTGTTGCTCCAACCCTTTTCCACCCACCAGGCCAGAGGATACACTCCTGGCCAAGACTGGCAAATTGACTTTACTAATATGCCTCCCCACAAAAGGACATGCTATCTTCTAACCTTAGTAGATACCTTTTCGGGTTGGGTTGAGGCTTTTCCCCACACTTCAGAGGATGCTACAACAATAATGCATGCTCTCACCTCAGAAATCATTCCTCATTTTGGCCTATTTACCAGTCACTCACTTGCCTATGGGCTGCCTCTCACAAGCCCACAGGTCTCAGCCCCCTCGAACTTATGTACAGTAGGCCCTTCATCCTCAAATCTCTCTTTTCCAGCTCATCGCCTTTAGGTCAGTATCTCCCTACTCTTTCACTCATTAGGGATCTTCTTAGGGAGCAGGCCAACCTCATCCTTCCCCACCACCCCCTCGGACTTTAAACTAAGCCTGGGACAGCAAGTGTATATTAAAACCCAAATCCCAAAGCCCCTCTCACCACGCTGGGAAGGGCCTTATACAGTGATTCTCACCACCCCCATGGCAGTAAAAGTACTAGGAAGGGCCCCTTTGTATCACTTATCAGTGGAGTTTGGATGTGTTGTCCCCTCCAATACTCATGTGGGAATTTGATCTCCAGTGTGGCAGTGTTGGAAACTGATTGAGTCATGGGGGCGGATCCCTCATGAATGGATTAATGCTCTCCCCGGGGGAGGGGGGGATTAATGAGTGAGTTCTCACTCTATGAGTTCCCATGAGAGCTTGTTGCTTAAAAAGACCCTGGCACCTTCTCTCTCTCTCTTGCTTCCTCTCTCTTGCTTCCTCTCGCCATGTGATCTGCTTGAACTGCCAGCTGCCTGCCACTTTCTGCCATGAGTAGAAACAGCCTGAGGCCTGTGCCTCAGCAACTGTCCTAGAATCATAAGCCAAATAAACCTCTTTTCCTTATAAATTACCCAGTCTCAGGTATTTCTGTTACAGCAACACAAAATGGACTAATACACTTATCCTTGGTAAAACTAGCACCTGAGACTCTACCCAAAAACTCTGTTAACACCAAACCAGAGGGGTCCCTCTGCTCAACCCCCAACCCAACATCTCCTTACACTTTGTCCATTTTAGGACCTACAAAATTGAAAATTTCCAGGACCTCTACTCTTCCTTCAATTCCAGAAGAAAAATAATCTTTCCTCCTGGCAATCATCCTCTTGCTTTTACAGGCCTACCTCACATTGCTCATACAAGAGCCACTCCAAGACTGATCCAAACCTGCTATTGCCCATTTCACATCATTTATTCAGGATCTAATCTGAGACGGATCCCAGCCTGCTTCCTTTGATGTGGACAATATCTGTGAGTGGATGACTGAGCTAGCCTGGCAGGGTGTTCTTTGCAATTACACCCCTTACGAATTCACTCTTTACTCCTTTTTTTCTACTATGTGTTCTCTTAGCTGCTCTGCCTTTACATTTTTCCTCTTCCTGTTTTTGTGGCTCTGGCCAGTGACACATATTTCTGCTTCACCATGCACACAGTGCATTTCCTAAGTCACTGTCTTTGGGTCTGGATGGACAGTCTGCTCACAGGCAGTGGCTGGACTCAGGGGCAGTACTACCCAGAGTAGGTTTACAGCAATTACACATCTTCCAGCTCCCTGTTATGATAGGTCCAAAGCCACATCATGTTCCCATGAGAAAAGGACCTACTGGATGGTTCTTTCCAAGGGAGATTCTGCTGGAGCCCAGTGCCCAAGAGGCCAATATGTGTGCTTCACCAAGACCACACACCTAGGTTACAGTAATGGGGGAGGACTCTAGGATGAAACACATTAAAAACAAATTAGACACACCATTGAAAACCTTACTTCCATCCAGCCAAGCTGATGTCTTCTCTGGCTCCCTCGATCCCGACGTCCATCCCAAATAGACCCCAAAGTTATACAGCTCCTCAACGCCACACACCATTTACTTAATTATATGTCCCCCTCATTAGCAGGAGGATGTTGGCTTTGCCTCTAATCAACCCTCCCCCAATATCAGGCTACACCCATTTCTAATTTCAACCTGTCTAATTGGCCTACAGACAACCATACCTCAGTACTCTTGGGTGTGGTGGCCACCCACTTCACCTCAACTCAGCCATTAGGGCATTGTCTAATGAATCTTACTGGCAACATAGAAGCGGGCAATCTTACAGTAAAAAATTACAACCAGACTGTTCCAAAGGACAACACAAGTGTCACCTGCAGCCCCTAGAAGGCAGTCTACTTTGTTTGTGGACCATTTTCATACCAATGCCTCCCAAAAAACTGGATGGGAACTTGTGCCCTAGCAGCTTTGACACCCCAAATTAACATTGTTCCTGGTAACCAAATTTTAGAGATCCCTCTGGTGGCTCATACCCAGGTAAAATGAGCTATTTAGGTCGTTGCCCTGCTCCTTGAGCTTGGTATAGCAGTAGGAGTAAGAACAGGAGTGGGAGGTATAGCTACCTCAACAGCTTATTATCATAAAATAACCCAAGAGCTGGCTGAGGGAATTGAACAGGTAGCCCAAACTATGATAGCCCTCCAAGACCAATTTGACGCCCTAGCAGAAGTTGTCTTACAAAACCGGTGGGGATTAGATCTGTTAGCAGAGAAGGGAGGTCTCTGTCTATTCTTAGGAGAAGAATGCTGCTTTTATACCAATAAATCTGGCATCGTTAGAAATATGGTCCAACAACTCCATGACCAAATGGCAAAAAGGAGACAGGCTGCCACTGATTTTTGGGAAGGTTGGATCAGGCTATGGAAATGGACCCCTTGGCTAATGCCCCTGCTGGGACCCCTTACCGTGCTGGGACTTCTCCTGCTGTTTGGCCCCTGCCTTTTCTAGTGTTTTTCCAATTTTTTGCAGGACCATATACAGGCCTTCACCAACCAAAAGGTAAATGAATTTTTCATGGAACATAAATAACCCCTCCCTTTAGAAGACCTCAACAACATTTTTGTGTGAGCAGATTTTTCCTCTTTGCCCACTTTCAGCAGGAAGTAGCTTCAGAAGAATGAGACCTTTGCCCCTTTCCCTTTTCTTTATACTTAAAAGGCAGGAATGAAGAATCTCAGATGTGACCGGTGCCATCTTGGACATCACTGGCGCCATCTTAGGAGGTGGTCGGCACCATACTGAGTACAAAATGGCCACCAGTCTTTACCTTACAAGAAACCTCATGGTTTCTGAGAAAAAGAAACTCTTCTATTTCCACATAGAGGTAACCTCCCATCTTGGTTAGGTCAGCCTTATCCTCCACACCAGCACCCTCCCACTCTCTGCCTGCATTTTTTGTACCCACCAACCCATATAAGCTCCCTCACCCCTTCAGCCACTGCTGCATGCCATTTTGAGCGCAGTCTGGCAGATTTTCTTCATTTAATAAAGCTTGATCAGTACCTGGCATTTCAGCTCACTTTCTTTCAATGTGTACCTCTAAAAATATATATTCTGTAATGGGTGGGTGCAGTGTTCTAGAACTATTAAGTCCAGTTTGTTAAGTGTTCTCTTTAAATCATCTTTATTGTGCCAATTCCTGAAATGATGGTGAATTTATTCATCTCCTTGGAGTTCTTTCAACTTTTGTTTTTTTTCTGGCTATGTAATTAGATGTATTAAAATTTAAATTTTAAAATTGGGTTGGCCACTTAGCTCAGTTGGTTAGAGCACAGACTTATAACATCCAGGTCATGGGTTCAAATCCCTGTTTTGGCCAGCCATCCAAAAAAAAAAAGAAGTGGGCAAAAATGTAAACTCATTATGTCTTCCTGATGAACTGAACTTTCTATTCTTGTAAAATGATCCTATCTATCTTTATACATGCTTTTGTTTTAAAGTCAATTTTACCTGGTATTAATACATCTGTAATGTTTTTCTTTTGGTTGCTATAAATATAGTGTATGTTTCCTTTCAACTTTTTAAACCTGTTGCACAGAGCACATATTTATATTTGTGTTTATAACTGGTCTTATATTCTTTGACTTTTAACTGGAGCATTTGCAATGTTTATATTTAATATAGTTATCGACATATTTGCTTTTAAATCTACTCTTACATTATGCTTTGTATTTGTGCAAACTGTTCTATGGGGGTTTTGGTTTATTTGTTTTATAGACATTATATATATGTGTGTGTGTGCATGCATATATATATATATTTAGAGCAGTTTTAAGTTCATAGCAAAATTGAGAGGAAGGTAAAGAAATTCACAGCCTCCCCCACTATCATCATCTTGTACTGCAGTGGTATGTTTGTTCTGCTAGACGAACCTACGCTGACACATCATAATCACCCCACGTTCATAGCCTACATTAGGATTCATTCTTGGTGTTGTACATTCTATGGGTTTGGACAAATGTATACTGACATGGATCCCCCATTACAGAATCACACAAAATAGTTTCACCGCCCTAAAAATCCTCTGTGTTCCCCCTATTTATCCCTCATCCAGTAAGAAGACCAAAGTTTCCATCTTTCTCACAACAATGCAAGAAAGACCTTCTTTCCAGGGTGCTGTTCACAAAAGTCTCTGATTGTGGTGTTCTACCAGCAGCCTCGAGCAGTCTTAAGTTTGGAGATAATCCCAAATCGTATCCTTTCAGGGACACCCGTGGAGATTAGAGAGGGAGGCTGTGTTGAGTGGACCAGTGAAGTAGGAGCAAGGCTGGGTCAGAGACGGGGAGGGTTTGCAGCCCCGGGGCTTTTATTCTACCATTAATCCTGGCTCCTTGGACCTGATGCTCTGCTCTGATATGTGTTCCTGAGTTTGAGGCCCTCGGGTTCTCTTGTTCTGGGGAGATCCGAGAGCAAGCTCTACTTATGCCCTGATAGGACACACCTGCAAATTATCATTAGGTAATGGGTCCATGTGTGGTAAGCTCCTGGTGAGAGAGGTCGTTGTGATGGTCTCTCACTGAGACGGACAGTGAAGAGGCTTTGGGTTCTTCTCCATGTTTGGGCAATCAGAATCAGAATTTTATGGGAGCAGTGTGGGAGAAGCATTTTAAGCTCACTGTACAGGACCAGCCTCTCTAAGTCATCCTCTAACTTAATGATAAAGCCCCTTTTCCATAACTAAACAACTTGGGCTATTACTATCTCTCTTGCTCTCTCATTTTCTTTCTCTTGATCAAACCCCCAACCCCATTCTCTCTCTCTTTCCCTCTCCCTCTTTCTTCTTTCTTCCTCTCTCAGTGGACACCCCATCTATATTAGGTTGCCTCTCCACTTTTGGACTTGGAAGAAACTGCAGACTATGAAGCATGGAAACTGGCTTTCTGAGTGGCAACCGAGGGGAGAGATTATATCAGCCAACTAGCTACCAGCACATCCCAGTGTCCAGGCTCCATAACTGAAAATCAGCCAATCCCCAAACATCACTTAACAATAGGGATACATTCTGAGAAATGCATCATTAGGTGATTTGGTCATTGTGTGAGCAGCAGAGAGTACTTACACAAACCTAGATGATACCATTTATGGTATAGCCTATGGCTCCTAGGCTACAAACCTGTACAGTGTGTTACTATACTGAATACTGCAGGCAACTGTAACAATGGTATTTGTGTATCTAAACAAAGAAAAGGTACAGTAAAATATGGCATAAAAGATAAAAAACGGTACACTTACTCTGAAAGAGGCTTGCAGGACTGGACATTGCCCTGGGTGAGTCAGTGAGTGGTGAGTGAATGTGAAGTCCCAAGACATTACTGTGCACTACTGTAGACTTTATAAACACTGTACACTCAGGCTACACTAAATTTATAAAAAAAAAAGTAATTGTGCTATGACGTTACAATGGCTGCAACATCACTAGGTGATAAGAATTTTCCAGCTCCATTATAATCTTATGGGGATCCCCATATGCTGGCATACATGCAGTCTGTTGTTGACTCAAAGTTCCTTATGTGGCACATGACTATATTTGATTTCTGGCATTTGATCTCATCTCCTTTGCCTTTTTTGGTTACTTTTAAATTATGTGACATTCAGCCCCCTCCCTCCATATACCTTCCTTCCACCATTAAGTTTCCTTTCTAGGCATATGGCATTCTAAAAGTGGACACCAATTGTGTATTGTCAGTGTGACCTTTTTATATGAGGAGTAATTTGTTTTCTTTTTCAAGGAGAAATTTATTTTTAATTGAAATGTATTGATTATACATATTTATGGGGTACAGCATTATATTTCAGTAGATGTATGTAATGCATAATGATCAAATCAGGGTAGCTAGCAAATTCATCATTGCAAAAATTTATCATTTCTTAGTCATGAGAACATTTGAGCTCCTCTCTTCTAGCCATGTGAGAACATACAATAAATTATTGTTAGTTACTGATGTCTAGCACTACTGCATACCACTAGAATCTATTTTTCCTATCTAGCTGTGATTTTGTGTCTCTTAACCAAACTCTCTCTCATGACTCCTCCCCTACCCTCACTTCCCAGCCTCTTGTAATCACAATTCTACTCTAAGAGGAATGAATTTTCATCTTCAGGAATTCCAGTTACTCCCTTTTTTTCTGTATGATTTCCATCCCAGTTTTCCCCTCATTATATAAAACAACCGTACACCACATGCTGATATTCCATGTCAGTGTTTTCATCTGACATCTTGATTCCAAGCTGAACTCTGGCCGGGCTGAAGGGAGGAGTATACAAATAATATCCTCAGGGAAACTTGCAACAGGCAGACAATGAGAGCATGGTGGGTGGGGTCCTTGTGTGAAACGCCCTGCGCTATGGCTTCCAGATGGATGGTAGACATTTCAGTGTGGCCTGAATCAGTTGTAATAATAAACCTTGACACCCCTTTTAGTGCCCTAAATATAATAAAAAATAAAACGATTCCTTGAAAATGTGTCAGAAAAACTGCAAAATGCTGGGGGGATGAACTAAGACTGATAACTCATTGTGATTAGTCAATAACCACAAACTTGCAATTAACTGCTGTAACCACAAATCACCCCTGAGAGTTCACTGTGTGAAAACAGCTGTTGACCCTTTACAGTCATTGTAGCCGCAGCTGAAACCTCATAATGAGGAGATCACTGTGGGTCTTAGATCAAAGATAGGGATGCTATTTCTTGTAAATTTTGAGGTTTTCATTGCTATGAGCTGATATGGAGGAAGAAAAATTGTAGCCTTTGGAGAATCAGTGCCTAGGGGAAGGGTTTTTACACAATACAGATGGAGATAATTGTCCAAGTCTGAGTAATTCTTTCATTCAAAAAGGGTGTTTTGAGTCCTTTCTCTGTGAGTGGTACTCCACAAAACACTGGGAATCAAATGGTGAGCACCAACAGATTAAGTTTCTAATCTTTAGGAGTGAGACGTACATTAACCAAAGACATGCACATGTATTTGATTATAGATGGTGATAAGTGCTCTGAAGAAGTCATAAAAGAATATGGCAGATTAATTTGACATTTAAGAGGGGTCAGGAAAAACCTTCCTGAGCAAGTAATATTTGCCAGTCACGCAAACATACAATTGAAGATGACAAGTGTTCTCTGATACGTCAAGTAATTATCCTGAGGTAGTCACACATCCAGACTGAAAGAAAGCGAGCCGACGCCGAGTACCAATCAACCTTTATTAAAGGAAAAGAATCTGCCAGGCTGTGCTCAAAGTGATTGGCAGCCCAGGGCTGCCCTCAAAATGGGGGACAGCACCAGGTGTGGGGGTGGTAGAGCTTATATAGGGCACCAAAGGCTGGCTGATACCATCAAGGAGGGGCATTATGCTAATGTGGAAGCTAGGTGACCAGGGTGGAGAATTGTGCCCTTGCAGAAGCAAAAGGGTATCTGTTTAAGTCAGGAGGCTTCTCGTAAAGGGAAGGGGGAAGGGTTTTGGCTGGAGTGGAAGACAAGGCCGGCGGCTATTTTGTGCTTATTGTGTGCACAATGGCGCCAGTCACGTCCGAGATCCATCACAGACATTCTGCAGGGCCTGAGCATTGTAAGAAATAAAGAAGGATTATGCCAAAAACATAATTTCTTCTACTTTCCATAAAATATGTGAAATTCAAAGGCAATAAGCAGAAACTGGTAAATTGGTGTCTTTGAAAATTTAAATCTTCTGTCCAACCATAGGCATCGTAAAGTGCAAAAGCATACTTGGATTGGGAGACAGTATTTACAATGAACTACCTGATGAAAATCGGTATGTGGAATATATAAATAACCTTAAAATTATTATAGAAAACAACCCACCCCAATGTAAATATGCAGGGATATGACAGAGAGTTCCTAGCAGAGTAAATGCTAATGACTAAATGTGTGAAAAGGTAATGAACCTCAGCAGTAGTCAGGGAAGTGGTAATAGAAACCAGCATGATTTACCATTGCACATCAGTATATTGACAAAACTATGGTTTTACAATACTATGTATTGTTGGGGCATTAGTTGGAATGACTTTGTAAAGCAATTGAGCAATATCTAAGACAAGCAAGGTACATGTACACTGTAACCCAGCAATTCCTCTTTAAGGATATATCCTAGAGAAATTCTTGCACATGTAAACCTGGAGATGTGTTAAAGAATGCTCATTGCAACATTTTTTATCAGCAAAAATTGGAAACAACCCGAATGTCCTAAGAATGGAAAAATAAATTATTTTCATGCATTGGAACGTTATGCATCAGTATAAATGAATGAACTATACTTACATGTATCAACATGGATAAATTTCAAAGATACATTATTGATTTGTTTCTTTCAGGGAGGGAAACAGGATGATGGGGTCAGAGGTGGGAAGAGGATTTTTACTCTTTAATACTTATGAAACTTAAATTTTGTACCATGTGAATTTTTTTTGATTTTAAGAAATATAATAATTAAAAAATATTGAATGATGAAAAGGTAGCATACAGCAAGTATAGGAGAAACCATTTTTTTTTAAGTCGAAGAAAAAACAAAATGAACACCCAGCTCATTTCTGCTTCCTTCACTGTTTCAACAGCCCAGACTGCCCATAGTTTAACTCAGAGGCCCATCTTCCCCCATGGTTTCTAAACCTTAGCCACTGCACTAGCTGTGAACCAAGGCTCTTAATTTTCTTCCATTACTGGCTTCTAACAACAAGGACAACAGGGAGGAAAAGTATGGCAAGGACCAGTGAGATGCCAGAACCAGCACATGCAGGGGAGGTAAGGCCCCTGGGTTGTATATTTCCTTCCATCTCTGATGGCAAACACCAGCATGTGGAGCAGCTCCTCCCCGGGGCAGCCTTCCCAGAGAGATCAACTCCTCTGGCTGGTCTTGTCCTTCCTTCTAGGACTCTGTCTCAGAAGTTCGCCAAGATTGTAGAACTTTGTGGAACTTTGGGGGGTTTGTGGCATTTCCACAATGAATGGTTGGGTTGAATCAAGTCATCCTCCAGTTCATCCCTTCTCCTTAGGCCCTCCCCTGGGCTTCAGATCAGACACCACTTGGAAGGGCCCCATCACTTTGCTTAGTAATCCAGGGGATCAGATGGTTTCCAAACCTACATCTCCTATAAAAATCTTCCACCCGAATCCATATATCACACCGGTTACCAAACGTTTAAAGCAGGATATCTCAGAGGCATTTTGAATTCAATGTATAGAAACAGAACTTATCATCTTTGTCCATGAACCTGGTCACCTCTCCTTTTTCCTTTGGTTGTTAGAGGGTATTACCATTTACTCTGTTGTTCAAGCGTTTCTCCCTTCCTCACTAATCTACTTCTAAGGCTTATTAATCTTTTCTCCATAGTATCTTTCTGAACATCCCCGTCTTCCCCATCTCTCCGGCTGCAGTGTTGGTGCAGCAGTCTCCTCGTGGGTCTTCTCGCCTCTGGTATTTACAACTGGGTAGCCATCCTTCACAGAGCTGCCAGGATGAGATTTTCATTTTAAAATCTGGTTATGTGACTGTCCTCTTAAAAGCTGTTTAATAGCTTCAGATTTCCTATCAGATAAAATTGAAGCTTCTTAAAATGCCAGAAGTGGGGAGTGGGAGTGGGATGCTTCCACCTGCTAAGCCTGGTTTGTATCACTAACCCTCTGTTTGATATTAGAATAATATAGGACGAGTTGAGGTTATCAGGAAATCGCCAGTTTCAGCTCTCCAAGGTGTAATTACATGGGCCGATTGGTACACTGGGGACGCCTTGAGCCTGTTTGTCTCTGGTCAGGTTTCTGCTCAAATGCTCCTACCCCTAGAAGCCTTCACTCCCCATGAAGGTTTAGGGGTGGGTTTCTCTATACTCTCTTGTCTTTCTAACCTCTATTATACAACTTATCTGGTTGCACTGTCATAACTTGCTGGCAGACAGAACATCTCCTTTAGACTATGAACATCTTCAGGACAGGAGGTGTGTCTTTAACCTTGGGATCCCGAGCCCTGAGCTTATGCCTTGGATGGTGGTGCTCAGTCTGTTTCTGGCTCTGTGCCTGCGTGGCTGAGGCTTTATGGGGCTCCAGGAAAGAGAAAGGCTCAGGACCATCTCACTACAAACCCCACCCAAACGGGGGCAGGAAGCTGAAATGCAGTACTAACTGGTATGCCCTAATTCTGCAAAGAGTCCAGGAAGACACTTCTACAGCCAGGTCAGCCAGGGGACAGAGAGGGGACAGAACCAAGAGAGGGGAAATCCAAGCAACTTAACCTCCAGACAGGGATGGGCAGGCCTGCTGTCTGCAGAGAGATCAGAAACCCAAGGAGGGGTACTAACTAATGAAGAAAAAAATAATTAAATAGATTTTATCCCATATTTTGATGTTTCTTATTAGTTCCCCAAATTAATCAAAATCCAGAAACATCTTTATGTTTAAAGAATAAAAGGCAAAATAGTAAAAGATACATAGCTATCATGTTAGACTGTGTGGTGCCACATTAGGGAAAGGCGTTCCTTCTTCAGGGTCATTTACTTCCTTCTTTCAGAAAATAATCACAGGATACAGGCTGAATTAGAACAAGGCACTTCACTAAAATTTGTTGTAGACTTTATCACAATAAATATACAAATCATATGATGTCATTATCATAATAATATACAAATCATACAATGTGAATGACCACCGCTCGGGGATCTGAGACCTGGTGTCTTTTAGTTCAGCCTACTAGTGAGGGACAACCAGTCCTTCCCTTGGGTCCCTCCAACTAGAGGGTATGGTCTAAGCTTCAGTGCTCTGTTGCAGGTCTCACATTACTAGCTTAGTCTCTCTCCTTACTATTAGGTCTCTCCTCTTTGCCTCTCACTAGCCTTTTCCTTCCCTTGGAGGCTGAACTAGTTTTCAAATTTCTTGGAGGAGCCCATGGACAGGAAAAATACTCTTTTTTTTTTTTGCAGCTAGCCAGTATGGGGATCTGAACCCATGACCTTGGTATTATAAGGCTGTGCTCTAACCAACAGAGCTAACCAGCCAGACTTCCTTATCTTACAGGGTCCATTGACTGTCCTAACTACACTGATGCCTGGTGATACCAAAGAGGATACTTTCCCCTGACTCCTCCTGGCTCCCTCCAGATCAGCATGGTCTTATGCCCCCGTGGCCTGCTTACAGGGCCACCTGCTCTTGCTTCTACCAACTTCCTTCCTGTTGGAAGCTGTTCACGCTTCCTGAGTGTCTGAGCCCTTGAAGTGATCTTAAACCTGATCCAGAGAAGGCACAGTGTCCTAGGAGGGAGATATCCCAAACTCAACTTTTCAAGTGACCCCTCCCTGTTTTTCTCATTTGTTTCAGCTAAAAACTTTGTCATTGTCAGTCTTGGAGTTCATGGCATTTGTGGTAGGCAGAGTCCTAAAACAACCCCCAGTGATCCTCTCCCTTGTACCCTCCCCTGCTCTTTGAGTGTGGTTGGAACTGTGAACAGGGTGAGATGTCACTCCTGGGATCATGTTACATTACACAGCAAAAGGGAAGTTGTCCGGGTTGGGGGCTAACCTAATCATACAAGTCCTTCAAAAGTAGAGGGTTTTCTCTAGCTGGTTGCAGGAGAGAAAGTCATAGAGGTTCCAAGTTTGAGAAGTATTTGAGGCACTACTACTGGATTGATGACCAAGGGACTGCATGGCAAGGGATGAAGAAGCCTCTAGAAGTCAAGAGCTGCCCCCTACTGATGGCAGCAAGAAAATAGGCTCTTGGTCCCACTATGGCCAGGAACTGACTCCTGCTGACAACATGAGTGGGCTTGGGAGATGATACTTCCTCAGAGCCTCCAGGTGAGAGCTCAGCCTGACTGATACCTTGAGTTGAGTCTCCCGGGACCTGAGTGGAGAACCCAGCTGAGCAGATAATATTTATGGAAAACCTATTCTGCATCAGTATTGCTTTAAGTGCTTTATATGAATTCATTTAATCCTACAAGAACCCCAGGAGGTTGTACTATTATTATCATTATTTTACATTTGAGGAAACTGAGGCACAGCCAGGGTAAATAACTTTGCCAAGGTCGCATACATAGGTAGTGGCAGAATTTGCATTCAGATCTGGGCGGTCTGGCTGTAGAGCATGTACACTTAACGACTACACAGAAAATCTTTATCCAAGTTAAAGTTTCTTTTGGGGAAACTTTATATATCCCACGTGTCCTGGTGAATTCCAAGCCCCTTGAACCTTCTCTGCACCATCCACATGGTGACTATCCCCTGGTGCCCTTAGAACTCCCCTGATCTCCATGACAAGGTCGGATTTCCTGCTCTTCCTAGAGGTGGTGATGGGGGGAGTGGTCTTGCAAGAGGTGTATCTTTGCACAGCTTTCAGAGTTAAATTGAGAGGGAAAAGTCTCAGAAAGAAGGTTTTATAGCTCACTTGGACCCCAGCAGTAGCCAGACTAGGTTAGGAAGGTGAAGTATCAGGTCAAGGAATGAAGGTGGTGGGGTCTGAGGGTCATGAAGACTTGCCCTGTGTGGCCCTGCTTCCTAAGATTCTGAGAGGGAATGCTCCCAGTGCAGTCTACGTGCACACAGTCAACTCTGCCCAGGCATGTAGTCCAAAGAGATCTCTGCCCCACGTCCAGCTCAGTAAAAAACCTCCTGGTGGTTCCAGAACAGGTTTCCTGTCACTGACTGGAAGACACCGTAAGACCACAGATGTTTAGGACACCATGGTTAAGAAGCAAAATGACAGGCTTGTGGCTTTTTCACTAACTCTTCAGCCACCACCTGAGGACTTGGTGGGGGGTGGGGGGGGCAGATTTCTTCCTGTGCACAACCACAGGCCTGGCTATGTGAGTTCCCTCCCTGGTGACTAAGCAACACATCAGAATGTCTCATATCTCCGAGCTCTATCAGGGTTCCCTTATATCTGGTTGCAAATCTTGGGTGCAATATTTTGTTACCGAGGCCATACTTGTTTGCCTTAGGAGATGAGTTTTATTAAAGTTCCTCCAAGCATTCCCAAAGATCTTCCTCATTCACGTTTATGGAGAAGGCTGTAAGATTTAGTGCTGTCATTTTAAAAATGGAGATACAGTTCAACATTTTGGAGGTTATATGACAGCAAGTCTCAGAAACAATGGCTAATTAAGGTCTTAGTAGATTATGAGTGTCTTCAAGCTTTCAGCACCATTTTATGGAGTCAGCAGGATATGAACATTGACAATTAAGACTTGTTAAATATGGAAACTTAAATGTCTTATTTTTCTTCTTCTTTTATCCTGAACTAAAAAGGCGGAAGATAAATATTTCCCTCCACCCTTTGTTAGGGTTTGAAAAATCAAGCCTGGGTTCTGGGACCTCTGAGGACTTCACATTCCTTGGAGGCAGACAGATGAGGCACATGGATTTCATGGGAGTGGCAGAAAGATGGGACACTGGACTTGGAGCTCTTAGACTCCATTGAGATTTCTGTCATCCTCATGGGCATGAACACTGCAGAGAGCATGGAGGAGACCTGTACAGAGAGAACAGATGTGTTATCAGTAAACCTCTTGAACTGATAGCATGTGACAAGGGAGAAATCTCACCAGATCCTCAGCCTTGGCATTAGGACCCTGGAACTCTGACTTGACCCTGGTATGAAATAAGTCTCAGGAATGTTTATCTAAGGTTAAATTCCCTGCCAGCTCAAATGCATGGCATGCTTGAGTCAAAATCACATCAATTTATTGAAAATAAGAGATGTGCTATATTTCAAATTCTGTAGTTTATAAACTTCACACATGTATGTCAGTAATTTTGAGTGTGTAGCCATGCTTTATATAAATGCAATGCTTATTAGTGAAAAGACCATTGAACAATCTAATAGGGTCTACAAACTAAGAAGAAAGTTCAGCAAGGTTGCTGGATACGAGAGGAATATAGACAACTCAGCTGGGTTCTAGACACCTATAACAAACAACTGAAAATACAATTTTAAAAAAGATTATATCTACAGTGGAATCAAGTCCCTAAGGTATCCAGGAATAAATAAGTGATAAGTGTATAAGGCTTTTATGGAGAAAGTTATTTAAAGAAAAGAAAAGAAAAGAAAAAGAAATGGTGAAACATACTTTGTCCTTGGATGAGAAGACTCAATGTTCCTAAAGATGTCAATTCTCCCAGAATTAACTCAAAGATGCAATACCGTTCTCATCAAAAATCCAGTAGGTTTTTCAAGGAACTTAAGATGTTTTAAAAATTTAAGTAGAGGGCCGGCCCCGTGGCGCACTTGGGAGAGTGCGGCGCTTGGGAGTGCAGTGGCGCTCCTGCCGCGGGTTCGGATCCTATATAGGAATGGCCGGTGCGCTCATTGGCTGAGCGCGGTGTGGGCGACACCAAGCCAAGGGTTGCAATCCCCTTACTGGTCACAAAAAGACAAAAGACAAAAAAAAAAAAAAAAAATTAAATTAGGAAACCAAAAGGCCTAGAATAACTAAGAGAAAATTAGAGAAGAATAAAATGGGGGGTTTACCTTATCAAATATCAATATTACTTACAAGGCTATAGTTATTAAGATAACGCAGTATGTATACAAGGATTAAAAAAAAAAACTAGTGGAAGAGAGTGGAAATTTCAAAAATCAACCTCCATATCTATAGACTCAATAGATGTCAAAGCATGAAAACTAGTGGGGAAAAGATGGACTCTAACTGATAGTGTTAGATGATTGGTTATTTACGTGGGGGAAAATTAAATTACATCCCTAATTCATACCATCACCAAATAGAAATTAAAGACAGAGAACTGAATTTAAGAAACAAATTTTTGTAAATTCAAAAGAAAATACAGAGTATCTTTATGACCTTCACATGGAGAAGTTTCCTTAACAAGACACAAAAAGCACAGACCATAAAGGAAAATATTAATATATTTACACAAGTAAAAAAAAATCTGTACACCAAAAGAAACCATAAGCAAAGCTAAAAGATATGAATTTCAGTGCAATCTATTCCCTGAAACAACTTATTCTTTTGACAAGAGCTAGGTTTTGGCATCAGTGGAACCAAGCTTGAAAATTAGTTTGATCATTTACTAACTTTGTGACTTAACGCAATTTATTTAAACTCCTTGAGTTGTTTCTGTGTATGCTAAAAATGTCAGCATGCAGGGCTTTTAGGATGATTAAATAAGATGAGGTATGTGAAATACCATGCCCAGAGCTTGGCACAGGTGGGTACTTTTCCTAGAT
Source organism: Cynocephalus volans (assembly GCF_027409185.1). Lineage (NCBI taxonomy): Eukaryota > Metazoa > Chordata > Mammalia > Dermoptera > Cynocephalidae > Cynocephalus > Cynocephalus volans. The sequence goes on from NC_084462.1 coordinate 110,091,284, forward strand.
GATTTTGCAGTGCCAACCATAGACAAATTTAATGATGCAGTCCTACCTTGGCAAGTGCTTGTGAACTTTATATCTTCATTGTGAGCCAAGTAAATTAAGCTGACCCGTTTTGCAGATTATAGTCCTACAATTTCCTCTCTATATACCAGTCATTTAGAAATGTTCGAACAACTCTTATGTACCCCTTAATCCTTTTATTTTTAAGCATTTTCCTACTTTACAACATTATTTATTGTAACTTAAGGCTTAGGCTGTTATTTGGAATAGGAAACCATCACCAAACTGGTCCATCCTGCAGGCACCAATCATGTGCAAAACTTCCTGACTTAGTGTCTGGAACAAAACTGATATTGAATAAACTCATGTGGAATCTAAATTACCAAAATGTAAAAAGATTCTGTTAAAAATTATTATAGACATTTCAACATATAAAACATGGAGAAAATAGTACAATAAATATCCATATACTCCTCATCCGGATTAAACAGCTGTCAAGGTTTATCATATTTCCCTTTTAAAATACCACTTTAAATATTAGTTGTGCCCTAAAATTTGTTCCAAGTCAAATGGTAGAAAAGACTTGGAAAAAAGTATTGGCTTTATTATAGCCACAGAATCACATCTCTTCTTGTGACACATCTGTCACGAGTGGGTTTTCCAATAAGCCCACCACAAACACCTTGTATCAACTTCTGGGAAAGGTAAGGGAGGACCCTCCTTCACACTTCGTCAGGCACAGAGAAATGAAAGCCGATGAGGAATGTCTGCAGTAGGTGTTTTGGTAATGCACAAAAAACAGGTCACTTTTTTTTTTTTTTTTTTTTTTTTACTATTCTTGCATGTAAGAGAAATCCAACCATATAACAGTGAAGGCTTTTCTGGAAGGTGAAAAATGTACATAGCACACTCCACTTCCGTTAAAAACAATGAATGTATGTAAAGCCTACATTGATGAGAAAAACTTTCCAGGCCAATGATGGGATTTCGCCACTGGGGCCTACATTCCACTCCATTTGTGCTAGGGGCCTCTGAGGAGAACCCATACCCACACGTGCAGGTTAAACTTCCATCTGCATCTTCCAAATCCAGTCCAGACTTCTCTCCCTAGCTCCAGACCGTGAGTCCTAATTGACTTCTGGCACCTTTACTTGGACACCCCATGGACACATCAACCTCAAGCGTGTAAAACTGAGCTAATTATTCCACTCCCTCTCCAAACGGAGTCTTCTGGAAAATCCCAGTGTTCTTAGATTTAAATTTCACAAACTATTCTTAAGTGACCCTGAAAATCTCTGACTTTTTTTTTGAAGTAAAATTCACATAACTTAAAATTAACCACTAAACTTTTTAGAGCGCACAGTTCAGTGGCATTTAGTACACTCACAGTATTTTGGAACCGTCACCTCTATTTAATTACAAGACATTTCATCACCCCAGAGGGAAAACTCTGTGCTCATCAAGCAATCACTTGCCATTCCTCACTCCTGCAATCCCTGGAAAACACACATTGGCTTTCTACCTCTATGGATTTACTTATTCTAGATATTTAATCTAAATGGAATCACGCAATATGTGACCTTGTGTATCTGGCTTCTTTAACCTGGTCTAATGTTTTCAAGGTTCTCCATGTTGTAGCATGAATTAGTATGTCATTCCTTTTTTTTTTTTTTTTTTTTTTTTTTGCAGAGGGTCAGTATGGGGATCCCTGACCTTGGAGTTATAACACTGTGCTCTAATCAACTGAGCTAACCAGACAGCCCCCTTCATTCCTTTGTATGGCTGAATAATATTCCATTGTATGGAAATATCATGTTTTGCTTGTCCATTCATTGGTTGATGAACATTAGCCACTTTTTGGCTACTACGTATAGTGCTGCTACAAACACTTGAGTACAAATATTCGTTCAAATGCCTGCTTTCAGTTCTTTTGAGTATATACCTAGGAATGCAATTGCTGGGTCATATGGTAATTCCATGTTTAACGTGTTGAGCAACTGTCTGTTTGCTGCAGCAGCTGTACCATTTCACATTTACATTGTACATTTTACATTTCCATAGCATGTACAAAGATTCTAATTTCTCCATATTCTTGTCAACACTTTTTTTTAACATTTAAAAAAATTTTTTTTAGCTAGTGGGTGTGAGATGGTATTTCACTGTGGTTTTGATTTGTGTTTCTCTAATGACTAATGCTGAACATCTTTTCAGGTGCTTGTTGGCCATTTGCATATCTTCCTCGGAGATTTGTGTATTCACCTGCTTTGCTCATTTTTTTTTATAAATTTCCTGACTTTGTCCTGAGACCTGGATTTGAATCTCAGGCTGCGAGCCTGGCATGTGGGTTTTCACCTGGCTGAGAACCCAGCAGCTGCAGGAGAAGGAGATTTCTCCTCCACGCTTATTTCCTTGCACAGCTCTTGAGTGGGGAGTTACAAAGAAAATTGGTTGAGGCTCTAGTAATCTTTTGTCTTGGTTAAGGGCACTATAATCCATACAGTTACTTGCCCAAGTTAAAAAATTGCAGTAATCCCTGACTCTCCCCTCCCCCCCTCTGTCCTTGTCTACTCAGTTATCGTAAGACATTAGGAAGAGTCAAAATTATAGCTCATTTTGGGAACAATATTAAAGTTTAGGGAAATAGGTTCTTGGATACTAACTTTAATCTTGGCTTCATTTTATATTAGAACCGTATTTTCCCTTTATTTCTAATTCTTCATTTAAATATTTAATTTGTTCCGTGGTACAAATGTTTTGCAAGCAGCCTCAAGTTTTTTTTTTGTTTGTTTGTTTTTAAATCCAGAGTATAGGTAAGTAAAAACGTCCAACATCATTTATCTCTTCTATATGTGGGTACTTCAAAAAGTTTACGAAAAGATCCATATTATGTTTTAATTCCATTTCTCCACATACTTTTTGAAGTACCCTCGTACTTCTGTAAAACATGAAACAAAATAACGTTATTGTTTTCTAAGCACATGTGAAATATATGCTTATTTGGGAAATTTAGAAATTGTACACAACAAACAAGTAATAAGAGTAAAATAAAAATATTCTGTAATCTCACTAACCGGTGTTCATATTTTGGCATGTTTTCCAGCATCTATCTGTCTATCTATCCATCCATCTATCTCTCATCTATCTAGCCACACTTAAAAAAAAAACAACGGGATTATATTGTCAATTTTTTTCTATAACCTACTATTTTTATCTAACAATTTATCATGACCATTTTTCCTCATAATTAAATATATTTCAATAATAGTATGCTTTTAAACTTTAATGTGCATTATGTATTGCTGAAGTAGCCTATTAAAATAAAGATTCCAAGTCCTATTCCAGAGCTTCTGATTCAGTATTTGGGATCTATGCCCAGAAATCTGTATTTTTTTACAAGCCCTTGAGAGATTCCAACACAGGCCATCCTTGGACTCTTTGAGAATCACCTTCTACATCAATAATTATACCCATTGCCTAATTTTTCATTGTGGAGATATACTGCTATTTATGCAGCCAACACTTGTTTGGGGTCATTTACATTATTTGCCTCTTTTCCCCCCACTATATGATGAACACATCTCCTACAAACGTCCTTATACCTGCAATTTTGCCCTCATCCATGGCCAAATGTTTTTGATTATATCCAAACTGTGTAGTCTGCGGCAGTGGTGGAGCCTGATAAAAACGTGTACAATTGCTGAGTGGAGGGTGAAAGTGCAGAAGCTGCAGAAAGCCTCTTGAGAAGCACATCAGGCCCTGAGGAAGATGACTGAGAGGAATTAGGATTTAATAGAGAGATGAAAGGGGGAGCAGCTGAATGCACAGGGAGCTGGAGTCAAGTTTCGTATCATTAAAGTTAGAAGCCGAAAAAGGCTATATACCTGGGCCCAGCCAACAAGGTGTGTTTCTTCTCTATAAACCAGGACAGCAACTAAAGCCATCCCTTTTATTGAAAGCTTCAAAGTGGAGCATCAGCCTTGGGTCAAAGAAGGGGTGATGCAAGGAGAGAGAGAGGACAAGAGACTGCACTTCTTTCTGCCCCAGCTCATGGAAGAAAGAGGTAATGAGCTAAAAATAAAAGCATTCTTTTCACCAAAAATTTCTGAGAAACACCAAAGCACAAATAGAATTGCTTTGCTGCTCAAATATCAAAGTTTATTACCAAGGAAAGGGGGAAGACGTATTGACACCGTTTAGGCATGTGACACCTGAGGTCTGGGTGCTTTAAGAACTTCAAAGAAAACACAGCATCCTTTGTGGTCTCGCCGTCCTGTGTCCACTCACGGGACATGAGAGAAGATGAGGGCTCCGTGGTGTCACCACAGACGGTGTGAGGGGCTTTGATGTAGCTTTGCAGGATGTGTCAGTCTCAGCAGGAAGGAGGGTGAGTCATTGCCCAAGAAGAGAACACCCAGAGCTGCATGGTCAGGCAAAGGACTTGCTTGTGAGCTTGTGAGTGAGGTATCTAGAACACGAAAGTTTCACATTAGGAATGGAGACAGAAGCCAACAAAATACAGGTTACTCATGGACCATAGCTACAAGGTCAGCATCCAGCTAAGAGGCTGTGGAGGAAAGGGTGTGCCTGGAAGGGACTACTCAGGTCGTGTGGTATGTGCAATCACAGTAGTGGGCGGGGGAGGACATCTGCAGAATCACTTATCAGAAGCCCCTCACGGATGACCAGAATCTGGAGGTTCTTTCTTAGAAAACCCAGTCTTTTTTTTTCATTTTGAGGTGGGTGAGATAAGCCAAACTTCCCCTCTACCCCCATTTCCCCTGTTTCCACCCTAAGCACAGTGAGAGAGGATGTTTGCCCCTAATAAAACCCCAGCTCCAATGAAACCCCTCAGCATCCTGCTCCGTTTCAAATTAGAGCACCACTCTGGGTGGGGCAAGGGGAAGGGGGGGGGGGTGATGTCCCTGCAGTCTAAATAAATGCAAAGGGAGTTTATGGAGTGGCTGGGGTGGAGGGAATAGGTAAATGCAGTGAGTAAAGCACACAATATCTAGGTGTCTGGGTTGGTCGCAGAAAAAGCCTAAGAGAGCCCAGAAGCGGATGTGGTAGCTTCCTGTTTGTTACTTCACACAACTCTACAAAGAATGGCAATGTTTTTCAGCCAGATCAAGATCACCAAACCTATCTAATTGAATTTATAAATTAATTTGGGGATAATTACCATTTTTAAAACATTGAATGTTCTCACCTGTAATATTTAGTGATATTTTGGATTTAAGTAAGAGAAACCTGACTCACAGTGGTAAAAAAAAAAAAAAAAAAAAAAGTTTATTTTTCCAGGGCTGCTGCAGCGACTGCATGTTTCTCATCAGTGTCTCCACCTTCTTCTGTCTGTCTGTACATGCTGATTTTCATCTTTATATGTATTGCTTCCTTATCACAAGATGGCTGCAGCTACTCCAGGCATTACATCTGATTTCTACTAGGAAAAAGGAAGAAGAGGGGTGATGCCTCATCCAAAAAGCAAAACAAAGAAACAAAATAATGACAAAACAGAATCGATCTTAGACTTCTGTTTATCTCTCATTGGTCAGCACTTTGTTAAAAATTATGCCTGTCTGAAAGAAAATTTAGCACAACACATTTATACCCCTTTCTCCCCCAATTTTGGGTTTTGTTAGCAAAAAAGAAAGTGGTGAATAGATTTCATACAGGTAACTTGAAGATCTGCTACACCATCTTCAATATTGTGTATGTTTTCAATTTATTCCATCTTCTTTTATGTTCTTTACAAGCTCTTATTATTTCAATTTGTACATGTATCACATATCATTGTTAGATTTACTCCTAGGAATCCTGTAATTTTATTGCTATTATGTTGTTCTCTTTTTAAAAAATACATATACTAGTTGGTTGTTGTATAGGGATTGATGTTTGTATGCTGATCTTGTGGAATATGAAGGTCGTAAGGGTTTGTAGATCCTCTTGAGTCATCTGTGTAGAGATAGATGGTGATATCATCTGTGAAGACTGACTGCTCATTTCTTTTTTCCATCCTCATAACATTCAATCCCTTTCTCATTTTATGGATAGGTTAGGACCTCAAGTACAATCCTGTTTGAAAGGAATTCTAGAAAGTTAAAGTGGCAATGAAGATAAAGAGAAGTGACTAGATGGTTGAGATATTTAGGAAATAGGATCATAGAGACATGGTGATTGACTGCATTTTTAGAGTAAGAAAAAGGAAGGAGCCAATTTTAAAAAGAAATACTTTAGGGCCAGGCCATGGCTCACTCGGGAGAGTGTGGTGATGATAACACCAAGGCCATGGGTTTGGATCCCTGTATAGGGATGGCTGGTTAGCTCACTTGGGATAGCGTGGTGCTGACAACACCAAGTCAGGGGTTAATATCCCCTTACCAGTCATCTTTAAAAAAAAAAAAAGAAATACTTTATGGTTTTTTTATTTCATTGAATGAATCCTGACATGAAAATCAACTACAATGTATGTTGAGAACTTAAAATAATTAAAAAAAAGAAATGCAGGATCTCAGGCCCTTAAGTTGCTGAATCAAATTCTGCATATTAAAAAGAGCCTCAGAGAAAATGATCTTACCTTTCATATGGAACAATGAAAGACCCCAAATAGCCAAAGCAATCCTGTGCAAAAAAAATAAAGCCAGAGGCATAACACCACCTGACTTCAAATTATACTACAAAGCTATTGTAACCAAAACAGCATGATACTGGTATAAGAATAGACATTTAGACCAGTAGAGTAGAATTGAAAGCCCACAAATTACCCCTCAGGCTTATAGCTATCTGATATTGGACAAAGGCAACAAAAATAAATATTGGGAAAAGACTGCCTTTTCAACAAGTGCTGCTGGGAAAACTGGATATCCTTATGCAGAAGAATGAAACTAGATATGCATCTCTCACCACACACTAAAATCAACTCAAAATGGATTAAAGACTTAAATATAAGACCTGAAACTGTAAAATTACTAAGGGAAAATATAGGTGAAACACTTCAGCAGCTAGGTCTGTGCTCAGACTTTATGAACACGAGCCTGAAAGCACAAGCAGCAAAAGAAAAATTAAGCAAATCAGATTATATCAAACTAAAAAGCTTCTGCACAGCAAAGGAAACCATCAACAGAGTGAAACAACAACCTACAGAGTGGGAGAAAATTTTTGCTAACTATGCATCCTACAAGGGATTAATATCCACAATATACAAGGAACTCAAGCAATCATACAGTAAAAAACAAACAACCCAATTAAAAAATGGGCAAAGGAGCTGAACAGACATTTTTCAAAGGAAGACATACAAATGGCCAACAGATACATGAAAAAAATGCTCAACATCACTAGTCATTAGGGAAATGTAAATTAAAACTACATTGAGATACCACGTCACACCAGATAGACTGGCTATAATCAAAAAGATGGTAAATAACAAATGCTGGTGAGGGTGTGGAGAGAAGGAAACACTCATACACTGTTGGTGGGACTGTAAATTAGTACAACCACTATAGAAAACAGTATGGAGGTTTCTCAAACATCTACAGATAGATCTTTCATGTGATCCAGCAATCCCACTTCTGGTTATATACCCAGAGGAATGGAAATCATCATGTTGAAGGGACACCTGCACTGCCATGTTCATTGCAGCTCTGTTTACAATAGCCAAGACATGGAACCAACTTAAATGTCCATTGATGGATGATTGGATAAGGAAATTGTGGTATATATACCCCTTGGAATACTACTCTGCCATAAAAAAGAATGAAATACTTTCATTTGCAATAACTTGGATGAACCTGGAGAAACCTATGTTCAGTGAAATAAGCAAAGCACAAAGGGATAAATACCACATGTACTTACTCATATGTGGGAGCTAAGAGAGAAAGAAGGAAGGAAAGAAAGACCACAGTAGTGCTTTGGACTTGCAGAGGGAGAGAACATACCTTGGGATACAAAGAGGTGTGAGGGGAAAAGGGGGATGGGAGGGAGGTTGGGGATAATTGGGGGTGGGGGACATGGGGCACAAATGCAATTTGTGGTAATGGGTATGCTGCCAGAATGAATCTGGCCCCCACATCATGGGCATGAGGGGTGACAATCAGCTTTGTATCTCATGAATATTCATGACCAAAAAAAACCAAACCAAAAACCAAAACCAAACTACAAGCCTGATGAAAATAATGTTACATCATAGTTGATCCTTAAAAAAAAAAGCCTCAGGCAATTCATTTGCACATTAAAAAAACTCTTTTAAGCCTCAAAATAAATAAATAAATGAATAAATGAATAAAAGTAAAAATAAAAAAGAAATAGTTTATTTTCATATAATTTCAGGATCAAAGAAGAGTTGCAAAATAACAAAGAAATCCTGGATACCCTCAACCAAGATTCCAAATGTCAGCATTTTCTACATTTCTTTCTCTCTCTTTTTCTCCTATTCTCTCTCTCTCTCCCATTTAAAAGTAATTTGCAGATATATTGCCTTTTATACCTAAAAATTCTTCAGTGTGTTTTTCCAAAAGCAAGGAATTCTCTTTTAAAACCCAGTATTGTTGGGTGTCTCGGGTGGCCGCATGGGACCCCGACAGGTTTTTCCTTTCCCTAGAGGGTTGGGGCCAAAGGGATTGCCCTCTTCTCCCCCCCAGGACACAGGGCGAAAAGAGATTCCAAGAGATGGGTGAGCACGCCGCTGCTCTCCCAGATAGGGAACAAACACATACACACACAGTGGGGGTTCTGTCAGGCAGTTCCGTTTATTGTAACACAAAAGATCATATTTATATGCTTAGCAGGCAGGGATTTCCAAGCTTAGGCCAAGTCTTGAAAAGGTCAAATGTGCACGTGCCTTGCCTCTCTATGCTTAGCCCCCCTTAACTTCCCTTGGGCGCCACCTTTTATCCGTTTAGGCCATCTGCTGTTTTTGCTTAGAAAAAGGGCGTGGTCCCATACAGTATCATTATTAAAATCAGAAATTGACATTGCTATAATACTATTATATAACCTACAGAACTTATTCATATTTCTCTAGTTGTTCCAATGATGTCCCTTATAGCAAAAGAAAATCCAAGATCATGCATTACATTTCGTCATCTTTCTTTCTCTCTTTAGTTTCCTTTAATGTGGAACAGTTTTTGAGTCTTTCTTTTTATTTCATGGCCTTGACAGCTTTTAACAGTACAAGCCAGTTATTTTGTAGAGTGGCCCTCAGTTTGGTTTGTTGATGGTTTCCCACAATTAGATGCAGATTGTGGAATTTTGGCACAGATCTCTCAGAAGGGATCCTGACTTCTTTTCAGTGTGTCACATCAGGAGGCTCATGCTGTCAATGAGTCTCATCATGGCAATGTTACATTTGATCATTTGGTTAAGGTTACACCTACTAGGTTTCTCCAGTAAAATAGTAAAGTTACTCTTTTACCTTTTGTGATTAATAAGTATCTTGTGGTGAGATTACTTTGAAACTATGTAATGTCTGGTTACTCTGCAAATGTTGTTGTACTGGTTGCAATGATTATTGCCTAAAATAATTATTAATGGGTGACTAACAAATGGTGCTTTTTAAATTCTGCCACTGCTTTTACACTTATTAGTTGACTTCTTCCTTAAAGAAAAGCCTTTCTTTCTCTCTTATTTATTTATTTATACATTCATTTATATTCGCGTGGATTTGTGAATTCTTACTTTATTCAGTAGGTTATAATCCTCTACTGTCATTTATTTCGATGCTCGAATTGTCCCATATTTGAGGAAGTAGTCAATTTTAATGTCCAGGTGTTTGGCTCAGACAACTCATGGGTGGCGCTGCAGGTAAGGGAAACAGGAAACCAAGGAGGAGGAGAAAAACATTTTCCATTGTTGCATTACTTCACATCCCTTGATTACTCTGAACTTTATTTTATGTACACAAATTTATCTCCTTGTGTGGTCTGTTCATACCCTGTGTCCATTTTCCCTATTATTTGTAAGAACCTTAAAAAAAAATCAGCATCCATTTTATTTATTTATTTGTTTGTTTATTTTTATTGAAACATAATTGATTATACATATCTGTGGGGTACAGAGTTGAATATCAGTACCTGTGTACAATATGTGATGCTAAAATCAGCATAATTAGTATATTCAACATTATACAATGTAATCATTTTTCATAGCCCTTTACGAATTTCTGGCTAACCCCCCCCTCCCTATTTCCCACCTCTGGTAACCTCAGTTCTGTTCTCTCCTTCTGAAAATTCAGGGTATTATTGTGATTGTTAAGTCTTTCTTTCTTTTTTAAAATTTGTTTATTTTTTTTAGCTTCCACTTATGAGTGAAGACATGCAGTATTTCTCTTTCTGTGCCTGGCTTGTTTCACTTACCACCATTTTTTCTAAGTTCATCCATGTTGCTGTGAATGGCAGGGTTTCATTCTTTTTTATAGCAGAGTAGTATCCCATTGTCTAAATATGCCACATTTCTGGGGGAGTTCTGGTCAAGATGGTGAAATAGACAGTCCCCAGTTTCACTCTTTCCCACAAATCAACCAATTTACAACTATAAAAATGTAACATCAGCCAAGCTGGGGCCACTAGAGCTCAGGGGAAGAGGAGGAGAGAACTGCAGAGTTCATGAAGGGGGAGAAACCACAATGAGAGAAAGAAAAAACTGCTCTGAGCATTTCAGGCTGTGGCCACTTTAATGCTGGAGCTGCTGAGTGCATGGAGCAGGAGCCAGCAGAAGCCACAGCTGTGCCCTTCAAATGGAGTTACTTGGAAGTGGCAGGGGAGAAGAGGATCTTGGTGGCCCCCAGGACAGCAAGATCACTAATAGAGTGCCCATGGACCCGTGAAGAAGCAAGGAGCCAGAACAGCTGAAAAAGGGGAGCCATTCAGAGACTGGTGAGGCAATGCAAGGGACTGGCACAGGGCCTGTCCCATGGGAAGTGTTTGGAGCATGGGTGGTGGGGGAGAGGGGCCCACCAGGAGAACACTGGGACACAGCAAGGATAGCCGATCTGCCCCTCAATTAGCATAGGACCACTCAGAGGATACTGGTTGGAAATGCAGAAGTGCATGGGGTGCAGTTTGATGAAAAAACTCAGGCCCAGATCAGAGTTTCTACACAACCCAGGTACACCAAGTCTCTGGAGACCCAGAAGTACCTATAAGGTCAACCATTAAACCCTGAGCCGCACAAAAGCCTTCCCTAGGGCAACATCAGCAAAACAGCAATTTAGCTCAACCACACAGCTCGAGTACCAGTTCCCACAGGAAGTTTCCCCATTTTAGAAGTAAGCAAAGGACAAAAAATTAGTTCCGGCCCAGACATACCACCAGTGCCTTGGGGCCCACCAGGGGACATGAGGTATGGAGCTGGGGACAGGACCCCTGCCCACAATCACTCACACTGCCAGTGCCTTGGGGCCTGCCTGGGAACCCAAGGCTTGGAGCCAGGGACCAGACCCCACTCCCACATTCTGGCACACTGCCAGCACTTCGGGGCCTGCCCAGGGGCCTGGGGCATGCAGCCAGGGACTGGGCCCCCAGCCCACAGCATGCCCAGGGGCCTGAGGCATGGAGAAGAGGACTGGACCCCCCTCCCACAACCAGGCACACCATGCCAGTGCCTTGGAGCCTGCCCAAGGAACTGAGACATGGAGAAGGGGACCGGACACTCTCCACAACCGGGCTCACCACCAGCACCAAGGAACATGCCAAAAACATCACCTCCATGTGGGTGGCCCACCACAGCCACCACAATAAACATGGCTGCCACGAAAGTGGCTAGAGGCCACACCACCATGCAGATGGTCTGCCAGCCACTGGAGTGCATTGACACAAGGAGAGTCACCAGCAGAGATAAAGAAAAGAAGAGGATCTCTCTCCACAAAGTGCATTTCAGAGTGACAGAAGAAGCATCTGCTCTATGATAATATTGGCGGACCTGATCACACCTCTCAGCATTGGACAGATCATCTAGGCAACAAATCAACAGAGTGACCATTACTCTTTCAGAAGGAGAGAAGTAATCTAGGGTAATTAGAGGGGGGAGGGAAAAAGGGGAGGGGGATGGGGAGAGATTGAACAAAGGGCATAAAGAATAATTAAAATTTCTAACAATATATATGCTAGTAATATTGATTTGATCAACATATTTCAATGTTGAACCCCCCAAATATGTATAATCAATTATGATTCAATAAAAATTAAAAAATATATATATATACCACATTTCCTTATCCAGCCATCCCACAATGGATGTTTAGGTTGGTTCCAATTCTTGGCTATTGTAAACAGAGCTGCAATAAACATGGGAGTGCAGCTGATGATTTCCATTCCTTTGAAAACCCTTTATTGTTTAATGATATTAGTCCTTTGATATAAACATTACAAATTGCTTAGTAAGAAGATACAGTGAACTAGAAACTTTAACCGACAATATCTTATTTAACTCTCACAACAATCCTCTGATATGGTACTATTATCATTTTTGTTTTACAGATGAGAAGGCTCTTGTACTAGATCATGGGCCAGCATCTAAGGAAAGCCAGGATTTAAATCCAAATCTTTGTGATGCTGTACATTTGATTCTTCATTTATAATTCTGCATCCTGGAAAAATTTTTAAATTTTTTAAGAATCCTGGGAAATCTAATGTAATCCCCAGAGTGCTTCTAAAGTTGCAACCACAAGACCAATTATTATAATTGTATCTTAAATTCAGATTTATCGTATGTAGCACATTAGCTTGAGATGTATCATTACACTTATGACATGATAGCATTCTACATTTGGACTTCACAGTGACTTTGAGATTCTGCAAAATAAATATGTAAAGTAGGTGTGTGCTCCTACTGGGGCTTGTTAAGGATAAAATGACATCTAGCAGGCACCTGATAAAGTTTGTGCACTTTATGAAGATGGCATGGTGGGACAATGAAGATCACTGGCTGAGAGCACAGCAACCTGGGAAGGCCTCTAACCCTAACCCCAGGAAGCCGCCTCAGCCCTTTTTTCTGGGAAATAGAAAGTTCAACAAAAATGGTCTCTGAGGCCCTTTCCAGCCCTGGTTTTTTGGAATTCTCCCATTCTTCATAACAGGCATCTCTTGGTTTCCCTCATTTTTGCACGCTGTCTTATTTTTCCCTCTCTCCTTGATGTGTCCAATCTTCGTAAGTTCCAAAAGCAACAAAACAAAACAAAACAAACAAAACAAATCTTCTTACATTCCTTTCTCTCCTCTGATGTGCTATTAGGCCTGCCAGGGGCTCCCTTTAGAAAAACTGTGTCTGGCCCTGTTACCCCCTGACAAAAAGTCACATGCTGGTTACCTGGAGGCTGCCCTCCTGGATTTATAGTCCCAGGAGTCCTGATTTTACCAGGAGCATTAGGGGAGGGAGGGAATGCAGAGGATCTGGGAACTCTCTAAATTGCCACCTTTCTATCCCTGCACCCACTGACTGTCTGCATGGCGCCCTCTAGTGTCCAGACTGAGTTCTTCTAGACCAGGCAACCCAGAGCAGATTTTTTTCCCCCACGTGAGGGAACAATTCAGGGAAAATAAAACAATTAGTAAAAGATGTTGTTTTAATTTTCAAATAATAATGGTTTTACAGAGTTCCAAGAAAAATGTATATTCTTAAAACTTAGATTATCCAATTTATTAAATAAAAGATTAACTAGAGATGGGAAGACAGGTTTAACTACTGAAATAGTAATGAACATATCTGATATAGCAACCCAGAGGAAGCATCTAGTCATTTATTCCCTATGTTCACAAAGTTCTTTAGAGATCCCCAACAGTGTGCACGTGTTTTACCTAATTTCAACCCCGAGGTAGCTGGAGAGAGCTATCTCTAATGTTGACCTTTCTGTGAAGCTACAAATGGCCTGCTCAACCCTCCATGCATGTCAAATAGACATAATGGATGTAACTGTGTGAGAAACAGAACTATTGATTCATACCCTCCCAAACCTGCTCCCTGCTTCAATCCTCCTGGCTTGGCACCACCATCCACTTGGTTGAGCAGGCCCAAATCCTGGGAAGTGTTTTTGACCTCTCTCCTTCCAACATCTTACAGCCAATTCACTGGTAAGCCTGTCAGCTCCACCTTCAAAATATATCCCAAATACAACCACTTCTTACCACTGACGCTGCTGCTGTCTTAACTTTCTCCTGATTACAGCAGTAATGTCCTAAGCACTCTGCCTCCTTCTTCCCTCCCCCACTCCACCATCTTCACTTAAACAACCAGAGCTATCTTATAAAAATGCAAGTCCAGATCATGTCACACCTGTGTTCAAAGCCCTCCAGTGACTTCTCGTCTCATTTAGAATTAAACTCAGATGTCTTCCCCATGGCCTACTCTCTGACCTTATCCTCCTCTGCTCTCTCTATCCCTCAGTCCGTTCCAGCTACACTGGCTTCCTTGCTCTTCCTTGGGCCTTTGCCCCTGCTCTTTCTTCTTTCTGGAATGTTCTAGCTCCAGATCTTTGTTCCCTCATTTACTTCCTTCAGGTTTCTATTTAAATGTCATCTCCTCAGAGAAGACTCTCCCAGTCACCTCATCAAAGATAGCCCCATTCATACTCTCTGTTCCCTTATTCTGATTTATTTTTCTTCTTGGTATTTACCACCTGTCTCTCTGTGTGCTTATTGTTTGCATTCCCCGATTAAGATGTAAGATTCATGGCCAGAGACTTCGTTTTGATCCTCGCTGAATCCTCAGCTTTAAGCACCTACTGGCCATGCAGGATTGAATTAATTATTAGTTTGGACCAATGGTGAAATTGTTGACATTCTAAAAATCCTGGTCTACAAAAATAGCAATTCAAAGAGTTCATCTTCATGATATAATGTTATTACATTGGGAAACTGAAGCTCAAAGAAGTGAGGGGTCTTCCCTAAGTCAAATGAGGAAAGAACGAGTGGCAGACTGGGAGCATGTCACTTCCTTCAGTGCAATGCTGACTGAGCTCCTACTGTGTTCCAGACACTGTGCTAGGTTTGTGGGCCACTGAAGAGAAGGTCTGGCCCCATCTCCCAGCTCAACCTCTCTGTCTTTGTGGCTATAGGATCTCCCGTCTGCTCTGGCTGTCAGGAATAGAGAGGGCTCTGCAGAACCCAGAGAAACACAGTGTCTCTGCTCCACACTGCTTCTGTGACTTCTGGCACCCAGGGGTCCTCTCTGGTTGGCCTTGACACTGTTCCTTCTGGTCCCAGAGGAATGTGGAAGTGCCCTGCCATAGCATCTCCCCTCTGTCTATCCCCAACCTCCTCTTCAACGTTGTGAAGCTGTCACCCTGTGTGTGGCCAATCCATCCTAAAAGAGTATGGATGGGAAACCACGCTTATTCCCCAATACTCAATCAATCATACGTGAATTGGAGGGGAATACAGAAGCGGGGAAGGGAGCAGGCCAATCTGCTTTCCCTGAACAGCAGAAGGTGTATGGAGTCAGGGGTCACATTCAGGGCTGATTAAATGTGTATGAAACTTTCCTCCCCCAAACAGCTATTCTCCGAGGCCATGGGGAAGTGTGCTGTAGAAGTGGAGAGAAAAATGAAAAGGCTTGCATCATCACCTCTGCCTTTTAACCCTTGTCCAAGCTCTCCTTAAATTTTCAGCTGCTCTCCTTGGTCATGTCTCCTGTCAGTGATTAATTTCAGAATTAACTGTAAAAGTTCTGTTTTTTTCTCTTTAACATTTTGCTTATTCTGTAGTTTATGGAGCCCTAGGGTAATTATGCCCTATAAATAAATAAAACTATTATTATTATGTAGTTGTATTCAGGGCATTAGTTGAAGGGGAGAGTGACACTCTTCTTTGTTTGATTTAGAAATGTGTTGCAGTCACAGTAGCTCTCCTCCTGCCCTGGATTAACGGCATAATTATTCACACTGGGAAACAGAGATGAAATGAGTTTGAACTTGGCATGAATTAATACACCAAAATATGCCTCCTGTTCCCTCTCATTGCCTAATTAATTCTGAATTATGACATTTCCTTTGAGCTACCTAAAAAGCATGGTCACTGGATTCCAGTACAATTATTCTTTCTTTGCAATAAAAACCAAGTGACAGTTATGGGCTGTTTGAAAAGAGAATGTCCATTTGAGCATCCTGGGAGGGAGAGAGAAGACAGAGGTTTTACAGTGAAGAACCTGTGCATGATGCATTTGCAGGGGTCATCAAAGGAGACTGAACTTTGAACAAACTGGCTCTACCACCAGGAAAGAGGGCTTGGGAACATTACTCCAAGTCTTTTTCCCAGTTCCGTGCCTTAATGTTTGAACTTTCCACTATGAAAGTCATGCCTTTTGCTTAGGACAATGCCTTCAGAGATCCCCAGTTAAATACGAATGAGTTGTTGATGGAGAACAGTAGAATCATCTACCAACCAGCAACATAGGATGAGGAGAACTTGCCCTTGCTTGACCAGCTCTGCTCAAGGGAGGAAGAGTCACCAGTGTGAATTACTGGAACTGAAGACGTAGACTGGGCCATGACAGCCTCTGAGCGGGAAATTGCGATACCCATCTATGGATGGGGAGAAGCATAAACACAGCCCCTGCTCCTTCGCTCTCTCCTCTATTCTGTGGGGTTGTGTAAGTGGATTCAAGACATAACCACTCTCTTCAGTTGACCATCTTCCTGCAGTTTTCTAGAGAGGATAAGGTCCTAATAATTGGATTCAGGACTTGGACAAAAAGTCTGAGATGTAGGGTCTCAGTCAACCATTGTTAGGACTTCGACCTGGAGTACTGGGCATTTGAACAACAATCCATAGATTAGTTCTTATTTGTTAGTTCTTATTTGTTATTCTTTGTGGGTGGCTCCCCTAGAATCCTTGGGTGCACTGGAGGCAAGAGAATAATTGGTATGGCAGGGTTTTAATATCTTTTTTTGGATTCCTGAAAATGGCATCATCAAACACTATTAATATAAAATTTCAATGTAAAAGTGGTGATATTCATCAGTCATCTGAGCTTTAGTTAATTATATTACCTTGAAATGATGGCCTTTTACTGGATTTTTCCCATCAACACATAAACATTCTGTATTACCTCTCATATGGAAAACAAAACAAGACAGAATTTCCTAAACCTCTTGACTCCCTCTGGTTACCTCTCCAGTCCTGCTTCCCTTCAAAGAAAATTTATAAAAAATGCTATGTGCACTTTTTGTCTCCATGTTCTTATCTCATATTCTATCCAATTCTTGTCAAGCTATTTTTCCCACTAATTCACTGAAATCATCTTTGGTAAAGTCATCAATATCCTCCTTCTTGCCAAATTTTGTATCATCTCTGTATCTTATTGCTTCCTGTACTCTCAGCTGTACTTGACATCATGGACTTTGCCATCTTTCATAAAGCCCTTTATTATTTGGCCTCTAGTCTAACTCTTTCCTGCTTTTCCTCTGATATCTTTGTCCACGGCTTCTCTGTCTCTTTCCCTGGAGTCTCCTCTTCCCAGGTTCAGTCCATTTCTCCACCTGTGCTTATTCCCTATGTGATCTCATTGAGTACAATGTATTTAAATACATTACCTATACACCTGCCTTAATCAACTATCTTTGCAGTAGCAAATAGCCCCAATATCTCAAAACTGTCTCACAGAGCCTTTCCTTTCTTGTTCCTCTTACATGAGGATGTGGGTCAGCTGTGACTGCTTGGCTGAATGCAGTGTGACTTCTCACTCTAGATTGAACAGCCCTTTTCTGGAATATGTTGTTCTCGTGGTGGAGGGCAGAGCAAGAGTGCAACACAAACCGTGAAGTCACATTGAAGGCTTTTGCTCAGACATGCACATGGCCTCACAGCTCATTGACCAAAGAATATCGTATATCCAAATACGTGAGATGGAGACATGTTCTCCCTCCAAAGGATGCATACAACTCACACGACAGAAAATAAGTGAGGATAAATCATCCTATTAGAAGGTGAGAGCAAATAATTAAGACAATGATTCCATGCACCGTGATCCACTTTGATCACATATATTCCCTTCCCTCCCAAGCACGTTACGTTCTTGCCAATAAAAAATTAGCCTAAGGGCCAATTTTGCTTTTCAAATGGTCACAGACTGGCAGCACTTTTGGCAATATAACCCTCTCAAACACTGTTGTGTTGTTGTTTTAATTTATTTGATACCGGTTGGCTCCATGTTCCACTAGACACAAGCACTACTCTTGTAGACAGAACTCTCTCTGGACTCGATCACAGGCACTGTGAGCACACTGTGTTTCCGTAAGAACATACTCTTAGTTTCTTTTCCTTGAGCCTTTTTGTCAAATGGAAAAAAAATTATGGGGTGCCACTTTAATCCAATCAGAAGTGTTAACACAGGCCTGATGGTGACACCCTTGGTTCAGTCTTTGCCTTGAGATGTAGTATTAAAAAGTCTTCCTATTACAAAGCACTTTTATTTTATTTTTTTAATTTTAAAAAAATATTTTATTTTATTTTATTTTGTCGATATACAATGTGGTTGATTATTGTGGCCAATTACCGAAACCTCCCTCCTCCCTCCCTCTCAACAATGTCCTTTCTGTTTGCTTGTCATATCAACTTCAAGGAATTGCAATTGTTATGTTTTCTTCCCGCCCCCCGGTTTTTTTTTTGTGTGTGTGTATTTATTTATTTATTTTTAGCTCCCACAAATAAATGAGAACATATGATATTTCTCTTTCTGTGCCTGACTTGTTTCACATAATATAGTTCTCTCAAGGTCCATCCATGTTGTTGCAAATGGCAGTATTTCATTCGTTTTTATAGCTGAGTAGTATTCCATTGTGTAGATGTACCACATTTTCTGTATCCACTCATCCGATGATGGACATTTGGGCTGGTTCCAACTCTTGGCTATTGTAAAGAGTGCTGCAATGAACATTGGGAAACAGGTATACCTTCGACTTGATGATTTCCATTCCTCTGGATATATTCCCAGCAGTGGGATAGCTGGATCATATGGTAGATCTATCTGCAATTGTTTGAGAAACCTCCATACCATTTTCCATAGAGGCTGCACCATTTTACAGTCCCACCAACAATGTATGAGAGTTCCTTCTACTCTGCAACCTCGCCAGCATTTATCATTCACAGTCTTTTGGATATTAGCCATCCTAACTGGGGTGAAATAGTATCTCAGTGTGGTTTTGATTTGTATTTCCCGAATGCTGAGTGATGTTGAGCATTTTTTGATATGTCTGTTGGCCATTTGTATATCTTCCTTAGAGAAATGCCTATTTAGCTCTTTTGCCCATTTTTTAATTGGGTTGCTTGTTTTTTTCTTGTAAAGTTGTTTGAGTTCCTTGTATATTCTGGATATTAATCCTTTGTCAGATGTATATTTTGCAAATATTTTCTCCCACTCTGTTGGTTGTCTTTTAACTCTGTTAATTGTTTCTTTTGCTGTGCAGAAGCTTTTTAGTTTGATACAATCCCATTTGTTTATTTTTCCTTTGGTTGCCCATGCTTTTGGGGTCATATTCATGAAGTCTGTGTCCAGTCCTATTTCTTGAAGTATTTCTCCTATGTTTTCTTTAAGAAGTTTCATTGTTTCAGGGTGTATATTTAATTCTTTAATCCATTTTAAGTTGACTTTAGTGTATGGTGAAAGGTATGGGTCTAGTTTCATTCTCCTGCATATTGATATCCAGTTATCCCAGCACCATTTGCTGAAGAGGGAGTCTCTTTCCCAGTGTATAGGCTTGGTGCTTTTGTCAAAGATCAGATGGCTGTAGGTGTGTGGGTTGATTTCTGGATTCTCTATTCTATTCCATTGATCAGCGTGTCTGTTTTTATGCCAGTACCATACTGTTTTGGTTATTATAGCTTTGTAGTGTAGTTTTATGCCTCCAGCTTTATTTTATTTATTTATTTTTTGCTCAGCATTGCAAAGCCCTTTTCAATTTTATCTTTTACAGGTGGGAGGTGAGAACAATTCCACTCTCCAAACTTGAAGGCCCAGAATTTCATGCCTATTTTTGTTTTCATTTTGAAAATAGGCAAATTCTTTTTGAGCTCATCTCTTGTTCACATTACCATTATCCTCTTTTTCAATTTATTTGTCCATATTCAACAAGTTCATTAGGAATATTATCTGCCTTCCAGGTTATCAGAGGCAACAATTTTACCAAACTTTTCACCTCTGCATATAATGAGTCTTATTTTTCCAGCCTCCTTTTCCTTTTTTCTTTTTTCTTTTTCTTTTTTTTAAAGATGACCAGTAAGGGGATCTTAACCCTTGACTTGGTGGTGTCAGCACCACGCTCTCCCAAGTGAGCTAACTGGCCATCCCTATATAGGGATCCGAACCCTTGACTTGGTGTTGTCAGTACCATACTCTCCCAAGTGAGCCACGGGCTGGCCCTCCAGCCTCCTTTCTCGAGTTCCTTTGCTCCCTGGCCTTGAAGTCAATGCCTCATATTTTAAGTTTTTAGATTTTGGAGGACTTTTGTTACCAAGTTCTGTAGTAATAAGCCTTTACTGAGGTAACAAACAAATAGAACATTTCAGTGCCTTACAACAACAAACATTTATTTATTGTTCATATTTCATGAAGTGTATGGGGTTATCTGTGAATCAGCTCAGATCCATGTGTCTTCTTATTTCAGGACCCAGACTGATGGAGCAGCCCTTATCTGGGATATATTTCCCATAGTGGAGAGCAGGAATGATAGTAACTGAAGTAAACCAGGTAATCACATCTGGAGCTTCTGATTGGACATAGGAAACTCACATCCAGCTCATTCAAAGCTTGCTTACAGATTCAGTGAGAAAGGGAGGTATAGTCATCCCAAGAACATAAGGTCACATGGCCAGGAAGAGAGCAAAAAGCTGGGATCAATAATCCAGTCTACTAAATCTCCCAAATGTACTGTGTGTCCCTAGTGCTGGCATCTCTTCTTTTTGAGCACCAAACATATATTGAACTGCCTGCTTATTATCGCCATTGTGATGTCCAACAAGCATCTCAGACTTAAGTTCTCAAACAAAACTCCTGAGTCTTCTGTCCCCCCTAACCTGTTATACCCTGTCTTATCTCAATAAATACTACACCATTCTCCTGGGTAATCAGGCACAGACCCCCAAGTTTTCTCTGATTCACTTATTTTCCTTCATACCTTTTGCATGAGTAGATTCTGCTGGCTCTACATTCAATATATTCCAACTTCTTGCCACTGCCAGGACCATCTTTCTAATAGTCTCCCTGCTTCTGTTCTTGCTTCCCCACAATAAATTTCTAGCATAGCAGACAAAGGGATCTTTAAAGAATACAAATTATATCTTGTTAGTCTCCTGCCTGAAACCCTCCAATGTCATGGTTCCTACACAGCCACTGGGTTTCTACATGGCTTTGTCAATAGAGGGCTCAGAGTGACATATCAGTCTCAGGCATTCAGACACTTGGATAAATCAAAATAAATTTACTTATCTAAAGGACAGTCAGACTACATGGATAATGTATCATCAACATTTTCCTGGACAGGTGGTGATTACAAGCTTTTGGATCCCAAAATGCCTTATCAGGTATCAAGCAGTGACAAATAACAGCATCTGTGTGAGCAAAGATCACATCAGAGCTTTTGGAAGCTCAACTATCTCTTTCCAGATTCAGCCCTGCTTGAAGAGTTCTGTGTACCCGTTAGTCCGGACAGTGGTAGAGCCAACTCACCTGGACCAGGTACACTCAGGGTCATTCAATATACAAGACCACCAGAGAGAACAGCATGCCACCATGTATTCAGATACACAGAGCCCTCACTTAGCAGCCCCAACCTCCCACAGGTTAACATAGCCCGATCCAAGTGACTCCTGAACTCAGCAGAGTGGAACTAGGGTCTGCTATCCAGGAGTCAGTCCCCACGAGTCATGCTAACTGGCCTTCAAAACAGCTCTAGGTCCTCTCCTGTAGTTCCCCATCATGCTCCACATAAAATTCAGAGTCCTAAAAATAGCCTCAAAATAGAAGATGATTTGGCTACTGCTTAACTTCTCTCTCCTGCTGTGGCTACATTGTCTTCTTATTGGTCCTAGAACACTCCAAGTTCATTTCTGCCTCAGAAGCTGCACTTGTTTCGTTCCCCTGACTGGATGGTCCTCATGTAATTCCTCAGATGGTTTCTTCCACCATTTCATTCCAAATGCCACCTCTCAATGAGGACTTTCGGCCACACAATCTACAATATCCCCTTCTCCCATTCACATCACTTTATATCGCCTTTTTGTATCTTTAAAATACTGAACACTCACTACTTGACCCAACGTATTATGTTTCTTTGTTTAATCTTTGTCTCCCCACTAGGATGTAAACTCCATGAGGGCGAGCATGCTGGCTGCATTCGTCCCTGCTGCATTCCCATCGATTAGAACAGCATTTAAAGCATAAACAGTGCTTAATAAATATAGAATAATTTAATGCATGAGTGAATAAATGAGACAATACAAAAAGTCTGAAGAAGAATAAGCAAAATGTCTAGAGGATAAAAACAATGATGACAGCACCATAAGGAAAAGTATTATTATTTTGTACATGAGGAAGGAGGCTTAGCTCTCTTGCCTGCAGTTGATAAGGGGTAGAGTCAAGGCTCAGCCCCATGTCATTCTGATGCCAGTGCCATAAATGTAAACCTTGTGTCATGTGTGCATTCAGGGGAACACGAAATGAAACTCTGGGTGTGGCAGGAGAATTAAAATGGCTATTTCTGTTCTTTTATAAACTTACATGCTTCAAATTTTTATTTTGTGTAAGTTTTATAATGTATACAATTATATAGTGTACTACTAGTGCATGTATAGTTTATTGCTAAATAAATATTGACAGATAGGCAATATATACTCCAAAAATGTTTGGAGGCCACTTACCTGAATTGCCACCCATTTCTGGGAAGTTTTAAGCAGGATGGGGGCACTGGGTGTCCTGGTGGTGAGGGATGAAGCGGGGCTGGAAGTGGAAGGATGTAAACGTTGACTCCTTCAGCCTGAGTCTGTAGTGGGGCAAATATGTAAGGGTGACTGTAAGGGTGGTCGGTTTTCTCAGATTGTGCCTGGCAAGACTCCCCCACCTGCCACCATCACAGAGAACAGTGGCCTGAATTAGTTTCAGAACAGTATCGGACACATAAGCAGTGGTGGCTAAAGCCTTCAAGGACATACTCATTCAATCAAAGCCCGCGAGCGCCGGGCTGGGACTTGCCTTCTAGTTCCTCCCTCCTCCCCTCGTCCTCCCAGCGTTTGCAGCCATGTGCCTCGCATGTCCACACACCACAGACGCGCACTTCCACATCAGCTGGGAGAAGGATGTGGCTTGAAATGGAGAACTCGAGAGATTAAAGGGATGTAGGAAATGATTCGGTCTAGGGATCCCCTTCTGTAGATTGGGAAACTGAGGCTCAGAGACATGAAACACAGCCAGTTCCTGGAAGAACAAGGACTAGGTTCTGGTCTTCTGACCTCCAGCCCCTGGGCTTCCCACCCTTCCATGGAAGCCATTTCATTTCACTTTTGCTAGTTTTCTTACAGGGCAGCTTTTATCCAGAAGGCTGGCCACACTCTTACGATACCAGGTTTTTGGAATATTGGAACCCTGCGGCCCTCAATAAGGGTATGCCTGGGTGCCTTGCCTGCTTTCCCTTCATTTCAATGTGATGTGATCCTCAAACAGTAAAGCCTGGAAATATATCCCGTGAAGCACTGAATGGCCCGGTCATCTTTATTTCCAAACCTTCTCCATTAGTATTCCCAGCCCCTGTCCTCTGGGTAGCAGCTCCTTACTGCCTTACAGAGCAGGAACCCAAGCAATACTTGAAGCTTAATTGATCTGGATGTTTAGAATCAAACTTCATTAGCTCAAATTGCTTCAGTTTGCCTAATTTGTTTTTCTATGTGAGCTCTGATAAGCTTGGTTTGACATCTTCTGAACCATGGTGTTTATCATCATCAATGCCTACTCAAATTACCCCTGCAGAGTAACGGACCAGGAGAAAAATGGTTTAAAAGGTGTATCTATTTTGTGTGGATATTTCTACACACACCACACATAGCATGTGGAGTCCATGTCACTACAAAAACACATTTATTTCCATAGGCCAACTCTACTTTTTAAAAGCAAAACACAGCCAGAAAAAAATCCTTTTAATTATCAATATTCAAACATGTTTAGGTGTTAAGAATTCCATAAACTTTAAAATTTTTTCTCTATTTATTGACAGGGTTAAATCCATTGTTTTGTTATATTTGCAATCTGTTAGAGACTTTTGACTAACCTGTGTGTGGGTTTGTGTTTACAAATACACATATTTATGTTTGTGTACAGAGTATCCTTGTGAAAAGAGGTGTTTCTCTAAGACTGGCTCTATTGATCCATCCCAAGTACAAAGAAACTTCTAGCATTATTGAAAGTCATTTTGAATCTCTGGAAGGGACTGGTAGCAATGGCTGCTTCCAAGGAGGGGTGCTGAGAGGGAGACTTTCTGCTGTATACCTGTTTTTCTATGTTTAATTGCATACACGAGGCCACTTCAAAAAGTTCCTGGAAAGATGGAGAAAGATAATGAGAATCTTTCTATGAACTTTTCGAGGGCCATTTGTATTACCTTCTCCAAAAATTAAACACAGAAATGCATTGCCAGAAATAATAATCCCAAATAATGAATTTTCCCATAGTACTTAGATCTGTTAGCTGAGCTACATATATAGTCTGTATACATGTATTTTTCAAATAGAAAGCTGCCTCTATTGCCTACCTTTTCTCCCCCCCATGACTGGCCAGTACGGGGATCCGAACCCTTGATCTTGGTGTTGTAACAGTGTACTCTAACCAACTGAGCTAACCGGCCAGCCAAAAGCTTTTATTTTTAATGTAAATCCAAATAGCTTTATTCCAGCATCTTTATTATAGCAGTAGCCAGGTGGGTGTTTCACAGTCATGTTGACAGTCTGTCCATCAGTTGTTACTTTAACATGAGAAAGCATGGCCAACACCGAGAACGTGAGGACTTATTTTAACATCACCACAACTACCTCAATAATTTTATGTCTTTCTCCTGGAATCTGGAATGTACAGGTGTTTTCATTCATTCATGCTGACAGAAGGGTTCTAGGGGGATTAATCTGTGCTTTGCTGTCGTTCACCTCCAAACCTTTTTTCAGGAGCACCCCCCAGGTTAATACGAAACCACTGGAGCTGCCCACCTGACTTGGGAAATGCCACCTGCCCTGCATGTGGGCCCTTGCAGCTGCCATCACCTTATCAATGGAGAAGGAAATAGCCACCTTCTCCCTTGGGTTGACCCTCTTACCAGGACTCCATAGCAAGCTTTCACGGGCCCAGAGCCACTACAGGGCTTTCACTTTGCTAAAAACAGCTTTATTGAGATATAATTCACTCTTCTAAAGTATGCAAATCAATGGTTTTTAGTATACTACATTACCAATTTTTTGAAATTCTAAAATAAATATAACCCCAAATTTTCCATTTCAACCATTTTTAAGTGTACAATTCCATGTCATCAATTATATTCATGATGTTCTGTAACTATCACCATTATTCCAAAAACTTTTTCATCACCCCAAATAGAAACTCTTAACCATTAAACAATAACTCCCTATTTTTACCTCCTCCAACCCCTGGTTACCTCTAATCTACTTTCTGCCTATGAATTTGCATGTTCTAGTTACCCCTCATGCAAGTGGAATCATACCGTATTTGTCCTTTTGTGACTGGCTTCTTTCAGTTAGCATAATGTTTCAAGATTCATCCATGTCGTAGCATGCATAGGAACCACATTCCTTTTACTGGCTGAATAATATTTGGTGGTATGGATATACCACATTTTGTTTATCCATTCATCTGTTGATATACACTTGGATTGTTTCCACCTTTTGGCTATTGTGAATAATGCTGTTATGAACATTGGCATACAAGTATTGGCTTGAGTCCCTGCTTTCAATTACTTTGGGTATATGCCTCAGTGGCTTTGTGATTGCTAGATCAATGCTTAGCTCTTCGAGGAACCACCAAACTCCTTTCCACAGTGGCTGCACCATTGGACATTCCCACCAGCAATACACAAAGGTCAATGCTTTTACTTTTACACGAACACCACGTTTCTCCCTGAGGTAGACAAACACTGAAAGGACTGCTTGGAAGGAGAAGTTTCAAATGACAGACATTAGTCCCCTGTGTTTGGTTCATAGGTGGATACTCAGAGACACCCAGTGCCCATTCTAATCTGGCTTCTATTCATTCCTCCAGTTCAGTCTGCTGGTCGTGCCTGCCCCTAGTCATTGATACTGATTGAGCTCTAGTCCCATAAATCTCTACAGCCTTAATGCAAATCAGTCAATAATCAGATACCAGAAAAGGGGACCCGTTGCTAGCTCCAGACACAAATCTCTACTTGGGTGCAGCTGGGCAATAACATTTTCACACAAGAGACTGGCCTGATGGTTCTAAATAGACTGAACAATTCCATAAGAAACAGTCAATTATTCATTCAATGAGTTATGAGATGGTTAGCAAGCTGTGTGAGTCCTGCCCCTCCAAGAAGCAGGCACTGGCGGGATGAGATGTGCAAGAGAACTATTTGAGAAATGCCTGTGAGGAGGAGGGGAGGAGCCAAGGAGACAGAAGAGCCTACAGCTACGGGATGCAGGTCTGCCCCCCCAGTGGTCGAGGGAAGGAAAGGAATTCTGGATGGAGGCATCCTCTACTGCTGTGCAATTTAAGGAAGGTCAGCAAGGCTGCTGGGAGTCCTAAATGTTGGCTGCCAGAGGAGGCCCTCGTCTCCCAGGAATGGAAAGACAGGACTGTGGCTGGAAGCAGCACAAACACAGCGATGAATTTCAGAGCAACAGCTTGGGCTTTGGTCGAGGTTCTGAAAGGTGCAATTCCACTGAGACAGCCAAGTGGATTTGTGTGTGGTGACACTTAGAATAATTCTTAGGAGATCTGTGAAAAAGAAATTGTAGGGAGGACCTTTTGCCATGTCCTGTTAGAGGCACCCCCCAACCCCCAGCCCTCTAAGATATTCACACTGTAATACATTTACTTATCAAAGCTGGCTTGGCAACTCCTCATCTTCTGGGGCAGCTGTGTGTTAACCCTCCTGACCAAGATGGGGAGTTCTAACCGCAGTGACTTTAACAGAAAGCTGCTTGGCACTGAGTGTGCTGAGGGCCTATAACTGAGAGAGTTGTGACAACTATGAAATCGCTCCATTTTGATTAAGTTCCTTGCACAAATGGCTCAAGTGGTAGTATCAGACTGGAAACCAGGGCTCCTGTCTCCCAATCCAATGCACTGTCTAGTCTCTTTGGATATTTTATATTCCCTTTGAGTTCTCAGTGTTTGGGATGTTTGGACCTCGGAAGAATTCACCCTGGCTTGTGATTTCACCCCAGGACCTGCGGGCATCTATAACGAGTGTTTGACCTGGTGTGGGGGAGGACTTTCTTCTACACCATCTCACCTCATCTCTGCTGCCTGGCTGCACTGTTTCCTCCTCACTGAAACCCTCACCCAGTCCTCCCTGGTCTCCTGCTGTCCTTTCTCAGTCCTAATCACGAGGCTTGGCTGTGTCTCCCTCGGTGTGTTTGGCTCTCCTCCCTTGACCCAGAGTCCCACTAGGCGGATCAAGCGGGACCTGTCTCCACAGTGGGCACAGCTGGGCCTTCAACCCATCCCTGCAGCTCGTCCCCTCATCAAAGAAAGAGGATAGGCTTTGGGGTTCAATGGCCCTAACATGCCTTCCAACCCTCAGACTCCATAAACTTCTAGAACTGTATTCATAGCAGAAATATGCTCTTCCATGTGGCACTGAACTAAATTAGAGAAAATCATCAACTGCAGATAGGGCAGAGAGTAGGTTCATTAATTAGGGGCCTGTATCATGCATTGTGGTGGCTTACTTTCACCACGCCTGAGGCTGCTGTACATTAGCATTCAGCTGTTGCAGAGCTTTAAATAGTACCTGCTCCCCTGAAAGAAAATTTCAAGTCCACTCATTTGCTAAAGGCTGTTGTTTTTCCCAGGGGATCAAGTGCTGGACTGTCAGCCCCAGGGCCTGGGAGGCTGTGCTTATGCAGGACAAGGAGAGCTAGGGAAGGTTCCTTGCCCTGCTTTCTCTGAAGCCCTGGGGAGGGAGTCGTGTGCTTCCTACACTGCGTCTCTTTGGTGGGAATGGGGGTGACAGGTCTTTGCTGTCTGGAAAAACTGTTTTGCACATAAGACAATGGGACATACGGCTCTGCTTCAACTGCTTTACTCTTGTTAAGAAAAACAGTTGAGGCTGTTAAGATGTTTCAAGCAACATAAGGCTTAAGGCTGGGAAGTGCAAATGGCAACGGAGGACTCCACGTCTGCAGAACCTAACAAGTTAGGAAGCCTTTTCATACTCAGTGACTGATTTCATCTTCAGTCCATCGGGAGGAGTTGGCAGGGCAAATCCTGGCATCCCCATTTTATGTGAAAAGCACTCACTCTTTCAGCAAACAAGTATTCCGTGCCTACCAAGATTTCCTTCCCAATATTTACTGGGTGCTTATTATATGCCACTCACGGGCTACTTACTATCTAATCTAATGCCCCAAATGACCCCTGTAATAGATGCTATCATTAACCCCGTTTGGCAGATGAAGAAATGGAAGCTCAGAGAAGTGACATGATTGACCTGGGACCTTAGTGGATGGCAGAGTTAGGATCTTGGTCTGTGTGGTCTGACTCCAGAACCCACGCCCTGGACTGCTCTGCAGCACTGACAAGCAGTCTGTTAAACACACAAAGAAACAATGATTCAGTTACTGCTGATAAACACTATGAATGTCAAGTACAATGTGCCATGACAAAATATGAGTCCTAAGAGCTGGGGAGTGAGGAAAGACTTCCCAAAGGAAGGAACACTTAAATTCAGGCCTGAGGGAGGGGCAGAGCAGGGCGGCGGAGTGGGGTGAGGGTGGGAAGACCACGCTGGGCAAAGACAGCAGCACAGGCAACGTCTGAGGGGACAGAAGGAGGCTGCGCTCTGCAGGACCTGAAACAGTCTTCACTCGGTGGAGAGAGAGGAGCTTAGAGATAGGCAGGGGCAGAGCTTCATGCTTTGTCTAAGAGCACTGGAAGTCACTTGAAGGGAAGATCTGGTCATATAAAGACTTGCTCTGGCAGCTGTGAAGTGAGGGGAGAGTGGTTAGAGACTGTCACAGGAAGTGGAGATGGAGAAATGGCATGACTGGGAATGTCTAGGGGAAAAGCTGACATGATCTGGTAGTTGATGTAGGCTGGAAAGAAGGAAAAGCAGATGGCACCCAGATTTGTGGCATAAACCTCTTGGTTGGTGGTGGTGCCATTTCCTCAGAGAAATCACCAAAGAAAAAACAGGTGGGTGATGGGGGAAGAAATAGGGCATAAGTGAAAGTTATGACAGGTTGACTTTGAGAGGTCTGGGAAAACACAGAGAAATCCATGAATCTGGAGTTTACAAGGGAGATCTGTGCTAAATATCCACATCAGTGAGTCACTTAGATGGTGGTGAAGCCGCAGGGAGTAGTAATGATGAGCTGAGAAAGGCTTAGATTATAACCAAGGATAACAGTATTTAAGGTCCCATAAAGAAGGAAGACCCATAAGAGGAGGAGGAGAAGGAACAATTGGGGAGAAAAGGAAAAATAATACAGAACTACGAGGTTAAGGGAGAGAGTAAAAAACCAAAGAGGGAGCACGTGACTAATGTGGAGACAGGTGAAACGAGGACTGAAAAGTGGCTAGTGGTTTAGGTATTTGGAGGTCATGGATGGCCTCAGCAGGAACCGTTCTTGTGGTCTGGTGGGAAGAAACAACATATTAGAGTGAGTGGAGGTGAGCAGGTGGAGGCAGAGGGTGAGCTGTGGAGGAACCCCAGTGTTCCACTCTGTTGTGAGGAGGAGGCGTGTGCTCAGAAAGAGGATGCGGTCCCTAGAGGCGGCACAGTAAGCCATGGTCCGGGGCACACATACAGGGTGCCTGATGGAGACTAGTGTGTCCCCAGCCACCAGAAGGAGCTGGTCCTTCCACGACAGAACCCACTGCTTTTGACTCTGACCCCGTGGTAATAAAAGCAATGCTACTCTAGGACTCTTGGTGAGTAATACTCTCTCAGATTTCGGAGTTGTTGCTCAGGTTAGACGTGACTGTTGCCTGCAGAGCAACTGACCCACGAGGCCAGTGGAGTCCAACCACGCTGGAGCCTCACTTGCCTGTGTTGTTCGACAGAGCCTGCCTGAGGCCCAGAGATGAGCCAGCACAGTGTGCAGCCCACAGAGCCTGCCCAACTCCTTGCAAAACTTTTAGTGAAAGAATCCTCGATTACAAAATTTCTCCACAAATTGAATCTGCTCAATTTCCTAATAAGTCTCCTTGCAGTTTCTCAGTGGACCATGCAGAGAGTATTTACTTGAGCTGAAAAAATGACTGGCAATATGATTAGGAAGCTTCTCTTTAAAGTGTGTCAATTAATTACTGAGTTGGGCAAGATTCACTTTCCAGCTCTTGGCTGCATTATTAGTCATTTTATAATAATGGGCTTTTGTCACTTTAAAATGCAACTTTCTTTACGGAAACCCAGTTATAGTCATGCATTTGGAAACATCAGCTCGTGAGTATGTGACCACTCTCACCTTGTGATCATTCAGTGACTGTGGTTTTGCAGGAAAAAATGACTCAGCCTTTTGATAGTGTACCCTTGAAGACCACTGCCCAATAACACGTAGAATTGTAGATCTGGACAGGCAGGCCCTTAGGGTCTCTTCCAGCCAAAGCCCTTGATTCACAGAGGAGTAAACTGAGGTACAGAGGTGACAACAGTGTTACTCATGTCATTGGGCTGCCACCCTCAATCAACACGTGATGGAGTTTGGATGTGCTGTCCCCTCCAAAACTCATGTGGAGATTTGATCTCCAATGTTGCAGTGTTGGAAACTGATTGAGTCATTGGGGCAGATCCCTCATGAATGGATTAATGCTTTCCCTGGGGGAGGAGGAGTAGTGAGTGAGTTCTCACTCTATTATTTCCTATGAGAGCTGATGGTTTAAAGGACCCTGGCACCTCCTCTCTCTCTCTTGCTTCCTCTTGCCATGTGATCTGTTCATACCCACTGGCAGCCCGCTACTTTCCATCATGAGTAGAAGCAGTCTGAGGCCCATGCCAGATGCAACTGTCCCAGAATCATAAGCCAAATAAACCTCTTTTCTTTATAAATTACCCAGTCTCAGGTATTCTGTTATAGCAACACAAAACAGACTAAAACAACATGAGTATCTCAGGTTCCCCTTCTGTGGCTTGTTCTGCACTAGGTGAAATGCACGGTCTTCATCTCCATTTTACCCTCTGGTCGGGGAGGTAAAGCTAGCGCATACAAATGTGATGATAGCACACGGCAATATATCGGGTGTGACCAACTGTGGCCCTTAATCACTGTAACATGCTGCATTTTATACCGGGCTATATATTAGGATCAGTCCATAGTCCAGGTTGGACAGTGAAGCGAGCTCTGAGGCCAGGCAGAGCAGCGACAGCCATCTTTCAGTGGTAGTGGTGCAGCACACAGCTGGACCATGCACTGCTTCCATCTGGGCCATGAGTGGCCAGGAGATTGGGAGGAGCAGAGTGTGGGGCTGCAGGATGCAGAGAATCAAGCCTGGATCCACCAGGACAGGAGGGGCAGAGAATCAAGCCTGGATCCACCAGGACAGGAGGGTCAGAGAAGCCTGAAGCTCGTGCACTATGGGATTTTCTTCCTCCCCATTCTGGCAGTGTCTTTCCAAATAGGGGACTGGCACAGTACAGTAGCTAATGGCACAGGTTCTAGAGCCAGATGAACCTTCATAGCAGTCCCAGCCCCATCACTTTGTTGTTGTATGACTTTGAGCAAATTATTCTACTCAAGTTTCATTTCCTCATCTGTATAATAATAATAATTAATGCCTGCCTCATTATGATTTTGTGAAGATCAATTGAGTTAATGCATGAAAGTAAAGCAACCAGCACAGTGTCTGATATAGAATGATTCTTATTACAAAGATCAGTGATTAATCTACTATGCTGCTGGCATTGTTGGTGTTAGCAGTGAGAGAGAGAGACAGGGAGAGGGAAAGGGAGAGAGAGAGGGAGAGACTCTGTGTGTGGTGTTTCCACATACTATGCTCTTGCTGTCTTAGCCATCAAGGAGAGATTAGGATTATGAAGTTCAATTGGTTGTACAATGACTAGTTCTATAATGGATGAAAACAACAAATGGTGTTAAGGTGGAAATATAAGGAACAGCTCATTTGTAAGTGGTTCAGTCAGTTGTTAGATGTTTACCAATCAGTTTCTTTTTTATAGGCACAAAGGAAGTCTACACATCCCGGGCTCCCTTGCAGCTAGGTTCAGACCATGTGAGTGAATCATAACAAGAGAAGAAATGATGTGCAACACTGCTGTGTTGAACATAAAACCACCTGTATGATTCCCCACTCTTCCTACTTTCCTTTCCTTCCATGGTCCAGAGAGTATAATTAAATGGAAAGAGCACAGATCCCTGAGTCACCGCTTGTAGTAGAGCCTCCACTCACTCACCCTCACTTTATTAAACATTGCATGAACAAGAAATAAATTTTTATTGTGTTAAGACTCTGGTATTTGGGGATTTTTATAGAAACTAGCATTAATTACCTTTACCTGCAAACTGGCCAACTGGAGCTATTCAAATGCAAATATAAAAATGCTTATGTGTAGCTCAGTTGGTTAGAGCACAGCCTAACAACACCAAGGTCACGGATTTGGATCTTCTCACTGGCCAACTGCCAAAAAAAAAAAAGGATTTAAAAAAAAGCTCATGTTTAAATAATTCAAGACCATGTTTAATAACAATAAATTGTATTAATAAAATATAAAAGCCATTTTTAACTTCACCCTCAAATTTATGTTATTGGGTTGAGTTTCCTTTTGAATGTGCTGTTAACCAAAAAGTTTTTTATTTTTATTTATTTTTATTTTAAATAATGTCCCCAAAGGTGGCATTTTGACTTAAAACCAAGAGTAGGGTATATGTTTAGTGTTTAGCTGTTGCTGGAAAATGCCCTTCGTCATGTGCTGCTGAGTAAAAAAACAAAGCACGTTTCAAAAAGAAATTACAGTGTCAATAGTGATGTCTCTCATGGTGGTAGAGGTATGGATAGTCAAGTAATTTTTTTCCATATACTTTACTATATTTTCTAAATCTTCTATAATAAGCATGTTTGACTTGTAAACAAACAGATAATAAAAAGCCATCTTTAAAGTATTCTTTAACATTTATTTTATTCCCTTAAGTCCTTTATCCATTTATAGATAAATAACCCCTAAAGTTACTAAAAATGAAAAAGAAAGCTAAACAACAGCAAAATATTATTCTCATAAATGTATTCTGATAGCAAAATCTTTAAACACAGAGATTTGAGCTTACAGGCTCTAGCAAATTGTTGCATCATTAGTTGCAAGTTTTGGGGAGAAAGCACACAACTGAGCTAGCACTGCTGAGGTGATTTTCAGATGAAAGGATCCTAAACTGAAATAGCTAAAAGACCAGAACTTTGGCCTGAAATAACTGTGTTTGCTTTGAAGAAATACCAATAAGAAAAAACTTCATCGCAGAAAGACATTTCTGATGCAGTTTCTTTAAGAGCCCTCTAGTGGGCCTAAGTCTTTTTTTTTTTTTTTTTTTTTTTTGAACTGCTTTATGGAGGTATAATTATTTTTTAAAAACTGCCCATATTCAATGTATACAATTTAATAAGTTTGGACATATGCATACACCTGTGAAACCATCACCACAATCAGGGTTATAAACATATATATCACCCCTGAAGGTTTCCTCATCCCCTCCCCTTTTTTTGTGTGGTAAGAACATTTAAACATGAGATCTACCTTCTTAAATTTTTTAAGTGCACAATGCAGTATCATTAACTAAAGGCATTATATTGTACAGCAGATCTCTAGAAGTTATTCATCTTGCATAACTGAAACTTTATACCCATGAACAACAACTTTCCATTTCCTCCTTCCTCAGACCCTGACAACCACCATTCTACTCTCTGCTTTTGTAAGTTTGACTATTTTAGATATCTCATGTAGTTGGAAACATGCAGTATTTGTCCTTCTGTAACTGGCTTATTTCACTTAGCATAATGTCCTCCAGATTCGTTCATGTTGTTACATATGGCAGGATTTCCTTCTTTTTTAATGCTGAATAAAATTCCATGATATGTATATACCACATTTTATTTATTTGTTTAACTGTTGATGCACAGTTTGTTTGTTTCCATATCTTGGCTGTTGTGAATAATGCTGCAGTGAACACAAGTGTGCAGATATCTCTTTGTGATTCTTATTTCAATTCTTTTGGATA
Organism: Cynocephalus volans; assembly: GCF_027409185.1. NCBI lineage: Eukaryota > Metazoa > Chordata > Mammalia > Dermoptera > Cynocephalidae > Cynocephalus > Cynocephalus volans. Next base: position 110,125,651 of record NC_084462.1, read on the forward strand.
TATACCCCAAAGTGGAATTGCTGGACCATCTGGTAATTTTATTTTAAATTTTTTAAGGAAACTTCATAATGTTTTCTATAGCAGTTATAGCATTTTACATTCCCAACAACAGTGTACAGGGTTCCAATTTCTCTACATCCTCACCAACACTTGTTATCTTTTGGTTTTTTGATAGTAGCCATTTTAACAGGTATGAGGTGTGGATCATATATCATGATCAACTGGGATTTATCCCTGGAATGCAAGGATATTATGCACATATACAAATCAATTAATGTGATACACCACATTGATAGAATAAATGATAAAAATCACACAATTATTTCAATAGATGCAGAAAAAAGCAATTTGACAAAATTCAACACCATTTTGTGATAAAAATTCTCAACAAACTAGGTATAGAAGGAATGTACCTCAACACAGTAAAGTCCATATATGACCGTCCACAGCTAACATCATACTCAATGGTGAAAAATTGAAATATTTTCCTCTTAGATCTGGAACAATACAAGGATGGTCACTCTCACTATTTTTATTCAACATGGTATGGAAGTCCTAGCCAGAGAAATTAGGCAAGAAAAGAAATAAAAGGCATCCAAATCAGAAAAGAAAAAGTAAAATTGTCTCTGTTTGCAGATAACATGATTTTATAGGTAGACAATGCTAAAGACTCCATGAGAAAACTGTTGCAGATAATAAATAAATTCAGTGAACTTACAGGACACAAAATGAACACAAAAAAATCAGTTGTGTTTCCATACACTAACAACAAACTGTCCAAAAAGGAAATTAAAAGAAGAACTCTGTTTATAATAGCATCAAAAATAATAAAATACTTAGGAATAAACCAAGGACATAAAAAACTTGTACACTGAAAACTACAGAACATTGTTGAAAGATATCAAAAAAGCCGCAAATAAGTGTGAAGATATTTGTGTTCATGGACCTGAAGACTTAGTATTGCCAAAATATCCATACTACTCAAAGTGATCTACAGATTCAAAGCTATCTCCATCAGTGTTCCAATTGTATTTTCTACAGAAATAGAAAGAATAATTCTAAAATTCATGTGGAACCACAAAAGACTCTGAATAACCAAAGCAATCTTGAGAAAGAAGAGCAAAGCTGGAGGCATCACACTTCCTGATTCCAAAATATATTATAAAGCTACTGTAATTAAAATAGAATGGCACTGCCATAAAGACAGACCAACAGAACAGAATAGAGAGCCCAAAGATAAACCTACACATTTGCAGTAAACTAATCTTTGATAAGGCAGACAAGAATGCACAATGGGGAAAGAATAGTCTCTTCAACAAATGGTGCTGGGAAAACTGGATATCCACATGCAAAAGAATGAAATTGAATTGAAAAATTCAATTGAAAAATGAAATTATCTTACACCATCCACAAAAATAAACTCAAAGTGGATTATTGACTTAAACACAAGACCTGAAACAGTCAAACTCCTAGAAGAAAACATAGGGGAAAACTTCATAACACTGGTCTTGGCAATGATTTTTTGGATATAACACCAAAAGCACAGGCAACAAAAGCAAAAATAGACAACTGGGACAACATCAAATTACAAAGTGTCTGCATAGTAATGGAAACAATCAATAGAAAATGAGAGAAAATATTTTCAAACCATACATCTGATAAGGGATTAATATCCCAAAAATACAAAGAATTCCTACAACTTGATGATAACAACAACCACAAAAACCAAAGATCCAATTAAAAATAGCAGAAGACCACAATAGACATTTCTCCAAAGAAGACATACCAAAGGCCAGCAGGTACAAGAATAGGTACTCAACATCACCAACCAACAAGAAATGCAAATCAAAAACCTTAAGGGACTTACATCATTTGAAAGTTTTCCTCACTATGCCTGTCTACCACCCCACCTCCTCACCTGAACCTTGTGCATTCTACACACCTGCGCTATGCTCTATGCTGTGACAGTGAGGTGGATGTTCCTCTTACTTAGGTTGTAATGATGTCAGAGGTAGTGTCCAGGAGCCTGCTAGTCAGCCTCAACCCACCCAGTCCTCTTACCAGGTTCTTCACTCGGCCACAGGAAAGAATTCAAAAGTAGAGTCACAGTAGAAAGTGAGAACAAGTTTGACATAATAGATAAGAAATGAAAGTTCCACAGAGAGAGTACAGCATAGCTGCAGAGACTGAGCAGGGCCCACACCAAGTTTAACACAAAAGTAAGTTCAGTACAGACATCAAGTCTAACACAAAACAAGAAAACATACTTAAAGTTCAGTACAAAGTGCAACCTGGCTCAAGAGAGTAAGCAGCCTCTTGCTGAAAGTTTGACACAAAGTAAAGTATACACACTTCAGCCAGAAAGTGCAGGTTGCCTCCAGGAAAGTGAGCAACAACCCGGCCTGTGGCTGGGATTTGGCTTTTACAGTTTCTCTATCTAATGAATATTCAATTAAGGGGTGGTTCCAAGTTATATAACATTTAGTCTTGCACATGCTCAGTTGGTCTCTTCCTGGAACATATTCATTGGTCAGACCCTATCACGTGCACCAGGCATATTCAAGAATATTCTGTGTTCTTTATCGAGCATGCCTAGCCACTGGATTTTTGTAAGCCAGCCCCTTGCAGTCTTATTTTTCCCCTATTGGTGCTAAAAATAGGTCTAAGTGGCGAGAGTAACTTTCCTCTGGGGAGAGCTCAGAGGTGGGGACTGAGACCTCTGGGAGTGGCTGGAAACCCAGAGGCGGGTCCTGAGGCCCAAGCCCAGGGAAACTGAGCACCTCCTATGTCAGTAATAAGATTTAGTTGCAGTAAAATTAAGAAAAGATTAGAAGACATCAGATACTTGATACACCATTTCTTAATACTTTACCTTTTTGAATTCAATTTTATGAGTCCTTGCAATATTAACCAATTTGATTATAGAAATCATAAAAATACGATTATAAAGAACATTGTGCTTGTAGTCAGAAGTGGATTTTCTCGCTTGCTGTCATTGCGCACTTTAGTCAAGCTATTTAAATTTTCTTTTAAAAAGAAGATGATTGTATTAGTCCGTTTCTGTTGCTTATAACAAAATATATGGAACTGGGTGATTTATAAAGAAAATGAAATGTATTGCTTTCTGAGGCTGGGAAGTCCAAAGTCCATCAATGACCCAGGGGTCTCACATTGCAAGATGGTGGAAGCAGAAAGAGCAGAGAGAGAGAGACAGACTCTCCTCTTCTTTTAAATCCCTCAGAACCACTCCCCTGACCACCATTTTTAATACATTCACCACTGCATCGTGGTCCTACAATCCAATCACCTCTTCAAGGCTCCACCTTTCAATTACAATAATAGGATTTCCCACCTTCTTAACAGTCACAGTGGGGACCAAGTTTCTAATACATAAAACGTGGGGGACACAATTCAAGCTTCAGTGAGTTTGAGGGGGGACATTATTCAATCCACTACAATGATAAAAACAAATTTCTCAACCAGGTACTTGTTCATAAGTAATAAGGCACATGTGAGTCCTTTGTTTCAAATGCAGAAACATGATTCACATGAACTCTGCATGTATGCCAAACTAAAAGTGAAAAGTTTAGAGACCTGGATTCCACTTACTTTTCTTAAATAATGGATAAAGCTGAAAGGTCCCTAGAGGTCATCTTGTTCAACACCCTCCTCCTCTTTCCACTCCACTTCCACTGTCACCTTCCTTCCAGAGGTGGGGAGAACGAGGCTAGGTGAGGTAATGGGAATGTGCTCTCTCGGCTTCACAGCCAGTCAGTTTCAGAGGGAGGTTCTGTGTCCCTTCTGTGGTGTCCCATCCCCTCCTGTGGGAGGACTGTGACCTCTCCTGAGGTGCTGTCTTGTCCTGGAGCCCATGAGTATCGGTCATTGCCCAGCCCGGCCCCAACGCTGCATGAGTCTGCAGTGGGAGCAGATGACTAGCAATCGGGGTGGCCAGAGCCACCCGAAGAGATGGCCTTTTCTCCAGCTGGACCTGACTCTGGAGAGTGACACTAGTGCCTCTCCTTAATAGCTTCACCCTTCAACCTGGCTTAGGTTTGGCTTCCTCCCACCCCATCTTTATCCAGTTGAAGCCAGGTCACCACAGAACCTCCTGAGAAAGTGTCTGAACTTCAGCACACAGTTGCAAAACCTTCACTGAGCATTTGCTAAGTGCCAGGCAAGCACTGTGTTAGGCCTGTTGACCCCACTCTTGCTTTGTAGTGTTATCTTTATAATACTGCTGTGTGTCATGCTGGAGAAAACTCAAGCACAGATGGCTGCCTAGATGTTCCTTCTTAGATTAAATTTAAGGATGCCAAAGTCAGTCTTGTAAATGGATCGGAGATTGGCATTGTTTTTCCCCACTGACATGATTTGCTATTTAGATTGTTAGCTTAACAGTAGAGGTAGTGGGAGACCCCCCTGGAGAAACCTCCCCCTAGCTTGTACATTGCAGTTTCCTCTTTTGTTAGTCCCCAGAGCCAGTGCAGACATTGCAAAAGAAGCAGGTCTCCCTGTACCATTCACAAAACACAAGCTTTATTTTCTCTCACTTCACAGTGGGAGGGGAAGGAAAGAATATTTCTTGGAAGTTTCTTCCTCTATCGACATCTGTACATAGTGTGACTTTCCTGAAGGTTCACAACTGCAGGTGCAATATGTGGTATCGTTGTATGACTTTATACTTCCCATAAGCCAGAATGTCTTTTGCTGGCCCTGACACTGTAACCAAAATCTTCATACAGTTTCTCTATTTGGATTAGACTTAAAAAAAAAACCTTGTTAAAGTGAATCTCACCTCCAAAACCACCTTAATGTTTACTGAACTATTGCATTACTGAAGGAACCCAGATATATTTCCTAGAGTATTTATTTGCAATGAATCATGGTCTGTCATTCAGTGGCATTATTCCTATTTTTGCTGTTTTTAGCCTGTTTGTGCCTGCCAATGAACATTCAAATTCCTCAAGAATAAGAATTTTATCTTACAACTGTTATTATTTTTTAATTTTTAATCTTCTGTAGTGACAGGAATTGTTTTATGTAGATGGTAAGTAAATATTTTTAGTGGAGTTAAATAGCAATCTGCTGCTGCTATCCATTTATTCCTTAACTCAGTTTAGATTTCGAAATGATTGGAGTTGATACTAAAGACTGTTGTATCCTATCCCCCAAACCCACTTCCCCAGCATTGTGTAAACGAGGAATCTGCAACAGTTGTGTATTGCGTAGGGTAACACAGCTTATTAGTGGAAGCATTAGGACATGACTTTTCAGTTCAATGCTCTTTCCACTACAAAGTGTGGCCTCCAGTCATCTAATGAGGTCAGTAGGAAATGGGACATAAAATAGGTAAGTTCTATAAGGGAGAAAGCATCAGGAAATGTGAGAGTAAGGTAGAATCTAGGGGGACAGGAGGCTACCAGGGACCATGGTGGAATTTAAGGGTAAGGGCAACAAAAAGGATGAAAGACATAAAACTAAATCTGCAGGAATAGTTTGAAGTGACAAGCTTCATCTAACTTCACTCTCGCCAAGGTCTAATCCAGTTGTAGTAGATAGCATGTTCCAAAAAATGCAGCAATGGTGCATGTCCCTCAGGCCCTTCTACAGCATGACCTTACCATCCCCCAGCAGGAGGCGGTGTCTAACTCTCCTCCCTTTGACCTGGACTGGCCTATGACTTTCTAGTAACCAGCTGAATGTAACTGCAGGGACGTAAGGCTAAGCGCAAAAAGGCCATACAGTTCTGTCTGGTTCTCTTGGAACACTTGCTTTGGAGGGGGGTGGTGTGGTGTGTGCAGCCACAGTTCTGTCTGGTTCTCTTGGAACACTTGCTTTGGAGGGGGGTGGTGTGGTGTGTGCAGCCAGCTACCATGTAACAAGTCTGACTACCCCAAGACCACCATGCTGGAGAGACCACATGTAGGCCTTCCAGTAGACTGTCCCAACTGAGCCCAGCTTTCCAGCCATCCCCGCCAAGGTGCCAGACATGTGAGTGACTCCATCTTGGACCCTCTAGACCAGCCCATCTGCCAGCTGAACACCACCAAGTGATCCCAGTGGATGTCACAGGGAGCTAGAAGAATTGCTCAGTCAAGCCTGACTGAATTCCTGACCCATAACCTTTAAGATAGTGTAAAAATGGTTTTAAGACACTGTATTTTAGGGCAGTTTGTTACACAGTAACAGTTAGTGGAACACCAGCTTCTCCTAGTTTATGAACATACCACTTGGGTCTTTCTCATTGAGAGAATCTCACTTTGCCCTGGCACGTAAGTGAAAAATTGCTTGCCCAAGTTTTAATAGGCTTGGGCTCTGGAGGCCCTGGGGCTGTCAGTCAGGCCCACAGGCCAGTGAGCTTCTGTTTGCAGGTGGATGTCGAATGGTATTAATGAGTCATGGCAGGTGAACTTTGAATGGGTTTATGAATCATGGCATATGAGCTCAATGGAAAATTCATTTCCATTTTAGTGTACAAACAGGAATTGATTCTAACTGAGAATGGAAATTTAGAATACCCCACATGGTGCCACAGTGCAAAGGAGAAAACTAATTGTGGGAGAGAGATGGTGCCAAAGAATGTAGACCCAGAATGCTCAACCTAGAGAGACAAAGAAGTGCACCACCTCCCAGACATTTCTGTTAATATGTTAATCGGGCAGAATATTCTATGAAGTCTACTGAAGCAAAGTCTTTTGGTCTAAAATCTCTTCTGGATAAAGAAAGGCCCATGACTCTCATTTTGTGCTGGGGTCTGAAAGTCAGCGCCGGGTATGGAAACAGCATGGGTGTGATGGGTGTGTATGGTATATTGTATTTCCAAAGACAGCTGCGACATTTCCTGCCCCACGTGCCACTCCTGCATCAAGAGGGGAGTCTATTTTCCCTCCTGTTGAATCTGTGCTGACCTTGCTACTCCTTTGACCAATAAAAATGTGGTAGAAGAGATATTTTGGGACTTCTAAACCCAGGCATTAAGAAGGCCTGGCAGCTTCCACTTTTGCTCTTTGGAGGAAGCCAGCTTTCATGTAGGAAGTCCAGCTATCCTAAGATAGCCACGCCATGAGAAGCCCAACCTTGCCATACAGAGAGGCCATGTGGAGAAGAACCCAAGCCCTCAGCTGACGGCCTCAGCTGACAGCCAACACCACCCTGCCAAGTATAATTTTAAGGCCATCTTAGTAGTGGATCCTCCAACTCCAGTCAAGCTGTCCTAGCTGAAAGCAGGTGGGAAGAGGCGAGCTACGCTTGCTGAGACCTGCTCAAAGTGCAGAATTGTGAACTAGTAAAAAGCATCGTAGTCTTAAGCCATGAAGTGTCGAGGTGGTTTGTTATGTAGAGATGGACAACCAAAATAGCAGGACAAGGCACAGGGCTGGCACGTGGCTTGTGGATGTGTAGCAGTGAGTTCTGAAAGTAAGCAGCAGGGCAAAGGCTTGGAAGTCTGTGGATGGGTCACAGCACTGCCTCCAAAAGGGATGGCCAAGAGTCATAAAACAGATCCCAAATGGAGAGTCTTCATCAGAAATTAGACCAAGTGGAATAACAAGGGACAGAGCCCAGGAGGGGATACGGATGCAATTGCAAATGAAGCAAGTTTTTTTAAAGTGCCGAACCAAGAAGGATTTTTACAGGGTTTTCTATGACTCTTTCATAGAAATTGCTTAGAGAATACAACTATAGCAAGGACAAATTGGACTTTGAAGAAAGTGTACGTCCCCAGCCCCCATGGTAGGGGCAAGAGCAGCAAGAGATACAACAAAGAAAGTCAACCCCTGCACAGCCTAACCAGGCCAGGAGGGTCCCCATGCGATCCTCATGGGTGAAGCGGGATGCACGATCAGGGCATGCTGTAATGGATTGTTGCTTATACGGTAAATTTTATATGGGTCTAATTTTTTGCTCAGGCCCAGACATTGCCATCAAATCCTTTTGTTATCTTCATAGAAGTTTGAATTAAAGAAACTTTTTAGGTGCTATTATATAAATATATACTCAGCAGGGCCCTAATGGGAAGATTCTAGTACTCAGAATCTGTAAAAACCTAGAGAAACATCACCTTTGTCAGAATTCTGTCTTAACTGTGTCTGTTTCCAACTTTGTGTACTCTGGGGTGTATTAGCATAGATGGTAATTGATGTACTATCATCTTAAAGAAATTGGACTTATTATTCTACCCATCTCTTGCTTCACTCACATTCAGAATGTTATAAATTTCTAGTGTCTCAGCAAAAGCTATGCCCCATCCCTTAACAAAGCTGAGACTAAGTTAAATCATGAAATGTTCTAGGGGTGTTTCCTATTTCTGCACCCCTCTTTATAACTTGTTACCCCTTTCCCCACGGGAGACAAAAATATCATATTCCCTAATCACTAACCTTTTTCTTTCTGTTTCTGCTGAGTCCTGCCCCATGTCATGTCCTTGGTGTTCCTGACCCAACCCTTCCGTAAGAATACTTACTCATTCTGATGATAAAATGCAGCATAAAATTTTTAAGTAAGTTTTATTGACATGGTAAAATGTTCACGGTATCATTTATTTTTAAGAGGATACAAAACCATACAATATCCACAGTATTAAAAAATGTAATAGGGGTGCAAATTTCATTATTTTAACTACTGACAGTAATATTTCTCTTAGGGGTGAAACTGTCCTTGCTTTAAAAATAACTTGATATAAGCACTTGAGTTAAAAGAGAAAGTCTGAGGGTAGGGGAGTAGGTAGGCACTTGAGAAATAGCAGAAAGAGGCAAAACTCTCCACATGAGCCAAGGATCAGGGAAAGAGAGCCTGGAGGTATCCCCAGGCTGAGGACAGCAGGGCACATGGTGACTGGGGGGGATTCTTTGACAGTGAAATTGGTCAAAGGACATTGCAAGGCAGGCCTGGCTGATGTTTTATTTGAAGCTGCATGCTGCAATGTACACTTCTACTCCCTGGTCTTCAGCTTGCCACAGGCACAAATGTGAGTGGGGTTGTGTGTGTGTGTGAATGTGCATATGTGTGTGTATTTGGGAGTGTGTGTGTTTGAAGGGGGATAGATCTTGTGATGAGGAGAGATAACATCTGTGGAGACAGAAGCTGGAACTAAGAACTATGAGAAAGTTAACCCCTCATTCATCTGCAAAAACATAGGGAAGGGCTTTGGATTTTTATAAGGAGAGGTATGGGACTTGCATCACTTTATCCAGACCTCAAAATCCATGCAATTCTGGCTGACCTACTGATTATAGATAAATCTATAATTATGTAGTTGGAAAGAGACTTAAATGTTAAGATTAATTATCTCATGATGGGGGGAATAATTTTCTTCTTTAGAGTTTTCTCTATTATCCATGTTTTCTACAATAAGCATTTATTATTTTTAAAATTAGAAAAAAGTTATTTAAAAAATTGTACTCATTCTGAGCCTCCCTGGCTTTAGCCATCAGTTTAGGGAGGATTTAACAAATCAATCTCATACCTGCTGTTAGTGACTAATAATGTATAATGAATGAGCAATAATAATGGATGCGTACAGGAATGCATGTGTTTGAGCAGAGGATTCCTAGGGACTGTAATTCTGTAAGGCAAAGGAGTATAATTTCATCCAGAGGAAGACAAGCATGACTCCAGTAGCTCCATGTTCCATCTACCTGAAGACTAATCTCGCCCTCTAGCTAAAGACGTGGATAAGCCCTGGAATTGGAAGAATTGCGTCTCATGAATGATGTTTGAGAAAAGAAGAGCTGTTCAAGCCATCCAGAACTTACCTGTGGAAATCTTGGCTCTGTTTGGGAAAATTGGCACTAATATTTCCTAGCAGGTTCTTAAGCTATCATGAATTGCTTTCTTCTGGAATTTTTAAAAAAATACATTGGAAGCATTATTCTTCTTTGCTCTCCAGTGTGGATAAAATTCCAAATAGCTTGAAGCCCAGGATTTGTGATATCCATTTCATGAAGGCAGGGCCCGTGTTTATCTTCCCAGCTGCATCCCTAGGACCTAGGACAAAGCATGAGATATAGAAAGACATAAGCATAACACCTAATAATAGCTTCTATTATAAAGTCTTCACAGTATGACGGGTCTTGTTCTAAGCACATTGAATGTACTCTAAGGATCTCCTGCATCCTTACAACATGCCTATGAGGTAGGTTCTATTTTTATCCCTACTTAACAGATTAAAAACCTGGGGTGCAGGGAGGTAACTTACTCACCCCAGTTTGCACAAATGGCCAATTGTGAAGCCAGGCGATGAACACAGACTGCCTGATTCCAGAGCCCATATTCTGGCTGCTGCGCTATTGTAGCTGCTCAATAAATGTGAGGGAGGAATGAGAAAATTACAAGAGGGAAGTGTGGAGGAAGGGAAACAAGGCGGCAATTGGTCAGTTCTCTAAAGCGTTTTTCTTCTCCCTTGGTGGGAAGATGCTGTAGAGTCCACAATTCCCTCTGAATTCACTTGAGGACCGCTTGAAAATGAAAAACAGATGCTTGTATTTGTCTATCATGTGAATGGGGATTTGACTCCCAGCACCCCCATCCCAACCCCTCACATGAGTTGGGTCATCTGGGGTTGGCCTTGCACTGAGCTTCTGGTAGGAGGTACACCAGGTAAGAATGGGCCTTGTCGGCAGACATGTTTTCCGAAGAGGTTGCTCTGCTCCCGGATCACAAGAGGGCAGTATTTCAACAGGCCTGAGGATTTTGAACACATCATAAAGTATGCTTCCATTATATTCAGCCAAAAAGCCTGTTGGACTGATTATTTCAGCTCAAGAATTCGAGAGTCCAGGGGAGGATGCATTTTAATGACTCCAGGGAACGGATCAAATTAAACACATTATCCAGGATTTTCTTCCCTAGCCTCCTCACCTGCCTTCTCAGCGCTTCTTTCTGCGCTGTGTGAGTTTCAGCTCCATGCCCTGAATCATCCCCCTTGCAAAGAGGCAGCCCTTGCTAAAGAACGAAGGGCCAGAAAAGGCCTTTGCAGCTTGTCTTGGTGCAGATCCTCCAAGGTCACCTTCCAGCAGGATAAACTTAGGAACACTAAAAGTTGGATGCCCAGCGAGCATGTCTGCAGCTGGACAGGGTAACCCTTGACAGGAAAAACAAACCCAGGCCTGGCAGCTGCCCCATCCCTGATGACTTAGGAGCTTTACATAAATGATGTCTAATCTTCCCAAAAGCCCTGCAAGAAAAATAGTACTACCATTTTGCAGACAAGGAAACTCATACAGAGAGGTTAAAAAACACGCCCAAGTTCTCAAAACTAGTAAGTGCAGAGCTGGGACTCATACCACAATGTCCCGCCCCAGAGACTGGAATACACATGGTGTCTCCCTGAAGCTAAGCCCCTAGCTCTCGTCCCTGTAAATATCCCAGGCACTTGGCCAGAGCATTAAGTGGACACATTAAATGATTTCCCTGGATGGGGGAGAGGGAGGGCAGATGAACAGGCTCCTTCTTTAGGCACCTTGAGCGTGAACTTCAAAGTTCTATTCATCCCTTATCTCCTGCAGCTCCTGGAATAGCCTGGCATTTAGAGGGTGCTCAATGCTGAACAGATTGACTTCCTTGCATTTAATGAAATTCTGTAACTCTTTGAGTTATTTGACAGATTTACTCATGATTGAAAAGAACTTTGTTTCTGCCTCACCTTTATAGAGGAGCTGTTTCTGCCCAGCTTCTAGTTAGAACACCCTCAGAAACCAACAGGAAGTGTTGTAATTGCTTTCCTTCTTAGTTTTATTCCACTGATAGGAGACATAAGTGATTTTTTAAAGGCAGAACTAACTAATCAATCAAAACAAGCAGCTGTAATCTGATTTTGGAGCAATCTGCATGATAAGATTGGCCAAGGAGAAATAATTTCCTATCACAGCGGGATAACATGCAAATGAAATTTAAACTCCAGGCTCCCTCACCTCACAGAATGTCAGAGAAGTGCCAAGCTCAGTGTGTTTATGAATGGGAAAGCCAATGGTGTTATATTTTCTCTCAGGTTATTCTCAATCCTGTTTTCATAAGGGACAAAATAGCTCTAAACATTACTAAATATTCACTCCATATGGCCCAAATCCCAAACTTAAAAATATCTACCAACTGCCCACAGAGACGGTTTTTAAAAGGAAAATAAAGAATCTATTTTATTGGAAAATCTCTTCAGAAAAACTTTCCCCAGGGGCAAACTGGCCGCCTGCCCCGCAGTGTGGTTGAATCTATTCCAGCAAAGGATGGACAATTATTCATTAACTGTTTCGTGGAAAGTGTCGCGCTTGCTGCAGCGTAGAACTAGGTGACCCTGGGAAAGGTTCCACTGACTCTAAAATTTTATAAATGAAGCACTTGAATGGTGATCGCCTTTCCTCTTCATAAAGTCCACTGCGTTGTTCTGCAAAGAACCAGGACCGTGATCCAGTCCTCCCACACCGTGTCAGAGGCCTCTTCAACTTTCCCCAGACCCTCCTTCCAACTCCTGCAAACAGGATGGGCCACAGGCTGTGAGTAACACTTTAAAGAAAAGGAGAGAAACTGCGGGCAGTAAAAATGGGTCACCACTGAGAGAAATGGGTTAGGAAATGGTTGCTGTACCTAAAACAAGAAAGCTCCACGGCTCTCCTCAGTATCTGGAAAACCAATTGGTATGTGACAGACAAAACTATCAGCACAAATCCTATAATTCTTTCTTTCAACTGTGGGCCCGAATGCAGCAGCCTAGCAAGAGCACGGCTGTGCTGATGCCCTGACGTGCTTCCCCGAGGCCAGCGGAACACTTGCCAGTGTGTGGTCCCCTCTGGGCGAGTGGAGCCGCAGGCCTCCTGCACGGACAGCCGGCATCGGACCTTCCAGCCCCCCGCACCCTCTCTCCCCTATTTAACAAACATTCCTGGAGCGTCTCTTACGTGTCAGGCACTGTTGTGAGTGCTAAGGACAAAGCAGGGAACAAGTCGGTCAAGGCGCCTGCTCTCCTAGGGCTCCTGTTCCAGTGGGGGAGAGAGACATTAAAAGAATAAATAAACAAGGAACTAATCGTAATAACTGCTATGAAGAAAATAAAACACAGAGGTAGGGAGGAGGGGGCCCGGGTGACTCCTTTAGAATGTCTGGTGAGGGAAGCCTGTCCCAGGAATGGCCTGAGGGCTGAGGAGGAGCCAGCCAGGCACACATCCTGGCAAGAACATTCAGTAAGGGACAGAGAGGCTGATGGCCATGTGTTCCTCTCCAGGAGAGATCATAAGGGTCACCTGGGATGAAGGCAGGGGAAGCAGAGGGTGATACTGGACACAACTGTAGAGGCAGTCAGAGTCCATATAAGAATGGAACTGACCGGGTGGGGACCCATAAGTAATAACCGTCACTCCTGAGAGAGGCAGGGCAGCGTCAGCCTGCTGTCCCTGCTCACTGCCTGTGGCTCATCTTGCACAGTGCTGGGCTCCTCCATGTGGCCGAGTCTCCACCCAGACAGACTGCCTTGTGTGGGACATTCCCCACCCTTATCACTATCCCAGGATGCGAGTAAGCTCTTCCCATATGAAACAGGGCAAGAAACACTGACTTAGCGAAGGGTGGGTGGTGTGGAAAAAAGAAAAACCACCCAAGACCTGTGTGAGCCTGAATGTGGGGAAACAAGCCCCATTACACATCCTATGGGACTGGTTATGATGATTGGCATCAGCACAGGAGAATGATGGAATTTGAGGGAGTTTAATAAATAGCATTCTTTTTCCTAACATTGGGAACACTATCCAGTAACCTGAAAGACAAGCAAGCAGTTGTATTTGGGGAGCCCAAACACAAGAGTTTGAATGACTGGCTTTAGGCCTTAGGTGGAACAAGCATGGGTCACGTGATTTTTTTTACTTTGGGGATTTGTAGGGTGTTGGTATGCCACATGGCTGGTTTTTACACTGGCATGATTGGCTTTTGACTGATGAGACCTGGGCTGGCAGCTTTGGGCCCGAGGTATTAGTAAGCACAGTTCAATGGGATTCTGACCTTGCAGCTAATGACAACTTTATCCACAAGCAAGTAGCTGTTTTTATACAGGCAGGGCAGCAGGGCCAGCCTTACAAACACGCAAGTACTGCACTGGTCTTAGTACACAGAGGGAGCTGAGGCAAGGCTTTGATTAGTAGGAAAAGAGAATGTTTTTATATGTCAATTTTTTAAAAAATAAGAGATGGAACAATTTTTCAATTGCTTGGCTGCAAATCTACAGTCCAAGACTTTAAAAAGCAAAAGAACTTACCTTTCATGTGTCCTACAAATCACTTTGTGACGTTTTATCTTTAAAATGATGTGCCAGACATAAATAGGCAGGGAAAGATCAGCCAGCCAGCTTCTTTTATAATGTTTTGAAAACTCAACAAAGACTATTATTAAGGAGAGAGAGGGACATTATATAATGATAAAGTGGTCAATTCACCAAGAGGACATAACTATCCTAAATGGATATGAATCTAATAACAAAGTTTCAAAATTCATTAAGCAAAAACTTATAGAACCAAAAGAAGAAAGAAGCAAATCTACAATTATAGTTAAAGATTTCAAGATACCTCTCCCAATAATTGATAGAAAAAATAGACAGAAAATAAGTAAAGACATAGAGTCTTCATCAACATTATCAGTCAAGTTGGCATTATTGATATTTATAGGATACTTTAAAACAGCAGAATACATATCATTTCAAGTAAACATGAAATATTCATCAAGATTCTAAATCACAAAACATGTCTTAATAAATTTAAAGGGTTCAAACCATATAAGAGAATTAAAATATCAAATGATGAAATTAATTAGAGATTAAGAGAACTCTATCTAGAAAACCACAAATTAAAAACATTTTTATATAACACATGGGTCAAAGAAGACCTCACAAAATATTAATATTTTTAGACTGAATGAAATTGAAAATAATATATCAGAATTATTGAGATGTATCTAAAGCAATGTTTAGAGGGAAATTTATAGCATTAAGTGCTTTCATTAAAAAAGAAGAAATATCTCAGATCAAAGGTCTAAACTTCTATCTTAAGAAACCACAAAAAGAGAGCAAATGAAACTGAAGGCAAAAAGAGGGAAGGTAAGAATAGAAACAACATTGGAAATCAGTAAAATAGAAAATGAACAAACAATAGGTAAAAACTGATATAGTAGAAGGCTGAATAATGGTCCCCCAAAGATGTCTGTATCCTAATCTCTGGGACCTTGGGAATAGGTTACCTTGCAGGTAAAAGGGACTTTGCAGGTGTGATTACTTAAAGAGTTTAGGGATTCTATCCAGGTGGGTCCTCTAATGTAATCATGAGTATCTTTACCAGAGGAAGGAATGAAGATCAAAGTCAGTAGTAGGAGATGTGATGATAGAAGCAAAAAGTTGGAAGATGTGGGTCATGGTCTGAGGATTGCAGGTGGCCTTTAGTAACCTAAAATGGCGAGAAAATAGATGCTGCCTTCAGAGCCTCCAGGAAGAATCAGCCCTGCTGACACTTGGACTTCAGCCTTGTGAAGTCAGAGTTCTGACCTCCAGAACTCTAAAGTAATAAATTTGTGTTGTGTTTTAAGCCATTAAGTTTGTGGTAGTTTATATCATCAGCAGTAGAAAACTAATTTACTGATCCTTTGAAAATTTCAATGAAATAGATAAAGCTCTATTCTGACTTATCAGGGAAACAAAAAAGAAAATACAAATTGTTGATATCAGAAACAATGAAGGGGAATAACTTCAGATTCTTCAAATAGTAAAAGGATAATAAAAGAAAATTATGAACAACATTATGTTAATAAACTCTACAGCTTAAATGAAATAAACAAACTTCTTAAAAGACACAAATTACCATAGTTCAGTCAAGAATAAAATAGAAACCTGAAGAATAGTTACCTATCCTTTCTAAAGGATAGAAACCTAAAGGAAAAAAGTAGATAGTGTAAAAAGTGTAGATAAATAACCTATATCTATTAAAGAAATTGAATTCCTAATTGAAACAAGGAAATTCCAAGCTCAGATGGCATCACTGTTAATTATCTCAAACATTTAAGGAAGAAATAATACCAATTCTTAGAAACTTTTTCATGAAATAAAAGAGGAAATAATACTTCCCAGATCACATATGGGGTCAGCATTACGTTGGTGCCACAACTAGAAAAAAACATTATAACAGAAGAAAATTACAGAACAATATTTCTCATTAATATAGATGTAAAAATTATCACTAAAATTTCAGCAAATTGAATCCAATAATATATAAAAAAGGAAAATACGTAATGACCAGGTAGAAATACAAGGTTGATTTAATATTAGAAATCAATTAATACAACTTACTGTATTAACAGATGAAAAAGAAAAATGATAAAACTATCATAGATGCAGATGAACAATTGGAAACTGAAATTTAAAAGTACGATTTATGATAGCATTGAAAACATGAAATAAGATAAATTTAACAAAATATGTGAGATCTGTACACTGAACTGCAAAATACTGCTGAGAAAAAATTTTTGCCAGACAGGGAGAGAGCTGCTGCCGACCCCTGGAACCCAAGGCAGTGGCACCCTCTGTGCAAGTCTCAAGGCTACTGCCAGGTGAGTCCCCACTCCTGAGAGAGGCCCTGGCCATCGCTGACACCCAGGACCTGAGGCAGAAACAGGCAGCTTAGTATCAACAAAACTCATGATTTTGCTTCAGACAGCAGGGTGGAACAAGTAGACTGTGATAGACTTTGCCGCAATGACTAAACACCAATGGAGAGATACTAGAAACACGAAAAACCAAGAAAATATGACACCACCAAAGGAATATAATAACTCTCAAGTTCTAGACCCTATAGAACAGGAAAGTCCTTGAAATGACTACAAGGAATTTTGAGCAACAATTCTAGGGAAACTAAATGGGATACAAGAAGACCCAGTTAGACAACACAATGAAATGAAAAAAAGTAAACAGGACCTGAAAGAGGAAAGGTACAAAGACATCAATGCCCTGAAAAAGAATGTAGCAGAGCTTGTGGAGCTGAAGGATTCATTCAATGAAATGAAAACAAAACAGAGAGCTTAACCAGCAGGTCAGAACAAGCGGAAGAGAGAATTTTTGACCTTGAAGCTGGCTTACGTGAAATAAAACAGGTGGACAAAAAAAAACCCAAAAAACAAAAAAAACAAAAAACAAAGAATTTAAAATCTTGAAGAAAATCTAAGAGAGAGAACAGACAACCTCAAGTACTCAAATATCTGAATCATGTGTATTCCAGAGGGGGAGGAAAAAGGAAATGGCATTGAAAATGTATTCAACAAAATAATAGCAGAAAATTTCCCAGGGATAAGGAGAGATACAGATCTTCAGATACAGGAGGCTCAAAGATCTCCCAACATATTTACCTCAAAAAGTTCCTCTACATGACATGTTATAGTCAAATTGGCAAAACTCAAAGACAAAGAGAGAATCTTAAAAGATGCAAGAGAGAAGCATCAAGTCACCTACAAGCGAACCCCTATCAGACTAACATCAGACTTTTCATAAGGAACCCTAAATGTGAGAAAGAATGGGATGATATATTCAAAATACTAAAAGACAAAAATTGCCAGCCAAGAATATTTTACTCAGCAAGGCTATCCTTCCAAAATGAAGGACACATTCTATATTTCCCTGACAAGCAAAAACTGTGGGAGTTCACTACCACATGACCAGCCTTACAAGAAATTCTCAAGGGAGTACTGGGTCTGGTACCTGAAAAACAACCACCACCACCATAAATACTCAAGATAGAATAAAACTCACCAGTAAAATAAAATGTTAACAATAAAGAGAAAAAAAAAAGTTTATCCATTATTCCAAGAAACCAACAAACCCAGAAGACAACCAGTAAATCAAAAGAAAGAAATGAAAGATATTTAAAACATCTAAATAAAAATCAGTATAATGCCAGGAGTAAATCAATACCTTTCAATAATAACTCTTCATGTAAAAGGTTTGAATTCTCCACTCAAAAGACACAGACTGACTGATTGTATTAAAAAGATGGACCCAACAATATGCTGCCTCCAAGAGACTCACCTCACCTATAAAGATACACTTACACTAAGAGTGAAAGAATGGAAAAAGATATACCATGCAAATAGAAATGAAAAAAGAGCTGGAGTAGCTATTCTTATATCAGATAAAATAGACTTTAAACCAAAAACCATAAAAAAAAAAAGATAAAGAAGGCCACTATATAATGATAAAAGGATCTAGCCAACAAGAAGACATAACAATCATAAATATATATGCAGCCAACATTGGAGCAGCCAAATTTATAAAGCAAATACTATTAGACTGTGGAATATACTAAAAAGCATATGTATTTCACAGGGCCTGGTTTTCCAAAGCCTTGCAGTTTCAAATATTGACCTTGCAAGGACAGGAAATTTCCCTCAGGCTATAAGTCTCTGTTGCAAGATAAGGATTGTGGTACAGTAGCTTGCTGGCTCAAACACAGACTAGTTACTGATTGTTATGCAAAGATAGTGAGAAATTGCTATAAGAAGGAATGTTTGCTAAGATCAAGCTTGTGTTGCTAAGACCACTTAATAGCCTTACAGGAATGTCATTTGGCTTGTTTCACTGAAAGTTACCAGCCTATATTGTTAAACTGTGACCCCACCTTTGTTCTCTTCCTGTAACTTCCTAGTCTGGAAAATAAATACAGGAAGAGAACCCAAATTCAGTGTTAATTTCCCAAGGAAGGGATCCCTCTCGCTTGAGGGTTCCAGTGGGAGATTAACCACTTTGGGGCCTCTCACTGCTTGGAAGAGATGGGCTTTGAGTAATCTTTTGTGTCTCCATCACCCAGGGGAAGTGGGATGACAAATCCGTGGGGGGTGAAGCAACACAAAGCAACATTAGACCTAAAGAAAGAGACAGACACTAATACCATAACAGTTGGGGATCTGGACACCCCACTCTCAACACTGGACAGACCATCTAGGCAAAAAATCAACAGAGAAACACAAGACCTAAACAACACTTTAGACCAATTGGACTTGGCAGATATATACAGAACATTTCATCCAACAACATCAAAATATCCATTCTCCTCCTTGGCACATGGAACATTCTCCAGGATAGACTACATGTGAGGTCACAAATCAAGTTCCAACATCAAAAAAATTGGAATTATTCCATGTATTTTTTCAGACCACAATGGATTAAAACTAGAAATCAATAACAAATGAAACTCTGGAAACTATACAAATACATGGAAATTAAACAACATTCTACTTAATGATATATGGGTCCAAGAAGAAATTAAACAGGAAATCAAAAGATTTATTGAAACTAATGAAAATAAGGACACATCATACCAAAACCTGTGGGATACTGCAAAAGCAGTACTAAGTGGGATATTTATTGCACTAAATGCTTACTTTGGAAGAATAGAAAGATGGCAAGTAAACAACCTAACACTTCACCTTAAAGAGTTAGAAAAACAAGAACAATCCAAACCCAAAGTTAGTAGATGGAAAGAAATCATTAAGATCAGAGCAGAACTAAATGAAATAGAAGCCCAAAAAAGGATACAACAGATCAACGAAACAAAAAGTTGGCTTTTTGAAAAGATAAATAGAATTGACAAACCATTAGCAAGACTAACTAAAAAAAGAAGAGAGAAGACACAAATAATAAAAATTGGAAATGAATATGGTGATATTAGAACCAATAACTCAGAAATACAAGGAATCATTAGAGACTACTATAAACCACTATATGCCAACAAATTTGAAAATCTGGAGGAAATGGATAAATTTTTGGATACACACAAATTACCAATATTGAACCAAGAAGACATAGAAAACCTGAACAGACCAATAACAATCAAAGAGATTGAAGCTATTATCAGCAGTTTCTCAACAAAGAAAAGCCCAGGACCAGATGGCTTCACTGCAGAATTCTACCAAACCTTTAAAGAAGAATTCATACCAATTCTCTACAAACTATTCTAAAAAAGTGAAACAGAGGCCATTCTCCCAAACTCATTCTATGAGGCAAACATCACCCTGATACCAAAACCAGACAAAGATACAACAAAAAAGAAAACTACAGGCTGATATCTTTAATGAATATAGATGCAAAAAACCTCAATCAAGTACTAGCTAATAGGATACAGTAACACATACATAAAATTATACACCATGATCAAGTGAGGTTCATCCCAGGGATGCAAGGTTGGTTCAACATATGCAAATCAATAAATGTGATACACCACGTCAACAAAATCAAACACAAAAACTATATGATGTCTCTATAGACACTAAAAAAGCATTTGACAAAATTTAACATTTGTTCATGATAAAGACTCTCTGTAAATTGGGTATAGAAGGAAAGTATCTCAACACAATTAAATCCATATATGACAAACCCACTGCCAATATCATCCTGATTGGAGAAAACTGAAAGCTTTTCCCTTAAGAACAGGAACAAGACAAGGATGCCCACATTTGCCACTCCTATTCAACATAGTGTTGGAAGTACTAGCCAGAGCAATCAGGAAAGAGAAGGAAATAAAGGACATCCAGATTGGAAAACATGAAGTCAAACTGTCCCTGTTTGCAGATGACATGATCCTATATATATAACAGCCTAAAGACTATACAAAAAACTTCTTAGAATTAATAAATGGTTTCAGCAAAGTTGCAGGATACAAAATTAACAAGCAAAAAACAGAAGCATTTCTATATTCTAACAATGAACTGGCTAAAAAAGAAATAAAAAAACCTAGCCTTCTTTACAATAGCCAACAGAAAAATAAAACACCTAGGAATAAATTTAACCAAGGATGTGAAAAATCTCTATGACAAGAGCTACAAACCACTGTTGAGAGAAATTAAAGAGGACACAAGAAGATGAAAAAATATCCCATGCTCTTGGATTAGAAGAATTAACATTGTGAAAATGTCCATACTACCCAAAATGATCTACAGTTTCAATGCAATCACCATCAAAATTCCAATGACATTTTTCTCAGAATTGGAAAAAACAATATTCATATGGAAAATATGAATATGGAAATATTCATATGGAAAAAACATTCATATGGAAGAATAAAGGACCACAAATAGCCCAAGAAATTCTGAGCAAAAAAAATCAAGCTGGAGGCATAACACTACCTGACTTTAAACTATATTACAAAGCTATAGCAACCAAAACAGCATGGTACTGGCATAAAAACAGACATATGGACCAATGGAACAGAATGAAGAATCTAGAGATCAACCCATGCACTTACAGCTGATCTTTGACAAAGGCACCAAGTCTACACACAGGGGAAGACACTGCCTCTTCAGTAAATGGTGCTGGGAAAATTGGACATTCATATGTAGGAGAATGAAACTAGACCCATACCTCTCACCATATACCAAAATCAACTCAAAATGGATTAAAGAATTAAATATACATCCTGAAACATTAAAACTCCTTAAAGAAAACATAGGGGAAATATTCTAGGAAGTAAGAGTGGGTACAGACTTTATGAATATGACCCCAAAAGCACAGGCAACTAAAGGAAAAATAAACAAATGGGATTATAGCAAACTAAAAAGCTTCTGCATAGCAAAAGAAACAGTTAACAGAGCAAAAAGACAACTGAGTGGGAGAAAATATTTGCCAAATATACATCTGACAAAGGATTAATAACTAGAATATACAAGGAACTCAAACAACTTAACAGCAGAAAAACAAGTAACCCAATTAAAAAATGGGCAAAGGAGCTGAATAGGTATTTCTTAAAGGAAGATATATGAATGGCCAACAGACTCATGAAAAAATGCTCAGCATCACTCAGCACTCAGAAAATGCAAATAAAAACCACTTTGAGATATCATCTCACTCCAGTTAGGATGGCTAATACCCAAAAGACTGAGAATGACAAATGCTGGCAAGGATGCAGAGAAAAAGGAACCCTCCTACTCTGTGGGTGGGACTGCAAAATGGTGCAGCCTTTATGGAGAATGGTGTGGAGGTTCCTCAAACAATTACAGATAGATCAATCATATCACCCAGCTATTCCACTGCTGGGTATATACCCAGAGGAATGGAAATCATCAAGTCGAAAGTATACCTGTACTCCCATGTTTACTGTAGCACTATTTACAATAGCCAAGAGTTGGAACCAGTGTAAATGCCCATCATCAGATGAGTGGATAAGGAAAATGTTGTATAACTAAACAATGGAATACTTCTCTGCTATAAAAAAGAATGAAATACTATCACTTGCAGCAACATGGATGGACTTACAGAAAATTGTATTAAGTGAAACAAGTCAGGCACACAAAGAGAAATACCACATGTTCTCACTTATTTGTGGGAGCTAACAAAAATAAATAAGTAAATATACAAATGAATGGTGGTGGAAGGGAAGAAGACACAACAATCACAACAATTCCTTGAACTTGTTAAGACAAGTGAACAGATATGATGTTGATGGGGGGAGGGGAGAGAGGGAGGGAGGAAAAGGAGGAATTAGTAAAGGGACACAAACTTCAACTATAATGTATATTGATAAATTGAAATAATAAAAATTCAAAAGAATTTACCAGACAGCTGCCAAAACAAACAAACAAACAAACAAACAAAAATTTTAAGATCTAAATTAATAGAAAGATATACCTTTTTCACAGATTGGAAGACTCAATATTATTTCTTTCCAAATTGATCTATAGGCCCTAGCAATCCCAATACAAATTCCTGCGGGGATTCTGTAGAAATTGGTAAGGTGATTCTAAAACTTATATGTTACTGCAAAGGCCTAGAATAGATAAAAACATTTTGAAAAAAAGAAAAAAGAAGACTTACCCTAATTTTAAGACTTTCTATAAAGCTACAAGTAATAACAGTGGGGTACTGGTATCAGAAAAGACATATATATTAGTGGATCAGAATACAGTGTTCAGAAAGAGACTCACACATAGATGATCAGTTGATTTTTGGCAAAAGTACCAAGGTAATTCAATAGAGTAAGAATAGTCTTTTAAACAAATGGTGTTAGAACAAACTATGTGGGGAAAAATACTTTGATTTTTGCTTCACATCATGTACAAAAATTAAGTTGAAATGAACTATAGACCTTCATGTAAGAGCTAAACTACAAAATTTCTAGGAAAAAAATAGGAAAAAACAATTTTTGTGACCTTTGAGTAGGCAAAAATTCCTTAGGTAGGAATTTGAACATCAAAATTAAATACCTCTATTTTTTAAACAGCATTGTTAAGAAAATGCAAAGGCAAGCCACACCTGGCAGAAAACATTTGTAAAATATATATTCTGCAAAAAGATTTGTTTTCTGAATATATAAAAAACTCTTACAATTCATTAACAAGAAGAGACATCTTGATTTTAAAAAAATAAGCAAAAGATTTAAGCATGTACTTCACTAAAGAAGATAGATGTTTGGGCAATAAACACATGAAAAGATGCTCGACACCACTAGTCATTAGGAAAGTGCAAACAAGGTAACACACAACTAGGGTGGCTAAATCTAAGGAGACAGTCAAAATATTAAAAGACAAAAATTTAAACATTTTAATACCATAAAATATTAAAAAGACTTCCCAAATTGATGGGATGATCGTGGAGCAACTGGAACCCTCATACATTGCTGGTGGTAATACAAAATAACACAACCTCTTTAGGAAACAGTTTGGCAGTTTCTTAAATGGTTAAATATGCACTTATGATATGGCCCAGCAATCCCACTCCTAGATATTTATCTAAGAGAATAAAAAATGTGTTCATAGAGAGACTTGTACATGTATGTTCATAGCAGTGTGATGGAGTTTGGATGTGTTGTCCCCTCCAAAACTCATGTGGAAATTTGATCTCCAATGTGGCAGTGCTGGAAACTGATTGAGTCATGGGGGCAGATCCCTCATGAATGGATTAATGCTCTCCCTGGGGGAGGAGGGATTAATGAGTGAGTTCTCGCTCTATTAGTTCCTGTGAGAGCTTGTTGCTTAAAAAGACCGTGGCACCTTCTCTCTCTCTTGCTTCCTCTTGCCATGTGACCTGCTTGTACCCGCCGGCTGCCTGCCGCTTTCCACCATGAATAGAAGCAGCCTGAGGCTCGTGCCAGATGCAGCTGTCCCAGAATCGTAAGCCAAAT
Source organism: Cynocephalus volans (assembly GCF_027409185.1). Taxonomy (NCBI): domain Eukaryota; kingdom Metazoa; phylum Chordata; class Mammalia; order Dermoptera; family Cynocephalidae; genus Cynocephalus; species Cynocephalus volans. The sequence goes on from NC_084462.1 coordinate 110,149,770, forward strand.
AAACGTCTTTTCCTTATAAATTACCTAGTCTCAGGTATTTCTCTTATAGCAACACAAAACGGACTAAAACACAGTGTTATTCATAATTGCCCAAAATTGGAAACTAACTAAATTTCCACTAACTAATAATTGGGCAACCAAATTCTGGTATATCTATACCATGGGATATTACTCGGGTATAAAAATAAACTGTTACTGATACAATTACATGGATGAATCTCAAAAGCATATGGTAAGTGAATGAACCCAGACCTGTAAGACTATGCATTGTGTGATTCATTCATATGAAATTCTAAAAGAGGTAAAATATGGTGACAGAGAGCTGACGATCAGTGAATCCTCGGGTTGTAGGTGGAGGAGGGTATTGACCTCAAAGAGACCTAAGAGAATTAGGGGGAGTGATGGAAATGTTCTGTACCTTGATTGCTGTGGTCATTACATGACTGTGTACATTTGCTAAAACTAATAAAACTGTGCAATTAAAAATAGTGAATTTTACTGTCTATAAATTATACTTAAATAAAGAGATTAAAATAAAACTTATTGAGGAGTTTTTCTGGAAAGAAGAGAACTGAGGGAATGGATTATTAAAGTCATATTCCACTGCTACAGGATAAGATATAGCTCAGAAAGACTGCTCAGAGCCCGGACCATTCAAAAGCTGAGGAAAGGGTTGGCCACTTAGTTGGTTAGAGCACAGGGCTGATAACACCAAGGTCCAGGGTTCCATCCCTGTACTGGCCAGCCACTGAAAAATAAAATAAAATAAAAAAATAAAGCCGAGGAAACACGAGTCTTGAGGAACACAGCAGAAATCTTGTTTCTCATTCACTGGGCCCTGGGGCACAGACAGCAGCAGCTCCTTTCAGGAATCTGCTGGAAGTGATTTTCCAGCTGAAACTAATGTGAGATGAGGGCCAAACCTTCCCTGAGAGGCAGGCTTCCTGGGTCTGAGTAATTTCAGAACAAGAAACAGTGACAACCACCACTGTGGCATAGGACTGAAAATGACTCTTCACAAGAGATGGCGGAGACTAAGTTACTGGGCAGAACCCACATTAACTCCAATAGTGGGATGTCAGAAACGCAGTTCTCAAAGGCAAATGGAACTAAAACGTTTTCAATAATGCTGGATTGGAAATAAAGGCACCACAAAGTAAGACCCAGTGACTGGGATGGCCACCATTGCAAATTTCTAAATTTTGTTGGAAGGTAGCCACGCCTCAGATTCCACCTTCTAACTGCTGAGACGGTATGCACAGACGGTCTTCCTTTCCCTCCTCCCTGCAACGTGAACAATGGTGCATAAATGGCTTTTAGATGGGAGACAGTATTCAAATTTTGAGTTCAAAGTCATGTTTTCCCCAAAAAAGACATAGAATGACTGGCATCATACCAAAACTGAAACCAAGGATTCTGTCTCGTTTCTGTCTCTCAGTCCCCTTCTCAGATATCACTGGATCTCTGCTAGGGTCTTTGGCAGTAGTAAGCAGAGGGTTCTGGGAATAGGACTTAGCCTGGGATATCTGCTAACTGTTAAGGATTAACGTGTTTTCTGGAACAAGTGTGTGTGAGACTCGTACTTGGATAATCTTTAGAATTCTCTTTGGAGTCCTCCAAAGTGAGGCAGATAGGATTACAATTGAATTTTAAAGATCCCAAGACAACTGTGTCTATTCCCATGGAAGAGAACTCAACTGCAGCTGCTAAGAGAACCACAATTTTACCTACATATGTAGTATCCCTCTGAAGGAGTCAGAAGAATCAGAAATTGGAGAGGATGGAATTTGGGTCATCGATTTCTTTTGGCTTTTAACACAAAGGCAAAATAATTTGATTCTAGCCTTTAATATTCAGGGGATTTGATTTTGGAGTTGTAACCTGGGGAATTCATGATGGAAGAAAGCTTATACTTTCTTCCATCAAAATGTTAATTTGGAACATTTTATTACTGACATTTTATTGGAATATCTTAGTGTTGTTTAATTTCACTGCAGAATCTCTAATGAGCTACTTTGGGCGACGTGGCTGGATGTAATTTAAGAACAGAATAGGAGGTGCTTGAGTCCAGTATGGTCTTTGGGTTCATTTATGTTCCCATTCATTTCACAGCTTTGTGGAGACAAAAATCATCACTGTCCACTAGCAGTCCCATGAAGGGATAGTGGTCAATATTAAAGGAGAAGCCTTGTAAAGTGGGAGTTATACTATTCTGATAGACTGCTGATTCCTGGCCTGGAGGGAGTGCCACTAGCCCTGCTAGACCATAGGATTAAAGTTAAAGGGCTGGCTGGTTAGCTCAGTTGGTTAGAGCGCTGATTCACAACACTGAGGTCAAGAGTTCAGATCTCCTGGTCAGCCACCAAAAAGGAAAAAAAAAAAAAAAAGAAGTGAAGCCTAATGGGTTAAAAGAGGGAAAAATCTGAGGAATGATAAGAGAAGACACTTATTCCTCTCTCCTCTTGATTCCAGTGTTTGTCAAGGTTGAGAACCATGAACCCTATGCTTGCCCCACCATTGTATCTTGCAAGTAGATAACTTGAATTTCACAGATGGGACTTTGAACTTTGGACTTTTGAGTTGAAACAAGTTAAGACTTTGGGGATGAGATTAATATATTTGTATGTGAAAAGGACATGAATTTGGGGAGACTAAGGGCAGAATGTAGTGGATTGAATTATGTCCCCCCAAAACTCCCTGAATTGTGTCCCCCAAGTTTTATGTGTTAGGAACTTGGTCCCTACTGTGACTGTTAAGAGGGTGGGAAATCCTATTACGGTAGACTTGAAGAGGTGATTAGATTGTAGGACCATGCAGTAGAAAATGAATGGATTAAAAATGGTGGTCAGGGGCGTGGTTCTGAGGGCCTTAAAAAGAGAGTGAATGAAGAGGTTACTCTCTCTTGCTCTCTCTGCTTCCACCATCTTCTGCCATGTGAGACCCCTGCAGTACTGTCACCACCAAGGCCTTCACCAGGTGTGTTCCCTGGACTTTGGACTTTCTAGTCTCTGAAACTGTAAGCAATAAATTTTGTTTTCGTATAATTCACCCAGTTCAGAGTATTTTGTTATAAGCAACAGAAACAGGCTAATACAGAAAATTGGTACTGGGAACTTGTCCCAGACCTGCTGAATCAGAAACTATTAAGTGGGCCCAGTGATGTGAGTTCATAACAAGGCCCTCAGTGATTCTGACACATGCTCCAGTTTGAGGGCCACTGCCATGAGCAGCTCTGTTGCCCTCACCGCCCCTTTGCTCATGCCCAGTGAGTGGGGGAAAGGTGGGGGTGACTGATCAGATTAAGAGTCGGTGAGAAGAAACTGGGCATGCACGGCACTTTTGGCACTTCCTTCTTTAGTTTCTTCTGGTTTCTCTTTCTTTGGGAAGTCCCTGCACATGGAGAATAGGCTGTTTGGGCATATTAGCTCCACTGTGTGGCCAGAATGAAAGGCAGTTCCTATCCCTAACCAGAGAGGCCCAGAGCCTGGGAAGTGTAATTTAGGCAACAGGAACAAGTCCAGTTGCTTTTCACACCCAAGCCAGGTTCCCAAGAGCTGTAACGTCAATAACTGAATTCCACCTGTCTAACCCCTCTGCTTATCACCCAGTTGGTTCTGAATTTGGGCAGGGAAGAAGGATGATATTTACTGGGTCCCCTCAACACTAACCTGAAGGGGAGTCGTGGTACCTGTGGGTCAGGGCCAATTAGGATGCTTTGAACCCCACAGTACCCTATTCTGTGAAGGTGTTCTGATGTGTGGATAAGAAGTGGGAAGAAAATAGAAATTGTTTACTAGGTTCTGCTGTCTGAAGACCCACAGCATTCCTAAACACCTCTACTACTATGGATTCATTTGTTTTTAAGAAATAGAATCAAGGAGAGGAATATTATTCATGTTATAGTCTGGGAGCTCTTCATCAGAAATTAGAACCGGAAGAAACAGTCAAATTAGTTCATTATGTTGTCTGAAAGACCCAGATGTACTTTCAAAAGTAATGGCTCATGTTAACTTGTGGATTCTCTATGGAACACATATGCTCAATTTACCATTCACGATCACAGATAATCAAGAGTCATTCAAACTTCAGGGAGATCTAAAATGCAAGATTCTTCTAGAACTGGATAGAGGCAAGCAGCTAGAAAACTTCTTTAATCTAATTTTCAAGTTTTATGATGGCAAACATATGTATTTTCCCTCCTATGATAATATTTTGTGATAATACAGTTTCTTTTCTTTTTATAGTTTCTGGTTGTATAAGATTAAATTAACTACATGTCAATAAACTATATTTTCATTATTTCAGCAAAACTGTGCCACTTCCTAAAATTAATTGTTGAAGTTCAGAAGAAGATATAGCCACAGGGAAGGAGATAAAATATGATCATAATTAAGTGCAGGCTTTTGGGTCTCACTGAGTATTTTCTCAGTGGATTGGTACCCTAACTTATTTCCTTAGATGAGTATTTAGTCAGAATCAAACATTATAATTGATCACATGCAGAACTTGGTAATACAAATAACCAAACATGATTGCCAACCAGGCAATCATGATTCTGTACCACTCAGCCCAGCACTGAAGCCCACTTTCAGGATGAATTAAATTAAGTAAGAGGACTGAATGTGACAGCAAGATCCATTATGAATTGGTACCCAGAAAGAAAATCAGTTCAGAACTACACTATAGTCTATCTTTGGCTCATAAACATCCTTTACTGATTGTGCTCCAAATTTTCATTTATTGTCAGTTTTTTAGAACTTAAAATGCTTGAAATTCATCTTATTCACAAAGATTAGTTCCCCTATCTAATCCACAGAGACATTTAATCCATAATTTGACCACCATTTATGATGAAACACTATACATTTGCAATGAAAAGTAATGTTATTATGGTAGCACTAGAAATTCAGCCAAACATAAGAAATAATAAATATTAAATAGCTGCTGTTCATTTCGGATGTTTTAGAGGGTAAAGGGATAGAAGAGTAATTTTGATAAAATTTAGATAGAATTTGGTGACACTGATACCTTCCAGGTAGTTTTCTTTTACCTAAAATTTCTAGGGAATTTTGAGTAATTGCTTCCCTTTCTTCAAGATAAAGTATCATCTAAGAGGGGAAAAACTTGTTCCCAAAGGTAAATGGGCCAGAATTGAAAGAGAGAGCAGAAGGGGGGATGGGTAAAAGTAGGGAGGGTGGCATGGGAGGTTCCCCATGGCAATTAGTAAGAGAAGAGAAAGCAAATTTATCTGAGTGAGACAGACACATATTGCCCCTGTATGGTGTTTACCCAGAACTTTGTTACTTCTTGGCCTGGGGGACAACTTGAGTAGCTTCTGGGAGGCTGGATAGTAGGCGCTTTACAAATGTCCATTTGTGCATATGGAAATTCCTAAGGTGAATGTTCATAACTAGGGTCCTGTGGGCAAATTGATTTGTATGTCAGTCAGCCTGGCTAAATTTTGGTCACAGCAGTTCTGTGTACCCTTGGGTATTAGTTGGAGGTACATTGGAGGCTTCTAGATCCTTATGGTGAATTGGAGCTACTACTGAATTCTTGGCTTGAATTGATCCCCCCCTCTGTGTATGGGCTTAGCCAGCTCTTGCTGGTGGGGCAGTTATAAAGCATGAAGGGGAAGAACTCCTGCCTTTTTACAAATTGCTCATGAATTTTGAAGTGTGCCTGTTGGCCGCTGATAATGGCAGCTTCCTTAGACCTCCTACTGGATAATGCTCTTGGACACGGTTGCCGGAGAGGCAGCAAATGAACTGAACTCCTTGTCCAGCACATCAGATCAAAAACAACCAGGCAGGGCTGTGCCAAGTTTAATTCACAAAAATGGCCCCAAGGAAATGAATGCAAGTGTAAGCTGGGCTGCTCTCTGCAAGGATAGGCTGTCTCTACATGTTGTGCGAGGGCATCTGCTGCAGAACAAATCGCCCTGGAGCTGAAAACCAATCTGAGAAAAGGCAAATACGGAGGGGTCAAGTGCTTAGATAGGAGCGCTCTTCCAGCAAAGTGTTAGAGAGGACGTCAGCTAACAGGGGGCCAGAACTGTAGTATTCATTTCTGCATCGCAAAGAGACAAGTATGAAATGCATATATATTTTTTAGGGCTTCATAATTAGCAATCAAATTCCTTTTGTAAACAGAAAATTGGATTCCTCTTTTCGATGCTTTAAGTGTCTTTTAATAACCAAGTCTCACGCAGTTGGTTAACTCTGAGTCACTCTCGGCAAATGAGTTTCCTGAGACATTCAGAGGAAAGCCCTGAATCCAGCTGAAAAAGGGACAAGCACGTTTAAATGGAAAATCTGATCCTCCTGTCTGACAGCATCTGGCATTTCCATTTTGGCTTACTTATTCGCAAATTAAACTTTCTACAAAAATCTTATGAGGAAGCTCAATGATAAACTTTTATTTTTTTCCTGTGAATATCAGCAGTGGTAAAAAGCCTTATCCTAAAATTAATAAAGAGGAACTTTCCTGATTAAGAACTTTAAATACCCACAAAGCCCCAAATAAGTTTAGGACATTTTGTGATAAACACGAATGTACTGTATAAATACATATCACATATTTTGCTGCATTCTGGTTCTAATCTGTCCTATTGGAGTCAGGGCCATTTTTTTAAAGATAAAATTGTTAGCAGTACATTGGCATTTGGAGCTAGCATCTGTTCTGAGCCTCTTCCTTTTCTGCTCCTTCTCCTCCTGCTTTGGTATTATTACTATTTTAATTAATTAACATTTTATTTTACATGTTTATGGGGTACAGTGTGTTGTCTCAATAATACAAATATTGTACAATGATTCACTCAGGGTCTTTGCATATCTATCACCTAAACATTTATCATTTCTTTGTGGTGATAATGTTCAAGATCCTCTTTTCCACCTACTTCAAAGTGTACAATACGATGTTATTATCTATAGTCACCCTAGAACACCAGAACTTATCCTTCCTCTCTAAGTTTGTAAGTTTGTACCCAGTAACCAACCTCTTCTCCTCCCACCCCACTCCCCTTCCCAGTCTCTGATAACCACCATTCTACTCTCTACTTCTATGAGAACAATTTTAATTTTATTCATTCGTTGATGGACATTTAGGTTGATTCCATCTCTTGGCTACTGTGAATAGAGCTGCAATGAACATGGAGGTTCAGGTATCTCTTCCACATACTGTTTTCATTTCCTTTGGATATATACCCAGTAGTGGGATTGCTGAGTCACAAAGTAGTTCTATTTTTAATTTTTTGAGGAACCTCCATACTATTTTCCATTACAGTTATACTAATTTACATTCCCACCAACAGTGTATGAGAGTTCTCTTTTGCCATATCCTCACCAGCACTTGTTATTTTCTGTCATTTTGATAATAGCTCCTCTAACTAGAGTGAGATGATATCTCATTGTGGTCTTAATTTGAATTTCCCTGATGATTAGTCATGTTAAGCATTTTTAAATATACCTGTTGGCCATTTGTATGTCTTCTTTTGAGAAATGTCTATTCAAGTCTTTCACCCATTTTTTAATCGTATTATTATTATTGTTTTTGCTGTTGAGTTGTTTGAGTTCCTTACATATTCTGGACATTAGGCAGCCCCTCGTCAGATACATAGTTCGCAAACACTTTCTCCCATTCTGTAGATTGTCTCTTCACTTTGCCAATCGTTTCCTTTGCTGTGCAGAAGCTTTTTAGTTTGATGTAATCCCATTTGTCTATTTTTGCTTTTGTTGCTTGTGCCTTTGAAGTCTTACTCAAAAAAGCCTTGCCCAGTTCCGTTTCATGAAGTGTTTCCCCTGTTTTCTTCTTTCTTTAGCACATATGCTAAAATTGGAATGATATAGAGAAGATTGGCATGGCCCCTGAGCAAGGATGACATGCAAATTCATGAAGCATTGTATATTTCTTTAATGGAACAGAATAGAGATCCCAGAAATAAATCCACACATTTACAGCCAACTGATTTTCCACAAACGGGCCAAGAACATATTGGAGAAAGGATAGCTCTTCAACAAACGGTGCTGGGAAAACTGGATATTCACATGCAGAAGACTGAAACTAGACCACTCTCACCATACAAAAAAATCAATTCAAAATGGATTAAAGACTTAAATTTAAGACCCCAAACTATGAAACCACCTTTTGTATTATTATTTTGCCTTCCTTTCTCCTCCTCAGAAAGTAGGTTTTTAGATCATTCCACTGATGAGTTGATGATTGGTAGAACATGTTCCTTTGAGAATTATTTTGTCTTCCTCTCCATAATGTCCCCTTGGGCTTCAAATCATAGGCCTAGGGACAATATGCTTGCTTCTCATTATTTATCCTCTCTGAACATCTCTGGTATCTAGCTTGTACAAAAGCTAACACACAACATTGGCATAATCACTTTGCAAAACCATTTGGCAGCATATGTGAAAGCTGATCATATGCATATTGTATCACCCAGAAATTGTATCACTTGGCATATACCTAACAAAAATGGGTACATACGCACATAAGACAAATGTACATGAATGCTCCCACCAGCACTATTCAGAATAGTAAAAAGCCAGAATCAACTCATCATAAGTAATTGGTTAAAAATTGTGGTATATCTGTAAATAAAATATAGCAACAAGAATGAGCAAACTGCAGCTAACAACATGAATCCCCCTCACAAAAATAATGTTGAGCAAGAAAAGCGAGACAGAAAAGAGAAGATACGCCCCAAAAAGAAAAAATTAAAAGGGGCTGGCTGGTTAGTTCACTTGGTTAGAGCATGGTGCTGATGACAGTAAGGTCAAGGGTTCAGATCCTATATCAGCCAGCCACTAAAGGAAAAAAAAAAAAAAAGAGAGAGAGAGAATGAATACACATGTGTGTGTATATATGTGTGTATTTCAAAAATAGGCAAAACTAATTTATGGTGTTAGGAGTTGGGATAGTAGGGATGGGGTTTGGAGAGTGACAGGAAGGAGACACGGAGAGGGCTTCTGGTGCTGGAATGACCTGTTTCCTGGTCTACGTGCTGATTACACAGTCGTGTTCACTGTGCAATTTCCCATTTGTGTATCACAATAAGATTTTACTTTAAAAGAAAAAAATCAAACACAGAAAATCATTCTGAGACATTCATCTTTTTCCAAAAAATGTAACTTTCTGTACAAAACGTAATAACACAGCATGCTCGATTCTGTCACTGAATAAGCCACCTTTGGCTATCATCTTAGCAGTCATGATCATTAGTGTCAGTGGTAACACTGTGAACCTAGCTGAAAGCTTCTGTAGAAGAGGTAAACATCATACCTACAGAAATTCACCAAATGTTTGAGGGGCTAATATGGGTCAGGCATTGTATCAGTTCCCGGGGTGAAAACAATGGGACCCCCCACAAAGACCTCTTTGTCTTTCTCTTGACTTTCCTACTCCCTTGCCTTGCTCCCTGCAGGCCTCGTCCCACACACTCCTTGCTCAGTTACTCATCACTAGCACTAGTCTGACACCTGAACTCTCAGCTCTGATATTTGCAATTCTGGAAGATATATCAACCTTTCCGGCCAGAGCATGAACAGTTAACACACCGAAGTTAACACTAATATCCAAATGATGGAAAAACATTTAGCTATTATCTAGAAGTACCCACTAGTAAAGTAAGACTATTTCAGAAATATGCCTATTGTTTAGGTGCTGAGATATATGCTCTAACTCTATGGTTCTAACTCACAAGTTAGATACATATGTTCTAACTCACAAGTTCTGATTGGCAGTTTTCTATGACTTAGATAAGTGCAAGTCGGTAGACTAATAATTACTTAACAGATGGAGTTTTCTTGAAAGACAGATTTTAAAATGTGAGGTCCCCAGGGTTCATAAAATAGTAAACTGGCTTCCTGGTGGTGAAAAATTTGGCATGTACTGATGTAGTTTCAGATGTCATATCTTCAACGGGACCAGCAGAGGGCGCTGGAGTGAAATTATTCCTTCTTGAGCCGCTCCTCTCAAGGGCACAAGACAACAAAGGATGATTTAGAGCAGAGGCAAAGTCCCTGGAGGATTCAAGAGTGACCACAATGGGATGGCAAGTCCATTTCACCTAACAGACTTTAAAGAGTAAGAGGAGCAATACACAGCAAAGAACAGTTTCTTGATGGCAGTACTGTTTTATTATTGTTCAGAAATAGGCCATCGCTAGTGTGTGTTCATTTAGGGCATAGCTGAGTGGATAACCCCACCTCTGACCTCCTGAAGTGTCATTTTTCCCCAAAGGGAGCAGGTCTGTAAATGTTAAAACAGTGAAGTTGTCTTGGAATTACTGGGCGTGGTTCCTCCTCCTCCTCCTCCTCCTGTTCCTCCAAGGATGACCCTGGAGGAATTATTTCAGGCATTAAGAAGTAGGAAAAGGAGGTACTTTGGGATCGGGGGTCACAAATCTCCACTTTCTTCTCACCCAACAGGTATAAGGAGGGTGCCACCTGCCCCGCCATCTGGAAGGGAGGCTCTGCCTCAGGGACAGATGCTGTCAGGACAGTCTGTACCCATCATTTTGTTCCTTCTACACGACTGATTATCTCTTTCTGGAGCAACTGAACGTGGGTCATCTTGTCTCACTGCTTTTTATAAGTACACATTCCACTGATTACTATTCTGCAGATTCACATCAAGTTTCATTAAGGCACTTAACCTCATTACAAGAATTGTTTTCATTATTTCTTCACATCTTAAACGTTCCTGCAGTTTTCAAACTTGTTTACTCAAGCTGCGTACTTGACTTCCAAACTCATTTTATCTATTGAAACTTTTAAGATGTGTTTTTCACTTTTATTTTGGGTAAGTCCCTATGTGACTGTAATTGTAACCCTTGTGTTCCACATGCAAGAACTCTAGAGTGGGTAGAGACTTTGGAGGTGACCCATGACCCCTTCTATGGCATTCCTAATAGCTCAGTCATTTTCTTTTTTTTTTTTTTTTTTTGTCGCTTTTCGTGACCAGCACTCAGCCAGTGAGTGCACCGGTCATTCCTATATAGGATCCGAACCTGCGGCGGGAGCGTCACCGCGCTCCCAGCGCAGCACTCTACCGAGTGCGCCACGGGCCTGGCCCAGCTCAGTCATTTTCACCATACTGAACACTTCTAAAGATATGGGAAGGGACCCTAACTCATGGGGCAGAATTTCTGGTCAATTCTAATGTGCAATAGAAATCTGCTTCTTTGAATAGTCCTATAGTAGATGCAAGTTCTGATTTTCCTCTCAACTGCCCTTTGAGTTTTTGAAAGTCACTATCCAGTTTCCTTCCACTTTCTCTTTCTCAAGGACTAAACATCTCCAAGATCTTTAACAATGTCTCATATGGCATAAGATTCTTTCCTCTCATTTGTCATCTTGATCAAAAGTTCTCTATTTGTCAGTATCTCTTAAAATAAACTCGGTCCATACTCCTCTCCCAGAAAAGAAGATGCCTAGATTCTTGGGGATTCAAGGAGCTTAGTCTGGTATGGAGGAAAGTCTGGACCGAGAGAGCCAAAAGACAGCATCCTCAAATGAAGTGCAGACCCAAGACCAACTGATAATTCAAGCACAGCATCTGAATCTAAAGTCACTGGACCAAGAAGCAGAAGCCAGCTAAGAGGTGGGTCTAGAATCGAGTGCAAAGGCTCCCTGAGTTCACCAGGCCAGCTCCTGCTGCATCACCCTGGGGTGAGGAAAAGGCTCTATGAGCCTGTGAGTTTCTATCACTGTGTCACATCAGTTTAACCAGCCTCTCTCAGCTCCAACTGATTGGATCTTCTAAAGACATGCCTAATAGTGGTTAGTAATTCCTTAATGATGGACAGCTAATCACAAAGGTTTGCTTTTCATGGTGAGATATTTGTTGAAATTGGTAAAGATTTTAGGGCTTTACTCTGGGGGGTGTGTATGATGGTTTTTCTGATACTGCTTCTGATACCAAATGTGTGGGCTTTTTGGTATCCAACAATTCAACTCAATTTTGACACTATCAGGAGTTAAGTGTCAAATGAACCTGCAGATTAAGTGTTCATTTCCTTAAGACTGTCCCCACTCCAAATGCCTGCAAATGCGGTATCCAGACTATGCATATTTCTGCCCACATAGGTTCCCACGACCCCCAGATTTGGTAATTTGCTAATTCTAGAATTTACTAGAACTCAAGAAAACACTTTACTTGTCAGTTGTTTATAAAGGATACAATTTAGGGACCACCAAATGGAAGAGATGCATATGGTAATACATGGGGTTGAGGGGGATGACTCCCAGCTTCCATGCCTCTCTGGGCACCCCATCTTCCCAGAACATCAATGTATTACCAATCCAGAAGCCCTCTGAATCTCAGTGTTCACAAGTTTTATAACCTAACATCTAGCCCCTCTTCTCTCCCAAAGTTGGGATAAATAGGGCCGTAAGTTTCCACCTTCTAACCAAGTGTTTGGTCTCTCTGCTGAGCAGCCCCCTTCTTAAAACTATCCAGCCCCGCTTCCCCAGTCACCATGTTAGTATAAACTAAGGTGTGGTCAAAAGGGGTTCATTATGAATGACAAAAGACACTCAGGAAATTCCAAGGGTCTTAGGAACTCTGTGCCAGGGACCAGGGACAAAGACCAAATGTATTTTTTATCATATCACAGGGTGACAGCAAAGTAGCCTGCAGTCCTGAAGTTCAGTCTTCCTTTTAAGAATAAAATTAGAAGCATCAAACATGTAATGAATCGATTGGCTCCCATACTTTGGGGAATGATCTGGGAATGTGTGGTGGGTAATTTTCAAGAACACTTGAGCTCTGAAAATATTAATCTAGGTTCAGTCTCTGGAATGTATTTCAACATGATGAACTGTAACCTCATCAATGTGTATAACCAGACTGAAAAAATAAATCCTGCTTAAAAAGAAAGGGTGTGGTCATCCTGTGGGATAGAAAAAAGTAAAGGCATGCAGTTTGTTCAGCACAGGTAGGGAAGAGAAAAAAAACCTGGATTTAGGAGAAGTGAGCATCTGAATTATCTCAGAGATGTTCTCCACTGTGGAGCAGGGATGACTCATCAGACCCGTGCCTGTTTGGATGAAATATTTTCACAATTCTCCATTTCCCTGTGGTTGGATTCCATGCTTACTGAGCAAGACACTGACTGTGATTCAGCTCTTCAATTTCCTTGATTCTAAGAAAAGCATCATGGACAGTAGATGTGAGAAATCTGGCCACTGGAAAAGTCAAATCGTTAAATTTGTGTATTTTCACTCTCCTTCATATGTAGAGAAGTTATAGTTTGTGTGTAAGACACACACATGGTTTCCTTCAATAATTACTTGCAGACAGTTTTTTCCCTAATTTATGATCTCCCACCGGCCTCTCTTGATGGATATAGCAACCTGCTTGGTGCATCATCCTTAGGTCACATAAGCAATTTAAACTCAACCTGTCCAAAAGTGAACTCAACAAGGACTTTGTGTCGCCAGTCTCCTTGAATATCCCTACCTCAGTGAAAGACACCACCATCCACTCGGTTACACATGCCAGAAGGCTGGGAGGCATCCTACCCTCCCACCACATCTTGTGTCACCTTTTGGAATTAATTATCAAGTGCTGTCCATCCCATCTCCTCCTCTCAAATCTGCCCCCTTCTTTGCAAGATCACCACCTTAGCCCTGGCCTCCTGGCCCCATTCAGGATCACTGCAATAGCTCTCTAACTCAGGCTGGTCTTCTGTTCCTGATTCCTGCTGCCAAAATGGTAGTGCTAAAACGTGAATCAGCTCACATCAATTTTATGCTCAAAATTCTTCAATAGCTTTCAGGATTCCAGACCCCTCAGCTTAGCCCCAGGGCTCTCCATGACTTGTTGTTCACCTCCTCTCAAGTCCTTCCCCAGAAGACATCCTGTGTCCCAGACTTCCCATAATTCCACAAGTGCATCGTGCATTTTCACACCAAGGTCACCTAATGCAAATTGCTTCTCTGTCTGGTATATGCTCATCTTCCGGGCTGGCCCCTCTCTTACTTTGCTAACATCAATTGTCTATTTCCAGAAAGCCTTCTCCATAGATTTCCTTTAACCCACCGCACTGAGTCTGGAGACTCCTGATTTTTCCTCCAATGACATTAGGGGATTATCTATGCCATATCATGCCATAGATGCAAGAGGTAATGCATCTTACAACCATGATCTCTTGGAGGGCAGGGATCTAATGTGGTTAAATGAGCAAACATGATAGCTCTCATCAGATGTTTGGAAATCTTTTATTTATTCAACAGATTAAGGATTTACCCTGAGCTCCCCGAGGAAAGAGTGAATGCTACACAGCAAAAGCTACAGGGAGGCCAGTTTTATTTATTTCTCAGAATTTATGCTCCTAACAAATAGAGCTCCCTTCAAATTAAATCAGCTATCTATGAGTCAGGGATCTTCCTGCTACTGGAGAAGTTCAGGTGAAGATTGGAGCTCTTTGTGGGACTGTTATGGAGGAGGCTCAAGCATCACATGGGGATTGGACTCTGGTTGTTGCTGTGGATTGATTGAAGTGTGTCCCCAAAGTTCATATATTAGAAGCTTAATTCTGTTGAGGGTGGGAAATCCTATTATGGTAATTGAAAGGCAGGGCCTTGAAGAAGTGATTAGATTGCAGGACCATGCCATAGTGAATGGATTAATAATGGTGGTCAGGGATGTGGTTCAGAGGGCTTTAAAAGAAGAGCACATGAGAGGTTAGTCTCTCTCTGCTCCACCATTTTCTGTCACGTGAGACCCCTGGGTAACTGTCACCACCAAAGACCAGAATTGTTCCCTGGACTTTGGACTTTTCAGCTCCTGAAACTTTAATCAATAAGTCTTATTTTCCTTATAAAATACCCATTTCCATGTATTTCATTATAAGCAACAGAAATAGACTAATACAGTTGTCATTAGGCTGGTCACCAATATCCTGCTTCTCCCACCAGGCACACAGTAGGATCATACTTCCCAGATTCCCAGTGCTCTAGTCCTCATGGAAGCAATGTCGAGGTGATGCTTCTGTCAGCCTGAGGCCCTGCATGACCCAAGGGAGCAGAGCTCCTCTGCTGGCCTGCATCAGACATGTGTGTGGTAAGAAAGAAGTTTTGTTGTGTTAAGACATTGACATTTGGGGTTTATTTGTATCCAAAGCATAACCTACCCTATCTTGACTGGTACTACTAGTATGGTTCCACCCAAACCCACCATTCAGTGCCTCTGTGAAGGGAGACAGAGGGATTGAGAGGACTCACTGTCTGGGACAGGCAGGGTGGGTCCTTGCAGTGAGGGTTCTGGGATGGTGAAGATCTTGGGGGAACACATGGAGAGGAAGGCAAAGACAGATTATAATTTCTTATGGTTTTGTCTTGGACCAGGCCTGTGGGCTTGTAACTGCTGACATTCTATACTTCAGAAAGACAATGGGAAACCTTGCTGTTTCAGGAAAGTTGTGAAGAGATCTCTCTATGAGCTTGAGACCCAGAGACCACGCTCAGCAGGGCACCATGTGCCAGACAAAGGCAGCTGGGTAAAGACTCATAAGGTGCTAGCTCTTGCCTCTCAGAGTTGATTGTGTCTTCACTGCTGGCTGTGGGCTGGTGAAGAGAGGGACTCCACACATGGCTGAACTCCAATGTGCAACTTGAGAACTAGAGGAAAGAACACTGGGGTCAGAGCATGCAGTCCTTGCCTCTGAGGCCATGTGTGTGACTTCTGGGCTGGTCACTTAGCCTGGCTGAACTTTGGCTTCCTCAGAAACAAAGGAGAGATAAGAAAAACGTTGCCCCTGCCTCACAGGAATTTGATGGTTGTCAGGAGATAATGTGCTGGAAGTGTTTTGTAAATTGAAGATTGCTAATCGGAATCCAGAGGCTACTGTTTTTGTTCTTCCATTAATGTTCTCAGGCTCTGCTTGCTTTGCGGGATCTTCCTTCTCTCGTATGCCTCAGGTTATCTTCTTCAACTAGGTAAAGCTTACATTGGTAAGCTCTTTTCCTTGGACAGTGCTCCCACATGTGCAGGCCTACCCTGCTTATCTCTATTACCCATCTCCCAAGTAGAAATTTTCCTCTTGGATTTTTTACCCAAACCTCACAAAACATATGTACTTCTCAACAGTTTCTTTTGACTGATGTTTACATTTAAAAATTTATATTACATTCCCCTCCAAATCAATGCATCACGTTTAACAAAACAACACGAAGAAGTCTTGAGTTAACATTTCAAATATTGTTGGTGCTAGAGCACGAGGATCCTACGTGTAGATGTTTTGGAAAGCACACCCATGTCAGCAACAGCCTTGCTGGCACTGAGAGGCTGAGTTGCTAGGTATACGAAGACTCCAATTGCTACCCACCTTATTAATTGCTTGGTGATCTGGGAGTGGTGTTTTAAGCAGTTCCCATTCCAATATGGTAGCTTGTTACTTATAATATAGGTGTTTTAGTTAAACTTTGGCAAACTGAATGGGTGTTTTGGTTTCAGGCATACTGCATTATAACTTTTCCATTTAAAATGATAAGAAAGAGGCTCTACATTAGTGTTTGCTTGCAGAATATGTGATTTTCAGGGATGGATTATTAACTTTAAGCATGAAAAATATGCATTATTTGATTTTGATATTCCCCATTTGTAAAGATGAAAAACTTGAGGCTCAGAGGAGTTCAAATTTTTCCCAGAGTCCCACAGCTTCTTGTAAGAAATGAATCTGAGCAGATTGTGGTGTGTCTGTGGTTACAGTTTGGTCTGAGGACTCTGGACTGTTCTAGGCAAGGCCCATGTTCTCTTGGTGGGCTCTGTGGGGGCTGTGTCTCTGTGCACAGCTCTGCAGAACTAATCTCCACACCCCCCACAGCCCTGGGAATGCTCGGGTGCCTGCAAGTTAACCTCCCAAGGGTCACAAACAAGTATATTAGTCATTTTGGGCTGTATATAACAAATTACCATAGACTGGGTGGCTTAAACAACACTTATTTCGCACAGTTCAGGAGGCTGGGAAGCCCAAGATCAGGGTGCCAGCATGGTCAGGGTCATGGCAAAGGCCTGCTTCCTGGTGTGCAGAGGGCAGCTTCTCACTGTGTTCTTGCATGGAGGAGAGAGTGAGGTCTAGTCTTTCTCTTCTTATAAAAACACTAATCCTGTTATGGGGGCTGCACTTTCATGACCACATCTAAGGCCAGCAGGAAATATATGAGTTTCTTGGAGTGTAAGTAACCCCAGATGAGGAAAGAACTCAGTGTCCAAAGTCAAGCTAAATTAGGGTTAGGGTGAGGTCTAAAAGACAGCATGTCCTGTTCACTGCACAGCTGTCTGTGTCCCCAGCACCAGGACTGGGCCTGGTCAATAGTGGGCACTCAATAACTGTTAATGAATGAATGAATGGGTGGAGCCTCATTAGTTTATTCCAAAAAGGAGGAGGCCAGGAATGGATAACCAGAGCTAAAATCAGAATACCACACCAGAGAGACCAAGGAATGACAAGAGAGGAAGGTAATCAAGTAAATAGGCCTAGCAGTCACCAAGTGCTATCTGTCTGCTCTCTGTTTGCCGTATTTGAGGCTAACGTGGAGGAGGAGTGCAGAAAGATTGCCTTAAAGAGACAGGGGCAGGGCAGATGTGACCATGACATCTTTGATCTTATATCAAGGTTGGTTTCATACTTCTTCATCTTCTCTTTCATTTGTAAACTTCTTGGGGGCAAGAACAGTGTCTGATTGGTCTATTTATCCTCCCAGCCCTTAATAATAATATATTCTTGCACACAGCTGGCATTCAATAGTTATTGATTGAATGAATTAACAGACTCAAATTTTAGGAAACCAAGAAAAAATAGTTCTCAATTGATTTTGATATGTAATTTTTAGAGCAGAAAGTGGAATTTAATAAATGTTTTTGTTCTCTAGGACTCAAATGCTTGTCAAGATGTAAGAATGTTGGGGGATAACTGTTTAATTTTTATCATCTTTGTTTTTTGAAAAAAAAGTCATTATTTCTACAGATGACTATTTTTCTTGAAAGTCAATTTACGATTGATTTTTAGCACTTCATGTTGAGTGAGAGTATCTTTTAGTTTAATTTCCACTTGTAATATTTACTGTATATTTTTTGTACTGAACATTCAATAAAACAACATGAAGACTATCTAAATGATATTATTTCTATATATATGATTTCTGGTTGTGGCTATTACACAAAGTAAGTTATGACTAACATTAGCTGGAGAAATTTTTTTTTAATATTGACCTTGTACACTATAACCTTGCTAAGTGCATTAGCTCCAGTAGCTTTTTTATTCCTCTCTTAGTATGAGGGTACTTCAAAAAGTTCACAGAAAAATAGAATTAAAATATAATACAGATTTTTCCATGAACTTTTTGAAACACTCTCATATTTTCTATTGTAGCAATCTTGCTAATGTTGGGATCCTGCTGACTACAACAATTGTAAAGCTCTTTTACCTGCCCATAATCTTGCCATGACTGGGGCAATTGTTGGAACTAGGGCTGGGTCTGGAGCTCACAGACCCCTCAAACCTGTTGCCCAGATTGGGTCACAAACCCTTCACACACCAGGCTGGGTCCCCAGACCCCTCACACACCAGGCTGGGTCACCAGACCCCTCACACATAGGTCTATGAGCTAGGCAACCAGCCAAAAGGTCCCTGGAGTTGCAGGCCGGAAAGCATGGACATGAGGAGCGGATGCCCAAGGCACCAGTCACCAGCCAAGGTGGTGGTGCTGTGCATGTACACCAACTCTACCCATACACAACCCATCTACAAAGAATGTGCTGCACCACCCCCAACCAGACCCAAGGCGAGAAGGCCTGACCAAATTATTCTATCCTCCCAACATCTATATACTCATATGATCATGTCATCTGCAAATAAAGACAATTTAAATTAACTATCTGCCAGAAAAAATGGAAACACTTTTTAAAAGAATACAACAAATCCAGCACTCAACAACATAAACTTAATAATGTTCAGCATCCAATTAAAAATTATTAGATATTCAAAGAAGCAGGAGTAACATATAACCAGTAGAAAAATTAGTCAATAGTAAAAGAATCAGAAATAATAGAGACAATTGAATAAGAGACAAGGACTTAAACATAGTTATTACATATCCTCGGGGTTTTAAGGAAAACCTGAATATAATGAGGAGAAACATGAAAGACATATAAAAAAAAAAAGTGACTTCTAGAGATGAAAAACATGATATCTCAAAATTTAAAAAAATGACTGGATGGGATTAACATAGGTATTCTGCTGACCTCTGTCCCTCTAGGACCTTAGCAAGGCCACTTCCTTTCCCTTGAATTCGTCTGTCTTCTCTGAGCCCAAACATGTTCAGGAGTGACTCTCTCCCTCCTGGAATTCAGCAGGCAAGGACTGGGGAAGGCTGGGCTGCTGTGAACCCCACTCTCTGTACTGTTCTGCAATCACCTCTCATTCTGAAACATTTGGGGCTACTCCCCACCGTATATTTGGGAGGTGAGAGAAGGGAGGCTACTTAGGCAATTATTTATGTAACTTGCTTTGATTTGATTCTTTTTCTAGATACTATTGGTTTACAACAGTTTTTAAGGGTCTTAAGCTGTTACTTCCTCAGTCATTCCTCCCCCAGAAAATATATGGTAGATTCAACGATAGGACCCTTAGGAGGACTCCTGGTCTGTAGTTGGGGGCTGCTTAAATTCTCTTTTCCCATAGATTTTCATATAAAATAGAACCATTTGGCCTCTGCTCTTAGAACCAGTGCATTTAAGGTCTTAATTATAGAGACAATTGTTGGAAATGTTCTTAGAATATCCCACAGTTACAGGCATATACAGAGGGGATGAAAATTAGACCATAAAATCTATTTCCTAATTTTCAAAAAAGTTCTTCTAGCATCTCTGCAAAGAGCTTGTGTGACTAATAGGCTATAAATCAACATAATTTTGATGTGTTATGCAGCATGTAGTCTGACTAAAACTGAGACAAATGAGGCAAGTAGATGCTCTATTCAGAATCATTCGAATGTTTAGTGATAAAGTTAAGCATATGTGACATTTTTCCACACCTGAACATATGTGAGGAAGATGACCCTTACATGCAGTTGTTAAGTTCATGTATTTTTATTTCTTCATTTTGTAAGATATGATAAAAATTGCAAATTTGTGAAAACACCTAAGAAAATTATCAAGCATTTCCCCAAATGTATTATTGGGGGGTTCCCTTGAGTTACCCATATATGTCCCACTTCTTTTTTTTTAAACTATTTGTTAGTTTAGTTTTAACAGGAAATTTTGATGGTTAATTTTATGTGTCAACTTGACTAGACTAAGAGGTGCCCAGATAACTGGTAAAACATTATTTCTGGGTGTATCTGTGAGGGTGTTTCTGGAACAGATTAGCATTTGAATTGGTAAACTGAGTAAAGAAAGCTTCCCTCACCAATGTGGGTGGGCATCATCAAGCTTTTGAGGACCTAGATAGAACAAAAAGGTGGAGGAAGGGTGAATTTTTTCTCATTGCTTGAGCTGGGACATTCATCTTCTCCTGCCCTTGGACACTGGCACTCCTGGTTCTTGAGTCTTCGGACTCAAACCAAGACTTATGCCATTGGCTCCTCTTGTTCTCAGGTAATTGGGCCTGAATTGGAACTACATCTGCAGATTTTTTGGTCCTACAACTTGTAGGCAGCAGATTTCAGCCAACATAATTGTGTGAGCCAATTCCTCATAATAAATCTCTTAACATATATTCTATTGTTCTGCATCTCTGGAGAACCCTGACTAATACAATAATACATTCACATGGTCCAAAGATCATACATAGATATTTACATGTGTTTATGTGTGTGCATGCACACACACGTGTATCTGTGTGTACAGTAAAGTGTCTCTCTTCACCCCCTGTTTCTCATCTGTTCAGATCCATGCCACCACCTGCACCACTATTATTAATTGCTTATCTATCCAGCATATCTGTGTTCAGATTCAAGTTGATACCAATATATATTCTATTTTCCTACCATTTTACCCAAATGGTAACATACTATACATACTGTTTGTGCAACTGACATGCCAAGGGCATCCTATTGGTTCTGTTTTGCTGAGGAACCTTGACTAGTACAGTCATTCATAATGTATTATTTTTAAAATTTTGTGCTGGGTCTGTTTGCAAATGTTGTATTTGGAATTTGGTCATTGATATTCATAAGTGAAGCTATCTATATTTTTTTCCTCTTGTGCTACCATTGTCGGGTTTTGGTATCAAAATTATACTTAAATCATAAAAAGAATTTAAAAGTTTTCTTCCTTATGTTCTGGAATAGCTGCAATAGCATTAGGATTACCTGTTTTTTAAAGGTTTAGTAGAGTTTCTCTGTGAAACTATTTGGGAGTGGTGCTGTTTGGAATGCTTTTTCTGATCTATCAGGTAAGTTATATTTTTCTTAGAGAGTAATGTATTTCATCCAAGTTTCAAAATTTATTTGCACAGAGCTTAGCAAAGTAGTCCATACGACTCCTTCATTTTTCTCTCTTTGGGGAGATACGTTCATTTACTATCTTTGTATTTGCACTTTCTCCATTTGGGCTCTCTTATCCCCCTTTGTACTTCTTTTCTTTTATTTCCTCCTGAACAGCTTCTTCATTTATTACTTTTGAAGGATGCTAGTAGATTAATTCATTATGATGATAAATAGAAATAAAAGGAAGAATCAGGCATTTATCTTGTCTTCTATGAACTCAGCGTACCTCAGTGTAGTTGCTGAGGGAGAATTTTTCTTTATGGAAGTATTCTAGCTAATAAATAGAAAAGGAATGATAGAATCAGAATATCATCGTCTCACGAATTAATGAATCTGGGTGCTGATAGTCAATGGCTGATAACATAACAAAAAGGAAGACAGCAGGAATTACGTGTCTCCTATTGGAAAAACACAAAAGTCACTTACGAGGTGGTCTGGCAGAATAGTGAATCTGAATCTGATCAAGCCTATACGTCTAACTATCAATTTATAGGAAATACAGGCAAGAGTAAAGGATGAATAAAAACATTTCTTCTTCACTGTGGAAAATTTGAACTTGGTTCGATTCTGTTTCCTTGAAAATTGGACATTGCTTATGGTAAAACTGACTCCTAATTGGTAAATTTCATCTGGACTGGGAAAGCTATGAATAAACTATAAATACCTGCCAGGAGGCAACAGCTATGGTGTTTTAGTCAGTTTCTGTTGCTTATAACACAATGCCTGGAACTGGGTGATTTATAAGAAAACAAAATTTATTGCTTACAGTTTCAGAGGCTGGGAAGTCCAAAGTCCAGGGAACACATCTGGTGAGGGTCTTGTCCTGGTGGTGTTTACAGCAACTCAGGTTATCATGGCAAATATGGTGGTATATGTAGAGAGAAACTCTCATGTGCTCTTTTTTCAAAGCTCTCAGAACCACACCCATGAACTAAGGCATGGCCCTTACAATCCAATCACCTCCCCAAGGCCACATCTTTCAATCTTCTCAATAGGATTTCCCACTCTCTCAATACTGTCACAGTGGGGCCAAATTTCCAATACCTGGAACTTTGGGAGACACAATTTAAGCTTCAATAAGTTTGGGGGGATATTCAATTCACAGGTTTGGGCTTCCTTGAATGTGGCAACTCTCGTAATAGGCTTATCCCTTGATGAGCCTTAGAAGGTGTGCCCATGAAAGTGTTAGAAGAGACAGAGTTTTGGGGCCATGGGGTCTCTCACATCTACCATATGATCTCATTCTCTTGCACTTGAACTGCGTCTTGGGAGGCCAAAGAAGTCTAGCCCATGGACAGCTGTTAGGACTCCCACTGAAGAGAAGTGCCCTGTGCTGGTATGCTATGATTTCTGTCCTTGCATCTTTTTAAGGGATTTTGAATGCTAAGGGTGGCCTTTTTGTAGGTGGGTGAGTCTGTATATCTAGTTGAGACTGTGAAGAGCCCCAGAATAGGAACTGACAGCAGGAAAGAGAGTAACATGGTAAATGGCACTGTAGGGATGCAAGTAATGAGTCAGCACAATCAAAACCTCTATGGGGAAAACAACCAGGTTTCCTCCACATATAAACTGCAGGGAAAAGGAAGAAGTGGAGGACAACCTATAAACTAAAAAAACTTAAAATACATATCAACCATTGCAATGTATGGGCTTTATTTATTTATCTTAAATCAGATGTACTGTGAAAAATAATATGTGGGAGATATGAACACTGACTGGATAATTCATGATGCACTAGAAATATTATTTTAATTGTAATAATTTTGTGATGATTATGTTTTTTTAAAAATAATCCCTATCTTTAGAACAATATCCTAAAATATTTATGACTGAAATGATGATGATGTCTGGAATTTGCACCTAAATAATTGAGTGGGGTGAGGGGAATGCAGCTATCACCCAGCTGCAACAATTGCTTACATGATGCTTACAAGGTTGCTCACCAGGCTATTCTTTCTATTTTCATATATGCTTGAGATTTCCCATAATGGAAAGTAAAATCCTACTACTACTAGTAAACATCATGATCAAGTGGAGTTTATTCCAACAATGTAAGTATAGTTCAATACAATAAAACAAATTAATATAATTCAGTGTATTGACTATTATAAGATGAAAAATCATATAATCATTTTTACAGATGCTGAAAAAGCTTTCAACAAAACTCAACATCTATTTATGACAAAAATATTTAACAAAATAACAATCAAAGGATGCTTACATACTATATATGTGTGTGTGTGCATATATACACACACACATATTTACTTTTTATTTTTTAGTTTTTTATGTGGCTCCTAGAAAAGTTAATAATGTATATATGGTCATGTTGTATTTCTTTTGGAAAATGCTACTCCAGATCTGTTTTCCATTTAACAGGAAATAGAGGATAGAGCAATAGGGTAAGTGACTACATGAGAAAACATTTAGCCAAATACAAAAATTAGAATATTTTTGGACTGGACCATCAAAAAGTCAGTGTTATTATAGAAAAAAATAAAGTTGGAAAGCTGTTAAAGATTAAGTATCCAAAGAGACATAGCAACCAAATACAACATGGGCAACTTAACTGGATGTTGGATAGCAGGAATAAAAACCAAACCAAACAACAACAAGAGCAACAACAAACAGTTGAAAGACATTCAGGGGAAAATTCAGAAATATTGAAATAGACTGGATGGGTTTCAGGTGACTTTATAAAATTTTGTCATGTAAAATTTTCTTAGCTATAATAATATTGTAAGGGGCTGGTCGGTTAGCTCAGTTGATTAGAGTGCGGCCTTATAACACCAAGGTCATGGATTCAGATCCTCATAGGACAATGTTCTTATTCTTAAGATATGAGAGCTATAGTATTTAAAGTTTATGAAGAATGTGACTTACTTTCAAAAGGTTTACCAAAAAGAAAAATAAAGCAAAAGTAGCAAAATGTTAACAATTGTTGATAATAGTTGGAAACTCATTATATTATTCTTTAAACTTTTCTGTATCTTATGGTTAAAAGCACACAGAGATCAATTTGATCTAAGATGCGATAATTTAAGCATCAAGAAGAATAATGAATGCAATTGTTTAGAACATCCTCAAATATATAAAAATTCATGAGTTCATAGTAGTACCCCCAAACAAATAAACGAACATTGTGTTGTTCACCATTGGATTTTGCTATAACTAACTTATTATTCTGAAAATTGACAGGTTGAAGAAATGAATAAATTCTTATATTTTTACATATACAAACTGTAGTTCAGGGTACCAGATATTGGATATGGGAAAGTGTATTCTTTATATAACAATTACAGTGAGGGCTTCCGGTCAAGATGGTGGAATAGGCAGTCCCCAGCATCACTCTCTTCCACAAATCAAACAATTTACAACTACTAAAAAGCAATGACAGCCAAGCTGGGGCCACTAGAGCTCAGGGGAAGAGGAGGAGAGACCAGCGGAGTGCATGAAGGTGGGAGAAGCCATGATGAGAGAAAGAAAGGATCACTCCCACCATTTCGAGCCCTAGCTGCTTTAAGGCTAGAGCTGGTGAGCACATGGAGCAAGAGCTGGCAAAAGCTGCTGCTGTGCCCTTCATATGAAGTTGCTTGGAGGTGGCAGGAGAAAAGAGGGCCTTGGCCCCGAGGCCAGCAAGACCACTAACAAGGTTCCATGGACCCACACAGGAGCAAGGAGCCACAGATAACAGAAAAAATAAACCACTCAGAGGCCAGTGAGTCATTGCAAGGGACTGGCGGATGGCCTGTACCATGAGAAGTGTTTGGAGTGTGGGCAGTGAGGGAGACAGGCCCACCGGGAGAACACTGGGACACAGCATGGACAGCTGATCTGCCCCCCAATCAGCACAGGCCCACTCAGTGTAGGCTGGTCAGGAATATAGAACTACAGGGTGTGCAGTTTGCTGAAGAGACGCAGGCCCAGACCAGAGTTTCTATACAACCCAAGTGCACCAGACCTCAGGAGACCTGGAAGCTCAACAATTAAAACCTGAGCTGCACGAAAAGCCTTCTCCAGGGAATCAGCAACAATGACGCAATTAAGCTCAACCACAGGGCTCAAGTGCTGGTCCCCACGGGAAGTGCCCCCATTTTAGAAGTAAACAGAGGACAACAAATTAGTTTCAGTGCAGAGTTTAAATGGTGGGAACAGCAAATAAGCTAACACAGACCTGAAAGAAAAATAAAATGCCCACAGATCAGAGACAAAGTTTGATATCAACCAGTAAAGGTCTAACACCACCAAAGAACACCTATAAAACCTAGAAGGACCAGAAGACCCCTGGGCTCCCAAGCCAGGGAATGGAGAGGGCTGAGGGACTAAGCCACGCCCCCCACCAACATCCCCAACCAGCCCGGTGATGACCACCCTGCTGCCCTCAGGGAGTGCCCAGGCTCCTGAGCTGGGCTGGTGAGGGGTCGATGGCCTCAGTCATGCCCCCACCAACATCCCCAACCAGCCCAGTGATGATCACTGAGCTGCCACAGGAAGCTCCCCATGTTCTCAACCTGGGGTGGTGGGGGGCCAAGGACTTCAGCCACACACCCCTAACATCTGCACCCAGCCAAGCAATGACCCGGCTGTCACTAGAAGCCCCCTGGTCTCCCCTGCTGGAACAAATGGGGGCCACTGGCCTTGATCATTCCCCACCTCCTTCCTCCTCTTCCCACCCTGTTTCCCTCACTCTTCCCCTCTCCTTCTCCCCCTCAACCGCCCTGCAACAACATCTTAGAATGAGACATGGAACTGAGGAAGCTGAACCCAGCCTCAACTAGGCAAGCTGCCACCACCGCCCTGGGCCTTGCTGGGGTCCTGAGGTATGGAGCCAGGAGAAACTGAACCCCCCAAAAAGAATTATAGTAATAAATGTAGAAGGAATGGTAGAATTGAAAAATCACAAATTTGCAACCTCTAATGAAATAAAAGACCTAAGTGATGGCTCCATGGCTGCTAAACCAACATACTAAAGCTTGATGGGTATAAAAAGCTTGTAATGGGTATAAAAATCTGATTAACCCTTATGTCACTTAAAATAAGAAGATATCATGATGCTATGTAATAGCAAGACCTATCACCACTTATGAAGTTTTAGATCTAACTATCAGTATACAGGAGATACAAGGATGAAGGAAAAGTAAAACAATACAAAGAAGAGACAATGAAATCCAGATTGTGGAATATTCTACAGGAAAGATTACTTGCTTTCTTCAACAAGTATGCATAGGAAAAAAAAAGTTTGGATTAAAAAAGATTGAAATGATGTAATAACCAAAGGCAATAAGGCAAAAAGATATTTTTGAGATTGTTAGAAGAATTTGCTCTGCTGATTCCAAAAAGATAAAGAACTTTCTTCTGAAATCCAACTTCTTGGTGATACAGAAATTTATCCAATATTCTGAATTTCAAGGAAACTGTTTATTCACTCATTATGAATTCATTCATCCATGACATTTGTTCAGAGTCCGTGTTCCGTATGTAGTACTGTGGAGAGAGAAAAAGTTTATGGCACTGAGCCCGCCCTGTAGGAGCCTCCAGTGCAGGTGGGAGGTAGCACGTGCCTCTGTCCTCGCAATACAAGGCGCCCTGCGAGAAGTGCATGTGGGATGAAGACGCTGCTGGAAGCTCAGGACAGGGGAAATTCTTTTGGTGGAAGGGATCAGGGAAGGCCTCTAAGAGACGTGGCGAGCTGAGATTGAGGAAACTGTCTTTATTTTTATCACAAAATACTTCTGTTGCTTTTTCGTCTTGGTCATATGTCAATGAGATTGTAAATCTTGTCTCATTTCTTGCTTCTTCACTCCATGCCTTTCTCCTTTTCAACTGACACAAAGATGAACACCATTCCCTTTTTTATTTCTTGTTCTTCTTCTGGTACTTACGTTATCTCCTAGAAGCCTAGAAAAATAAAAATTTACTTTGACTTATTTATCCTTTCCACAAATATTCACCGAGTATTCAGTGAGCCTGGCTAAGTAAATACACTAGCTTCTCTCCCACCGCAAATCTGGGAGACCAGATCTTAAGCTAACTCCACGCTGGAGAGATCAGATTAGCCAATTGTTGAGTTTTGGGAACATTTTCTTTCTTTTTGGGTAATGACAAGCCCAGGCCCTATTACTCTCATCCATTTCCAGGCACGCTTGGGAAAACATTATCTAAAGGAATTGCATGTGGCTTATAAGCTCATCTTTTTCTGAAACCCTTTCCCTCTGTGCCCATAAAGTCTGCAGAGTAAATCCTTATTCAACTGATATCTATTATTCAAAACAGCTCACATTTCAGAGCAATTACTATTCCACGCCAACTGAATGCTCAAGTGGTCTTTAATAAAAACAGCACCTAGTACAGTGCCCAGCAGAGCAAGGTATTTAACAAATCCTTTATTGCCCAATTCATTTAACTCAGGTGACCTAAATAACATTTATGCAATTTTTTCTAAAATAAATACTACCCATGGGTTGACTATAAAGGAATTATTTTGACCAACTCCCTTGTTATGAAGAACACTAATCCACAACTGGGAAGACGTAAGCATTATCCCTTCTGTCCTTCTATTATCTCTGTCAAGAACAGGAGAGCAGGTCATCATTATTCTCTTAATGTAGGCTCAGTCTATTGCAACAATCATGCATGTTTCCTTTTCCTGTCCTAGCTCCTAATCACATTCTATTCTCTGAGGTGTGTGGCAGTGCAGGCAGGCAGGGATAATGGTCAGCACAGGGAATCCCTGACTGGCAAGCTCCACCTGGGACACATGTACATGATCCCAACACGATTGCATGGGGGTTCTTAAAATATAATCACAACAAAGAAGGTTTTTTTTTTTTTTTTTTTAAAGCAAATGATCAAAATAGATTATCTTAAATTGATTTACTAAATTCCTCAAATCAGCATTTTAACTATTTTGAGCTTAATTTTGACTATGAATTCCCCCTACCAGAGAGCTGACAATAGCTCTTTACCTGGAGTATTCAGGTAAAGAGTCCACGTCCTGATCCTATTATTAATGTTCCAGAAGACTCAGAAGATTAGCTCTTCAAAGTATTCAGTGTACAAATTAAAAAAAGAAAAAACCACATAAAGTATTCAGTGTACAACTCTTCATTTAAAAGAGATTTGCTATGCATACTATGAATTCTGATAAGGGTGTTTTTTCCCCGCGCACTGTAATAACCTATGCTGCCTTCCTCTCACTTTTACTGTCTGCCTTTAGCTCGGGAATAGTGCCCTCTGTTTTGTTGCTCATCCCTCGAGCACTGCCTGTGTGTGCATTTGCTGCAGAACAGTCTCTGAAATCTTATTGTTCATTTTGAGCTCTCTCTCTCTGCCTGGGAGCGAGTGCTATTTGTTTTTGAGAAGCAGCATGCTGTTTTGGAAAGAGCATGGAATTTGGAGTTGAAAGACCAGAATTCATTTTGTGCCTACCAGACATATGGCTTTGAACTATTTGATTGATGTCTATGGTTCTCACTTTCCCAATCATTTAAATAGGAATAATGATACCAACCTTGTAGAATTTTGTGGCAATTAAGTGAAATAATACATAACATTCCTAATACATAGTCTGTGTTTAATTCTGTATTCCATTGACTCTGAGACATCATTGATTATAAAACACAGCATTATGGGTTGATACTATTTTCTGGGAGCAGGATTTAACATCAGAAGGATATGTACCAGAAGATCCTGTGCATCTGGGAAAAGCTGGTGATTTGAAAAAGTAGACAAGGACAAAAACAGAGAGATGGAGGATTCTGAGGGGAAAAAAACTACTCACCTAAATTTGTTTGGCCCAGCTGTAAACCTTCAAATAGAAGAGGAACTAAAATTTATAATTCTTTTGAATTATGTTTTGGTTTCCTGAGTTTCCTGTCTATATTTGATAGGATTATTTTGACTGCAAGTAAAAGAAAAAAAGGAGCTTTCAAGTACAACTCACAGCCCAAGGTGACATCAGATGGTCTGAGGCTGCTGCCTCAGTCTGGGACACTGTGTGGGTGGCCTCCTACCGTGTCTGCTCCAGCCACTGGAACACAAGCTCTGTGCTCTCTCTCTCCTGTATTTGCTTCTTCCTGCTTGTGAGCAGGAGAGCTGGGATGAAGAGGGCTGAGGGTGTGGGCCCAAGGGGAAGGAACACAAGCCCTTGTTCTGCTTTGTTTCAGCCTCTAGATCTGTCTCTAATCCAGACAAAGAAATTCTCTGGTCACCAAGGACAGCATGGGTTTGGAGGCAGCACTGAGTATAGGATTTAAAGATTCAGGAGTTGCTTCCTGTCCTTTTTCAATGCCTTTCTATTTGTAACAACTGGCGTACCTGCATGGAAGGGAGAGACAGAATGAAGTGAATAAAAAAGAGTCAGATTAGGAAATTCAATAGCGGAAAGGGCCAGAAACAAAATCTTCTAATTCAGAGGCATCTGGAAGATCTGAGATACCTCTGTGCTGTCCCTTAGTTGAAGACACGCTGCCCCTGCTTTCTCTCCCAGACTCTTCCTCTCCATTACTCTAGCACGACTTGCCTTTATTCTAATTCCTTTAAACATCCAAAGAAGTTTCAGATTGTCTAAGAGAGATTCTAGACATAACTTCTTTTCCATTCTTGGTAGAACAAATCATCTCAGGAGGTTGCCAAGAAAACCTTTGGGGTGAACATCCATTAAACTATTTATATCCATCAAACATGCACCAAACTATTTCCACATCCATCAAACCATTCACCGTGAAGCAGCCCATGGCTTCCCTCACCATGGGGACCTGAGTCAGGAAAAGGGAAGAGGGACAGGTATTAGGACCAGCGGCTGTACAGAAGGAGCAGCAGCTTCTTAACCCATAAGGAAGGCCTGGGTATCCAGTGGCTGTTGGGGCTGCATTCAGGAGGGAAGGGGCACTGTAAAGTAATCCTTGAACACACAGCTAGGCCTGGGCAAAGGCTTTCACATCTTAAAGGTCAGCATGACACCAGAATAAGGGCCTCTCTTTATAAGGTCAAGCTCAATAACTCTATCCTGAAGCCCGGGGAATCCCAATAGGCATGAGATTCTTTGGGCAGAAATAAAATGATTTCTCTACCTTTTGCTGTAAGCTCTGAAAGCGCCCAGCTTGCTCACCAAACTGCTGCGTTGTGTGTTTGCTGACACAGAAGAATAGCACTTCCCTATAGCGTACCACCAGATGGTAATTGGATTCTAATAATAGAATAAAATACAGAGAATTCCCACTGCTTGTCTGGGTTTTAACTGATGTGACGGTGGAGACTCAGCCCCTCCACTGTGTGCCTGTGTGGGGCGTGACTGTGGAGATTTTGGCCTGTTGTCTTAGAAATACTGGG
Organism: Cynocephalus volans; assembly: GCF_027409185.1. Lineage (NCBI taxonomy): Eukaryota > Metazoa > Chordata > Mammalia > Dermoptera > Cynocephalidae > Cynocephalus > Cynocephalus volans. The sequence goes on from NC_084462.1 coordinate 110,180,606, forward strand.
CCAGGGGAGGGGTCACACAGTTACTGATTTGGGGGGCTCTAGGGGCTTCCACTTTCTCTTTCTAGGCTGACTCTAGACAATGGTCTGCTCCTCTTCACTGCATTTCCAGAAATCCCCAAGGGAGTTTGGGCTTCTGCATCTGAAGCTAGCCCTGCTCCTTTCTTGCAGTCCTCAGTGGGCTCCGTCTTCTGGAACCAGAGCTTCACCCTCAGCGAGGGGCTAATCTCTTTCTTTACCACCCTCAGGCCACCTGCAAGCATGTGGTGACTCTCAGGAAGGCCCCTGCCATAAAACATGAGATATCTTGGATGGAATTGATTTTTCCTCGGGGTCTTGACTCCAATTTCTGGAAAATGGGAATTATGTGATTTAGGTGCGGGAAAAGCAACCGGCCACACATCTCGATTTATCGATAGCTATGTAGAGGACATTCTCTCAAGGAAGCTACTCATCACAAATGAGTCATCAGAAACTCGGTCTCCCCTGAAAAAAACAGGGCCAGCTGATTGTCTTCCAGAGGTCGTTTCTGACAATATGCCCGTGATGCCAACTCACTAGATTAGGGTCCACCTACTGAGGAAGTACGACTACAAAAGCCCCTAAGATAATCACTGATTCCTCAATTAATGCAACAATACTAAGCACAAGAATATTTGTAGCACTGTAGGAGCCAGAAATAAATAAATAAATAAAAATAGATAAAAAATTAGAACACGGGGCCCAGACCTAAAGATATTTACAATCTGAATCATAGACTGAGCCTCAGAAATCACCTGCTCCAGCTTCATCTTTTTGTAGAAGAGAAAAATAAGGATATGAGAAGTAAAGTGACTGGTTCAAAGTCATGAAACTAGGTGATAAAAGAGCAAGGATTGTCACATCACATAAAACTCCCATAGGTAATTCTATTCCCAATGCACCAGGGTTTATTTTTAAATATAAACTGTATATGCTAGAATAATTTGGAAAAGGAAGGGGGCATTTAGAGAGTAGGGGAAGGTAGGAACTCAAATGTATTGACCTCCGGCCTTGGGTTAGACTTGTGAGGGATTGTGGACATCCCAGCAGCAGGCAGTCTGGAGAGCTTGAATGCAGATGCTCCCAACAGAGAGCCAGCCCCATGTGTGTGAAGCCTTAGCAGCCTCTGCGCCATGCAAGTTCAGAGAGGTTACTTTGGAATGAGCAATGAGCCCAAAGTGGAGCTGAATGAAACTTCAAAGGATGGCTACAGTCCAGGTGAGGAGAGAGAATAAAGCCAGCAGGCCGAGTCTGGCTCAGAAGGTAGAGTCCTGGGCGTATGTAGAGGGACTATTGTTAGCATGAAGGCTTGTGCCCTGTTGAACATGGCTAGAGATCTAGATGCCTGTATTATTCAAGAAAAATGTTAAAAATGCTCAAAGCATCAGGGGTTAATCATCAGTGTTAAGACGCAGAAAATCAATTATCTGAGGTAGTGCTGGGGAGGACTCAAAAATGTTGCCCGTTGTAAAGTTAAGTTTTGCCCTGAATTTGGGTGTTTGTATGTATGCAAGTACAGCTTCATTTTTGCAGGATATGGAGAAGTTTTAAAGACTGATAAAATAATAGAAAATCCTGTGTTGATTTTGGGGATTGAATATGAGCTGGAAGGAAATATCTGGTGAAGAACAGAGGTTAGCACTCACGGAGCTAGATGTCCTTTGGGGTTTGGGTTAGTGAACAAATTACTTCGGAAATTACATATACAGATGTTTCCTGCCTAGATGTGACCTAATGTGAGATGCTGGCTCCTTCCCCTGAACCATTCCCAAAGATGTCACACAAACAAGTTTGATGTATCTAATAACATGGCAAAAAAAAAAAAAAAAAAAAAGTGAAGAGATCCTGGGGAGGCAGAACATGACTGGGTCCCAGAGTGTGTACTGGGGGAATAGGGGCTGGGAGAGTGAATATGGAGAGGGAGGACGATCTGGTGCCAACAGTGGAGACAGACTACAGAAGTTTTCTAGCTACATCCTGTTTATTCTCTCCCAAAGCTATGAGAAGAAAATTGCTTGCCAGGCAGAAAAACAGCCCTGCCAGCTCAGAACCAGCTAGATGCATCAGGATAGCATCAAGGCAGTGCTGGAGCCCACCTGTGTGGAGAGCAGCTAAGGTCTGGTTCCTGAGGTTTCCTCTTTCCCCAGGCCTCCCCACCCATGTTATAAAGGTTATGAGCACGGGCTCTAAAGCCAGACTGCCTAGATTTTAATCCTGCCCCCACCATTTACTTCTCTGTAACTTTAGGAAAGTGTGTTTGTCCGTTTCTGATGCTTATAACAAAATACCTGGAACTGGGTAATGTGTAAGAAAATAAAATTTATTGCTTACAGTTTTGGAGGCTGGGAAGTCCAAAGGAACACATCTGGTGAAGGCCTTGTCCTGGTGGTGACTACAGCAAGTCAGGGTATCACCTGGTGAATATGGCAGAGCAGAGAGAGAGAGCTCACCTTCTTTGTTGGCTCCTCTTAAAGCCATCAGAACCACTCCCATGACCACCATTAATCTATCAACTCATTACTCAGTGAATGGATCAGTCCACTCACTAGGCATTGTCCTGAGAATCCAATCACCTATCAAGGCCCCATCTTTTGATGACCATAATAGGATTTCCCACCCTCTTAACCATCACGGTGGGGATCAAACTTCTAATACATAAAACTTGGGGGCCCCATTTATTCATATCAGAGTTAGTTTCTCTCCATCTGTTTTTTCATCTCTAGAATGAACATAATAATACTACCTACCTCTCGGGTAATTTTAAAAAGGCAGTATATGTAAAAATACTTAAAACTGGGACTTATACCTGTTAAGTGTTAAAATATTAGCTATTATTTGAAGGTTGGAAGAAGTAGCTTTGAGGGGTGTATTACTCCGTTTATGTTGCTTATAACAAAATACCTGAAACTGGGTGATTTACAAAGAAAATGAAATTTATTGCTTACAATTTCTGAGGTTGGCAAGTCCAAAGTCCATGTGGTGGTGGTGACAGTGACCGACGGGTCTCACATTACAAGATGGTAGAAGCAGAGATTGCAGAAAGAGCAAGAGAAAGACAGACTCTCCTCTTCTTTTAAAGCGCTCAAACCGCGCACCTGACCGCCATATTTAATCATTTACACACGGTCCTACAATCCAATCACCTCTTTAAAGTTTTACCTTTCAATCACCATAATAGGATTTCCCACTCTCTTAACAGTCACAGTGGGGGCTAAGTTTCTAATACATAAAACTTGGAGGACACAATTCAAGCTTCAGGGAGTTTTGAGGTGACATAATTCAATCCACTACATTCCACCCCTGGCCCCCCAAAACTCATGTCCTTTTCACATGCAAATATATTCATTTCATCCCCAAAGTCTTAACGTGTTTCAACTCAGAAGTCCAAAGTTCAAAGTCCCATCTGTGAAATCAATATGTTATCTACTTCCAAGATACAATGGTGGGACAAACATAGGGTACGTATTCCCATTCCAAAAGGGAGAAATAGCCCAAAAGAAAGGTCTGAGCAAGTCTGAAACCCAGCAGGGTAGGCATTAAATCTCAAAGCTGATGAATCAGGTACCTTGACTCCATGTTTGACGTCCTCTGCATGCTGGTGTGGGGGTTGGGTCCCCAAGTTCTTGGGCAGCTCTGCTCCTATTGCTTTCCTGGTCTCAGGTGATGCTTTAGATCTCCCAGGCTGGTGTTGCACACTGGTAGCTGCACAGGTCTGGGGTCTCCATGGTGGTCCTGCTCTCATGGCTCCACTAGGCATGGCACTGATGGGGTTTCTCTGCTGCAACTCCGACCCCACGTTTCCACGTGGCATTGCTCTAGTGAAGGTTGTCTGCAGTGACTCCACCCCCGGGAAAGATCTCTTCTTGGGCCCCCAGACTTTTCCATACATCCTTTGAAATTGTGGTGGAGGCTCTCAAGCCTCCACAGCTCTAGCATTCTGCAAGCCTGCAGACCTGACACCATGTGGATGCCACGAATGCTTCTAGCTTGTATTTTCCAGAGCTGCACAACCAGCCACACCTGGGGCCAATTTACCCACAGATGGAGTACACAAAGCAGCTGGGGTAGCTTCCAGAGGTGGTCCTGGACCGTGAGCCCATGGAGGACTCCTCAAGCCTGTTCCCCAAGACCATTCTCTCTCCCTAGGTATTTAGGCCAGAAATGGAAGAGTTGGCCCCAGAGGCGTCTGCATTGCTTTCAGGGCCTTTTTCTCCTTCTCTTGATAATCCCTTTCCTTTGTATTGATCTTCTTAGCTAATGGTTGTTGGGCTGCACCATTGCATCCCTCTGCTTCTCTATCACATGACCAGGCTGCAAATTTTCTAAATATTTACTCTCTGCTTCCCTTTTAAATTCTGGCTTTATGTCATGCCTTTGCCACCATAACTCAGCATAGGCTGTTGCAAGTAGCCACACAGCTTCCTTAATGCTTCGCTGCTTAGAAATTTCTTCCACCAGATACTCTGGTTCACAACTCTTAAGTTCCAACTTCCACAAATTCCTAGGGCATGGACACAATGCAGCCAAGTTCCTTGCCAGTTCACAGCAAGGGTGAGCTTTGCCCCAGTTTGTCATAAACTCCTTCTGATTTCTATCTGAGACCTCCTTAGAATGGTTTTTATAGTCCATATTTCTATCAGCATTCTGTTTGTCACCACATAACCAGTCTCTAAGACATTCCAAACTTTCCCTCTTACTTTTTGTCTTCTTCTGAGTCCTCCAAACTCCTACAACATTTGCCTAACATCCAGTTCCAAAGCTGCTTCCACATTTTCAAGTATCTGTTATAAGCAGCACCCCACTTCTCTGGTACCAATTTTCTGTATAGTCCGTTTATGTTGCTTATAACAAAATACCTGAAACTGGGTGATTTATAAAGAAAATGAAATTTATTGCTCACAGTTTCTGAGGCTGGGAAGTCCAAAGTCCATCTGGTGGTGGGAAGAGTGACCCAGGGGTCTCACATTACAAGAAGGTAGGAGCAGAGAGAGAGCAGAGAGAGAGAGAAAGACAGACTCTCCTCTTCCTTTAAAGCCCTCAAAACCACACCCCTGACCACTATTTTTAATCCATTCACTATAGCACAGTCCTACAAACCAATCACCTCTTTAAGGTTCCACCTTTCAATTACCATAATAGGATTTCCTACCTCTTAACAGTCACAGTGAGGGCTAAGTTTCTAATACATAAAACTTGGGGGACACAATTCAACCTTCTGGGAGTTTTGGGGGGACATAATTCAATCCGCTACAAGAGGTAATGCAATTTATTTGAAAGCTGGGGAGTAAATAGGGAGTGGTGGGGCCCAGAGGTATGTTTTTTACACATGCCAGCTCCCTAAACACACCAGGAGAAGCATAAGCAAGGACCTCAACTCTCGTCCCTTTTTGAATTTACCCACCATCAGCCAAAGCAATTGATACTCCCAGAGAAATATGAGTCATAGAGAAAAGGTGACAATACATTTGCACTCTCAAAGAAAAGCAGCAAATGGAAACTGTGCAGCAAAGGATGCAGACTTAGTAAACCAGACAGAATCAGATTTAAAATAAGCATAAGAAATATCCTCATTAGGATAGGAAGGATTTTGGAAACATGAAGCAGGAACAGTCAAAGAAAAACTGATTGAAGATGCTAAAACTGAAAAATGCAATTGTTGACATAAAAAACTTGTTTGGATAACAAAATGCACATAGCCACAAAATGAACAAATGAAATAAAAGATCAGTTTGAGAATTCTCCCAGATGATTTTAAAGAAGATTTAAAAAGTTGAAATTATAGAAGTTTCAACTTTTAAGAGAGATGGAGGATAAAAATAGAAGTAAACTTCTATATGTGAGAAATCTCAGAAGGAGAAGCAAAAACAAGAGTAGGGGAGGAAATACTTGAAAAAAATAATCAAGAATTTTCTAGAATTAAAGGAGGGTGCAGTCGGTTTTGCAGTGATGGCCCCCAAGATGTTCACCTTTATATATCTATGCCCTTTGGTAGCTCTCTCCCAAAGTGTATACTAGGCTTGGCCAAGTGACTTCTTTTAGCCAATGGGACAAAAGCAAAATTACTGCAAGCAGAGACATGGAAAGTACTGCACATTGCGACTTACCATCTTTTGTCGCTTTTAAATGAAGCCTGAGCCACCATATGAACAAGCCTAAGCTAGCCAGATGGATGATGAAAGCCATATGGCCCAGTTGCCCTCAGTCCCCCAGCTGACCAGCAGCTAACACCCAGAAGCAGAACCCTGACTAGCAGCTGATGGCAGAAGAACCACCAGCAGAACCCGGCCCAAATTGCCAACCCATAGAATCAAAAGTCTATGAAAGATTTTTCTTTTCTTATTTTTTTAAGCCACTAAGTTTTGGCATATTTATTACATAGCAATAGAAAGCTGACATACAGAAAGTTAATATGTCAGACTGAAAGGGCTCATAAGTGCTAAAAAGGATAAATTTTTGAAATACACACACATCTAGGATGAGAACCTAGAAGACAAAGGGAAAATTCTAAAAGCTTTCAGGTAGAAAAACAGATCATCTTCAAAGGAAAAAGAATCAGATTGATATCAGAATTCTCAACAACCCTGTATATAATACAATTGATAATATTTTTCAAGTATTAAAGAAAGGGAATTTTAATCCAGAATTTTATACCTAACAAAGAATAATTTGAATATAATGGTAAAATAAAGATATTCTGAGACATACCAGACCCCAGAGGTCTAACAAACAAAATACTGCTTGAAATAATTATTAAAAGAATTATTCCATCAAGAAGAGAAATTAAAACTAAGGGCTATGCATGTAAAGATAAGAAAATAAGTTAGTAAATTTAGGTTTTGTCTGAATAAGCACTGAAGAAAGGAAGAAAGAGTGGAGGAAAGAAAGGAAGGAAGAAAGGGAAGAAGGGAGGGGTGGGCATATTCTAAAAACTAAAATCCTGGATGATAAGGGCAGGGCTGAATGGCATTGTAGTTAACCACCAGGTCTCTGGAGCCAAATGCTGTGGGTCAAAAATCCTTTCAACCATTCTAGCTGGATGGCCTTAGATGAGTTACTTAACCTCTCTGGGCTGCAGTTGCCTCTCTTGTAAAAGGGGATTGAGAAAATAAAACCCATATCATAGGATTATTTTGAGAATTAAAGGAGTACAGTTGTAAAGCCCTTGGATTCATATCTGGGTTTATAGTGAACTTTCAATAAGTGAGTAAATGTTTGATATTATTAATATGGTGAGAGGCTAGAGAAAGGTGGGAGATGGACAATTGAAATAAATGCACCACATTAATTTAGATAGAAGTAAACACTTTGAAGATAATAACACATAGTGATGGGGACAGGGATAGTATATTATGTCATCAGGGAAGGCCTCTCTGCAGAAGGGACTTATAAGCTGTGACTGGAATGATACCAGGATCATGATGCAAATTACCAGGGATAAAGTCCCAGACCCTTAAAACATTTCAGGGAGGCTGCAGGTCCTCAGTGAGGAACAGCTCATGCATTCTAGGGAGATATGCCCCAGAAGCAGGACCCACAGGTGCAAAGATTCTTGAGCCAGTGTGTGGCATAGTCACAGCAGAGTCTCAAGGAGCTATATGAGCTGGAAAGTTGCAGCAGTCTCCCATTTTCATGGAGCTATGTGAGTTTGAAAGATGACAATCAGCTTGAAAGACAAATTGCCAGATGGGCCTTCCTGAGTGGCCTGCTCTGCAAAGGAACTTCCTGACTTTCATATGTCCCTAGGGAAAGGGCAGAGAGGACAGAGAACCTTAGCAATGACTGAAATTGAATTTCCTACTAGTTCAGAGGTGTGGGGATCTGAAAATCAGCTTCGTTAAAGAATATGTGACATTTCTTAAGTGTTCTAGTTTGTGCAGTTTGTTTACTATAAAAGTGATTAACTCATTTCCTCTACGTTCCTTCCTCTTCCTTCAACCCAACCCTATTTAATAGTCATATTTGAAGTCCCTCTCAGAAGGAGTACAGACTAATTTGACTGGATTCAGGAAATGGTGTCAATTACTGAAACACCTGTAACCACAGCTGAACCTTTTAATCATAGCAACATCCTTATGGGCCTCTGCTCAGTTAACATCATGAGGCTCAAGCCAGTGTTTCTTTGGAGTGAAGAGATCGTTCTGAATCCTGTCTTTGAGGTCAGGCAAGAGGCTGTTTCTAGGTCTCGGTTCAGCAGGATAGGTGACAGTGATCAGAATTCAAGACCCTCTACTTGAAGAGGTGACCATCACGAGCACTACCATTGTTCTCCTTGCCCCACCACTGACTCAAATCACTTCTGATTTTTTAACTGCCCATCTGCACCAAATGCTTCCCTCCCGAGTTCCTAATTTCACCAGAGACTTTAGATCGATCATTGACTAGCACCATGTTTTTTGTAGCCTAGCTCGGGTAGAATGACCATGGCTTTGTGGAGATTCACTCTGGTTTCCCATTGGACTTTCAAAACTGGCCAATTTCATAAGGATATTGTAGCTCTAAAAGCCTATGACTCTACATATCTTATTGTGTCACCTGGGGCAAGTTACTTAACCTCTTCAAGCCTCACTTATCGTTATTTGTAAAGTGGAGGAAGTACTAGGATTGATCTTGAAAAGTCTTCATGAGGTTAAATGAGATAATACGTGTAAAGCACTTGGTAAAGTGACTGGCTCATAGTAGCTTATATTAAGTGCTTAACACACTTATGCTGTACATGACTGTTTTAGTCCATTTTGTGTTGCTGTAACAGAATTACCTGAGACTGGGTAATTTATAAAGAAGAGAGGTTTATTAGGCTTACGATTCTGGGACAGCTGCATCTGGCATGGGCCTCAGGCTGCTTCTACTCATGGCGGAAAGTAGCAGGGAGCCGGCAGGTACAAGCAGATCACATGGCGAGAGAAAACAAGAGAGAGAGAGCAAGAGAGAGAGAGAAGGTGCCAGGGTCTTTTTAAGCAACGAGCTCTTGCGGGAACTAATAGAGCGAGAACTCACTCATTAATCCCCCCACCCCCAGGGAGAGTATTAATCCATTCGTGAGGGATCCACCCCCATGACTCAATCAGTTTCCAACACTGCCACACTGGAGGTCAAATTTCCACATGAGTTTCGGAGGGGACAACACATCCAAACTCCATCAACGGCATTGGTGAAAAGGGAGAGGTTTATATCAGACAGGGTCCACTCAGGGCAGTTGAAGCCATGCTCTGCAGCCCGGGAATTACAGGTCTTATACAGCCACTGGAGGAGCTGGAGGATCTGAGCTAAGCGTCAGGGAAACCATCCCCCAAATCTCAGCCTAAAGCACTGAAGTGGCTGCTTCTCATGAGCCCACCAGAAATCACTGCAATTCTTAATAGTTTCTGGGGCTCTCACCAGCATCTCAGTCTGAATGATGATGAAAGAACAACATGTCAAAGGCTTTCTGGGAAGATGCTGTGAATCCCAGGTCTGCCCGCATCTGGGGTTGCCCACCTCCCCCTAGAGCAAGGCCTCGGCTTCTCTCCACCTGCAAGTCTCGGGTGAGTGCCCCTCAGAGGTAGACTCCAGCCAGGAACCATGCAGGGAGGTTTATGCTCATTGTTTGCATCTCCTTCTCATGCCAAATTGTTAAACGGTTTCTCTCAAGTAGCAAACAGAACTGGTTAGATTTCTCATCTTATTTCCACTCTGGTTAGAGATACTAACTAGCAAGGAAAGAGGCAAACAATGACCTGGGTAACTGAGTGAGTAATCCTGGAATAACTGAGGTTTTGCTGTAATCTGCTTAGATTTCAGAAGGAACTCTTCCTGTTACCTGGGGATATGTTTCTTATCAAAATAATGAGTGCTTGTATTTATACAGCATCTTTCAGTTTGTAAAGAACTTCCATGACCATTATCCATGTTTTTGCTCTCAACAACCTTGTGAGGTAGATCACTCCAGGGTCACAAGTGTGGAACCAGGGCTCAGAGCCTCTCCCAGCCAAGACCTCCTAAACCTGCCCCATCATTGTCTTCTTCTGTGTCATAAATAAAAAAATAGATAAATAAACAAGCATCTGGAAAGCCTATTTGTGCCAAAAGTAAAAATAATCCAAACACAAAATTTAAGACTATACTATTCATATTAAGAATGTTTCAGATATGTAATACAAGTCTCAAGTGTCTTTTGTCAAGTTGTAATCAGACTGACAATATTAAATTCAGACAGGACCTTATAGACCAACCTCCTTGGTCCAAAAAGCTAAACCACTTGCTTCAGACACATGGCTTGATAATAATGGATTTAGAACTTAAATTCAGGTTGCTGGACTCCAAGACCCACTTGTGATTGTTCACATGTTGACGTGGACTTAGTATAATACAGTGGTAGTTTTAGTTCCTGAGATCACCTCTAATTTTTTTGTATGAGCTGTTCCTTTCCCACTGCCTATAGGAATTATGGATATCAGAGGCTTTTATATGAGACAGTAAGTCTTTGATTAAACTTGGGAGGCCCAAGCACAAAGTTTTGTCTGACAATAACGTAATCCAGGGCAGGAAGCAAGCCTGAAATGGGTTCTAAGGAGGAGAGTTCCAATATGCCTCAACCATGCTGAAAACAGCTGCACCAATTAAAAGGCAATTAAATGGGTAATAAATGGAAATGCTACAAAATTGTTCTGTAAAAAATCCAAATGGGAATTGCTGGGGTGTGCTTGCTGAGTGAGAAATGTGTGCCAAGATGAAGGTTTCCCATTTTTTAGCTGATGTGCTGCTCCACGGACCAGCAAGCCATCTTTAAAAGTGACAGCTCAGAAACAGTTCTTTTCAGAGTTCCACCGCAGCATGTGAGGGCAGTGTAGTTTCTACTGGCCCTGTGCATGGGGGAAAGGGAACACAAAGCACACAGATGGGGATGGGCGGGGGGTCAGAGGGAAACAGGGACAGTGAGACTGCTTGGCAGTTCTGCAGCCTGTGGGTCTAAGTGTTAAATGGTATGAAGGGCAGCACAGAAACAGCAGAACACAACAGTGATGTTTTGAGTCAGTAAAATGAGCTCATAAGGAGCTTTATAGGCTGTAGCAGTCAATACTCTCCCTTTTGGAAAAGGGCCACCCCATCTTTTCTGTCTGATTTCCTATTACTCCATAGTCCAGAAAAAAGATACCCTGGTCTAATCCTTATATATCAAATATTTATCACCCAGTTCTATATTACAGGCCTTTCTTGGGCTCCAGATAACAGGGTGAATCAGTCATGGTCAATCAGGGAAACAGAATCACTATTCCTCATGGGAGTAGTGGTTTACTACAGGAATTAGACTCAGCCCAGTTATGAGAGGAGCTGGGGAGGTGGGGATTCAGGAGGGCAGTTGGAGGATCAGAGGAGTCAATATCTAGTCTGCCTGAGAAGCGAGCCCGTCTGGCTTCCACAATGGGACTCTGTGAGAGAGAAGGTCACGGGAGGTCTGTGGGCAGCTGTGCCTCTTTGAGTCTACCTGCAAGTGTCTAGGTGGTTCCTGGGGCTATCCTTGGTCAACAGGATCAACAGCCAGGAAGAAGAGCTGGATGCAGAGAGGAGAGCAGGGACAAACTGGAGCCCGCTGGCACCTTGGTATCTTTCAGTCACTGTGTCTGACCTTGATGACCTTCAGCTGGAAACAGCTGTTGCCTCACTTCTCCCTCCTGAACCCCACGCAAGTCCTCTTTTGGCCAACTCTCAGCCAGAACCATGTAAGTAAGGGGATTTTAGGAGACTACTTAATGGAGTTGGCACAGGACGAACTGCCCCACGGGGGGGTAGTGATGACTGGAATGATCTGTTTTGGAATTAAGATTCCAGGTTAGCGTGAGGGTAGCAGAAGACAGAGGGCAAGAACAGAAAAGGAAATGGAGACCCAGAACCAGGGCAAGAATTGAAGGGGCAGGGTGTGGAAAAGTGGTGTGGTCTGAAGCAACACATTTCAGGGAAAACAGAACGGGCTGTACCTCACTGTGGGTGCTGAAGCCGTGCTCACTTTAAGCACTCAGTTCTGTTGACTTGAAGGTGGGCCTGTGGTTCCTGAACATTAAAAGGGTTAGAGCACCAAGTGACCTGGTCTTTATAATGAGGACTACTCTTTTTCAAAGCACCAGGATGGGGGCAACATACAACGTTGGCTGGAGCCACCCAAATTCAAGTCTGTCCAAAACAGAGAAAATTTCTCTATCTCAAGTTTTAGACAATTAAAGGAGCTGCTTGAGGGGGACTCAATTACATTACAGATGGGTTTTGTATAAGTCTACATATGGAGGTAGATAGATATAAAGACTTATAGATTCATAGAATAGGCACTCCACAAATAAAACTACAATGTGTTCATCATGTACCATTTCTTCCTAACTTAGGTATTAACTACTAACTAAGGTTGTTATAGTAACTCAGGTGTGGGTACACACTTACCCAGGAATGGATAAGGAACTATTTCTGTAGGGGTTTCCTGGATCTTGCAAATAGTAAATAAGAATGCCAAACCCACAGATTCTGACAGGGAACTTTTTATAAAATTTCCAACCAGAACCCATATCAAGATAAGCCAGCTTCCTTATCTGTCTTTGCTGGTGGGGTGCATTTTTTTTTTCTATTGTGCCTTTTCCTAGGGTGTAGGCGCTTGAGGGACCTGAATTTATGTGCGGACTCCCACTCCCCACTTTGCATGGTTCAGGTCCTTGTCTCCTGCCCCAACCACGGCCATGAACACTCAAGCCTCTTGGTTCCTGAGATGACCTCCTGTTCTGGCTTAGAGCTCTGGTACCCTCCTCATCTTGGGCTTCTTGGAATTTTCCTACTTTGTTCTGAATTCAACCATGCATTGAAAAACTACTTGGTATATTTCATGCTGTATTTGCACTGTTTTGTATTAGAATTGTTCAGTGGTTTCAGAATTCCAGATTTCTGAAAAATAAAGTTGCCAAGATGAACACTAAAGTTCCTCAGGCCAACACTGTGCTATACGCAGCAGCACCACCAGACTGGAATTCTCAGTCTTGCTCAGAATCTGAAAAAACTGGCCTGGCCAAGAGAGGTTTCTTTGAGTCTTATCCTCTGGGAGTCTGGGGGGTGGTGTGGGGAGGGGAGTATCTCCATCCTGTTTTCTTATACTCATTATATTGTTGGGGTTCTTTGAAATAATGAAAGATAAGTTTTCTTCTTGGACTTGATTCTTTATGTTTATGGATGGTGAGAAACCCTAATAATTGCCAATCTCTTTGAAGGCAAAGGTGTCTTTAGTGCTCAGTTGTGGGTTTGAAGCTCTAAATTAATGATCTGTTCAGTAATGAAGATAAACTCCTGGGAATTCCTGGATCTAGCAAAGCATCTGCTGTTCTCTCCAGCACACTGAGGACAACGTGAGCCCACAAGACAATGTACCTTTTTAGATTAAGAACCAGCCAGTACCTGGAATAAAGGAAGAGGAATGGAAAATAATTGTTTTTTTTCCTAGCTAGAAACATTAAAATGGAGACTTTGACTTGTTCTTCTTTTTAATTATTTGAATGCTTCTTTAATGAAGGTAATAAAGATCTCTTATGTGAAAAGCAGCATAATCATGGAAATAAAATTCATTCATTTAATAAATATATACTGGGAAGCTTCTATGTTGGTTTTAGGCATAAAGAGAAAAGGTCTCCTGAAACAGATCAGAAGATCAGGCCCACGATGTGGGCTGCTATAACCTACAAACCTGCCTCAGCAGAAACCAGACAAAATTTTAGCTTTTGTTAAGGGAAACTGGCAGGTAATGGGCAGCTCTGGACCTGTTTGCTAATTGGAGAAGGTGTGGTTAAGAAGCAGGGACTGAGTACCCCAGTGAATGCTCTCTTGCACATGTGCAGGTTCCAAGGGTTGAGACAGGTGTGTGGGGTGGGCAGAGGGGACAGACATCCTCCCCCTGTCTCCCAAAAGACTGTCCTGCTGGAAACCACAGGCAATAGTCAAAAGCACATAGAATCAGATAATGTGTGAAATAAAAGTCATAATTCTATTCATTCTATGACAGTGTAAAGAAATAAAGTCTTCATGGGGATAGAAAATAAATACAAAGAAAGATGAATGTCGTCTTGTACTTTTAAGTTATAGGCATAACTAACTATTTCTCTCTCTCTCTCTCTCTCTCTCTCATTTTTTTTTTTTTTTTTTTTTACTATTTTGCTTTCCTAGATGCTTGATTGGCGGGTTAGTACAGACTTCTGAGCTCCCTCGTGCTCTGACAATAGCTCATGCCTCCTACCATCCCTGCACCACCATCCACTCTCCTTAACCCCATCATCTTTGCTTCCACTGGAGCTCACCCAGTGGTAGGTATTATCACTAGATTCTTGGAGCATAGCCCTTTCATACTGAAACCTTCTAGAACACCATGTTCTTTCTCCTACGAAAAGGGTACTTGTGAATAGGGACAACTAAGCAAAGTAGATAGAGTATGATCTTCATAAGTACAGGGACAGATTATCTTGTTTACTGCTGTATCTCCAGGACTGTATTTTCCAGTGCCTGGAAGGAAGTAGCTGCTCAATAAATACTTGTTGAATAAATCAATAAATGAGGAAAGGAGAGCTGCAGGAAAGTCTATTACAGAGAAGTTTATGGGAGTCTCTCCCAGGAGAAACATCTCCCTCCAGGTGGGATCTTTAGGGGTAAATAGTTTTCTTAGGACAGTTAGAAGGGCGTGGATCTGCTGCCTGCCAAAGACCAGTGATACTTGTCCAGGTCCTTAGCACCTGAGAATAGTTGGATATAATCTCAGGCCCTAAAAGCCATGAATGTTGAGGAAGAAAGGGAGTTAAAGCTGGCAAGAGGTGAAAAAAAAGTGAATGGAAAGACGTCAGCCATTCTCCTACAATCTCATCAGCATCACTAGTGGTCTCAGCAGCAGCAGCAACATGAGGCAAAGTGCCTGAAAAGTTTACATAAGAACTGTTGTGCTGAATACCGCAGAAAGGAAAAGCCACTGACACTACAGTCTCTACTTCTGGAAGTCAGAGAGCTCGTCTGTGATTCCACTTGACATGGACCACAGACTCACAGTCAATAGCTGTGTCTGCAACCCCCTTTCCCATCGAGAGATATTGACAGCCCTCCCCCTTTCCAAGATCCCAATTCAATCATAAGTTAATTCCTGCTGAAATTAATAACAGGTAAATAAATATAATTTACATAAATAAAACCATTATATATATGCAAAGAGACAAACTTAAATATATATAGTTTTGTGTCAAAGCTTCAGAGATGGGAGGAAGGGGTGATGGAAAGGAAGAAAGGTCTCTAATGGAGGAGGAGTTAGGAAACCCAGCACTGAATAAAACTCGCCCAGTCATAAAATTCTCTTAAGCTGGGCTCTTTTAAATATCTCCATTAACAAAGATAAAAAGCCTGCAGATGTTCAATCAGTCTAAGCAGTTGATTAGCAGAACATCTAAATGCCTCCATTATGAGAAGTGATAACTTTCTCATTCAGAGGCAATAATGGGCTGTTTCTCATTGATTCCACTGGGAGGGAGTACTTCAATGTTTTTTCCCTCTCTAATGTTTTGAAATATTGAAGTTAGAAGTTAAACATGGATGTTACAAGTTAAAGAGAAGCCCACTCACTCCACCCACCCACCTGCTTCATGCTGGGGCAATTTTTGTGCTGATCCCCATAAATTCTCACTTTGATAAATCCCTCACTTTTCTTCCCAGTCCCCTCACTAAGCCAATTCAATATACACCTATTTTAAGATCACTATGACCCTAAAATTTACCAAATACAAAAAAACCACATTTCTCTTTTTGAAATTTCTACAGAATTTAACACTCCTCCTTTGAATTCCTTCTCTCTTGGCTTTATCAAATCACTTCTTTTGCTATTTCAGGTCATTTCTTTTGTCTGCTTTAAGAGGGCCTTCTTCCTTTGCTGGCCCTTAAATATTGCTGTCCCCTGGTGTCACACTTGGCCTCTCATATTCTCATGCTTTTCGCTGTCCCTCAGTGTCTCATCCGCTCTCATTGAGTCAACCACTTTTTCTTTCTTTCTTTTTTTTTTGGTGGCTGGCCAGTATGGGGATCTGAACCCTGGATCTTGGTGTTGCAGGGAGGGGCTGTAACCAACTTAGCTTACCGGCCAGCCCCAACCACCATCTCTAGCTTAGGCTGCTCATTCAGCGTCATCATCATACACCCAAGTGTCCTATGCCCATTTTCAGCTCAAACTCAAGATACCAAGAAATGCACCATCATCTTCTTTCCTAAGCTGGGCTCTCATTTCAATATTTTCTCTTAACTTTTTAAACCTCCAGCCACCCAAGTAACCAAACTAGAGTCCTGGTAGACAGCTTTGATTCTTCCCTCTCACAATCCATCCAGTAGTTATTTCCCTATCTCCAAATATGTAATCAGTATGTACATGGTAGTTGGCAGAACTCCAATTAATGTGCCTTGAAACTAATCCCTCCTCCAGACAACATAGAAAATTTAAAATATATATATTGTTTTCCAAGGCAGAGATTAGTACCCACCCTTAGAAAACTTAAGAATGCAGAGTTAATGGTCCTCATATAATTCACCAGTCTGGCCCTGACAAAAAACAAACAAGCAAACAAACAAACAAAAAACTCAGACAGCTCTTAGAGGATGACATCTGAGTACTGCAAACTCATCCAAGTGGTGGCCCTGTTACTGCTTCCATGCTAGACTACATGTGGTCTGCTTGCTGTCTAAATAGCGTATTAACACAGCTTTAAGTAAATGTTATGTGGCCGTGGATCTGGAAAATGTGTTCTTTTCCATCCCAATCAGGAAGGAGAACCCTAAACTGTTTACATTCACGTGGGATGGACAACAGCATAGGTTTATGGTCCTTGAGGACCAACATACTCATATCCCCAACCGTCAAGAGTGTTGTTGACGGCTGATGGCTCACAACTAAGTCTCTCCCAGGACCTGCCCTTCGCTGCAGAGAGGTGCCTTGGAAAAGGTCATGCACTCCTCCTTGGGGGAGCCTATAGCCAAAAACTGGTGAGTGCAGTGGTATAAGGCCCATCTCATGTACCTTCATTTAGAACATCTCTGAAGGGCCATCCTTGTGAAATTGGCTAAACTCTCTGCTGCAACTCTTTTCAGTTCAAATTCTCCCTATACCCAATCCTGCCTCCCTCACTCCCTTAAAAATGATGTTCCTGAGACCAGTCCCCAGTACACCACCTGCATGCAAACCTCTGGCTCTGTCAAGAATCTCCTTCCTATGGAACCCCATCCATGACAAACGCTGAAGTGCTTGCACAGCAGCCACAGGATCACTGTTTCTTTCTTCAGTGCTTTCCTCCATGTAGGAAATCCTTCCCCCTGTGGAGGATGCTGTGTTCTACTGCCCAGTTCCCCTTCAGGATTGAAGGACAGATTTCCCCAGCACCTGGGATTGCTGCTGGAAAACAGCCCTCAGCTGTCAGCCCTCTTTTGAAGAAAATGACTCATCCTAAGTCGCACCTCCTCTTAGGGGAAACCCTTCCATCAACGACTGATCCACGTGAGGGTGTAATGGCTGGCTCCCTCACTCCTGCTTGGAAAAACTCTGAAGGGGCCTCCTCAGCTCTAGAGCTCCTATGGGACTGGCTGAGGCCTTTGGTTGGATTGTGTCACAGGACCAAGGAGCTCACCTCCTCCTTCTCCCCAATCCTCTGTCCTTCCCCTCCCAAGAACATTCCTTAGTAAATGTCTCATGTGCTAATCCCCTTTTCAGAATCTGCTTTCTGGTGAACCCAAGCTACGATATTCCTCTTTTCCTAGATAATTCTTACCCATCCTTTAGGAACTCAGCTCAGAGGTCCTCACATCTGGAACTTCCCCCAACCATGTCCCATATTCAATCTCCCCTTCCAGACTGGCTAAGTTTTTCTTTGTTAGTCTTTCTGTAACATCCTGTATATGATTCCCTCACCTCCAAGTGATTCTTTCTCTCTTTTATTTGTTTATTATTTATTTATTTTTTTTGGTGTGTGTGTGGGGGGTTTGGTAGCTGGCCGGTATGGGGATCTGAACCCTTGACCTTGGTGTTACTAACACCATGCTCTAACCAAGTGAGCTAACCAGTCAGCCCTCTTTTGATATTTATCTATAAATAGTCCAGCACTGGACTGTGTGCTTTTTGTGTCACCCAACTGATCATTCCCAGGGTAGAAAAAAGAGCACTAAAGCGTGCTTCAGAGGGCTGAATTCTAGCCTGAGTTCTCTCAGTAATTTTCTATATTCCCTTACCTCTTCTTGTGTCAATCTGCATAACAGTGAAATAGAAATAGTAATCTCCATCTTTCCGCCTTTACCCAAGGAGTTTAAAACCTATTATCATAGTTGTGGTTGGGGAAACTCCAGGCTGGACTCTCTTGTGGTGATTAAGTACCAGTACACTCTCCACTTAACAATGTCCACCTATTCAGACTTCCACAGGCTGACGTAAGAGTTAGTTGCCTGCAAGGAGACCAGTGCAGAATACCAGTGCTGGTTCTCAGGCCAGAGATATACTAATGTGAGCATGGGCCCAGGATTTTCTGAGCAGCCCCAATTTCATTTTTTAATCAAGATGATTATTTAAAACATTCATGCTTTTGCAGCACTTTGCACATGAACAAATTCCTAAACCACCAAATAAATCCTTTATTAGGCCACATTACACAATTTGGGTTTGGAAAATTATTATTCTCTATATATACTAAATTGAAGTAGTAAATTGGCATTGTGATTTATATAACTGCCTCTTATGAGTTTGATTAGTATGAATCAATTCCCTGGATTCCTAGTCATACCTGCATAATGAAATTTGGTTGCTAAAATTTCAAGGCTGAGACTCTGACTTCTTGGAGTACTCAGCAGTGTGAAGCCACTTCCTGAGGCTCAGCTGAAAATGATAATATAGGCACAATTTATTGAGCTCCTAGTGTGGGTCAAGCTCTGTTTTGGCCACTTTGTAGTTATTACTTTTATCTTTATAATGACTCTGCGGGCGGGGTACCTTATCACTTCTGTACAGATGAAGAAACGGGGGTTTACAGCCAGGGGTGTGCTGGAGCCCACTTACATGGGCCTATAGAAAGAATCTCTTGCCAACTTAGCATTCAGTGACATCACATTGGTAGCTTGAAATCAGCCATGGTGGAAGTATTTACACCATAGAAATCGGCACAAGTGACAAATGGGGGCTTTATTTATTTGGAGAGTCTGTTAAACATTCACCAGCACATATAACCAGCTGAATCAAGATTTAAACTCAGGTCTGTCAGTCTCCAAACTCTTGCCAGTCCCCCTGTGTTAGGAGAAGCTAGAGGCTGAGCTTTAGAGCCCAGCACTTCCTAAGGCTCTGCAGCTCTCTGTTCAGAAGCCCACCAACCCCCTTCCCCAACTAAATTCTGCTTCTTAAAATAGGAAGCAAAGTTCAGGCAGGGGCTTTCCAGAACGCCCTTTATTCAGCTTCAACTCTTGCTAAAAAGAAAAGTCAAATGATGAAACTGTTAGAGAAAAACGAAAGAGACAAAGACAACTTGGCTGCCATTTGTTCGGTATCTGCGAATAAATGCAGAAGAGGAGCTGAATAAACCATTAGTTCCCAAATGCCTTGAGGAGCCCCGCTGGAGAGCTCTTTTACTTGGCAGTGAGGAGAAGGACCCCGTGGAAGCCTTAATAGACGCCATCTAATTACAGGAGATGGAGTTTAATCTCTGGGCCAAGTGTCCATCTGCTTCCCATTTCCAATCAGTAAGCACACATTAAAAGTAAACACAACATACACTCAGAACAACCTCACTGATGCATTATGTTTCCAAGACGGGAGTAAGACAAGAAATGAACTTCAAGGAAGATAACGGCAGAATGGGCCAAATACTCTACTAAAATCTGGCATGGACTTGAGTCAGATATTGAGAAAATGTTCTTTAATAAATAATTCAGATTTGAATGACACTGGATTCTCCACTGGCTATAATGATATGTCAATTCCGTGGCAACATTTAATAATCTTGCATATTCATTTTGCATATATTTTATAGCCCTTTTCTTTGTATATTAGTTCCATCTTTGGTTTTTAACTGTTAATTCTTTGAAGATGGAGACCATATCTATTAAGTCCTTATAATAGTAAGTTGAGTGCTTTTTGCACAATTCATATGCCCTAAGATTGAGCTACCTCTACTGGAGATTGTCTGGGACTTGTGCAGTGACGCCCCTCATATCCAGCTCTCTGTCACGCTGGTTCACTTCCCAAAGCCCTGTGCTTTGCTCTTGCTTGCTTTGCTTCAGAGCCAGTGAATGCGGCATGGGTAGGGTGGGGCTGGCAACAGTGCACAGCTGTGTTTTGCTCATGCCCAACACAGAACCACCACCTGTGACCCCTGCAAAACCCACTTCTCCCGCAGTCAGTCAAGGATGTATGCTGTCGGCTGCTCAGAAACAAGCCAGGCCAAGAGGCGAGTCTTAGAAGAATGCAGAGGACAGCTCTCTTTCCAACAAACCGAGGAGAGTGCGGTCCAAGGAAGCATTTGTCCTTTGAGGGCTAATAGTGGGCACATTCACAAAACTAGCACAGCCAGAATTTGGAAAGAGCATAAGTTACAGGTAGAAAAGAAAACAACTTTATCTCCCTCTTTCCCCATTCACACCTGCTCTGTGACATAGTCTTTCCTCATCCTTTAGATGAAATCTAGAGCAGACTTCATCATTTCTAGGTCATTCTCAGGTAAGGAAAAGTCCCATAACCACCACATATTATAAAATACACTATCTCGGTAACTAAAATGTCTAGCTTTGTGTAAGAGTCAAAACCCAAACTTCATTTAAAAAGTGTTTGAAACCCCTCCCTACCCCACTTCATTTAAAAAGTGTTTGAAACCCCTCCCTACCCCAGACTGGCCTTGCTCAAGACAGGAAGGGACAGGGGGCAGGGGAGGGAGGGGGAGGCTGCGTGGTTGGCTTCTTTGCTCTTGATTCTGCCAACCCCTCTCCCCACTCCAGTCCTAATCTGCTAGTTGGGACTTCTGTTTCCCTCCAGTGCTGGATGGAGGGGAGGGATGGGAGGTGATAGGGCTGGGCAGTCTAGCTGACTGGTACAGTCATGAACTGGCACTGCCTTCTCCGGGCAGGGCAGGTGTTTAGAGCTTTCTTCCGCTCTGTTGAGAACCTCCAGGAAATACAAAGTTGATCACTTCTGAGCTCAGGGGTTCATGGTTTTTGTGTAGACACTATTGGATTTATCACAGTATGCTCAAGTTTTTTACTATGAATGACTGTTGAATTTTATACAGTTTTTTCTACATCCATTGTGATCATAGGATCTTTTTTCTTCATTCTGTTACTGTGTGAATTGCATTTTTGATTTTTCAAATGTTAACTCTTACATTCTTGGATTAAATCCCACTGAGTTATGATGTATTATCCTTTCCTAAATTATTGAATTCAATTTGTTAATATTGTGTTTACCTTTTTTTGTGTTTATATTTTTCAGAAAGACCAGCTTATAATTTTTCTTTCTTGCAATATTTCCATCAGATTTTATCGTGGTCTGCTGTCCTCATACAATGATTTGAGAAGTATATACTCTTTTTCTATTATCTGGGAGAGTTAGGTAAGATTAGGGCTATTTCTGCCCTACGTGTTTGGTAGGATTCACCAGTGAAAACACCAGTCCTAGAGATTCTTTGTGGAGGAATCGATTTATGTTTGGATGCTCTGTGGGTACTTTGAAGGTTCCCCACCACTGGGGACCATCCGCCTATAAATCCCTGCTTCGGTGGATGTACTTTCCGGCTGGTTGTCTAAGACCCTAATCCTCTAGGATCTACAGCCACACAGATTCCTTCTCCTTTTCCTTTCGCACTGTTCCTTCAGGTGGCCTCATGGGCAAAATCCCTTTGAGATGGTTCTGGACCATCTCTCTCTCTATTTCTCTCTCTCTCCTGCTCTGTTTACCTCTGGTGTATAAGATCTTAAGATAAGATCTCTGTTTGCCTCTGTGCTTAAAGATTTTCAAGTTAAATCCTTTGGTAGAGAGAATGAAAATTACTCTCAAAACAGGGACCTCTACAGTGCCGCTACATGAAGCCCCGTAGCCTCTAGCCCCTCAGATTTCTCAGCTGTGAGTCAGACGCCAGAGAACTGCTGTCTGCGGGCTCTTTGCAGCCCTCTGCAGGGCCTCCTTCAAGTCCTGATCACTAGGCTTGTGGTGAGGCAAAAGCCTCCCTCACAGAGGTGTGAAGAGTCTCATAGCCCACTTACCTCCAAGAGCCTCTCTCTAATCCCCATCCTTCTTTCTGGTCTCTTCCACCTCTTTTATAGGATAGAGATGAGTAATGGGCTAAGAGTCACAAAAACAGGCTTTCAGGTATCTCCTTTTCCACATCCTGCTTAAGTGGTCTAGCTGGCCACTAAGTGGTCTGTAGTCTTGAAGTCTCTGCTGAAAATGAGACTGTGTCCCATTTCAATATCCTGCTATATTATCTAGGTACCATAAAATATCTATACTTAAAAAGTGTATAGAAAAGGACACAGAGATTGACGAACACTTTATACTGAGACAATTTCTAAGTACTGTACAACAGTTTAAAAATGCCACCCTACAGAATTTAGAAGTCTATCATCATCCTTATTTCTCAGATTTCTGAAGTTATCTCAGCACCTGTAGTGCCACCAGCACCCAAAGAAGATGATTTTGCATCTCATGGTGCCAGACTTCCACTCTCCATTTGACAATTCGGGTGTAGGAGACCACACTCATTCTGTGGCATCTCTTCCAGTATTAGAAAGAGAGCTCAGTTTTCTACCAGGTCCTTTGCTCTTAGCTGCCCAAGAGGCTCTGGCCACTATTGCCTATACTTCTTCCAATCCCATTGAAAGAAGTTGCCCTAAAACGAAGAGAGGCTAGCAGTCAATTTTGGTGCTGTATTAGTTTGCTAAGGCCACTGTAACAAAAGCACCCCAGACTGGGTGGTTTAAGCAACAGGAATTTATTGTTTCACAGTTCTGGAGGTTGGAAGTCTGAGATCCAAGTGTTGGCAGGATTGGTTCCTTCTGGGGGCTGTGAGGGAAAAATCTGTTCCGGGCCTCTCTCCTTCACTTGTAGATAGCCGTCTTCTCCCCGAGTCTCTTCACATTGCCTTTATTGTCTTCCCATTTGTTTTTATTTTATTTTATTTTATTGTTTATTAGCATAGTCATTGTTACAAGTCATACTTACTCTTTATGCCCCTTATCCAATCTCTCTCCCTCCCCTTCCCCCTCCTGTCTTCCCATTTTTCTCTGTGCCCCAAATTTCCATTCTTATAAGGACACCAGTCCTGTTAGATTAGGGCCCACCCTAATGACCTCTGTAGAGACCCTATCTCCAAATGAGGCCACATTCTGAGGTATCTGGGGGTTAGGACTTCAACATAAACAAGTTTTTGTGGTGGAGGGGGTCACAATTCAACCCATAGCAGTTGCCATCTGTGAAGGCTGCTCCAGCCTCAGAGCACACACTTTACCCTGATCACAGAAGAAGGGACAGCCGAAAAACACAAGTCAGGCCACTTGCCTCTAGCCCCAGTTCTGCCCCCACCTGGCCACGTGGCCTGGGCAAGTCCCTTCTTCTCTCTCAGCCTCTGCTTTGACATATAGAAAATGAAGGAATTGAGCTAAAGCCCCTCAACCTCTGACCGTCTCTGGCTCTGAGGAGACCGCAGGAGAGAGCCAGGATGGTGGGAAATGCACAGCCCTGCGGGTATCAGAGCACACTTCTGGTGGTGGTGGGGACAGTGTAGAACTGCTGTTCTTGCCGAGGCAGAGACTTAAAGCCAGTTAACGCTGGGCTTGGGGTGGGTGGTGTTTTTTATTTTTCGTGTTTTAGGACTAATTTAGGTGGCCCAGCTCTCTCGAACACAAACTGTATATTTTCCTTGGCTGCCTTTCTTCCTCTTGAAAACTGATGAGAGGATTAATGGCAAGAGGCTTTATTCTGATCTTTGGGAGGGCAAGGGAAAGTTAAACAAGAGAACTGGATCAATGCAGCATCGTTTCTGCTCACAAGGACTTAGCATCACAGGACAATAAATCCCTTCAATGCCGCCTAGACCAAGTTCAATATTTTACAGCTGGAAGTACTGAGGGTCACGCACACCGCTAGTTAGCTGGAGTGTCAGGATTAGAATCCAGCTGCTTTTTGCCCAGTACTGTGCTTCTCTGAATGGAAGGAAGAGCACACTCGTGGGTCTGTGCAAACTAAATTTGAAAAACCACTTCTGCTTTTAGGGTAAATGACTTCGCAGGTATTTGCTGGCTCAAGAACCAATTCTTCCCCTTGCCCTGACAGCAGCAGTATGGTGGTGGGGTGGGAGGTGGGGCAACCTTGATAGCCAACCCGGCCATCTCCGCTGGGGATCGGGAGTCAGGGCCAAGCAACTTCAGCTCAGCCTGGGCTTCCCTCCAGCTCTAGAGCTGTGCTGCCATCCTCCATCAGCCGTGTGGGCTAACCCAGAAAGACGGCCTTCTGCGGGGAGAAGCAAGGGGCGATGGAGGGAGAATACGCTTTGGTCCCAGGGACTTTCTGTAGCCTGGCCTGGTACCCTCTGAGGCTCGGCTGCCTTCCTGTCTCTTGAATCTATGAAATGCCTGCATCTTAATATGTGGCACCCCCACTTACCCCTCCCCCCATTAAGCTGGTTTCAATGGAATTGATGCTGTTAAGGAATCAACAATTTTAACTAACATGGTTCCTTCCTACCTTACTAGAAGAGTCATCTTCAAGAGTTGAACACATTTTATTTCCACTTAGTTTAATGGACACACTGTCTCAGAGGACCACTGTTCCCTTCAACTCTTTCCAGAAGCCAACACAACAGAGCCATCTGTCCCTCCCATCCACTCAATTGCTAAATCTGGAGAGTTTTTCTTTCATAAGGACTCTCAAATTTATCACTCTTATCATATCTACTGTCATTACATTTAGGACCTTGTTTCTTCATGTTGGTCATTTTCAATAATCCCCCAACTGATTGACTTGACTTGCATCTCTCACTTTCAATCCATTATCCCTTGAGATACAGCTCGTGAAGCTTGCTTTGATTATGACCCTGCCCAAGTGCTAAAGCGTCAGGATTTGAACCACAGAATAGGAGAGTGCTGGGAAGGGGCTACAACAGTGTATTATTTTTCTATTGCTGCATAACAAACTAACATAAAATTAACATCTTAAAGGAACACCCATTTATAGTCTCACAAATCTTTAGGTCGGAAGCCCAGCAGACTTGGCTGGGTTCTGTGCTCAGGGTCTCAGAGGGCTGAAATCGAGATGTTGTACAGACAAGGTTCTTATCTGGAAGTTCTGAGGAGCCACCCAGGTTGGCAGGATTCAGTGTCTTGCAGCTGTAGGACTGAGTTCTCCACTTCCTTGCTGGTTCTCAGCTGGGGGTTACTCTCTGCTCCCAGTGGCTGCCTGCATTCCTTCTCAATGGTCCCCTCCATCTTCAATCTAGTGTTGGTGCATTGAGTCCCTCTCCTGCTGTCTCTCTCTGACCTGGCTTTCTCCACCAGCTGGAGAAGGCTCTCTGCTTCTACAGGGCTCGTGTGATTAGGAGAGGCCCACACTGACTAATTCACAGCCTTGCTTACATCTACAGGATCCCTTTGCCACATAACACAGCATCATTGGGATGGTACCTCATCACATTCACAGGTTCCACCCACTTCAATGTGGGGAGATTATACAAGGCTAAGGGTCACTGGGGTCATTCATAGAATTCCACCTGCACCAGTGGGATTATTTACCTAGGCAATTTGGGAGAGGTCAGAGGTATGAATTCAGACATGTTTAGAGTGATGGACTGATGCACGGTTCTTGACTTGAATCTGGAGGAGGTTGAGGCAGCAGCATGGCTGGAATTGGGGACAACAGGTGGACTGTTATGTGTTTGTGGGGAGGGAGAGGCAGGGTGAGGAAGGAGAGCTGTGGGAGGGGGCCAGGTCACAAAGGGAAGGGAGTGGCTAGTTGTTACTGTACAAGTCTCATGAAAAGAAGGCCAGAGGGATCTAGAAGGAATATTTCCTTCCATGGGGCAGCCAGAGCTCCAACAGTCACTCTCAAATAGGAGCTTCTTCCTTTTCCTCAGTCTGATGTTTAAAGCCTCTCACTTACATTCCAGCCCTATTTCTCACAAATCCTCCTAGCGCATGTTCTGTTGAAGTTTCAGCAGAGCTGGTACATAGTGAAATTGGTACCACAGTGAAGGGGTCAATACCAGCCAATCTTTTTTTCAAGAGATGTCACAGGTGCTGCTGTTTACCTTGGTGAATTTACAGCGATCTGGGGTCTGTCTCCCGTTTCTGGGCTCGGAAACTTGACTTCGTCAGCACATCAAAAGCAGGCTCCTGTCTAGGGGAGCATGCAAACAGACGTTAATAATATTGCTGTGTGTGTTTCCCTTGTTGCACGGACGGATCTTTGCCTTCTCCTTCCTTTGCTGATCTGTTACGCCTGGGGTTGCCAGCCCTTTAACTTCGGCTCAGGAGGTGCTCCTTTCTGAGCCCTCACCCGCTCTATGCTTTTCCAACAATCAAACCAGAACCAGCCATATAATTTGCAGGACTCAGTGAAAAATGAAAATATGGGGCTCCTTTTCAAAGATGATTAAGAATTTCGAGATGGTGACTGTACAGTAGTGAAGTGACCATGGGACCCTGTGTACCTGCACAGGTTAATGCCCATATAGCTGCCCCTCCTTTGCAGGGTCCCCTATTTCTCTCCACCCTCACTCTTCTTCACATTCACAGAGTGAGTTCCCCAAAATTGCTTTTGAATGCAAACCAAGGATCTCAAATGTATTGGAATGATATGGAGCTCTTAAAGGTTCTCTAAATCCATAAACGCTGCATTGAGATAAAGTCTCTGGCTTAACGCTTGCTATAAAAATGATAGCAGAAGTGGGGCCGGCCCGTGGCTCACTCGGGAGAGTGCGGTGCTGATAACACCAAGGCCCCGGGTTCGGATCCCACATAGGGATGGCCGGTTAGCTCACTGGCTGAGCATGGTGCTGATAACACCAAGCCAAGGGTTAAGATCCCCTTACCGGTCATCTTTAAAAAAAAAAAAAAAAAAAAAAATGATAGCAGAAGTGTCTGGCACTTTAAGTAGAAATAGGCAACTCAGTATAAGAAAAGTCATTTAGCCTTTGAAATAAGAATACCAATGGGTCAAAATCACAGAAGCAGCAAATGGTAAAAGGTGAGGAACTCCTTTTTGGAGCTGCAAGAGCAAAAAAAAAAAAAAAAAAACGGAAGGAAAAAATGAAAAAATAACCCCCACCTGGCAAACATCAAGGCTTTTAGGCTTTGGAGACCTGCTTTGTCTGAGGGTGCCAAAGGCATTCCTGAAAGCACCTTGGGGTGGGGGCTGGCACAGTGGAGTTGGTGGAGGATGGGACAGGGGTGGGCAGGGTACTGTCCTTACAGCGGTGATCGAACAAGCTTGGGTAATTAGCAGGGCTGCGTTCTGCCTCCCTGGCCCGGCCTGACTTGGGACGGTGAGAATTATGACACGGCTGCTGGCAGATGAATGGGGTTGCCTCCGCCATCTGTCTTGCAAATGATCCTGTAGGTACAGCTATTATTTCAGTCAGACCCTGGCAGGCGGGCAATTGTTCACAGGCTCTGTGAAGAATAGTGGCTGTCAAGGGCTTGGTGAGCGTTACGACTTCCCACAGGCCCGTTTTCAGCTTGTCTGAGACACTAAAGCATGGAGGGCACCCAGGGCCTGTGACTGACCTGGAATTTTTAGTGGTCTTTCCCTCATCTCGGCCACTCTGCCCGCTTCCCATATTGCCTTCCTCCCTCGCCAGCCTCCCCTCCTCCCTACGTCCCTGCTCCCCGCCGCTCCCCTCAGGCTTCCTCTCCTCACCCCCCAGGTTCTCTCCTCTTTCCTCTTTCTCTCACAAAACTACATACATATCTTGGGAGAAAATTGCTGTTGCCTCCAGGAGGCCTGGAGCGAGAAGGAAGGGAAAGAAAAGGGAGTGTTGAGCTCGGGTGTGCAAAGGGAGGGGAGAGCAGACAAAAACGAACAGCGAACAACCAGCACGTGGCCCGGGAGTCCCTGGTGGTGTGGTCCCCAAGAAGGACAGAAACCAAGAGGAATTAAAACAAAAAAGAAGGGATTCCCCCCAGAGACATCCAGCATTAAACGTTGTGTTAATCTTGGCTAATAAGTTGGTCAGCAGATAAGAAAAAACTGCTAGAAGACAGTCTCATTAAAATCCCCCAAAGGTGGGTGTGAACTTGAGCACATTAAATAGCTCCCAATAATTTGATTTGCTCATGTTGTCAGCACTTTCATTTTCATTCCTTCATGGACCAGTTTGAGTGGCCCACTCGGCCCACGCCTGATTTGACATGACAGATAGATCAGAAGCTCCTCTCGGTTCTCACCTTTACCCCCGAGACCGTGCTGGCACAGACTGGGGATGAGGAGCACTCACTATGTCACCTCCCATCTGGAGGAGGACACGTCGTTGAAAAGATAGCACCTTGAGAATCAAGTTCAGGGGTACAATCTGATGGTTAGTCTTCAAGCCTGGTAAATACGGCAAGAGCTCACTCACTTCCCTTCAGCCTTGCTTCCGCTCTTCTATTCTTATATTCCCTTTCAACTCTTCCTCTCCTTCCTTCCCCAACTCTCCACCCACCACCACCATCCTGCTCATAAGCATTGCTTAAAAACAAAACAAAACACCTTCTCCCCAGCTGCTTCAGCTGCAGATGTCATGTTAAAATCACTACTAAAATTTCAGTGGTATAAAACTTGGGCATGATTTTTGTTACTGCATTGAGATTCAAGCTCAAGGCCAATCCTAACAGAGTATGGTGTGTCCAGTGGCTTCCTGTCCGATGCCCTATCATGGTGACCACGTGGTTTATCACAAATCTGGGCACTTTTGAGAATGAGAAGAATCTCTATTCATGGTTGCACCATGACAACAGAAATAAACCTGGACTGTCCTGGACAAACCTGAATGCCCAGTGCCAAGCCTACCATGGAAGGGCTGAATAGGAGGAGAAGCATTTCCTGGCAAGCAAGGATGGCTACCTCCTCTGAATGTCTAAAGCTGTAGCTAAACTTACCATCAATCTGGCTTTTAGCATATTCTGCCTTAAAATTTTATTTTCACTTATAAGGATCTGTCCTTGAGGTCGGAGTCTGAATTTATATTTTCGTTCCCTAGGAGAGATCCAGAAGTCCTCAATAAATGCTTGTTGATCATGACCAAGGTTGGCCTTAGAGGAGCTACTGGCTCTCCTAGGTTTTAGAGGGACATCACCGCCTCCCACCTTGTGAGAGATCCTTGTTGAGAGCTTACACACTTCACCTTGGGGGTTCAGGACTATTAGTTTTCTATTGCTTCTGTAATGAATTACCACAACCTTAGTGGATTAAACCAACACAAATTTATTATTTTGCAGTTCTGGAGGCCAGAAGTCCTAAAATCAAGGTGTCAGCAAAGCTATTCCTTCTGGCAGCTCTAGGAAAGAAAATCTTTCTTTTCCTTTTCTAGCTCTAGAGGCCATCTGCATTCTTTGGCTTGTGGCCCCTTCTTTCAAAGATAGAAATTGAGCCTCTTTCAATCTGTCCAGGCTTTCATTATCACATTGCCTTTTTCTGACTCTAACCCTCCTGCCTCTCTCTTATAAGGACCCTCGTGATTACATTAGGCCCACCAAGATAATCCTGGGTAATCTCCACATCTCAAGACCCTTACTTTAGTCACATGTGCAAAGTCCCTTTTGCCATGTAAGGTAACATATTCATAGATTTCGGGGATTAGGATGTGGACACCTTGGCGGGGTGGGGTGGGGGGTATTATTCAGCCTACCACAGGACCCTCTCCATGCAGACTCTTGGGTTATCCTGGTATTTTGTTATTTAAAGGTCATAGCCATCAATAGCGTCTCTCATAGGTCTGTTTCCATTCCATCTGAACAGAGGAAATATATTTCTTGTACTAAATTGATAGTGGTCTTAGTGCCTTTCTAAGGTACCCAGAGGGAGCGCTGATCTCCAGTGCATGCATAGGTTACCAAAAGTGCCATTCAAAGAAGAGAAGAGAAATTCATCCCAGGTAACTTAGACACTCACCTGGGGTCTGGGTATGTCCTCTCAAGGTTTCTTCTGGCTCTTGGTTTGCATACGTTGGGGTGACTACATGCATGATCTACATACATGCTTCTCCTGAGAAGAGTCGAGGAGGAAACCTTCAGCAGACAGCAGAGATATCTGGAATGTAAGAGTTCCTCACCAGTACCTTCTCCCCAGGCCTAAGCCTCCTTACGAAGGACCAGGTCTGCTCCTCCCACTCTCTACCCCACTCTCTCCCCCAACTCCACCCCACTTGATAGTTAGGAAGTATCAGCTGTGCTGCTGGCATCTGTATTTCAGTGTAAAAAAAACCTGCCACAATCCCCTCAACCACTACCCTGCAAAGTTTCTTTGGTCAAGACCATTGATGTTGCCTGTGTCTTAGGCTCTCTCCCTTGCCACGTAATGACCTTCTGTTCCAGGGGTGTTATATGCTCTCACTCTCTTCCTTCTTTGTGACCAGTTAGGGGCTTATAATGCTCAGCAAAACATGCATTGGCATGGCTTCCAGGTGCCTATAGTTTCAATAGTCTTTGAGATCTATTTTATTGTGAAAACAAAGACTTTAGCATTCTCATAGCCAAACATACATATAACCTCTACCATGATGAAGTTCACATGTGGGAATGCCTACAGTATGCATATCACCATGATATGTACTTTACATGAACTGTCTTGTTTAATCCTTACAACAACCCTGTGAAATGTGTTATTTTCTAACATTGCAAATGAGGAAACTGAGGTTTGGAGATATGGCTTATCCAGTATGTGCATGCACACATGCACACACACCCACGCACAATTCTCAGCAGAGTTTAGGTTCAAGAGAAAAAAAATTCAAAAATTGATAACTAAATAGAATCAGTAAAATAATGTTAAAGAGAACAAGTACTTCAAGTTAATCTGTTTTGGGTTGTGGGGAAGAAATGACAAAGTATTATGGTAGCATGTTGTCATTCATGTGTTCATTCAGTACATGAACACACATTTATTGAGTGTTAACTAATGTGTGCTCTTAGACACACAGACACAATGAGGTTCAGTCTCAGTTCTCTGGGAGCCACTTGTCAAGCAAGAAGACAAATCACATTTATGATATACAGCAGAATGTTCCGGAGTACCAAGAAAAGCAATGGGAGTGTACAGGAAGAAGTGATTACTTCAGCCTGGCAAAAAATCATGGGGAATTTTGGGGGAAGAAGAGGTAGTGAGTGAATACCTACAAGATAGGCAGGATTTGAATGAATGTGTGGGCAATGTCATCTCAGGCCCAGCACACAGTGTGACCAAAGGCATGGAAGTGGGAACTGAGGTGGGAAGAGCAGTGGCCTCTTGTAGTAGAGTTATGATTGAGCTGTCAGGTCATGTGTGGGTTGGGAAGGTGGTCGGGGTTAGATCATGTAAGACTTTGCACACCAGACTGTGGAATTTGGATTTTATTTTGTAAAAAAAAGGGAAGCCAGGAGTAGACATTTTGATGTGAAACATCCCATTTGAACCAAACAAGACACATCAGTAGATAATGTCTTCCTGTTCAAAAACCTTTAGGGCATCATTATTTACAAAATAAAATCCAAATTCCCTAGGCCTGAGCAGACCTGAAATATATTTAAGGATTTCTTTTCTTAAATAAAACCCTACAATGAGACTTTAGGCCAATGTGTCTTGTGGGTTTGCTTATGGAATTAAGGCTTCTGGGGACTTTCAGGAGCTGTCATCTGTCGACAGTCCAGATGGGTTTGAATGGCGTGGGAAGGTACACTGACTGCTCTGCCCTCTTGCCGCTGGGACTTTGTAAGGGTGACAGTGGTTAGTGTTCGCCTCTAGCCCTCATGTGGCAACACCGGCCCACCTCAGGGAGGAGGACTGAACAAGGGGAAGGCAGGGATGGGGTGGCCTGTGGTTCACACTCCTTCCTCCTCGCGGCGCCCCCACTCTGTCTCCTCCAGTGTGGCTGGTGGCAGTGCGTGCGCAAGGGCAGCCTCTGGGCGGGGGGTGGCGGGGCACTCGCCCAGCACGGGGCATCAGAAGCATGATGTAGACAGCTCAGACCTGCTCAGCATCAGGCTTCAGGGAGACGGTTCTGACTTCTTCCGGTCCTTTCTCCTGCTGTTCCCAAAGAAGCGTAGCCGGCTGGGGCCAACAGGGAGCACAGAGCTGGCTGCCCTAGGACAATGGTGCTGCTGTCAGTGAGCAGAGACGAGGAGAGTCCAGTCTTTCCTCTACCTTGAAAGGACATCCTTGGATCACATTCTTTCATCAGTATCTTTGGGATAACTGCCCAACCACCATTCCTTTCATTTTTACCTGGTAAATTTCCAAGACTTTGGCCATTTCTGTGGCCCTCTCCATGTGACTCTTACATCAGGACAACCAGACCCAGTAAAGACCTCTGTTCAGCCCCTGTACAGGGACAGAGTATGTCCAACCTCCCTGAATGGCTTCTGAAATGCTGTTCTGTTTGTTTTCAACAGGTCTTCCCAAGCAGGTCAAGATAAGTTTCTCCAGCAGGATGTCAGAACTCTCGAGTTTCCAGCGGTCCTGGGGTGAACTGCGTCCCAGCCAACCTGCCCAGCACTGGGATCTCCCTGAGCCCCTGGAATGCTCTGAGTCTCTTCCTCTCAGCTGTCTCCTCCCTGAGCGGTTTGGGACTGTCTCCTACGATCGCCTTTGTTCCACTTCCTATGATGGCAAGTAGAGTCAAGTGTCTGAGGGAAGGAAGTCATGATAGCATCTAGTACTACAGGGATGGGCCTATAGGGGAAGGGGGTGATAGGTAAAGGAACCTCCTAGGCAACAGGTTGGAACACTGGAAGACCAAGTTTGTAGGGAGTAACCCACACCTCTTTAGCACTCTGCATTTCCCAGACCTCTGGCACATTCCGCATCTCACTTCTACTCACTAGGCCTCTGAGGCAGGCAGGGAGGGCATTATTTTCCTCTGAAACATGAAGAACTAGATACAGAAAAATTATATGCTTTGCTTAAGGACACAAAGCTAGTGACAAAGCCAGGAGGCTCTCTCTGGGAAGGACTGTAGTTAATTTACTGTTTCAAAAAGAAATTGGCATGGCTTGCAATTTGGTAAAAAACAATATGTAGTACAATATTGAGAGGGAAAGAGTTTGGGATTTTGGTTGGGGCAGGTCCACTATTATAACTAGCCTCATCCCTCTTGCTTGGACAGTCCTTTACAAATGACCCAATAATAATATTGGGTTTACTTGGACATTATAAATAATAGCACCATGACAACTATGGGAAAATACAGTATACTGACAACGTAGTTTTTCTGAGACCGTCTTTCCTTCTTTTAGCTGAATGCCTCAAGATGTTTCCAGAAAAGCCATGTTATTACTGATTTACACTTCAGTGAGATATTAGTTATTTCCTTTTTCCTCTTAGGGCTATTTTCACTCTAGGCCCAGCTTCAATTTGTGGAGTAAATGGTTCTCTTTAAATTACTATCAGCTTACGTCATTTAGGAACGGCTTATTTTTGAGAAGAACCTTCTCACCGTCCTTGGAATCACACTGATGATACATCTGTAGAATAACCTTGAACTTCTTTTTTAAAGAGAAGTATGAATACTGTCTAAAGGACATGTCAGATAATCTCCCAGACCATAAAACCATTCATTTCCACCCCCATAGTTGATGACATAGACACTGAGGCCATTTTCTCCCTCTTGTGAATTTAGCCTTTTGGGGGCTGCTGATTAGCTCAGTCACTTAGAGTGCAGTGATATAACACCAAGGTCAAGGGTTTGTATACCCCTACCAGCTGGATGCCAAAAAAAAAAAAAAAAAAATTAGCCTTTTTGGAAATTTCTTCCAGAAAGTGGCCACCATTGGGTACCTTTAGGCCAGGAGACTCTCCTTTATGTCAGAGCTGGTATTTATGGAATGTCAAGGAATCTATGTTCGTGGGTCATAAAAACTGCCAGAGGGGCTTGAATCAAATGTGCCCCGTGCCAACATGGGTTTAAGGAAAGCATGCATTCTGTCAGCTAGCAGCACAGTCTTGCAGGCATTGAAAGCCTGTAAAATTTACTGCTTTGTTTTGGGCCCATCGCAGCCCAGTGTGGAGCGGATATACATTGGCTGGCACGAGGCTAAAGCTCTACATTTGTTATTTCATTTAATTCTTATAATAACATGTGAAGTAGACAATCACAATCATTTTAAAGCTAAGGAAACAGGCAGAGAGTGTAAGAACTTGGCCAAGGCCACACCTGGTAAAACTGGAGCTGGATTTCAAAGCAGGGCAGGCGGACCTCGGGCCTCACTTTTAACCACAGTGCAAAGCTGCCTCCAGTAAATCACCACAAGGGGGCGCCCTGCCCTTGTCCACGTCAGTTAAAAGAGATGTTTTATTTTTCCATCCCAGAGGGCAGGGTGTGGGGTACAGTTCATACATTCTTTTTCTCCATTTTTTTTCTGTCCAAATGCCGAGGCTCCTTCAGTATTGGAAAGTTTCATACTAATGTAAATGTGTTTACCAGCCTCTGGTAACTCCAGGTCAAAAAAACTCCCCCAAAGAGGCCATTGTGCTATGAATAAAAAGACATGTTTAATAGTAGAAATCAGATTTTCCTTTCTGGGGCAGTAAAAGAAAGAATTGGTTTTAAGGAAAACTAAGAAAAAGCCTGAGGCTTCGATCACCAAGGATGCAGCGTTATAATTAAATAGGTCATTTGGTGTACACAGAACATATAACAGGAATTTTCTTCAGAAATTATGGATCATTCAAGCCATATTTTAGATTTCAGGGTAAAGCTGAGAGAATTCATGTGCTCATTTTTCTTCTTTCCATGTCATCTGACAAATAATCACACCGGCAAAGCAATTGTGATGCGATGTCATGGGACAAAGACTCCATCCACATCTAATGTTGACAAGTGATACCTGGGACTTGCAGGGCTGGATATTTCTGTCCAGCCTCCAACACATCTAAGCCTGGATGTGTGATGGGCCAGGCCCCACTGAAACAGGCATCCTTGGGCTCATTGAGCACACAAAAGACAGGAAAAAAAAATGTTCATTCCATCTGAAAGAATCAATAGCATTTAAAATGTCTAATGGACAAAGGTGAGAGCAGTGACAGTACACATCAGCCAGCAACTCACAGTCACTTAGGTCTGTCCATTAGTTCCTGTGGGCTGAAGGAAGCAAGCACCTTTTTCTTACCCCAACTATGTCCAGAGGTGCCCAGTGGGATGGGCCACTGAGGCAGACACCCTGAAGACCTGTGATGCTCAGGACCATGAGCAGAAAAAAGAAAATGTCGCAGAAAATTTCAGGGGAGGGAGGGAGTGGGAAGTGAAAATAGACTCAGGAAATCCTGAGGCTCTAGATGAGACTCAAGGGAGAAAATATAATAGGGGTCAAGGCAGAAGGCTACATTATAGCACTAATAGAGCTTAAATTCACATTATGTTTAATTTCCTAGCTTTAATTTGCTGATTCAAATCTAGTTAAGCATCTGGGGAAGCCAGGTGCCCTGCCATCCCTGGCCTGCTGGAGTCGTTTTTTCTTCGCAAAAGACAAGATGATCAGAAACACCAAAAAGGCAAATTTGAGAGTAAAATGTGTGCATTTCTGAAAGCTCCCCAATTGGTTGTGACATGCAGCCAGGGTGGAGGAACTGCCCCAAGTCAATGAAAAGCAACACTTTACTTATGGGCAACACTTTAGGAAGGGTGAACTAAATCAGGATTTAGAAAGGGCCAGAATGCAAGGAGAAGGCATGGAGAGGAGGAAGGAGATGGCTCAAACGGTTGGGGGGTGAAGGTAGAAATGAAGATAAGTTTTGCATCAGGCTGGCTTGGCTATACAAAATCATTTTTAACGTAATTTCTGGATTTTCAAAAAGCAAACCAAAAGAAAATGCATCCTTTGCACTGTCAGTGGACTGTTAGTGCATTCACATTTAGAGGAACAAAGTGAGACTTGCTTTGTGGGTGGGATGAGTTCTTTCTCCATGTCTTTGCTTTTTTTCATGTTTTGATAATGTCACCCGAGACATTTCCAGTTTCCCTGACCCCAGGAATTACTGTTTCCTGCCTACCCACACCCAGATGGGCAAGAGGGTGTTGTGAAGGGACTTCAGAGGGGTATCCAGGAGAACAGCACAGCTCTTTCTTCAATGCTAGTGGCACATGTGTATGTCTAGCTACCAGCAGGCTAGCCTGTGCCACAGGAGGGACATGCAGAACTGGTATCAACAGGAAATAATAATCAGACATTTGCATTTTGGTTTCAAATTTCTGGTATTTCCCACTACCCCCTCTTCTCTCTACCTCCCCACACCCACTCCAATCTGCCTGTTTAGGCAGACAATGATTATGATAATTCGATAGTTTTTCCTAACCATGTTCTCATTGACACCAGGGGGAAGGTACCACTGATTTTTTAAAAATACTTTTTGTATCAATCCCATAAAGTTTGAGAGTTGGTCATGGTATAATCGCTAAAAACTAAAAACTATGATAAGAAATAAAATCATCTTTGCAAGGTAAATTGGCTTGTAATTAGTTCACAAGAGCAGGTGCCTTTAAATGCATAATTAAGTTAAGGCTGGGTTCTCATCCAGCCAGACCTTATTATCTTTATCCTCTCTTCTCTGAAAAGTGGAGACTACAGTCTTTGCCTCCCACCTACAGTCCTTCCAGAGAATATCTCAAAGTCCTGGGTGCTTTATCAAGTGTCCATGCCAACCCAGAGATTGCTGTTCTGCTATAGTAGTGACCCAAGTCACTTCCCCTGAAAACAAATGGGGCAATGCAATAAACTGGGCTTGCTTTCCCATAAAAACAAATCAACATAATGTGATCAAATCTTCTTTCCAATTTAACAGGGCATGAAACTAGTCTGCTGAGGGCACATGCTATAATTAGTACTTGAGCACATCACTAATATCTGCAGATGGGTAACTATTAATTGGCTTAATTTCTTTACTTATGAGGAGAAAAAAAAAAAATACTGAACTCTTGCTTGCTAGATGCCCATTGTCTAAATTAAGGTTACCTCTTTAGTCTTTCCTGCATTTCAGGTCTTTCCATTAGAACGTATATAATGAAACTTTATCATCATGCTAATCCTAGTTCTAAAGACTCCCCGAGAGAGAGAGCATGCAAGATTTTCCCATTAGCATCAAAAGTGTGGTGATACATACCTATTTGGTAGTCTTAGAGTCACAAATAAATGAGAAAAACAAACTTTCATCACAGTTAAAATATTTAATGACAAAATTAGGGTTTGCTGTAATAGTGGATCAATAGAGCAGGTGTTGTTTCTGAATGAAACAAAAATTATATTTGACATCTTAGAGAACTTCTGAAGAATTAACTGTACAACAGACATCAGCAATGTTACAATTCTGAAAATTAAGGGCGAAACCTATCTTTAATACCCTTATTTAGGGCATTCTGTAAATATTTTTACATAAATGCACAATCTTTGCTAGCCACAAAAGTATATTAAGACAGATTTCACTGTGATTTTAAGTCTAGCACATAACCTCAACTTTTTCAGAGCTTAAAAAAAGTTAACTACTGATCTCATTACATTTTACAAATACATTCTTTAATATGAAACATTAACCTGAATAACTGCATACTTCCTGTACACAGATATCTAATAATACTAGTGAAGAATACTACAGCTACTCTGGGAAGAAGTGGTAATACTGGAAAGTTCTTTTCTTTAAGCATTGTCCATACAACTTGAGAAGTCCTTCACAGAAATACAGCATCCCAAAAATTCATAGTGAAGTGCAGAAATGAAACAAACAGAAATGTCTTCTAGTAAGCTCAACCAAACAAGTTGGTCCCAAATAATGTAAGTCATTTTAGCAATTTTCTCTAGGTTAGATTGTATGATTATTTTGTATTGCAGCACCTTCTACAAAGGATAGCCAAGAACTTCACATATATTATCATGAGGCTCCTCTGCAGGAGGCTGCGAGGTAGAGGACAGACAGGGATTGCTGTTATGGCCTCTCTGTTGCAGGGAGGCCTAACAGGACTTTAACACAGGGAGGTCAAGGGAATGACCATGGCCTGGAAGCTAATCAATAGAGGAAGCTAATAAAGATTCAGATGGGCTTTCTTCTAATCCAGGCTATGTCCAATAAGACTTAGGTCTAGAAGGATAAACAGAAAAGAGGGCAAAATGTGCAATATGTATATTTATAAAGAGTAACTATCACAATTCTACCAGGGAGGAAGAGTCTCAGATTTCACAGTACGCTTATGACCTCATCCTCTGCTACTTTAGAAGCAGCTTCCCAAACACTGTCAGACAGTTGGCAACCAATTTTATTCTTGAGTTTGGCACATCATCAGGGGGTTTTAAATTTACCCTTTCAATTATTTATATCAACTATCTATCTTTGAAACCAGAATCCAATTTGGGAAGATGTGAGAGAGAGAGAGAGAGAGAGAGAGAGAGAGAGAGAGAGAGAGAGAGAGAGAGAGAGAGAGAGAGAGAGAGAGAGAGAGAGAGAGAGTGTGTGTGTGTGTGTGTGTGTGTTCTGACCCGAGGTATCTGCAAACAACACCTATTTAGAGTGCTACTTGGGACTTTTCTTAGAAATCATATGTGCTTCTAATGGTACTCACCAAATGGCATGTTCCTTGCTTCTTCAAACTTTTAAGACACCAAAGGAAAAGTACAAAATATCATAGTGAGCTTATAATAGTTTACTACATTAATTTTATGGAGGGTTTTCTTGAATTGGATCATCTCTCTAAGAGGATTCAGAAATTTGTCTCTGGCAAATCCCATATCCCTTTTGACATATACTGCCTAAGATTTTTTTTTTCTTTCCAATAGACAAACTTTCTGTCTCCCTGGGAATGCTTTATCAGGAGAACTGATAAATCAGTATTTGTAATCCAAAGTCATCTTATGCTGCAATGTAAGAAGCTACAATGCACAGACTCAACTGGCTCAAAGGACAGGAAGGAATAGAAAGGGGTCCTGAAGATTCAGGCAGCTTAAAAATCAACGCGCTGCGGTGGGAGGCTGACGAGGTAACCGGGATGTGCAGCTTGCCTCCTTGTTTTGTGAAGAAAAAGCACAGTGTTTTTATGTTAGCATTTTAACCCTCCAGAAACCAAATTTTCAGACTCTAAACCAGTATTATCTTGAGAAATACCAAATCAGGAGGTGTGTGATCAACTTTACTCCATCTGCCTGCAATGTGAAGGCCTTGTGACTGTTGTTTTATGTCAGACCAGGCAAGGTATAATTGCCATGAAATGCAATGTGTTAGTGAATCCACATGTTAAGTTACATTAAATAAATAAACAGTAATAACAACATCAAAACCTCCACAAACCAGATACCAAGAAACTGAAGGCCCTTTCCAAACACATTGTTAGGGTGTTTCTAAAAGAGGCGTGCCCTTGTAAAAAGAAAAGAAAAAAGATTTTAAATGTAATATCTTTTCACATTATCATTTACACAGACCTTTATCTGGATAAAGCAGTTTTTGATAAAAATCCAAGCTCTTTTCAATACCAGGTACCATAATTTGGGACAATAACAAAAGAGAGAAACATCTATAAATAGACAGAGGTTTTAAAGTAGATTTTTCCCTAGGTCTTTATTTTCAAATTTTTATACTTCATAAGATAATTCCAAATAATCAGCCTAGAAACAAGCAGCAGAGGTGTTTAAACTGTAGCTCTGAAAGCAGATTTCTATCCATGATTCTGATTTGTTTTTTGTGACTGCTGGTGATGGCTGATGCAAAAGATTACTACGCAGAGAGCAAAATATAAGACTGCTGCTCCTCTGATCAGTCCCACTGTTTTCCATAATACACTTATGTCGGGATATAGAATTTTAACCTCCAAGTTAAGAGAAGCTACAAGAGTGAGTGAAACGATCCTGCTTGAGTTTTATTTTCATCTAGGAACAATAACATCTGATGTCACCACATGAAAATGTTTTTCTGTTTAATATCAGGGAAAATAATACATGTTGCCTATTTAGACCCAATTCAGTTTATCATTTTGTCCAAATCTCATATTCAAACTACAAAACTTTTATTTTTAAAAAAGGAAAACATATTCGAACATAAACACATATATACACACGTGAGAAAACCAAACCACAATGAAGCTGATGCTATTGTAGCATTTCTTAGCAAGATCATTAGGGAAATGTATAAACACAACATTTTTTCTTTCATATTAACATCTGAAAATAAAAAACAAAAAACCCTAAATGTCCATATACTGGAAAAAAAAGAAGCAAGCAGAGGCTTGGAATTCTTGTAAAAACTGCTGAATGAACTCTTCCATTTCTCTTAAGAGGGTCACCAGAATAGGCAGCTCTCAACATTTGTGCTTCATGGCAAGCTAAGGAGAGAGAGGGGTGAGAAGAGAAAGACTTTATCAGCAGGAAGATTTCACTGTGCTGCTCCCCACATCCACAATGAGAAGCAGCACCAAGATTCCACTCCCTGTGGCAGGTGGCCATTACCACTTACAGTGGCACCAAGTAAATGTGCAGCATTTTCCCAAATAGTTGCTTGAACACTGCATCTGTTACTCTTCCCTATGGCAGTTCTGTTGGTGTATGTGTGTCCAGGCGGGGAAGAGCGCTGTGTGGTGTTCTTTCATCCACCAAAGGAACAAGTGGGAAAAGCAATGCACAGGCAGAATGAGTGACTTACCCTAGGAACAGATGGGGTTCTCAGGTTACTAGTTATCCAGAAAAAGCAACACTCCAGAAATGTATTTACTAAAGTCTCATGAAGTATGAAAGATCAATAGCTTGTAGTGAGACAGTATGTAATAATCTACTCAATATTAGAGTAGACATTCAACCAAGTCCAAAGCACTTGACAATTAAATTGCGTTATTGACTAGGGCCAAACAATAGACCAAATCCAGACCTTGATTTACTACTCCTATTGGTTTTTGAGAAATGTGGTCTCCTAAAGTGTTAGATCTTTAGAAATGGGAACACCAAATACCACTGTATCATTCATTAGCTTCTCAAGCTCAGGTGGAACCAATGAGGATTTATTTAGGTAATGATATGCAGGTACAGAACATAAAATTAAACTGTCTTTGCTCTTCTTAGCCAGATCTTTTCCAAGGAGCCCATACACTGATGTGAACCAGAAGGCAGAGCAGAGGCTGAACTGTATGTAATTCCTCGTGTGTTCTGAGTCTGATGTTAGGGATTAAACCCTATGGATGGGCTGGAAGTGACTGGGGGGCAGGTCTATGGCTCAGAATTCCTTTGAGCAAACAGGTGGCTCTGCAGGCTATGACTCTGTAGAAAGCCCTGTCATCTGCACCATGACCAGCCTCTGTGCCTTATAAAAATTAGTAAGGTAGATCCCACTGATTCCACCCAGGAAGGCTCTGCATCATCCTGGAAGATGGCAAGAGCCCATTTCTCTAGCAAAGCCCAGGGCAATCAGAGTCTTCCCTTTCTCTTCTTGATGTCATCCACAAAGAAGTTATAAACAGGGGCTGCCACCTCAGCTAGGCAACCAGCAACAGCAGTACCAACATGTCCCTCACAGGCAATGCTCCTTGCCAGGTCTACATGTGATGGAGAGGGCACCTGTGGACTCAGACATCACATTGCTAAGTTAATCTCTGCTTGGGCAACCTCAGCTGAAAGAGCTCCTGGTACCTATGTCTGGTGATGCCAATGAAGACCTCCACAGACCTCCTGCAGTGCTGATGCCTCAGTCAGCCCCGTCAGACACAGTGCCTGTCAAGTACTCAGTGTGTCCTGGCTGCCATGCTGAGTGCTTTGGGTTTTTTTTTTTTTTTTTTTTTTTTTAACTAAGAAAGGTGTAAGTGACTAATAACTCCAGACCTTGAAGTTTATAGTCCAGGAGACAAGGTCAGTAAAAATGGCAGAGCCAGGGTTCTACCTTGGTTCTGTCCCACTCCCTGGACATGCTCCAAGCACCTCTACCATATGGCCTCTACTTTTGGCTCTGCCTGTGATTTTTATAAATTATTTAGCAACATGGACCATCAAATTAACACAGAGCTGTTAAGTGTTGTGCATAATAAATATCAACCATAAACACTTGATCAGTGCAGCTGCCCTGGTAATCACTGACCTGTTAACTTTCAACTGACAAGCTTGTGCCAATTCAGCCACAGCCATCAATCTTCAGCAGTGATTGTGCTGCTGCTCCAGCCAGACCCTGGTTACCATGACAGTGTGCCTGGAATGGAGCTAAGGGGAGCCCCTGGGCCATGACCCTCTTGGCTTTGTAGAAATTCAACTTAATTGGACATTTTGACTCAAGGTATGCTACCGTCTGAATATTTGGTTCCCCCAAATTCAGATGTTGAAACCTGACCCCCAAGTTAATGGTATTAGAAAGTGGGGCCTTTTGGAGGGATCAGTGTCCTTATAACGAGGCTGGAGACACCTCACTCATTCCACCATGTGAGGACATGGCAAGAAGGTACCATCTATGAACCAGAAGTGGGCTCTTACTAGACACTGAATCTGCCAGTGCCTTGATCTTGAATTTCCCAGCCTCCAGAACTGTGCAAAATAAATGTTTGTTGTTTATAAGCCACCTAGTCTATGGTACATTGTTACAGCAGCCTAAATGAACTAAGATAGGTATTTCTGCAGAAAGTGGGGTCATTCTAGTTTTTTTAATTCTCTGGAAATTAGGAACTTTAGAATATGGAAGGCAGGATGTACAGCAGAAAGAGTACCGGATTGAACGAGGTCAGGACACCTGCTGTTACAAATTTGCTGTATGACCTTGAGCTCTTAAGTCACGGCTGCTCCACACCTCAGCTTTCTCATATGTCTATAAAACAGTCTCCAACTCTAAACGCTTATGGATTAATTTAGGTGTCAGAGTTGCCCTAGGAGTTTAAAATTTCCTTTTCATATATTTTGTTCACTTAATATCTCATGGAAATCTTTCTCTTTTAATACTATGTAACCTACTCCACCTAGAGAATGATAATGAAAAAGTCATTACTTGAAGAGGCCTGAGCTCTTGAGGTCCCTTCTGGCCAAGACCCAAGGGAAACAGCTGACTATAGTATGGAGAGAGATAGTCATTCCCTCCCAGCAAGAAGAAAAATGCCTCTCACTGCTGCTTTCCCCACAAACATAGGCTTGTGCAAAACAGGGTAGACAAATGTTCTTTCTGCAGAAATGTCATCTGAGAATGCCTAGGTGTGGGCAATGCTCTTGCCTGTGGACTTGCCACAGGTGGCGGGGCTGTCAAAGCGCTGCACATACTGCAACGCAGTGCTTTTTGGGGCAGTGGAAAGTGGCAGTCCTGCTTCTGTGGCTGAGCTGCACTTTCCTAAGGCTTGGGACTGCGCCAAGTCTGCAGCTCAGGAAGTAACCACACTTCCTCCAGCCAGGCTAACCGGAGGTGAGGGGGTGCTGGGGAGAGGGGGCAAGGATCATTTTCCATCTGCTCTGAAGAGAACAAGCACCCACATATCTTAAAGGCAGGGTTGGAGGCTGGCTGGTTACTCATTGGTTAGAGTTCAGCCTTATAACACCTAGGTCACGGGTTTGGATCGCCAAACCAGCCAGCTACAAAAACCAAACAAAACATCCCCCCCCGCCCCCCCCAAACCAGCCTAGTATTGTAGCTGGTTAAAGGCAGGGTTGTGCAAAAGAGATCCAATCCCTCTTGTACCTGAGTAATTGCAGGATCCCTGGGAAAAGTTAGAAGGCCAAAGAATCCTTTTCTTCTTCAGTCTAGAAAGGTGTGCTGTACTCTCTAGCTGGGATTGGGTGCCCTTCAGCCAGGAACTCGAGAACTGTCACCTGGAATTGCCATTCCCTGCTCAGGGTTCACCATGTGCACTGTGCCTCCACTTGTAAACACAGCCGACTCTTTATGTGTCAACAGAGCCACACGTGTCTGGGGGGCAGAAGGTCTGGGTTCCATCTCTGAGCTTTCCCCTCACCAGCAGGCCTGGC
The DNA here is from genome assembly GCF_027409185.1 of Cynocephalus volans. NCBI lineage: Eukaryota > Metazoa > Chordata > Mammalia > Dermoptera > Cynocephalidae > Cynocephalus > Cynocephalus volans. The sequence continues at coordinate 110,224,703 of NC_084462.1, forward strand.
TGGTGCTTGGCCAGCTAAATGACATCTTCATGGTCAGCCTACGCTAGCGGGTCCAAATCAGAAGTCCTAGTCCCTGGGAAAGTAGCCACACCTTCTCTAAAGAGGTCAATCTGCTCATTAGGAATAGTGCCAATGCCAGTGATTCATAAGCACACATCCCTGCTTTAGAAATCTGCAAATCTAGCTATGACACTGTCTCACCCTCCCTCACACACACTAACAGACCCTAGTGTACTCCCCCATGCCCCAGAACACCTACAGGAGGGGAAACCAAAACAAATACAAGCTGCCCCTGCCTCAGCCCTCTCTACTAAAAGCAGGTAACTGCCTGGGATGGATTACCCCACTGATGAAAGCCAGAGACCCCTCTGCCTTTGGCGCCCTCGCCAGTTTCTGTTCCGCCAGGTCCTGTCTCAAGGGCTGCTCTGTACTTTGACAGCACCAACATTTAGCAGGAGGCTCTCCTACCCCACTTTCTCTTTGAGTTCGGAAGGCACAAAATCTTTACCTGCATTCCTTCCCTATCCCTGTATTAAGGATCCTCAATCACCAGTAATTTTTCAACCCCTCTACAGTGCTCATTATATGACTGAATAGGGCAGGTTCAGCAGAAACTATTTTTGTGGGAATAAATATTAGTAATTTAGATTTATATATGCTACATATTGTGCTAATAGCTTTGAATGCATTCAATTCTCTCAACACTGTAAGAGGTAGGTACTGTTAATTAGCTCTATTTTACTGATGAGGAAATGTGCTTTGGAGAAATTAAGCACTTGCCTAAGGTCACCAAGATGGAAAATGACAGCTGGATTCACACATAAGATGTTAACTCCTGTACCATACAGCCTTCCCTACTACCTAGCAAACTTGGCCACAATAACAGGGAAACCGGGCTACCAGAGCCAAGAATATCGGGCCATCTGGTTAGGTTATCCAATCTGGTGTTTGTATAACCTCCCCTGAGAGCGACGCCTACAGGATGACATCCCAGTACTGTGTACTCTACCTTAGAAAGAGTGATTTCTCAATCTTCCTCAGTAACCTGATCCATGATTCAGTCATGAACCTAAACTCTTGTTTTAGCAGAATTTCATCAGTGCACTATTGATTGTTCTAGTCCGTTTGGGAAGACATGAAAGACAGCTTCCCGCACTATCACTCCTCCCAGACTGGAAGACAGTTATCTCTGTATCACCAAGACTGGAGATGTGAGGAAGGGACCACAGAAACCTTCAGTATGAGTTCACACCTCTGCACCAACCAAAGCAATCTGAGGACCTGGCCTCTAGCAGGGCTGCCTGCATTTTCAGAAAGGTCTGGCCAATTCTCCTCCAAGGAACTCCAAAAGGGCCCCATAGTCAGCAGTGCAGTAAGATCCTGTCACGACAGAGAATTAATGAATTAATGACACAGCCAGACAGATCTGTGGAAAGAGGATGCAGGAAGCATCCACTCAAATAGGATCTCCAGGTGGGCCTGGGTGTCAGCCTCTGGGAGAGGCCACCTCGGCTCAGCTGGGGATATTTTTCTCTTGGCTTTTAGGTTGTCCATTCTTGTTTCCTCAGAAGAAGTGTGATTTTCTGTTGAAGCATATTGATTTTTTTTCCCCAAAAGGTCACCTGGAAAGTGTATCTGTAGGGCCAGATCGTGAGTCTGACATGCCCACATAAGTCATCAGCAGAAGTAGTTTCTGGAAACCTAAATTCGAATCACCAGCCAGAAAGGAGCTGCCCTTTGATCTGAAGCACAAGAACAGCAATAAATCCTCTTTATCACCTGACCAACAGGGCCTCTCTTTCCTTTGTTTTGTGACTGCCTTAGATAGCCGGCTGCCAATAAAAACTCCCCTTTTCCCTTCTGAAAGGCACAGTCCCTAGTGAGTGTGTGTGTGTGCACAGTGCGTGCTCAGTCACGCGGGAAACGCCATTCTCTGGAGTCAGAGGCAGGAGGGAATCTTGCCGGCAGCTCTGCACCAGTCCGATCAAGCTTACAATTCTAGAATAGAGGGCCTGAATTAACAACCTGCGCCTCTCAGAGGAAAAACTAGCCCTGAGGTACGCTGTGTCCTGGGACTAGAGCTTTCCTGGAGACTGGGGAAGAGACGAGAGCAGAGGAGCTTGACTCAGCACGAGAAAGTAAGCAGGAGCAGCCTGCAGTCCTCCAGGGGTTCTTTCATGCACTCAGGGAGGAGGTATTCTAAGACCTGATCTCTTTTGTTCTCCTTTATCCTGTGCCCTGAAACTTAAGCCCTCATCTTCTGGTCAGGAACTAAAGATGGTCCATATTTCCTAAAGACTCCAGAGACAGGGATGAGAACATCGGAAAGGAAATATCTAAAGAAACCAGGCACAAGAAGAAAGTTTTCACGGCCCAGGTGCTTAGTAAGAGCAGATGGAGACTGTTTAAAGGGGGATAAAAAACAAAACAAAACAAAACCCAAAACCAAAACACATGCACACACACACACAAGAGCCTGGTTTTGTCTCTGCCATCCCGGGAGCTGTGCTGGTGAAGCTCTCTGCAGCCCAGTGCCGGCGCCCTGCCCCGCTGGCCCACCTTGTGTGCAGTCTCTGCAAACTGCTGGGCGCTGTTCTTCAGGTCTTCCGTCTTCTCCTCTGCCCGGCCCAGCCGCTCTCCGCGCTCATTCAGGGCCTGGCTGGCCTTCTGTACCGCGCTGGTCACGCTGTCGGCGGCTGAGTGGAGGATGCTGTTTCCTGGAAGCAGGACAGCAAGAGCTCTGTCAGAGGCTGGCTTGGCTGACCTGCGGCGACCAGACCCCCGTTGGGCGAGCGCACTGCAAGGGGAGTGCAGGGCACGTTACAGAAAGGCCTCTGGTGTCTAGGAAACAAGTTGACATTGCTTCCAAGTTGGTGTGACTGACTCACATGTGGGGAGAACACCACTGACTGCAGGACCTGGGCAAATCCTGAGTGCCTCGCTGCACTCCCATCACCGACCTGCCATTTCCATTCTGCCAGCAATCTGTCTAGGGAGGCTCAAAAGGGCGGGAGTCATCTAGATTTAGGACTTGGCTTACAAAGGGAAATGAAAATCCTGACAAATTCACAGAATCAGGCAAGTTCAATGAGACATATCTGAATCTTACGTGCATTTTCCTTTGACCTGTGGTTTGGGTAATGCCATGGGAAAACGGGCCACAGACTTTTCCAGATATAATGCTTTGTATTCCTTTCAACTCTTCCCCTCCAGTTTATTCCTTTAACCAGCAAGTAAGCAGTACCTCCAAACGTATGGCTCCATGACAGCTATAAATCAGCCTCAAAGTTCAGAGTAGATGTGTTGGCTCCCAACCTTAAATCTGGTGCCATGGCTTGGATGATTATGCCTCCTTGCCTCTGATCTTTAGTACGTGAAATATGGAGCCTTAGCGCCACACTTAACCAGCAGGTGGAAAACAGTTACAGAAACTGGCCCTGGAAGGAACTTGGTATTTTTAAATTCAGTAGTGATGACACTGAGAAAGCTGAAAACCATCCCATCTCAAAGGGTCATGCATTCCTGACATCTCATTTGCCAGAACTGGGCAGCAAAATTCAACAGGTGAAGAACTTACATATGCATAACTCACTGAGAACTAGCAACTTGCAAAATGACAACAAAAGGAAATTTATAGCTGTATTTTGTTAACATTGAGTGAGGTATATTTAATGGCATTTTATGTAATAGCTTTATGTCTTTGAATAAGTTTATTACATCATTTAACTTTGTACCTGGGATGAATACATCTAGCCACAGACAGCTTTTAATAGAAATGCAATTTCCACTGGTCTCAGCTGCAAGGGCTTCCTAATTTCTCCTCTATGGGAGCAGTCTGTGGTTTGTGGAAAAGGATCTCAGGCAAATAAAGTGCCTGGCCTAGAGGAAGCACTTAGTGAATTGTTTTCCATTTTTCTTCTTTAGGGGTGAATTTCAAGGGCTTCAATCATACACTAAGGGAAGGAGAGTGGGGTTAACTTGGTGTTACCCAGTTGCATCAAGCAGTACACGAACCAAGATAAATTAGCACAGGTGAATAGGGAACAGAAGAGATGCAGGTCTGGAGAAACATGGTTGAACACTAGGGTAGGAATAGGAGGTCTGCGTCTTCAGAATAGATTTAGGAGGAGAAATCTCAGCTCCCCCCTTTGCTTTCACAGCATACTCATGACTATGATGATAGTCTACCACCACTAACATTTGACAAGCATTTTGTAATCATAAAGAACCTTCACGAATATTACCTCATTTGACTGTTGCAAAAATTCTACTGAGAAGACTGAGGCTAGTAGAGATTAAAAGGCTTGCACAAGATCAGACATGGCTAGTATAGGAAACTGGTTTTTCAATGACTTTTCTTTACTCTGTACTTTTCTCTTTGCAGATATGGTGTTGGTCTGGGAAAGCAATCACTATGACAGAGTTGTGGGCAGACTAGCATAGAGATAGGTTTTGACAGGTTATTTCCCAAGGTAATATTGGACCATTTCTGTCCTCAAGGTATTCCTCCTGGTAAATTAAGAGTTATTGCCCATGCCACTACAAGTAAGTGCTCTCTAGAAGAAAAAGACCAATGGGATGGAATGAGAAGATGAAGAAGGGACTGGAAGGTACAGAGGGGTGGGGGAAGGGCACAAGAAAATCCCCTCCCTTTCTTTCTATATAGCCACAGCTTAGTCATCAGAGGAATGGGAAAAGATGGGGCAAGGAACCTGCAACTTCACAGCTCGGAACAGCTGCAATAAATAAAAGGGATTTCAGAATTAGCTGCCATAAAACTAAGAGGGTATGCAACCAAGACCTGTCTTTTCCTATTGGAATTAAGCCACATGATCTCCTAAAAGTTATACACATCTGAATTTCTGGAATAAACCCACTACACATAAGCCATGCTGCTTTCTTCTCATGACTTCCTTGAAATTAATCTTGTACATAACGTCAGGTAACACCACATCCGTTTTATATGATACTGTTTAGCCAATAGTTGTTATAATTAAGAGAGCCAAATGTTATAACTAAAAGGGAAATAAATGCTGTCTTCCCTATTCAAAGATGACACTGCTGACAACTATCAACAGGGAAACTACCTTCAATTATTTTCAGGCATGAGGATGAATTTGAACAAATGTCATTCCTTCAGTTGAAATGACCTCTCCCAGTTTCAATTCTACCCACATTAAAGGCCCAGTGAAGTCCCACCAACTTTATCAAGTTTCAGGTCATTTCCACTTTCTCCTTCCCTTCAACTCCACAGGTACTGTCTATATCCTTTTTGGGTGCTTAATCGAGTACAATCACGGACAATTCCTCTCCTACTTCACTTCTCTACCTGCAGATGCAATGACTTCTCACCTGGATTACAAATTCCCTGAGTGCACCATTTCATGACGTTGACCATTCCCTAAATCTCTAATCTTTCTCTTCTTTTGACTTAGATCTTCTGCTTATGTACTTTCTTCTCTCTGGGATCCTCTTGCTTCTACTGTAATTCTAGGCTTCTGTCTTCGTCCTCTTCTCTTTGGCACTCTACAGACTCTCGCTGGGGCAATCTTATCTAGCTTGTGACTTCAATGGCCAAACCTTTCTCTTTCATTAGATTGTGCTGCTGAGCTTCAGACCTATATGTTTTTCTTACTGGACAACTTCAACTGAATGACCCAAAGTCATCCCAAATTCAGTATGTCTAAACCTGACCCCATTATCTTTCCCTTGATACCTGCTTTTTCTTTGGGGTCCTCTGCTCAGTGAATAATCCCAATATCTTCCCAGCTCCTTAATCCAGCCAGAAATCTGGGAATCTAGTCTAGATCCCTCCATCACTTTTACCCTATACAACTAAAGATCACCTCCTCTACAGCTCTCTCCACTCTGCCCTTTTCACTATTCTCACTGCCTCACACATATGCATAATCTTTATCACATCTCTGATATTTTCCAGAAATGAAATTGCTAGAAATGAAAGGACATAAGCATTTTAGAGGCTCTTGGTGTATGCTAAAAACTGCTTCCCTGAAAGATTCATTCAACATTCAATATTATCCACAAAGTGCATATCATGTGCCAGGCACTGTTATGTTGACGCAAGTGACAGAATGACTTAGAGGAAGTGACTTTTAAATTATTGATCTTCAATTTCCTCATCTGTGAGATACGGGTTAAGCCACTTACCTCACATGGCTACCATGGAGATGAAGATGTATACAGAGTGTGTGTAGATGCTCAATGGAAGTTTGTCCTCCACCTCCCTTAAGACCATGTTCACTCTCTAAGGAACACTGGAAAAATGGTCCAATCCTACCCAATTCCATTGCATGTCTCCCTCTCTTCTCTACTATTTTGGGGCTGAGTGTTTTGAGGATTGCAGATGATACTTCTTAGATATCCTTGTATATCCTGCTGTGTGCAGCACATCATGTTACTCAGAGAGGGAGCTGAATACATATTCAAGGCATGCTTTGCAGATAGGACGCCTAGCTCAAAAGCTGAGGTGCATCGTACTGTGCTGAGTTAAATCTGGAAATAAAGTAGTCTCCTGAGGCAGATAAAACAGTAATTCTCTTTAAATAGACAGGAAGCATATTAATACTTAAATTTATTCAAGTAGTCTGAGAAGAAGCTGTCAACCACAGCAAATAAAGTCAACTACCTTTTGAATTATAGTCTCTGGAGACTAAAGCAGAGACCAGTCCTGCTTCATTGATGTTGCCTTCACATCAGTTCCACTTGCTCAACATGTGCTCTTAAAAATATATATGCTGGCATCTTTTATGTTAAGTGATTTAGAAGACTATTGAGAGAGCAACTTGAGATAAAGCTATAGCACTATATTCAGCCACTGTTAGAAAACACAAAATCAATTTAAATGTATAGGAAAATGAGGGAACAAGAGCAAAGAATATTGAAAAGTGACAACAGAAGAGGGGGAAAGATTTTTAGAAGCACACAAAATAGACAGCTATCAATATTATTTCATTTGACCATCCTAGACATCAGGTTGTATCTTGTTAATTAAAATTCTTAATTCTACAGCTAGTAAAAAGGCAATTTAAACAGAATTTTCAGCAGCTACTTTGTATCTCAAATACATATATAGATAATTGAAATGTAAAATACTTATCCTGTCTGGAAAATAAGGGAAAATTATCTAAAAAATAAATGACCAATAAGTATATGCCTACCTACACTCAGTGCTGAGTAAACACGCTCATCTAACAGCATTCTTTTAAAACAGAAATTTCTTAATCGTTTTGCTTGTACTACTTTTTTTTCCTATAATCAATTTAACCACTTAGGAATAGCTATACAATAAAGCCCCACTTATCCAAATTAACTTAGAGGAAAACTGATTTGAATAATGAGAAAATATATTTTATGTGTGTGTGTGTGTTTGTGTGTGTGTGTATATATATAATGGACTTGGCTTCTGAGAAAATAAACTCACAAAAATTGGTATGGACATCTATCATATTAAATCTGTTAATAAGCCAGAAACATTAGTTTTATTATTGGATTAAATGGGTCCTACTGTATTCTCATTTATGGCATTACTTTCTTAGCAAAACCATTTTCATGGGTAGGACATAAGGTACATAAGTCTGGTTCAGTATTAGTAATATTGAACTTAATTTTACTGGCTATTAATATGTGGGATTCACCCAAGATGTTTTTTCTTTCCTTTTTCTATTTCCAATCTGTGGCCATCTCCTTGCTCAGCACCTCTACTGCTAGAGGACATATCAGTAAAATAAAAAGTTACATGGAGACCTGCCTCCCTGACAGCTCGGTCTCTTCTCAGTCCTAAAGCCACTCAGTACCACTTACACACTATTCTGCTTCCTGTGATGAGAAGCCTCACTTCTGCCCCTATCACTGGTAATTCAGTTGCATGGTAATTTGATACTTCAAAAGAGGTTCTGCTTAATACTGTGACTCGCACTGAACATTTTATAAATAATTAATAATTTAAATAATAATGATAGCTTTTACTTCTACAGGGTAATTAAATCCAAAGGCCTACGCAGAGAAACAAGTTGGTTCTTAATTCACAGACTCCATTAATTATCTGTGAACTGGGGCAATACATCACACTGACTAATCAATACTAGGTCAGACAACTGCATTTCAATGTTGGACAACCTCTAGCATCCTCTTATTAAGACGGAGATTCTTCCAAAAGGTTAAATTTCATTTGTACATATTCTTGTGGTAATGAGTGATCAGATAAATTCTTTTTAAAATCCTGGTTATATCAAGTCTTTCTAAAAGGAAGAGTTGTTAACCCACGCTGGGCACAGATGCAGTGTGAACATCAGCGATCGCAATCACAGAACAGCTGCCATTCACTGGAGGTGGCATGTGCTGTGGTCAGGTGTTACATTCCTCAAAGGAAGAAATACTCAGCCTTATTTCACAGTAAGAAAATATGTGCTCAGAGAGGTGAAGAAACTTACCCTACATCACCCAGGGATTGACTCCCAAGCTCTTAATAGCTGTGTCTGCATTTCCCAAAGTGGTTCTGTGAGTTAAAAAAAAGTGCTACGAGGAAAACTCAATTCTAAGGCAGAATGACTTTGGAAAATACATCTACCCTGGCTCCTTTATTGCAGAACTTTGAAAAACCTTTAACAGGCTAATGTAAACTGTGCATTTTGAAAAGGAGAGGTATGAGATGCAGAGCTTCCAAAATATATTTACTCATAGGGCCCTTTTGCATAGAGTATCTTAGCAGGGTGGAATTCTGTAGAATTCATGTTGGGAAATGCTACAATAAACTATACTGACTCCTAAGTTAAAGGAGAAAAAAAAGAAAGAAATCCAGGCTGTCTTCATTAATTTAGTAACAGATAGACAAGTCATGTAATTACATTAAAAAAGCTTGCTTTATCAGGCAGCAGAACAGATATAGCATGCTGAATGGCAGTTCTAGAATTATCTTTTGTCTCAAGTTGGTGGCTAATTTCAGGGACCATGAAATTTGTTTGTTGCCTAGAGCTAGATAACAAAGAAAAATGGACTCAGTGCTCAGGAATACTTTGTAAGCCCATAAAGCCTGCTTGAAGGAGACCTTGGAGTTATCTATTGCCAGAGTTACCAAAAAAAGAAGAATGGACCATTCTATCAGGTAAATGTAAATATCTTCTGCTGGCTATGTTAAGGTAATTTAGTGTAATGCCCCTGCCTGTTCCCAAGTCACAAATGTGCCCCAGGGGCTAAGTAAAGACTCAGGAAAAAGCCCAATGCCCCCTCCCTGTCTTATAGACAATTATGAGTCTCCTCTCAATTCACTGTCCCAATATTCCCAATGACATGGGTCAAAACATTTAGAATCTTAGTCATGTCCCTTTAAACACTTAAAATCAGGATGTGCAGAAAAGTTAACTGGTTTCTGTAGTACTCATTTAACCTTGGTTATTATGAACATATTTTTATAAGAAGTATGGGGTATCAGATAAATGAATCCAAGGACAGTTCTTTTGGTATCAGGCTATCAGAATGGGTGGCAGAAGTGCAACTTCTGAGAGGGAACCCCTGTGCTGAGGTTAAAAACCTAAAGTGGCTCGAAATTTGGTAAAATGGATTTTGTTCCCTGTCTTTGGTTATGTTTGGCAACAAACCAGCTATGATCTGCAAGTCTCTGCTTTTATTACAATTGGAAGTTAGTGAATTTTACTTTAATAACTATAATTTCAAGTCCTGATATATACAGTTTGAAAACCCGCTGCATGATGCTACTGGCCAAAACCGAATTATGTTCATCATGTGGAGCCTGCTACTGACCAGCTGTGTGACCTCGAACAAATTACCCCCGTGGGCTTCGGTTTCCTCACCAGTCATAAGGAGTGGTCTAGTTACAACCTTGTAAGGTTGTTGTGAGGAATGAATGAGGTACTGCACAAGGGGGGCACTTAGAACAGTGTGTGGCACAAAGCAGATCACTGAAGAGGGAAACTTCAGTTATCTGGCATGAAAGTCTTTCTGTCAAGTTTTCAACCACCATTAATCTTGAAGGACTGGTCTACTCCTTCTGTTACCTCTCATACTTGCTGATCATTTTGAACTTTCAGTGGAGTGTTTCTGTCCCAGTCTACTAACACTGTTCTCTCAACTCACTAGAGTTTCAAACTCCTCTTGGCCTCTGGACCATGAGTTGACTGCCTACTGCTTTTGAAGGCTGTGCTTTCTCTTGGCTTCCAGAAACACATTATTACTTGACACATCCCACCCACCCCCCATCACTCTGATTATTCCTTTCATTCCTTTCCTGACGAGGGTTACCAGGTCAGAAGGGTCCGAGCTTGAGTCAGGATCAGCCAAATACCAGCTATGTGGCCTCTCTCAGGTAAGTTACTTAATCACTATGGGCCTATGTTTTCTCATTGGTATAATGACAATAAAAATAGTACCTATTTATCACAGGGTCAATTGTGAGAATTCAATGAAATATATACATTTAGCCTAGTGCTAGTAATGCAGTATGAGCTCAATACATGTGGAGTATATTAACATTTATAAAGCAAATGTATTTCACAGGGCCTACTTTCCAAAGCCCTGTAGTTTCAGGTATAACCTAACTTTTAAAAATTACATATGGAAATGTTAAGCTTGCAAAGGACAGGAAACTTTCCCCAGGCTAAAGTCTCTGCTGTAGATAAAGAATTGTAACATAGCAAAATTGCTGGCTCAAGGACAGATGCCCTTGGAGCAGGTTAACCTAAAGTTACTTTATTGTTATGTAAACATGCTGAGGAAACTGCTGTAGGAAAAGACAGTATTTGCTAAAAACAAGCTTTTGTTGGTGGATCAACTTAACCTTTCGCAAATTGCATTATGGAATGTCACTTTGTTATTTCACTGATGTTACCAGCCTCTATTGTTGAACTATACAAAGCCATAACTCCACCTATGTTCCTTTTCTGTAACTTTCTGGCTTGGAGAATAAATATTGAGAAAGAACCCCAGTCTAGGGTTAACTTCCTGAGGAAGAATGCCTCTCTCTTGAGGGTTCCTGGAAATTAACCCCTTTGGGGTTTCTCACTGCTCAGAAGAAATGAGCTTCGAGTAATCCTTTGTGTCTCCATTACCCAGGGGAAGAGAGGTGACAAAGAGAGGTAACAAATACACACTGTTTCATTCATGATAACTGATTCATTCAGCACTCCTAATATGGAACAAACACGTGCCAGACACTGTCTATACTTGTCTGCTTCACAAATTCTACCTTAATATTAACCTATTCTTCCCCTTCACACACTCCTCTTAACCTGCTCCTCCTGAATTCACTGTCTTAAAAGTCCTTCTGCTCAGCCAGTCTCCCATGCTTAATTTGTCTTTGACTCTGACCTCCCCGTCATATCCCACACGCATATCCTCATGGAGTCCAGCACATTCCGTCCCAACAAGGGCTCTTCACCTGGCTCTCCACTTTATTTCTAGTCCTGATGGTACTTCAAGCTCTGTTCAGGTGTCACTGGACAACCACAGCAGCCTGGCAGGTTTCTTGCCACCACTCTCTAAGTTCTACAGTGTATCAGCCTCTTTCCATCCTTCTAACCCGATCACACCACTTTCTTGTTTCAGTGCTTTGCTGGCTCACTCATAATATGACACAATCAATTAGAGAAGACCCTTCTTGATCTGGTTTCAGACTATTTACTTGCCACCCCCCGGCAGGCTTCCCAACCTCTATCTACTGCCTCACTGTTTCTTGACAAAGTTTAGAAAATCTTTAAAGTTTTATCAGTTTCATACTATGGCAGAGTAGAACATGTAACACATGAATTTGAAAAAAATCAATGTGAATAAAAAGTTTAATGAAGGACATTGTTTCCAGCTCTATCCCTAAGGGTGTCCCAACAATAGCAGTAGCATTATCTCTCGCCCCCACCCCGAGCATCACTACCAAATGCAAATGTAGCACTCAGATTTTGGTGTCTTGTGATATTTTCTGCCAGAAGAATGCAAAATTCTTTGGAAAGTAGCAGATTCCATGCCTTGGGGTGAAGAAAACTCAGATTGGCAATAAGCTTCAGGCCTGACAGCAAGGATAACTTCAAAGATGTTAGAAATAGTGCTAAAAAAAAATAAGCTGTTTAAAGCAGATCTCACTGGGCAAGTTGTGATATTTAGAACATCAATAGTAATAAGTCATAATATTAAAGAATAATTACAGTAATTTTATATAAATTTGTGGAAGCCATAACTTCTCCATGATAAACAAGAGAAAGAGAATATAAAATGTACAAAAATGAAGCCGAAATACAAAACAAAGCTGATAATTGGAGGCTTAATTTATTGATTTATTTTAATTAGTGAGGAGTATTAAAATATTCGAGTATTTTGTTTCTTCTAAGTATTAATCTATACACAAAGATATGTATTTGTCTCCATCTGTGTGAACAGCAATGAGTAAATACAGAAAACTATAAGTAAGCCAAAGAATTCCCTAAAGAGTAGAAACTATTACAGAAAGGGCTGATGAGCATTAGTGGTCAAAGACAACCATTAAGTAGAAAGAGTGACAATGAAGCATCCCAAAGTAGTGAATGTGCTCTCTCCTGTAGAAATCTGGCCATCAGTTCAGAGGAGAGTGCATCTCCAAGGGAAAGAAACCTCTAGATAACCTGACAAGTTACAATATTAATAAGGCAGCTGTATGTTTCCAATAATACTAACATACCAGATTGGCATATGATAATGACATAGTGGAGGATTATATAACACTGACCAAGCAGAGTAAGGGGTGGACTGTTCTGGGAAAAGATGAAACACTGGATGCCTGTAAAAAGTATAGGCTTATACGGTGTTAATGATCGGAACATGAAGTTCAATTACAAAAAGAGACTGAGATATCCAGGGATTCAAATTTGAATTACTTTAGAAGACACAAGGCCCTGTGCCTCCACCCAAAACACCAATTGTTTGACAACCTGATTCCTCTAGATTCAGGAAATGTGAAAATAAGCAGTCTTATTAAATTTGGAAGATCTGTAAAGAAGTAAAGTTACCACGAAGACAAATTAAACTCATGGTGTTGCTGGTTCACAAAAAGTTTAAAGATAATATTCCTTTAAGTACTGTAATTGTTATTTTTGCATATGTTTTATCTGTCTAAACTACCTGAAGTGTTAAACTGTGATTACAGTTGTTGGGCTCTTTTACCTGCCGGTAATCCTGCACTGACTGGGCCGATTATTGAGTTAGGCCTGGATCTGAAGCCCACAGACCCCTCAAGCTCATTCACAGACTGGGTCACAGACCCTTCACATGCCAGGCTGGGTTCCCAGACCCCTCACACGCAGGTCTATGAGCTAGGTAACCGGCAAACAGGCCCTTGGAAGCGGTAAGTTGGAGAGCATGGCCTCCTGGTGCGGAAGCTGCCTAAGGCAGTAAAACACCAGCCAAATCACAGCGCTGCGCAGGCACACTAACTCTGCCCACACACAACCTACTCACAGCAAATGCTGGGCAAGATTCTGAACATCTGAAGGGCCCTGACCATTTTCCTATATTTTCCCAACAACAGTTTAAATTGTTTAAGGGAATTTAATGAACTAAGCTTCATAAACAATGCTTAAAGGTTCAAGAAAATTTGATTTTCCAAGTTGTGTTTAATAGAAATATTAAATAAAGTGAGCATGAAACAGAGTGAAAATAAAAGCATTTCCTCCCCATGCCCCAAATCCCATCAGTCTTCAAGGAATATAACCTGTATATTTATACATTTGTCTCTTTTCTTGCCTCTGAGACTTTGTACATGCTGCTTCCTCAACCAGTGTTGCCCTTTCCTTCCTAGACCACTTGGTCGTTCATACTCACCAGATATCACTCCACCTTTTCAAAATTCCCTGCTGGTTTGTTCTTTCATACACGTATGTTTTTGGTCACCTGTTATTTGCAACACACATAGTGGCAGGCTGGGAATACAGTCATAAGCAAAATAGACATGCTCTGCACACACACCGTTCCTACCCCATTTACGGTCTAGAAACAGGAGGCAGAATGTATACAGGTTAAAAAAAATGTGTAGATGCATGTGTGTATGAGTGCAAGTTTATGTGTGTATGTGTGCACATGTCACAATTAAATTATTAAAACAATTAAAAATATGTCAGATGGTTAAACAATTAACAAATTAAAAAATTTGCCAAGCAGTGAACAATGTGCTGTGATAGTGTATTCAAGGGGAGGGGACTGAGGTAGGATCAGTTAGGAAGACCCATCTGAAGAGTAACATTTATGCTGTGATGACAAGAGACAAGCTGAGGCAAAGTCCAGGTGCAAGGGCTTGAAAGGTGGAAAAAACTTCATGTGTTCTAGGAACCAAAAAATGACTGGTGTGGCTGTAGAAGGGGGAAGGCACCTTGAGAAGAGGCTAGAGAGATAAGCAGAAGCCAGATTATACAGGGGCTTATAGACCATGGGAATGAGATAGGTCTTGGGGGCAACTGGAAGCCACTGCAGGGTTTTTAAATAGGGGTAACCTGAACTGAGATCATTTCTTTTTTTTTTTTTTTTGTCGTTTTTCGTGACCGGCACTCAGCCAGTGAGTGCACCGGTCAGTCCTATATAGGATCCGAACCCGCGGCGGGAGCGTTGCCGCGCTCCCAGCGCAGCACTCTACCAAGTGCGCCACGGGCTCGGCCCCTGAGATCATTTCTGAAATTATTACTTGAGCTGTAGTTCAGGAATGGGAGCAAGAGAGGAAACAGAGGGAATAGTCAAGGAGCTACTGTCATAATTCAAGTAAGGATAATGGTGGCCTGTACGAGGGTGATGTCAGTGGAGATGAGATAAATGGAGATTTAAGGTATATATCAAAGGCCTGAATATGGGAGACGAGGGAAAAGGAAGAATATTGTTCTGGCTTGAGCAACTGGGTAGAGTAGCGCAATTTACAAAATAAAAAAAGCTGTCAGAAAAACAAATTTCTTTGAAGGGTGAGAATATAAGGATCAAGTATTCCAAGCATTTCATTTTGGGTAGTGTTATGCTTAAGTTGCCTATAACATCCAAGTAGAGTCAACAAGGCAAACAGGTATTCTTGTATGAAGCTATGTGGAGAAGTCTGTGATGGAGATAAAGTTTGTGAGTCACCAGCACAGAGAGGAAGTGGGAATGGACAAGCTTATCTAGGGAGCAACACTAAAGAGAGAAGGGAAGAGGTTCAAAGACCCTCCTTTAGAGTGAGGTCGAGGTAAAAGTGACTACTAAGGAAATTGAGAAAGAAATAGCCTGAGAGGCAGAAGAAAAACCAAGGTGAATCTGGCACTATGGAAGTTAAGTCAAGACAATATAAGAAAGAGGCAGCTACAACACTGCCAAGACAGTCCAATGGGGGAAAAACAGTTCTTTCAAGAAATGGCACTGGGAAAACTGGATATCCACATGCAAAAGAATAAAGTTGGACCCCTACATTACACCATATACAAATTTAACTCAAAATAGACTAAAGGCCTAAACATAAGGGCTAAACTACAAAACTCTTCAAAGAAAACATAGATATAAATCTTCATTACCTTGTTTAGGCAATGGTTTCTTAGCTGTGTCACCTAAAACACAAGTAACAACAAAAAAGTAGACAAACCGGACTTCATCAAAATTTAAAAAGAAGGTTGTGTTTCCTCCTCCATGTGTCCCCAGTACTTTATTCATGCCTCTATTACTATATTTAATACATTATAATTATTGGTTTAAGTGTTTGTTTAGCTTAAATTTCCTTGATTGTGTGTCATCCTCATTTGTACACTTGGTGTCAAGCAGAGCACCAGGATCGTACCTCACATGCATTATGTGGCTGGAGCTGGTATATGAAAATTAACAAATTTTTTAACATAGTAAATAACAATATAAAGGGTAGAAAATATAGAGAGTGCTCACCAAGGAGGAAAGAGCTCACCAAGGCTAATTTAGTAACGTAGGAAGGGAAATTAAATGGTCATGGATTAAGACAATAAAATACTAAGTTGTTTGAGGTTCTAGGAGAAAAGAATGAGCTCTGTGGTTGAATATCCTGTGCAATAAGCAAAAACAAATTTATTGTGATCTGACTTAGGAATATATGTATGCAACATTTAGGATATGTCTAGCCCAAACTGGTTCTTAGAGAAGTTTCACTTCACACTAATTCAAATCGTATCTAAATCATGAAGTGATGAGGTTCTTTGGGATTTAGCATGACTTCCTCATATAAAATGAGTAAAAACCCTCAGTGCTTTAGATTGGAAAGCAACTTAGGGATCATCAAATTCCTTCCACAGAAAACTGTGGTCAGAGAGGTAAGTCAAAAGATTTGCTTAAGGTCACAACACACCTAGCTAATGGCAGAGCTGGCCCTAGAAGCCAGATTTTCCGAGTGAGGTCTTCAACTCATCATGGTCTTCTTTTGCTTGAATATTCACTAAAATTTAAGAAAAAAAAAAATGGAGCTGAGAATCTGGCAACTGATTTTCTTAAAACAATCCATGCTCATGTTGCCTTTGGAAAGCGTTACCCTTACCTGTTGGGAAACTTCACCACAGTGAGCATGTACACACACACCGGTTGATAATTTCAATATATAATACTATCTAGTTTTGGTTTCATAATCATAAAATCCATAAATTTCAAACTTTGGGTCAATTATGCTTCAGACATTGTCATCAAGGGCAACAGAATTCAGCATACAGTTTTGAACTACAGCTTCTCTTTCTTCGTCCCATGGTGGCACCCGCATGAATTAACTTGAGAATCATTTAAGTATCTTGTTTTACTTTGGTGAACGTGAAATTGAGAATCTCATCTCACAGACTGGGAGTATGGTGATGAACGAGTGGCTATGCTCACACAAATTAAGTACCTGTCTGGGCTGATAGTTGTAGTGGGATTTTTTAGCATCTCTCTGGTATCATACATATCATTTTTTTAGAAAAATTGAAACATAATTGATTGTACATATCTGTAGGGTACCGCGCTGAGTATCAATATCACATACATACAATTTTAAAATTGATATGAAATCCCAATGGCTTTCATGACTATTCATTAGTCATTATATGTTCTTAATGTATTTTGTTTGATTACTAATGAAGTCCTGTGACATTTTACTTCCCAAGATGGATGCTCTGAAAACTCTTGCTGAGTGGATGTTGAAACCCACTACAATTATCATCAGTGGAATCAAATTACTATCAGTTACATAGAGAAGTTAATCCACACTGCATCATTTTAAACATAAACATTTTCAATTCATATTAACAAGATATAAACTGAAGGAAAGAATGCCCAACCAACTGTAGACAGGGACATCTATTACCCAAAGTTACAAAACCAACCCATTTCCATTTGTACTATTAAAATTAGAAACTATAATTTGCTAAGAGCCTTCTATGATTAGGAAGGAATTATGCTAAATGTTTTACCTCCATTATTCTATTAATCCTAATGGCTACCACCCTTTAAGATAGATACCATTTCCCCCCCTTAAAACTGATGAAACTCAGAAAACTCACCTAAAATTACATTGCTAGTCAGTGATAAAATTTTGATTTGAGTTCAAGTCTGGTAGACTCCAAAAATCACTATTCTTTTTTGTACCACAAGAGTTTCCAGTTTCCAAAAGGTACACCTTGTGAGGTGAAATCTTAAAAGTGCCAAGAGTGGAGTTTTCTTGTCCCAGCCTCATGATGTGACAGCTGATGTGACAGCTGTATATGGGACATGAGCATGGCACTCCCGTGCTCTCCTCTCCCAATGCCCCTCCCCTTATCATCAGCTTGATAACCTAAGCCATGATCCCTCTTCTAGGAATCCAAGTCTGATTGCTTAAGGCGGACGAAGGTATTCTGTCTGTGCTTCCACAGTGCCCTTTGCATTTCTCCAATGGCACATTTATTATTAACACACCCAAACTGGTGGTCTACTTATTTGTATACCTCATTAAACCAGGGGCTTCTTGATCACAGAGGCAGCCCCTTCAATTTTCGGCATCTCCAGGCACAGTGTCTATTAATTAGTATATGTATGATAGAGGCTTGTTAAATGGATAGTGACTTGATAAGAATGCAAGATGTTTTTGGTTTTATAAGGATGAGATGAGGTTACTATTTATGCCTAAGTCCTTATTTCCACTGGCATTCATCTGGGAATGTGCTATTCTAATCAGCACACAGAAAAAGGATCAACTTGTGAACATGGTGAATGAATCTGCAGTTATACAGAATTTTTCTAGATTGTTGGGAATTAGAAAAAAATTCTGTCAAAGATATAATCATGTACAAAATACATCAAGTTCAGGATATTTGTATAATATGGAAAAATTTATTTTCAATAGAAACACTGTTTCCAAAATTGTTGTTATGGTGCTGGGGGGAAAAAGATGATACACAAAGTGGGTGAAAACCAAAACAGATTTTGCTTCTTCCTGTGTTTACTCTATTTAGAATATAAAGAAAGCCATGTTTTCACACCTCCTCTGTTTAAATAGCACACTTTGAAAAAGGGTTATGCGTTGAAAACTCAATTTAAAAGAATAAACTTTTAGTATATTCCATCCCTAGCCAATGTGCATACAGGTTAAAATGTCTATAGAATCACATCTAAATGGTAAAGATTTCTGCTAATTTAAAAATATTTACTTCGCTCACAGGGTTTCCAAGTGACATTATAAACTGTATACAATCCTTGCTGTGGGAAGGATCTTTAGATACTGAGGAATAAATAACTCTCTTACTTTCAAGGTATGTGACTCTTACACACCCCATGTGAGTAATACAGACACTAATGCTCCTTGGAATTTATAAGATGGAGAGACCGCACACTGCCAAAGAAACAATGATGATCTGGTTGGGGTGAGGATAATAACAGGAATTAAGGTGACCTTAATGGCCTTAATTGATTCCTTAAGGAATTAATGACAGGAATTAAAGAATTAATTAGACTATTGCAAATATTCCATGAAAAGACGAGAAGGACCTGAACTATAATGGTAAAGACGGAAATGAAAAAGCAGAGTTTTAAGACACTGAACAAGGCACCCCCTTAGGAGAAGGGCTTGTTAGAGACTACTTGTTTGCAGACAATGTATCATGGATTTCTAAAAGGTAGAAAAGCAGAGTCTCACTATAAGATCAAATCCAAATTACCTGATTTGAAATTTAGAATCTCAAACAGTGCTTCTCAAGGGTTTTCTTGCAAGATATACCTGAAGGGTTTGGCAGAAAGAATGCTAGGTGTTCACAAAATTGTGTTTCGCTTTGCTTCTTCCTGAATACATAGAAAGTATGTATTTTCAAGCCTCCCTTGCAGTTAGATTGGTAATAATGGCCAGTAGGCTGTCAGTAGAAGCAATAAGTGTTACTTCTGGGTTGCAGTAATGAGAGGCCCCTGGGCTGCCCTCCAGTTCTCTTGTCCCCTGTAGAATTTGACTTTGAAAGGCATGTGTTGAGACCGTGGAAGGACAAAGTCACAACTAGACTGGATCCTTGAATCACCACTTAAAAGTTGCCCTAGAGAGGTACTGAACTCAGACTTTGTTGGAGTGGGAAATAAGGTTTTATTTGTGAAGTTACTGAGATTGTAAGGTGTGTTTGTTATTGCAGCATAACTGAATGTTGCTCTGAGCAATGAAAAGGTGATTCTGGGGAGAGTACTTTGATTTAGAAGATCTTTTTGAAAATGTTTTATTTAACTAAAATGAATCAATCATATTATTTTTGTAGATGATGGTGGGATAGGTGAAATTCATAAATGCATTCTATAAGCATGTAATGAATACAATTAGCCTCTTAAAGATTTTAAAATATTGTTTTATAAAAAAAAAACAAATTATCTAATATAAAAAAAGTAAACTTTATTTTTTAGAAAGTATGTTTTTCCTCATCTCTGTAAGAACAAAAAAGTTAAGTGCTATTGAAAAATAAGCATTAACACTTCAGTGCCATCTGGTCAAGATGGCCGAATAGACAGTTGCCAGTGTCACTCTTTCCCACTAATCAACCAATTTACAACTATTTACAAGCAATGACAGCCAAGCTGGGGCCACTAGAGCTCAGGGGAAAAGGAGGAGAGACCTATGGAGTTCATGAAGATGGGAGAAGCCATGATGAGAGAAAGAAAGAACTGCTCCTACCATTTCGAATCCTGGCTGCTTCAAGGCTGGCCCTGGTGAGCACACAGAGCAGGAGCTGGCAAAAGCCACAGCTGTGCCCTTCCTATGAAGTTGCTTGGAGGCAGCAGGGGAGAGGAGGGCCTTGGTGGCCCCCAGGACAGCAGGACCACTGATAGGGTTCCCATGGACCCACATAGGAGCAAGGAGCCACAACAACTGAAAAAAGGAGCCACTCAGGGGCCAGTGAGTCATCGGAAGAGAGCAGGGCATGGCCTGTCCCATGGGAAGTGTTTGGAGTGTGGGCAGTGGGGGAGATAAGCCCACTGGAGGACCACTGGGGCACAGCATGGACAGCTGATCTGACCCCAATCAGGACAGGCCCACTCTGTGGAGACTAGTCAGGAATATAGAACTACAGGGTGTGCAATTTGCTGAAAAGACTCAGGACCAGACCAGAGTTTCTACACAACCCAGGTGTACTAGATTTCATGAGACCGGGAAGTACCTACAAAGTCAACCATTAAAACCTAAGCTGCACAAAAACCCTTCCCCAGGGATTCAGCAGCAAAGCAGCAATTTAGCTCAACCACAGGGCTCAAGTGCTGGTCCCCACAGGAAATTCCCCCATTTTAGAAATAAGCAAAAGACAACAAATTAGTTATAGTGCAGAATTTAAGTAGTGGGAACAGCAAATAATCCAACACAGAACTGAAAGAAAAAACCAAAATACCCACAGACCAGAGACAAAGATTGGTATTAACTAGTAAAGGTCTCACTTCACCAAAGAGCACCTATAACCTAGAAGGACCAGAAGTCCCCTGGGCCCCCAAGCCAGGGCTTGGGGAGGGTTGGGGGACTCAGCCATGATCCCCGACACCCGCAACCAGCCCAGCTTTGACCACCAAGCTGCCACAGGAAGTGCCCTGGGCTTCTGAGCCAGGGCAGCAGGGGGCCAAGGGCCTCAGCCACACCCCCCTGACATCTATGTTCAGCCCAGCAACAACCAAGCCACCACTGGAAGTCCCTGGTCTCCCCTGCAGGAATGAGGGAGGTGTCACAGGCCTCAACCACACTCCCCCTTCCTCCTTCTCTTATCCTATTTGCTTCTCCCTTCCCATTTCCCCCTCCCACCCAATTGCTCAGCAACAACAACTTAGATATAAAAACAGATGGAGCCAGGAACCGATCCCACCTCCCACAACCAGGCACGCTGCCACTGCCACAGGGCCCAACTGGGGTCCTGAGGCATGGATTTAGGGACTGACCCCCCCCCCTCCTGCAACCAGGCACTCCACTGCTACCATGGTGCCCACCACACGGCCCACCCGGGATCCTGAGGTATGGATTCGGGATCCTGAGGCATGGAGTGGGGACTGACCTTTCCTCTGGCAACCAGGAATGCTGCCACTGCCTAAGGGCCCATTAATCTTTCAGAAAGAGAGAAGAAATCTAGGGTTATCAGAGGTGGGAGTGGAGAGGGGGAAGGTGATGGGGAGATATTGGATAAGGGGCATAAAGAATAAGTATGATTTGTAATAATACATATGCTAATAATATTGATTTGATCAACAAATGTTAATGTTGAACCCCCAAAATATGTATAAACAATTATGATTCAATAAAAAAGAAAGAAAAATAAGCATTAACAAACCTAATTTTAAGGTTTAAAATATAAAAACATAGACTTTACAGATTCATATACTAATGTAAATAACCTGTTTTCTGCTTTGCACTTGTAACCATAGCTACTTAGTAACAATATTCATAGTGCCATTTTCTCTCGTGCAGTGTGAATACACACACCCATTTTCTACTTCCCTTCTTATTGAAAATGTATCTCTAGATGAACCAAAAGAATAAAATGGCAGTGAGGTAAAATATATTGTAGCATACAAGTGAGATATACATTGCATCACCATGACTATTTGAGGACTAGAAATAGCAGGAGGAAGGGCAGTAGCTGTCATGTCACTTTTCACTGCCACTCAAGGCAGCCAGCAGCAACACTAGTTAGTGAGCCACACCCTTGATGTGCATATGAAATCATACTTACACTTCCTCAGTACTTTAGTGATTTTAATAAGCTGATTGGCAACATGACATTAATACTAGTACTACTTGACTCAGTACAGAATGGGACATTTTAAGTGTAAAGTATTTATTTTGCACTCAAGACTTGGCCAAAATACTTAAGATAAACAGCATTTGAAAATTCACAACAAAGAAGTGAAACTCAATAACCAATCAAAAAAGGGTAGCTATTGATTGATAGGCTAAATTTTCCTCATGTTAATTCTTGTAATAGGGAGAAAGTAGGGTGGAAGGATGTATAAAGGTCAGCAAAAGAATAATGAAAATAAATGGAAAAAGATATTCTTTTTCTTAATTCTTTAAGTCTTCAGGAAAAAAATCTTGCTTCAAGTAAATCTTACGAGTCTAATTAAGCACTTTTACTGCAGGATGGAGCTATAATTAAAGCCTTACCTTATATGGCTTACTAACTTGCAGCTGCAAGCTGAACGTTTTAACATATCATCATATTGGCATTAGTTTGACAAAATGTAGTAATCATTTCCTTTTGTGAACTAAAAGACATCAAAAACATGCATATTTTAACTCATATGTTAGCTGATACAGCCGTAGTTATTAAAGGTTACAGGGTATATATATGGCATTGCAATTTTTTCCTGTTGCCTTTTTTTTTTTTTTTTTAAAGGTGATTGAATGCTTTGCTTATTTGGAATAAACGTTAACTTGACATAAATGATCTAAAACAAGGAGTGGAAACAGAAGGGAAGATGAAAGAAAATAGGAAAAATTCCTAAGCTCTGTATAACATAGGAAAATTTGGTATTCTTAAACTTGAGGATCCACCAGACAGGTATTTCCATCAAAATATTTAAATTCATGCTCTTGTGAGAAGCTAGTAGTATCTATCTTTCTCTGTTTAAGTTTAGTAGAAGCATATCCATCATTCGAAGTCTGAAATCTTATTGCTGCCTAACTGTACTCTCGTCGCATAATCACATGTTAAGTTCTTCCTGTGGACACATTTGTGTATGTGCTTTAGTCAAAAGCAAGAACAAAAACCAGCAAAATGTCGTGTGGCTTGGGGGTGGTGGACAGGAGGAACTGTGTGAGCAGGCTGGGACTCCAGGTGCAGGACTTTGGGGCTGAGTGCACGTGGAACCTAACACCATGGTCAACAGAGCTCTGCTACATGGGCTCTTGTGCTCATTTCAGCAAGGGTGAGACACGATTGATCTCTGTAAAATTAAAACTGTAAACAAATGAGCAGGGCATATAATACTGCTATTAACAAAAGAGCTTTAGGATACTGCTCTAACATAACTAACTGTAGATGAGCATCTTTCTTTTGGACTTTCCCACATAAAGGCTGTCTGCCAGAAAGACTGAGTCATCTCTAGGGAATGTAAGTGTTAGAGACACCCTGGTGAGCTGTGGGTGGCTGGAAATAGTAAGTAGAAAGGAAGAACAACAGCTAATGATCTCTTTGGGTTTGGCAACCAAAAAGAATCTTTTCTTTCCTGTTAAATTCTGATCAAAGATCTGGATTCAGTTTCCCAACTGAGAGCTTTGCTGTCTTTTAAATGAGCATCAACGTATTTGTTGTGGTCTGTAACTGTGGAATTGGAGAAAATGTAGACATTTTTTAAAATTGGTGGGTACACTCAAGGGCCCTTCCATGTCTTATTAAATACCTAGCATCTAATTCCTTTTAGAAATGTACTCAGGTAGAGTGAGTGAGTTTGACCATGAACACCTATATGCATGGACAACTCAACTGCCCTCCTTTTATTTAATTCCTACTTCTGACCCATTTTAAAATTCCCAACAGATTTAAATAGTGATATCTTCTATAAACTGAGATTAAAAGTTAACCAGGCTAAAGAAAATGAAACAAAAAAATTCAAACCATTAAAAAAGAAAAGTAAAAGATAGTCCAGATCATCCAAAGTCCAACAGGCCTTGAAAATGAAGGCTGGAAACATTACAAAGATCTCCCCTCTCAAACAAGAGCCTGGTCAAGCGCCCCCACAAGGAGCTGAGTCCTGTGCAAGTTGCACTGTCTGCCCTCCTTCTGTTCTGTTCCCTAATTTTAGACATATTGGCCTTGACAGCCATCCCTTCACAAAAAGATCACCAGTAAGCAGGTCAAGGCCTAAAACTGACATTTCCCACCACACTAAGAGAAAGAAGAGGAACTCCCTACCATTATCTTGTAGGTTAACAGCTTCTACGTAACCACGAAAAACATCTTAGGGGATTGGAACCATATCACTACCGTTTTCTCAGTAATTATATTACCCTTTACATTTTCAAAGTACACTAAAGCCTCTTATAAAATGTATCCAGAAATTTACTGACAGTCTTTAGGGCAGGACTTAGCAAACTTTTTCTGTAAAGGGCCAAACAGTAAATATTGTAGGCTTTGCAGGCTACAATGTCTCTGATGCAACTACTTGACTGTGCTGTTGTAGTGTGAAAGCAGCCACAGACAATATGTAAAGGAGTGGGCATGACTATGGTTTTAATAAAACTTAATTTACAAAAACTGGCTGGACTTGGCCCAAGGCCTAGAGTTTGTGGACCTCTGTCCTAGTGTCATAACTAATAAGTTGCAACAACTGGCTGGTACCAGCAGAACTACTTTATCCAACACATGGCACTGATCTAAAAATAATTAATCACGAGCAACAGAGAATTTGCTATACAAATAGTATCCCATGTTCACCAAACCAAATTTAAAATGCCTGATTGAGTAAGAGGGTATTATACCCTCTGCTCTGGGGGAAAAAAAATTCAGTCAATGTTTGGTTCCATGTTTAAAGAACCACATTTCCTGAGAAGGTGACTATCTTAAAAGCTTAAGAAGTACGGTAACCATATCTGTGCTGTGACTTATTCTTAAAAGATAAAAGTACTAATAGCTAATATGAAAACTCAATATTTATTCTACGCCAGGCATTGTTCAAAGTGCTCTGCAGGAATTAACTCATTTAATCCTCAAAACTGTGTGAGGTACGTACTATTATCATCCCTACTTCACACGCGGGAAAACCGAGGGCCCGATAAGTCATTTGGCCAAGATTAGAAGGCCAGTAGGTGAGAGAGGCGAGACCTGAACTCAGGCATTCCTGCTACTGAGGCTGTGTTCTTAATCTCTACTCCCTAGAGAGGAAGAGGACAGGAAAGGCGAGTCAGTGCTCAGC
Source organism: Cynocephalus volans (assembly GCF_027409185.1). Classification (NCBI taxonomy): domain Eukaryota; kingdom Metazoa; phylum Chordata; class Mammalia; order Dermoptera; family Cynocephalidae; genus Cynocephalus; species Cynocephalus volans. Next base: position 110,250,020 of record NC_084462.1, read on the forward strand.
CCTGGGGATTCATCTGGCCAGGTGAGTGGGGAAAAAACACACACCGAAGAGCTTTACTCTATACTCTTAGTAACAATCAACACTGAAGACAGACTTCTGTGACTAAATGTGTGGGGATTTCTCCCCACTTGCAAGCAAGCAACTAGTTTTCCAGAAGACATCAGCTGAGTGTCTTCTAATTCAATTCCAACACTATCTGAAGGTCGCATCAGATCCCAGAGGTTGACTGCTCACAATCCCCAAGATTGTCCCCTGCCTTTTCAATGCCAGTCACAAGTTCAGGCTCCTGGCACTTCTGACTCACCAGCTATATTAATTGGGGTTTCCACAACCACCTCCTCAGGTTTGATTGATTTGCTGAGCAGAAACTCAGGAAAATACTTACGTTTACCAGTTTATTATAAAGGACATCACAAAGGATATAAATGAAGAGATGCACAGGGCAAGGTATGGGAGAAGCAGTGCAGAGCTTCCATGCCCTCCCTGGGTGTGTCACCCTCCAGGAATCTCCACACATTCAACTCTCCAGAAGCCCCCAGAACTCAGTTCTTTTGGGTTTCTACGGGAGCTTCGTTACACAGGCAGGACTGATTCTATCATTCACCACTGGCAATCAATTTAACCTCCCCCTACTCAGCTCAGAGGTTGGGGGATGGGACCGAGAAGTCCAGTCTTGGTCTTTCTTGTGACCAGCCCCCATCCTGAAGCGGTCTAGGGAAGGGCAGCCATCAGTCAACTTTTCACCATAAAAAAAGACAGAACTTTGGAGATTCTAAGGATCTGAGGAATTGTATTGTCAGGAGATGGGGAGGAAGACCAAATAAATATTTTCACACTAACAAAAACAGATGGTTTTTGTTGATCAGCAAATATTTACTAACTCCTTATCATGTGATGAATAACATGCCTAGTGTTTTATGTATGTTATTTAATCCTACCCATAGTGCTATATGGGAGAAAATATTATTCAATTTTATAAAAATGAAAACAGTGGCCTAGGAAGATTATAAATTGCCCAAGGATACACATATAGTCAGAGATGGAACAACCTATGCTGGCTCCAGCGGGATTACCATTTATTTGAAATTAAGGTGATTGCTTTCTGAACAGCTATTTGCAGGAGATTTGTGTTGCTTAGGAGAGAAGACACCAAGTTCCAGGCTAGTGAGCAGCAGCTTGTCTCCTTATGATGCAGGGCTACTTACATGACAGTCTCCCGTGAGCCTTTACTCCCCGCAAACGAGATCTGTACTAAGGGTTGTTCAGAACCTAGTCTTTCCTCCACCTTAGCCCATCAACGGATTAATTCCTGCAAATATGGCTTTGGCTGTGTGATCCATTGTTCAGCCTTCTTTTCTTGCTTGTCCAGGCATTATGCCAACCTGGGTCCATCAAACTCCCAGAGCTTTCCTGGCATCTGTTCCATTGTTCTAAAGAAGGGGTTACTGGCACACACTTTGGATTATTTCATTCTGCAGTCTTCAGGTTTTGTCAGAGACTACAGCTATGAGAGTTCTCTTTTAGAATCTACCTTGACTGAGTTTGTCAGCCCTTCCCTTCATATAGGAGTTTGTAATTAGACAGCTGCTCGTCTCATCAGAGATGCATTCCTACATTCTCCTAGCTGATTTTAGGTAACGTTCAAGAAATGAGGAGAAAATCTTTTTTTTTTTTTTTTTTTAATTCTATCATTTAAAAACCATAAGTCTAACAAATGTAACTGACTTTTTTCCTACTAAAGTTAACTATTTTTCTTGGAATGGACTTCAGCATGGATTAACTATTCACTGACTATACAGAAAAATATTACTTATTGCTTTGTCTAGAATTTTAGCTCCAGTTAAGGAGATATACAAAATTATTTTTAAATAATCATTAGGTAATTACACTTGGCAATGTATTTTTGTATCTGTGATCGCTATTGTTTCTTACATCCTATCCCCACCCTTTGGGTTCACTTTGTCTCGTGTTGAAGTCCCTCATTTAGTAGTTCCTTCAGCAGGGGTCTGGAGGTGGTGAATAATCAATCTTCGCTTGTTTCTTTCACATATATATTACAGTCTAGCTGGGTAGGAAATTCCAGATTGACAATTATTTATGGAACTTTGAAGATACTAATTTATTGACTTTTGGCATCTCTTGTTGCCGATGACAAAGCATCAGTTTGTCCTTCCATTATAAGAAAACTCTTTAGCAGCTTTTTAGCTTTTTTCTTTGTCCTGAATATTTGGCTTCTCCTTTATGTTTTTCTCTAGGTAAAGCTTTGTCTTATTTTCTAGTGTGGTACTTAGTGGTATTCTTAATCTGAATTCAATTCTGGAAGAGTTTTAGCCATTATGCTTTGGAATATTGGTTTTCTACGACTCTTATGCCCTTTTCTTCATATACTCCTATGAGATGAATGGTAGAGCCTCTTGTTCTATCATCCATGAACAACTGCTCCTTTATATTCTTCATCACTCTATACTATATTTTGGGTGAATTTCTCATTATCTTCCAATTCATTAATTCTGTCTTTGACTATGCCCAGATTAGAGTTTATTCTATTAAATTAGTATATTTCAAAGACTATATTTTTTATTTCCAAAATTTTTTTCCTACTACCTCATCTTTTCATTTGGTTTTGTTTTTGTCTTGTAACATTTTATTGTTTTTTCTAACTTCTTCCTTTATATTTCAAGTATCCTAAAATACTTATCTTAAAGTCATTTTCAGATTTCTCTGATATTTTCATTTCATTTGGTGGTGAATTCAACCCTCAATTGTTTTTTGTTGTTGTTGTTGTTGGCTTTTTCAAGTATTGTAGAATTTTGGTGTGCACATTCTCCTTGAGTGGGAGATTTTAATTTCTTGCCTCTTCTCCTCACGGCCTTGATCCTTTCTCCCTATGTAACAGTTTTGTTTCCTGTACTGGCCCCCTTGATGCAATCGGGACCTAAAGTGATGGTCCGAAGTTCCTGTCCTAGGTGATATTCTGAAAATATTCAGAGCCAGTCCTAAGCTAGTGGCCAGTCGGATGCATGTCTTCGGTGGACGACTGTGTCTGCTTTCCCTTGCCTCCTTGGGATGTAGATTCTTATCAGCCACTGCCCAAGGGGAGAAGTTAGTCACAGTATAATTGTAGAATCCTTTCTTGGGCTGAGAAGACTTAGTTCCAAGTGGTGAATCTGGCTCCTGAATCCTGCTTTGCTTTTTTTCGGGGGTACTTTTAGTCTCTATTATAGAATAAAATCCAAAGTTCCTCCTTCTAGACCTTGAGCCCAGCAAACATGCAGATTCATTCCTACTAACTGCTTTGTGATTCTGTTATGTATCTGGTTTATAAATAAACTTTTGCTGACAATGGCTATTTCTTTTTAATTTCCTCTATTTTGCATGTGCTAGTGCTAAAGGAGCCTCAAAATATGAATTTACAATGCCAAACTGTTCCGATATTCAATTTCCAAAACATTCATTTTTATCAATACAATAATCTAAAAATTCTACATTCTACTGTTCAGCAGTGTTAATATGTATTTTTCCCTTTGTTTTCACTAGCAAAGAAAAAGCTGATTATGTCTTACTGACAGATTCTCTTATTTACTGCCTGGCTAATTGAAAGTGGATGGCCCCAAGTGATGTTTCAATTAATTTTTTTAACAGGAAAAAAAAAAGGGTTGAGAAGCAGCAGCAATTCAGTGGTCCTCTCTATTATTATCTGCATTAGAGATGAAATCTTTTGCAGTTTTACCTAATCTTAATCAGAGAGAAATCTAGCTACTAGTGCATGCATTTACTCAGGTTTTAAGAGATGAAGCTGAGGAGTATAATCCGCCCAAAAGAGGGGAGTCATAATTTTGGAACTATTTTCTTAATCATCATTGAAGAAAGCTTTATCAAATTAATGAAAGCCTTCTATTCCCCCAAAGATTTATACATATCTGTACCTGAAGGGTGCCTTACCTAGAACTCCATCTTAATTACCCATGCATGTTGCTGGCCTATAAGTATTATTATGACAAGAGTTGAGGAATATAAATGTACCACACTTACGTATGTATTCCTAAAAATTTATGTATGTATCAAATTTCAATAAATCAAATTGCATTTTCCTTTTGAATTATAATTTCAAATATGTGTTTCTAGAGGAAAAGAAAATATGGTCTGAAACACCATAAGAAAGGGTAGCATTAGGAAAGTGAACCTAACAGTTAAGCACTTACCTGGAAAATAACTTAATAATGATAAAGCAGTGTATGCCTTAGTGCAAATGTTATACTGAAAATACAACACTGCCCAATGTCAAGAACAATACTAACTGCCAATGAAATGAACACTTGGAACTTTTAGATAGAAACATGCATTAATGATAGCTCTTTTGAAGAGTTTTTCTACTTTTCTCTCTCTAATAAAGCTGGTAGAAAGAACGGATTTTAGAGATAGACTAGGGTTCAAATCTTGACTGCTCTTTATAACCTGTGTGACGTTAGGCTAGTTAACTAACATCTCTGAAGCTCTGTTTCTTCACTTGTAAAATGGGCCTAACAACAACTACTTTTTAGAGTTAACATGAACTGAAAAAGACTTCCTGATATATAGTAGGAACTCAATATAATGATTATCAGTGTTATTGTCATTCACTGGCCTTTTTCCTGGAAAAGAAAAATGCAAATACAAATACATATGACTGCACCTCTACTAAATCTGATGGAAGGGATGCCTCCAAAGCCATGTTTCTCTATCTCCTCTCCCTCGTCTGTGTCTGAATGGAATTTAGATTCCATAGTAATTTCCCTTCACAGGAGGGAAGGCAGGACAACCACAGGAAGGCAGGATTAAAAGAAAACATTAACTATAACAGCTACCACTGAGTGCTCACTGTGTTCCATGGTACTCCCTACATACCATACTGAATGTTTCCTATATGATCTTGTTTAATCCTTACAACAACCCTACGGGGTAAGGATTAGTATTCTGTTTAAAAAGAGGAAGTCAAGCTTAGTTTATGTAGCTCATCCACAGCCTAGCAACAGACCAGGAATTCAAATCCAGATCTGTGTATTTAAGGCCTTTCTCTTTTTGTGGCATCGTACCACATCATACCAGGAAGACAAGATTTAAGAAACGACATGTGACACAACAAGAATATATATTGGGTCTCTGCTCTCAGGTCTGGCACAGAGCTTCTACAACGCCTGAAATCTCCTGATAGGGGTGAGAGGAGCATCTTTTGTGAATCATAATATGCCCCTTTCAACCATACCTGAACTTATGCTAATGAGGTGACTATTGGAAGATGGGGCTAGTTGCCAGAAGAATCAACCATAGGATTAGAGGGTTGGAACTTTCAGCCTCGCCCGTCCCCCCACCCCACCCCCAAATCTCCAAGGAGGGCAGCAGGGCTGAAGACTGAGTTAATCACCGATGTTCAGTGACTTAATCAATCATGCCTATGTAATGAAACCTCGATAACTCCTAAATGTCAGGATATAGAGAGCTTCCGGATTAGTGAAGGCATTCACATGCCAGGAGGGTGGCACATCTCAACTCCATGGGGACAGAAGCTCCTGTGCTTGGGACCCTTGTGGACCTTGCCTTATGTACCTCTTCATCTGGCTGTTCATTTCTGTCCTTTTATCCTTTACAATAAACTGGTAAACGTAAGTAAAGTGGTTCCGAGTTCTGTGAGCTATTACAGCAAATTATCAAACCTGAGGAGGAGGTCATGGGAACCTCTGATTTGTGGCCAAGTTGGACAGAGGTGTGGGAAACCTGTGGACCCACTATTTGTGACTGGCATCTGAAATGGGGGGCAGTCTCATGGGACTGAGTCCTTAACCTGGAGAGTCTGCACAAACTCTCGGTAGTTAGTGTCAGAACTGGATTAAATTGTAGAATACCCTGTCGATGCCTGCAGACAACTGGAGAGTTGTGTGATGGGAAAAACCCACACATTTGGTGTCAGAAGTGTTCTGTGAGTAGAAACAGATTTATTCATAGTAACACAACGCTACAATGAAGCGGTTACACACCCTAAGCAATACAGAAAATTGTTGAATTGACAGGGTAACTATATTTCAGGTGCTCAGGTTTAATCTCTTTTAAATGTATTTTGAATTAAAAAGATATACCGAACCAGCTAATGTGAACTTGTTTGTAATGACTGTGTGTTGAATAAACTTGACTGTAACATTTTATACTAGTGCTGAAAAGAGAATTGTCAATCTCTCAAGAGGAACACCACCAAGTTATTTACAAGTGGGGCATTATAATTATTTCTGATGGGGCAGGGAAGGGACATACCAAGGAAAAGAATAATTTTTTAACAAAAACAAATGACCGGCAATATCTTCATCATCAAAAGCTTTAAATATCAGGTACTCTAAGACTTCCCAGAAACTTGTAGAGAATCTGTGTAATTATCAAGAAAAAATAGATCTCTTAAGTAAAGAGAAAGAGCCAAGGTACAAATAGCCAGCTTGTAAAGAAAGGAGCTTCTCAGTATTGCAGAACAGGGAAAGCCCTTTCAGCCACTTAAGTACTACTGGGTCTTCATGAAAAGTTCACGTGCTTCTAAATGTAAATGTCTTAGACTATAACAGGTTAGCATAAGTGACACAGTCTATAGGAAATATATAAAAGTATATCATATAAAAGAAAAAAAATTAAATGTAGGCCAATACTACACAATAGCATATATAATAGGTTTTAAAATGATTTAGGAAAATGGTGTGGTGAACAGAATAATGACTTCCTAAACATGTATGCATCCTGGTCCTTGGAACCTGTAATAGTAAAAGGAACTTTGCAGATGTGATTAAAGATCTTCAGATGGAAAGATTATGTTGAATTGTCTGGGTGGACACAATATAAATACAAGGGTCTTTTTAAGAGAGAGGCAGGAATGACAGAGATAGAGAGATTTAAAGATGCTGAGCTGAGGAAGGGCCTGTGAGCCAAGGAATAAAAGCAAGTTCTAGAAGGTGGAAAAGGCAAGTAAACAAATTCTTACCTAGAACCTCCAGAAAGAACAAGCCCTGCTGACCCATATTACACTTCTACCCTCCAGAGCTGTAAGACAATACAATTGTGTTGTTTTAAGCCACAAAGTTTGTGGTAAATTTGTTACAGCGGCAATAGGAAGCTAAGATGGTAAACTCTACTACGGCTAGCAAAATTAAAATACACATCAGCTCTGAGACGAACATTTGCTTTTAAATGATGTCAACTTTTTCAAAAAATTATATTCTATCTTATTCAAGTTTAACAGTCATTGCTTAAAGAAAATATGCAAGGATAGTATATTGACAAATAAAAACTTACAATTACAAAAAGTGTTTTTCCCTCTTTACCTGGAGGTCTCCAAAAAATCTAACATTCCAGGAAAACCACCATCAAGACAAGCTTTGGCTTTTATCACAAATGTGTGAATCTACTCTGACCTTGTGAAAAACTTCTTTTTCACAAGTCTCAACCTCTTATAATAGGAACTGGGAAGAAGATCAATAAAATCACCCAACTATGAAAATTAAAGTCCATAGGATAAAGTAAAACACTGATAGAGGGAATAATATATAATAATATAAAGCAATTATTACAAGGAGGATCTTTGTGCAACATTTTATGTGAATCGTGGAATGCCCCTGACTTTACTTATAATATTCTGCATTGTTTAATCCACCTTTAATAAGGTGCATAAAGCTGATCCTGACCAGAATGTTCTCAATGAGGTTCAATGAAAGAGTTATTGATTCCACTTGAAAGGTCTTTTCTACTGGGAACAGTATTGTAGGTAATTATGACAATTACTTTTAGATTTTCAAAAAGTAAATAACCAGTTTCTGCTTAGACATCTAAACTATCAAATAGTATGATTCTTTCCTATTACTGTCTTTTTTGTCATGAACTACTAATTTAAATAAATGAAAAACAGTTGCTTTCTCGCTAATAGTATCCACTGAATTTAAACAGCCTGTGTACCCACCATGAATGTCTACACACACAAACACACACACACACACACACACACACACACACACACACCTGCCACCTCACTATTTAACCATTCAAAAGTTGGGCAAAGTAAATAAATCCCTAAGTAAATGAAGATTTGTCCTCATTCTTCTTTTTCCTAAAACTTGTATTTTTACCCCAGTATAATGACATATTTACTTTCTTGCTTTCCTGCCACTCATGTATTACAATTGAAATGTTTATGGCTCAATGTGCTCTCACAGTTAGAAAATAATAAAACAGATATTCTTCCTCTTTTGGAGGTATGACCTACTGAATTGTTCATGGAACATACAGCAAGCAGTGAGACAGCCTTACCTAGGGACATCATACTCATGTAGACCTGGAATAAAAACCAAACCAAACCAAAACAACCAACCCAACAAAGCTAAGTCAGGGTTACTTTCCATGCTTGTACTTGACAATGAGGCTACACAGACCAGCAGCATGACAGATAAAGGTGAGCCAGAGCTTGCAGGCAAGCCATGGGCTTTGTCAAGGGATCCTAGAGAGACCAGTCACTTCCCTTACCAAGAAAACCATTAGACTGGTCAGAGAGGAAACCAAATTTTTTAAGTAGCAGCTTCCTGTGAGACTTTATTTCTCTTCTAGTTTTCAGACTGTAGTGGATTGAATTATGTTCCCCCAAAACTCATTGAAGATTGAATTGTATCCCCCAAGTTTTATGTATTAGAAACTTAGCCCCTACTGTGACTGTAAAGAGGGTGGGAAATCCTATTATGGTGATTGTAAGGTGGGGCCTTGAAGAGGTGATTAGATTATAGGGCCATGTAGTGGTGAATGGATTAAAAATGGTGGTCAGGGGTGTGGTTCTGAGGGTTTTAAAAGAAAAGAGAGGAGAGTCTCTCTCTCTCTCTCTCTGCTTCCACCATCTTGCAATGTGAGACCCCCCGGGTCACTGTTGGTGCCATCAGATGGACTTTGGACTTCCCAGACTCAGCTCAGAAACGGTAAGCAATAAATTTTGTTTTCTTTATAAATCACCCAGTTGCAGGTATCCTGTTATAGCAACACAAAACAGACTAATACACAGACTGTAGGCTTCTCACTTTTCCTCCATAAATGGGAGCCTTGTTTTGCTGGGTTGCCCCCATGAGTCTACGGCAGGCTCCAACTTTAGATTTGCTGAATCTAGTGATTTAGCGTTACTTTAATGATCAGAAACAAGGCTGAAATTTTTAGAAGTTGGGGATCTAATTTAAAAAAAAAAAAGCTATTTTATTCACTCCTTCACTAAAGGTTTTAGAAATCTTATATTCCTGTGTAGCTTCTCAGATTTTACATTCAAGTTCCTTATCTCTATTCCAGGTAAGAGAATCATGGCCGTCAGGCTTGAAGATGATATTCTAATTTGCTGTCCAAAACCTGTGTGCTCTGAGTGGTCTCCCCAGAAGTGGGGATGAATTTACCAAATCACTAAATAATGACTTTGGGAAGTTTACAGCTTCTCTTTACTAAAATTCCATGCAATTTTTAGTTCTTGATGTTTCCATGTTACAGCAGAGCAATAGCTTTTAAATGCCAGCTGATGGTGGAGTTTTTATTGGCCTATGTGAAATAAGAAAAGCACCATGAAGTAAGTTCTTCATAAAAGTAAATGTTTCCAACTTAAGGAATAGCCCCTTTATTCTCAGAGATTATATCCTTTTTATTTTTAGTGTTAAGGTAAACTTTCTTTTATGAAATCATAGTGATACTGGATGTGAAGTTTTTTAATGTCCTTCCTTAGAAAATTGGTTAGCAAACTTCTACTTTCCAAATCCTTTTAAAAATTGCATTTGTCTGTAAACGTAAAAGTATGGGCACCATGCAGGATTCCATTTATGTCTGTTTCAGAAATACCACTTCATGTCCAACATTATTAAACCATTTTACCTCCGACTCATGTGTCTCCATTCTTGGTGGTGGAAAGAGAATTGGACACAAGGAAATATTCTAGGCTGAAGACATGTTGGTGGAAGAAGAATATTTCCATTTTCTTGCAAAGTTCAGAAAACATGCTTTAGGTTTTTTTTCTTTCCTACGAGAAGATCTGAATTATGTGCCCTGATCTCTGGCACAGTGTCACTCAATATATTTTAAACATCATTGTTTTGGTAAGTCAGCAGTAACATGTGGGCCCTACAAATGTCAAATAAAAAATGCAACACATTCAGCCTTCTATAAAACATGGCAAACAACTCAACATCCCAGACACTTGAAATGTCTATAATATAGCTCAGCTCATTCCTACTTGGAACAAAGAAATGACTTTTTTTTTTTTTTCAATTATTATGGCCAGCATGGATTAGGAATGCTCAAGAATATTTTCTTGTGTCTTTCATAAGAAAAGACATTTGATAAATATTCTGGAAGAAATCATGTATTATTATGAATGCACATTTTACAATTTCTAGTATTTTAAAGAATAGAATACTCTGGCATTTACTGGTACTTTTCAGAAATCCCATTTGATTTAATATTTTAAAATTTACTTTAATCCTCATGCCATCCCTTCAAGGTATGTGTTATCCATGAAAGAGAAAAGCATAGAGAGGCTGAGTATAATTTAAACCACTTAGAACTAATGAGTGACACTATCAAAGGGAGGGATAAGTGAATCCAGTCTGTGCTCTCTTCTCTGTATCAAGTTGTACATTTACATATTTGATTAATTCTGAAAATAGAAACAGCTCTCATTTATTGCAGATTATTTAACCATGAGATAGACAAAGTATGTTCATGATCCTTGTCAAGTCAGTAAATGATACCTCGGAAGTACCCTTATATAGCCTTGGTTTGGCTCAAGATTTTGATGGAGAGAGATGATTTAAAAGCATTTAATGCATGAAGTCATTCCTGGCCCAGGATGACTAACCAGAACCCACCAGCTGTTTCACAGCATGCATTTCAGTGTAGCTTACAGCCAATGAACAATGAAAAACAAAAAATCACATTTGTGACCCAATTTTTCTTCAGTTACTAGTCATTTATATCATGCACAGAACTGGATAAAACCTAAGGAAGTAGCTCTTGGTTACTTCAATTTTCTCATGTAAAATAAAAGCATCTACCTTTTATTCACCTTGTTGGAACAAGATGAGGTTGAATGGATAAATCAGAAAATATGAGAAATAACACACATACCAAACATAATGGCCAATAACATCATCCTAAATTAAAAAGATATATAAAAGATTAATATCCAGGAACGTCTCATGGTTTTGCTAGAATGTCATGCTCCTAATAGTGATGGGCTGACATCAGATAGTCATGTTGGTGGGTCACATAGTACCATAAAGACATTTGTGTTTGATGCAGTGGTTACACTGGTGGGATCCCAATAACAGAAACCAAAAAAAATCCCCCAAACTGGGCTTTTCTAATTGCATACATTAAATATTTATACTGTTATTTTTATTGAGGCATTCTTTTTGTTTCTAGTCTTAATTCCTTTCTCTCTCCAAAAGGTTTCTATAAGGCAAGTCATATATGAAATATCATGCTGTCTAGGAAAACACATATTAGCTGCAGTGAGCCGAATGGAGTGATGGAAGAGTGGATGTAATGAGTAATATAACTGTTCGGGAAATAGAATAGTTTGGTCAGGGCCCTCGCCTCGGGTCCAGCTGGGTGTAGTTCAGCATCCTTTGTAAGCAAATTGGGTGGGTGGGTGGGTGGGTGGGTGTGCGTGCGTGCACGCATGCGCGTGCGCGCCAATGCATCTTTTTAGTTTTGTTGCTATTCTTGTATTCTTCAGAGAGGAGTTTTAGTGAAGCAGGTGGGTGGGTGTCTGCCTCAGGCATCCACCATACCCGGCCATGCTTTCCAACTTATGGCTTCCAAGGACCTGTTTGCTGGTTACCTAGCTCACAGACCTGCGGGTGAAGGGGTCTGGTGACCCAGCCTGGAGTGTGATGGGTTTGTGACCCAGTCTTTAGATGAGCTTGAGGGGTCTGTGGGCTCCAGACCCAGCCTTAGCTCGACAATCGGCCTAGTCGGTGCAGGATTACTGGCAGGTAAAAGAGCCCAACAACTGGCGTAGTCATGTAGCAAGACAATTGGCACTGTGAGGATTCCAGGCTATAGCCTTGTAGTAGCCCCACAATAACTAACAGTCATTTACAAAGAACTTTCAAACATAATTTTTAATTCAATTCTCACAAAGATCTTGTTAAATTGGTGTTATTCCCTCCTCTGCTCAGCTGAAACAATATAAGGAAAAGAAGACTTGTGTTTATTAAGGGAACTTGGAAGCCACAGTCTCCATTTAACGGATGGGGAGTAAGTGGCAGGTCTTCATGAGACACCAGCTCTATCCCTTAATAGCTATGGGATCTTAGGCAAGTTCCCCAGAAATCATTTTCCTCATTTGTACTATGGTGGAAGATAACGGAAGTTTGTCATTTTGTTACTTTTTCAAGGGCAACAGACATAGTCACTAGAGGAACTACGACATGGATTCTTCTTGATTTAAAGAACTATAAGAAACATTTCACTGCAAGGTCACACCAGTGAAAAGTCTGGCGGCATCCACTACCTTAACACAAAAGCATCAAGAAGCAACTGTAAGGTGGTTTTAACGAGTAGGAGGGGCAACATTAAATATGACTTTATTCTTAATAAGCAAGTCACTCTAATGCACTCCCGGTCAGAGCATGTGAACGAGTGTGAGTTTCACACCCCGTAAAGCTTTTATTCACTGACAGAAAACTTTCGGACAGAAGGAAAAAATATAAAAATTATGGCAAATGTCATAGATTCCCTTAAAGCACTACATTAATATACTGGAATTAAGAATGACCATGTCAATCACCTTTTTGTTTTCATAAGAATCCTCTTAGAAAGCACAGCTATCCTTTTTTTAAAAAAAAACATAATATATTTGTTACCTTACCTTACCTGTGCCCATGCCTGGGGCACTCACCAGGTGAAATGTTCCCACACCTCACTGAGGGATGACCTTGTACTGTGTGGAAAAGTACAATACAAAGTCACACTTTGATTGAATCCTGATATTCTGTTTCACCCCAGGGGAATCCAGAATAAAGCCATTCAGGTGTCCTTTAGCATACCAATCAGCAGGGGCAAACGAGGGCCAGTCTGGTATAAAGGAGACAGCAGAAGCAACTGTGTCCCTGGCATTCTAACAGCACTCAATAGTCAGGGCTTTATACTATCATCTGAAGGGCTGTGCATAGAAAGGTGATGCTTAAGAAATACCCTTTGATGATGATGAAAATATATGAAACTTCAAAATAACCCGCTTTGAGGAAAAACAATCTGCCACATTCTAAACTGAATATAGCTAACATTGAAATAAAACTGTCTGCATTAACTGTTGCAATAAGAGAGAGCTCATTTTATTCTGCCCTTGTCTGTATGGCAACTGCTAACCATCCTTAAAATGCAGCTTAGCCATCATCTTGCTTTATGGCACTGTTTTATGTCTGTTTACATGTGATGTCTGCCCAGAAAGGTTAGTAAAGTCAGCGAAGGTACTACTTTGTTTTGTGGCTGGATCTCCACAGCTAGGTAGGTGCCGGACATGCAGACAGTGCTGAGTAAATACCTGTGGCATCAATGAGGAAATGTGCACCATTGGGCCTCAAATGACAGTAGGTGGGCACACTGAAAGATGACCCACATAAAATAGGTAAAAGAGGAAGGGGTAATTCAATGAGTTAGCCTGGATATTTGACTTAAAGTTCAAGAAAAATACTAGGATATGCTTCAGTTTATGCTCGCCTTGAAGAATAAATCATGTTATTCTGCAAGTAATTTATACCACTTATTGAAAAAGAAAACAGGCTTGCAAAAACCTACTTTGTGGTTTTAACACAGAAGTTGCCAATACCACTAAAGATATCTATAGTTCACAGTATCAGGCACGCGAATGTTAGGCCAACCGTCATCACTACAAAAGGTCAGCATGAATAAAATAGCAATGTGGGAACTGTGTGGGATTTGTTCACATTTTATTAAGAATAATGATGTAAGTAAAACAACAAAGTCTCCCTTGGTATCTCGACTTGATATGACATGGCCATTCTCTAAACTGATGCTCTGTTTGGGGCAGACCATGTTTCTTTGAAGTGAATTTGCTGAAAGTAAGTCTCTCTTCTGGAGTCTAAGGTTGTACATGTGTGATAACATGTACAACAGTATAATATCATCTCTGTCTACTATAAACACAGGGAAAATAAAAGCTACCATCTCAGAAAAGTAAGTCCAACCCACGTGAACCCGAGACTTCACATTCAGGGACCGCTGTCACTCATGTTGCTGTGTCACAATTCATTTCAGCAGCCAGAACCAGCTCCACACCTCTGCCTTCAATCTCTGTGGGTCGTTAGGTATCTTAAGGACCAGCAACTAAATGAATGGTTTTGTATTTGCAAAAGGTGACTGATCTTTTTTTTTGGTGACCGGTAAGGGGATCGTAACCCTTGGCTTGGTGGCGCCCGCACCACGCTCAGCCAGTGAGCACACCGGCCATCCCTACATAGGATCTGAACCTGCGGCCTCAGCGCTCCCAGCGCCGCTGCGCTCCCAGCGCCGCACTCTCCCGAGTGAGCCACAGGTTCGGCCCAGGTGACTGATCTTTAATAGGTAAGAAAGAGGTAGAGTGGAAGTGAGGAATGACCAAAGCTTGAGGCCTTGTCCTAGCTTACTGGTCCTCCAACCATCCAGTGAAGAGAGAGACCCTGTGGATGGCCAGGGCTGCATAATCTTCCCCATGTATTCGTCTATTTAATCTACTGAAGTTCTGGTGAAAAAACAAAACAAACAAAAAAAAGTGAGATGATTTTAAAGGTCTTCAATGTCTCAATTGTTCTTAGGACAAAAAAAAAAAATAGCTTAAGAGTTATTATCTTAAATACATACCTGCGACAAAACTAGAAAAAAAAAGTTAAAACTATCCATAACCTCTGGTCCTCTTCTCTCACCCCCTTTCTCTAGTACTCAGGAATAGCTAAAATATTTCCAGCAATTCCTGCACAGCTCCAGGGAGCACCATTGATACCAAAGACAACGTCAATGGATTCTCCTGAAGTGTGCACTCAGTGGCCCTAAAGAAGATGATTTTAGAGCTCAGTGGGCTTGTGCTGGAATCTTATCTCTACTACTTACTAGCTATATGACCCTTGGCAAGCTATTGAAAATCTCTCTGATCCTATTACCTTCTCTGTAAAATGGAGATCATAAATTGTATTTCCAAAGGCTGCTATAAAAACTAAATAAGATAACATATGTAAAGAACTTGGTGTAGGGCAGCATACCAACACCAATATTATATTACTAAAATCACAAAACTATCATATTTAAGGGTATACAAAACAATTGTATATAGGACTCATGGCCCATTCTACATGGAGAGACCAACAGATACTGTGAAATTGGGCACAGATTACATCTGCTGAAGATGGGGAAGATACCCAAGTTCAAGGGGTTAGAATGCAGTGACCTCATGCTGTGGTTTAGATGTGGTTTGTCCCCAACGAAACTCACGTTGAAATTTGATTCCCAATGTGGCAGTGTTGGGAGGTGGTGCCTAGTGGGAAATGTTTGGCTCATGGGGGTGGATTTCTCATGAATAGATTAATGCCTCTTGTGGGAGTGAGATCTTGTTCTCTCACAACTGGATTAGTTTCTGTGACAGCGGGATGCTCCTTCTCGTGTTTGGTTTCTTTGCAAACGCCTGCTTCCTCTTCCATTTTCCACCATGAGCTGAAGCAGCACAAACCCTCATCAGATGGGCTGCCCAATCTTGGACTTCTAAGAACCAGTATCGGGAGCCAAATAAACCTCTTTTCTTTATAAATTACCCAGTCTCCAGTCTCAGGTATTGATTCTGTTATAGCAACGCAAAACGGACTAAGATACCTCATAACCACATAATTTTTAAGTCTCAGAACTGTGATAACTGGCAGAAAGGAAGACTAATGAGCATATTAATTCATTAGGGTATGCTGGTACAACTGTTGTCAAAGATAAGCAACTGTTTAAGTAAGACAGGCTGCATTCATTAAGGACATATGTGCTGCCAACAAATTACAACATGCTTAATTCAAACTTTTTTTTTGCCTTCCTGAGAAATCCAGGACCAGTCAATATTTAATTGCACTAAATCATTTATTTGACTCTTTAGTTAAGAAACGATTAACTGATGCAATAAAACTATAACCTAGGAATTATAGATTCTCAAAATTATAGAGCTGAAAGAGATTTTAGATACCATCTGGTCTAACCTCTACATGTTCCACCTGGGAAAGCTGAGGTCTCTCTAGAGAAGATGAGAGTCAAACCTATAGTCACAAAAGGCAAAGCCAATTCTGGTACTTGGCCTTATCAACTTATTCTTTTTCTTACTACAAGGAACCAATCTTTAGTCTATTCAATACACATACCAACAATCTAATGTTGAATATATGGGTTCCCATCTCAACTCTGCATAATTTGGAGTTCATAAGGCAATAAAAGACATCTGAAGGACTGGGTCAGTGATTGGCAGAGCAGCTGGGTCGGACTGTGTGGGAAAGTCTGAAGAGACTCAAGAAGGTAAGTGAAGAACATGATAGGAAGGCTGTTAGGGATCTGTTAGTCTGGGATTTGGGTAGTGGCAATTAAGATCTTTCAAGGGACCAAAAATATGAAAGGACTTTAAAAAGTTCATGGAAAGATTCCTATTATCTTTTAATTCTATTTATCCACGAACTTTTTGAAGTACCCTTGTAGAATTATTCTTCATATGCAGGATGCAGCACAGTGACTAGCACATAGTAGGTACCTAGTCCTTATTTGTTGTATGATTGAATGATGAACCACGAGGGAATGAATGAAAGAACTCTTCTGAGAGAAAAAATGAGAGCTTTGGAGGCAACAGAGAAGAGGAACTGCCTAGTGCAGTCCCTTAAGGGAGGGGGAAGAGAAGAGTTAGCACAGCTATCCCTAACCGTAGCAGGAAGGAGGTGGCTCGCTTCCCTTGCAAGGACAGTGAGTCTGTGGTCCTTTTGCTTTCGCCCACACTTCCATTCTGAGGAAGTGCAGCAGTTCCCATGGCACAGGGTCTGCTTCTGGCCTCGCTGCTCTCAGGATGCCACAAGAGAAGTGGAGAGCTTGAGCGGAGTCATTCTCCAAGAGCGTGAGAAATTTCAAATCCATTATGTCACATTATTTTTAGGGGAGACGCTGTGCTTACCTGCTAGCTATGCAAGCTACTCACCATACGGACATTGATAAAAAAATGTTTCATAGCAGGAACTGAAGATGAAGAAATAATTCTGACCCTAGGCTAGCAGAGCACACCCTATACATTGAAGAATGGGGGAAAGTTGGGATTTCCTGGCCAACTTTCCGTTCACTGAAAACGTGGTCATCTGTGTACCAAGCCCGGAATGCTTTGACCTTCTGCCAAGTCTGTAAGGCTGAACTTTCACAGCAGGAGTCATTTGAAGTGCACTGGTGGCACAGACATGACAGAGAGCTATATCTCATTATATTTTTCAAATAGGTCAGTGTTTGATACTCTCTTTCCTTTAAACATCTATGTCTAATATTTTTCACTTTTGTACCATAGGATATGGCCACTTTGAAAAAAATATGTACCACTCATCACCCCATATATTTTTCTAGGACTAAATAGAGAAGCTATAATAAAAGACTGCCTCAATGCCTAAGGAAGACCTTTCAGGGTTCTCATTATATAAGTAAGTAACTTTCTGTTTAAGAGAAATGCCAACATTTCAGTGGATAATAATGAGGAATTGAACAGTGTCTTCTTAATACAACATCTAGTAGACTAATAGCAAAATGACAGTGTGTACATCAGTTGCTAGGACAAAATAGTGAATTCTGCCCCATGTTCATATGAAAGATACATACAGTCCAAGGAGAAGATATAATGTCTCTACTGTGATCTTCATTTAACATTTGATTAAGGCAAAGTTGGTGCATTTAAAGGAAAAAATCTTTCAAAACCAAAAGAACAGGTCAGTGAAAAAACTCATAGAGTGATTGGCAAGGTTTTTATATTTTTAGCAGTTTCAATTCCCTTAAAAGAAATGCCTCCTAAAAGGAAAGTGCTAAGTCCCTTCTAAATGTTTTTCGATATGCTGCCAGCTCTGGTACTTGCCTCTTAATACTGGCTTGTAGTACTCATGCTAACTCAGCTTTACATGCCATTCAAGGAATAAACATGAGACTAGTTGTTATTGAAAAGAAAGGGACAGCATCGTTAGAATTTTTATATTAATATTTGTAAAACATCCTGAAAAACAATATGAAACGGCAACCTAGAAAACATTGTTCTACAATGAAATTATAGAAAAGGTAATGAAGAAACCAAACTAAAATGTTTTTCTAATAAAGGAAACAGTTTGTTCTGAGTACAAATAATTTTAGCTATGTGGATAATTATTCTAAAAAGAGCAGCTTTTGAATAAGAGTGAAAACATACTACTGTGTCCAGATTTAGCAGACAGCAAACTCCCCCAGAATGGTTCTCATGCTAACTTTGAGCATTTTTATTCTTTTTTGTCTCTGATTATGTTGCTGAACACCTAATTGTTTATGTAAAAGTTAGTCTGAAGAAACAGGATGACTGGCTAAAGTCATACAAATGCCCACTCACCTCCCATAATTTTGGATTGGCAGTTAATAAACTCCGGCTTCCTGTCCGTGAGGTACCTCTGGCAGGTGTGGTGGAGGATCTGGAAGAAGGTGCATTTTTCTGAGGCTGTGCTGGCTACCCACTGGTCAAAAGCATTTTCAAACAACAAATCAAACTCTGCAGAATCCTGGAAGAGACAGTGAAATAACTACTGATCTCAATTTATAAAAGGTGCTGCTTCCAGCTCACCCCTATCAAAAGACTCATAAAGGCTAAAACAAAGACTTTGGTCCCAAGCATAAGGCTCATCTCTATTAGCACCAGGTATGGAGAGCCCATATTTCTGTTTATTAAACAAACCCCAAATCCTAAGTATTTATAGACATCCCTATGAAGCTAGTATCACAGAAATCAAGATAGCCAAACTATAAGCTGACTTATGTCAGAATTTAGACCACATATTGTCTTCCCAGTGACTTGGAAAAAACCCTTTGGGTTCTCAGCAATGACCTCTGTCAATCTTGCCCCTAAAATTTTGTAGAAAAAGATCCCCCCTGGTTGTTTTAGTATATAGTAACAATTTACATTTTATTATTCTTCCTTATTGATGTTTTGTGTGGTGTGTGTGCGTGAGCAAAAGGGAATGTATTTTGAATACATAACTATATCACAAAATGTTTCCCTTATGAAATCCAATGGAATCCTAATACATAACCTTTTTAAGGTGCCATTCATTTATTTGATTTTTGGTAAATAACCCTTGTCATTAGTGGCATTAGGAGATAAATAAAGCTTTGATGAAAACTTTTTTTTCATATTGATAACCAGGAATATGAGTGTCTGAGCTCTGTCCTCTGCACTCTGCTGATAAGCACAAATGGAGGAAGCATTTCTTCAAGATGCATACCCTTAGGTTCCACCATCAAACATGACTAAAAAAACTTATAATCTTCCATAAGAGGGAACAGACATCGGAAAGCTTTAGTCACATAACTGAAATAGAGAAACAGCCTTGTTAAGAATAATTCAGACTACAGCCACCACTACCAAGGTCAATCAGAGTCATCTTGTAAGGAGAATTCCTTTGCTCAGCATTGGACAATTCACTCACCCGATTAGGATCGATACCATTAACCTGGCGAAGCTGCTCGAGCATCCACTGTGATCTACGCACGAACGATGTGGAGCCTTCAAACTGTTTGACCTTTGTGATGGACGCCTGTGTGGGCTTCTTGTTTGTTACTGCCAAGAAAAGACCACTGAGATTAGTGGGTCTGCAGGCTGGTTTGTTTCCACATTCCAGTGTTATTTCTATATGACTCCTTCTGTGCATATGTACAATAAGAGAGAGTGGGGGAGAGAAAGAACATGAATGAATATGTGTGCCTTTGGTGAGGGGTGAATGCAAAAGAAACAGAATAATCTTCACTCTCAAGCTGTTTACAACATAATTATAATTGTAAGGTCTGCTTCATTTACGTCTTCATCCATTCATACTGAAAACGACATAACTGAGTAACACCAAGTACCTTCAAAGGAGGGTTCAAGTGCACAATTACAGCTTGCAGGGAAAGAAGCATGCAGGGATGCCAGGCATCAGGTAGGGTTCATTTAGAAAGGCTGAATTTTAAAGGAAGTGAAGGTTCCTGGCTCCCCTGGGAAACTGCAATGCATATTTCTAGTTTTACAGTCAACTGTAAATATCTCGGGCTTCAGTGATAAGGAGTAATACCCCACTCAAAAAACAAACAAACAAAAAACACAACTATTTGGCTTGATAGTATCATTCCATTTGCATCTGTGATACTTTGTGACTTAGAGACTCAAGGGTGGGGAGCTTATTAAAGATCTTAAAAAGACTTTCCCAAAAGCTTGAGCCATAGCTGTAGGAATTAGTAAGATTAAATAGAAATGATACTATAAAGGAACTAGGGAAAGTGGAAGGCACCACTTGCTGTAATGCATTTCATTCTAATCACTGACTAGCTGAAGACCAGGCAACACACACATTCTTTGTTTCAAATAACCCCATAGTTCCAACATTTTCAGATAACTATGCAGATGCTCAATAGATGGCAAAAAGAATTTTTGAGGACTGAAGGACAAAAAGCACATGCTCCAATCATAGTAGATGCTACAAGACTACAGTTCATGCATTTCAAAGCTTACTGCAGTTTCAGTATCTGGGGTCATTAAAGTAGGAGAGAAGAGACCAAGAGAGGGGAACGAAAGGTGGGCACCCTGCCTTTAGATCTGGTGAGAACCCTACGGTCCCAGCACTGAAGACTGTCTTTATGGCCTCAGTACTGTCTTCTCCTTTGTTCCTAACCAGAATTTAGTAAACATTTTTTTTTTAACTTCAAATAACACTTTGGTTTATTACCCACTATTTCAGTTATATACGGCTAAAAGCTTATGAATATTTCACACCAATTACACTTACTTGCATGGTTAAAAAGTCATCCTCTTAACACCTATGATCAGAGAAAATTTTATAGTCTTCTATTCACAAACGGCCTCTCTTAACGGGCTCCAAAACTTTTAAGTCCCATTAGGAATAACCATTCCCCTAACTGAATTCAGGCAGTATTACTAGTCTGCCCAGGCCTCTGTCCATCCATTTAATTTGATTCATTTATGCTTGTGTCTCCTATGACACAAATGGGAGAACTAATAGTTTCTCTGAAAGCTGTGCCCTGCTCTTATATTTTAATGTTAAAGGAAACAACACACCTGGAATATAGGCAGGTCCTAAAATGTGCTTAAAAGATTAAAGAATGCTTTTCAAAAACAGGAAAACATGGGTTCCTGTATTAGACACACATCCCTAAACATACAGAGGATTTCCTCCTTTGTTTATGTAAATCATACAATATTTAAGCATCCTAGGAAACACGAAGGCTTTTCTTCTAACTTTAAAGTTGCTATGAACTCCTATTTTTACTTCTGGTCCATTTGTTTCCAAGTAATTTATAGCATTATAAAAGCTCAAACACAATGCAGGATCACTGTATCTTACGTAAATGTTTAGAATTCACATTTTAGGAAGGCAAGTTCCACTGGAAGTTTGTCACTGAAATACAGAGGGCAGGAACTCCACCGACAACAACAAATGTCCCCATGGAATTCCTCAACAGTGATCACAGTGCAAAGAGGTCATTTTTAATGAAGGCAGTTACAACTCTATCCATTTTTGCCTTTCCCCCCACCACTGGTTTATTCCTTGCCCAGTTCTTGGAAGTCTGGATAGCTTCCCTGGGCACTGAGCCTGGTTTGGCTTAATTTTTGTTCATTGTTATTATCTCCAACATCCCAATTTCTATTTTGAAGCAGGTGCCTTAAAATTATATTATTATATACACATTATATAGAGTTAAATAAAGACTTTCTCCTTCTGAAAGCAAAACACTTGTACAAACACACCATTGCCAGAGTTTTTTGAGTACCATACTTGAAGAAACCATGTTTTAACCCCTTCTTCATTTGGTGTTTTTTGGGGTCCACAGCTGTTAAAAAATAAGTCTGTCATTCAAATTCCAGATGTCTCGTGAAAAATAGTAATTTAAATTCTCTTTCCAAAGGAAAGCTAATTGATAGCACACCCTGGAAAATGCAACCAAATTACTTGGATCAGTAATACCTTAGTGCTATATGTCCAACTACCCACATATTATAGACTCCCAAATTCATTATTTTGAATAACTTTAAAGCCTGGATAACAAGGGCACTTGTGTTATGCCTTTAACATTCATGAGGAAACAGGCATTTAAAGGGCTAGGGTGGGCATGACACTTGCATGTAATATTGCAGACCTCCCAGAATCAGCTTATTCCCCGGGTTCTCCTCTTTGACTACACATCAGGACCATCTGGGAGCTTTCACAACAAATAAACTGCCTGGATCAGAATCTCTGGGGGGCTGGGGAGGTGGTCCTGGCACCCATAATTAAATCTCCCCAGGTGATTCTGAGGCACGTTGACTGCTAAGAACCACTGAACTTGTGTATCTACTCTTTCAACAAATATTTATGGAACATTTATTAGATGGAAGATACAGAAGTAAGTTTTGTGGGTAATTCAAGATTGAATAACATATGATTCTGAGTTAAGAATTTGGGAAGGGGGAGGGAAATAAGAATTATGCAGAAGTATTAAAGTATAATAGGATAAATGACATATAAGTCATCTGAGATGTTGGGGCAGAGGGCTTTAAGGACATAGGTAGAGTTGGGGAAAGTCAGGGATGTGTCATGAAGCAGCCACAAATCAGGCAATACACCATTACCCCTAGCTCGGACTTCTACGATTTCCCCCAAACTGATTTCTCTGACTAGCCTGTCCATTCAAACTTAAATACAGAGCACTGAACTATGTTTTAAAAACTCAGTGGTGCCCCAAAGCATTCAGAATAAAATCCAATTCCCTTACCATAATCCACAAAGCCATGAATGATGTGGTGCTTGAGTACTTCTCCAAGCTCATCTCATTCCACTTCCCTTTTTGTCCACTAAGTTCCAGCCATCTCTTGCTCCTGCGAAACAGCAAGTTCCTTCTACCTCAGGCCCTTTGCACATGCTAACCCTTTTCATAGAAATACTCTTTCCCTTGTTTTCTCATGGTTGCCTCTTGCTCACTATTCGGATTTCAGCTTATATTTCAACTTCACAGGAAAACACTTCTGTAATCAACTTATCCAACTTGGTTCCCCCACCATGATATTTCTTTTATCGAACTCTATTCATTTCAAAACCAGGTTCGTTTGAAGTCTAGATAAAATATTAAACGTCTGCTTCTCTGAGAGATTTGCGAAAAACAAAAACCACACTGCTATCATGCCTACCTAGTCCTAAAACTGTGTAAGATGTAGATAAATCCCCACACAGATCTTCTAAGCTACCTCCTACCAGTCTGTGATGTAGCATCCTGTAAATTGAAATAATAAATTACTTAAAAAAAAAAATAGGATTTAAAAATTTTAAAAGTCTACTATACAGCTTCTGGTTTTCTCTCTTGAAATTTGATAACATCTCTGTGATAGAAACAGCCTTATTGCTATCATCCCTCCATTATTTTTTATAAACAAGGAAACCGAGGTAAAGAAAGAGCTGACTTGCCAAAGTCATAACTGTGAATAAATGGAAAAACTGCAACTTAAACAATGAACTTAGAGTCCACTGCTCTTCCCACTACAGCTTTTCACTGCAATGTCAAATGCCATATTTTATTGGGTGTGGAATGTCCATTAAATAAGAATTACTTGAATCATATTTTCCTAATAATGATAATTTTTGTTGTAATTTTACAGTATCCTGACCTGTTATTTCCTTAATATTTCCATTTAAATAAACTTAACTTTTTATTTAAATAAGTTAATAAGAAATAAAAAATATTAAAGTCATAAACAGATACACAGTTTTGCCTGCCTTCAATAGAAAATAATGTGAAAAATACAATTAAAACCTAAATAGGCCTTGGCATCTGAGGTCTACTCTGGTAAAAGTGGAGACAGGTGGTGGTAGAGATTATTACAACATAGATGCTTTCCTGGATATAATTAAAAAGCTTAACTGGAAATGGCTTCTCTAGGACCGTTGCATCATTCATACTGGGACTCACTTGATAAGCTTTGGGGTTATCCAGGCCTAAGCTTTGTTCTCTCTTACTCCCAGTACCCACTGCTTCCTGTACTGGTACCAGAGGCAGGCAAAAGCATGGGGCAACCAAATCCAGGGTGTTTTGCCTTCACGTAGACTTGATACTATCTCAGCTATAGTTAAGAAGCAGTGATATGAACTATTACGTCCAAAATATCATCATTACTCAAATGGTGTAACATCTCCATCTCATGAACTAATGGTCTAAAGAGGTCTTTTTTTAAAAAATTGAAACATAATTGATTGTACATATCTGTGGGGTACTGTGTTGAATACCAATATCTGTGTGTGATATGTGATGCTCAAATCAGGATATTTGGTATATTCAACATTACACAATGCAATCATTTTTTGTGGCCCTTTACCAATTTCTCATTAAACCTCCTTCTTCCCTTTCCCACCTCTGGTAACCTCAGTTCTGTTCTAAAGAAGTCTTTTTAAAAAGGGCTTCTCTGAGACATTTTACAAAAATAAAATCAGACACTTGGCTATAATCAAAGAGTGAAGACCACTGGCCTTGCTTGTGCCCAGTCAGAAATCTCTAATTAAAAATCAACAAACCAGCCAATAATGAAGCACCGTCTAGTAATTTCAAACCTGTTGTTGCTGCAAGTCATGAAAGGAGAATTGGTGGATGATGGAGTTTGGATGTGTTGTCCCCTCCAAAACTCATGTGGAAATCTGATCTCCAATGTGGCAGTGCTGGAAACTGACTGAGTCACGGGGGCAGATCCGTCATGAATGGATTAATGCTCTCCCTGGAGGAGGGCGATTAATGAGTGAGTTCTTACTCTATTAGTTCCCGTGAGACCTGGTTGCTTAAAAAGACCCCGGCACCTTCTCTCTCTCTTGCTTCCTCTCGCCATGTGGTCTGCTTGTACCTGCCGGCTGCCTGCCGCTTTCCACCATGAGTAGAAGCAGCCTGAGGCCCATGCCAGATGCAGCTGTCCCAGAATCATAAGCCAAATAAACCTCTCTTCTTTATAAATTACTCAGTCTCAGGTAATTCTGTTATAGCAACACAAAACGGACTAAAACAGTGGAGGAGGAAACAAAGACTAATGAGGAAAGAAAAATGCAAGTTATTTGCATGTTAAGCAAAATAAGAGAAAAGCTGACAATGATTCAAGGGCTGCCCTTCCATTTGAAGGACCACTGGTTGAGAAATTACTTAAAAAAAAAAAAAAAAAGCCACACTCTTTCTCCAACAATCTCATTATTCACACTATCATCTCTCAACTATTCCAAAAGGAAAATCAATTTTGGCTAAGATACAAATTATCTATTTCAGCCTTAAAATATTATTTTATTTTTCTTTCTTTCTTTCTTTCTTTCTTTTTTTTTTTTTGACAGCTGGCTGCATGGGGATCTGAACCCTTGACCTTGGTGTTATAACACAGTGCTCTAACCAACTAAGCTAACAGGCCAACCCTAATATATTACTTTAAAGGAAACAAATAATTAGCACATAAACAAAATGATTATTCACTACCTCTATATCCTACTATCTCATATTTCACAGGTATTTTTGTACATTTACTAACATTTGCATATACATTTCCTTCACACATTGAACTTAGATGGAATCATCTTATAACCTTATGTAGATTTCTCTTAAAAAAATAAAAAGCAAAGGTACTAAAGAAGAATAAACTGTATCTGCATTATAGTTTTATACTGAGGCTAGGCGACGAAAATGCTGAATTTACTATACCCACATAACCTAAGATACCTTAAAATTCCATCATGTGGAGTTCCATCATGATCTTATGGTTAAGTGAAGGTCAGTGTTTCGTGGTGAACCTCAGCTCTCTGCTCTGCTGGAGTCTAATGGCCAGACATTTTGATTTCAACAAAACTGTTGATGAGAAATAAACAATTTGGACCAAAAAAACCCCCAAAAAACAAGCAGGTTCACATAGAATCTTATCAGGGCCACAGTTTGGCTTTGCCAGAGGTGACTGAAGAAGGAAAAAAAGAAATCCTTTGAAATGTGGGTTCAGGAAATAAAAGCAAGATGGAGCATGCCTTCTGGGTGCTGATGTGGGAGGGAACAGGCTAACAGGCCAAGGTGAGAAATGATTATTTGGGACTGGTTTCCTTCCTGCTCTTCCAGAACTATAATGTATTATAATTCTGGGTGGATTTCACAGTTCTGAGGCTGCACTAGCAATTTTATCAGGTGAGATGGCTGAATGTTTACAAAGTTTAAAAGCAAAAATCTCTATAGCTTGTTACCACAAATGCTTTCAGAACAGGGAAACACCATGACTGCTATGGTTAGTGGGAAATTGAGCAAGGTGCTCTCTAC
This sequence comes from Cynocephalus volans, assembly GCF_027409185.1. Classification (NCBI taxonomy): domain Eukaryota; kingdom Metazoa; phylum Chordata; class Mammalia; order Dermoptera; family Cynocephalidae; genus Cynocephalus; species Cynocephalus volans. Next base: position 110,276,588 of record NC_084462.1, read on the forward strand.
ACAGTACTGATCCTTTGCTTCTCACACTATTTCTCAAAGTGTGTTATAATTTAGAAACTTAGTAAATGTTTAGACTCCACAGGCTACACACCCCAGAGTTCCAAAACCAGACAAATTCAGGTAATGGTCAAGTTTGTCTCTGGGGCCTTACTCTTTTCTTTCTGTTTCCTCCTTTCCATCTTTGGCGCTGGGGGTTCTCTGGCCAGATTCCTGACAGGACCCAAAGGGAACTGACTGGGTTTTCTTTAATCTGCATGTCTTAAGGAAGAAGGTTGCTAGACTTTTTTGTTTTGTTTTTGTTTTAATTCAAAGGACAACAACAACAAAAATGGTAGCATTTCATTCATGAGCACCAAGCCCGTAGGGAAGAATGTAGGATGCCCTCAAATAGTCCCTGCTCCATTAACCCTAAGGGAAGCAGTATAATCAGTGCACAGAGTTTTGAGGAAGCAGTCGTCCTCAGTCTACTGAAGGATAATCACAAACAGAAAAGTTTTCCATGCAAAAGATCCCTCATTTGGCATCATTAGTTCCTTGGTATCACTGGTTCCTAGGTCTCCAACTACAACACATTCTCATCTCCAAATTGGAGGAGAAAGAGGAGATGATGACGGAGGTGATGGAAAGTCTCAAAAATTTCTCCAAAGGGATACCAAAAGAGGGACTATCTGCATGAAAAACTTCCTTTAAGAAGTTTGGATCAGTCCCTCAGTAGAAGAATAATAAACATCTTGCATCAAACATTCTATAGGAAGACTGCTTTTAATACGAAGGTATAGCACCATCTCCACAGTAGTTAACAACAACACATTAATATAGCAACAATATACAATTAATATAGACCTACACCAATTTTGCAGGAAGTACTACTTGGTTTTATTATTTCCAAAATACTGACAAGGAGGTAGCATTATTTTTAGAATGCACAACTTCAGTGTCACAGATGTAAACATGTCACAGGCCCACATGAAATCTAGTTGGTACTTTTAAAATACAGTGCCTTCTAATTTTAATCTTCTTTACCCTGTTCATAATTTTAGTTTTTCTAAAACTGTAAAAATATACAGATTTTTATTTTGAAAGGGTATTCTATTCTTTGAGTCAGTGACAGATTAAGGTTCACCCAGGTGGTCTTGGACTCTTAAATCTTGAACCTGGAATCAGGAAGCTTAACCCAGAAGGCTTGAGTTCCCCTCTGCCCACTGCAGACTAGGACCAGGATGTCTCCTATATTATAAATCGATATACAGTGCTAACTGATGCACACAAGCATAAATGAATGAGTGAATAAACGAACAATTTCTCAACAAAAGAAAGAACAGTTTTTGCATCCATCAGAAATCATGAGCAAACCAAAAACTTATTTCAGGTTCAATTGTACAGTTTCAAAATCAAGCCATCCTTTTAAGGGATTTGAACTATTTTCTTACTGGAAAGGTGGTGGTGGTGGGACCCTGAGAACTAGTAAGAGTAGAGAAAATCGTAACAAGAAATTATAGATCCATCAGGAGAATAAAAACAGATAAATTTGGGGGTTAAGACTTCTTACAACAATCTCTTTTCCTGCAGTCCTTACTCTAGCAGCCTCTTTCTTCCGAAACTGTTTGTTTCAGCCTCCCTGAAAACAAAATTTCAGGGTTGAGATTCAGCTACTCAAGCTTTCCCACTGTTTGATTTCTTAACTTCCCCAGACTTTTCCACATACACACCTATAGAGAAAATCGATTTCCATGGATTTTGAGTAAAGAAGAAACACAATGAATTACAAAATCTGGTTAATATTAGTTATTGCAACTTTATATTTTATATGGAAAGGGTATAACACGTCTGATTTATGTAACGTAATTGTGAAACAAACAAACAGGTCCAAGCCAAGGAAGTATATGCCCAGAGTTGTGACAACTGTGATGATTTCTGAAAGAGACTAAATCCAATAACAAGTACTGTAACATACTACAAAGATAACAGAAAGGGTTAACTATAGTCATAAAGTCATATTCTGTTCTGACTTCTTCAATTCTGGAAAACGGATGTAAACATCATTTTTGATCTGTTCTTAGGAGATTTATCAACAGAGTATCAAAAAACAAAGGCATCGAAGGAGTTACCTGATTCAAGAATAAATTAAACTTCTCCACAAGAAGCTCAAAGTCTGGGAATAAAAACTTGAAAAAGAGATTCCTTTAATGATATGCTTTCCTTTAACACTGCCCATTATGTACTGAAAAGTGTAGGCCAAGCAGCAACTGTCTTCAGAAAAATGCTGTATTTGGTAGAAATTCAATACATATTTTAACTAGAAGAGCTGCTGAAAAGCATTCTTAAAGCTCAAACACCTCCTAGAATGAGAAGAGATGGAAGCATTTCTGCAGCCTCTACTTCCTTGTCTCTGCAGCTATGGGCGAGTGGCATGTACTCACCCCCGTGTGAGGGATGGGCCAGATACCACGAGCCCCACCACTGAGCATAATCTCTCAAAACACGTAGTTAGTGTAAAAGAACCATGGAAGGTTATTTGGGTATATATCTCCTTCAATGTGAAAAGACTACTCCAAAAAAAGAGAAAAAGAAATGAGGCTAAAACTTTTTTTTTTTTGTGACCGGTAAGGGGATGGCAACCCTTGGCTTGGTGTCGCCCGCACCATGCTCAGCCAGTGAGCGCACTGGCCATCCCTATATAGGATCTGAACCCGTGGCCTCAGCGCTGGCAGCGCCGCACTCTCCCGAGTGAGCCACGGGGTCGGCCCTGAGGCTAAAACTTGAAGGAGACAGAGTAACAGAAAATTTTCTAATGGAGCAGGTACTAAACATATAATATCACCATGTTTTTGAAAAAAATCAAAGCTGTTATTACTTAGCAAGCACAAGCTGTCAAATGTAACTATCGGTCAAGCAAAGACAGATTTATCTGCTCTCTTCCTTCTTCACCACCATCACCACCAGCTACTCAACATTTTTAATCACACATTTTGAATGAGGGTATACATCACTTAAGTTCTAAAAACAATGAGTGATGTCACTAAGAACCTGTCCCTTCACTCTTTACTGTATTAAATGGGGAATAAAATCCAGCAACACATTCTGGTTAAAACAAAGATCAACTATATTAGTGAAAAATATCTATAATTAAAATTAGCTAAATTTATTTTGGTAAACTTTAAGTAACATCTACTAACACTAAAAATACACACCTTATGACAGCAATTCCAATCCTGTGGCTATATCCAACCAAAATGAATACTATGTCCACCCTCTTGCCTAAAGGAAACAAAAATGGACAAAATATATGAGATAATGGGTTTCAAAGCACTGTATATGAAGCAAAGAAGGATAATGATCCCTGAGAGATGGGAAATGACTGAGGTGAGCCCTACTGCTATGAGAGAGTTTGCAGGCTGTGGTGCAGGGGGAACCCAGGCAGAAACTGGTAGACTCCTTGAGTTAAAGAGATAGAACCAAGACCCCAGGGAGACCAAGGTGATCAAAATTTTCAGGACAGAGTAAAGGAGAGGAGAGAACTACACAGAGAGAAAATTCCAGAGATCTGCAGAGATTTGGCCTTGAGTATTCAGCTGAGTACTTTTCACCACATGTATGTGAGGAAACTACCTGAGGTTAGAACAAGAATCACTCAAAATGAATAGAGGATACAATACTCCATGCTCGCAAAGGAGGGCTAGGAATAGTGCCTGTTTCTAGCAGCCAGACTGGAAAACATAAAGATTCATGGCGCATCGGGTATACACAGAAGGGTATTGCCTCATTAGTGAGGAATAATTAGCTCTAGAGAGAGCAATGCTTTGGTTTTGCCTATCAAATGACAATGTAGTATAGAATTTATAACACATGAAGAAGTGAAATGTATGACAACAATAGCAAAATTTGGGATGGGAGAAATGGAAGTGAACTCTTGGAGGGTTCTCATCCTATACATGAAGTAGTACAAAATCACTTGAAGAAAGAGTATATTAAGTGAAACATGTATGTTATAAACTGTAAAGCAACCACTAAAAATAACAAAACAGTCACAGCTATAATGGATATGTCAACTCGGCTGGTCCATGGTACCTAGACTTTTGGGAAAACATTATTTTGGATGTTTTAGTGAGAGTGTTTTTGGATGAGATTAACATTTAAATCCATGGACTCGGAATAAAGCAGATTGCTCTCCTTAATGTGAGTAGGCCTCATCAAATCAGCTGAAGGCCTGAATAGAAGAAAAGACTAACTTCTCCAAAGCAAGCAAGAGGAATTCTGCCAGCAGAGAGCCTTCCCACTTATACTGCAATATCAGCTCTTTCTTGGGCCTCCAGCCTGCCAGCCTACCCTGCAGATTTTGGACTTGCCAGTCTCCATAGTCATGTGAGCCAATTCCTTAAAATAAATCTCTCTTTCTCTCTACACATACACATACACACACACACACACACACACACACACACACACACGCACGCACATGCACACGCACAAACACATGCACACACACACCCCTACTGATTCTGTTTCTCTGGAGAACTCTGACTAATACAATAGCTAATAAGCCAACAAATAAAACAATTCCATTTACAATAATATCAAAAATAATATAATACTTAGGAATATATTTAACTAAAGAAATGTAAGACATGTACACTAAAAGCTACAAAACATTATTTAAAGAAATTAAAGACTTAAATGTAAAAGTATCTCATGTTCAAGGATTGGAAGACTTAATATTGTTAAAATGGTTACAATCTCCAAATTTATCTACAGATTAAAACAGACATACTGTAATAATGGGCTAGAAGCCTCAATATTATTAATTCTCCCCAATTTGATCTACACATTTAATGCTTTCTCAATCGAAAATTCCAGCAGATTTTGTTGTAGAATATGACAAATTGATTATAAAAATTCATATGGAAATTCAAAAGGAAAGAAGAGTGAAAACAACTTTGAAAGAAAACCCCAAAGTTAGAGGATTTCTGATTAAAAAACTAAAGGCTATCGTTTGAACGTCTCTGTACCTTGTAAAATTCATATTGAAACTTAACCCTCAATGCAACGGCATTAAGAGGTGGGGCATTTAGGAGGTGATGAGGCCATGAGGGTTCCACTCTCATGGATGGGTTGGAGGGAACTAGCTAGGTCCTTTTGCTCTTTTCCCCTTCTACCATGTGAGAACACAGCATTCACGCCCCCCCACCCCCTGCCAGGGGACACAATAACAAGGTGCCACCATGGAAGCATAAATCAGGCTCTCAGCAGACATCGAACCTGCCAACGCCTGATCTTGGACTTTCCAGCCTCCAGAACTGTGAGAAATAAACTCCTGTTTTTTATAAATTACCCAATCTCAGGTATTTTGTTATAGCAGCGCAAATGGACTGAGGCACTAAACTAATCAGGACAATGTGCTATTGGCATAAAGAAAGACATGCAGATCAATGGAACAGAATAGAGAGGCCAGAAAAAGACCTGCATATATATAGAAAACTGGTTTTCAACGTAAGTGCAAAGGCAATGCAGTGGAGAAAAGACAGTCTTTTTGACAAATGGTACTTGAACAACTGGATATCCACATGCAGAAAAAGGAACTTCAGTTCGTACTTTGAACCATATACAAAAAGTAAGTAGAAATGAATAACAGATCTAAATGTAAATACCTAAAACTAAAAAAATTAGAAGAAAATTTGAGACCTTGGGCTAGGCATAGACTTCTTATATATGGCTGTAGTGGACTGAATTACGTCCCCCCCAAAACTCATCGAAGCTTGAATTGTATCCCCCATGTTTTATGTATTAGAAACTTAGCCCCCACCATGACTGTAAAGAGGGTGGGAAATCCTATTATGGTAATTGAAAGATGGAGCCTTGAAGAGGTGATTGGATTGTAGGACCATGCAGTAATAAATGTATTAAAAATGGTGGTCAGGGGAGTGGTTCGAAGGGCTTTAAAAGAAGAGGAGAGTGTTTCTCTCTTGCTCTCTCTGCTTCCACCATCTTGCAATGTGAGACTCCTGAGTCACTGTTGCCACCACCAGATGGACTTTGGACTTCCCAGCCTCAGAAACTATAAGCCAAATAAATGTCATTTTTCTTTGTAAATTACCCAATATCAGGTATTCTGTTATAGCAACACAAAATGGACTAATACAATGGCAAAAAGCACAATTCATGAAAGAAAAAATTAATAAATAGGACCTCACCAAAATTAAAAACATTGGCTTGTTAAAGAATAAAAAGAAAAGCCACAAGCTGAAAGAAAATATTTGCAAATCACTTATCAGATAAAGAACTTGTATTGAGAGTATCCCTTGGTATCTGTGGAGGATTGGTTCCAGGACCTACTGCAGATAGCAAAATCCATGCATGGTCAAGTCCCTGACATAAAATGTTGTAGTATTTGCATATTACCAATGCACATGCTCCCATATACTTTATATCAACTACTAGATTACTTATAATACCTAATACAATATAAATGTTGTACAAATAGTTGTTATACTGTATCGTTTAGGGAATAATAACAAGAAAAATGTCTGTTCATATTCAGTACAGATGCCATTTTTTTCAAAGGTTTGATCCTTGGTTCACTGAATCCACGGATAGAGAGGGCTGACTGTATACATTTAAAAACTCTCAAAACTTAATAATAAAAAATACTCAATTAAAAAAATAAGCAAAGTTTTGAAAAAATACTTCAGCAAACAAGATGTGGATGGAATACATAAAAAGATCCTCAGCATCGTTAGTCATCGTGGAAATGAAAATTAAAACCACAATAAAATATTATACACCTATTATTAAAACTAAATGAAAAAGACTGACTGTACCAAGTGTTGTCTTGTTCACAAATTTTCAGAGCAGCTTTATATGTAATAGCCCATGATGGGAAAATAGAACAATTTAATCAGGCCTCCTCGCCTCTGGGCAGGTTGGGGGTGGTGCAGCATTCTTGGTGGGCAGGTTGTGTGTGGGTGGAGTTAGTGCACCTGCGTGGCACCACCACCTTGGCTGGAGTTTTACTGCCTCTGCCTGCTGCTCTGCACAGCCATGCTTTCCAACCTACAACTTCCAAGGACCTGTTTGCTGGTTACCTAGTCATAGACCTGCATATGAGGGGTCTGGTGTTCCAGCTTGGCAGGTGAAGGGTTTGTGACCCAGTCTGGACAACAGGCTTGAGGGGTCTGTGAGCTCCAGATCCAGCCCTAGCTCTACAGCCCAATACTGGAAACAACCCAAGCATCCATCAGCAGGAAAATGGATCTATATATGGAATACTACTGAGCAATAAAAAAGGAATGAACTATTGATCCACACTACAAAATGGGTGTATTAGTCTGTTTCTATTGCTTATAAAAGAATACCTGAAACTGATTAATTTATAAAGGAATGAAATTTATTTCTTATAGTTTCAGAGGCTGGGAAGTCCAAAGTCCAGGGAACATATCTGGTGAGGGCCTTGTTCTTAGTGGTGACACTCTATAGTGATGCAGGGTGTCACATGGCAAATGGCTGAGCAAGAGAGAGCTAACCTGCTCACTCATTCTCCTTGTAAAACCATCAGAACCAAGCTCATGACCACTCATTAAACCATCAATGGATTAATCTATTCAGAAGGGCACAATCCTCACAATCTAATCACTCTTAAAGGCCCCACCTTTCAATTACCATAATAAGATTTCCCATCCTCTTAACACTGATATGTGGGGATTAAGTTTTCAATACATGATACTTTGGGTGACACATTTAAGCCACAGCAAAGCGCAAATCTCAAACTAATTATGCTGAGTGAAAGAAGGCAGACAAAAAAAAAATTACATACCGTATGCTTCCATTTATATAAAATTTTAGAAAATGCAATCTAATATATAGAACAGAAAGCAAATTTGCCTGGACATGTGGGGTGGAATGAGGGAACATTGGGGGCCAGGGAAGGCCACAAGGAAGGGACTACAAAAGGGTATAAAAAATACTTTGAGGGGTGATGGATAGCTTCATTATTTTTGTTATGGTGATGATTTCATGGGTGTATACATGTAAAAACTTGGATATTACCTTTAACAGAGGTAGAAGCGAGCTTTGTGGGTTACTAGAAATGCTCTATATGTTGATTGAGTTAATGCTTACGTGGGCTTATGCACATGTAAAAAACTCATTGTAACTGTACACTTAAGATTTGTATATCTTACAATATGCAAGTTATACCTTAAGAAAAAGTAAATAATAATAATAATACTATTAATAATAGCAGGGTTTGAGAATTCCCCTGTAGTGGTGCCGTGAATTTCATCACCACCAATTTGTAATCACCAACCCCGATAGGTATATCTCAGCACGTGCCCCTCCTAGTGCATTCCAAGATAACTGTTGGTAATAGAATTACACCACCCAGTTTATTCTCTACAGAGAAATAATGTGCAAACTTGAAGTGAATTTATTCACTGCAATTTTGACATTTGCATTTACAAAAACCTACCCAGGGGACTTGAAAACATGTCCTACTTGCAAAACTCGCCATTTGGGTTCATGGCCCTCTTTCTGCCTGTCTCTTTTGGAGCCTCTATCAACTACCCCTCCTCTTGGTTAGAGCTTTCATCTCTCCCTCTTTGCAGACTTCTTCCACTCCGCCTGTGAGCATGCTTAATATTTTCTTTTGAGAATCTCTCACTGACAAGGTCAGCCCTCAAGCCCTATCTCTTCCTTTGAGAAATGTGGTGGTGAGAGGAGGGAGTGATGTATGCTTCCTCCCCTGCTGACTCACTGCCCACCACATCCTCAACCCATTGCTTCTCTGCCCCCCCACTCCTCTCCAGAGTCTGCTCCATGAAAATTCAAACTCCTCCTAATTATAAAACCCAATGGCTTTTTCCTCTGTCCTCATCTTCCTTGTTTCATCATGCTACCCCCTAAATCTAGAAAAACATTGTGATGGTTAATTTCATGTGGTTACTTGACTTCGTCAAAGGGTGCCCAGATTAAACATCAGTTCTGGGTATGTCTGTGAGAGTATTTCTGAGTGAAATTAGCATTTGAAATGGTAAACTCAGTGGGTTGTCTTTTTCAATATTGTTGGGCAATGTGGTGGGTGAGGGCCTGAACAGAACAAAGGGCAGAGGAAGAAGGAATTCATCTCTTTTTTGTCTCACTGCTTGAGCTAAGCATCCTATTTCATCTTCTCCTACCTTTGGCCTGCGATTTAAACCATCAGCACCCCTTGTTCTCTAGCTTGCAGATGGCAGATCATGGGACTTCTCAGTCATGAACCAATTCTTCATAATGAGTCTGTCTGTCTGTCTATCTCTTATTTGGTTCTATTTCTCTGGAGAATCCTGACTAATACAAACCCAAGACATTCTTCAAGCACAACAATACTTTTGAGCACAACAGTTAGTGCTGAGGACCAAAAGGTGGCAAAACACTGTGAGAAAATGAAGGAATGGGTGAGGCCAGAGAGAAGCAAGTGAAGATCATGGAGACCCTGGTGTACAGGGCTTTGTAAACACGAGATGAGAGTATAACAGGATCTGGTTTCCATTTAGAAAAATATTGTCCAACTGCTGTAGGGCAAACAGGTCACAGCAGGAGTGTGCATGAAAGCAGGGAAACCCCTTTGGAACTTCTACCACAATGGTCCAGAAGAGAGTCAATGATTATGGCTCTGTCTAGATGGCAGCAGAGGAGACAGAGAGTAAAGGGGATAGTTTACCCCACTCTCCACAGCTGTCAACCCTCTAAATGGAAATCCTCAAGGTCAGTCACCAAGTCCTGGTCATCTTCACACCCCAATGCCTAGTGTACTGGAGGACACTGTTTACTGAACATCACATTTTGTATGTTTCAGAATAAAGAGCACTCTCTGCTTTGTATTTTTATTTTTCTGTATGTGTTATCTCATCTACCAGATTATAAATACCCTGAAAATACAAGACCATGTCTTTGTGTTCTTCAAAGACCTGGTAGGGTGCCCTACACAGAGTCCTAACTCAAATATGTATCACATGACACATCTCCAATCTCATCAGAAATAACCAAGTATTTCCTGTATGTACTGATGACTGTGGTTTGCAATATCTCACTCAATCTACTCTTTTTTTTTGACCACGTCTGTTTTATTTTTTAATCTAGGGTCATTTAAGGCAATGTGGGTTGGGGGTAGAGTAAGCAGGCACACCTGACTACCAAATTCTGACATGTGAGCTGCTTCTCTCACACAGAAACCCTGCATCTCTGTGACTTCTGCTGCAAATTCCGAGGTGGAACACATTGTTATGCACATCATTAGTATTTATGTAGCAGCCTAGGAATTATTTCTGAAATAAATGATGCCACTTGTGTTAAATAATTTCTTCCTAAGAAAAATCCCTGGGGGTCTTTCCATAGCACAGCCTTGAGGAAGATCCAGAACAAAAGGAGTAAAATAACAGACCCTCCGGTGCTGGGTGAGTGGCAATATGCTCAGGTTTCTCTATTCAGTTCCCCACTGATAATTTCCACATAAATTACAACGTAAGTGGAGGACAGACTGTCTTAAAAAGACGAGGCAGAATTGTCAACACATGAACTCTTCTCAAAACTCAGCTGGTCATGCTGTCTGCAAGTCACATTTGCTTGTCCCATGGTATCCTTCCCCTCCCTCAGGCTCACAGCCCAGGCCAGAGGCTATTCTGACAAAGCCGATCAAATCAGAGGACAGCTGTTTTATTGAGCCATTACTCCAGGACAAAGAGAGAAAGTTCTGCTCTCAGTAATCACTAATGGTGGTCAAGAAACTTTGCTCCATGGTGCCCAGGGATATAGCTAAGTGCTTATCCAACCTTTTGGCATTGATACTATGGAGTGCAGTTCCGCAGTTACACTGGATGTCACTGTGTGTCTTCCACTGTGATAGGTAAAGACATTATATTCAAAAAATGAATAGCAGGAAAGAGCATTATGGATAGATATGGGGTTTGTGTCAGGCAGAGAATAAATTTACTAAGGATCATGCATGCCAGTAAGTGGGCGTGCTAACTTTAAATTCTCAAACCCTCTGCATGAAATTAATTTGGTACCAACACTTCAGTTTACTTTGACTACGATATGCAGCAGAAATCACCACCTCTGCATTGCAAGGTAACCTATACTAGTTTCGAAGCTAAACTTAACGAGGGGCAAAATATGTGACATCATCAGATCAACAGAACAGAACACCAAAAATTATAACTTCTAGTAGCTCCCTCAAAAGCAATGTTTTGCATTCTTTTAATGCAAAAGCTGAAGTTCTGTTCAGCTTATTATACCAATTTAACGTAATTAAAGTTCACTTAACTGATTTTCCAGGTATGGTTGGCTCTTCTGCCTATGTAATCAAGGTAATACAGAATTATAGAGTCGAAATGAATCTCAAGAGGTTTATTCTCCACTCCATGTCTTGCCTTTGGGCATGTTATCTTCTAAGCTACATTATATAGATGTTTTTTCTAACTTCTTTTACTCTCACAAAAATAATTTACAACTCACTCTAACAATTAAAAAGCCTCGCTAACAAGAAATTCTCCTTTCAGGATACAATTACATTCATTTGCATTTGTTTATGCTTTCACATCCTTGAAAGTTGTCATCTAAATGGCCTCCAGTTTTCTCTGTGTTAAAACATTCCTGGTTCATTCAGCCTCTCTACATAGGAACCTGCCCCACCAAATTACCACCACCTGTGTTGCTCTCCACTGACCCTAGCTGGCGTATCCATGTTCCCTTTCAGACATGGAGGCAGATCTAAGAATAGTTTAAAAATGCATCACAAAAATGCCAAACACAACACAACAAGTACACATTCAGCATCAGGCTGATGTGAACTCCTATTTGCGTATGCTTCTATTTTTTAAAACCGTGATGTTTCATGCTACAGTCATCTTATTGTTGACCACATTGTCAAAGAGCTTACAGGAAAATTTTAATTGACATTTTAAACTTATTTTTTCTCTACAAACCACACCAATATTTTGCATCCTATTACGTCCTTTTGCCACTATTTTCATACAGGAAGAAAGCCCATTTTGAACTCTTTGAGGGAGAAAAGCTATTTCCTATCTTCCCTAAAGAAGTTTATACTGTACAAGCAAGGCTTCTCAGGCCCTTCTCCAGCCCCCACTCCCAATCAAGGAACAGTGAAGTATCTAGCAGAATTCCTTGCATACAGTAAGCATCGATAGTGAGTATCCATTGAATGAATGCTATGAATATTGGGGGATGGTTTGCTGGAAGTGAGAGAATGGCACTGGGGAAGAAAAGATTAAAAAATGAAAGTCTTTTCATGAATCTGTCTGTGTAAGTGTAATTGGAAGTTTGCCATGGTTTGAATAATTTCCACAGAGAGGATGAATATGTGCTGTAGGTCTTGCTCTGTCAAGCTATACATTAGGAACGTGCCAGAGGATGTTGTCAGGGAGTCGAAAGGTCATAAGAACTCTCACAATGCAGCAACCAGCTGAATATTTACTACCTGCAGAAGCAAATGATGAAATATCTCCTCTCCAGAGTGTAGACCGTCTGCACTGTGCTGCTGCTTTCCAGCCAGGGCCCACTGCTGCATGGTGCCTGGAGGGCTTGTGATAAGAATGGATCAAATTTTCCAAATGTTAAGATCATTAACTCAGAAACTCTGCTGTCTTCCCATGACCTAAATTGAAGTTCACTTACATATTACTGCTTAGGACCATGGATCAAAACATTCACCTCACTCATCAGAGCCAGTAACTTTAGGAGAACCCGCCTCTCTAGGACAAGTGAGGCAGCGAAGCCATTGCACCTGCCTGGGAGTCTTAGCTAATAATCTGATACCTCTTCCTTGTTCCATTAACAGCCAAAAGTATCAGCTTTTTGATTATCTCTTCAAACACCCTTACAGAGAATATCCTAGGTACAAATTAGTACCAGTTGTTTTCCATCTTACTTCATAGGCCAAAATCTCCATGGCCAACAGAGTAATTTCTTAATTAGCCTTTGCTGAGCCTTCAGTATACCTTAGCACCAAGGAGTACTGGCACTTCTGTGAAGAAGAAAAACTTTCCAGGAACTAGCAATGTTAAACAAATAAACAGAAAAACTAAACTACGCCAAGATTCCCACAAAGCCTCTTTTCTTCAAACTCAAATTTTAGTCTATCAGCACATCAGCAGACTCCTAGACTCTTTCTAGTATGAATAAGGAATCCAAATGGGTTTCAGAAGATACTTATTCATGAGTAAAATGCAAAATGAAATGCAAAAAAGGTTGAAAGACAAATGTATTTGTGCTTAGCAATACAAACCTATTTTGGCAAGTCAAAAATTACAAGTAAAGCAACAGGCCACATTTATCCAAGTGTCTTTTTGTTGAATCTTAGCTGCTGTGACTTAATACCTGAAGTCAGTGATAATATACAATGTTGGCATGCACATTTTGGACTTCCAAGGCACCTGTGACCCTGTATAGCACAGACACATAAGCCATCACAAAACCCTAAGCACTGACAAAACTGTGACAATTCTAAGCAGACTTAGAAGAAGTGACTGACACAGTGAATAATAAAGGTCACTTGAGGGTCTGATGTTACAAGGATAGAATTAATACCTCTCTCGTATGTCCTTCCTCTGCTAACTATGTCAAGGCTGTCACTGGGAGTTCTATAGGAGAAGACAATGTCTACCCAGACATACTGCAAAGGCTGCCCTCTCAGAGACTGACCATCATCTCCGGATCCTCAGTTAGAAAGAAGTCTGTGCAAAGGGCCTGGGCGCAAGTCCTTACCATTGTTGTCAACTGCTTTGTTGTCACATGTGGAAGACACTGTCCTGATGGGGAAAACCACTCAGAAGCCCTGACAATTCAAGTCTAAATTAGAGAACTTGTTGCTAGAAAAATAAAGATTTGATTCCTTAAGCAATGCAATGCAATAGGACATCATAACCATCCCTGGGTTCTGAATGCCTGTCTGGTCTCCACCTACCCAGCCTCACTTTCTACTCCACACCTCCATGACCAACTCCACCAGAGACTCAACACCACCGAAGTGCCAGGCTCCTCCCAGGGCCTTGCACATGTCACTGTCCATCACATCTGTGTGCTGCTGTCCCTGTGACTAATCAGCATGGTATGCCTTTGTGGCCACCTCCTGCAAATCTGAAGTGTGCCCATCACAAGCCAACTCTAGATCCTCCCTCTGTCATGAGACTTTCCTCAGCAACCCAGTCCATGCTCCTTCCCTTTCCCAAAATGTCTACAATGTTTCTTTGTAACACTCCATTTTGGGACTTTGCTGTACTAAATCTAATTCAGGAACACAAAGGAAACATGCTGTTTATGAGCAAATGACTGGTCCTAAACTGCAAGGTTTTGTTTTTGCTTTTTATTTTAAAATTTAATTGGTTGAATCTTTTTTGTTCATACGTTATTTATTCTATTCATTTGCTGGGAAAGCATTTTTCCCCCACAGGTAGTGCAAAGGGAAGCTTCAGCCAAATTTGTGACAAATTATCAAAAATTCTAAATTCAGAATGCGAGTCTCCCTCAAATGAAAGCATATTCCCTGATAATACTGTGGTAGGATCTGGTTATGTTTATTAGTTTTTTGGTACTCTGGGGAAAAAAAGATACAGTCCCTTATTCAAGAGTTTTCAGGTTACATTTAGATGATTAAAAAAAAATGAAGTAGAAATGATAGTTATATATTTCAGCGCCAAGGGAGGGTTCAACAAGCCAGAAGAGCCAGGACAGTTTTCAGAGGGAGGCAAGTTCTAAAGAGAGACTCAGAGAAAGAGAGGAAACTGATCCCTCAGAAAGAAGGAGGAGCGAACACTAGGACAGTCACTCTCTTAAGTGCAAGAGGGAATGGTGAAAAAGCCACATTTCCAGAAGAAAGAGTTAAAGGTGGAAACGGCTACAACATGACTGGTTTGGGATTCTAATAAAATGGATAGTGAAAACACTGACTTCCAAATTTGGACTCAAGTCATCATGGCATTCCTGTAGGAGGAAGTACAGGAAAGGTCACTGCCTTCTGCTTGCGACATGTGTTTTTCTTCCTTTGTGCTGGACCACAACCATTGACTCTTTCTCCATTCTCCTGAGGACTCTTTTGTAAGGAGATTCATTTTGCAGATGAAAGTCCCTCCCCAGTTCATTCTTCCCTGAGTGGTGGGAACAATGAGGGTGTGGGGGAAGGACACAGGGACAGCGTCCAAACACAACAGACACTGGCCCTATCTGCCTGTGTTCCTGTGCACACTCTGTTCCCACGACAACATATCTGACCATCTGTAGACCACTGCGCCTACCTCGGACAGACGAGGTGCCTAATTCTGCTGATATGCAGGTGCAGAAGTCCCCTGCTGTCAATTCTGCTGCTCTGTAAATGAGATATGGGAAGCATTTTTAAGATTAAAGACTAAAATTAGAATACACTGACTACTCCAAATTTTAAGTAATGGCAATTTTTAAGAGATGGGGAGGAAACCACTTACTTTATCCTTGGTAAATTGCTCACTCCCTCTCTTCTCCTTATGAAAGTGCAAGGAAGATTTCCTGGCCAGTGGTCTGAATTGAGGGCAGGGGGTGCAGGTGGGAGGGCATCTAGGCTGTATATCAAAGCGAAGGGTGAGGAAGAGGAGAGGGACAGCCACTCAGATTCTGATGGCCAATGTTTACACTCTGATTTCAGATTTATATTGAAGTGGAATTACCAGCCTCCATTTTTACCCAAAATTTCCATAGAGTGCTGTTCAGGAATGTTCAAAAGATGATTGTTGAAAGCCTCTTGTCCTAGTTCTACCCACAGGTATGGATTGCATCATGCCATAGACTCCACCCCACCCATGCCATCTCAGCGATCATGCTTGAAAGGCTCCAATGAAACATGGCCAGAATCTAGATTATCTCTCATTGTAAATGAGCTTTATCCACCAAAGTGTAAGCCAAGCACATAGCTACCATGGTTCATGCACTGTCACAAGTGGAAGATCACCTTAATTCAAAGAGCAATGCTAATTAAGTGGCTATTTTTCAGATGTGCTGAGACAACAAAGTAGAACAAAATTTATGTGAGAATACAGAAAATGTTTCCTGCTGGGAGCCTTACAAAGGTTCCTTTGAATGGGGTCCTGACATTATCCAGTGGCTCCTTGAAAGAATTACAGATTAAAGCCTCCTGGTTATCTCAGGTGGTTAGAGCGTGATGCTGACAACACCAAGGTCTGGGGTTCAATTCCCTGTACCAGCTAATAACAACAACAAAAAAAAGTGGGGAGGGGAATTACAGGTTAACCTGCTGTCTCTTGAGAGAAAGGTAATGCTCTTCCCAACTCCCTGTCAGTAGGCCATGCTCATTAAAACAGCTCTCCAGTGGAGGCCAACGTTTCTGGTATCAAATCACCATGTAGTTCCTCATTTGCTCCATCACGAACACTGGACTGCAACTAGCTGAACAGCAACGATTTGAAGGAAGTGTCACAGAGAAAGCACTGGACTGGGAGTCAGGAGGCTGGGGTCTTGTGCCAACTCTGCCTACCTGTGGGCATTTTGGACATGTGACTTTTCCTTTCTGGGTCTCAATTTCATCATCAGCAAGATGAAACTAGAACAGAGGACACTGAGCCCCTTCTAGTTTTAACATTCTACAGTTCTGAGTCACATGAACACAGCCCACAACCTGATGACCATTCTCTCAAGCCTAGATGTCTAATATAATAAGAAACACAGAAAACCATTTTCATAGATTAAAAATAGTAAAGTCAATCATTCCAAATGAAAGCAGAAAATGTAAAATATTCATTTAAAAATGTCCAACACACAACCCCACAGATATGTACAGTCAACTATGTTACAATAAAAAGGAAAAAAAAAAAAGAATCCAACACACAGTATCTTCGACTCATCTGAAATGCTTACAGAGACTGCCAGTCCTGCTGCTTCCCTCTGCATGGCTGATGAAATGCTGGGCTGAGGGGCGGCAAGGGAAGGTCTCCTGGCAGGAAGGGAGCTTCACCGTCTGTGAAAGCTGTTCTGCTGGGAGTGGCAAAAAGCTATGCTCATAACTTTCCCAAATTCCCCTAGAGGGAATCATAACTGAATATGAGACGTTTATGTAAATTTTGTTTTATTTAAGGGGAATTTAAACTACCAAGACTTGGATCATAAAGCAATAGGATGATTCTTCTCTTCTGGAAAAATCTGAAGCCACAAATAACATTCATTCAACAAATATTTATTGTGTGCCCAGGGAAGGAAAAGGGAAGCATGGGGGTAGGGGTGGAGGGAGTGGATGAGTGGAGGGCTAGAAATAAGGACAAGGTGATTCAAGTACAGCCCTGCTCCTCGGGGAGTGTGCTTTTCAGAAGAGAAATGACAAGTCCCTAAGTGCTAAAATACAGGCGGGATATGATAAATACCACGATGAGTATTTCTTGCCACCAGCAAGCATATAATTAGGTGTCTGGAGGAGGGAAAGAACACATATGAACGGGATCGGGGAGTGGGGGAGTTGGGCGAGAGGCGGGTTTTCGGTGGATTCAGGACAGTGTCTTTATAGAAGTGTCATTTGAGCTGTGGCTGGAAAAATGGGCAGGGCTTATATGGATTAAGAAAAGAGAAGCAAAGCACATCCAATTTATTCCTCAATCCACCCTTGTGCCTCCACAACTAAACTTGTGCTTCCCAGTAAGAAGGGCCAGTTTACAAGTACAGAAATAAAGCCAGTCACACTGCAGCTGATTTCTTTTAGATTGCCTTGACCTGGGATGAATCTTAAGACAACTCATATCCTGGCCAAGAATCCTGGGTACTCCCCTATGCTCAAACTTAATGTTTAGGAAGTAATCTTGTTAAATACATATTTATATTCAAAAGCAGAACTCTAAGCTTCCAGGTCTGATTTCCTGGCCTCAATACAAAGGCACTATTATTTTCCTGAAAAGGAAATTATTCCAGTGCCCTTGCCCAGGTTCCAACAACTGCTGTTTGCCCTCAATCTTCTTCCTCTTCTTGAAAGTACACCCAGTGTAATAAGTCACACTAGTGTGGGACAGCATATGGGGTTTGATGTAGAAACAGCAATGATGTGTTTGTGTTTCTGTTAAGCTGTAGGAACAATGTTCCTGAGCGAGAACATTTAGAATCTGGCTTCCCTTGAGATCTGTCTATTAACAATTCAGCTGCAGGGCTGGGTTCATTTCATCTTAAAATTTAAGTCAAGAGCCTAAAATTGGTAATTGGGCATTTAATTGGGTATGCAAAGGCACGTACTGGATTTTAACAGCTTCAACAGGTAATGTTTGAGAACATTAAAAATTAGAGCAATGATGAATTCGTATGCAAATGGAAAGTGAATGAATTTTGGCACTATAATTTAACACACAGCTAACTAGTGCTTTAAGCTGATGATGCTGAACTTGGTTGGTTTTCTTAAATTTTGAATATGCCAGGGATTATCAAAATATTTTACTTTTTAAATGTAGCTTCCCTTCTCACAAAACTTACCTTAACAGTGTTTAATTCAATTCAGCAGGTATATATTTGGCTTAATATGCAATCAATATTGCTTAAGCCTATAGGGAATACCCAAAAGTATGAGCTTTATTAACACAGCATGGTTAAACAGCGAAGAGCATCAAAGAGCATCTATGAGTGTTAGAAATCTGGCTACTCACTGGGGCACCTGGAAGACATCAGCTGATGTCTGTTAATTGAATGGAATGGCTCTTCTCTGATGGTCTATACCCAAAGTCCTCAAAGCCACTTATAAGTACTGCCAGTGCCTACTACTTGTTCTTTTTAAAATTTTATTTTAAACATGTAATATAGTCACATGATTCAAAAATAATATATTGAGACACCTTACTCCCACCTCTGTGTCCATCTGTTCTATTGCTTCCCTCCTTCCCTGCCCTCTTAATACCTTTACAGAATTTCTTTATGTGCAAACAACTATGCATAGATATTCTCATTTACCCCTGTTCTTACACAAAAGGTAGCACACTATGTACATTTCCTTTCCTCCTTTCCTTCCATCCTTCCACTTAGCATTATCTTGTAATTCTTTCAAGATTCACAGAGAGATCCAAATTCATAGAGAATTTCTTCTTTCTTTGAATATTTACTCCATCCTGAGGATGTACCATCCTAAGGATTACTTAACCAGTCCCCCACCGACAGACGGTTAGTTGTTTCCAATCTTTTACTACTGCAAACAATGCTGCACTGAATAATCTTTCAAGTAGACCTTGAATATAAAGTTGCAGAACTGGGTTAGATTACAGGATCAAAGAGCAAATGCACTTGTACGGTAATTTTAATAAATATTGCCATCCGCCTTCTACAGGAACTGTAACATTTTGCACTTCCACCAGAAATCTATAAGTTATCTATTTTCTCACATACATGCCAAGACAGTGTATATAGTCAAGTAGTTGAGTTCCATTTTTGCTAATCTGAGAAATTATATCTCAGTGTAGTTTTATTTTGCATCTGTCTTATTAGTGAGGTTTTTATATGGTTAAGGCCCATTTGTATTTATTTTCCTGCGAATCATCTGTTCCTGTTTTTTGCCCATTTTTCTATAATGTTGGTCATCTTTTTTTCTCATTGATTTCTAGTGGCTTTTTCTATTCTAAGGAGATTAGCCCTCTGTGATATGAGTTTTGACTTATGGTGTTTTGTGCCATGATATTTTGAAAGTTTGTTTCGTTATACTCTTAGAAAAATAGTCATTCATCAATCTTTTCTTCAACAGCTGCAGGATTTTCAGTCATAGTTAAGAAGTCCTTCCCCACTCCCAAAAACCTGCCTTTTGTTTTTAGTATTTTTCAATATTTAAATATTTCACCTACTTTGAATTTATGAAGGAGTATAAGACATGCATCCAACTTTATTTTTTCTAGATCATGATTCGGTTTCTTCCAACGCCGTTTATTAACAATTCATATTTTCCTCACTGATTTGAGATACCACCTGTGTCATACACCAAACTCTCCATGTGTTTGTGTTGACCATAATTTCTATCTGCAGCCTTCAATCCCACCAGATACCTGATTCAGTACTGGGAGAATACCTAAATTCAAATATCTAATGACCTTTTCTTAAACTGAACTTTCTCAGAAGACATGCTGGAACTTGCAGTCCCAAAACATGGTTCATCCTCCTTGGTTGGTCTTCTGTCTGATTCAAATTCAATAATTGCTTCTCCTTTGGAGGTGAGCTGATGTCTGGTTGAACAGATTTATATGAGCAATGCAAACTTGTAAGGGGCTGTTATGCCTCTGCCTGTTCTTACAGAAATAAAGACGTGCATGAAAAAGAATGACTATAAAAGCACACAGTGCCTAGAGCTCTCACTGCAAAGTGTTTAACCTGAACAACCACATGCCTCAAATGCATTTAAACTGGTAAACATGAGAAAGACAATTGAGGTTCTATAAAAAAATAGAAATATAAGAATTCTGAAAAACAAAACAAAATAAAACAAAAAAAACAAGCAATGAAAAAACTGATGGCCAAATAAATTTAAACTATAGGAGCCATGCCAGTGAAGCAAGGAAGAAAACAGCTTTCTTTCAAAGGAAAAGGAAATTTCCATCTATTCAGTTCATCATTCCTATTAAATAATTAATAATTAATATTACATAGAAAATAATATGTATGACTGGTTTTGCTATGGCTATCTGTATCTTCTCTGTAACCCTATATACAGTGTGTGTTTATTATATACAGAAGGAAATCATAATAGGAGTTTTCTTTCTTTAAAGAAGAGTTCTACACTCTAATGCTTTTCCTGTAATTCATTTTGATACCAGAATAAATGCTTAGTATCAAGATATTATTGATCAAAAAAAAAAAAAAAAAAATCTCTTGCCCTCTTCTCTTCTCCAGGCTGGCTCTCTGCTGTGGGTCAATATTTCTTTTCATTCAGACTCCATAATCTCATTTGGTACACTTTTACTTTCTTGCTTGCATCCAAGATAATCAACTCTCAGGGTTTGTTTGACCACAATTCTATTATAGTTCTAAACCAATTATTTTAAGAAGAGATGAGGGAAAAAAAAAAAAAGAGGAACTGTACAAACAACTTGACAGAATCCATTTTCTTCTCCTTTTAATGTTTCTTGCCTCTCCACATAGTCTTTCTTTCTGAGCTCCAGGCACTCTTTACAAAACAGAAACAGGATCTTGGTTAGCAGGAGTTACCCCCTGTGAACAATAAAAAGTCAAGCAGGGATAATGATGATTCCCAAACAGTTGCAGTCTATGGAGGGCAGCAAAGTCCCTGCTGGGGTTTCTGACTGCCTGTTCCCAGCCCGCCACTAACATGGGGCAGCCCTTAGCTGATTTGTTTCCTGTTCCTTTTTACTCTCTTAGTGTACACTTTTTCTTCACCTATTAAATGGTGGATCTGTTTCTACCACTAGTCTTGACAGCCATGTATTCTGAGAAGGGTCTGGCTGCATCTGTGACAAAGATATGACATTACTGAACTGACATTTGTCTTCTCTCCTTCTCATGTTCCAAGTTGTCTTCTGCTAAAGGGTACCAGGAAAACACTTTAAAAAATAGACTTACTAATTCACTACATTGTTCACAGTATTCCCTAGGGAAACCAGAGGAAAGTTTCCTTAGCTAGGCACCACTAGGAATTTGCTTCCGGCATTGAAAAAAAAAAAAAAAAAAATGCAGCAACTAGAAACAGGATCAAAGATTACGAAAATTTCCCTGGGAATGTAAAACCTATTCCAAACCTCCTGGAGATTCATACCCGTAAGTTTACTACACCACAGTACGACTGAGGCTTGTCCCATCAAAGCCTTTGTGTTCAGTGTGCACAGAGAGTAAGAAACTCTGAAGGATGGAGAAGGTCGTAACTGGGAAATGTACAGGAAGTGGTAACACAACCATGTGCCTAGTGCAGGCGCTGCAGACTTGGTGCATGATTCACTGCTCCCCACCATCTGGGAACTTGGGCTCTGTATGTGAAAATGAAGGGTAAAGAGAGGAACAAGACCAAAATTCTAGAAACAGCCCAGTTCCCATTAACAGAAGAGACATTTATTAAAAATGACTAAATACAAAAAAGTGGGCCACGTATATAGATCAATGATGGAGATACATCATGAACCGATGATTATGATGAATCTAATTTTCTACACCATCGTCCTAAAAAGAAAAGAGGGGGGAGCAGGGACAGCTAGAGGTCAATGGGGACTTACAGCAGCATCATGGGGCAGTTCCAACTTGTGAAAGGTGAGATGAGTCACATTTCATAAGGTTTTCTACACTCATCTACTGAAAGGGTGATTTCTAATTACTTTGAAAAATACAAAAACCAAGGATACTGTTGGACACTACTCTGTTGTTTTCAGACCATTGTTCTCACACTCTTTTCACTCCATTATTACCTACTTGCTTCCCCGCATACCTTACTTTGCAGGTGATATGAACCACCAGAAAGGTGTCCAGAGATTTGATCTCCTTCTGGGTTTTTCTGCAAATCTGAACAGAACAGAGGGAATACTGGGGAAAGGCTCAGGCTGTATTCAGTGTTCGTGGGCCTCTAACTCAATGGTAAAACTCAGAGGCAGCACTCTATAAACCTTCCTTGGAACTCTAGACTTTTTGAATCTCTTCATTTTCTGAAGGCCGTGGTGGGTGGCTAGAGCTCCAGCCAACGGATGTAGTTTACATTGGAATGCTCTTCAAGTTAGGCAGAAAAGCAAATCCCTGTCTAGTGAATAGACGTCAGGAAAGAACTCAAGCCAATATTTGGGCCTCCATTCAAAACATCATAAAAAAGGCATTTAAACTTTATAGCAGGAAAACACTTGAAACAAGACAAAATGTAAAGCATGAAAAATCAGAGTAAAACAACAGAGTTGACAAGCCCAAATTTAGTGTATCTGAATACAGAAACACAACTTATTAATGATGTCCATACACAGCCACTCAGGACATGGAGCAGCTGGGCTGGGCTGGAGTTAACCTGAACTTTCTGAAAGCCACTGCCCATCAGTGCCTACCCTTCTTCTGGGTGACTGGGCACAATGGGAGGCCTTCCCATACCTATGGGACCTGGTCCCAACTTAACTAACCTTGAGATGTCTGAACCTCATGCAGAACTGTCTTTGCCTCCTCTCCGAACCCAGCAGGAGATAAGTGTCCCCAACAACAGACCTATCCTACCTGTCTTTAGAGCTCTCCTTCTTGCCAAGCCTGCACTGACCTGCATCTACTCAGCTCTCTTTCACATGTTTCAGTGGGGCTTTAATTATTTAATCATTCTCTTCCTGTTCCCTACTTTATCCCTAGTCATTCTCAGCAACACTTCAAAAATACACGAATAGATAAATAAATAGAACCCTTAAATCAGATCCCCCTCAACTTCCTGCCCAGCTAGTTTAGTCCACTACCTCTTCACTATAAATCCATTTGTTCATATAACCCCTAGTGTATAATCAGCTCCACTTGTGTAAATTCAAATTTATATACCTAAAAGCTATCAACATTTTGGAAACTGCCTATTCTTTGAGCCAGTAATACCATTTCTAGAAGCTGCTCCTGAAGAAATAATAGTGAGTGTTAATAAAGCTTTAATTACATGGCTGAGTGATGGCATTATTTATAATAATGAAATATGGGTAATAACTTCAATTTCCAATAAGAATAGATTGGTTAAATACATTCTGCTATATTTTCACATAACTGAATATTATATCAGTTTATATCCCTTATTACCTACTTGCTTCCCCACATACCTTACTTTGCAGGTGATGTGAACCACCAGAGTGGTGTCCAGAGATTTGATCTCCGGATCTCCAATCTCTTTGTTATATATATAATTATATAACAATTATAATGCTATAAAATATTTAATGACATTGAAAAGATATTCACTTAGAAAACTAATTATAAAATATGTATGTCTCATACCTATAAAATCTTATGTACTTTATATATGAATGTACACAAAAATAGTGTTCCTCTACATGTCTACTTTTCTGTACTTCCCAAATTTTCTACAAGCATTTTAAAAAAATAAGCTCTTTATTTTAGAATAGGTTTAGATCTACAGAAAAATTGTAACCATAATACAGCAAGTTCCCTTGAACCCCATACCCAGTTTCCCCTAGTGTTAACATTTTATGTTAGGTGGGAACATTTATCACAACTAATGAATCCATACTGATACATTATTATTAAGTTAAGCCCATACTTTACACAGATTTCCTTAGTTGTTAGCTAATGTCCTTTATCTATTCCAGGATCCCATCGAGGATACCACTATTATTTTGGTAATAAAATATTATATTGCTAAAAAACTGTGATCAAGGAAATCACAAAAATTCTTGTCATAAACCGTGGAGACAGTGCTCATGAGTGGTAGAAACCTCAAATGTTAAATCTGCAACTGTTGAGGGGTCTGCTTAAAGCATTATCTAGACAGGAAGACTCCTTGCTCCCTAAAATCCCCACGTTGAATAATTTCAAAGGCTGCTATTACAAGCGAAACTCCCCAAATATTCAGTTTATTACAGAAAAATGACCCACTGAAATTACTAGCCTGGAATTAGTCAGTGGAATCTCTGTTGTGCTGTTTTGGTTCTAAAAGCTGGCTTACTGACCAGTTATTTGTTCTTCCATAGTGTCTAAATCCCCCAGGGATTCTTTTGCAAAAGCTAATGGAAATGTCAGGCTCTCCTCCTCAAAAAGAATGCTCTTTAAAAATGTTTTGAATTGGAACTTTCCTACAACACAAGCTCTTGAATAATTGGCAAACAAAAGAACAAAATAACAAGCTATGTTTAAAATGGAAGAAACAACTAAAACAAAAACCCTCTTTTATTAAAGGCTGCCTTCCTTTCTTTAAGAAATCTCATAATCACTTTTTAAGCACGCAACTGTCTAGCTATCTCTGCAAAAAGGGCATATCTTACTTAGAAGAAAAAGAAAAAGAAAGCTTCAGTAAGCTATTGAGATTCAATGGATCCATCAGCTACTTATGTTCTGTGGAGTGGGACAGGTTGCAGACTAATCTAATCTTTAAAAGGTATGCTATGAAAAAACCAGAACAATTTCCTCATGTCAAAACATATTCATATCTTCAGAAATAATTTTAAAGAATTTTGGTTAAAATGACCTGAAGAGCAGCTGCAAACAGTTCCTGGTTTCCATCTTCCAGTCATAATGCAAATTCAGAAACAGAAGATACCAATGTCTCCAGTTCTGAATCAACAAAACTTCATTTTAAATTTCACACTGAAGGAATCCTATTTTGACTTGTTTCCCAAAGGATGGTAATTCTAATATAGCTCCTCTTTCCAAGAGCAATAAAAAAAATAAAGCTTTGCCTACCTGGGCCAAGAGTCAATAAGAGATAGGCAGCTCTTGCTGACATGGCATTTCAAAGACTGTGTCTCTATGTCTTTTCCCCAAGCATCTATATAGAATGCCTTGGCATCAAAGTGATTCTCCTAGCAAATCAATCTTAATGCCAACTTTCCAAAAACGTGCATGTATTCAGTAAAGCAAGTGGATCTGTAATATTTATTATTAATACTATTTATAAAATCTGTGTTTTCATAGTTTTGCCCTGGAGATGTACACTCAAAATGATATATTAAATTCTAAAGCTCCTCACTGTGCCTTGACGTGGTTTTTGCCTTTATGTCTAAAGTCACATGAGAAACAAATATTTTTAAAGTTCTCTAGGGAAAGACATAAGGAACACGTCTTCCACAGTTTTGTCAAGTAACTAAGTAGAGAAACTTCCTTTCTAGATTTTCCAAGACCAACTCCACTGCCTTCCCTGTCAGTTCTCTGTTTTGGCCTAGTCATGGAAAATTAAGAAGCAGGAACAATGTAACCATTTCAGAGAACAAAGTCTCAAGGCTTCTACCTGCCAGCTCTGGGTAAAATAACACAGTGCAGTATCTTTGAAAATCTGGAAGGACCATGAAGTTTCCGTAATTTTTCTATTCTTTAACTCAATAGCATTGTTTAAAACAAAACAAAACAAAACAAAAAAGACCCCAAAATAACCCATGCATTTGATACCTTGGAATTTGAGAGATTTTCTGAGTTATTTGCCACCTCTCCCAGATGCTGCTGAAAAAAAGCAAGTATTCATGCTCTGGTGAGCCTTCCCACCTCCAAAATGTGTCTGGAGCAGACAGTTTGTTTCCCTGCACTCAAGATTTGGCATATCCAAAGGCCACAGGGCAAACAGCTAACCTCGGCAGGCTTGCTACAGGAGAGGGACCTCAGGACCTCAAGAATGCCCAGAATGGATAGGCCACCAAGGGCTAGAGAAGGGCAGACTTGCACCAAGATCCTTAACTCAGTTACAGCTCTGGTTCTTTTGGCTTTTCTACTAGTAAGAGCAGTTTGACATGTTAACCCACAAATAAATGACTTTCTTTCTCTCAGATATCAGCTTAAGGTTTCTTCTCTCTGAAATCCTTCCTGTTTATTCAGTTTAGTCCAAACTGATCTTCTATAAATATTTTTCACCTCTAAGTAATTTTGTTTTAAGAAGACCCTAAAGAGTATATTTTACATGAATCCCCTCTATGACATCCATGTCACTTGACCTTAGCAGAAATTTATTACCTCTTGTGGGTGGATGCCCATTTACTGCATGTACAGTGTGGAGTATACTAACATTTACAAAGCAAATGTATTTCACAGGGTCTAGTTTCCAAAGCCGTGTAGTTTCAGGTTTAACTTAACTTTTTAAAATTACATATAGAAATGTTAACCTTGCAAAAGACAGGAAACTTTCCCTAGGATAAAGTCTCTGTGTTGAAGATAAAGAATTGTAACACAGCAAAATTGCTGGCTCTCAAGGACAGATGTCCTTGGAGCAGGTTAACCTATTGATTGATATGTTAAGTTGCTTTATTGCTATGTAAAAATACTGAGGAAACTGTTGTAGGAAAAGACAGTATTTACTAAGAACAAGCTTTTGTTGGTGGATCAACTTAACCTTTTGCAAATTGCATTATAGAATGTCACTCTGTTATTTCACTGATATTACCAGCCTCTACTGTTACACTATACTTAGCCATAACTCCACCTATGTAACTTTCTGGCCTGGAGAATAAATACTGAGACAAAACCCCAGTTCAGGGTTAACTTCCCGAAGGAGGAATGCCTCTCACTTGAGGGTTCTGGGAAGTTAACCCCTTTGGGGTGTCTCCCTGCTCAGAGGAAATGGGCTTTGAGTAATCCTTTTTGCATCCCCATCATCCCGTGTGAGGCAAAGCAACAGGTCAGAAATATATGAATATGGCTGACTCCGAGAAAATAAATCTGGTTTGCTTTTCATTTATAACCCTCAGATATTTGAACTTAGTCTTCATGGATTTGCTCTTATCCAGGGTAAATATGCCTAGCTTCTTCCTCCGTATTTATACGTTACCTTGTGTCCTTACTCATTTGCTCTAATTCCCAATCTCCTCAACTACACTAGAAGAGTCTGACAAACATTTCTGTATATAACTTACTGAATCTCCTACTTTCTCCAATAGCTTATAGTTCATAAAAGAGAGAAGGGAAGCATTAGAAATTGTTGATATTTTACTCTTTCATATGATTCTCAATTGATGCCAATTTAAAAAATATCACATAGTGGTTAAAAACAACTTGCTTGGGAGTCAAAGAGATCTAGCTATAAGTGCTGATCTGCCACTTCTTATCTGTATGACTTTGGTTGAGATACTCTATGTTTCCATGTTCTTATCTATAAAATTGTTCTAAGGATGATAAATAAGATAATGCATTTAACGACCTTAGTTAACACCCTGACATATATGAAATATTCAATAAATGTTCGTGGCTTAGTCTATTTTCTGCTGCTATAACAGAATGCCAGAGAGGTAATTTATAAAATACCACAGATAATTTATAAATGATAGAAGTTTATTTGGCTAATGGTTCTGGAGTCTGGGAAGTCCAAGAGCATGACACTAGCATCTCTTGAGGATCATCCCACGGCAGAAGGCAGAAGTGAGCACGAGACAGAGAGAAAAGGAGAGCCAAACGCCTGTGATAACTAATCCACTCCTGTGACAACAGCATAAATCCATTCACCTCTTAAAGGCACCACCTCTTAATATTGTTACAATGGGGATTAAGTTTCCAACACAGAAACACTGGGAGATATATTCAAACCACAGCAGTTGGTTATCATAATAACCTTCTCTGGGAAATCTTTGCTATCTAGAACTCATCAACAAAATCAGATTAGATGTTCTCGCTATTTTATTCTGGAATTTAGTGATATTAATTTCTGTGGATTGCCAACAATCCCATTCACCTTTATGACTTGTCATTTCACATTAACTTAAATATTTATACCTTCTCTAGCACTTCACACAGTCTGAACTTATACCTGACTTTCAAAGTAACACTATCATTCCATATCCCTTTATTCTTGTGCCACACGCATTTTAGCTACTTTAGGGGGAAAAATAACCAATAAAGCAATTTAGAAGGAATTACGACAAGTGATTAGACCAATCTGGATTAAAATCCGAGTTTCCCAACTCCTAGCCAAGCATTCTAGAATACTTTGCTATTTTCTGAATCCAGTCCATAAGTAGTAAGCTACATCCTCTACTTCCTTAACCCTTTCAAAAGAGGCAACCAAACATGTTAGTGAAAACATGAAGCTCCTTATGCTGTATTTCTAACAACTAACATGCAACTATACAATTTCATCCAGTTTTTGCCCTACCCTAAGTGATGTCAGGGCTAAAAGCATGAATGAGAACATGTTTTGGCAGGAAAGGTATTTTGCTCCTACAAATGTATGAACTCCTGACTGTTAAGGCCTCGATGAAACGCCTCCTAACCTATTATACTAAGATATACCCTTTCTCTACTCTTTGTTGCTTTATTTAGTTGTAGCTTTTTTTAAAAAAGTGAATCTTTTATTAAAAGGTATGTCATGCATCCATCTTAATTTTTTCCTCAAAATCAGCAAAGTCATAAGTCTGTTAGCTTATAATCACTACAAACTAAGAAATTCCAAACAAAAACCAAATATTACATTTAGAGCACATTGACACTATTAACTTTTCCACATCCATGATTCAATTTTAATCTATCTCCTCATAGCAAAAATGAAAAGGTTTATGTTTTATAGGAAATTTACCCTCCACAGCCCTCCGTCCTAAAATCTGTATTTGGCTTCAACAGTCAGTGATCTAAAACATTAACAGGGCTTTCCACTGAGTCATTACCCTTTCTCTCTTTTTGTTTTGCAAACAGGGCTTATTAAATCTTTGCTGTAGGCACCAGGAATGATGAACAGTGAGAATGTGCTGATGTGAAAAGTTTCACTGAACTTGAGCAAATCATTTCTGATTTGCCATAACTCCCCAACAGTAAATGCCCCAAAAGCATGCTATTTGGGTGAGAAATATAAATTCTCATCACATAAAACATATTAGAAGAAAACCAAAAATCCACCCCTCTCCCTATACTAGGAGTTTAAGGCAGAGATGTTGACAGCAGATGATTCCCAGTAAGTACATTCAAATCAGCATAGGAAGAAAAAATCTCTGGTGCTAGTGCAGCTTGAAGTAAGGCCTACTAGTGCTAAGGGAAAGAAGTCAGTGTACATTTTAGGGCACAAGGCATTTCTTTGTTTAAGTTATTCTTCATTATATTTTAAGCTTATAGATACCCATATACAATTAAGTTTAATAACACAGTTTAAAGACACACACTATACAATTAAGTTCAATAACTAATCACATGAAGATATGGAAAGAAAGAAAATATCTTTCTTTTTCTCATGATTCATAGAAAAATTAACCAAATTCCAGGTCAAGGCCATAGTCTGCACATATGCCTTTACTTGCAGCCACTCTTAAACCTGACTAAAATGACAATAAGGAGATTGTGGTTTAAAGGCACAATCTCACAAGGACAAATACAGTGAAAGAGAACACAACGTCAAAAAAACTTTACAAGCTAGAGAGCAAATGGATAGGTGGTTAGTGTTTCAAACAGGCCCAAAAAAGCTGAAACCTAAGCTGGAAGTAAGGAAAAGCAAAAAATAAAAAAAACCAAAACCCAATATAGAGCAGAGAACCTCCCAAAGGTTAAGAATTTTAAGGCATCATCTACCTTTGAAAGTTTGGGTGAGGATGGAGCTAAAATAGAAGAGATAGTTGAAAGTGTGTTCAAGAAGCATTTACATGTCTCAATTCCTTTCTCTATTCTTATAGGTGGTACCAGACACACTTTTGGGAAGGGGCAATGTACTAAAAATAGTTGCTGTTGTTTTTTTCTTCAAAGAGGACATTCACATACTAATGCTTAGACTCCCCATTTCTGTTTTGTACGCAGTTCCCAGGACGATGGCAGCCAGCCCACACTTTTTACAGGAAGGGGAATCTAACCTAGACAAGAAGAAAGTCATAAAAATGCTGACAACAGGGTTCTCCCATGAAACAGCATAGCCAGACCACCTTACAATAAAGCCCATAGATAACATCACCCAACTACACACTCAAGGCTTCTAACAGGCTTTCAAGGCCTATTCTTAAATATGAGTAGACAACTAAGAATTACAAGCCAAGTCTCTAGTATCTAGATCTAAACAGTCAAAAAGCAACTTGGAGAAAATAGGGACTATGTAGGGAGAGGAAAACTTTATAGAAACCATTAATGGGCCGACCCTGTGGCTCACTCGGGAGAGTGCGGCACTGGAAGCACAGCGGCGCTCCCGCTGCGGGTTTGGATCCTATATAGGGATGGCCAGTGCGCTCACTGGCTAAGCGCGGTGTGGGCAACACCAAGCCAAGGGTTGCAATCCCCTTACTGGTCACAAAAGAGAAAAAGAAAAAAAAAAAAAAAAAAAGAAATCATTAATAACATCAGAAAGATAACAGAAAATGGCCTATTCATAAAACAAGAACAGGATACTATAAGAACATTCAGAGAAGAAAAAAATATACTTATATATTACACATGTATATACATATAAATTTTAAAAACTTAATTACTCAATTAAAGAGTTAGATATGAAGGCTAAAGAAATCTCCCCAAAACAGAGGTGGAAGACGGGAGAAAAGTAAAAAAGAAATTAAAGGAATAAATCCAGTAGGGTCATACTGATCAGCACCCTGTTTGCAGAGAAAAGAATCCATGCTATTTAGTTTTAGCAGAAATTATTTTTTACATTAAGTGACATACTCTCTGGAAGGGCTAAAGAAACAGACTTAGGGTTGAGTTTTCAGTGCAACTTCCAAACTGAACCAGAGAATTAAGCCACAAAGAGAGCCTCTACCTCTTCTAACATCAAGATACTGCCTCCTGAAGTGGCAAACTGCCACTGTAGCTGCCAACTCCAGAAGCAAGTTATTGCTACCAAGACCAGGGAGTCACAGCTACATCTGTTGGCTGAAAAGCCACGCTATGCCTGCCACAATCCATATAAGCAAAATGGATGGTGAGCAGGCTACTTCTTGACCCTCACAGAGCTAATGAACAAACACCATGACGCCTGCTAATCCCATTCCGGGGTAAAAAGCCTCCATGGCCATGCTTGCCAACAGGATAGAAAGAGTACAGCTAAATCTAAATCACAGCCAAAACACTAGCTGCAAAGGAGTCTGGAAAATATAGGATTTAACTTTCCAGCCTCTACAGTACCCAAAGGTAGACTAGAAGGAAAGTGGAATGGATGAGATAATTCACCATATCCATCATATGATCCTCAACATCTGAATAATGAAGTATCAGAAAGAAAGAAAAAAAAAGAGATATAGAGAGAGCATCGGATTGGGTGAAGGAGGGTCATGCACAAAATTAATTCAAGAAAATGTGAAAGAAATAAATTTCAGCACCGAGGGGGCCCACTGAGTCCTAGTATAATAGATGAAGAGACCACTCCTAGATATAATACTGTGAAACTGCAGAACCCTGGGGATTAAACAATGACCTTACAAACTTTCATAGAGGAGGGAAATAAATGTTATATAGAAAAGATCAGGAAATAAGAATCCTTTTGGATTTCTGAACAGCTATATTGGAACGCAGACTGCAAAGGAACAATACCGTCAAAATTTCAAAAGATATTTATCCCTTTGAAATAAATTGAAACAGGATATAAACAGGTTATTCAGGGTATAGTTAGCCCCTATTCGTTCTTCAGAGGGAGCAGCACTGTGGAGATGGAATCAAATTCTCAGCTGATTGCCCTATCCTTATTTAAGTTTGGCACATTTATTCCAATTTGGAATTCTACACCCAGCCAAGCAATCAGTCAAGTCTCAGGGTCGAGTTACATTTTTGGGCAGGCAAATTGTTTGTGCCAGTGCACTGCTGTCTGGCTGGCTCCACTCTGACCCTCATCCCGAGACTTCTCTTTGAAGCGTTGAATCCTTTTTCTGGTATCTCATGTTTTTCCTCTTGCTCAGTTATGTCCTTGTTCTCCAGGAGCTTCCTATGAAAGGGCTCGTAATATTTTCTGTGTACCGATCTCTGCAGGCAGTGTTAATTGAGGGTGCCTAAATAAGGCCTAAAAAAAATGTGGAGAAGAGATTGCTTCCAGAATCAGGGAGTCCTTCTCAGGAGCGCATGGACGTTTTGTTTTCAGTAAAAATGTGCCAAATTTAAGTAAAAGACAGAGCAATCAACTGGGAGTTTATGTCCACCTCTCTACAATGTTGTTTATCTGAAGGATAAACAGGGGCTAACTTCACCTTGATTACCCTGTTTATAGCCTGCATATGTTTAGCCTACATGTCCAAAGAGAAGGAAAATATTATTAAGAGATTAGTAAAAGCCCACATTCTCATTTCACACTAAAACCTCACCATCCTGCAAAGAAAGGAAAATGTCAGGATGCACCCTAGGAAATTTACTCAGAACTCCTTCTGATTATTATAGACCATCTCATTTAACGAAATAGAGGAAAACTGTTATTTTCTTCACCCATCACTGGTATTAGCCTTGAGGGCACCCATATTTCCTTGATAACTTAGAAAAAGTTATTTAGAAAAATGTTTAGGTAAAACTTTAATTTATTCAATATATGCATAAAATCTCTTGCACCAAATTAAAAGAAAACTCTAATGGAACATTTTTCCTTCTCTTCTCACTTTTCCATCATAAAACTTCTTCTAATACCCCGAATGTGCAATGCTTCTTCCATCCCATGATCTTTGAGCATGAGAATTCCTTCTTCTGGAATGGCTCTCCTGCTCCTTCACTTCTTTGTTAATCCTTCGGAGGACAGCTCAAAAGTCACATCCTCTGGAAAACCTTCCTCCAACTCCTGAACCAGATCAGGCTCCCTTAATAAATGCTCATGGCTTTTAGTACATTTCTTTTGTAGCACTTATCTCAGTGTATAATTATATATTTCTGAAGTTATTTGACAGTATACCCCTTCTTGCACATGCACACATTTGGTCTTTATATTCTATGGAGTAGTCTCTGGTTTGCTCACCCATGTATTCACAGTGCCTACCACAATGTAGGCAGCCAATGAATAGATAATATAAAAATGAGTTAATTTAAAAAAAAAAAAAAAAGAAAAGAGGTGTGTAGAGAGATAAAGGGAAGGAAAAAGAGGGAGGGAGGAAAAAAGAGAGTGGAAGGAAGGGGAGAGAAAGAAAAGTTCTAGGTACAAATATTGAGTTTAGGTGGTATTTTAAAATTTAATTTAATATTTATTATTTATGTATCTGATATGGATTGAATTGTGTCCCCCAAGTTAATTGAAGCTTAATTCTCATTGTAACTGTTAAGAGGGTGGGAAATCTTATTATGGTAATTGAAACGTGGGGCCTTGAAGAGTTGATTAAATTGATAGTTAATGGTGGTCATAGGTGTGGTTCTGAGGGCTTTAAAAGGAGAGCATGTGAGAGTCTCTCTCTCTCTGCTTTTGCCATCTCACAATGTGATGCCATGTGTTGCTGAAGCCACTACCAAGGAAGACCCTAACCAGATGTGTTCTCTGGAATTTGTGCTTCCCTGCCTCTGAAACTAAGCAATAAATTTTGTTTTCTTATAAATTACCCATTCCAGGTATTTTGTTATAATCAACAGAAACAGACTAATACACTATCTATTTATTTTGCTTTAGAAATTTCAGAGGTTGCCAGAGGAGTTGGAAAAATAGCCAGATGTCTCTATCTTTTCTAAGGGGAAAATAATTTGGAGAAGGAAGAAATCATGGGGCTGCATCCTCAGAAAGCAATCCCGATTCTGGGCCAAAAACATCCCTCAGACTGAGAGTCTCTTTCTTTCCGGAAGAGTCATGCCAAGGGCAGGAACGCTGCCCCTGTCCATGTTGTCTCCTGCCAGCATTTGGAGCAGATTGCCTGAGCAGGTATGTGAACCCTTGTACTTGTGCCCTGGGCGTCACACTGACAGCACTAGAGTTGCAGTTCTCTGGGCTATGCAGCTCTCACACTGGCTCCATCTGGCCCGCAGACCTGGAGGACTGCTGAGCTGTTGCCAGCCAGTGGGACTATATCAAATGTAAGGCATGCTGCTAACATGTCACCAAGTAGGGGCTCAGAGAGAAACAGGAGAGAACTGAGTGGACCCTGCACAGTCTCAACTATCAATTACTGTAAATAGAACTCCCACAGTCCTGAACAGGGAGCACAATGAGCTTCATCTTTCATGTTTTGCTGCTCTGAAGAACTCTTTGGGGAGACATTCGACAAGGAGGGGAGCTCACAAAAGACACTCTCAACAGCTGAGCTGCCAGGGGGGGCGCCTGCGGTCTCCCCGCTCCAGGTGAAGAGCAGCGTTCCTGCCTGCTGCTCTCTAAGGTGGCAGTAGACCCCAGAGACTCAGATGTCCTGAGATGCTGACTGCCCCCAAATTATTCATTTTGATCCAGTAATAGTAAAAGTAACAGAACAAAGGGAAACTGGTCTTTCCCATGAATAAATATAGCTCTAACAATAAGCACAGCTAACTCTTAGAAAGCAAGTGCTTACTATGTGTCAGGTCCTATTCTATGCATTCTGCATACATTGACTCACTCAACATTCACCACAAACCTAAAGAACTTACCACTCTCAAATACCCTTTACAGATGAAGAAACCAAGGTACACAGAGGTTCAGGAATTGTCCTAGGTCACACAGCTAGTAACTGGCAGAATTGAGATTAGAGCCTAGGCCATCTGGCTTCAGAGTCTGTGCTCTTACTCACCAGGCTGTGCTGCCTCGCTAGGTTGGTAACCAAGGACTTAGAGTGTTAGGTGATGAACAATATATAAAAAACCAAAAAAGTCCCATCTGTGCAAAATGTGGGGTATTAAAGAGGGATCTGTGATTTCCAATTATGAGTAAAACCTTGAGAAATCCCCAACATAGATGCAAAACAAACAGCAATTGGGGCTACAATGAATACTTAATATTAGGTCAGTTACTTCATTCTCCTGTCTTCAAATGGGAATAAAATATATGCCCCTACCATTAACATTTTCCAGGAATTCCAAAATTGGAGAAGAGACTTCCTTAGTAACATTTAACTTTAAGATCACAAATATCAGAACATGTGGCATTTTACAAAAAGACTATACAATATAAAATAATGATAAAACATAAATAAGAATAAAAATCAGGGCCAAGGATCACAGAAATAGGCATACAGCATCAAACCAGGGAGAAGGAAAAAGCACATGATATATAGGCTGTATGCAGAATGGGACTGGATCAAGTCATGTTGAGAAATTTAGTTTTTAAAAATTTTTTATTGAAACATTTTTTTTTTTTTTTTTTAGATCCACAAAGTTAAGTTTATTAATTTGCAGCACGATGGCGTTTAGGTAAAGTTTAAATGAAGCAATACTTTGAAAGACTCAAAGCAAAGCAGAGCTGTGTGTAAAGGAGTTAACGTCAGGTCTGGCCTAAGTAGACTGAGAATCCTAATTCCTTATAAATGGCAAAGTTATGATAAATGTAAAATGTTCTGTATGAAACCCCTTACCCTGAAGCTCTGCACCTGGGTTGGAAATAAAGACTGCTTTTTCTAGGAGTAATACCTCTGAGAAATAAAAAGGAATGTACTATACATGCAACGGCATGGACAAATCTGAACATAGTTATGCTGAGACAGAAAAGTACATACTTATGATTCCATTTATATAAAACTAAAAAATGCAAACTATAGTTATTGAAACATTTTGATTGTACATATTTATGGGTTACAGAGCTGTATTTTAATACATGTATACAATGTGTGTGATCTACTCAGGGTAATTCATCACTGCAAAACTTAATCATTTCTTTGTGATGTGCACGTTTAATCTCTTCTCTTCTAGACGTTACATGCAGTAAAATATTAATGGTTGTAGATTTCTGGGTTGACTGTACACCAATAGGACTTATTTTTCCTATCTCACAGGACTATTATAATTAGGCTTGCATTTTAGAAATAAAAAACTTCTGGCAGAGTTGAGGGCTTCCTGAATGGAAAAGGACAGAAAAAAGAGTAGATGCAGGTCTGAAACCTGTAAAATGACCAGGACTTAGTAACTGACTTGAATGTAAAAGATGAAAGAACTGAAAGATCAAGTTCAATGCTGAGATGTCTAGCCTGGGTAATGTGATACAGAATGAAGTAGAGAGAAAAAGGCTATACAGCTGGACGAGATACAAGACGTGAGGCCTTTAACACTAGTCGGAGTCTGGGTTCTAGTCTCTTTGCTGTGAACTGCTGTGGGAGGTTTCTGCAGAGGGGTTATAATCAGATCTGAGCTTTGAGACGTAAGATTGGTATGATGAACTGAAAAGGGTTAGTCACACCCACAATCCCTTATGTATGTTCCAAAATCCAAAAAGCTATGGAAACCAAAATTTTTTTTATATCTCATCTATTGGCAAAACCTGCCATGAATTGAAGCGGGGTTAATTACAGTCCTTATTTATCCAAGTTATTGTAAATATTTATGCATTCTGCTGCAAAAATACTGTGTTTGATTAGGGGTGCTGCCACAAACTCCATGTTACATAAAATTTAGTTCATGTTCTATGTGGCATATATATACAATGCAATACTACTCAGCCATAAAAAAGAATGAAATTTTGCCATTTGCAAAAACAGGGACAAACTTTGAGAAAATTGTGTTAACTGAAATAAGCCAGGCATAGAACGAGAAATACCACATATTCTCATATGTGGAAGCTGAAAAAGTTGATCTCATAGAAGTTTAGAATAGAACAGTGGTTATTAGAGACTAGTAAGGGGAGGAGCAAGGGGGAGAGTGTGGTTAACAGACACGAAATTGTAGGGAGATAAGAAGCATAAGTTCCGGTGTTCTTTAGTGATACAGAGAGAAAACAGTCAACCAAAAATGACTGTATAACTTCAAGCGGCTAGTTGAGAGGATGCTGAATGTTCCCAACACAAAGAGGTAACAAAAGTTTGAGATGATGGATATGTTAAATACCCTGTTATAATCATTGCACACTGTATAAATGTACCCCAAAATGATTCTATACTCCATAAACATATACAATTACCATGGGTCAATTAAGAAAAAATAGATTAAAAAGAGAAAAACAATTAGAGACAGAAGTAGATTTTAGAGGTTATTAGAATTGCGGGGGAGAAATAATGAGAAGTTATTGCTGAATGGGTACAGACTTTATGTTCAAGATAACGGAAAAGTTTTGGAAATAGTGGTAGTGGTTGCACAGCACTGTGAATATAATTAATTCCATGCAACCGTATGTTTAAACGTGCTTAAAACGGCACTCCTTAATAAAAAAAAAAGTAAAAAAATTTAGTTCATTAACTACGTAAAATTTATGAACTCTGAAAAATTCTTAATTCCAAAACGCTTCTGGACTAAGGTTTTGATAAGGGAGTGTGAATCTTCACAAACAACAGGATAGGTTTAGTAGCTCCCTGATGCTTTAAAAGACCAAGGGAGCCCTTTTAGAGATGATATGTAAGTGTGGCTAATCAGTACCATTGTTCTTAGTGGTCATTTTTCTATGACCACTTAATTGCTGTGGAGGTTTGTCTAAAAGGGAAGGTACCTATCGACTAACGGGTTTGGCTCTTATAATTCTTCCTCATTATTATCATCAGCCCTCATGCTCTTGTCCCCCTGAGTGTAAATAAGCAAAGCCTGTGATGCTGCAGATTGGAAAATGGGTGATGACAATATGTAGACAAAGGCTGTCTTATCTTTGTACACCACACCCAGCAATATTGGAGCTGCAGAGCTCCTTAGAAATCTTTTAGTTCATTTTGTTCAGTTCACAGATGAAGAAACTGAGGGCAGAGAAGGGAAGTCATTTGTTAGAGACCTCACCTCTGAGCCTCTCACCTCAGCTAACATTTATTTGACCCCCCAACTTTCCATTCTGACTATGCTCTCATACAGAACAAGGGTTCTGATAAAGTTTTGATGTGTTGTCCCCACCAAAACTCATGTGGAAATCTGATCCCCAGTGTGGGAGTGCTGGAAGCTGTTTGATGGGGGTGGATCCCTCATGAATGGATTAATGTTCTCCCTGGGGGAAGAGAGGTAGTGAGTAAGTTCTCCCTTGGTTAGTTCCCACGAAAGCTGGTTGCTTAAAAGACCCTGGCACCTCCCCTCTCTCTCTCTTGCTTCCTCTCCCATGTGATCTGCTTTTACCTGCTGGCTCTGTTCGGCTTTCTACCATGAGTAGAAACAGCCTGATACCTGCACCAGATGCAGCTGTCCCAGAATCGTAAGCCAAATAAACCTCTTTTCCTTATAAATTACCCAGCCTTAGGTATTCTGTTACAGCAACACAAAACAGACTAATACAGGGTCCATCTATTTTGACTAGACAATGACTCACATAGGGAGCATTTAATACTCTTCGATAGTAATTATCATTAAGTATAATTGCGCCAGTGGGGAGTATTACTAAATCCCACTGGAACCACAAGCTTTTCTAACCAAGTATTGAAATGGCAGTGGACTCAAATAAGTTTGAGTCCAGGCTATATCAGCAACTCATATGAAGAAAAAGTAAGGAAATATCAAAAACTTTTTTCTTTAAAGGCATTTGTTTATATAAAGGCATTAAATTATATAAGCTCCTGGAAAAACTAGAGGAAAACAGAACTGAATCTTACCAAACCTCTACAGAGTAAAGAACTTCCATGCTTAGAAACTATAGAAAAAAATGACAACAAAAAAAGAGGTATAAATCTTATATGTTCTCATTTATTTCCAAAATGAGAGGTAAATAGACAGTGGGAGATATTCTTACCAAATATTTCACATACAGGTCCAGTGTTCATTTCTCTACAGAGAACTCACACAAGTTAGTGAGAAAAACATCAGATCCTAAATAATCAGGTTAAAAACATGAATAGACATTTCCCAGAACAACTAACTACCTTTAGTAGGCAAATCCATGACAAGATGTTTAGCTACCCCATAATGAAACACAAATAAAAACAGTAGCGTTACCATAGGTTACCTACAAATTAGCACAGATTAGGAAAATGATGACAATCAGTGCTGGTGGAATAGTGATGAAATAGACATCCTGATATATTGCTAGTAGCAACAATTTTTGGACGCTACTTGGCAAATTAGAAATATTCATATACCTTGACCTTGTAATTCTACCTTTGGAAACTTACCCTAAAGAAATAATGGACCCTGTAAATCTTAGCCTGAACATGGATACCTATTGTACCATTATTTATAGCACTAAAAAACCATAAACTACCACCATGTTCAACAATCTGGAAAAAATAAACAAATCAAAAAGAATCTATACAAAATTTTATTCTACAACCAGTAAGGTGATAATCCTAGGAAATAACAGGAAAATGCTTATGACTGAATAGTAAATGAAAAGATCAGGAATCAAAATGGTTTATACAGAATGATTATAACTTGGCAAATAAATAAAGTTAATCTATAAATAGAAAAAAAAATCAAAGCCTGATTACAAATAAAATAAAGTGATTTATATCTGGATGGTGAACATATAAGGCCATTTATTTTCTCCTTTCTACTAGTTTGTATTTTCCAAAATATCTTTAGATATTATACCTAAATTTGACTTAAAATTTTATTTCAATGAAATTAAAGTATTATATTAAATAAAAAGTCAACACTAATTTGTCTTCCTCTTCCTTATTCCAATAAGAACATCAGAAGATACTTTCAAGAAAATAAGAAAATTCAGATTAGCATAGATGTTACAGGGATATCTCATTTAATAAACCCTTCAGAAGAACTACACCATGCCAGGAGAAATCAGAAGTGCTTTTCTCTCTCATTGAGTTGCAATTACGATCCTGTGAATTGGGTGCTATAATTATCACCATTTTACATAGGGTACTATGAAAGTCACTTGCTCATATGTCGTACATCTCATAAGAATTTGAAGCCTGGCTGTTCAGCTCTTAAGCGGTGCTCTTAGATACCATGCTGTGCAGACTCACACTGACCCCTAAAGTGAGAGGGTCCTTGGATATCATTAGTACCAACACTAATAAAGAAAGAGAAGTACAGAGAGGTTAAACGACTTGCTACATGCCACACAGCAAATTATCCAATAGGTAAACAGAGTAATATGTTGTACAGATTGTAATCTACAAACACTAAGATTAAAATGAATGCAAACTATCTTAGTTCATCCGCTCAGTTTTGTTCCTAACATCTAATTTTTCTTTTTCCATCTTCAACATTTCTGTGGTCTACAGGGAGAACTTATATCCCTGAAATCCTAGGGCTAGCAGATCTCAAGCTCCATCCTCTCAGTTCTATCAGAGAGCTACACATTTCAACCCAAATGGGGTAACATCCTCACCGAAATGTCTTCACCAAAGCACCTACTGAACATGGCACTATCCCAGGCTTTGTAGAACATCAGACTCAAACAGAACTCTCATAAGAGTCAAAACAAAATAAAACCACTTGCCAACAGCAAGAAAGAAGCTCTGTATATGCTTATTTTCTAATCTATCATGAAGTCCAAAATAAACACTGGGCTTCCTCATCACATCTGATATAGATTAATAGAGTCAGATCTTTGTTGGGAGAGAAATGTTGGGAAAGCTCTACACCAAATAACTGGGCTAAATGACAAGAGAAAGTTCTACAAAATTATTCCCCTGAGCTACTGTGGCTTAGTCATGCCTAATTTTTCAGTGTGCTATTTAGAGGTTTCTGGACCTGTCGTCATGGGATAGAAAGAGAAGGAAATGAGGTCCATATCAGACTGTGAAAATGACAAGTCCCAATGATGTTGCCACAAAAATCACGAAAACGAATCACCTTTCCACCCAGGACTGAAGCATAAGCCTATTCAATAAGACAAGTACAGTCTTTTCTAAAGGAACCAGGACTCCCAATGGCCCAGTTCTGCCTAAACATCAGAAATAAATGATAACCAATAAAATCTAAAGCAGAGATGAAGGCAATAAAAATTGAAATGCATGCATAACTGGGAGGAGGAGGGGCAATTCTGCTTGTAGCAGCACAAACTGTATTAACCCTGGACAGACTGAGTCATGACACTTATAACTTAAAGCAAGAAACATATTTAAATGCTAAACCTCAAAACTAAGAATAAAATTACTAGTCTTATTTGAAATAAATAGAGGAAAAATAAATGGTTTATTTGAACTGAATAGATGTTTTTTTTGCTTATTCTTTGGCCTTTACTATTAAAATGCAGGACTAAGTAGAGGGTCTATTATTAACATTAACATTTTCTTTCATTATATAAAATTGAAATGTTCGCAAATCCAGCTATTTAGGCTCATTTTTGACATGCACACCTTTTTGAGATTAAACAAAATAAATGAATTACTACACTATAAACTAGGATGGATTTAAAAAAAAAAACTGGCAACACCAAGTGCAGGCTAGGATTTGGAACAACCATAACACTTACATTTCATAAGTGGAATGTAAAATGTTACAACCACTTGGAAAACTATTGGCAATTTCTGACAAAATTAAGTACATGGACCCTATGACCCAGCTATTCCACTATTATATGTGTACCTCAGAAAAATGAGTGTGTATGTCCACAAAGTCTTATACTAGAATGTACAAAGCAACATAATAATCAAAAACTGGAAGCAACCCAAGTATACATTAATAGGAGAATGAATAAGCAAATTATGACATAATCCATACAATAGAATACTTGTCAGCAATACATTAACACATGAAATAGTATGGATGAATCTCAAAAACATACTCTGTGAAAGAAACCAACACCTAAAAGAGTTAATATATGCTGTATGATTCCACTTATATGAAGTTCAAGATTGTACAAAACAATCTGATAAGAGTCAGATCAGTGTTTATCTCTGATGATGGGTACTACTGACTAGAAAGGGGAATAAGGGAGCTTTCTGGAAAGATGGAAATGTTCTACATCTTGATCTGGGTGGTTTCAAGTGGACATTCACACACATAAAATACAACTGATCTGTACACTTAAGATGTGGACATTTTCATGCATGTACATTTCACTTCAATAAAATACTAAACAAAATTGAAGGCATTGGTTTTTCTTACTAGAATAAATGTTTAACATTAGATAATAATTTGATATCTGCACATCTAAATGACAATGAAAAATCTGTTTATAAACAGATTTTTTTTTTTTTTCCTGCTGATGGAAAGATGAGTACAATGATGTGGCTGCATGAATGTTCACCCCACTGGCACCTTGATCTTGGACTTCCAGACTCAAGAACTGTGAGAAAATAAATTTCTGTTGTTTAAGCTATCCAGTCTGTGGTATTCTGTTACGGCAGCCCTAGCAGACGAATACAGCATCTAAAGCAGTGCTATTTGACTATAACTAGTCACTGGAAAATTACCATCCATTCAAATATTGGTTATTAGAATGTTAAAAGACCCCAGCCTGAGAGTTCAAGTCGGCATTGTCACTAGTAGCAATGTGGCCTTGAGCAAATCATTTAAACTCTTTGTGTCCCAGTTTCCCGTATACTTGATATAGGTGCCCTTTCCAAATAGAAAATTCTGTGACTTATTTGAATCTGCCATGGTTTGTATAAATTTTTTTATTGAAGAAAAGAAAAGGGATAAGCTAGAACAATCTCAAATAGGATTGATTTAGATTTACCATTTAGTTTTTTGGACTATTTATTCCCAAGTCCCCCTGGGTGGCTTAAATGCCTGCAGACCTCAGTTCAAATCTCAGGACTGCCTTTTGCCTTTACACAAGATACCTTTAGGTCAGATTATGTACATTTTCTAAGTTTCAGCTTGCTCATCAATAAAATGGGCTAGTGATATCTATCTATAGAAGCATCTGTTATATCACATGAGGAACATGAGAAAGTGACTGCAAAATGCCTGGAATATAGCAGACATTCCACACAGATTTGTTGAATCTGGATCTTTCTGTGCAGTCCCCACCCTATGACTCTGTTCCTTTGCTCTCCTCTCCCTGCCTGTCTAATGAAGAAGACCTTAAGAATACACAGGAGGCCTGCTGTTCTGACCTGCAAACAACATGGCACCTACAGCTCTGTGACATGGTGTACTTTGCCAAAGGAGGAAGAGAACTGTGAGGTTAGTTGCCTCAATCCAATTTCCCCCCAATGGAGGTATAATCCTCTCCAAGATGGAATCACTTTTCTGTCTACAATGTCTTTCATTTACCTCAACAAATAAATATGTAAGACTTTTTATGTGTCAGTTCCTAAACAAAACCTTCAGGGTATATATACACCATATTGAACCTAGACAGGATCTACTGTCACAATGCTTTTTGCTCCTATATCTGTCCACATACACACACCTCTTGTAGAATATGGTGCCAAGATATAATGGAAGAAAAACTGTGGGCCACAGAGATCATCTTATGCATTGTAATAAGGTGTAGTTACAGAGACCAGAGGGTAAAATTTTGAGTAGTAAAAAAGACATGCACGCATACACATAGAACACTCAATTAAATATCTCTAATTTTTAACATTTTTAATGATTGAATTTCCCTGGAAGGTGAATGCATCTTGATTAAAGATGTATTTCCATTGTCAAAAATAATCAGGTTTTTAAAAAAAGTCTATGAATGACAATTTCATTCCTTTATTATTTTCTTTTTTTGGAGGGTCTCAGAATGGTCTGTTTTTCTCAATCCAAACCTTACTACTATAAAATGAATGCTATTACATGTTACTTTTCAATTTGCATATAAATTGTTCCTTAGGCTAAAAATATGCAGGGTTGAAGACAAATTAATGATATTCTACAATGCACAAAAAATTTCAAAATCAGGTAGGTATACGATGTACATTTTACTTAGTCTTCCACATAAGACCATTTTAATAATTTTTTTATATAGTGCAATTCAATCAGCAGGTCAAAAATAGCCATTGTCTCAGTTGACACTGATTACGATCTTTTGTGTACAGAAAATATACTCAGCTTTCCATGTCTGGGGAATTTCAAATTCAGAGTACTGAATTAACTTCAGTGTTCCTTTTTTATGTCATCTTATTTTTAAGTCATTTGATTTAGATATTTTAAGAAT
Source organism: Cynocephalus volans (assembly GCF_027409185.1). Classification (NCBI taxonomy): domain Eukaryota; kingdom Metazoa; phylum Chordata; class Mammalia; order Dermoptera; family Cynocephalidae; genus Cynocephalus; species Cynocephalus volans. The sequence goes on from NC_084462.1 coordinate 110,321,082, forward strand.
TGTTTTGTTACAAAACCTAACCTGAGATTGGAACAATCATGACAAATTTTCATTTAAAGCTAAAGAAAAATGAAGAATAGTGCTGAATTGTAAGGTTTCCATACCATGTGGTTCCCATACTACAGGCAATATTGCTAAGTCAAATTTTTAAGCTGGCAGTTGACTATCTTTTTACTTTTTCGGTGCAGTGAATTGATGTAGTAGGGAAATATCAGGTCAAGGAGATGAGTTGTCTACTTCACTACATCCTCCAAGAGAAAAAACAAAGGCAGGAACTACTCAAAGGATAGCAAAGATACAGATTCGGAAGCATTTAAAAATTAAGTTTAAGAATACACATGCAGGCATTAAAATTTTATTTAAAAATTTATAAAATGGGGAATTGCTTCTACTATAATGTAGAGTGTAAAAAGCATTCTATACAGTTGTCTATATCTATATATTACCTCCATTATATAAAAATGTCTTAGCAGCATTAGAGAAGATTAGAAAACACACCAATTGAAACTGAAATTGCCATGAAAGAGTCTTTGAATTTTAAGTGACTTTTCTTCTCCATACTTTTTATTTTTAATTTTTTAAGAATGAGAATGTATTGCATTTAATAATCATTAAATAAAACCCTAAAATAAGGTAGTCACCCTGAATTTTTCATGTACTTGAAGGAACAATATTGATAACATTCTGCCTGTGAAAGAGACACTGATATTATTCCCTCTTTTAAAAAATTTTACTAAATCCTTGTTTTCCATTCCTTTGGGGTGTGCTCTTTCTGCTCCCTCTACTGACTCCTCTTTCTCCTCTGTTAGATCTCTAAATATTGGAGCATCCCAGGTCTGTCTACATTCTCTTCCTGGGAGATCTCAACCATTCAGGGCATTGCTTCAAATAGCACCTCAAAGTAAGGAATCCCAGGTCTATTCCTCCAGCCCACAGCAACACCCTGAACTCCAGGTTGAAACCCTCTAACCAACAACCCCACTCAGGTGTCTGTAAAAGGCCTCACAAATGTAAAATGGCCAAACAGCATCTCTGATTTGCCACCTCCTCTTTCTCCCAGTCTTTCCTAATCTACACCTCCTCAAATCTTTCACCTTTACAGTGAATAGTATCACGACTCAGGTGGTTACACCAAAAAACCAGAAATTATCCTTGATTCCATTCTTTTACTTATCATCTTATTCAACTCAATCCATTAGCAAAACTTGTTAGTGCCACTTCTACATATATCCCAAATACAACATGTGCTCCCACTTCTGTGGCTTCCACTTGGTCTAAGAGACCATGATACTGCAGCTGGACCTCTACATGAGCCTCCTAAATGGTGTGCACTCTGACCCATTTGTCTTCATGGTAGCCAGAATGTGAAACACATCATGTCATGTCTTTGCTTAAAAACGGTCCCCCATGTCCCACTATGTATATGATAAAATCTAAGCTCCATATCATGGCTGACAAGGGCTTACAGGATCTGTACCCACTTACCTCCCCAATCTTATTTCTTTTCTACTCTAACTGTGCTTCAGACACACTGACCTTTCTTTGGTCCCTCAATCGCATCAAAATTTTTGGCTTTTTGTCCCTTCTGCTGGAAAAGCTCTCTCAGGTATGCCTCCACAAATGGTCCTTCCCCTACTTCTCAGCCCCAAACAGACCTGAAACTTGTTCTAATTTCCTCCTAAGGCTTGGGTTGTGCCAGGGTCACCAGACCAGACCAGCAGCTGCTTTCAGGAGATCCAACAGCCCTCAAGCAGTCAGAGGCTGGGCTGAGCTGCAGCATTTGCAAAAGGAGCTGGTTACTCCATGCACTCAGGTTTCAATTCATGCAAACCCCATCACCTACCAGTAGCTAAACTCGAGATTCACAGCTCAAGAAGTTAATAGGATCTGGCAGAACATTAAAGAAAATAAGAAATTGCAGAGAAAAATGCACTTAAAATAGAAATAGGTAAAATACACAGTAGTAAAACTTGTGCCAGCTAAATACATCAAACCATATTTACATTTCTATGTTATCTTTAGGGACAAGCAGGAAAGAAGACAAAGAATCATTGAAGTATTTCTAAGTTTGTTCAAATCTGCATTTAACTTTACCTCTAGGATTCTTGAAACATCAGAATATGGACATCTATAGAATCAAGAGTTCTACACGTTGGTACATAGGCTTGGCCTTGAGTAAGGTCAATGTTACAAACTTCAGCCTGCCAATCAGGAACCCCAGCCCCAGGAGCAATCCAGCCTCACAACACATCATGCGTGGAGAGCTTTACAGTTCACAGGGCCTGAGCCACATCGTACTCCTCAGTTCCCACAGCAACCCTGGACATTATTTCCCACTTTACAGATGTGGGAACGAATGCCCAGGGAGTTTATGAAATTCAACCAAATAATCACTTACACAGATAAGACCAGACTATGTTCTTTTCAGTCCTGGTACATTAAAAAACATGCTAGTCCTGGCCCTGTCACCAACCAGCAGTGTGACCTTGATGAGTCACCCTATTTGGGCCTTAGTTTCCTCATGTGTGAAAGTGGGTATAATAACATCTTTTAGCTCTTCCATAGGATTGTGTTAAGAAGCAATCACAGTCTCTGATCATACCTCCTACCGCTTGTCCCACTCACCCTACTTGTCCACTCTGGCCTTGCAAATATCTGCACACAAGGCACACTCCCACTTGAAGGTCTGTGCACTTGCTGATCCCTAGGATACTCTTCCCTTGATACCCACAGCCTGTCCCCATTTCCTACAGGCCACCACTCACATGTCCCCATATTACAGAGGCCTTCAATGACTACCCAAATAAAACAGCAATCCTGCCCCCAATGACACTCCTTTTTCACCCACCTTGCTTTGTAGTTAACATATTTCTTCCCCATCTGACATATTTATTTGTGTGTCTTCCCACAAGTAAATTATAAACATCATGAAAGCAGGGATTTTTGTTTATATTGTTCACTGCCTGAACAGTGGACAGCACAGAATATGCCCTTTAAACACTGATCTAATAAATGGATGAAAGAATTGAATAAACCAATTACATGAATGAATATATTATGATTACCACCTTCTAGTTGCCTCCTGGTTTGTCTACCGCAAGACAAGTCATATATAGCATTCTTGGTATTACAATTTGTTTTTAATCAGGGTGAACTTTGCAACTGAAAATTTGATATAAGCTAGAAGATCACAGGACTAGAAAATACCTACATGAGATAATTAGTTACTAGAGCCTAAGTTTAATAACTTAAATCCTAGCAAAGCCCTCAAACCTACTTCTATCTCCATCGCTAATATCAGAGATGTTAAAGCAACAACCACCACGCAGAGTTGCCATGACTGAAAAAGTCAGGAAGTAAAAATAAAATTCCTCATGAAAGAGGAACCTCACAATAGATAGCAAAGAGTTCCCGAACAATCCAGTGGCCACTTCTGGGAAGGAAAGAAGGAAAAAGAATGGAATGATAGTGGTAAAACTTTAGCTATATCTGTAACATTAAAAGAGAGAGAGAGAGAGAGATGGAGTACACAGTGCAAAACATTAAATCTAGATGTACTTTTCTACAGACTTAAACTTTCGTAATTAAGAAAACAGAAAAGAAACCAAGCAGTAGGATGTCTCCTTTATAGATACCAGAACCTCTCAAAGTTAGAAAACGTCTTAGCAGTCCTTCAGACCAATCTGTATCCAAAGCATGAGTGCCCTTGCTAATAGCCCAACAGTAAGTCACTTGCCATCAGTTCTGCTTGGCAATTGCTTTACACAACCAGAGTGGATGCCTTCTTCTACTCCTTGGAGTGAGTATTCCAAACCTTTCTTCTATTATCATCCTCCTCCCAGCAGCCTCATTTGCAGCAAAGCACACATCTGAGAAGAACCAAAGGGTTCCTCAATTCCTCCTTAACTTCCTTCCTCTAAATGTGTGTGTGTGTTTAGAAACCCTTCGTTTAATTGTCAGTCTCTCTGTTGACTTCCACCCACTGGTCTGTGTGCTCTCCAGTTGCGGAGAATTACTCAACCTTCTTGTCCACAATGGCAGCCCTCCAAATATTGTAAGACAGCAAGAAGTGTGTCCCCAAGTCCTTTCCATGTTAAACATTATCAGCTTGTTCAACTTGTGCAATGGAAAGAGAGAAGCTAACATAACCACCAATCGTAGGCAATATCTGTGTGGTAAGGGAGTCCCATCAAGTTGGTATTCGGCATAAGTGATGCTAAATTTCTATGTACCCAATCTTAACAAGGCATTCATGGAGCTAAAAAATGTTTTCACTGCCCGAGACTTGAGTGAGATTAGAATTTAGTGTGACAATTTCTCTATAGTCTTTAAAGCAGACTTCCTTTTGATTTTAAATAAAACCATGGTCCCAGACTAGCTTTTTCAATTAAATAATTCAGAATTTAAAAAACGAAGTTAGGATATGAAAGGTATCTTGGATGGATGTTATTGAAAATCACTTGACAATACCATTTGGTATTATGATAGGGAGAGATGGCTGGGTGAGGTTTATAATGGAATGATAGAAAATGAGGGACAAAAAATGTGAAATGTAGCAACTAGGGTTCACCAAATAATCATTAAAATATTCTATCACTAACTAAGTATAAGAGTTTGCAATTTAGATGTACTTCCTTCCCTTTAAAAATCACATAGCCTTTTAAAAGTGCATTCTTTACATAAAGGATTAAACAACAATTTATTAAAAGAATGAAATGACTTGGAATGGCAAAGACACAAGTGAGTAAATGTGAGGACACTATATTAATGCTACTCAAAGTGTGGTCTGCAAACCATGCAATTTGGTACCGTTCTGCAATAAGAAAAAAAAAATTGAGAGAAAGCATTTAGAAACTCTTAGTTTTTCATTGAGTCTAATATTACTTTTTAAAAAAATATGGACTTGTCTTTTTCATTTCATTTCATTACCTAAAACAATGGTCTAAACAGACCGGACATTTAAAAATGGGCCCTTCACTAGAGATATTTTTGGAAGCCAGCACTAGGTTAATTGAGATTTGAGCTTTTTCTTATTTACATAATTTCTTCTTAGCAATCCTGAGTTATGTGCCCAGTCTTAAAACTGCAAACACCTACAGTGCCGGGAAATGGGGGTAATTAGAGGGTAATTCACAGAATCATTAAATAGCATGAAACTCGAAATATCTGAAAGGATGCTGAACAGGAGAACTTCCACTGAGGGGATTCCAACAAAAAACAGCACTCAACTGTTACTGTCAATCATTCCTTCCTCGCTGAGGAGGTACAATCCTGGAAACAGGAGATGAGGACCACTTAATGAAGAATGAATCATCTTTGTGCGGGTCCTGCGCTGCTTTGAGAAGAGAATGTCTGTAATCCCATTTAGAACCCTAGCTCAGAGGTGTGCTGAGGAGAGGAAAGTCTCTAAGGTAATTAGACTTCATTGGAAATTTTTAAACAGTCAATTTGAAAAGTGAATTGCTTTGCTGTAGTATATAATTTCCATGTTTAATCTTGTGTTTTAAAGACATCAATTAGAAACAATGAGAGATGAAATCTTTATAGTCTTTGGAAAAACCCCACTGCTGCTTTGGTTCACATTTACCAATCTCAAAAATGTACCATCAAGGAAGTAGAAAGGGGATAAAGAGGTCACTAGGATATGAAAAAATGTTTTTTTCTGCAGGGAAGGGTTTGAGAATGTGGGGACGGATTCAAGAAACACTGTGGTCGACAGGCACCTTGGCCGTTCTCTTTCCTCTGCTGTACCTTGTTTTTAATGTCAATGTGTCATTCTTCAGCAATTCAGGTTTACAGAGATTTACTGAGACAAACAAATTATGTACCATCTTTCATTGTCACTTGGTAACAGATACTAAAACTGGTACCAGAAAATATGCCACTGTCATTTAAGAAATGAGTTTATTTAAAATTAATTTCTCATGGATTTTATCTTATAGGTACATTAATTTCCGGTGGCTGAGGTTGACAAATTTCTAATTAATCATTTGTCATCCCAGGACTATCTTCCAAGTTTTGGTCACAAGCTATATTTTAAAGTTGTCCTTGGTTCTTCCCTTATTTTTTAGTATGTCAGATTAGAACCACTTCAGTATTAATATGCATGGCACCATTTTATATACTGTCAATCACAAGATTGATGTGCGACATTTGCATCTTAACAGGACAGTCAAATGCATAGGTTTTTGTTTTGTTTTTTAACTGAACTTCAAAATACTAGCGAATGTAATGATTTCTTGTTCTGCCCTTAAAAAGTCAAACAAACAAAAATCTATGAATTTGTGACAATAACAGATCTTCAAAGACAGGCTGACTGTACAGCCTCCCCCTTCTTAAGAAATTATCCATGGCTTTCTTTCCTCATTTAAAAGACCACATGCAAGTATCCTGAGTGCCAGGGCCACAGCCCCTTACAACCCTGGTGTGGACTCTGCCAGCTCTCTGTAGACAGCTATCTCTTCCCTAATCTGTCCATTGTCACATAGACTCTTCCCTTTTTTAACTTTCGCATTTAAAATGTACAGTAGAAGGATGGCTTGTGCACAATTCTCTAGAGATTTGCACTGATAATTAAGATTTATGAACCTGCTTGATAACATTTCAGTATTTCACTCATTCATTTGCAAAGGATGCAGCTCTCAACAGTTTTTGCTTATTTTCAGAAAATTATTTTCTTGAATGTTTCAAACATACAAATATCAGGCAGCAGAATTGCTGCAAAGCAAAACATTAGTCTCCCTCAGCTTTCAGAAGTTATTTATTACAAAGTTTGGGTCAACACCACCTTTTCCAAGGAGAAGAGAAAGGAATCACAGGTGAGGACAATTTGTCTTGTTTTTCAGAGCTTAACAAAAGTACACAACTGCATTTCAGGTCATTACTGTCTGTAGAGGTCATAGTCGGTGCTCTCAGCATTCCTGAAACAACGTCAAAGTAGTGATGGAACAAAAATGACTAAATTGAGATAAGAGCACAAATGAGATGATTACAAATTATTTCATTTCAGCTATGGTTCAGAACTATATTCTGATAAAATTCTTGCAGACAGTGGTAGAGGTGAGGTTTTCAAGAGCCACTGCCAAACAGATGGGCTATTGAGTTACCCAGACATTACACACATGCTATGGGGCTTGGATTCTTTCACTACTAAAACAATGAAATAACTATTACTATTACCATTGGTATTACTATTCCTATTATGATTACTGTTACTATTGTAGTTGTATTTTATCCTAAGCTAATCACCATAGGCACTGATTCTTACTTACCAAGAACAACACATTAGGTAAATCTTTTGGATTCTTAAATATAGACCAGTAAGAAATCTACAATTTTTTTTTTCTTGCTTCATCCTTCTTCTGGTGAGGAAGCTAAGTTATAAAGACTTTTTTAAAAGTTATAGAAATTAGCATAAACTATGGGATCATGGTATGTTTACACCAATACGTAGTCTTCCTCTCTTTTTTCTCCCCTTTTTCCGATCAGTATACACACCCACAACTCTATTCAGGTATTTCAAACCCAGGTGTAAGATAGATAGTCTTTATTAAATGAAGGTGGAATGAATAAATAAATAAATAAATCAGTCAGTCAATCAATCAAGCAATCAATCAATCAATCTCTCGTCCCTTTCCTTTCCTGGGCCAAGGTTTACAGAACAAAAATAGATAAAACGTAAACCTAAAAGAAAATTGCAATGATCATAAAAGAATCAAAAAATGCGGTTTATACTTTCAGAAATCCACTAACATTTCAGAACTGGTTTCTTAACAGGGTTCAACAGACAGATACATGTATATATTTTTTTAACCATCTGTTTTAACTGTGATAATTATTGCAGTTATAACACTGATTTTGAAGTAACTATCAGAAAAACTCTAATAATTAGGCATACACCTTGGTTAGACCGTGACCAGCCTTTCACTGAATAACTTAAGGTAAAAATCAGCCCCCCAAAATATGACATACAAGGTCCTCAGTTTTGGGTAGACATGAGTTTCATGATAAGGGAAATCTGCCTAAATTGCTGAGAAAGTTTAACTGAGTTCAGAGAAAAGCAAGACTGACCAGGTAGAGGGAGCTCAACTCTCATCCTATGGCATTTGTAAATCAGCTGGGGAAATCTAAACCTAAAATAGCTGGTTGGACACTGTGCTCAAAAGCACAAATCACGTAATACCTTTCTGAGGTATGATGTGGACAATACACCAAAAGACCAGAGACATCACCCTGACTTCTCTGGGACATATAAATTCAGTCTTTGCAACTGTGTAACTAGCCACAGCAAAATTTCCGCAGATTATTCTAAGGAGAGATTTTAATTTCTTTAAGAAGTTTAATTTGTACCTGATTGCAGTTATTGGAGTCTATCTGGAAAAGGTTTGTTTTGCAAGGCGTGAGGAGAGTATTTTTGTTTTACTTAAAAAATCTTTTTTTGTTTCCAGAAAATTTTAGACAAAACTCAGGGTCTGAATTAGAATGCCTCCAAAGTTTATAAGCTCCATAGTACCCCCTAGGATCTATGATCCCTGGGGTCCTTACTTCGCAGAATGTGCTCCATGCACCAACAGCATCAGTGAACTTGTCAGAAATGTGGAATCTCAGGCTCCACGCAGACATAATGAATCAGATCCTGCATTTTAAAAAGATCCCAAGGTGATCTACATGAACATTCAAGTTTGAGAAGCTCTGACTTAGAAAGCCAGTTCTTTTCAGAGTTATGACATCTCCGGCTTAGGATTTAGAGGTAGTTACATCTTTAATAGAAACATGACCCTTCCTAGACCATATTTATTTCCCAGGGTCACCTGTTATGGATAATAGCAGAGAAAAATCCATCTCTCCTCAGAATGTATAGCAAAAGGAAGCCAGAGTAAAAGGAAGAAAAGGCAATTGTACCCCTGGTACACTTAATCATTTCTAGGGAGTTAAGGAGTTGAGCAACTCTAAATTTGTGAGGTAAAGGTAATTCTAAAATCCTTTTTCAATGTTATTCCTAATCACAAGAAGCCATGTAACAATTCTGCGGAAAAACCCCATCAGGAATGAAACAAAGTCTAGAGGAAAACTTGACAAAATGGGTAGGAAAAGGTGTGTTTTATTTCCTATATTTTGCACTCTTTTTGACAATGTATTGGCAACTCACACAGGAACAGAAGGATCATTACACAGTCTTCACTGAAAAAGACTGTGGGAAAAGGCTGTTAACAGTGCAGCAGGTACCACACATGGAGCACAGCTTTAGCAACAGCCTTCCCCAGGCACCAACAGCATCATAAGCAGCCCCCAAACATCTCTGGAGGGTCACATTTTCAATTAGAATTTAACTGCATCCCAGTTATAAGAAAACTGGATATCCACATGCAACAAAATGAAGTTGGACACATACCTCACACTGAATACAAAAATTAACTCAAAAACAATCATAGACTTAAATGAAAGAGCTAAAACTTTAAAAATCTTAAAAAAAGACATAGACATAAATCTTTGTGACCTTGGATGAGGCAATAGTTTCTCAGACATGACACTAAAAGCATGAGACAAAAGTAAAAAAATAGATAAATTGGACTTCATCAAAATTAAAAACTTAGTGCTGAAAAGGACACTATCAATAAAGTGAGAAGGCAACTGACAGAAAGGGACTTGAATCCAGAATATTTAAAGAAAAACTCAACAATAAAAAGATGAATACCTCAGCTATAAAAATAAACAAGGGATTTGAATAGACATTTCTACAAAGAAGATACACAAATGGCACACACATGAAAACCTGTTCAATGTCATTAAGGGAATACAAATCAAAACCACAGTGAAATAGCATTTGATATCTACTTGCATGGCTAAAATGAAAAGAACAGACAATAACAAGTGTTGATGAAGATGTGGAGAGATGGAAACACTGCTAATGGTAATGTAAAATGGTCTACCCACTTGGAAAACTGTCTGGCAGTACCTCAAAATATTATCCATATAATTAGGATATGACCAGCAATTCTATTCCTAGGTAGATACCCAGGAAAACTGAAGACATATGTCAACACAAATTCTTGTACGCAAATATTTGTTGCAACACTAGTCATAAAAGCCCAAAAGTGGAAACCACCCTGTATTAGTTTTATATTGCTGCTGTAACAAATTACCATAAATGTGATGGCTTAAAACAACACAAATTTATTATATTACAGTTCTATAGGTTTCACTCCTTTCTGGAGACACTAGTAAAGAATCTTTTTCTTTGCTTTTTCTAGCTTCTAGAATCCACCCACATTCTTTGACTCATGCCCCCGTTCTCCATCTTCAAAGCCAGCAATGTTGCATCTCTGCCCCTTCTTTCATAGTCACATCTCCAAACGGCCACAGACATGAAAGGCTCTCCATCTTTAAGGACTTGTGTGATAGATTAGGATAATCCAGGATAAACTCCTCACCTCAAGGTCTGTGACCTTAAAGACATCTGCAAAGTTCCTTTTGCCATGTCACATAACATATCCACAGGTCCGGTGATTAGGACATGGATATCTTTGGGTATTGTTACTCTGCCTACCACAAACTCAAATGTCCATCTCCATTGACTGATGAATGGATAAACAAAATGTGGTTTATTCATACAATGGAATATTATTCTGCAATAAAAAGGAATGAAGTATCAGTACGACATGGATAACCTTTTAAAACATTATGCTAAGAAGCCAATCACAAAAAATTGTATGATTCCACTTACATGAAATGTCCAGAATAGGGGAATCCATAGACAGAAAGTAGATTAACGGCTGCCGGGGAAGGGTATCTGTTAATAGGTATGGGATTTTTTTGTGTGTTAGGGGGTGTAAGAAAAAAAAGACAGCAGTGGATAGATAGTGGTGATATTTGCACAAGTCTGTGAACATATCAGAATACTGAATTGTACACTCTAAATGAGTGAACTTTATGGTATATGAATTATATTTCAATAAAGTTATTAAAAAATAAAGGGATGAGGCTGAGAGGACACGGAAAAGACCTGATGGTTTTATTTAAATTGTGTCAATACAAACCTACAATTGTCAAAGGAGCCTGAATTGTGGGGTGTTCATGGCATGAGAAAGTGAAAGTCACTAGTATTTATAAGAAACATGAAAACATTTAATTCAAAAAAGAGGTGATTATTTCTTAAAAACAAAAATTTAATTACAGGCATGGGTGTCTAGCCAAGACGATATCTTGCTTAGTTGGTGAAATGAAAGAAAGGGAAAAAGTTTAATTTGAAAATATACTCTTGAATTGGCGGTCTGTCAAACGTGTTAGGAGTGATTTATCTGTTCTGTACAAATGTTTTATCATAATATGGAGTCATAATTAACATCATTCTGTTAACATCCTGTTAACATCTTCTCTATAACAGCAGTTTAACCAGTTGCTGATACATTCTTACCCTAGAACACAACTGAATGTTGACATGAAATGTGGGAAAAGCAAAATTATACACCTTGTATTTCAGTATCAACTGGCAGATATTTGATCTAAATATAAAGTTTCAATTTTATTGTCAAGTAAGAGTTTGAAAGAAAGGAACTTTCCTCTACTGCACTGTGAAATAATGAATGCCTCCCAACTTCAAGCCTGTTGACTCAAGCTTCTCTGGGGAGGCAGAAGGAAAGCAGGGCCTTTGAATGTAAGAGTGTGCTCAAGATGAAAATCTTGCTGCTGTCATGATACAGGCTCTGGGAAAACAGCGCTGTCACACAGCCTTGTCTGACTTCCGCCTTCCCAAGGCACGCAGCACTCAGGGTGAGATGTGTCAGAGCATCCCAAGTTGTGTGCCTTTTACTTCTGCAGCAGGCATAATGTGGAGTTGAGCACACTCAGAAATCAAGTACTTTCAGGGCAATTTCTACCTAAGATGCTTAAGATAACCTCATTACCAAATCTTATTCTGGCATGGGTAACATGATACAATAACTAGTGGATCACATTAAAGAGTTGAAAGAAAGGTTTCGAGGAAAGGAAAAATTACCCTATAATACATACACTGGCAGAAATGCATAGTGTTTCATTTCCTAATTCTTCACAAAAACATGGGAGATATTTTAACAACTGATGAATAAATGCAAAAAACCCAAAAAACAAAAAACAAATTTTAAGTTATCTTTAGGGCCCATCAGATTCCTTTAGGAAACAATTATTTCTCTTCAGAAAAATTCAAAAGGATTTTTATAAATCAAATTGCCCTCAAGTCCTTTAGTACCTCAGATTAAATTCTCCTCCTACTTGGGATCTAGAGTGATTTCATTCCACCTATAATGATTTTAACAAACCTGTGAACATACTTCACACCTGTGACTCTGCCTCATTCCCTTAATTTTCTTTGTGAAAAATAGTGATTTGGTTTATTAAATAGATGCATATTTGTTAGTGGAAACTGTAATGGGAGGTGAGGCAACTGTATGTACACATTTGCATGTGTTCTTAGTTAAGGATGGTGAGAGTGGGTGATAGGTTAATTTATTATCTTTTTAATTGAAACATAATTGATTGTATATATCTGTGGGATACAGTATTGAATATCAATACCTGTGTGCAGTATGTGATGCTCAAATCAGGATAATTAGTATATTCAACACTGTACAATGTAATCATTTTTCATGGCCATTTACCGATTTCTCACAACTCTCCTCCCCACCTCCTCCCTCCCCTTCTCACCTCTGTTGGCCTCAGTTCTGTCCTTTTGGAAGGTAAATTTCTTATAAATCCTTACTTGCTTATAGTACCCAAGAGCCTAAACTTTAAATATGTTTTTAATAAAGAGGGAAATAGCTACACAGATGACAGGATCTAAGAGAGACAAGTCAGCTCAAATTCAAAAGTTAGACGCTTCACTTGTGCCCTCCCAAAGAAAGTAAAGTAACATAGAAGAAGAGAAACCTTGGGAAAAGTTTAGCTTTCCAGAGATTTTGATATCCAGAAACTTTAAAATGACATCGTGATTCTTACGTGTAGTTCTCAGTCTTTCCGATTGAACGGAACAGAACATCAAAACAGCGTCTAGGTGTCAAAAAGCACCACAAGCCAATGTTCAAACTCACCAGGGTAGTACTTGCGCCCGATACTCAGAAAGCAAAGAAAGCCGAGCAAGCATTAGGAACTCAATACTCAAACACATTTGCAAGAAGGTGTGCCAGTGTTCTTACGGTTGTACACTAAATTATATTGTGTACTTTTTCAAAGATGTGTCAGATGTGGCCATTGTCAAAAGCAAGAAGATTATCGTTTACCTTTCATTTTTTAATGGTTCTTTTCTGACAGTTTAAAAATATTGCTCATTAAAATCAACTATTTTTAACGTCTGATAAAAACGACTTCACATTTTCTCTTTTTCATTTCCAAAAAGTTCAAGTGGATTCCTCAGGGGGTATGTTATACTTCCTTGCTGGTAATAGTTTAACTATCCTTTTTCTAATTTGATGAGAATGAAACTCAAGACTCCTGAGGAAGTACACATTTCTAGCTATTCTTTTTTCTTTTTAAATAAAACTCACCATACTTTACTTGAATTGAAAAAATTCTGTTAGTCAGCAATAACTCCACCCCAGTGGAGCCACACTGCTCCCAGAGAACTCAGCAAGTCTGGTCACTGACTTCTTCACCTGCCTCATCTCCAATGCCTCCTTGAGGTTCCATCCTTCAAGCCCCCAATCCACCTCACAGTCTCTTGCCTTCCATATCAACTGTTCTAAGACATCTAACCTTTCCCAGAATAGTATGAAGAGCTCCTGTCCACAGCTGGAAACTGTCTTTTCCCACCAACTGTGGTCTGTTTCACTTGTTTCTAGGAAACAGGAAAACAAGCTCAGTTGTCGATATAGCAGCACATACCATGACCATCTGAGATGGTGTAAACACAAGATCTAGAAATCTGGCCTATGGGATGTATTGCTGACTACGCAACAGACACAAGGCACCAGAGGAAAGACTTTGATACTTAATAAATCTGGCATTGGAGACCCGATTTTAAACAGGCTCAGCCAATTAGTAGGCAAGTTGAATAATCTTTTTAAGCCTCATTTTTCTTATCTGTAAAATGGGAAAAGCACCAATTACCTCACAGGGATGTGGTGAGGATTCAAGGAAATATTTGTAAAGTACTTAATACAATGCTTAGGTACAAGATTTCAATGAAGGGTAACAATTACTACTACTGTTATCATTCCATTGAACAAAGCAAACCTAGTGCAAGCTATGTAATCCCAGCTTCAACCAGGAATCTATTTGATGGTCCTCTAACAGTTTAATAAAATGTTAAGTGCAGAGTGTGATCTCTGAAAGAATTTATAGTTATGTTGTAAGAAATACAATTTTACTAAATTTTTCCAATATTTGCAAACGTAGCAAAAAGCATTAGCTTAACTCAATCTATATAATATCCTTTCTTTCTGGATATCAACTGGTATCTTGTTTAGTGGTAAGTTCTTTCTTTTTGTTTAAATGCAATTTTACTATAAGAGGATAGGAAGCTAAAGCAACTTAAGTTTTATCATTGACTGGCATTAAAATAACAGGAGCTCAGTTATCCCTTTTAAATACCAGCTGTACGGCTGTCGTTGCTATTCCAGAGCAAAGATCCACACTGCACAGACACAGAGTCCTCAGGGGCTTAGGATGGTCAGGAAGCAAATTACAGTTATTTTCTCATAAGAAGAAAATCACCCCCATCTGCCTATTTTAACCTATTTTAGTATATGATGAGAGGTGCATGTCTAGTTTCATTCTTCTGCATATAGATATCCAAGTTTCCCAGCACCATTTATTGAAGAGGCAGTCTTTTCCCCAATGTATATTTTTGTTCCCTTTGTCAAATAGCAGATGGCTGCAAGCCTGAGTGGTGATTTCTGGGTTCTTTATTCTGCTCCACTGGTCTGAGTGTCTACTTTTATGACAGTAATATGCTGTTTTGGTTACTACAGCTTTGTAGTATAATTTGAAGTCAAGTAGTGTTACGCTTCCAGCTTTATGTTTTTTGCTCAGGATTGCTTTGGCTATTCGAGGTCTTTTGTTGTTCCATATGAATGTTGAGATTGTTTTTTCCATTTCTGGGAAGAATGTCATTGGTATTTTTACGGGGATTGCATTGAATCTGTAGATTGCTTTGGGTAGTAAAGACATTTTCACAATGTTAATTCTCCCAATCTGAGAGCATGGAATGTCTTTCCATCATTTTGTGTCTTCCTTAATTTCTTTCAATAGTGGTTTGTAGTTCTCGTTGTAGAGATCTTTCACCTCCTTGGTTAAATTGATTCCTAGGTATTTTATTTTATTTTATTTTTTGTAACTGTTATGAATGGGCTTACTTTCTGGGTTTCTCTTTCTGTTAGCTCATTATTGGAGAATATAAATGCAACTAATTTGGGGGCATTTATTTTGTACCCTGCAACATTACTGAAATTATTAACCAGCTATGGGCACAGGCTTTATGAACATGAGCCCGAAAGCACAAGCAACAAAAGAAAAAAATAAACAAATGGGACTATATCAAACTAAAAAGTTTCTGCACAGCAAAGGAAACAATCAACAGAGTGAAATGACAACCTTCAAAGTGGGAGAAAATTTTTGCCAACTATACATTCCATAAGGGATTAATATCCATAATATACAAGAAACTCAAGCAATTATACAGTAAAAAAACAAATAGCCCAATTAAATAATGGGCAAAGAAACTGAATAGACATTTTTCAAAGGAAGACATATAAATGGTCAATAGGTACATGAAAAAATGCTCAACATCACTAGTCATTAAGGAAATGCAAATTAAAACCACATTGAGATATCATCTCACTCCAGTTAGGCTAGCTATCAGCAAAAAGATGGTGAATAACAAATGCTGGCAAGGATGCAGAGAGAAGGGAATGCTCCTACACTGTTGGTGGGACTGTAAATTAGTACAACCACTATGGAAAACAGTATGGAGGTTTCTCAAACAACTACAAATAGATCCTCCATATGATCCAGCAATCCCACTTCTGGGTATATATCCAAAGGAATGGAAATCATCATGTTGAAGGGATACCTACACTCCCATGTTCACTGCAGCTCTGTTTACAATAGCCAAGACATGGAACCAACCTAAATGTCCATCGATGGATGACTGAATAACGAAACTGCAGTATATATACACCATGGAATACTACTCTGCCATAAAAAAGAATGAAATTCTCCCATTTGCAACAGCCTGGATGAACTTGGAGAAACTTATGTTGAGTGAAATAAGCAAAGCACAGAGGGATAAATACCATATGTACTCTCTCATAAGTGGGAGCTAAGAGATAAAGAAGAAAGGAAAGAAAGACCACAGTGGTGCGTGGACTTGCAGAGGGAGAGAACATACTTAGGGATACAAAGTGGAGTGAGGAAAGGGGTATAGGGTAGGAAGTCGGGTATAACTGGGTGGGGGACATGGGGTATAATCACAATTTGTGGTAATGGACATGCTGCCAATATGGATCTGGCCATCACATCTTAGGGACGAGTGGTGACAATCTGCTTTGTACCCTATGAATATTCATAACCAATAAAAAGAAAACAAAACAAAAAAATAAAAATAAAAAATAAATAAAATGCATAGCCAAGGGCACATCTTCCCCTTGCCAGGCTGTCATCTCTGTAAAGATAATCTCTTTTTCCCTTACTAACTGTAGCTAGAATTCTGCTTGCTTTCAAAACTTTTCTAAGAATACATCTCTACAATCTCCCAATCCAACAAGTACATGGGAATGCTGTCCTTTCCAGGAGCAGTGTGGACACCAGATAAATGCATCCCTCCATTTGGTGACCCTGACACATTCTTTATTTTACATCTGTCTGCCTGGGAAATGCTCCCTGCTTATTGCACCTTAAGCAGAGTGGACTTTTGACATTCATGAGGAAAACATGGTAAGAATTCCATGCTGTCACCACTCCCAATATGTACTTTAGATATTATGATAGAGAAGTAGATTCTGGCCATTAATAAATTTAAATGAAAGAACAGCATGTCCAGTTTGATGATAGACTTACTTACATCACAGATTTGAACCACTCTGGATTCTATATTCTAATCTTTAATTTATGCTCATATATCTTAGTAAAGTATTCCTTCATTTTGCTTACATTTTAATTTTTTATATGAAAGATTTCTGACATTCAAAAAGATATAGAGAACAAATAACACTCAAGTATCCATGATGCCATATAAGAAATAACCCATAGCAAGTACCACTGATGGCTTTAATGTATCCATTTGTGACATTTCCCCTGGTCCCACCAAAGGTGACCAAAAATATGAATTTGATGTTAATGCCCATCCATGTCATTATTCTTAATATATATTACTAACCCTACACAATGTAACACTTTTTATGTTTATAAACTTTATATAAAGGGCAGCACAGAAAATACATCCTCCTGCAACTAGCTGTTTTTGTTCAACGTTACGTTTGTGAGATTTACTCATGTTGGTTAACATAGCTTTAGTTATTTTTATTACTGTGTAATATTGCACTTTATGATAAAACATGATTTTTTCATCCATTTTCTTATTTATAGATAGTTCCATCCAAGTTTTCAATATTACAAACAATGCTGTTCTCAATATCCTTTTTTCATGTTTCCTTATGATCATGTCAGGTTTCTCTAGGGTATAAGTAGTAGCTGAATCCTATAAGCACATCTTGTACACTTCAGAAGCTGTTACTAATGGTTCTCCAAAATGGTTATATCTACATCCTATTCTCAATGTATTAGATCTCCAATTGCTCTATACCTTCACCAATGCTTATAGTACCAAACTTCAAAAAACTTTTTCCCATCTGATGAGTGTGAAATGGCATCTCACATTAATTTACATTTTTCTGGTTACTAGTGAGATCCAAGCATCTTTCACGTTTACTGGTCATTTGCATTTCCTCTTCTCTGAGCTATATGCCTCTAGATTTTGCCCATTCTCTACTGGGTTGTTCTCACTGTTCTGTAGAAATTCTGATATCTATTCCTTTATCAGTTACACAAAGTTACAACCATCTTTTCCTTGCATGTGGTGATCTTCTTACTTTGTTTATGGTGATTTTAGTGTACAGAAGATTTTCGTGTTAATGCCGTCAAAGTAACAATCTTTTCCTTTATGATACGTCTTTTCTGTAGTTGCTTAAGAAATCCTTCTTTACCCTGAGAAAATAAGAACAGACTCCTACATATTTTCTGCTAAAAGCTCTAAAGCTATGCTATTTTTACATTTGAATCTTTAATCCAAAGAACTGATTTTTGAATATGATGTGAGCTAGGTCTACTTTCTTCTCATTATGAATAACAGAGTGCCATGGTTCCAATTATTGAACAGCCAGTCCATCCTTGCCCCAATGACCTGTAATACCACTGTCAAATACCAAGTTTCCTTATATGCATGCACCATCAATTTATTTTGTATCTTCATTTTGCTGCACTAGCAGTTTGTATTTTTATGAAAATAGCCTGAGAAGTTCTTATTTTAGGATAAAGAGAGACCAAAACCATCGTGAAGATGGAGATGCTGAGTGTTGACAGGCACACTCATGGCAAGCTAAGTGACTCATTCTATCCCAGCAATGCAATCATTCCTCACAGAAACTACAAATCACTACACAGACCTTTGAGTTCACTTAGAAATTGCTAAAATCTCAAATGCCAAGGGAGTAGTAAGAAAAAAAAATAAGGGTGGCAGTGGTCATGACCCATTTTACAATAAGAGCAAGAATAAGAGTAAGAACTGTTTGGTGCCCATTTGGTGTTTCTACATTCTCACTAGCCATCTCTTTACCTGTTTACTTGTTCAAATAATTCAATAATAAAGCGTGTTTTTATTCCTGTTATATTCACCACTGTGCTATATTCACTGGTGCTAGGGGATAGCCAGGTCACTAAGCCAGCCTCTGGGTCCTGTGACACTCAAAAGCAGTGGGACACACACAGGGTCATAGCTGAGCCTAACATGTCAGATTACAAGTGACAGCAAGTGACAAGCCACAGGTACACACTCACAAAGAGAACAATTAATTCTGCAAAGGGAAGTTCAGGGAATTATCTGTCTTCTACATATTTCTGTAGAAAAGTTATAGTTAAGAATCAGCTACCATAAAAGGAGAAATAAGATACCATTGTACCAAGATACTCTTCTGCCAATAGAGTTAGCAGGTTTTAGTTTAGTTCCACATTCAGGATACTGCACTCAATCTGATAAACTACTTGTAGTCAGAAATACACTCCACCTTCAAAACATGTGAAGACATGGAATTACACAGCGAGGGGATGTCACTTTACAGGTGAATTCACAATAGAACTTCAATAAATGGTGAATTCCTTAAATGCATTTTCATTTACTTATTCACAAAACGTAGTTTAGACATCAATTTCTTAAAAGTCCTTCTCCTGCCCACTATCAGATGCACTTCGATGAAGATGACCCTTACCCAGGTTTCAGTGTCACTGAAGCACACTGCTAACAGCTGAACACAAAGATCCTAGGTACTGAAGATCAGAACATTTCCTACCATTACTTGTGAAATTAAACAAGACCAATTCCATTTAAGGCACAAACAATTACAGAGGCAAACCATCTAAAGTAACAATGACCAGAAAGCACACTGTGAGACAGTGTTACAGAGCCGTGGGGGATGGGGAATCTCTGTCTTGTTTGGTCTGCAGCTGCCCTGTCCCCAAGGAGGTACCAAGAAGAGGAGCCTCAGCATTTCCACAGTCAGAGATTTCTTACTTCCATATGATTTTGAGTCATTTCTCAGAAACCACCAATTCCACTTTTAAAGATTTACAAGAGCATAGATATGGACCAAATAAAACAGTAGTAATTGATTAATTAGTAGACTTTGGAAAACACTGAATAAGCTTACATAACAAGCTTTTATTTTACTTTTTATTTTACAATCTGCAAATATTACCCAGAAATAACTTTCATAACCTCCAGCCCTCCTCTACGTTAAAATAGTGAGGGAGAAGAATTCAACTAAAAACCAACTTTCTGATTTGCTTGGAAGTTATCTCACAATGCAAAAAAAAAAACAGTGTCTCAGCTTGCCCCTGCCAGAAGTATTACCTAGAAAACTGAGAGGGGACAATTGTTTCTGATCGGTTTGGATGTAAAACAAAGACAGGACAGTACTGTTAAAATGGAAATATTTATGTGGTGAGGATTCTGACACATTCACAAAAATCTTTGCTCTGCTGGCTGCCTAGTTTTCACTTTTGGCAAGGGGCTTTTTTGCTTGTTTCCTTCTTTCTACTTTTCTTCTTTGTATAAACAAACATGTATTTATTTGATTTCCAGCCAGTCTTAGCAAAGTCCTGGTGGAAAAAGGGGGAAAAAGCTCTTGCTAAACAGAGAACATGAAGGGAATTGCAAGTAAGCAGTAAAAATTGGAGCAAAAAGTGTGGAACTAATAGGGGAGATTAACCACACTTTCTGAAACTGCTTCTCTAGATGTCTTTGGGCTCGCAACATTGCTCTGACTAGTCGTATGGCTATCTTTCTACCATGTAGACATGGCATGAGGTTAGTCTACCTCAGAGCCATTTATTTTAGGTAAGTAACAATTTATGCTAAGTAAGTTAAAGAGTCAAGATTTCACATATGAGTATTTTGCTCCCTGAGATTTCTGAGAAAAACATATAGGCTGAGAACTCCATTAGTACGCTGCTATCATTGTTTTGTGCTTGCTAAGATTTGTATCTGTATCTGCAGAGTAAATCTGTAAATAAATAAATAATGGGTTATGATTTAAAAAAAATATTTCCAATGTGAAGGCTAGTCATTTGTCAACTAGTGATGGTTAAGCACAGACTCTGAAGCCAGTCTGCTCAGTTCATATCTCAGCTCTGCAGCTAACTACCTGTGTGAACATGGGCAAGTTACTGAACCTTTGGTTGCTCATCTGTAAAAGGAGCGTAATGATACTATGTTATAGGGATGTTGTGAGGATCAGTTAATACACATGAAACACTTAGAATAATGTCTGGAGAAGAGTGAGTGTTGTCCAAGTGGCTACCAGCCAGGGTTGGCTCCCTAATTTTAAAATACTGGGGTGAAATTCAAACTTTTTAGTGAACAAAGACAAATAAAATCTTGTATGTAGAATACTTTCACTGAAAATTAGAGGTAAAGAAATCATAATGGATGAATTTCTAGTGTTCTTCTCATGCTATGAGAATGACAGGCATTACATGTAAAATCATGCACGTGTGACTCATTATTAAAGAAGAATGTCTATGAATGCAGGACTGATGTGCTGTGAGTGATGAAGACTTCTCCATAGGTTTCCACACTGACCCCATTCTCTGGCCCTGCCTGCAGAGGGTCCTTCTACAGCCACTCTCCTGGCTGAACAACCCACCTTCCCTCAAATGTTAATCTTCGGTTTTCAGGGCTGAGGTTGTTTCCTCCCCGGCTTCTGGGCTGTGTTGACGTCTTTCTGAAATAAGAGTCAAGTGGAACAAGCAACAATATTTTTCACGTTATCTATAATTGCCAAAGGCAGAATATTTTTATGCTCAAATTCTTTAAAAACCCTAGGAGTGATATCACCCAAATCTTGATTAGCTGAGAAAGTGTTTCTCACTATCATGTTCTGCAATAACATTTTCTCTGAAGACATCTTCAAAGAATAGTTTATTTTTTAAATCACTTCTGATGTTGTCCTTTTCCCTGCTTTTATGCTGCGACAGACTCATAGTCTCTCGATGTCCTTTGTCCAAGGGATGAATTGCAATAGCCTTCCTTTGGGTGACATTAGTAGAAATGTTAGACAGTTATGTTTGGGGCTTATTTTTCTTTAGAATAGTTTTCCTCTCCCCTCAGTGGTTTATGTTACCATTTAAAGTGAAATATTCCCAAACCTTTATATTTTCAACTTTAATAAAAAGTCCTTGTTCTCTAGTTCTAGAGAGCACATAATCAGTCAGGGATTTAATTCTCATTAATCTTAGTTTACTGTGCAGACAGCCTTTCAATTACTGTCCAATGGTGTTACACCTTTGCACACAGAGACAACTGAGTGGAGGGAAAGGCGAGGAGACAGTGGAAAATTGAAACAAAGAGGTGCCCTGAGATGCCCTACATATTGCAAAACAGTCCTCCAGAATTTAGAATAATAAATCCCTAATTAAATCGACCTGTCAGCACCCTACAGATGACTTCTCACTTTCCTTAGGAAACCAGGCCTAATCTGTACAAATGCACATCATTAACAATTCAAATTTAAAACTGTGTAGAGTTATACAGGGGAAGAGAGTTCAGCTCACAGCACTATCACGGAAAGACCTGGAAAGTGGGGGAGAATATTCTGCAATACAGAAAGAGTCCAGTTCTCTCCTTATTAACCTTATTCCTAGTCAATGTTTCTAAACAAATGAGGCATCCTTAGGGTTTGTTTTGTTTTTTCCTTTCAATTTTTACAGCCATATGCTAAGTTTTTCATTTACAATTTTAATAGCATCTCTAGTTCATAAATCCATTATTTCTTTTCCTATTAGCTTATTAGTCTACTAACAACCTCACACTGTGAAAACAAATAAGAATCGGATAACCTATCCAGCTTTTGAAACCACTTTCCAGCTCTTTAGCAATTGCTTCAGGTACTGATAAACCTAAATATAGAAGCAAGAAACACATACTGGAATAATTTAGTATCTTAGTGATTAAAGCAAAAACATGCAATCACCAGCTCAAAGCCTCCGAGTCAGCCTTGCAGCTGTCAAATCTGATCATTATTTATTTTGACTTTCTCATTCCAAAGGTACTTGAGACCATGCACCCCAGAATTTAAATATACCTAATGTTCTGGTTGCATGGGTATTAAGAAGAAAAGAAAGTTTTTAAAGTTCTTTAAGCTTACTGAAAAATAAAAGCCTTTGAATATCAATCCAAGTAGTTCCCTTCGGTTGGAAATTTCCACTAAAACCCAGTGCAGGCACTAGATTTAAAAAAAACCAAAAACTGTGTGACATTCCTTAAGACCAACAGATGATAAAAGACAGCAGGTAAAAGTTCAGCTGAACAACTAAGGGAAACACACCCTCAGGTTTACAAGCCTTATAAACCAAATAGAGTAATGCTCAGAAATAAAAAGTGAAAACAGGCCTCTAAAAAATCTACTCTTCACAAATTTGTTCTTAAACCAATCCCAAATACAGACTAGATATCTGAAAAAAAAAACCTAACTTTGTGGAAAATTATTCTCTTTGGAAAGTTATAGGTATTTGGGATAAAGCTGTTCTAAAATCAAGTTCTCAGAAGCCTTTCAACCTTCCAACTCCATGGACACTTAACATTGCAACGGGCAAACATTTTCCATTCCTTCTTTCCACATGCCAGCCAGAAATGAAGGTGTTTTCCCCCTAAATTGTTTTATGGTATGAAACGCCCAAGCAAAAGGCCAGATTTCTGAATGTCTCCATATGCTTAGGAAAATATATAGTCCAAACCATTCCCATTCTGATACAGCAACTTATTTTGACTTTTACTAGAGACTGCAGAGATTTAAAATGGTAGTTTGCAGTTCTAAAAAGCACCCATGCCCACGTCGGCAGTTTCAGGAAGTTTTATTGTTGAACTTCCAAGGAAGCTAATAAACATTTGTCTGATTTCCCATTTAGATTTTCAATACTAGAGGAAAACACAGCACAAGCGGAATTTCTTCAAATTAGAAAATTTTATATCAGCAACAAAATTTTATAGACTGCACCAGCTTGAAAAGGCCTGAGTGGAGAAATAATGTTCTGCAAAGGATGGGCAAGTGACCTCTAGTTCACCCTGGGTGTCGGTCAATGAACTGGAACGAACACTCTCAGGAGAACGAGTTCCATTTAACTTCTTTTTCCTTTCTCCTCTCTGATCCCAGTCCTGTGAAAAGTGTAATTTGGCAGATGGGGTGGCAGTGCCACACCAAACTGGCTTCTAGAAAATCCAGAAAACAAGTAGCTTTCAAACTACAAAGCAGCACTACATTATACACAAAAATGAACATGGCTGTGTCTTCTAGATGCAAGGCTGAAACTTTTATAGGCACTTTGACAAATATTACCCAGGCTATAGGTACAGAAATGTTTTGTTTCATTAGATTTCTTCAAGACTTGCAATGTTTCTGTCTGCATAGAACTAATCCACTTTTGGAAATGAAATCCACTTTAAGCTGTGACATATTCCTCAGATGGCTAATCATGCCATTCTTTTAGAGCAGGCCCAAGACAAATCACATGGAGATAACGACAGCCTGCACTTGTCAGGTCTCACTGTATTCTGTATTATCCTGAAAAGAACGAAAAGGTTTTTTATATATTTTAAATCTATCAAAACTTTAGCTTTTGAAGAAAAGCCAGATTTCCTTAGAAAAATAAATTGTGTTTTTTTATGATAAAGTCTTCACCACACATTTTTGTGACTGTAGCCTCATGTAGGTTATAACATAGATTTTATGAACAAAACTTTTTCCATAATATTCATGAAAAGAAATTCTTCCACGATGACCTATTAAGGAAGGAATGCTCTGTACCTTATTCTCTATGAAATAAACAAGTCACTTCATTATTCTGGAGACCACATCCAAGTGGCTGCCATCACAATGACTTGATAATACTAAAGAGAAAACTTCTTGAGATATTCTACTGTGACATAAAGAGTGGTAGGTTTACCAAAAGTATAACCGTTATCAAAGAACATGGGCAAGGTCTGAAAAGTGTGTGTTTTGGTAATAGGACTAGAGACTTTGGTTCTTTTACAAGATAACTTAAAAATGGTTATTACACTGCTATTCTAATAAAAGTAACTAAAAGGAATGATCTGGATGTGTAAAAATGAATACCTTCTTGTTTAAGCATATTCTGCATCCTCAGCAAGCTACTGTTTAACCCTCCCGAGATGAAAATGCTAAATGTTATGAGTTACTCTTCCTCATTCCTCTGAGCTTCCACAAAACTTTCCCTGGTAGTTAAGTGTCCTTCTTTTTTTGGAAAGCAAAAATACATTTTAAAGACTCGTTCATTTAATTCATTCCTTCATATTTAAGAGCATCTACTATGTTTCAGGTACTGGAGTCGTATTGGGCAGGAACAAATAAAGTACACGGTCTTCTGGAGCTTCTATTATACTGAAGAGAGAGGGAAAATGACCAAGATCATTCCAAATGGTGTGAGTGCAATGAGATGCAAGAGGCAATGCTCATTATCCGAGACTGAGTAATGTGACAGGGGAGGGTGGAAGGATTACTCAGACTGGGTGGTCAAGGAGGTAGCAGTGGGTGGAGGCCTGACAGTCAGTGGTCAGCTCTACAAAGACTTGGCAGGCAGGAGGCCAAGCGGGTAAAGCAAATGCAAAGGCTCTAATAGGAAACCTTAATATGTCTGAGGAATATACAGGTCCAATGTAGGTGGAGCAGCCAGTAAGAGGCTGAGGCGTAAGTGAGAAGCTAGAAGAGGATTTCAAAATGGGAGGCACTAGATGGTTCAGGTCTTCATAAGCCACAGCACAGATCTGAATCTATTCTAAGTATAAGATTTATTCATGGAGCCATTTGATAGTTATAAAGGGTAAAGTAAGATCTAACTGATTTTATCTTTAAAGATTCTTTGGCTTGCTACCTATAAAATGGATTACAGTGAGTGCGTAGTGGGTTGAGTTATGTCCCCCCAAAACTCACTAAAGCTTGAACTGTGTCTCCCAAGTTTCATGTATTAGAAACTTGGCCCCCACTGTGACTGTTAAGAGGGTGGGAAATCCTATTACGGTAATTGAAAGGTGGAGCCTTGAAGAGGTGATTGGATGTAGGACCGTGCAGTAGTGAATGGATTAAAAATGGTGGTCAGGGGCATGATTCTGAGGGCTTTAAAAGAAAAGAGAGGAGAGTCTGCCTTTCTCTGTGCTCTCTCTGCTTCCACAATCTCGCAATGTGAGACCCCTGGGTCATTTTTGCTGCCACCACATGGACTTTGGACTTCCCAGTCTCAGAAACTATAAGCAATAAATTTCACCTTCTTTATAAATTATCCAGTTCTGATTATTTTGTTATAAGCAATGGAAATGGACTAATACAGAGTGGGAGAGGAGAATGGGAGTGGGAAAACCAGCCAATGGCTACTGCAGAGGGTGTAGGAGAGAGCGGTGAGTGGCGTGGAATGGTGGGGTGGCAGTTAAATGGGCAGAAAGGGTTGAATCAGGGACGTATTCTGAAGGTAGAACCAATGGCTCTCAACAAAATGGAAGAATCAAGGATGACTCCAAGATTTCTGGCTTAAGCAGCTCAGTGAAGTGGGTCACTACTGCCACTTGACATAGATAAACTGAGGAGGAAGAGATTTGGTAAAAAGAGAGGAAATCAATAGCTCTGTTTTGCCATGTTAAGCTCAGGAAGACTATTAGACCTATAAATGGAAATAGTGACTGGGCAGCTGGACAGAATGATTTGAATAAGTGGAAAGAAGTCAGTGAAGACATAAATTTGGGAAC
Source organism: Cynocephalus volans (assembly GCF_027409185.1). Taxonomy (NCBI): domain Eukaryota; kingdom Metazoa; phylum Chordata; class Mammalia; order Dermoptera; family Cynocephalidae; genus Cynocephalus; species Cynocephalus volans. The sequence continues at coordinate 110,347,573 of NC_084462.1, forward strand.
TTTAGGCTTATAGATGATGCTGAAAGTCACACAGCTGAAAACCTCCTTAGGAGCACATCTAGACAAAGAAGAGTAGAAGTTCTAGGGGCTGAAATGCAGTATTTAGAGGTCAAGAGGAGAAAGAGACAGCAAAGGAGACACAACAGTACAGAAACTACACAATGTCTGTATGTACTGAGGAGCTGATCCCTTACCAAACAGCTTTAGTATTTTCATCACTATTGTTGTTATTCTCGTTATGTTTTATTTATTTTTATTTATGTCACCTACACACTTTCACCCTTGGGAATTAGAATTACTTTGTCAATCTGAGAACAAAGCTCATCAAGCTTCATCATATTATCTATATTAGAACATCAAATTTCATTGAATGTTACAGAATATATGTTTCTATGAATTTTTTAAAGAATATACTTAGCAATTTTCTATCGTATCCTATAATTTATCAAAATTGGTCATGCTGTTTTAATGTAATCATTAAAAAAATAAAAAATAAGTTTAAAAAAAACCCAAATGTACAGAGTCCAGTTAAAGGACAAAACTCATTTGTATGTCAAACTTTTATATTCTTGGGTAAATTAAGTGATCTTCCTGAGGTTACAAAGCAATTTAGGAACCAGAGAATTAATAACTACTGAACTCTTAGAAGAAGCAAAGAGAAAAAGACTAAGATACATAATGGCAAATGCAGGGTGAAAGGTGACCAGAATTGAAGCAATGACAGAGAAGACAGTAATGGAGTATGAAGGCAATCTCACAAAAGAGAATGGACGTCTAAAGAAATGAACCCAATGAATAAAGCATAAAAAATTATGATACACAATATGAGGAAACTTCCCTGAAATAAAAACTGAACTTATGGATTTTACAAAGTATATAGATTAATATAACGATATATCCTGGTTTAGTTGTTGAACCTAAAATGTAAAGAGATAACATTCAGACTGAATAAAAGAGGGTCAGTTATGAAAGGGGAAAAAAAAAAATCAAATGGCTCCAAATTTCTCTTTGGCAACATTCAGTGACAGAAGCCGGTGAAACAACTACAAAGTTATAGGAGAAAGAAAGCAAGATCCAAGAATATTGCACATTATATTCTTGTTGTTCAAGTAGAAACACAACAGGCAGACATTCTTAAATATGAAAGAACACAGGGTCTATATGCAGCACCCTCCTCACTTCTTGAAAAGGATATTGGATATTCCATGGTGAAATCCAGCCTATCAAAAGATAAATAAAAATAAAGACTCCAAAATGGAGAGGCCATAGTTAAAAGATTTGAAATAAGCATTAAGTATATTAACATAAGAACTAAGACTAAACAATTGGAGGAAGCATGTTTGCAGAACAGAATGTAAATATTATAGTCCCTGACAAGGTAAAAATAATACAACTAATAAAAGCCAAGAGTCATAAGGAGGAAAGATGGAAGGAAGTGTAATTATTTGTTTATAAAATCAATAAAGTCATTCTCTAAAACAAAGTTCCTCAAGCAGGCCAAGACAAAGAACTGATAAAGAACCTTCACTAATTTGATCACTAGTTTGAAGTAAAATGGAGAAATGGAAAATATACCCATAGAAAGAATGTGGAGGGAAAAAATCCATTCACATTGCAAAGTTTCTGATCTTGTGGATTGGATTTCACCATATCCAAATCACCATTGATTATTAAGATGTACTATTACTTATGTAACACTAAATAAGTAGCCTACTAATTAAATCATAACACAATGTTTTTTAATCACTTACTTTATACTTACTGAAAGAGCTCTTTTAGACTTAGACTTATCATATATCACACTGCTCTGTTGTGCCTTTTTATAGCCTGAACAGCAAAATCTTTTGGAAGGCCGTTTATGGTGCAATTTTACTCAACCTATCTTAATTGAAATGATGACAATATGAGCAGTTATGCCCACTATGCACAAGCAATCTCAATTATGTTGTGACTGCCACCTGACTGATAACAATTTAAAGATGTCACAGATTCTGAGAAATATCCCAGTTTCCGAGAGGGTAAAATGTTAAAAAAAAAAAAAAAATCTAGGAAATATAATAACTTACATCACCATTTTTTAATCATAGCTGATACATGTTTTAAATGTGAACACATGGAAACATGAGTAAAGAACCTTAAGCAAATATTATCTTGGCTGTAAGTTTTATCTGTAAATATTACCATTTCTGATAATTAAGCTTTACTGTCCGTGTGTATACCCTCACAGCCCTTTTACTGAGACATAAGAAAATTACCTGTGTACATTTAGGTTTTCAGAGATTTTGGATCATTTTGCTTTCAGTATTCTGGGCTTTATAAAAGAAAGGCATTTTAGAACTGCCAATTAAAAATAACTTAATACTTTGCCACTTGCAAACGCAGCAACATGTTAATTAGGTGCAAAGTTATATATTAAAAATTCTGCCTGTCTTTATGTGGGGAAGAAAACGATTCATCTGTTTATCTATAATGCACACACTGCAAGACAACAGAAATCACAGAAAATTTTACATAGGGGCAAAGCAGATCCTAGTATTTGGCTGCTTGAACTGAAAACACAGAATATTCTGGAACTGTGGCCATCTCACCACATTTTTTTTTTTTTTTTTTAATAAAAGAGCAGTATTAACCAACATGTGCAAGCACATGAACTCCAGGAGAGCTGCTTTAATTGGTGCGGTACCCCGCCCACCTAAGCTTATGATCACATACCTCCTAATATCTCTAAAATTGTTAAATCAGTCATGCAAAGATTAAGTTTTTCATGAGATTCCACTTCTCCCTTCTTTGACAATTTTATGATTATAATACTTAACTACGCTTCATACTTTATCTCTGCTAAAAAAATAATATCCACTCCAAGTCCCCTTTCTGTTGAATGATAGACACTGCTCCTCCAATCATTTCTGAGGCTAATAAAATCAATATCTACACCAAATCTCTTTGCATATTCGGAGGCCCAGAGGAAGCTATTCTTTCAAATTTTAGTAAGGAAAACAAAAACAAAAAACCACAAGACAAAGTTAGCTTGTTATACCAGTACTAGCCGGCATTATAAGGACTGATGTTTTTGAATTTTTAAATATTGTTTATTTGCTCCTACTGGGGGCAAGTCAGGCCTGGCCATCCTGGAAGCAGAGCAGAAGCACCGTCATGGTGACCTGCTCCCCATAGCTTTCACGAGGACCCCAAACATCAAGTCCCCTTCCCACTGGCTGACCATTTGTATCAGAAAAGTCACTCTACTAGTTTAAGGCATTTACATGTTCAACTTGCTCAAATAAGCTGTGTTGCTGAAATAACAAAGGGAGGGATGATGTCTAGGGGGAAAAAAAGAGCACTTAAGTGGCCAACTCCAGGCAGCTAGAAGGTGCCATAAACCCCAAAATGAAAAAATTACATCAGGACAAGAGATTAAAAAGCATTAAATAAACGCTAATTACATCCTGATTCTATGAGAAGAAATTAGTCATATTGCATTTATCTGCCTTTGTATAAGGAGGTATCGATGGTTCAGATCAAGCCAATACCATGACGTTTTGCTGCAGTTACTGAATAACATTACTTTCTCTAGTAGCGCTCAGGTGGCCAAAGCAACAAACATGCTGCATCGACAGACCGCATGAGCATATGGAGTAGCTGCAGCTCTTGGTGTCTGCTTATCTCCCTGACTTCTATTATACTTTGAGAAGTCTTGATTCCTACCCTAGATGCTCAGTCAGGCAAGCTGAAAGGCAATGGGTTCCTCTGAAAAAAACAGAGAGAAATGAAAAATCTTAGCAAAAGGTTCAATTAGATGTGGTTACACAACATTTCCCCAAGTATTTCTACGTTACTTTATTCTTTGGAATTAATAGTTTAGTTGGGCTAATCTGAGAGGTGAAAACTAGGGATTTTCTGCTGTTCTGCTGATGGCAATGGCCATTATCTATCAGTCAAAGCTATCGAGATGTGTTCACTGGATTCCTACTATGTATACTTTATGTGTGCTGTATCATGATGTTGACCATCGCTGTCTACTTGAAATAGAATGTGGACAACATTCATTGTTTAACAGTACAATAAAAACTAAAAAGAAACAGTTGATATTAATCATATATTTCATTTAACCCAACATGTAATAAACATAAAAAGATTATTTTACATACTTTTCTTCATATGAAATCTTCAAAATCTGGTTTATATTCTAGACATACAGCACAGTTTAATTGGGATTAGTCTTAATTATAAGTGCTCATTAGCTATGTATAGCTAGTGGCTGCTGTACTGGACAGCAAGCTCTAGACCTCCATAGAATACAGCAAGTTGAGTCCCAGTCCACATCCTTTAGAAAGAGGGGTTCTGTTGCCTGACTGGCCAGTATCTTAAAAAGATGTGTCATCACTGACCTCCTGCTCTCTAATCCCCAAATGTCACTCTCTTTTTAAGAAATCTTATATATTCATGTTTATATAAAGCTGAGAGAGCAATGTGAACCTTACAGATTAACTTTGGTGGATGCCTGTCCATCCAATCAGTACCTACAGCAGAATACCCAGCTGAGATAAAAAGGATGATTTTTACTGGAGTGGTTCCCAGTATAAGATATAATGATAAGACTGGTGTTTAGAAGGCACAGAGAAGGACAATTTCAATTCTAACTCTTACTATTCTACAGGCACAGGTAACCTTAGTGGGAAGCATGACTGCTGAAAGGGACAGGGCAAAAACCTGCAGCTCGGAGTTGTGACTACACAAACTCAACACTCATATTGAAAGCACTCCGCCAGATGGTGGTTCCATAAGTGAGAAACTCATGAAATATATGTATAGTCCGTGGTTAAGAGGACGTTCACCTTCCCTTTATCTTCAATCTGTGACCTGCAGCTTTTCATTACTGCTCAGCTGGCTTGATGCTGGGAGCCTCTTTTTTGACCTTTCAGTAAGCAGGCTGACTGCAGAGTGATAAGAACTGCAGCTCTATTTTTATGCTGGTGCGTGTCAGAGACCTGATGACCTGGGTGCAAACCTCTTCTGAAATCCACCCTCTTCCTCTCTCTTTCTGCAGCAACTTCCCCCTACTCCGTTCCACCTCACCCCATCCCCAACCCTGAACAGACATTGAAACCAAGTGATCATATCAGGGCTTGGCGAGCAGGGTCTGTCAATCAGAGAAATGGAAAATTCAGCTATAAAATTTGAAAACATAGCCTGTTTCTTTTGGTCTTATCTGTAAATTCAGCTTCTACTACTGAGCAATTATGCTATGCCAGACAATGCTAGATACCGTGTTTACGGAGCTGAATAACATATAGTCACTAACCTCGGAGTCCTGCCACCTAGCAGGAGAGAAAACAAACATGAATTGTAGGACAGTGTGGGAAGGGCCATGATAAGGACGTATAAGGACACTATGGAAGCACAAAGGAAGGGGCATCAACTCAGATTGGGGGCCTCATGCAGGCATCTGGGAGAGAAAACATGTGAGGTGAGGTTGGAAGTTCTCATCAAATTTGGCAGGGAGAGGAAATAGCAAATACAATTGAAGGATGATGGAAGAATATGAAGGTTCATCAGATTAATTGATGTGGGTGATGCTGACATGAAAGTTGTATGGGAAGGGTAGGGAAGACAGTGGTTAGATATGTGTAGGGTGGGGATGGGGTACTGAGTAATAAAGGAAGCAGAAATCCAGATCATTAAGGATTTATAATTCTAACCAAAGAGTTTTTACTTCTGTCCTGGGACAAAGGGGGAGCAGACCCTGCATCCACTAGCTACTGCAGATTCTCTGCTGTGAATATTGACTGTCACTCAGGCCCCGACTCCCTTTCAGGGTTAGGCCAGGTAGCCTTCTACCTGGCCCACACCACACCTACTCCTAGGTGCCTGCTCTTCACTACATCAGTCCTCCCTCTTCCTTGGTTCCTTCCCCTACTTGAGAAAGTGCCATTGTATGTACTTAACTCAGAGACCACTAGTGTGAGAGCATCCCAGAGACTAATACAAGACAATGCATCCTTCAGTTTCTGAGAGCCTGTGAGCAGCAGGTACAGTGCCTTAAACAGGAGTTGCTGGCTAAATGTCAACAGGGTGCCATCTGTACAAGTTCCTCCTCAGCAAGTCTCTCTGGGTGATGTGTTTCCTTCAGTGCATTTTGTGTTTGAGAAAATTGAGATTATAAATAGATTAACTTTTGAGAAAAGAGAATGCAAATCTTGTGTGTGGGACACAGTCAAGTTGTAAAGAGCAATAAATCAATGCAACTGCAGGATGGAGTCTATATTAGTACATTTCTGTTGCTTATAACAAAATACCTGGAACTGGGTAATTTGTAAGAAAAGGAAATTTATTGCTTACAGTTTTGGAGGCTGGGAAGTCCAAAGTCCAGGGAACACATCTGGTGAAAGCCTTGTTGGTGACAATAACACAGGGGTCTCACATGGCAGAATGACGGGGCAGAGAGAGAGAGAGTTCCTCATGCACTCTCCTCTCAAAGCTCTCAGAACCACACCCACGACCCCCATTAAACCATCAACTTAATCACCTCTTCAAGGCCCCACCTTTCACTTATCACAATAGGATTTCCCACCCCAACAGTTATAGTAGAGATTAAGCTTCTAATACATAAAACTTGGGGCATACAATTCAATATCAGAGTCTGACAAAGTTCCTAAATGAACATGAAGGGAAAGAGTAAACAGAAGAAAACCAGAAATCAACTCTTTTCTAACAGGGCTTGAACCGTTTTGACCCCACCAGTGGAGGTCTTGATAAGAACAGTAAAAATAAGATCAAGGGCATACAAGTGGTGCCATTTTTATCAGAGAAAATTAAAAGCACATTTCAAAGCACACTGGATAACCACATGCACGTCGCCAACAATTCCTTCCAGAGGTGGCAGGACATTGTGTTCAGCAGACTGTCTGGAAAGGGTTCACACATCATGGGTAAAGGTGGGAAGGAGGAGGCTGCAGTGGGATTCACCACTTCAGTTCCCACCACCGTACGGAACTCCAGGGGCCACACTGAGTGGGAGACAGTGTATTATTGTTCAGAAAGCTGTCACCATGATGCATAAATGGTATTCTCTCACACTCCTCCCAAGAAGAACACAACAGTCAGAATAAAATGGCCAGTTATCTTATTTCCATGTTTTGCCAACTGACAGTTTGATTTTTTTATTCAGCATTTATTAAACACAACTGCCTTTGATCTGAGTGCAGGTAGTGCCCTGAAGACCACAAAAAGGGCAAATCAATTACTCGCAAATGGTAGGTATCTCCACAAAAGATAATGGGGTGATTCGTTTTGGCCTATTCCCAATTCCACAGACCAATATCTAAGTACACATTTAATTGTTTTCAAACTGATAGCTATGTAGCTGAAAATCCAGACAGGAACACTTACTTAGTAGTAGGAAGAAAAGTGTCAGAGCCCAGAAGAGAAAACAAGTGAAAGTGGGATCACAGAAAAATCTTACCTTAACTACAATCAATTCTTTAAGGTGGAAATCTCTTCCAGATAACGTGTATGCTCATTCTTCAGGGGTTGAGGGAGAGTTAGCATCTTACCCAATATCCATTCTCCTCTTCTTTACAGAACCATGAATTGGGGGGTGGAGGTGGGGTGCACCTCAATCACAGCTAGGGTGGCCAATGATATGCACTGGGAAGTCACGGGTTCCTGGGAGAGCTCACAGAAAGCTGGCCTGTTCCTTTTGCCCTCTGCCCTGCCCCTTCCTTCTTCCCAAAAGGCAAGGGTGACCCTGCAGGTGGGCCACTCCTCTTGCAACCACAGGTAATCAGAGCCAGAAGAAGTTGTCAGAACTGAAAGACAGAGGAGCAGCAGTACCCACCATGGAGTCCTACAGGAAAAAATAAACTCCTGATTTATTTAAGCCACCGTTTATTCAGGTTTTTCATTAGGTGCAGCTGAACAGAATCCTAACTGATAAATGATCCATTCTAAATGTTTCATCAGAATCAAAACCTTAAATTTTTACATCTTTCAGTTTTGTGCTCCTTATGAAATTTAGTAATTAAATTATGAATTCTTCATTAAATAGGCAAATTCAATGAAAACTGCCAGGTTTAGCTCTGATGTAAAGAAGGACATTGGAAACTTAATTGCTATGGATAATAAAAACCAATTTCTCGTCAGTACTGAACTGAATGTATATTTAATAAAATGTACTGCTATATAATTGGAATATAACATTCAGACAGGAATAAAAATTGGTTTCAATGGTTAGGGTAATATTGATATCTTGACCTTTAAATAAATCATTAAAGTTTTTGAACAGCAAGAGCTCTAGCTTTGACTATGAAGTACCAAAGAACTAGAATGAATACAGATTTCCTTATTGAAAAAGGGTAATTTGGTGATTTGAAAGTTACCAATACCCTCTGAAATTCAACTCTTGCTTTTCTGTATAAAGCAACATGAATTTATTAAATGTTCTGTTTTCTCTTGTAAACAAATTTGGAACAGTAATTAGGGTGGGTTTGTTTTTGGTTTTTTGCCCTTGCCTTTCTCCATCTTTAGCCACTCAAAATATAGCTTCCTCCACAGGAAGAGGCCCAGAATGTGCAACAAAAAGCTGTCAATTCAAGGAACTAACGAGTGAAAGCAGGCTGGCATTCATTTTTTCATATTCAAAGGTGAGCAACAGTAAAAGTTGGAGGGACCCAGTTGAACTCTGCCATGGCACAGCAGGTGTCATCGCTTCCTCAAGCTCGGGCACACCGACTACAAACAGTAAACCACCTCCAACCAGGGTGTGGCAGGCTGGGATCTCAGGCAAAGGTGGATAAACACAGCTGTTATTTTTCTTGTTTTAAAACCTCCCACGAAAAAAGTTCTAATTATGGTTATTTTTAAACATGTCCGGGCTGCCTAGCCCTCAGCCGTCAGCGTGCACACGTGCAGCCAGGGCTCTGTTGGGACCTCATGAGGAAGGTGCTGGAGGGCTTCACATAGAGCCCCCGGTGCTTCCCAGTGAAGACAGACTGCCCACACTGGGCATTGTGTCAGTTCAGATCAAAGCTTTGCAACTAGAAGGGGCTTTGGGATCTTTTTGTCCAGTGCTCTGGGTTTACCTAACAAAGTCCTGAAGAGTTTTAAACCATGGTCTTCAAACCAAGGCTCTCATTACCGCATTAGACCATGAACACCTACAGCATGAAACTTAAACATGTAGCCATTACATTCCTATCCTAATTTTTCCTACCTTTGCTCTCTTTATTTTTATGTGTAATCTCCTTTCTTATTTTCCCAAACCCTTCAATCATCAAAACCTATGCTCCTCTTCTCCCCAAATCTCAATCATCTTCCTCTTGGGTTTTTTTTTTTTTTTTTTTTCCCTCCTCTAAATCACTGTTTCCTTTCACTGTCATCTATTTTGCCTTAGGACAGTCCCCTCCACTGTGTTATGGAAGGCATATGGGAAGAACTTCTGGGCCATTGTATGGGCATGGGGAGTTTGTTTGGAGTGTGGAAAGAGAACAGAACTGGGAGCCAGGAGGCCTCAATCTTAGCCCCTCTGGCACTAGCAAATGATATGATCTTAGAGAAAGAGATTCTTCTCTCTAGGTTCCTATTTTCTATTGGCGACCTAAGGGCAAACAGACCCAATGCTCTTTAAGGTCTATAATTCAGAAAAACACTTAAGTAACTACTCCATGTATGATGCGTTGAAAGATATTGTGCCTCCAAGGGCTCACAATTTATTGCATACAAAATAATCCCTGAACTTTAGTGTATATAAGAACCAACCACCAGCAAATTTTTTTAATAAAGCAGATTCCTGGCTCCCACTCCCACAGAGCATGGTTTGGCACATCTGTTGTAGTGGATCTGCTATTTTCTGAGCACCTCACATTGTTCTGAACTGGTCAGCCTTTCAACCACACTTGAAAACGCTACCCTACAGAGAAGGCAAGTCAGATCATCACAGCCATTATGCCCATAAACAAACGGGATAGGCCTTTCCTTAAAGGAGTTTCCTATGATGCAAAATAGTAAGAATTTAAAAAATAATAACAATAGCAGCTGACATCTACCAAACATTGAATATACTTGGCATTATTCTAAGGGCTTTACATACATTGAAAACATATATTAATTCATTGAATCCTTCACAAAAGCAGTTAATTAGAAACATAATCCAATAATTTTTCTCTAGAATTAGTAACAAGGTGACTTTTAGAGAGACACTGTGGATTTGAAAATAATCAAAATGGTTGGAGTCAAGAAAGTAGAACAGTTATGTGAGTCAAAGAAAAAGATCTTAAATGTTTACCCCAACATCTGGTGGACTGAGACATATACCTTCTTGGAGTGTGTGGCAATTAATACCCAACAGAAAACCAAGATGTTGAATGGGAAAGTGTCTTAAGAGTCTCCAAATTTAAGAATTAGGCTATAGGAGATCTGCAATGGACATGAAAACAAAAGCAAGTAATGGGGTGGAAATATAACCAAGAGAAAATATGGTATGTCTTATGCCAACGGAGAAATGATTTTAAGGCAGAGAGAGGGTTGACTGTGCTGAATGCTATTGAGGGATGGAGTGAAAGAGGACAAAAAAGTGGCTATTGGATTAGGTAATACATGGACTTCCCCACAAACTCATCAGGGGCAAAAGTCGAGTGGGGAGAGACTTAGCCAGTCTGAAGTGGGCTAAAGGGTGAAGGAGGAATTAGCAAGAGCTCAAAGCAAGTGCAGACATTTCTCCAAGAAAGCCAGGCTAAAAAGAGAGGTTGGCAGTGGGCCTGGAGTCCTGAATGAATTATTTTTTTTGGGAGATATAAAAGCACTGTTTGTACATTTATGGGAAGAGTTTCATGGACCAGGTTGGAGAGAAGATAACTGGGGGAGCATAGTCCTTGCAAAAGTAAAAGGGTAGGGGAACAGAGTTCGTGTGAAGGAACGAGCCTTTGAAAGGAGGCAAGAGTCTGAGATGAGTGGGGCCAGGATTTTTAGCAGTTGGATCAAGAGGCTACAACTTTGTAATTTAAGATGAAAAGCTATATAATATGAGTAAATGAGAAACTGCTCAGAAGTAACAACCCCAGAGGTCATGGCAGACTAAGAGTCAAGTGCTTATTAACCAGCAATCAAAAGTTGCCCATTAACAAGGTGAGACGGGTCTTCTGAAACAGAAAACAAAGGAGAAAAGTAGTATTAATATAAAGCATATAATTAATACATGAAGGAAAAGCAAAAGAATTCAGTTTTCTGGTTCTCTGGGACCAAACTGGTTTGAATAAGTAGCTGTGGCTTATGCTCTGACAGGAGTGACAGCCACGATGGGAACAGCCCACAGAAGGGAACACAGATGGCTTTGTGAAGAAAATAGGGACCGAGGAAAACATGGTGACGGAGACAGCAATGGAGAAGAAAATGAGAAAACTAGAACAATTTCAACAGAATGCCAGGAGGCATAGTGTACACACTCCCAAGAACGACACACAAAGACCAATTACCGACAAGGAGAGTCACTGCCAGCTACAGCGGGAAGAAGCCAGGAAGGAGAGGAGGAGTATCATTCACACATGAGCTATGCAAAACAAATGTTTCCACAAACGAAACTTCTACTCTTAGGCACTGAGCATTCTTTACACAAGGGGGAAAAGTGATTAAACTAAAGGAGGGGGAGTGGGCTGCTCAACAGGCAGTGACCAGATAAGAATGTATAATACTATAGCTAAAGTTTAATGACAAAAAAAAAAGAGTCCAAATCCACACATGTCCCAGCTATAGGATGATATCACCATCTCCCAACAGTCTTCATGAAAGAGAACATCTTTTCCTCACATGCCACTTCTCAAGATACACTTTTGATTTATAAGGATTCACACTCAAAAGTACCATCTCGTTACATAAACTCATATTTCTACACAGATTGATTTCTGCCTTCAAGAAGATCATACAAATTTTCACCCGTGACTAACAGCTTCTTAGGTCAGATCAGTTTCCAATCTGAAAACAAACGTTAATTTAATACAAAAAGAATAAGTCTCCATACACAGTATTCCTTGCCCTCGTATTACACAGAAGGCACATAGCCCACCATTCATGAAAATGGGAGTGAGAAAAGGTGCCAAATCCCACTTCCCTCTGGAGAAATCAAAAATGCTTGAAAAGGACCCACACTTTGAAAAACAGCCCTAAAATTCATGAAGATCTATTTTCAAGCCCATAATGGGGACAGTTAAAAAGGCAAGACTTTGTTGAGACTCCTGGGCATTGGCATTGCCCAGCACCTTGACCAAGGAATCTCCAAGGGGAAACTGCAATGAGTATGAAATCTTGACTTTATGCTCTGGAGTGGAACTTTTCGTCTATCTCTCAAAGTCTGGGGACCTAATACTTTGCACAAAGAATCTCTGGTAAGTGCTAGGCGCAAAGGCTGTGGGGCAGGGCAGTACTCAGATGCCCTGTGGCATGAAGGTGTCTCACATTCAGTAACTGTTACTGGCCCAAAGGGGGACCATCTCATGTGGTTGATTTTCAGAGCTTAAGTAAGGAACTCTCTCAGAATGGAAAAACCAAGTGAGAACTGTCTTCTGACCATAAGCATGTGATACAACATCTTTAATGATTCAAACCTACCAATTGTTCCTTTTTTGTTGCCACCTAGGCAGGAGCTCTCTAGGATTAACAGCAGGTGACAGAGGAAAACAGAATACGCAGTCTCTGAGTGTAATTTTTAAAAAATGTCATTGATTCTGTTAAACATAACAATTAAGACAGAGCAAGTGTGGTTGGTTATTAATTACTGAAAAACATCACGCATAATCTAAGTACTGAAGGAGATGGGTTTTTCCCATGTTCCAGAAACACATTCCACAGCATAAAATGGAGAATAAGATCCAGTAGTCATCCTAAAACTTATCCAAATTTCCTTCTAATACCTTAGTATGCATCTTGATATCCACAGCTGATGACATCAGTGGGGGAGGGGAGGGCACACAGAGTAGATGGAAAGATGAGGAAAGAAGTAAAAGTAACTAACTATGGGGGAAAATGCATGAATCCAACTAAATTGGGACTAAATTCGACAAGAAAGAGATGTGTAAATACCATCAGAATGAACATATTTTATCTTACAGATAAAACCTAGTTACTAGTAGATACTTTGTCACACAATGGCATTACTCTAACATCTAATATCTCTTACTTGAAAACACTGACAGAAGTGCCAAATGCATGGGCCAGAAAGCAACCTTTCTCTCTAAATTGATTAATGATATCTCTTCCCAAGTTTAAGGTTTTTTAAAATCTTCATAATTTCAGAGGAATGCAGAAACTAAAGAGGATTCCGTAGAAGAATCAGCTACGGAGGTGGAAAGTGGATACCTGAGGTAAGCACTAGTTGGCCTTGAAAAGAACAGACTGAGAGGTACCTTAACAACAGTTTGCAAGACTGCTAGGAATTCTTCCCAAAGGAATCATGGCAAACCATTCTCCATTTTCCTCACAGTGAGAGACATACACAGTGAAGATAGTTATAAACATAGTTAGATCATTTATTGATGGAAATATTTCTCAGCTACAGAATGAATGAAAAAATTGCCTTTAGTCTGGCCAAAATCTACTTCCTTAAAATTTTAGATTAATAAAAATAGTAACTGGCTTTCTTATGCCTGTCAAATTTCAATTGCAAAGATTCATTCAGTAACCCTCCCTGCCCACAAAATAATTTAAAATGAAAAATGACCACATGTGTGAAGCAATTGGCACTCTATACACTGCTGGTGAGAGTGTAGATTGGCATCATTATTTGAAAATCAGTTTGGTAGTATATACTAAAGCTGAAAAGATACATACTCTTGAACCTGGGAATTCAGTTCCTGGTATATACCTAATAGGAATATGTAGGTGTATTCACCAAAAGACATGTACCAGAATGTTCAAGGCAGCACTATTTGTAATAACCAAACCCTGGAAAAAGTCTAAATGTTAATTGACAGTAGAATGAAATATCGTGGTGCATTTTTACAACAGAATCCTATGCAGCAATGAGAATGACAAACTACAGCAACATGGGACAACACGGGTGAATGAATCTCACAAACAATACTGAGAGGAAGAAGTCAAGCACAAAACAGTACACACTCTAGAATTCCATTTATATAAAGGTCATAAACAGGCAAATCTACACTGTGGTGCTAGAAATCAAGATAATAGCTATCCTTTCTCAACACTTACCATGTACACCTTTATCTTTCAGTACATGTTGAGCTGTTTTGAGTGGATATTTACTTGAAAAACATATTATCTTATATAGCCCTAAATGCCAAGCGACTCTATTACACTGCATTGCTTTACTCTACAATTTTTGCTCATTCTTTATTTAAAAATTTTTTATCATCTGATAATAAGATGTCAAGGTACATAATTATATATTTCTATTTCTTTTTATACAATTGCCAAACTGAACAGACCAAAAGTTCTTTGCTGTATTCACTATTTTAATCTTTCTATTATAAAGTGTTTCATTGTCTTGAAATAAAATACACTCTAACTGAAAAAAAATTTTATACTTTCTTTGAATTTTAAATACACATGAAACAATTGGGAAAGCTGAACACTAACATGATATTTGATATTAAGGAATTTGTTGTGATACTGGCATTTTGATTGTGCTTTTTAAAAAAGTCTCTGTCTTTTAAATATACATATATAAAAATATTAAAGAATGAAATGATATCATTTACATAAAAATAATCCAGTGAGGGGAAGTAGATGGGAAATAAATGGAATATGACTGGCCAGTAAAGTTTTGAAACTGGATGATGAATACATGGGGGGACATTATATGAGTACTGTTCTCTTTACTATCGCATATTTGCAATTTTTTACAAAAAGATCTTTAAAATATTAGAAAATCCCATCAAGACAAATGATAAGCTTATTTCAAACTGGTAGAATTTGAAATTGCCTGTTCACGTAGATGCACATAGTTAATATATGTCTGTATAAATATAATCATATACTCTAATCACCTATTAATAGCATAGTCTTTTCTTCTAAACCTCCAAAAGTTCATTGATAATATCTTGCCCAAGCAAAAGCAAACCTGATGAGTGTTAATCCAAATTATCATTTTGTATTTCCCGTTTTGAGTTATTCTGGAAAAAACTAAATTTCTAAAGTAGCAGGATTGTAACTATTCATGCTCCGCAAATAGCATTTAATGTTCTGAATCATGAAAACTTAACCCCAACCCCACAATTAAAACTCTCTTTATCATTAGAGCAAAATTCTGGGTTGAAAGATTTTAAAGTACTGTTATCCAAGGAGAAAATAATACACTAGGAGTCAGTTAAGTACCTCATCTCATTAAGCAAAAAAAAAAAAAAAAAAAAAAAAAAGAGGTATGCTTTCCCTCTTAATTTATTCAATACTGTCAACAAATTTTGTCAAACAAGCAAAACGGGAAAAGATTTGACCAAAGGGGATTCTAGCCCAGAGGAGCAAACCACATTAGGAAGGTTTTCAGAGTAAAGAGATATCCCAAAACATACTTTATTTCTCCGTGTATCTGTAAGCACATGTGAATACTCAGTGCACAGACGTGTTCCTGCTTAGATTTCTATCACATTTCTGATGGACAGCATAAGGGTGAGAATAATGCCTTCCATATCTCTTACAGCATATCTTTGTGTCTAAAGGAATGGGCCTTGTCTAAATGTCTAAAAACCTGGGTGGTGATTATGTGGAATCTTAAAGGGAGCAGCCTACGGCTGCTGTAACCAATTACCGCAAATTGGGTGGCTTAAAACAACCTGAGTTTATTTTTTCACAGTTCTGGAGGCCAGAAGTCCAAAATCAAGGTGTTGGCTGGCCACGCTCTCTCCAGGGGCTCTGGGGGAATGTGTTCCTTGCCCCTTCCAGCTTCTGACCACAGCCAACACCCCTGATTTGTGGGTGCGTCATCCCCACCTCTGCCTCCATCTTCATTCTGCCTTTTCCTCTGTGTGCACATCTAATCTCCCTTTGTCTCGCTCTTATAAAGACAGGTGATGGTATTTAAGACCCACCAGGATGCTAATCCAGGGTAAACTCCTCATGTCAAGATCCTTAACTCAATTACATTTGCAAAGACCCTTTTCCCATAGAAGGTAAAATTCACAGGTTCCTGGGATGAGGACGTGGGCATTTCTTTGGGAGCCATTATCAGCCTTCCACAAAGTCCGTCACTCTCCCCTTGTTCACTGTGCTGTCACACTGGCCCTCTTTCTGTTCCTCAAGGTTGTCACACTCCTCCTGGCATGGGGAGCAGAGTGTTTGTTCTGCCTGTTGGCCCTGCCTGGGATACCCTTCCCTGCTGCTCCCACCCATTCCCTATACCCTAGTAAACTCTTTTTCAACCCTTCCATCCCAGTTTGTCACTTCCTACTGAACACATCAAGTTCTTCTGCTCTGTTTTCCTTCATAGAAATCAACTCGGTATTTTATAACTGATTATTTAATTTATATCTCTCTTCCCCTCTAAATGCCTTGAAAATAGTTGATCATGTTTTTTTGTCCATAGTAAGAACCCACTAAGTATTTATAGAATGAATGAAAAAACTAACTCAGGCTAAATGGTGGCCATAAGGCTTAGAGAATTGCTGATGCTAATAGCAGAGGTCGGCGTTGCCCTCAAAATGGACATAGAGACCAAAGGCATGGAGCTATGTGGAGTGGGTAGGAATATTACATGCTGTTCTTGGGTGGGGTAAAGGTGACAGCGTAGAGAGTTGGAAGAAGAGAGTGAGCTCCCAGGATGGGCTAAGGATGGCAAAGACTGCCCACTCATGAGAAGAAAGAGGACAAGGAGCTGGTCATTGGCTCCTGGAGATGAAATTGACCAGCAATTTTTCAAAGAAAAAGGGCCCATCTATAATCTTTGGCTTGTTTGCGAGGGTTACCAAACCCAGGCCTGAAAGATGATCACAGCTCCTTAACTAGGGTAACAATGGGGAAATAAAGTTATTTCAGACCCTAACCGCTTTCTAAGGAGGGTCAGTCCTAATGACTGGGGTTGCTATATTTCTATTTTGCCCAATGTTAAAATGGGTTTGAGTAAGAAAGGTGGGGGGTGGCAGCTGAAGCAGTTATGAATTGCTCTGCATAACACAGGGTGGGGGGAAGGTGAGGAGCAGACTGAAGGGAAAGAGAAGAGTCGGGTAAGCACAGAGCTGTATGCTACTAATAAACAGAAAGCTCTGAAAGAAAGTCCCATGAGATAGTACAGTCAGGGTCTAGGGGGACAGAGAGTGCTGCATTATTTGCCATTGTATGTGATATAAACATTCTCTCCCAGCTCTAGGAGGGAAACTTTGCTATGTCTACACGGCTCACTAGTGCCTTTTTGTTAAGTGAATCACCCTCAATGGAAGGCAAAGCAGCACTGAGATCTGCACATGTACTGACCTTAGCGTGACTGCAGACGTGGAACAGGTATGCACAGGAGCTGGGTGATGAGGGGCCAAGTACTATCTGGATCCCATCGTCATTTAGGAACAGGGTGGATACAGGTCATATTTCCTATAAAGTGAGGTTGCTATAAGGCAATGCAACAGTGGTGCCGAAATAAATTAGTAACAATTCCCCCTTAGCTTCTATTGACAGAGGAATATTCTCTGAGGAGTCGGCCACAGCCTGACAAAGAAAGAAGAGGCTTTAGGAAGCACCTCTGTCCACAGCATGAAGGTTAAGACCTCCAGCTCTGAAGACAGAGGATCTGGTTTGAATTTGTGCTCTAATATTTACTGGCTCTGTAACTCTGGGTGACTTACTAGGCCTCCCTACTCCTTCCTCAGTCTCCTCATCTGAAGAAAGGGGGTAACAAGCATACATGCCTCTCTGGGAAAGTTGGTATAAGGATTACATGAGATCCTGCATGTAAGTGGCTCAGTTCAGTAACTGTCATATATTAAGTGCTCAATTAATGGCAGCTATTTTTATTGTTCTCCCCATCTGAAAATTCTTTGTTACTCAGCTGGTAGTCCATAGAAATTATGTTGAATATGACAGAAAAGGAGAGTAAGATCCTTAGGGGATGCCTAACTGGGGTCAGAGGGCTAGTGGGATGGATGGATGCCTGGTATGGATGCTAAAGTGATCACCCCTGGGGGCTGCTATCCCATTTGAGCAAGGAGGCCCAAGTCTAATGCCAAAGCATCCACAAGCCATTCATTCAAATTCTTGTGCTCCAGCTGCCACACAGCCATCTAACCTGTGCAGCTCTTCATCTTCACCACGCTGGTGGAAGGGAAAGGCTTAAGGTGTATCACCTTTTTTTTGACCTGACCCCGGAGGGCCTGGCTGCCTCCCTTGCTGACAAGAACTGAGAGCTTAGAATGTAAATGCCCCAGACATTGTGTGCTGTACGCATAACGACAAGGTGAACTGGTGGCACAGAAATTTAAACACCAGCAATGATAAGGGACATTCAAACCAGTGGCAAAGTGAGGTTGGAGTCAAGTCCTCAGAGGAACCAACCTGAGCATAAGGCCAACGATGAGCAGTAGGCAGCTATGGTGAGAAAGTGAGGTGCTCCTCAGGGTATGGAGCATCTCAGCCTACAGGGGGTTTGGGGATCTGGCCCTGCCTCCCTCCCTCAGTAAGTTCCCCACAGAGGCCAGTGCCAGGACACAACCAACTGGGTGCACAACCAGGAGATGACAACCAAAGTGGCAGCAACTTCCATTCAGTGCCACTTGCTATGTGCCAGGAAATAAGCCAGGTGCTTCACATGTATTACCTACCTCTCATCTCTACAGCCACACCATTTACAATACTCAGCGTTAGAGCTGAGGAAACCAAGGCACAGAGAGGCGAAGTAACTTGCCTGAGATCACACAACTGGTATCAGTGTAAGATTCAAACCCAGGTCTGTGTGACTGATGCCAAAGCTCTTGTTCACTGCATCATGCAGCTATTGGCTACTGATCTCCATATATACCCAAAAGCACAAGAGAGAGTTTAATTTTCAACTGGGAGACAAATGGGCAATTGAACATGAAGAAAACATTGCCTACTGTAGGTATTTGGTCACGTGGGTCAATGGAATTAAGGGGGAAAAAGTCACTGCACCTCTGATTAGACCAGAGTTATACAGAAAAGAATAGGACCTCAGTAAGGATTCAGCACTGAGTTCTAGAGGCTGGCACACCTACAGCAGAGGGCTTCACCACTGCCTATCAGGACACTGGGATGGATGTCTAGTCAGGGACACAGCTGAGACACTGCAGACTAAGTCCTCACATGAAGGGTTTGGCTTTTAAAGCTTTTAATGGTAGAAGAAAATCCAGATGAATGGAATTAGTTTGCATAAAAATGAACATGGGGAAAATAAAATGATAAAGCAGAAATTGGTTTTCAGAAGTTTCTTTTATATGCTTAAAGCACATTATCAAACTGCAGAGAATTCACGCTCTTAGGGCGCTGGGTGCACAGCTTAAGCCATCCTCGTGTACAGACTTGTGAAAGCTGCTGCTGCCTACTGGGGCTTAAGACTCTCCCCCCAACAAAGGCATTTGAAAAAGAAGAAAATAAGAACTGAAAGCACATCAACTCAAAAAAAAAAAAAAAACACCTCACAGTAAATCATGAGGAATGTGCTTGTGTGTAGTTTTTAGTTTTTGTAACGCACTGACTGACCATGCCTTCAAAACCAAAACCTCACGCTCTTAAGTTTCAGCCTTCATGCTGAGGCCAGGGCCATGGCACTTTGGGTGTCAACAGGTAACGCAGCTACAGAGCAGTAAAGTTGGGGATCCCACTGAGTTCTTCCCTTGAGCACACTGCTCGTTGAGCATTCCGTACATTCTCACGGCTCCTAAGCCCTCTGAGGACGGAGCCACGTTCTGCATGACTGTGCACCCCCCCCCCCACTCCTATGCACACATGCACTGCTTAGCACGCTGTCAACCAGCATTTACTGAGGTCTGCGGTGTGTGGGCCTAAGCCAGGCTCTTCACAGGTGGCCTTACCTAATCTACATACCAAGCCCATGAGGTATGAGTCGTCCCTGCTCTCTAGGTAAAGAAAGCAGTTCACAGGGGTCAGGCACGTTCTCTGATCACAGTTAGAAAGGGATATGGCTAAGACTCCAATAGAGTGGTGTCTGACTCCAGTCATACCCTTATACCACACCAAACCTTCCAGTCTATTTCATGACATTCATAAGCATCCAGCCTCACTTTAAATTGAAACTCCATTGGTTTGTCACTGGCTTGGCCTTCAGAAAAGATGGATAATTTCCATCTTCAGAACAGATAACGTTATACAAACCTATACGGCAATGACAAAACATGTGATCAGGATCCTAATTTGTGTCAAGCCCTCTTTGGCTCCTCGACAGAACTTTGGTTCCTATTTGAGGAATGTGCAGTCACTACCTGCTGTCTTGCCTTTTCTAGTTCTGTCTCTGAGAGGTGACTGGCGACTTTTATGCCACATCAACAACAGAAGAATGAATTCAAATGTCAGATGAGGATGATGAAGAAACTACCACTTATTTATTTATATCCTGGGGCCAAGCAAGGCGGTTTATGTATAACTTCTCATACAATTTTTGTAAGTCCTCATCAGCATTTTACATAAGTGGAAACTGCAGCTCAGACCAGGTGACTCTCTCGAGGCTACACTGCTAATCAGTAAGAGAAACAGGATTAAAATCCATGTTTTTTCTATCTCCAAAGTCTTTGCTTTTACACGGTTACTTCTGATGAGTTACTTTGCTCCTGGAAATGGAAGGAACATAGATCATACACACAGATCTATCACTTGATTAGCCATTACTAGCTCATAGGTTTTCCGCATTTGGTACTCTATGTATGACAAAATAAAGCCTCATATTAGAAGGAGCTTATGCAACTTCTCACCAATGTTACACCTAATCTGTCCTTTTAAGACCCTTAGAAAATTAGGAAAATGATGCTCTAATAGGTATCTTTCATACAAGACATGAAAATTCTAATTGGATTCAATGTGGTTAGGCTAAAAATAGAGTAACCTAACTCATAAATCTTACTAAATCATTTCAATCCAAATCTCATTTTTAATACTGCACAGACCGAAATATTTATGGTGCTAACTACATTGTATAATAACACCAAGGACTGTATCCTCAAAAGACTTTAAGTACCAGCATCCTATTCCTACCACTAAGCAAAAACTGAACTGGTCACAGAGAAATTTGAACTCATTTCTTCAAAACTTTCCCTCTGCCTGTGAACTGGAAGGTATTTCCAGTCCAGACTCAAAGAGCTCATTTTATGAGAAAGAAGATTCCTTTCTTCCTCTGACCTCAACATTCACAGAGCTGTACTGTAGCTCAAAATAAAATTAGATTTTGGAAGAAAGTGAGTATGAAACATGTAGAAAAATCTTGGCAACAAGAATCCTATCATATCATAGTCCTAAAGCCAGAGAATTTTATCTGGAAGGCAAGCTACACAGTGATTTCAAAAAACGCCACAAACACACTTTTGGAAAAGGAGGCATCTATAATGCTAAGTGCCCATGGTTAGTAAGTCGATTTACGAAACTGAGTAACGCAAGGCTCTTTAGCATCAAGTTGCGTTTTTTTTCTGTAATACTTTCCATTAAGCACAAAAACCAACAGAAGCCAAATTAAATGAAATCAAAGTCCATTTAGCAGACTGTCCTCTAAATTCAAGGTAAAAACCATCACCATGCAAAAAGTCACCAAGCAAGAGTCTCTGAGTATCAGCAATGAACTGGTGAATGCTTCCAGTAGAAACATAAGGAAATAAGTACTATGGAACCATGATCAAAACAGGGAGTCCAGATGTTTACCATAATGTGTGTATCAATCCCAGATGTAATTCTCTGAGAAGGTGTAAAATGGGTGACAACTGTTGCTCAATAGATGCTCTCCATGTTACTGCTATCACCGCCACCACCCCTAGTTTTAGAGGGGTTGCCACTTTCTCTAAATATAAATTCCCTCAGGGAAGGTGTTCTAATGAAATAGCAGTCTTCAAAGGTTTTTGTAAACCATATTATTTCTTTACTAATACCCCAGATTAGTCACTCTGAAGAATGTTGTTTTTAACAGTGTTGGTGAGGGAAAAGAGAGTGATTTCAGAGTGAGGGAACAGGGGCCAACCATGAAGGTTTGCAGAGACAGACTCTGGGGAAGCGACAGGCATTAGTAGCTCTTGGTAGTGGAGTAAAAATCTGAAGGAGTGCCACAGACAGGGGAACCAAAGGATAATCCCTCCTTTGGACAATTTCTGAAATACACACAGAAAAATCAAGTCCAACCTCAGAGCTATGTTAATTCTGAAAACAAAACAGATATTCTTAATGGTTCCAAATTCCACGTAAAAGGGAGTATTGTGACTTATGTATATCTTTATGTTAGATGTGGCACATTTGAATGTCTTTTGAACACACAGTACTTGAATTTAAGTTCGAAAAACTTCTTTCCCAAAAAGGGTTGGCTTAGCAGTGCTGTAAGTAAACGGCCCATATAGCTCTGACATCTAACATATAACTTCTGACAAAGAGAAACAATTATGTACAAAAAAAGGAAAGGCACAACTGAATTGCTCATACAGGAGCCAAGGACTGTGCTAAATCAGCAAGAATAAGGCTC
The DNA here is from genome assembly GCF_027409185.1 of Cynocephalus volans. Classification (NCBI taxonomy): domain Eukaryota; kingdom Metazoa; phylum Chordata; class Mammalia; order Dermoptera; family Cynocephalidae; genus Cynocephalus; species Cynocephalus volans. The sequence goes on from NC_084462.1 coordinate 110,370,182, forward strand.
CCCTGGATGAATCAATAAATGTCATATCCACAAAGGAAATGTACGTTTCCCTTTTTAAAATAATACAAAAGGCCAAGAAGCTTCAGAACTAAATAAACCAGCCCGACCTGATGAAAGTGCACTAAAAAGCAAAGTCACAGATGTTTACACCCAATCCAAATCAAACCTAATATTAGAACTGAAACAAATAATTTTCTCAGCCAAATTTCAGGTTCTAAGAGGAGAGAAGACAACCCCTGAAAGGAGAACCATCATTTGCCACTACGAAGTGCTAAGCACCATGATAGGCCCCTCACCTCTGTGAGGACACATAGTCCACACAGCAACTGGCTCTCTACCTTCCTTCTGCCCATGGAATCAGGGGTGGTTGGGGAAGGGGCAATGTTAGCTGAGGCTGATTCTGAAGGTCAGTTATATGCTCACTACTTTGGGAAACTAACTCTAAAGCCAGAGATTACAACAGTCAATTACAGTCCACTGGCTAGAGTTTTTAGTACTGAAGCAAAGGCTTCCACCACTCAGGCCTCTAGCTGGGGATCTCTAACTATTTTTGGCTATGCATCCTCTCAATAAAAAAATTTATGAGTATTAACTCCCAGTATACGCATATTTGTAAATTACATACATGGACTACTGTTCTACCATATTATGGAGATTATAAAGTATACATTTAATATATAAATTAGAAAACAATTATTTTAAATTTTATATTAAAATTGTAATATTTTCTTCTCTTACCCCAATGGATTGGTCAATGCACCACATTTAGAGACAATGGCATTTTTGCCTGTTTCCCTCCAAAATACTCCCACTTGTGTCCCCAAGTACAGAAGGAAGCGACAGAGAAGCAGGATAGGCCTGCATACTTGGCCTTTATGGCTGAACCCATATGCAGTTCCTTACCATAACTAAACGTTAGAAGAGACATAACCATGTCCTACACTGGCAACTGACAGACTCTTCCTGAGAGTGAGCGGTATAAGTTGCTCTTGCATACTGACGTGAACAGTAATGGCACAGAGATATATCCTCAAATTCAGCTTAGCCACTAATTCCATCTCTTCCTCATCAAACCCTACTTCAACCAGAGTCAAAAGTCAAACTGGCGGGCCGAGCCCGTGGCGCACTCAGTAGCGGGCGGCGCTGGGAGCGCAGCAATGCTCCCGCCGCGGGTTCGGATCCTATATAGGAATGATTCGGATCCTATATAGGAATGACCGGTGCACTCACTGGCTGAGTGCCGGTCACGAAAACGACACAAAAATAAAAAAAAAAAAAAGTCAAACTGGCAAGAAGATCTGAACACATTTTTTTTTCCTTCTTTTGCTTGTCTACAGCAATTCTGTGATGTTGGGCAAGTCATCCAAACTCTGTGGGACTCATTTTTCATGCAAACATGGGCGTTGGTTTTGATAATAACTAAATATTATGCTAAATATAAAAATCTAGAGTTCTAAAAAAAAAAAATTCCCAAGAATTTAATTTCCCTCACTCTGTTGCTCTGTAGATTCAAAGGTTGGATCTAATGTCATATGTGAATCATTAATTAAATGCACTAACCTAGAAAAAAAAGCATGAATATGTTTGGTTGACATTTACCACTTCCCCCATCCCACATCTAACAGTAAAACAATAGAAAATGTCTAATGAATTCGTAACTGAACCAGACCAAAAAGATGATGTAAAGAGCTACATCTTTTGAGCAACATTAGGGCTGACTCTAGGTGAGACACATACCTTCTTCCCCTCTCTTTCTCTTCAAACACAATCATACATGGCACAGTGCACTTAGGAACACCTGCAAATGCATATGGAAGTCAAATAACAGCATAACCCTAAAGGGAGCAGGCATCATATGTACTGCAAAGAGAATTTGGTGTAGAACAATGTTAAATATCATGGGGATTATTAACAGGTTGTTAAGCACACAAAATGCAATAGAATGTTTTGCTTTTAAGGGGTCTGACAGACTTGGGTTTTGAAATAAGCTCCTTTTAGTCCATGGATGAGCACTATGCAGGGCACAGGGAGTGAAGTTCCAGTCCCATTCTACCACCCGCTAACAGTGTGGACGTTTTCTCTAACAAATTATTCATGTACTCAAGTTTCCTCATCTGTGAAATGAATACTTTAAAAAAAAGACAAGACCAACATCCTTGTCACAATGAAAGTTGGAAAACAAAATACCAGCAACAGATGAATGGTTATATAAGGAAGCCATTACAATTATTTTTATAAAGAGAGTATAAAAAATAAAATTCTTATTATCACATTAAATGAAAAAGAAGGACAAATTGTACTTAAAGTATTATATTATAAAGGGGGAGAAGTATTAAAAAACATGAAGCCTGAAAAGCCAAAGTCATTTGTCCATGATTTTTCCCACTGTCTTTTTTTTTTTAATGGTGGAAATTTCCATTTTTTTTTTTAAAATAAAGAATATGTATACATTTATAGGGAGAAATATACTTAAAAATTCATGGATCCAAAAACACAGTTGGATTCACAAGAGGGAAAGGATTCTGACCAGAGATAAAACCTGCGTAACTACTGCTTACGTGCACTAGCTGGAAAAGGGAGGCAAGCAGCTCTCAATTGCAGTGCTTCCTTTTATGAAAATGAAAACCTGGATCTCAAGGAATCAAGGCCGGGTATATTCTCCCTACCTCAAATCTACCAGCCAATCTCCTATAGGCTTCTCAGAGCAGTGCACCTTGTTAAAACTGATATACACATCAAAATGCAGTCTAACATTTAAGGTCTACAACCTAAGCCGCGTGGTATCTACAGATGGTAGATGAAAAATAATTTGTGTTAAAGGGGGGTGGGCTGGAGAGACGGTATGAACCTCGGAGACATTCCACTTTTCCCTTGAAAGCTCTCTTTAAGGAAGTGTAGGATTGAAAACAATTACTGTGAGAAAAGTTTTGATATATTCAATGCCCATTAAATGGTCATTTATTTCTCTATAATATGAACTCTTTCTTCAGGAGAAATGCACAGGGACTTCACAATTTTGAGATAACAGCATCCCACTGTAGGTCACAATGGAAGCATTTATAAATTGTTCATTTTGGATGATTCTAAAAGTCTGAATTTATCAGAGAAATCTGCATTTTTCTTCTTGGTAACTAGGTCATTAGGTAGAATAAAATCTCCTGCTCAGTAATCTGATGAATTCTAAGGGAATTAAAAGACCACCCAGTAGCATCTTAATGTGAATAACAGCAAGTTTTTTAAAAAAGCCAAGCCAAGCACCAGCTGGTATAACCCAGAGTGAATGTGTGAGCTCACAGCCCTGAGCTCGGGCAGTCTCAGCTCTCAGGGAGATTTGGAGACTTGGAGACTCAGCAGGAGTGGGATTATGCCTGATTCCTCCCCGGGCACTTTGTCAGTTCCACAGGGGAACAGTGATCAGGGCACTCGTGACAAAGAGGTGTCTAATATACAGTCCCTACCCTCTAGAAGCTGACATTCAGTGGAAGTAAACAGAACGCCAACACTCATTCATATTCATTCTCTCTCTTAAGGAAGGGTAGCAGGAGAGAGCTGGAGAAACAAGAACCTGATCTGGGCTGAAAAGATGGGTCCACAGGCATTTGTATCAGCCTCTCCTACTTCTGATGTTTGCTTAACAGAGCACTTAAATGACCCCAGAGAATGTTCTGTTTTATTTTGTTTTAATTTTCTTTTGATCCAGTGAACATAAGTGTAGGAAAATAACATCTCTCATTTCAGGGACAGGAACTTGATTGACTAAACCAGTTCTAACTCCCTGTGAAGAAGGTGGATAAAAAGGCCTGAACACAATGAACTTCAGCAACCAATGTACCCAGCAATGCACAAATACTCATGAGATTAGAGCAGAAGTTTTCAAACTCTGAAATGGAACAGCAGAGTGATGTACCCAGTATTCTTGTTGTGGGGGGAAATAATTTTGGAACACAGACAATCAACAGAAGCCTGGTTTAAAAATCAGGGGTCAGAATGACCTTGAGATTCCTGTTAAGGGTGAGACACAAAGGGGAGAGGGGGCAAACTTGAGAGGAAAAGGGGAAAGAAATACAGATGGAAAGGAAGAAAACCCCTAAGACCAAATCTGGGCTATTGGTGTGATTTTGCCTCATATGAACTGGGTCACAGATGCCTGCCAGAGATACACACTAACATGATTTTTAAAAACTGCAGATGAATTGTCTTTATATGTCAAGAACCAGTGGGTGCCACACTAATAACAAGATATTAATGTTGCTTATAAAGCTGAATAACTTCTATGTATCAGTCATCATACATACACATATATAGTTCAACTACTCTTCAAAATACCCTTGGGATATAGATATTACTCCCATTTTACAGATGAGAAAATTGAGCCTCAAAGATGTGACAGAACTAGCACAGTCAGTATTTTACCACGAGTGAGTCTTATGCCTAATTCTGTGTTCTGCCATAGCTGGAGGGGGAGAACACAGGGAGTGACAAGGACTCCTGGTATCCCTAAGGGCTGCTGACTACAACTTAGTGACAAACGAAAGCCTGATGATGTTAAACTCTTAATACCACAGCAAAGTGCACTAACTTCTAAAAGCATTAACTTAGAAAATCGCCCAAAACAAATAATGAATCTGCACATATTAAAACAGTGCCTTCAGGGTCAGCTGCTGTTCAGGATGCCTGCCAGACCATACAGTACCTCACCAGCCATGTTCCAGAAGGAGAGCTGCTGTAGTCTGCAATCTCCTTAACCACCACTTACTCTACCTTTGCAATTAGTCAAAACTAATCAAAATGAACATAAGTGAGTCAGCTATGAATCTCCTGTTTTTAACAGTGGGCTGTGTGGTGGGAGAGAACTACAGATGGAGTTTCCTTTTTAAATGAAATGTTTTGGCATTAGCCTCTGTAAAGAGTTTTCCCTTGTTTCCATTTGGATTGGGCATTGGAACACATACATGAGAGAACAGAAAAAGAAAGCTCTGTTGGCGTGCAAAACCACTAGAAAAGCTGAAGTGGCTGGCAGCACAACTTCTAAGTCCTTGGAGATTACAACACTCTGCTCACGTTATGTTGTGACATTGTCTTTAAGGAAGGGGAGAGTTCTGTTTCTCAGACCTAGCCCTGACCTGGAAAAGAAAATTAAAAAGTATGTATACTTTGGAGTCAGATGGACCCAGGTGTGGATCTCAGCTCCATCCTCACCTAGCCATCAGGCCCTGGGAAGTGCACTTACCAACTTTAAGCCTCACTATTTTTTTTTTTTGGTGGCTGGCTTGTAAAGGGATCCGACCTCCTCTGACCTTGGTGTTGTAACACTGCACTCTAACCAACTGAGCTAAGCAGCCTGCCTCAGCTACTTTATCTGTAAAGGAGAAATAACATTAGAAGGCTGGTGTGAGAATTAAATGCATTAATACATGTTAAGTGCTTAGTTATTTGTTGTTGGATTCTCCTACTCACAAGGCTTTAGAAAACACAAATACTGGGCCAGCCCCGTGGCTCACTCGGGAGAGTGTGGCACTGATAGTGCCGAGGCTGCGGGTTTGGATCCTATATAGGGGTGGCCAGTGCGCTCACTGGCTGAACGTGGTGCGAACAACACTGAGATAAGGGTTGCGATCCCCTTACCGGTCAAGAAATAAAAAAAAAAAAAAAAAAGAAAACACAAATACTACCACCAGTTTTCACAGGAAGGGATCTAGAACCACCAAGAAGATTCTAAAAAAAATATAAGGCATCTAACTTTTTCTATCACACAACTTCATATGTGACAGTGTCCCTGTAAGGAGCCTTCCTGAATTTCCCTGGGGAATTATTTTTCTCTCCCAGAGTCAGATACGTCTACCAACAGTGTCACTCTAATATGTGGATTTCTTAAGGTCAGTTTCTGAGCTCAGTAATTGGGGTACAGAACTGTCACCACCCAGCCAAATCAACCAAAGCTTAACCCTGTAGGAAACCAGAGTATATTGAGACATGATTATCACTGAAGGTGTGTGAAAGGGGGAGAAAAGATGTTTGGTTTTGTAAGTCTTCCCTCACACAACTCCTACACCTGGAAGAGAATGAGAGCAGAACCCAGTGGCCAAGGGGACAGGCTTCAGGAGCAAAATGATGTGGGTTCAAATCATTGTTTTGTCTCTCACTAGCTGATGACCTTGGGCAAACTAATTCACTTCCGTATATGATCAGTTTCCTCATCTACAAAATGAGAACAGTACTATTATCTATTTACCTCATAGCGCTGTTGTAGTATTAAATGAGTTAATATATGGAAAGGGTACAGAATCATGCCCGATATAGGAACTCAATAAATAACATTATTTCCATTACTAATCCCAAGATGGGCTGGTGCCATGCTGATTGTACTGAGCACTGAACCTCATGACAGGTGCATGATGGTTACTTATAAATGACATGTGGTGGTCAAATCTACTGGGCCAGAGAACATTTCGGAAGAAAACCCTTTCCTTTTAGCTCCATGTAATCAATGGTTATTATTGTTTTAAATGTGTTAATTAAATGTGTCCAAGCACATACCATGGAATAGCCAATTTCTTAATAAACAGGATAACACAGGATACTGCACTTCTACAAATTTAAAAAGAAAGTAGGAAGACTCATAGAATCAAGGCATTGGAAATAACTTTGTTTTTTATTGCACTGTCTTCTAGCATTACTGAAGTTTTATGCTGGATTTACATACCAAATCGCTATAGAAAAGAGATAAAAGGCTTACCCTGATGTGTATTCCCAATATACGAAAGTCTATTAATCAATAACCTCAAAAATGAGATAGGAAGTCACCATGTAGATCAAAAGTGTTCTATGTCTCTGTCAACTGCAAACAGAGAGGAATCTGCTCCTGAAAACCTGGCCCTTTCCACCACACCCCCTCCTGAGCAAAGTCAGAAGAAATGAGGTACTATGGCAGTGCGAGCTGGCCACTGGCGTCAGGATCTGGGTGGATTTCCAACTCTGCCACTTCCAACATGGCAACCATGGGAGGTGACAACCTCTGATGAACACTGGTTCCTTCATCTGTGAAATGAAGGACATACCACCTAATTGATAGGGATGCTGTGAGGATTAACTGGAATTAAAATAAATATAACACGCACAAGATGAATGTTTTTATTTTCTTCTACATAATTATCTAAAAATTTTAATATTTCACCAATATTTACTACGTGTATAATAAAGAATAATAAATATATATTATCATTACAGTTGTTTTGCATTTCCTTTTTCATTTCTAATCCTTTTGCGTACCTCTGATTTCAGTGTGAATTTCTGCATTTTTCCTGGACAAACACTCTTGGAAAGTCAACTCACCACTACTAAATAAACTATTTATATCAAGGTCAAATTTCATCTGTCTTGTAGACTTCTCTCTCTTCTAATAGTTATCGACTTTGAGATGAGATCCAATCTGAATTAGAAAGTACACAAAAGAGAATTTCTTATGCCAGATTACTGACAATTAAATTTGGTTACCCTAATTTCAATAACAACCTATAAAGAATTTTCTCAAAACCTCATAAACTTGAAGTGTCCATTTTGATATTAACAACCTGAATTCTTCCCTACATGATACACAGGTAATAAAAATGAAACTTGCCATAAAATTCCAAAGGGGATTCAGAATCCTAGAACCTCAGAGCCCAAAGGAACCTTAATCTAACTACTCTGAACTTTTCAGCTGAATAAACCAAAGCACGGAAACAGAACAGGGGTAAGACCATGGCCAGATAAGAAAGAAACTAAAAAGTATTTTTAAAATAAAATTGAATACCAAAAATATATCACTATGTCAAATATTTAAATAAAGTAATCCAGAGTATAACTTCCCAAAATAGTGAAAATTCTCAATGTTAGCTTCAGTACCTCTTGTATAACACTTTCAAAATACAGATGAGCTTCCCCACTACTCCTGGTACTGCATTAGTAGGACTAAGGTGGAACCAGGACATTTGTATTTTGAAAAGTTCTAGGGGTTATTCTAAGGAACACCTAAGGTTGACAACAACTGAGATGAAGGACAATATTGCTAGGTTCTATGCTCCTAATCCATGTCATTACCTTCCATGGGTATCCATTTAAGTGAATTATTTCATCAAAGAACATTCAGACCTTTTTTTTTAAATAAGAAAATTTTGCTAAAATCATTCTGAAAAGATTAACATTTTCTGTTTCAACAAAATATGTAAAAGAATGTACTAATCATAAAAATTAAAGTTCCCACATGCTCCTTCTGTGGGGACGATGAGTAGCAGCCAAGGAAAGATTTTTATCCATTTATAGATATGAAGGCTCGCAACATACATTACACATACCAAACTGAAACAGGATCAGGAAAACAGGTGTTAAACATGAAATTACAGAATATAGGTAGGTAAGTGCCCTCTAACAATACAATGATTTTAACTTAGCATGTTTCTAGTTTAGTTTTATAGAGCCAAATTAGAGGACAACTGACTGTAGAAGTTGTGGACAGGGCTTTCTTTTCACTTTGCATTAATAGCTCTAAGTTATAAACAAAGTCTACACTATAATCAGGTATGTAGTAAGCCATAAGTTCAAATAGCACCTTCCACTAAGCATCTACTGTGTCTATACCCAGCAACGTGCCAAGTGCTATAAGGAACTTAGAAGAATACATCAGCTCCGGTTGTTAGCAACTTAACATACGTGAGAGAATAAGAATTAAAAGGTAGCCCAAAATAAAGTATTTGCATATAGACAGATCTCATAGACACAAGCACAGGTTTACATGATACACAGCTGCTTCTATCTGAGGGTTCAAAATGGCTATATGCGAACACTTCTCATAACTGTAAAAGAGAGGGCTATACTGCATGTCCTCACTCATGAGAGAGAGAGAGTGAGAAAGAGAGAGAGAGAGGAAAGAAACAAATGAATAAACAATCATGATAACATTGAACTTTCAGAAGGAGAGAGCAGAACTGTGGTTACTAGAGGTGGGAAAGAGGGAGGGGAGTTAGCAAGAAATTGGTGAAGGAGCACAAGGAATGATTATGTACTCTAATGATGAACATGCTAATTATCCTGATTTGATAATACATTGTACACAGGTATTGATATTCAACTCTGTACCCCACAAATATGTATAATCAATTAGTTTCAATTAAAAATTTTTTAAAAAAAGAGAAAGGGGCTAGTTTCTGTCCATCTTAAGGGGCAGACTGAGATAAGAAAGTTAATAAATTCTTATGGTCATCCTGCTGGTAACTCTGGTAGACTTTTTTAAAAAAATCAGTTTTATTGAGATCTATTTACATTTAATAAAAAGCACCTATGTTAACTGTGCAGTTTGCTGAGCTGTGAAAAATGTATACACCTGAGTAATCGCCATCGCAATCAACAAATAGAACACTTACATCACTGCAAAAAATCTCCTCATGCCCCTTCACAGGCAATCCTGTCACTACAGCTTAGTTTCGTCCTAGAATTTCATTTGAATAGAATCACATAGTATATTACAGTCTTTTCTGTTTGGTTTTTTCACACAACACAATGCTTTTGAGATTCACCCATGTTGCTGCATGTATTGGTAGCTCATTTCTTTTTAGTGTCATGTAGTATTCCACTGCAGATATAAATTTATTCATTCAACAAGCAGATGGACATTTGAATTCTGATTTTTGGTTATTATAAATAAGACTGTTATGAGCACTTATGTACAAGTCTTTATGTGGACATATGTTTTTATTTCTCTTGGGTACATGCCTACTAGAGTACTGCCAAATTATTTACCAAAGTAGTTATATCATTTTTGTACTCCTGTCAGCAAAGGATGAGGGCTCAAATTGCTCCAAATACTTGTCAACACTTGGAACTGGCAGTATTTTTAATTTTAGTCATTGCTGGAAAGAAAAAGTAGAAACCAGTGCTTTAAGAATGCTAATCAGAGGCATCTCGGTACATAAGCACTTGCATACTACTTAAGAAGTTAATCCTATCCCTATCCTAATCCTATCCCAAGACACCAGAATGAACTGTAGAGATTGTTTTTCTCCTTACAAAATTACAGCTAAATAACCCAAGAAAGATCATCTTATTTGCTCCACTCCAGCACCTTTTTTGGATATCTCCAGAGGATATAAAACCCACTCTGAAAATAATAAGTCTTGGGAACACAGACCTCTACATCTCAGATCATAAATTGTACCAGACACTGAGAAAAAAAAATTATGCAAAGAAACATTGGTAAAAGGCACTGGATATATATAAAACACCCATGCCTAGATGCGTGTTTCAGTAAGCTTTTAAAGTCATGATACTTTTCTCTTATTTTTAATTTAATTTTATTTTATACTTCATGCTATTTGAAGAGTGGTTAAAAATTATTTGCAGACACTGCCTAATTTGAACAAAGTTTGCCTGCTCAAAATGAATAGCTGGTTTTCATCAACCAAACCACAACAATTGAAGTGCCTGGTCTCCCAGAAAGCATAGGCAGTTCACACTAACAGCAGGAAGGAGATTGTTATTCCAAGGCTCTGCTTTCACTTCACTGCCTCCTGTGTGAGCTGAGCTACAAAGAGGTCATCCCTTGATTGAATAGGAAGGAGAAAAGGAGAAACTCAAAATCCTGCTTAGTCTTCTAATAAAGCTGCTGTTCCTTCTGCCTGGAATGCTCTCTCACCCACAATCCTGGATCAAAACCAGTGAAGCCCTGCTTTTCTCAAAACTCTTGGTTCTCCCAACGAGGCCAAATTCTCCCCACATATGCTTTCACGCCACTGTATTTTTCTTCTTCAACCTTTTCAGGTTTATAATTATGTTTATTTTAGCAAGTAATTTATTGTCTATTGCTTCCTCCCTACCAACCTAGGTACACTGCATAGATTTTTCTCTTAACTGTACCCTAGAATGCTCAGCTCTAATAAATAAAAAGGTACTAATAAATATTTGACTAATTAATTGTTAATTAAAACATTACCTTATCAGGAATATCACTGATATGCCTCTAAGCTTCACATAGTTTGAAAATAAACATGGCTTCTTTTATGTCATGTAAGAAAAATCAAACTACAAAAAACTTGAGTGTCAAAGTTGCCTGGCCTTCTCCTGCACTGATTTCCACTATACCGTCTGCTTAAATGTCAGATCTACTTTATCAACCTCTCCGCTCAAAATTCAAAACCACGAAAAGTTTCAGAACAAAAGATTTTCCCCCATTAGAATGCAACAAAAAGCAATTCTCATACTTTCAGACTTTAAACCTGAAAGTCTTGGTAATTTGTAAAGAAAATGCAGTTACCCAAAAATGGCAGAGGAAATGGTTATGCTATTTCACTGAGATAAGGTTGTTAGAGTTCCAATATCACTCTTACAGAGTTCACAATCAGAAATAGACAGATGATAGTATATGCCTAAAATGCAAACAAGATTCTTCTCTTTCAATTATGGTATGTACTAGGCAAACTCAAGTGGCCTCTGGACCATCCACCTTTCTTTCAATTACTTGTCTACAAGAAATCTCAATGAAACATTGAGAAAATAGAGCTTAATAAAATTAGCATCACTATGCGCCCATGCTTAGCCAACGTTCAGCTCTGCCCAAACACAAAATTTATTGAAATGTATTCTATTCTTTATTGGTGCAAGCAAAACTACAAAATCTAAATTTAAAATATAAAAATATTTTTAAGACCTGAATCTCATTAACAAAACACTAGGAGGGTACTAGCAAAGGTTATATCTTTCTTTTACTTAGCTATTAAATATTAAATGAACCCCTTCTATACGCAAGGCACTGCTTAGCACACTAAAGAAATACAAATATTTTCTAACAATAACCAAATTTTATTAACCTACTTCTTATTTGGTATAAAGAAAGAAACCAATGTTTCAAGGTCAATTCTCTCACACTCATTTAAATAAAAGCTTTCTTCTAACCATTGAAAAGTCATTCTTACCAAAGTGCTGTTTCTTATTTCATTTTAATCTAAGATATGGTCTTATATGGTTCTTTCTGGTAAAGTTATTTCCACCCTGAAATAAATTCTGATGAATGTAAATGATCAGAGGCCTACTTTTTAAGAAGCTAAAAATGGGTCCAAAAAAATTAAAGTTTTATTCCCAAACCAAAAGTGAAGGAAATTTTTTTAAAAACATGAATTAAAGTAAACCTAATTCTTCCACTGATGCATTACAAGGAATATTATCAGAAATATTATAAATGCCCCAGGCATTCAGATTAACATCATTCACAATTCTATGGAAAATTTATCCAAATTTTATCTCAAAAAACTTGGTATGGATCCACAGCAAATCCCACAGATCTCTTATAATCACAAACAGAAAGAGATAAAAAAAAAAAAAATAATCCAACAAAATTCTAAGCTTAATAAAACAGATGCCTCTCCCTGACAAGGCAATGGCTGTCGGGCAAAGCAATGATTTGTGAACTTTATCGATTTTCTCATATTCCATAAGGTGCCAATATTTATCTTGAGAAAAACTAATACTGATTATTGGCAACTGCCTGGAAAAAGAAGGTCAATGAAATTCAGGGTGCTAGTAATAACAATTATACAAATACCAGGGATTATTCTACAACAAAAATCCTGGAAAACAGCCATCTCTTTGTCAATGTCCTAGAGAAGAAAAGTATGGGCAAACAAATGTATGTGCCACGCCCTTTATGGAAGCTCTTATTAATTAAACTGCAAAATACATGAAAATTGAATTTCACTACCAATCCAATACAAGGCGACCTCAAAAATAGAGATGCCAGAAGTAAATAAGGATAAGACGACACCAGAGAAATAGGAAAGGGGACTGGAAGAGCAGACATCTACAAAACAGTGAATATAACACCCTTCTGGACACCATAGAACGAACTGTTTTGAAATAAAAGTTGTTTCAATGATAGTGATATGTGGTTTTCATTACCTGACAGGCAGATGTAAGTTAAATATTCGCCTTGACCACCAGTTGCCAAGAAAGGAATCTTTTTCTTTGTCCTCCTCTTGACTTGGACAGCTCCCAGCATCCTTTCATCAAGAGGTGCAAAAATTTCCTTGCTGATGGCAGATTTGGCACTCATTGTAGAACAAGCGAGGAGGACACACAGAATTTTCTAAAGAAGAAAAAGAAAAGGAGAGTTGGAACTGATAATATTGCAAGGGCTTATAGAAGAATGAGCAGAAGCTGACTTGTAGGTGAAGTAATTTCAATTTGCACTTTAACCTCTTACTTGCTGGAATTATAGGCGGGAGCTAAAAATAAATAAATAAATTCACACACACACACACAAAAAACCCGGCGGGGTGGGGGAGAAGACATAACAACTACAATTCTTTGAAGTTGATACGACAAGCATACAGAAAGGACATTGTTGGGTGGGAGCGGGGAGTGGGAGTGGGGAGAGGGAGGGGGGTTTCAGTAATGGGCCACAATAATCAACCACATTGTATATCGACAAAATAAAAATTAAGAATAAATAAATAAATAAATAGAAAGCTTAAAAAATAAAATAAAATAAAATTTTAGCTCTTAAAAAAAAACCAAAAAACATTAAAAGTAAAGTCTTTGTATTTGTATTAACTATGAAAAAATACAAACAAAAAGGGAATATTTATCTACTTTCTGAAAACGTCAAATACAACGTGAGATGAGTAGCACAAAATGTGATCTAGAAAGTTTGTCCATGTCTACCCCAACTATACCTAACTCTAACTGGCATGCTGTACCCACCCTAGTCCTATTCTGTAAGGGACATGATTTCATACTTCCAGTTCAGAAGTCTTTCCACTCTCCATCAATCCTTAAATCAAGTTCTTTATGCTCCTTCAAAATTTCCCCTAATTGTAATGTAAATCCATTTCCATAATTCTATTCACAGTAGAAATAATTACATCATCTGCTACATAATAACTACGCATGCAACAGTAGACCATTAATTTAATCACCCTTCAACTGCTTTTGATCAGGCTGAGTAATGAATCCTTATTTATTAGCCTCTCTCAATGGACCTATATTTCCAGTGTTCCTCTGCATCTAGTTGCCGTGCTCTGAACCCTTGCCAAATTCTCCACATTTTCGTTCAGCCAAAGTGGACACTGAATTCTAAAAAAGTATCTGACTAATGCTAAGTATTTTGGAAATGTTGCCCAGCAGTTCCTACATGTTATGCTCCTGTGGTTAACTGGCAGTGGCTGCCCAACAATTAAGAAAATAAAGCAGTATGTTGCTGACTCACAACAAGTCCCCCCCAAACTTATACAAACATAGTTCCCCATGTTATATTTAGTTTTCCAAAAGTTGTACTTCCCTAATGGTCTCTGTTCATTTGTTCTGCTTATTTGTGTCTATTATACTCAATCTGAATATTAACCCTGTCATCCAAAAAGCTCAACAGCAACTTGAGTAAACTCTCTCTATTCCATCATCCTAGTCATTAATAGTCCATGCCTTGTCACTAACCAGTATTTGATCAGGCGATTAACAAAATCAGAATTAAAGGTTCAGAGAAGGTCTATTGGTTGGTCATGCAAGTTATGCAGCATATTCCAAGATCCTGCATACAGATAAATAGCACAGCTATATATCTATCAATAGCAGCTGAAAGAATTGATCAAACTGCTATAAAACTGAGCCAGCTTGTAAGCAAACACCTACTATGTGCCACCTTTTTGCTCAATATTAGAGATACAAGAAATAAAGATACGGTCCCTGACCTCCAGGAGTTGACTGTTGACTACAGCAAAGGTTTCACTTAAATCCAGATGATCTGTGATGGAAACATCCTTCCCAATGCAAGATTCACAAATGCTAACATCTGTGAATGTTTATAGCTGTCCATATCTGTCACCTCCTCATAGGAAAGAGCTATATTTAAGAAGAGCATCCCTCTGGTTAAAGAAATTTCTCCTAGTTTTAATGTTGTAACAGATCAGGTTTTCCTAGTGGCACCAGGAATACACATCTACACCTGCACCAAGAATACGTAGCTGTAAATCTAGATATTGTAAATCTATATATACCCATATCTATTTGTGTTCTGATAATGACACTTTATCATTGTCACCAAATTCTTCATGCTGCCTAAGAACAAAATGACAACAGCATAGAGTGACCTGTTGTTCACTGTACTGACCACTCACTGATACGCTTTGATTTCTTACAAGTCAGCAAACAATTCCCCCCACCATGATTTATCCCATGACTTTCCCATGCAGAGGGTTATAATTTACCAGGGGGCACTTTTTAATAAGAGAGAAACACATATTAGTTCTTTTCTAGCTCCAAGGCCTCTCACCTCTCACCATTTGGGGACATGTAAAAAAGAAAGGCATAGAGTAGTACGGTGGCTTCAAACCACTGTGTGAGCAATGTGGAAGGCAAGCCATATTCCCTGACTCATCAGCCAGTCTCTGACCAGCACCTTCCCAACGGCATGGCTTTTGCTTTTCCATCTCAGATTCACGTTTTTCTAAAATTGTAGCTAAAACAAATAGAAAGCTATCATTTAATTATGTAAAACCTGTCAGGAAAAAAAAAAAGAAAGAAAAGAGACATGCATGTTTTACCAAACTCTTAGGAAATCTTGTTCTTCTTTTGAAAAACTGGTAAGGAATGGAAATAAACTTTTGTTGTTTTTTATACAGATATTCAGTGGCCAAGAACAAAACTTTTTTTAAAAAAGAGGAAAGATAAAACCAGTAACTTCACTGAGCACAAGTTTTGGAATCAAACAAACCCATGTTCAAATTTTAGCACCAACATGTAAGACTTTCATGATTTCTGGGTAAATCTCTTAAAATTCCAGACCCTTAGTTTACCAATTGCAACAGGAAGGTGTTTCACCTACTTCCTGGAACCAAAGAATTAAATGAAACCATGTGTGCAGATTGCTTATTCTATTGCCTAAATTAAAAAAAAAAAAAAAAAAAAAATTGCTTAAAAGTGGAAAATTTTTTATTAACTCTCCCACTGAGACATGAAAAATAAAAGGCCCTCTGAACGTGTAGAAACTGAGTAAATGTAACCAGCCATAACAGAAGGTATTTGTTATAGTGAAATCCAACTTGATTTACCAAAGCCTCACTTTTCTTACTCATGGGTGTGAAACCTTCTGCACACATGGTCTTAGATACAGAAGGCTCTGTATGTACTAAGTATTATAAGGATGAGGAATTTAGAGCCTTCGCTCTCGGGATACTCGCTAGTAGGAGATTAGCACTCATTCAAAGTTTAAAAGTGCAATCATTGCAAGCTTAATCATTCTTTATTGGTACAAACAACAAGGGCTATGGGATGGGCTTGCCGTGGTGGGAAACCAGATGAAAATAACAGACCAAGAACCCATACTTTAGGCTTCACAAGCTTTACAAAATTGGGACTGAATCAACGAGGCATTGAGAAGATCCTCTAACAACATCCTTGAAGGAGCCAGAAACTTCCAAACAGGAAAAATAAAAATTATAGGGATGTGAATAAAAGCTAAAAATATTCTTTATTCTGTTAGAAAAGCATTTGAAAATAGGCAAAGAACGTCTTAAAGGAGGAACTCCAAACAAAGACTACACATCCACATCATAGCAGGGGGAGAGGAGGACAGCCCCTGCTCACAAAAATTCAGATCTGGGGGCAGGACCTGGGACTTGCTTTCTTGATGACCTCTTCAGTTTATTCTGCTCTACAACCAGGTTCAGAACCACTGTCTTTGTTTTCCCTACAATGCCCTGTATTTAATATATTATTTATAAAATAAATAAAAAGATTCCATAAACGAGTATATGGCAGACACTCTGTAAAGCCCTAGTAATGAACGTTTAGTGACAGTTTGTGTAGCACTACATGATTTACAAAGTATTTCCACATTCAAAAAAAAAAGTATTTCCACATTCAATCCCAAATACACAATCAAGAGAGCTGCTAAATGTATATTCCAAAGTTTGCTTCAAGACTATAAATTGGAATCTTCAAATACGTGTTTTTATGAATGGTAAACTATGTCATTTTTAACCCACCACTATTAGTCTAAGGATTATGAGGAAGTGTTATAATTTCTCCCTCACAGAGATTAATATTTGAGCTGGAACTCTTTGAACCAGCAACTCTGCTATTAGTGAAAATAGTGTGAGCAAACGTGTGCATATGGTATTGTAAATGCATGCTTACTTCAGATTCATTTTTAAGAGCAAAACATTATAAACAACTTAAATAATATCCATCAGCCTTCATTGGTTAAATATGGTATAGCCCATCCACCCAATGAATATTACCTATTCTTTTAAAATCATGGCACAGACCTGTAGACACTGACTTGGAAAAATGACCATGAAATAATACAGAGTGAAAACAAGGACGTTACAAAACAGAAAATAAGCTCATTAATGTACAATTGTATGTGTATATTTATATGCATAAAGAGATGTCAGAAAAAAGTTTGCTAAATGTTAATATGATTATCTCTGGATTTTGAAGGAAGAAAATAGGCCAGAGATTCTGCAGGACAGTACACTTACTCCACTTTAGCCTGAGTAAAGTGCTCCTTAACACATTTTGGTTTTGAGGTACACTCTCCCAAAGAGTGAAAAGATCTGGAAGACATATCAAATACATCTTATGGAGATTCAGTTATGGGTCTGCCCTATTCTCTTTCAACTCCAGTCCATGCATGGTGTTAGGAACCCCAAAAGTGAATTCAGTAAATTCCAACTCTCAAAGAGATATAAGAAGGGGGCAAATACTATAAATAATTTCAAGGCCTGAAGGATATTTTTTGTGAAAAGAAAATGGTACTCTTCCTGTGGGCAACTGCAGCTCCACGCCAGGGCCTCCGGCCAGGTGAGCAGAACACCAGCTACGTGCTAGCCTATGCTTGCTCCCTTGGACACGCACCACCGGAGCAGTATGGAAACAGCACCACTATACACAACAACCCTGCTCATATTGTTTAACTCTTTATGGAAGGAAAATAGGAATCTCAAAATACTGAGACTTGGTTGGCTTTCTTTTCCCTGTATATACTAACTCTCCTTGTATAGGAGACATGATGTGCACAGGATTCTCTGAGCCAGTGACTCATGTCTGTTTCACTGTAAACCTAAACTATTTTCATCTCCTCTTTCCTTGTTCATATGTTCTGTAAGCACATTCTTCTTGTAGGTTTAATATCGAAAGAACAAATCTTGTTCTACACCCAAACCACAAGACCCATGTTTACACAAGTTTATTTATATTGTGGGTGTACTTTTTAACCTTCTCGTCAATCACTACATTCTACTTTAACAAATGATATGACAAAGCCAGAAAATAATGCTACCAACAAAAACAGCATGGGATATACCATTTGGAGAATTTGTTAAGGTGAGACGAAGATTTCATAAGCATCTCTCATTCCAAAGGATTCTATAATAGAACCTCCAGATTCACAAGTTTAAATTCCAAGGACCAGTTAAGTTGGTTCTACTGTATTCATGTACACATGCTACAGTAATGGTTAGAAATAAAGAACCAAAGGGAAGACCAAGCTGGAAAGCACTCACTGGATTATGACAGGATTATCAATCCAAAACATGCAACAGGCCTTAAAAAGTGAATTTAACCACAGCCCCCCCCCAAAAAAAAAGGAGTAAGAGAAAACAAACCAAAAGAGCTCAAATTGTTGGCATCCCCCAATTTTTACTGAGCACTCATATCATTGTGATGTCCAACAGCTAGCTGGCAAACTAAGAAAACAATATATTGGCCTGAGAGCATCACTTATAGCAGGCAGCACTACCAATACCAAATCTATTCCAACTATGTTCAGATACAGACAAAAGCCACACAAGGACTGACTCAACATAAAATATACATTTAATTTTGTGCTAGGTTTTGCACTACTTGCTGAATTAGTACGTTTCTTTTACTTATGCTGAAGAAAAGACAGAAGAGGAAAAAGCACTAAACACATACATGACAGGAAGTGGAAGGCTTAGGTGGCAGTTTGGATGTTTTCACCTTAGAAGAGGGTTTGATTTAAAATAGAAGTTAAGAATGGGGGGGAAAAAAACTACCATTAAAAATAAAGAAACAAATGAATAAATCCCCAAGCAAATATAAGATAAGCCTTTTATGTTAGACATTTGTTGACTCAAATCTTAAGATAAAACTTAAGTTTTCCTGATTAAGCCAATTTTATTTTGAAACAGACCTGGAATATAATACTAAAAAGACCATGAGCCTTTAAAGAGAACCTCCATTCATTAAGTATATGAAACTTATAAAACCCTAAAATATAGTCGAAACAAGTTTACACGCTATCTGAAATTTTAAAAAATCAGACCAAGGCTTCTTTAAAATATTCTCTAAACCTAAAGAATCCATTTTAAGACAATATTCCCTCCTTGAATATCTGATTTGGAAAATATCACGACTTTACAACTTCTTGGAAAAGCTTCAGTGAGTTTTCTGTAATTGATATGTTATCAGTGTTACACTCTGACATAAAGTCTTTCACAGCAGTTAGGGGCAGAGAAGAAATGTGACACTGCAGGGCCTATTTTACACAAACATACCTTAAAAAACAAGACACTGTGCCCTTCAGTAGCTCAATTTCACAAAGGAAATTTCCAGTAAGGTGCATTGACACTTCTGATCTCGTAAGGATCTGGCAAAGGACAGTAATCCTAACCTTAATCAGTCTCCCCAATGGCCAACTTCACGAATTTATGCCCGTGCAATATAACCTGAATGGTGATCGAAAGGCTCCCTCCCAGCCTCCAAAAGCACTTTCCCTCACCTGTCAGCTATCTCAAATTCTGACACAAGAGTTGCATACACTTAGACATGTGACTTTGGTATTCAAAAATCATTATTATTATGTTTATACTTTGGGGGAACAGACTCTGTTTTACAGATGAGGAAACTAAAGCTCAGAGTGGTTAAGTAAATTGTTTTAGATCACACAGCTATTCAAGGGCAGAGCAGAGATTTAAACCTAGGAGGCCTGACTCTAGAAGAGTCTTTGTTGTTCCTTATTCTCTCAGACTGAAGAAATGAGAAAGACAGGGCAAGGTGAGGCAGGAATGCATTCTAGATAAACCAAGACAAGATGGACTGCATCACAGTTTTGCCTCTGATCAGCCTTGCTTTCTGGTAGACAAGAAGATACTGTTATCATCCCTGCTCAGGAGCTACAAAGATAACAAATGGGCTATAGTTTGAAGTCATTCTTTCTGGATATCTGTTCATCTCTCACGTGCACGTCATGCTGTTTAGTTGGCAAAAAAGATCAGATAGTCTTTTTAGAATAGAGTTTGTTTTGATTCCACAAGTAAAACTGGGGAGTTGACAATATGTGAGCAGAGATTCTACAATCCTATCCTGTCCATAAATCAGACATTGCCCACCCAAGCCTCATCACAGCTGTTTGCCACTGTGTTAGTCCGTTTCTGTTGCTTATAACAGCATACTTGAAACTGGGTAATTTGTAAAGAAACATAATTAATTTCTTATGGTTTGGGAGGCTGGGAAGCCCAAAATCCAGAGAACAGTTCTGGTGAGAGCCACCCTCTGGGTGGTGACTCTCCACAGTAACTCAGGTGTTATATCACAAGAGAAATGGCATGAGCTAACCGTCTCATTCGCTCTCCTTATAAAGCCATCAGAACCACTGCCATTACTCCATGAATGGATCAATCCATTCTTGAGGGCACAGTCCTCACAATGCAATCTCCTCTCAAAGGCCCTCCTTTTCAAATACATAATTGATTTCCCACCCTCTTAGCATGTTACAATGGGGTCAAGCTTCCAATACATGAACTTTTGGGGGGCATATTTGACCCATACAGTTACCCTCCTTTTGAGACCAGCAGTTGCAACAGGAATCAATTCTTAAGAACATCTTGGACAGCTGCCAAGAGGCAGTTTTATGAACTTTGTTTCAAAACCGGAAAGGGCTTAAATATGAAAGGCACATATTTCAAAGGTTTCTGCTGGTTCTCAAGGGAACTCCTCTTTCCACTTCCTTTGCTGTATTACCCCCCTCTGGCATTTCAAAAGCACAACTTCAACCCTCCTGGTTACCCCTCCCCTCCTCACACTCTTTCTATGCCTTCCATCCTTTGCTGCCAGTGCTACAAGCAACCTTAGCTTCCCCAGCAGCAAGGCCCCAAGCTTCACAAATTTTAAAGGCTCTGCAAGGGGAATTTCATCCATTTCACTTGACTGAGAAGGATCTCAGCAAGTCCTTCACAAATGAGCCAACCAATAATCATTCCTTGACACCTTTTTAGGCGGCACCCACCAGCAACTTAGACCTAAGAGGAAAGGCAAGGGCAGAGCAGAATTCTGGCATCCTTAAGCTTAAAATTTTAATACCTGAAAGGGATCTTGGTGATTGTCTATCTTGTCCAATTCCCTCACTTAACTAAGAAAACTGAAGTCCAGATGGTAATTCCAAAGTCATACAACTACAGAGTAGCAAAGCCAAGATTAGTGCTAGACACTGCTCTCCACTTTACTGTAATGCTCTTTCAAGTAAAAGTTGGAGAAGTATTAAATGATAATATGAAATATTATAGCAGTCCTATGTTCGTGGAAGGTAAGAACAGGTGGTATGTTGGGAGAGCAAGAAGAGAGAAAGAAAACACGATTAATTGCAGTGGGGACTCTTCTCAGATACATTCTTTTTCTTGGGAATTGGCACTAAATTCAGCGTGGGTCTAGAATACCTCCAGCCCATTGACTTCTAAACCTCGACTTTTGGCTATCACCTTTTTCCCCTTGAATTTTCACAGCTTATGTTTTCTCATTTGACTGTTGAAGCCAAAAGCAATGATGGCCTGCCCAAACGGAACAGCCTGGGTTAGTCCAAGAAGCACGGAATAATAACTTTGGCTAAGTCCCAATTCACAGGCCTCTGGACTGACCCCAACTAGCAAGAGCCCCTCCTATGGTTTCAATACTCTGAGCCATTGGCAAAGAACATACCCTGGGCAAAGCCCCACGCCCATTATCAGTGTGGGAATTAACGTTCTGGCATTGGTGCACATACTAACCACTCCAGGAGCCTGGATCAGCTGTTGTAAGGTTTTGTAAGTACCTATTCCAGGCCCTGGCAAACAACAGGGTAGGAAAATACGACTCTGTCATGCCCAGTTCTTGTCTTTGGAACCGCATCCTTCAGCCTCAGTACAAAATACCACCAGGTGCCTGCAATCTGTAATCAGTGCTCTATTAAAATACTCTCAGAAACTCCAGAATTATCCTGATTTCCACATACACAGCTGCACAAGGTCCTATTGGGTAACTGAAGAGTCTTTACAGGTTCACTTGAGACGACGCAGAAGCAACAAACTAGAATGCCTTTGTTAGGACCCACCATGGTGAAATCTCCATTTGGGTAGTATGGGTAAGTAGGTGGGCGTCCCTATTGTATGTCTTGGGATGTAACAGAATAACCTACAAATCCAGGTCAGACTCAAGGTCCATATGCAAATGCAGGCTCTGCCCCATTCAATCAGCTCTTCTGTCATTCAATGTCAACCCCTTTTTAATCAGCATGTTCCAGAAAATAACTAACTTTTGACCCAATTAGCTGTGCAGTGTTTGATAAAGAAAAAAAAATCTATCAGTTGAGTACTGCCCTAATAGGAACTCAATTAACACTATGACAAGTTTACTGGTATCTCACATTAACAAATGAAAAGACATTCAAGCACATGTGATCAGGATCACCATTCAGAAGCTGGCGGCCAAAGCAAAGAAGTGGACGCCTCTTCCCTTCCCCAACCTGACAGATGCTGGATGGTGAGAAAAAGCCTATATTTGACATCAGAGGATCTAGGTCTCAGCCTGTTGTTGCCTTTACCCAACGAATAATAGTTGAGCAAAATTCTACATCTCTGAGACCCACATGTAAATCTTTAAAATGAAATAGTGCCACCCACTTCACAGGACTGTTGTGAAGGATAAAAAACGAGGTTATGAAAATCAGCTTCCTGGGTCCAAGGGCTCCCACCTGGGATGTCCCAATCCCAGAAAGGCAGACAAGTACATCATCAGCATGGCAGCTTACATGTGCAAAAGCATGTATATCATGGTGTATTTCACAAAGACTTCCCTCAACTGTCATAATATTTCATCTTCCAAACTTGTGATGGAGGTTGGGAGGTATCAGTGATTCTCCGTGACAGGAGAAGGGAGGGTCCTGCAGTCCTGTTCTATTCCATTTCTCCCTTCGGCCTCACCATATGGAACCACCAGTCTAAGCAGGAAAATAATGACAGGAGCCAACTTAAGTCTGCCCCACTGTGAATGAAACATTGTTACCCAAGGGAGATGTAAAGTGGTGTGAACATTTAAAAAAAGAAAAAATAGAAAGTGGACACATAAAGAACAGAGCAAAGCTGGGACAAGACACACTCATTCACTCAATATGGCGGCGCTATCCAAGACATTGAGAATATCGAGAAGAACAAGATCAACAAAGTCCTTTCCGTCATGGAGCTTATTCTAGTGGAAAAGAAGAGTCAACAAGTTAACAAATCAATTGAGAAGAAATCAATTTAGACAGGTCCTGTGGGTTCAGCAATTAGGCAAAGGAATAAAGAATAATAGTCACTATCAATCATTCACCACTAACCATCAGACAGGGAAATCAAATAATGTGGAGCCAAAGCACTCCAAGCCTTCCAAGAGGACATTTATCTGGCCTTGATAGTATTTCTGCTCCCAACACATATAAGGGGACTTCAAAAAGTTTGTGGAAAAATAGAATTGAAAGATAACGTGAATCTTTCCATGAATTTTTTGAAGTACGCTCGTACTGCTTGTCATTAACAGAGGTGACAAAGAAATCACATCAAGGGATAGAACCTGTCCTCCTTCACTCAACAAACATTTACTGAGTAATTACTACGACCTGGGCTCTGTGCAAGGGTTGGAGATCACAGACAAATTAGATATATTCAAGGAAAAAATTGTCTAGTTGAGGAGAAAGACAAAGAAAACAGGCAACCAACTAAACTAAATTAAGAATCTGAAGTTGCTGCTCCACAGCAGCAGAATAAGCAGGTGCAGCTTAATCCTTCCAAAGCTGGTGATGGGGAGATAGTTACTCTATTAAACCTCTCCTTGAAATGTAATTAAAGAATTTAATTAGGTCTGCCTGCACAGATTACGCAGGTAGATCCATTTCAATGGACAGCCATAAGGAGTGCTTTGGGAAGCTGTTAGCTCTGTGTGAGTGACCTAGAACACATGCCTGCTCTGGCCTCTGCTTCCACCTGGAATCTGTGCTATGGGTATGCGGTGAGCTGCTTCAGCCAAGAGACAGACAGACTTCAGCCAAGGTGGAACACAGAGAACACTCTGCAGGGAACCATCTCTACACAAAATGTACACACTTTCAGGACAGCAAGAAAATATCAATAAATGGTCATGGAGAAGTTGCCATAGAAAAAAGGTGTCTGAGACAAACAGGAAGTCTTCAAATGTCCACTTGGTGCTAGGTGTTATTGTGGGGGAAGGGGAAGGCAGAATAAAAACTACGTTAAAAATGCTCATCCCCACCTGTGTAGAGTTCACTGAAGTGGGAGGGGACAGACCTGAGGTCATAAATGGATAGTTTTGCAAGAGTAAGTTTTCTTGGCCCAAACTCATTTTAAAATATATATACAGATTTCCCATTGTGGAAATTGGGAGGACCTGGCAACTCTAGGACTGTACTCCCACCATCTCTATTGTCTCAAATTCGTCAGTCCCTGTCTCTCCCTATCTTATCATCCAAACAGGCTTAATGTCAGTTGACCTTCATCATCCAAGCTGCCCTGTTTTTCTAATAACTGGCCTGTTCATTCCTGTCTGGTTACTGAAGATACAGAATCTGGTGCAGATACCAAATTAATGAGCATGACTGGAAAAGTTGTAAGAATACATTTTCAGAGAGGTAGAGCACAGTTAAAAAAAAAAAAAAAAATCCTGCCCAATGGGAGAGTAAAACAGAGATCAAAAAATCATCACATCGTTTTGGGAGAACTGAACCAAGGGCATCAAAATAAACAAAAAAAACCAAGCCAAATATTTGTATCACAGAGTCATATTAGAAGTTTTAAAAACACTTTATATTCTCTCCCTTTTGCAACATGCCAATATGTTCTGATAAAGTGCCAATGAGCAGGCTCTGGAGAGACAAATACGAATAGGGTGAGGTGTGTGTGTGTTGTGGGAATAGGGGTGCCAGCAGTCTCATGTACAGCTGACTGGTATAAACTTCTGGAAGACACCTCAGTTATACTTATCAAAAGCTCTGAAAATAGACATAGCTTTGCAACAGCAATTCTACTCCTACGAATTTTTCCAAAGGAAACCATGGAACGAGTGGGCAAAGATGCACATTCAAGGATGTTCATCTACTCGATTGATATTCTTAAAATACCAGCCTGGTAGTTTTCTTTGATATTCTATTTACTCTCTCTATACATAACCCTCAAGAGTCAGTGTTTCATGGAAAATGGAGGGCCGAAACCTTATCTATTCATGTTTTTACCCTCTTAACTAGGCATTTTGTTGAGTATCTACTATATTCCAAGTCTGTGTTAGGAACCCAGACCTCAGAGACAAACAAGACAATCACTGCCCATGGAGAAGGCCAGCGGGGAGGGCATGGTCAGGGGATGATGCCTGATGGAGCTCTGAACCTACAAGAGGGCTCCTCATAACCACCACTACCTCAAGGACCACTGGCTTCAAACTGAGAATTTAAATTTATATAAGATCCGCATTATGCTTTTTAAAATAACTTTTATATCTAGCCTTTCCCTCAGAGGCCCATGCAGCAGATGGCTTAGTTTCTGTGTTCACCTCAAAAATACCTGGAGGACAATAAATTACACAACGCCAAAGGACCATTCCCAGGACCACCACCATGTGCTTTACTCCCTATATGAAAGACCTTACACTACACATTGTTATACAATTGGTCTATTAATTCTCTGTCTTCCTGTAACACAGAAATCCCTCCGTGGTTCTAGACAGTTGTATCAATGTGACAGCAGATGGAATGGCTTCCCAGAAGGTAAGCCTAACCCAAAACAGCCAGAGGTGGGAAGCCCTGAAGAGAAAGAATGCAGGGTTGGGAAACAGGAACTTTCACTAGCCAAATTAAGATAAATAAATTAAAACAACTTAAGACAGATAAATTACATATCTTTTTTTAAAAAGTACCAGTGCCTTAATTAGTTTGAAGTTATTTGGTACTGGTTGATGACTTGGATACTTCTTGAAAGCAGAGTTCCTTGATGCTGAATTATTTACAAAATGACTATGCTGATTTCTGCTATTCTAATTCTACCCCTCATTTATCATACACTTACTTCTCAATGGTATGTAAATATAAAGACAGCTCACTGTACTTAGTGAGAAGCAGAAATGATTAAATGCAAATGCAAAAGTCATGTCAACACAGTGCAGAAAACTAAAGTTTTCATTTTCTTCTATTCAATTAACTTAGAGAAACAACCTGGAATTTAGCCAAGAATGAATACTCAGAAATAAATAAGCTTGATGACAGAATCCAAGTCCCATAGATACCTACTCTTATCTATTATAAAATTAGAATGCTCTCATTTCTTAACAGCGGTTGAAGGAAAACACTCCAAAAAGAATCTAGTTTGAAATATCCACTGAGCTGAGCTTTCTGACATACATTAACCACTGAAAAACTCATTAAATCACATACACATACCCCAACTTTACAACCAGATTTTAACAAGAAAAGGTACAAAGAAGAAAAATAGAAGAAAGGGCACAGGATGAGAACAAAAGATTTCATGGTATTTCCAAAGACCCGGTGTTGGGAAAATCTAATAGTTTAATCAGGCCCCCTCACCCCGGGTCTGGTTGGGTGTGGTGCAGCACATTCTTTGTAAACAAAGTGTGTGTGTGTGTGTGTGTGTGTGTGTGTGTGTGTAGTTAGTGTGCATGTGTGCTAATGTATCTTTTTAGTTCTGTTGCTATTCTTGTGTTCTAGAGAGTTGTGTGGAGCAGTGGCCCTGAACTGCTGGCTGGCAGAGAGCTCATGTCTAAAAATAGAGTTTCTCTTTGGACTGCCTAGCTCCTAGGTGTGTGTGTGTGTGTGTGTGTGTGTGTGTGTGTGTGTGTGTAGTTAGTGTGCATGTGTGCTAATGTATCTTTTTAGTTCTGTTGCTATTCTTGTGTTCTAGAGAGTTGTGTGGAGCAGCGGCCCTGAACTGCTGGCTGGCAGAGAGCTCATGTCTAAAAATAGAGTTTCTCTTTGGACTGCCTAGCTCCTAGGTGTGTGTGTGTGTGTGTGTGTGTGTGTGTGTGTGCGCGCACGTGCGCGCGCAGCAATAAAGAGTACTCTTTCTTCAACCAAGGCTCCAAGGACGCTTTTTCCTGTTACCTAGCTCATAGACCTGGGTGTGAAGGGTTTGTGACCCAGTCTGGACAACAGGCTTGAGAGGTCTGTGAGCTCTAGACCCAGCCCTAGCTCTATACCCAGGCAAATCAACAACCTAGAGATAACTCTCAAGTAGCTGTTTACAGATCAGGGAACTCATTTCATGATAGAAGACGTAAGGCAACAAACCAAGGGGCTAGGAGTCAGGGATCCTCCAATAAACCTTGCTATTTCCAAGTGTGTGGCTGCAGACTGCAAGCAAGGAGGCTGCCCATCAGCAGATGTTGGCTCTCTTCCACTGGATAGGGCACATGGTGAGCTCGGGACGAGTGTATGATGTATTTTTCTCATAGCTAGACTAGGAGGTGGAGATTTCTTCTCCCCTTTCTTAAGTGAGCATTCGGATAGTCTGTACTGTTCTAGGTAAGGTGTGTACAGTGGTTACATGTACCATTCAGTCCCTGGGTTCCAGAATGGTTAGAATGGATCACGAGACAACTAGAGTTGTAACGATGTCACTGAGAACCGTGGATTCAGATTGGGATGACGCTTTTTAAGTAGTTCCATGGCTGCTTCCCAATGTAGCAGCTGACCTGGATTCTGAATGCTGCCTGCTGGGAAAAGGATAAGTGAATGTGTGGTTTACCTATTACCTATGAGGACTGGATTATATTAGAGGAAGGCATCTTTGGAACCATGCGTAGAAAATGAATTACGGGCCAGGGAGGGAAGAGACATACCTCAGGATGCCTTGCTTCTCACTTTGTGCTTCTGAGGGAAGCTGACTTAACGAACCACATGGGTGTGCCTCCCAGTCCAAGCTGAAGGGAACAGAGGAGGACCCTTGACTCAGGAAGAGTCAATCCAGCCACAATCTGGCTTCACTTGAAAAGATAAACTGGGCCAATCGGATTAAGGAAAAAAAGAAAAGAAAAGGAAAGAAAATAGAGTTAATACTAAACTAGTAGTGGGAGCTAAAGCTTTAAGGTCAGTTATGATGTGGAAAGAGACAGAGGAGAAAACAGATTACATATAAAAAAGTTACAGAAAAATTTGATTTGTAGGTTGAGCAAAAGTTGGTAAAGATATGCAAAGAGAAGGAGTGGGACAGAGAGAAGGAAGAGAAAGAGGGAGGCAAAAAAATAGTAGGAGGGAGAGGGAGGGAGGGGGGAGAGAGAGGAGAGAGAAAGAGAGAGAGAGAGAAAGGGGGAAAGAGAGAGAGAGAGAGAGAGGGAGGGAGGAGGAGGAGGGGGAGGAAGAAAGCACTCAGAACTTCCTGAGCTCATCTACACTTCCAGTTTATATGGAGGCTTATGAAAAACTATTTTTCTAAAGTAATTGGAATGAGCTGCTTTTTCTTGCAACCAAAAAAAAAAAAAAAAAAACTAATAAGGCCCAGATGAAGGCAAGAAATGGAGCACGCTGGGGTCCTAAGGCAGAAGCTGAGGGCCAGCCCCCTCCTTCTGGATACAGGTAAGAAACAGAGCATGCCTGAGGCAGCCCCCCCGCCCCCCACCAAGAAACAGGCAAGGAGCACATCTAAAACACCACTTCCTCATGGGTGGCCCACCACAGCCAACAACAAAAGCAGCTAAACACCACAGCAGTAGCCACAGCTACCATGCAGGTGGCCCACCAGACACCCAACTGCAGTGACACAAAGAGAGTCACCAGCGGAGACCTGAAAAAGAAGAGGACATCTCTCTCCTCAAAGCCCACTCCAACACAGTAGAAGAAGCAACTGCTCTACCATGCCCCTGCTTTATTTCTAATTTTAATAATTTGCCTTTCTCTTTTTCCTAAGTCAGTGTAGATAAAGGTTAACAAATTCTGTTGATCTTTTTAAAGAATCCAAAAAAAAAAAAAAAAAAGACGATTAAGCAGTCTACAAAGCACCACTGATGTAAATATTTAAATCAAACATTAACTTTACATAACTCTTCTAGGATATAATTTTATATATATTGTATAACTTAAATATGTATCTATCATTTATTTTCTTTGACAGACTTTGTTATGGGAGATTAAAATCAAGCTCAAAACTCATTTCCCTAAAAAAAAATAATTAAAAAAATTAATGTTTCTTCAAATTAAGAAGGAAAAAAAAAAAAGAACTTAACAAAAGCACTGAATATTCACAAATAAATTAAAATCTGCAAGTATGTTTCTCACTATTTTTATTCATATAGTTGGCCTAACAGCTGCCGAAATCAGTTCATACAGTTCACTGGGAGAACACAGATTAATGTGAATGTGTAATTTGTTGCTATTAAGGTATGTGAATAGTAAAATGACAGCAGAGTTTTAAATACATGGAGAACTCTGATTGCCTATATTAGATGCTCAGCTCACTGAGCTTTTATCATCCCCAAAGGCAAGATAAATCCTTTCAAAAGACATATTAATGTAAGATGACTTCTGTACTTTATGTGATGGGCAAAACTGACCAATTCAAGCTTATGATTCCCACAAACTCAAACCACACTAAACATGTCATCTAAAAAAAAGAGAAAGAATGCATAGAAAACAAACTTTGGTGACAGACAAGATCTCTCAGAACTGCCTTTTCTCCATGACTGCACAGCCTTGGGGCCCTGCTTCTCATACAGGACTTCCGATCAGAGAACTGGTAGATGGCCTCACCCAGACTCATCTCCTCTACATTCACTCCCAACTCTGAAGTGGCAATATGGAACCCAACACACCTGGGGCCCTCCCCTCATCCTAATCATCTTCCTCCTGATGATTCTCGCCAGGCTAGGCTAGGTGCCATTCTGTTCCATCACATGCCCATAACTTCATCACTGTGCCAAGCACGCTGTAGGGAACTGTAATTTCCTGCCTATGGGTCTGCGTTTCCAACCAGATTCCGAGCTACTGAAGAAATCCCGACACCTAGCACAGTGCCTGGTACATCACAGAGCTGAAAAAGCATGTCTTTAAATGCATGGATCTGTACTGTTCCTCTTGTTCCATCTTCCTTGCCCTAGTAAGTTTCCTTTTAAGAGGACTACTTAGCCCCACAGTCATGTTTAAAGAGACTGTTGCAACCATCCCCACTAGGTTTTGGCTTTGTTGCCTCCATACCAAAATAAAGGTCATGACCAATCCTCTGCAGGTGCAGTCTATGCTCTGCATTTTCCCTAAATACATTAAACATACTTTTAAAAATAAGGAAAGAAAGAATAAGAAACAAGTCAAAGACACAATCTTACCAGCTTACAAAAACACCTAATGCAGAACCATAATCCAGGGGTCAGGACAAAACAAAAGGGCCACATAGCAAATATGTGAAGCTTCACAAACGATACGATCTCTGGGGCAACTACTCAACTCTGCTGTGACAGTGTGAAAGCACTCAAACAATACATAAATAAAAGGACATGACTGTTCCAATAAAACCTTATTTATATAAACAAGTAGCTGTCCTACAGCTGGAATTTGTTGACCCCTGATTAATCTAATGCAACAAGCACATGCCAAGCATATATGTATATGCAACACATCAACACCAGCTGCTAAGGTATATAGCACAGTATCCCAGGCCTACATTGTACTAGAGGAGAATCACACATAAGTAACTCTGAAAAACAGGCAGACTTGATAAATATAACAGAAGCACAAATAACACTCAACAGTCAATTTAAGAGCATCTGAACTGTTGACCAGGACCTCCTTTTCCAACACTCTTCCCTGGCTCTAGGACACCACAAACTCTGGTTTTCTTCTAACCTCTTTGACCACTCTTTTCAGTCTCCTTCGTAAACTTTTCTCCACTACTTGTGTTCTTTCCTAAAATGTTGTTATTTCTCCAGGTCTTGCACTATGCTCTTTTCTTTCTGCACTCTATAGTCTCCCTTGGTAACCTCATTCATTCCTAACACTTTCTAGGCTGAAAACAACCAGACCTACATCTTCTGTTCACATATTCACAATGAATTTCCACTTGGACAGACCATAGGCACGTCAAACTCAGCAAGTCCAAAACTGAATGAATCATCCTCCCCTAAACAGTTTCTAGTGCTATGTTCCTATCTCAGTAAAGAGCACCACCATCCACCTAAGTCAGAAATGCAAGTTTCCTCCTTAACCCCTCCCCTCCTTTATTCTCAATGATCCCTCTCCCTCACAATAGATAAATAACCAAATTCTATTCAGCTCTACTTTCTAAATCTCTCCACACTACTCATTTGTCTCTCTCTCTCATCATCATTCTCTAAATCAAGTTGCCATTATCTCCTGCCCAGATTACTACCAACACCCTTGAATTGATGGGCCAGTAGCCAGTTTTGCCTCCTTCCAATCCACTTCCCACAGTAGACAGCTAGAGTTACTTTTCTAAAATGACTGGGGTAGGGGTTCTGGGGCGTGGAGCCAGGGGAAGCTGAACCCAGTTGCAACTAGGCAAGGTGCTGCCACCACCTTGGGGCCCCACTAGAGTCCTGAGGCATGGATCTGGGGGAAGCCAAACCCAACAGCAACCAGGTAAACAGCACTCCAGAAACACCATTTTCATGTGGGTAGCCCACCATAACCACCACAATTGCCATGGCTGCCGCAAAAGTGGCTACTCTCAATAGCAGCAGTCACAGCCACCATACAGATGGCACACCAGACTGTCAACTGCATTGACACAAAGAGAGTCACCATTGGAGACTAAAAAGAAAAAAGAGATCCTCTCTCTCCACAAAGCACACTCCAGAGTAATAGAAGCAGCATCTGATTTACAATAATAGGGGAGGACTTGATCACACCTGTCTCAGTACTAGACAGATCATCTAGGCAACAAACCATCAGAGGAACAGTTAATCTATCAGATGGAGAGAAAAAAATATACAGGTATTAGAGGGAGGCAGAGGGAAGGGAAGGGGGAGGGGGAAGGGGGGAGGAAGAATGGGAAAAGAAATAAAAGAATAAATAAATAAATAAAATGCCTGGGGTAGATTATTCAACAGTTGTCTCTCAGCCCAAGCCCACTCTTTGCATTCTTCTCTGTGACGCTGGAGCTAGAAGTCTGCAAGCCACATTTCCCAGACTCCTTTGCAAATGGCTTCTTATTAAGTTCTGTCCATGGGAGCCAATGGTAGGAAGAAGACCAGAAGGCCGAGGTGGGGAGAAGAAACTCTCTTCCTGTTTTCCAGCTCCTGTCAGCCTCCACAATAGTA
Organism: Cynocephalus volans; assembly: GCF_027409185.1. NCBI lineage: Eukaryota > Metazoa > Chordata > Mammalia > Dermoptera > Cynocephalidae > Cynocephalus > Cynocephalus volans. Next base: position 110,402,732 of record NC_084462.1, read on the forward strand.
GACAGCTCCAGCTCCCCATGCTTTTAGCACTCTGTATACCAGCCACAGACCCTCCTTTAATGGTCTGAGTATCAGCCACAGGGTGATACCTCCCCAGAGTCCAAGCACCTCCTTAGCAATCAGCACATCAGCTCAATGGTAGCCCCTACTCTGAGTTTCCAGATTCACTTAACAATATCCATTCCCTTGCCCAGCCCAGCCCCAGGGATGGTAGCTGCTTCCTGAAGTTACTGGTCTCTGGACTACCTCTGTGTCTACTATTTACAATTTCAGCCATCCAATACACTATGTCCCAATTCCCTATGTTAAATCACCTCTATCTGAAATACTAACTTTGCGCCTATTTTCTGAATAGACCCTGACTGATGCAGTTCTTGGTACCAGGAGTGGTTCCCAGGAAACAGACTCTAAAAATGAAATTCTGAGACTGGTTTCTTATCTGTCTGACTTTTAACAGTGATAACCCCCTCACCTCCTTCCAATAGATTCCCTACATGGCATCAACGGTGATTCTTCTAGAACGTCTATAGTCACCTCAATGGCTCACCACTGCCATCAGGAAAGTGGGTTTGAAAAGGCACTCAGGGTTCTAGAGCCAGTATTTCTCTCTCTCAACTTCTCTTGCCACTTCTTTCTCCTTCATGCTTCAAGCTCAAATCACTTTGAACTTCCTTTCCAGTATGCCTCTTTCGCTCCCTTCACAAAGCTGTTTCATCTGCCTTGTATAGTACCTCTAAACCTCTCTGTTACCCAGTTAACTCCTACTTAGCTTACTCCAACATGTCTTCCCAGATCTGCATGTAGCCTGAACTTCAGCCGTTACAGCAGTAATGATACTGCCTGTTAACTCTATGTACTTACTCTGTATTCACTCATGAATCTGTGAATTCTGGGAAGACAAGTGTCTTAGTCCACTTGGGCCGCTATAACAAAATTCTATAGACTGAGTATCTTATAAACAATAGAAATTTATTTTTCACAATTCTGCCTAAGATCAAGTATACTTGATGTCTGGTGAGGGTCCATTTCCTAGTTCATAGATGGCAACTTCTAGCTGTGTCCTCACATGGTAGAAGGGACAAGGTAGCTCTCTGGGGCACTTGTATAAGGGCACTAATCCCATTTATAAGAGCCCTCATAATCTAATCATCTCCGCAAGGCCCCATCTCCCCAAACCATCACATTAGTAATTCACATCAACATATGAATTTTGGGGGAACACAATCAGACCATAGCAGCAGGTACCATGTTTATCTTGCTCACAGTTTTAAACCTACATAGTAGGTGCCCAATAATAGTTTGTTGAATGAATGGATGAATCCATGAATGAGAAGGTAAAGATTAATACCTAATAGGGAAATTGGGAATACTTCTTAAAGGAGGTAAGACTTTGCAGTGGATCGCTAGACCCAATCTCCAGCATTACAGAAATTCTAAAGAAAATAGCATTACCTTTAGCTTCCACAGACTCCCTAACAAAACAGATAAAAAGATTTCTTTCTCTTTTAGGATACCCAAATGATCAGTAGGTTCTTAGAAAATATACTTCTTGAGAATAAAACTTCTATCTTTGGAAATAATCCACAGGCCAACCACAAAGACAAAACTAACTCAGAAACATAGTAACTAAACTTCCTTGGATGTTTACCAGCCCATACTCTCCCCTTTTAGATTCCAGCTTCTGTTCTAAAGTAAAATGTGTTCTGAGATTCGAATAAACTTACTTTATTGCTTTCCTTTCATAAATCTCACATACCAGATTTTAGAAACTGTTTTAAACCAAGTATGTTATAAATCTGAACATTACTTTCAGAACTCATTAAGTGGAAAGAAAAGTGCTTCAGTGAGGTAAACATCTTTGTATTGATCTCTCTATATAGATTTGCTATATAAATTGGAGATGTGTTTCCATATTTGGAACCCATTCTCCCCTTCACCCCAAACAGCCAAAATAATAAAAGAAATGGCTGAACTTTCCTATGGTTTTGCAACTTTAAGGGTAAAAGTAATACATCTACATGAATTTTACTTCTCAAAACTTACCTTCCATACTTTAATTTACAATGAAGTAGGTCACATACTGGCCAAAGCTATTTTTTTTTTTTTAATGCTTCTTGGCTATTTAGTAGACTTATCTTTGCTGAGTAAACATCAAATTTTTCAGTTCAAATGTTTTAGTTCTTAGGAATTTGGTTAATCATTTAATTTTTTCCTTAATCTCTTGGTAACAACAAAATACTTAGCAGAAATCAATGATGGCACATATTCTCCCTTATTTATTTTTGGGCAATTACATTAAGGCTATCTCTGGCACGAGGTTAAAATAGCACAGCAGCACAAAAGAAGAAATCATTCTCCAAAGGTGTTTGGTTTTTTAAAATAGAAAACTTTAAAGTTCCTGCTTTGCATTGTTACTTTACTATCTCTTAACTAACAATGGATCAAATGCCTGCTCTGCCACTCTTCCTCCCTGCCTTCCTTCCTCACACCAAACTCCTTGGTAAACTTGCAACTGTCAGCCTAAGTGGGCTTTCTTACCTGAATCTCTCAGCCTCATGTCCCTCTGCTACATCCCTAGAAGTTTATTCAGAAAAATAATCCCCAAATCACTTATCTAGTGAGTTTCAGTTAAATCTCAACTATCATTCTTGGCATCACATAGGGTCTTCTGGCTTCTCCCCTTAAAAAAAAAAAAAGAAAAGGGGGAAGTGGAGGGAAATTTTGGTAGCAGAGACATAGCTCCAGAGCAGACAAAGACACATAAATGAATGAGAATACAGTCTTCCTGAGAACTGACAACTAAGAGTGAAAGTTTAAAAGTTTAGGCTGCAGTAAACGGTAAGGCTCTAGAGCCAGCTTGCCTATGCTCGAATCACAGTTCTGACAATTGTTACTCTACAATATTTGTCTCTTTAATCACAATATTTGTCTCTTTGTGCCTGCCTCAGTTTCCTCATCTATAAAATAGTGATATGAACACCTACCTCATGAGGTTGCCAGGAGGGGGAAATGCAATAATTTACACAAAATGTTTAAAACAGCACCCATAGTGGGCAGTCAGTAAGTGTTACCTATCATAATTTTCCTTCTCATCCTAAAAAGGCCAGTCAGCTCACACAAATTAAAGTGGAAAAGTCAATAAAAAATAGAAGAGATAGGAAAAAATAAAATGTCAAGAAGGTGGGCATAAAGCAGGGAACCGCTTTCGGTATAATGAGACGTGACGCTGAATATGAATGTGCAGCAGAACCTTGGGTAGCGAAGAAATTAGGCCAAAATGGAGACAAATCTAAAGGTGAAGGAAGCACTGACATCAAAATAGCTTGTGGCACAGCAGGAGGGTCTTCAGACCTGAAAGGACTCTCCTGTGCTACTAGGCCAGGGTTTTCCACTAGTGCATCCCCCAAACCCTGGGGATCCCACAGAGCCTGCACAAGAGCCTCTTTGAGGATGGGGAGCGGGGAAAGCCTCATCATCACCTCTCACCTATCAACCACAATCGCTCAAGTACAACAGCTCCACTTTTATCTGCTTTATTTGCTCCCAATGCTAAATATAATACCCTTTGTCTAAAAGGTTCTATTTCTAAAGAAAGGGAAAAATAAAACTACAAGAGGCCACTAATCTAGTCGAGCCTCACATTTTATAGATTAAGAAACAGAAGCCCAGAGAGGGGAATTGACTTTAAATTTGTGCAGCATGTATGTGTCAGAAGCAGGAAGGAGCAATTTTCTGACTCAAAGGCCAGAATCCTGCCCACTGTGCTCGGGAGGCACAGTCCTCACCATCTCCTCCGTAACACGACTCACATATGCTGGTGCTCATGTGCTGACTGCAACCAAGCCAACCTTCGTCTGCTCCCAAACTCAACCTTGACACCACTGTCCATGCCTTTACTCTCTCACGTTCCCTCCACATCTACTCATCTATCAAATACCAAATAAAATATCACATCTTTCAAGATTCAGTTCAAACCGCTTCTGTGGCTTCTTTCTTATTCTCTTTCATACCCAATTCCTCCTCCCCTACTCAATCAAACCCTTAATCCTACTGAAAATTTTGCAGCTTCTATCAGAGTACCCACAAGATATTACTGCATGTATTTGTTTTCTTGTGTTCACTGACTAGACTGTACACTCCTCCTGAATAGTATCAATTCCTATTGCTATGCAGCTTTGTATCCCCAATCCACAGCTAAGTGCCCCACCCCTAAGAAGCTTGCATATATATTTTTAAATATTTATAATTCTTTTAATTACAAAAACAATACAAAAACACACAGTAGAAAATAAGAGGTCATTATAAACCCACCCTTCAGGGATAACTGCTATTAACAGCATGCTACACAAGCTCTTAGACTTCTTTCTACAACTATATAACTCATACACATTAAAAAAATAATTATTTTCAATGGAGTATATAAAGTACCACAACTTCTTTTATCACCTGAAAAAAAAAATATATAGACATATAATGTGTAGGTATATATGAATATATTTGTATATATTCATAGAGTTAGAGAGAGAGAGAATCTATCCTATTTTCTTAATGTGATATGTTATTTCTTTATACAATTATGTCATTTTATTTGAGCATTTTCCTATTGATGGTTATTCACACTCTTCCCAATTTTTTAATGGTAATCCCATATCCTTCCAAAATGTACTAATTTTAATTAACCCTCCACCTCTAGGGCATGACATTGCCTTTTGACTGTTCAGTACTGGGTATTATCAATCTTACTGGTCTTTGACAATCTAATAAGTGAAAAAATGGCATGTTATTAATATTATTATTACTATTATATATAATAATATGTTGTTATAATGTAAGTCATTATAATATACATAATATGACAATAATGTTATTATTATTGCATTTCTTAGATTATTATTGAGGTTGATCATCTTCATATACGGTTGTCCAGGAAGCAGGGAGGGGTTCTTTAAAGCAAAAACTAAATTTTTTCAATAATGGCAAAATAATATCTTCTTATGCATGAGCTGGAGATGAGAAGTGAGAATAAAGTGTTTTTGCCTAGTGGCTGAGCTAAAAATTAGACATATACCAGGACTGAAAGAAAAATTGCTCCTCAATAATGGTAGAAATCTCAGTTCAAATTAATCTAAGGGAAAAACAAAAGCTCTTTCAACCAAGTTATACATGACAAGAGAAGGGTACCACATACAGTGCTTGGGTAGAGACCATGATCTCTTATATAGGACTCTGTAAATAAAGCTCAGCTACTTCGGCCCATCTGTTAGGACTCAAAATTTGTACAAATCAATCTGAATTTACTGAACACCTACTGCACACCTGACAGACAATGAAGATATAAATATCGCTAAGATTCACGCCCTGACTTTGAAGAGTTACCTTTTTTTGTTGTTTGTTTTAATAGAAAAGTATTTTGGGGTAATACCATACATAAAAACTTCAAAGAATGTCCTTAAAATATTGATATTTTGTCTTTGATATTCAAGAGATTAAAGAGCTCAATTTGGAAAAGCAATCTCCAAGAACTGAGAAAAACATTACTCCCTGTGGAAGAAAATGCAGAATGCTTTCAACATATCCTCCTTACTCTCCTACCAGTGAACACATCCCTATAAATTGCATATTATATGAAAGACAGGTTATTATTTTTACAATTAGTATGCTCCTAAATGTGTATAGGAAGAATGCCTGGTATGTATGACAATCCTTATTAGCGTATGTGTTAGATGGTGAATTATTTTAAGGCACAGACTTTAAGTCTCCTTGCATTCTACCCAACGCATTAACTAATCACTTAGTAAGTCCTCCTTGAGAAGGACCTAATCCTCAAAGGCAGAGGCAGAGAGACAGACATTCAAATATTTGTTTTTACAAGAAGGAAAAAGAGCCTCTGCCTTCACATTCTTCTCTGATGGTTAACAAATCATAGACCATAAGCTACCAGGGCCTAACACATCCTAATGTTAAAAAAAAAAAAAAAAAATTATGAGCATGTTCTATAACACTTGAAAGAAATTATCTCAGACTTATATGGTGATATCCCCAAGTACTGGTAGGCCCTGGCAGTTTATGGTCTGTGATTTGTTAACCATCAGAGAAGAATGTGGGATTCTGATAAAAGGATACGTTCTGCCCCCATATTCTGACTCATGTGCTCACTTCTGCCTTTCCACCATGGTATGGCCCTTGCCAGATACCAGTGCTATGTCTTTGCTCTTGGACTTCTCAGCCTTCAGAACTGTGAGCCGAATAAACTTATATTGTTTATAATTTACCCAGTTTGTGGTATTCTGTTGTAGCAGCAAAAAACAGACTAAGATAGGGTAGCATTATCTTCTACAATAAAGCATATTCTTGAACTTATCCGTTGTTATTCCCTCTTCAAACATGCACCTTCTGCTAGGTCTTTAGTCTAAAATGCACACATAGAGTCACTAGGCTAGTTTCTCGGGCTACCACTTACAACATCATTTAAGCCACTATGAAAGGGGGATTCACACCATCAGTCAAGGTTAGAGAGGGCACCAATCTACTCACATTACAAAGCAGGTGCTTTACTTATACTGCTACTTCATGAGGATATTCTCTAAAACTATTTCCTGTAAGTAGATGAGGCTGGACCAATAGTTTAAGGCTGCTATAATATCATTTAGTACAGTGAATTGAGATGCAGGAAAAATTGAACTCCTTCTCTATTAATCATCACAGACTTTTTTGAGAGAAGATAATAAGTTCCCTATTTTCAACATAAATGCTTACAACTTTTTAAAGTTAATGTATGACAGGGAATCCCATACAGTTGAAGTCTTATGGCTTTATAAGTCTTGTTAAAGAAACAGTAACTTCCCCATCTTTGCAAAGCTGGTCAAAGATAAGCAACAAGTCAGCACTGAAATGTTCATATCACAGATTCTTAAATGTAAAGGTCAAATAATCAAAGATGTGAAGATGATCTTCTGCTTCGGTAACTTTTGGCAAAAGAATCTTAAATTGACAAAAGCAGCAAGGAGAGCAAGATCAGATAAAAAGCTCTGGCCAGCTTCTCTCAATGTCACCTCCTAGCTGGAGGGGGAGGGAAGACCAGTTGTTAAGCCTGAAAATGAAGAAAAAGATGTGGCTGGCAGCCCCACCATCACACAAGGAATAGATATACTGATGAAACCTCTAATTACAAAAGGGAGTGGAGTGCTCTTCCTGTACAATACCTTCTCCACTAGCCTTTGGTGTCTTGAATCCTGTTAAGTCACCATTCTGTTCTGTAATCACTGTTAAAATGTGCTTTTAGGAAGGAACATAAGTCTCCAAGGGAAGATTTTCAGCTGTAATTTTATTAGGGAAACAAGCCTAATTATGGATGTGTATATGTCCCTTTTCAGAGAATCTCTGGAACCTTCAGTGAGTCAAGCAGGACCTAAGATACAAACCTAGCTACCAGGCAGAAAAAGATTAATCTGTTGTGCTTTTACTAGGTTGAGAGATACAGTACATGTAAAATGAGATGAGTCTTTTGCCAAGAAATTTGCATAGGAATGTGGCTCAGTATCATCCACCAGACATGAGCACTGGGAGTAACTTCTGGACGAGGTCAAGACACATCCTACTACACTCATACATTTAGTATGTCACCACTTTCCCTTCTTAAACCTAATGCTGGGAGACTCCTTTTGCTGGCTAAGGCCAGGCCAGTGTCACAAAGTTAAACAAGATGAAACATCACATGAATTGACAGTAACACACACACACAATGGTAGCAGGAAGTAATGTTCACCATGGAAGGAACTATTATCCAGTACGAAACTAGCTCAAGAAGCTCTCCCAGTGTAAGCAATTTAAGTAATCGATTAATTCATCAAACATTTATTGAGCCATACATAATATATAAAGCACTGTGTTATGCTATAGAATAAGGAACTAGGGGAAAAAACAGAAAGAGCTGATGCCTGATGCCTACCTCCAAGGAGTATATCATCTCAGAAGGAAGATAAACAAGTCAACAGAAACAAGGAAAAATGGGAGTAATAGTGCAAATTAAAGAGAGAGATTGATAAGAGGCTGAAGAAAAAGAAAGCAAATGATCTTTGAATTCTAATTTGAAGTAAAATGATAGGACAAAAGAAAGGAGCCACTGAATCTAACAACTGAAACTAATAACTAAACTAACAACTAAAACACAGTTGAGTAGGATTTTCCCAGGCTACACATGCTAATCCCTCATCTTATTATCCACCATCTGCAATAGTCAGCAAAGTAACAACTTTGATTCTTCGACTGTGGGCCCAGCTCAGTTTAATTCAAAGGGAAAGAGCATTCAATCAATTTGCTATAGACAATTTGCAACGGCTGCTAAATAGTCCATAAGAACATTATAGACATGGGGGCAAGACTAAGTAGGGTTGCTTACTGTACTTTGTGGTTGACCACCTAAAGTATGTTCCTAATTGGATTAGGAATCACAGAGAAATAGCACCTGAAGCCACTGTACCTCTCAGCTCTTGATAAAATCATTTATTGTTGAAGTGATTTGACATAAGTCATTTGTTACCTCCAGCTGAGAGTCCCACTTGAGGTGTTTAAACTAGAGTTGTTAGTTCTTTGAGGGCAGAGTCCATATTTCTTTCATTTCTATGTATACCCAATAGCAACTAGGTGCTCAAATAAATGAGGAAAAGAGGGAAAAAGCAAGAAAAATCAAGGGTCAGTTCACACTCAATAAACTCTAGCCTCAGCATTTGGCAGGGGTTGGGGTGGGGGTGAACAGCAAGGATCATAAATATCTGTAAACTATGGTGAGGGTGGTAATAAACACACAGCCTAAGCCCACAAGCTCATCCAAGAGTGCCGATTCTGCCATTCAGGTGGAAACAACTAAGTCCAGTAACCTAATGAAGTGAGACTAAGGCTGAAACTAGTCTTTGCCTCTCTCATTTACCAGATATAGTCGAGGTATTAGGTGGGAAACACCATTCACTGCCAAAATAGACCCAATAATGTATAATGGCTCAAACACCTCAGAACTGTGTTTCTTGCTCCCACGACAGAGAACTGGTGAACAAGGTGTTCCTCTTCCTCACATGGAATCAGGGGTTCAGGCTGATGGGCTCTGCTGTCTTCATGGTGCCATGCTATTGGCTAGAGCCCAGTCACGTGGCTGCACTAACTGCAAGGGAGGCTGGGAAATGCATTCCAGCTGTGGTCTCAGGAAGAGAACGTGGACTTTGGTAAGAAGTCAACAGCCTCTACCATTGTATTTTACGGCTTTTCCTTCCCCTTCTATGCTTTCCCTTGCCCTCTTTCTGCGTACGGATGTAATCATGTGTGTGTGTATCATATGTATATATACATATCTATATATATAAAACCATATTTCTATATAGTAAACTATTTATCTCATCTATATAGCAAACGCCAGGGACCCTCACACAAATATGGCTAACGCTTCATTTCTGAAGGGAAGGGAATAATCTGAAGGAGCCCAGAAGAGGCAGCTCATGAAGAAGCTCTGCTTCAAGCAAGGGAGATAAATTCTCCTGCGTCCACACTCCCCTTAGAGCCCTTGTCAGGATCCACCCAAATAATACACTCATGAGGAGTTCATGTCCAAGCTAGTAAATACTAGTACAGCATGTAATTTCCCTCATAATGGGCAGCAAAATGCTAAGTATTTCCTTGAGGCCCTCGATGATTCCATTTTCTGACCAAGAACCATCACATCTTAGATTCCACCTGCACCACCAATACTAGAAGCCGGTTTTCTTCTCAGCAATTTTTCACAAAGAAGGCATATTTCACTTCAAAAACATTTTACATATCAAACAATGGATAGAAACAAAGCTGCATGAAACAGGGATACCAGGCAAATGGCAAAATGCACTTCTAAGTTAGTTATCCCACACCAGCCCCGCAAAACACCTGACTCAAAATCATGCCAGCAAAATGAGAAGACAGCATATGTCATGAACTTTCATGATCTATCTCAAATGTTAAATCACTGACATGCAAATGATCTATTTTATGAATATACTCGACAATATGCCCTTTGGCAAGGTACATGTGTGATTTATCTTGCTATTCTACACAATGCCTTGTATATACCATCATTCAATAAACATTTGTTGAAAGAATATAGTCATTTGATTCTTTGACATTAGTAAGTCCTATGCACATGTCTGCATGAGAGCTGTCAGTCTTGAAGACAAACACTTAGCTATATGACTCATTTGGTACACAACTTTGCTAATAGGTGTGGGGTAAGTGCTTTCTGACTGCGACTGTGATGATGGCAGTGAGGACTATATGTAAAGAACTGTGCAGCCACAATATGTAAAGAACTGTGCTACTCCATGCCTGTGGGTCCAAGCAGTCACCATAAGTAGTGCAAGATCCCAGCTCCTAACATGGCTCTCTCAGCCCCAGGCACAATTCCCATCCCCTTCCCTGTTTTAATTTTCTCCATAGCTCATATCACCATCTGCCACATTCAGCTTATTTATGGGTCTCCCCCACTACAAGCTTTTTGAAGGCAGGGAATTATGTCCATGTTGTCCAGCACCCAAAACAGTGCTGAGCACAGTAGAAGTGCTCAATGAAGATTTGTGGATAAAATAAGATTATTTGGATTCTTTCCTCCAAATTTGAAGATTTTAGCCAGAAAAGAAATTATTCCGGCAGTGCTCCAACATATTTACATACTTTCGAACATCTCAAAAGGAGATCTCACAGACAAGCCACTTTTTGTACCACAAAGCAGCATTTCTAGAAACCCACGTTACTGTCCTGCTATGTAAAGTCCCCAGATAAACTGAGAATGGACAGAATCTCCAAGATACACTTTTGATAGCTTTTCACCAGACAAGAACCACACGTACAGGCTTGGCTCACTTCCCACCTGGCTCCCGCTCCACTCCAGAGTTCTGCTCTGAGCACTCTGAGTTGGCACCAACACCTGGGGCATGAAGCCAGAGAGGAGGATGGGAAATTCCTTTGCTTCAGAAACAAATTTGCCTGAGTCCCACATGAACAAAATGTCAGATCCTAGACCTAGTTCTATACATGGAAAGTAGCCACAATTCATTTAAAGAAAAAGAAAAAAGAAAAAAAGAAAAAAAAAAAAAAAACCAGCTCAGCATTCCAAATGCGGCCATGTACCTGGTAAGACAAAATACTTTAGGCTGTTAAGGAATCACTGAATGTTATAATTAACTTGACAAGTTGTTGTTTTCTGGAGCTTTAAAATCTGTGTTCTACTATGCTATCTACCCTGTGAATCATGGTGCAATGTATGCATGTACTGAAACAACACACTGTACCCCACGAAAATAAATAAATAAAATTGAAAAAAAAAAATCCATGTTTTACTTAATTTTCAGCATATGAAGAAGTGTCTATTGGCATCAGTAATCCCTATTTATTCATTCTTCTGTTGTTTCTCAAACAGTAATTAAATAATACTCCCAAAGTAATGGTAAAAACATGAAAGACATTTTACACATCAAAAGTTTTTATATATACAGAACATTTTACACATCAGAAATTTTTAGAATAGTAAACACTAGCATCCAACAATTCAAAGAACAGCTAAGTTTTTAAATCCCCCAAAGAAGTTCTAATATCTTCTTGAACTTCCCACCAAAACTTTCTTCAATATATTCTGGTCAAAAGGTCTGTTGCAAGTTTTATCAGTACTACCCCAGTCAGCCTACCAGCCAGCCAGTGCATATTATGTGCTAAACCCAGAGATAGGCATGGAGAACCCCAAGATTAAGATATAATTTTTATTGCAAGTTACTGTATTCATTACCAAAATTTAAAAAACAGACAGAATGACAGCTAAGATCATTTCTAGTTAATTTATTTTTTGTTGACTTCAGAAGGGTCTCATAAACCTGTATTACAAAACATTAAGTTAAAATAGCAATTAAAAAATGAAATTTCAAAGTAGTTCATTAAGTGCAGACTTTTTATCACTGGGTTCTAATATTTGATATTCTAAAACAAATATAAAGCTTTAGATCTTACATAATTTCCTAGGGACTTTTTCCCTCTTTATTTCACCTGTAGATTACCTGGGTTTTTTTTGCTTTTCCACTCTCCTTGCCTCTCAAAGTAAGAGAGATAAAAATTAAACAAATTATACAAAACTATATAATAAATAATTAAAATAAATTTCCTTCCCTCACCTAAGCCCAAAATGTTGGGTTGCATAGTATCAGGTAGCATAATCAAATACATAGAAAAACTCTTCTCCCTTAGGGAAACAGAAACCCAACAAACCCAGTCCAACAAACTGAGGAACATGGCATGGCCACAATGTCACATACTCTTCAAGAGCTCACTTCAACTTGGTGCTGACCCTCAACTAAGAGATATAGCTTTTCCAGTCCCATTGGTTTCTATAACTGGGCTCCAAAGAACCCACATGTTGCATCTTCATGCACAATGGTATTATGCAAACAACCTGCATTTAGAACCAAGCCAAAATACCACAAATTTGTACACGATATGTTGCAAATTTTCAGTGACAGTGACTGTCACTGTATGAACTGCAAATCATTCAATGCCATTATTTTTCTTTTCTAGAAAGAGTGGCACTCTCCAGAGAGAAATACTCTCCTAATAGGCTATCCTCAATCTCCCCATCAGACTAACTTCAACTGTTTTTTAACTTTTTAAAACACCTGAAAGATACCAAACACAACTGCTACCAACAGTGCCTCACTGAGATTTGGGGGAAAGGGAGAGAGGTCTTCAGAGTTTCAAAAGCAAACTTGGGAGATTCTGACATAGCCTCATTCTCTCTTGGGAATTCACTGGTATAATAGATTCCACCTCCAGATGCATTCCTGGAATTCTGAGTTCTCACCATAGAGATTTTTAGCCAAGGCAGTTGTCACAAACAGTTGTTAAGTTATGGTCCACTTTATGATGGATACCCACACTCTAGACTTGAAGAGAGATTTATGCACCACTCCAAAGTTGCCTCTAATTAGACACAGAGCAAGAACAAAAATAATCTGGCCCTTGTTTCCACTTCAATAGAGCTTTTTCCTCCAGTTAACCTACTCAGGGAACTAAAATTAGTTCCAATGTCCACTTCTCAAGTCTTCATATTCTTTGCTCTTAAGAGAAAGAAGGGAATTAAGTAAACACAACCTGAATTTTAAATCTGAATTCAAATTGCCTGGGCCTACTTCATACTTAAGTAAATAAGTAAGAGTGGCATAAACTAATAAATGTTTCATATACATCTAAAACATGTTTTTATAAAGTAGTCACCCACCTTTAACCCAGCCTTTTAGTCAGGTCTTCACTTTATGGAAAACTCCACACACAAAGCACCTTTCCTCCTAGTACTTCAAGGTCCTTATGAAGGAGCAGAACTTTCTAAACAGGAAACCAAAGTGCAGAAAGGCGGGGCCATTTTCCTCAGTGACACCAGAACCCAAAATTCCTGGCATTCCCCAGACATAAGCTGAAGGCTCTCATCATCATATATCACATGCCTTCCATGTGGAGATGGGTCTGTTCGATTAATTTAACATGAAACTTAAAAAGGTTTATTTGCAATTTGCTCAATGTGACAAATGTGAAAGAAAATCAAATTTTGACAAGAGCGATGGTAGTAACATGGAGTTTCATAGCCCATCCCTGTGAAAATCTACCTTCCCACTATATACTCTGACTTTCAGGTATTCTAAAAGTACATTCAGCAAAGTCAATGAGATGACTTGCTAGAAAAGCCCAGACAATTGACATTCCAAATACAGAAATTGAAATGCAATACATCACCTAAAGCAGATATTTAAATCACTTCATTATGACAGATTTAATGTTGAGAAAGATAACAAAACTAGGCTCCAGTGAAAAATGAATTTGTTCATAAATACAAAAACTTACTCAGTTTTTAAAATCTGCTTTCCAACAAAGAAATCTATATTCCACTGAGAGCTCTGTAATATTTGACATAGTCTTTCCTACCTGAACCACAAAGTAATTATGAAGCACCTGAATGGTGATGCCGGCTCTGATCCAAGCTTCCTACAAGATGACACTCTTCTAGCTGGCACTTGAAGCTGTCAGGTGCAGTCAGGTGCTTCTTGCGTTGGTTAAATATTCAAGGACATCATGTAAGACTGCTCCTCTCTTGTATATGCACTAACTTTGGGAAGCCACTGCTAGTTGTTTTGGAAGCACACTTCCTTTTCTTATCATGGAAACTCTTCCATGTACCTGGGAAATAAGAGTTTATGTTGTTCACTGGCCAAGAGAAGTCACAGTTATTGAAATGGTGACAAAAATGATGGGTTACTGAGTTCAGTCCAACAGAGTGAGACAAAATAAAGATTCCAGTGTTTTTAAGTAGCCACATTTTAGAATTTGAGTACTACTCAGTGATGAAAAAATGAGAGTCCTAGGCTTAAAGCATCATTATGCAGCTTTTCAAGTTGCAGGATGCTTTCCTGCAGGATTTATTTCAACTAACTACAAGATTAAAAAAAAAATAGTATTTCTAAGCTATACAGTTGAGCAATCAATTGGATCCTGGGTTCAGAAACTAGTGAAAAATATATGAGCAATTATCGAAATCCACAGGCAAGGCACACTCTTCTCTGGATGACTGAAATCTTCTAAAATTAACATTCTAATGAGCTACTACTGCATCTGGAATTTCCCTGCTGTGACCAGAAAAACCACATATTCGGAGTACTGGTTTTTTAATCATACTATGAAGCTATAGCAAACATTCATATTGCCTCTACATGTTTATTCCTTTTTGAGGGTCATTCTATTTGAGAAAAAGAACAACTAATTTTACTTGGTAGTCCCTAAAATGTTCATGTCTAGCACAGTGGGCAGTGTTTATAGCTTCTAAGCTCTGATTAACCATAACACTTTAGGACAGCAGTGATTCTGTATTATGGGGGAAAAACAACTGCATAAACATCTAGATTCATATTCTGATTTTGCCACTTACTAGCTGTCAGACTTGGAGCAGATCACTCACACACACATAAAAAGAGAATTGGGGGGAAAAAAAGGGAGCTAATTTATAAGGCCACCAGTGATAACATGTATGTGACAGGAAATTTAAAAGATGAGCCTAGAACAGTAGTTCTCAAGTTTTTTGGTCTTAGAATCCCTTTACACTCTTAGAAATTATTCAAGATTTCAAAGAAATCCAGAAATCTTAGAAAATTCTAGAAAACCCAAGAATAAAACCTGTAAAACACTATACTATAGTCATGTGAGAGAATGAGAGTGAAAGAGATAAATTACATCTTAGTATTATTATGAAACTTGTTTTGCCCTCACAAACTCCCTAATAGGGTCTTGGGAATTCCTTGGCATCCTCAGAGAACCACTGTCTTAGCATACAGAAAGCAGGGAAGCTGTCAAAGACTACTGGGGTTATATCAAAAGGATTCAGGAGCCAACACAAAGGGGTTCCCACTGGCCAAAGATGGGACAATTTTAGTTTCAGTAATAATGAATGCAATAGATTAAAACCCCAATATTTTTAAATTCATGATTTATTTTTAAATTAATTAATTTATTTTGGCAGCCGAACTGGTGACCTTGCTGTTACAAGGCTGTACTCTAACCAACTAAGCTAACCGGCCAGCCCAAATGAGTCACCTCTCTCTCCCTCCCCCCACCCGCAAATGGTTATCTTTGGATGGTAGGGAGAAAACTATTTTGGAAACTGGTATATAAAGGGAAAAAATCAAGCATTTTTCTTGCCTCTCCTATATAAATTGTACCTCAGGACAGCTAAATAGCAGATTCACAGGAATTTTTCTTTATAGAAGTAGTCTAGCTAATAAATGAAGAATGACTGACATGAAATAACATTTTGAAACCCCTAATGAATTAATGGGTTTAGGCAACAACAATCACAAGTGGCTGTCAAACTAACACTCTCTCTCTCTCTCACACACACACACACACACACACACACACACACACACACGCGTGCGCACAACTGGTATTAAGTGCCTCCTGATGGGAATACATAACACTATTCATATAGTATTCTTGACAAAAAATTGAAACAGAATTCGATCCAGCCTCTAGATGTAACTACCAGTTCACAAGAAGTACAGAGGCCACAGGAACATGTTAAACAGAAGAACATTTAACATTTACCTGCATGGGTTGTAATAAGCAAAATCCAGCCTATGGGAAACTTAACAGAATGGTCTGGTTCGGCAAAAAATAAATTGGAAGAGAAAGATAGTGAAGGGTGAATCTGCAGATTAAAAGGAACTGAAGAGGCATATCAATCAATTGCAATGTATGCACCTCATTTGGATACTGATACAAACAAACTGAAAAGAAAAATATCGAGAAAAAGATAAATTTGAACACTGACTAGATATTCCATATTCAATTATATTAGAGAATTTTAAAAGTGTGATAATGGCATTACAGTATTAAAAGAAAAAAAGTCCTTATCTTTTAGTGATGTGTATAGAAATATTTACTAATGGAATAATAGGATGTCAGGGATTTGCTTCACAATAAGCTGAGTTAGGAAGAGGAGGTTGGGGCTTATAAGCAGCAACATTGGCCATAAACTGGTAATTGCTGAAGCTGGGAGAAAGGCACATGGTGCCTATTATTATATTCTCTCCACTACTATAGGTTTGAAATTTTCCATACCTCCCCCCAAAAGTTAACAAAATAAAAATTAAAAGTAGCCACGAAAATGCGTAGTCTTCTGAAGCTGTACTATGAGATGCCCGAGGCAGGACCCACACCCTGGGCCTGCCCCACACTCGGCCATGTGGGGCACACGGGATGTGTTCCTGGAGTACTTGGTGAACTTGGCTGCCAGCCAGGGACCTGCAAAGCTGAACTGTGACAGGGTCTGTTCAGAAAAGAACAGCAAAGAAGCTCTGAGCCAGCTGTCTCTGAACCTTGGACATCTTTCCACCAAAGCAGGAAACAAAATTGTATATGTAGTATGATCATGACCAAGAAAGATAAACAAAAATCCTACACAGAAAAAGGTATAAAAAATTCTTCACATGAAAGATAGGGCTGGCCAGCTACTCAGTTGGTTAGAGCATAGTGTTATATATCACCAAGGTCAAGGGTTCAGATCCCCATATTGGCAAGTCTCCAAAAGTGAAAAAGAAGCATGGGAAAACATTAAGTTTTTTTCTCCTGGGTGTAGAACTATAGAAATTTGTTTTTCTTTGCTTCTGTTTCTCTGACTTTCCCAAATTTTCTGTAATTACCTCATTATTTTAAATGTTGGGAGAGACCCTAATAAATTTTATTTTTAAATCACTTATAATACCAAAGCTCTATGAATGGCTATTTTTACATAATAATATTTCATTTGTTATATTTCTATGACCCTTTTTACAGCCTGGATAAAAGAAGAATGTTATAATGAAGAAAATACTGAAAACTATTATTGAGGGATTTTTTAACTGAATTATAAAAGCAACATAAGAACACCCCTATTTGGGAATACAAATAAATACAAAATAAAGGAGAACTGTTATTTTTTAAAAAATCACATTTGGATAACCTGGATCAAAGGGACCTCTTAAGGTTCTTCTAAAACCTTAGTTTCAGCACATGAAGCTGGGGACAAACAGGGATATGTGGGGCCTAAGAAAGGGTCTACTTTTCCTGTGCTTTCCTCTATGCTCCCTCTTCCAGATATAGTTTCTGTCCACCCACCCTCCCACCGCTTCCATGAGCTCAAGAAAGAAGGAAAGGAAAGAAAAGGAAAGTTTAGTTTAATGCCAAAATTCCACACCTGGCACCACCACATTCTGCAAGGGAAAATGTGCCCCACAAACAGAAATGGGTTTATTATTATTTTTTGGAGAAAATGTTCCTTTTAGACAAAGATTCTCAAAGAACTAGGTAGGCAACAGCTTAGAATCCTATGCAAGCTTCAATTATTCCACTTAGAAAATAAATGAAAGAATATGTGCACCAGTGACTATTAATAACTGAAAGTGAAAAAAGAAAAACGTTGGAAATTTGGCATGGATAATTGTTATGTTTTCCACACGGGTCTAATTAAACTTGATTTAGGCTGCATAGTGCCTTTTTTTTTAACCCTGCTATTAAATAAACAAACAACAACAAGAAAAAAAAGCTAAAACTGCCACTTTTCCTGTGCTTTACACATATTGTGGGAGGCTGCACTCAACGTGAGGAAAAAAGCCAAGATGACTCAATATATGGCAGTGTGACCTTGTAGCTAAGAATGTGAGCTCTGGACCAGATTGCCAAGGTTAAAATTGCTGACCTGCCATTTATTAGCTGTGTGACCTTGGGGAAGCTGTTGAACCTCTCTGTGCAACATGGGTTCCTCATCTATAAAACAAAGATGAGAAATGAAAAAAGCTTAGGACAGTGCCTAACATACATGCTCAATAAATGCTACATACTTTTTTTTCTACCCTTTTTTTCCCACCCAAGAAACAGACTTTATAAACTTCTAATTGTTTAGCCTTATCAGTGATTATTGTAATCTATTTTAAACCCTGACTCTTCTGTTTTCCCCAGAGCAGAAATTAACTTTTTCTCTGGAAAACAATAAAGATGGAGTTAACTTCCCCTTTGCGCTAATCACAAGATGGTAGCAGATTCCCAACGCCTTGAACCTAGAAAGAATCACATTGTTTCTGAGATCCTAAGCAATCCTCAGAATTAGAGAGTGAATGGCTTCCTGATGCCACCCCCCATCCCCCAAAAAACACCTTTGTATCTGGGATCTATTTACCAATTATACTAAATCCCCCATGGCTCTTTCAAGTGAAAAGGAATTCAGAAAATCTATTGCAAAAAGAACAATCAGGAGAAATTCACATACTTCTAGAAAGGAAGACAAGTTTTAAAAATACTGGCATGTCATACACAATTTTTACTCAAAAAAACAAAAAAATCCACTAGGTATGTTTGCACTATCAGGGGGACTTCTGGTTTGTGAACTAACTAACAGGACATGAAAAGAATTGCTGGAATCATAAAATGAATCTATGAAAGCATAAAACTTAGAAGAAAAAAAATCAATATATTTCAGGCTACCGGGAACCACGTGGGAAGGAGAGAGAGAAAGGAATTCACACAATACTTCCGGCTCTAGTTACATGCGTATTTGGTATGAGAATCAAGGATTGTGCCTGAGAATGTCTCCCCAAAACTTGACCCCCACTGTGACAGTGTTAAGAGGGTGGGAAATCCTATTATGGTAACTGAAAGGCAGGGTCTTTAAGAGGTGATTCAACTGCAGGAACATGCCTTAATGAATAGATTAAAAATTGTGGTCATTGGAGTGGTTCAGAGGATGTAGTGGATTGAATTATATCCCCCCAAAACTACTGAAGCTTGAATTGTCTCTCAAGTTTTATGTATTAGAAACTTAGCCCCCACTGTGACTGTTAAGAGGGTGGGAAATCCTATTATGGTAATTGAAAGGTGGAGCCTTAAAGAGGTGATTGGACTGTAGGACCATGCAGTAGTGAATGGATTAAAAATGGTGGTCAGGGGACGGCCCCGTGGCTCACTCGGGAGAGTGCAGTGCTGGGAGCGCCAAGGCCATGGGTTCGGATCCTATATGCGGATGGCCAGTGCGCTCACTGGCTGAGCATGGTGCAGACCACACCGTGCTGAGGGTTGCGATCCCCTTACAGATCAAAAAAAAAACAAAAACGGGTGGTCAGGGGTGTGGTTCTGAGGGCTTTAAAAGGAGAGGAGAGTCTGTCTCTCTGCTTCCACCATCTTGCAGTGTGAGACCCCTGGGTCACTGTCGCCACCACCAGATGGACTTCGGACTTAGCCTCAGAAACTATAAGCAATAAATTTCATTTTCTTTATAAATCGCCCAGTTTTGTGTATTCTGTTATAAGCAACACAAAAGGACTAATACAGAAATTGGTACCAGAGAAGTGGGGTGTTGTTTATAACCAATACCTGAAAATATAGATGCAGCTTTGGAAATGGGTGTTAGGCAAAGGTTGGAGGAATTTGGAGGACTCTTAAAGAATGGTTACGTAGTGGCAAGCAGAATGATGATAGAAATATGGACTGCAAAGGCCATTCTAAGGAGGTCTCAGATAGAAATAAGAAGGAGTTCTGCAGAAACTGGGGCAAAGATCACCCTTGCTGTGAACTGGCAAAGAACTTGGTTGCATTATGCCCATGCCCTAGGACTTTGTGGAAGTTGGAACTTAGGAGGTGTGAAAGAGTGTCTGGTGGAAGAAATTTCTAAGCAGTAAAACATTAAGGAAGCTGCGTGACTACTTGCAACAGCCTATGCTGAGTTATGGTGGCAAAAGCATGATGTAAAGCCAGAATTTGAAAGGGAAGCAGAGCGTAAAGATTTGGAAAATTTGCAGCCTGGCCATGTGGTAGAGAAGCAGACAGCATGCAATGATGCTGAGAAGATTAGGACAAAGGAAAGGGATTACCAAGAGAAAGGGAAAAGAACCCTGAAGGCACTGCAGAAGGCTCTAGGGCCAATCCTTCCATTTCAGGCCCAAAAGACTAGAGAGACAGAATGGCTTTGGGGAACAGGCCTGGGGCACCCTCCACAGGCTTGCTGCTCAAGGTCACCTTGGTAAGCTGCTTCTAGCACCAGCACCTTAGCTGCTTTGGCTGGTCCAGCCCTGGCTAAATTGGCCCTCAGTGTGGCTGGACCCATAGCTTTGGAAAATACAAGCTGGAAGCCTTGGCGGTGTCCATGTGGTGTTAGGTCTGCAGGCTCCCTGAATGCCAGACATGTGGAGGCTTGGGAGCCTCCACCTAGATTTCAAAGGTATATGGAAAAGTCTGGGGACCCAGGAAGAGATCTGTTGCAGGGGTGGAGTCACCACAGACAACCTTCACTAGAGCAATGCCGAGTGGAAGCATGGGGTCAGAGTTGCAGCAGACAAACCCTAACAGCACCATGTCTAGTGGAGCCATGAGAGAAGGACCACCATGGAGACCTCAGACCTGTAGAACTACCTGCATGCAACACCAGCCTGTGAGAGCTAAATCATCACCTGAAGCCAGGAAAGGCATAGGGGCAGAGCTGCCAGAGGACTTGGGGACCCAACCCCCACACCAGCGTGCAGAGGACACTGACCATAGAATTAAGGTACCTGATTCACCAGCTTTGAGATTTAATGTCTGCCCTGCTGGGTTTTAGACTTGTTTGGAACCTGTTACACCTTTCTTTTGGCCTATATCTCCCTTTTGGAACGGGAATATGTACCCTATGTTTGTCACACCATTGTACCTTGGAAGTAGATGACTTGTTCTGAATTTCCCAGATGGGACTTTGAACTTTGGACCTTTGAGTTGAAACAAGTTAAGACTTTGGGGATGAAATGAATATATTTGCATATGAAAAGGACATGAGTTTCGGGGGACCAGGGGCAAAATGTAGTGGATTAAATTATGCGGCCCCCCAAACTACTGAAGCTTGAATTGTCTCCCAAGTTTTATGTATTAGAAACTTAGCTCCCACTGTGACTATTAAGAGAGTAGGAAATCCTATTATGGTAATTGAAAGGTGGAGACTTAAAAAGGTGATTGGACTGTAGGACCATGCAGTAGTGAATGGATTAATAATGGCCAGGGGCGTGGTTCTGAAGGCTTTAAAAGAAGAGGAGAGTCTGTCTTTCTCTCTCTCTTCTCCCACCATCTTGCAGTGTGAGACCCCTGGGTCACTGTCACCAACACCAGATGGACTTTGGACTTCTCAGCCTCAGAAACTGAAGCAATAAATTTCATTTTCTTTATAAATCACCCAGTTCTGTGTATTCTGTTATAAGCAACACAAACGGACTAATACAGAGGGCTTTAAAAAGAGAGTAAATGAGGAGGTTAGTCTCCGTTCTCTCTGCTTCCACCATCAATGTGAGAGGTCACTGTCACCACCATCAGATGTGTTCCCCGGACTTTGGACTTCACAGGCTCAGAAACTGTAAGCAATAAATTTCATTTTCTTTATAAATCACCCAGTTCCAGGTAATTTGTTATAAGCAACAGAAACAGACTAATACAGCTTGCATTAAAGGAAAGAAATTGGCAGACAGGAGATAAAAGAAATCTGAGGTGAGTGCTGCTGGGATGTAGAGTGTACAGTGCTGCGTATGCAGTAAAACATTTATCAGGAATTAATACAATAATCCAGTAATGGCATAATCAATGGCCTGGTCAATCAGACATTCAGTATAGTAGTATCTCTGGTTCTATATATTTGTACCCAAGCAGAAGTGCATGCACTTAGACAATCTTTTATTTACCAGAATTCTTGGAAGATAAACAGTATTTATTTGTGCTAATTGTTAGGGTATAAAAGTGAGGACTCTTTTCTGTCCTACAGCTGCTCCAGTGTGGGTAGAACTGTGATTGATAATCAAGAGAAAGAGAATAGGAAGTAGGGAAAGATCCAGCAAAGCTGATGAAAGATCACACATATCAAACTGTGACCTTTCAAGTCTTCACTAAAGCCTATTTGATGGGACTAGATTCCCTGCGGAAAGCAGTATGGGAGAAATGCTGTGTTCAGATCTGCGTGAGGGACACAGAAATAGCTCTGCAGGAGGCAGAAGCTCAGAAGCCAAGGGAGCCTGAGGAACTAAGATGCAAGCAAGTGTGGAGTCTGGACCAGAAGGCTTAGGGATGATCTGAAGAGCTGGGAATACCAGCTGATACTCAGTTACCAAGAGAAAGGTTGACAATCTAAGGTAAGGGTGCAATGAATTAAAAAATCAGAGATTCCATGGGAATCTGTGGGTCGTGGTCACTTGACTAACGGTGGCCTTGGGTCTTAATCCCAGTGTCTACATGGTTCTAAATAATCCCTGGGGGACACTAGAGAGCAGAACCATTTCCAAGATATTTTACTTGCAGCTCTCAGAACTAACCAACATGGGTGGAAGATAGCATCCAGAACAGCAAGGACTTACTGGATGGTTGTTTCTCCCAGGCCTTGGTAACAGTGGGCAGTTCAGCAGGGCAGATGGGTAGCAGAGTAATTGGGTTCTCCAACTGGGAAGCTACGCTGCCTGGTTTGAATCCAAGCTTGCCATCTACTAGCTCAATATTTGGTATTTGTTCTGATGCTCAGGCATCCATCCTGAATTTTCCCTCTGTCCAAACACACTTGGTTGTGGATCACTCATAGATCATCTCCCCAAGTAAGGAAACACAGGACTTCTCTATAAGACACAACATAATTATACACTGCCCCCAGCTCAGTGCATCCAGAAAACACATAGTTAACTTGATTTTTGTACGTCTTCCTTTCTGTTCTATCATCACAGTGCTGTATTGCCTCTTTATTTTCCCATCCTTCCTTCAGTGTACCCAAACAGGACTTACAGAGATTCTTAGCACATCTCAGACCCACCACTGCCCATGACTTCTGAGTTGTCTGCAACTCATTCCTTATATGGCTAAATACTGAGAGAGAGTGCCTACCTCAGACCTAGGCAGTAATGCACCTGAACCCCACAGTTCCCACAAGGCCCAGAAGCCTCTCTGAGCCCAGGCTCTTCTTTCTCAATCTTTGCCAGATGGAGCCTCAAAGCAATGGCCTTTAATATTATATGGAAGGCTATAATTATATCGAAGACCTCAAACTCTCCGGGTTTTCCAAAGTACTGACCCAGAATTTAGTAAAAGTACCAGATGTAGAAGCCAATAATCAGAGATGTGAAATGTGACAAAACATCAGGGGGCCAAACCTCTATGTTTTATGCTATTCTCTGACATTACCCCCCAGGGTTCGGGTACTCTCTCTCTTTCCTCCTATATTTTCCACACTTTTCCTTCAAGAGTGACTTTTCAGAGTCATGCATCTTAGTGCAGTAGGAAAATCCTGGTTCCAGAATCCAGAAAGCTGCATCCTGGTTTCAATCTAAACAGTATGGTCACCAAACCTCTCTAGGCCTCAGCTTTCCTTCCTTGTAACATTTTAGACACTGAGATCCATTTCCAGCCTTGTGCTACCTAAGAAATAAGTTACTATTTTATAAAATTCTTCAATGTAGGACCTTTCTGACCAGCTGCCCAGTCCCAATAAAAATAGCTACCATTAATTAATAACCCACTATGTGCCAGGTGTTGTTCTTGGCAGTTTACAATCTGAACTGAGACTGCCTAGAGGATCTTAAGGAGGCTAGGGCTCCTTGGCTGCAGTTTAACTCGACCCTTTCCAACACATGAACGTTTGGGGGAGACAGTGAAACCAAAGCACTGGGCATGGAAAAATGGATGAGATATGGAGAAAGGGAAAGAAAAGTGTTAGGATAGGGAAAAGGAAAGGCAAAAGCAGGGATGAACAAACAGGCTCCTAGGGGAAGAATAAGGAGATAGGTCTAAAGAAAGCAGAGTGAAATGCCTGGTTGGCAGGAAAGCCGCTCTAGGCTATGAAACATTTCATTCCGTGGCAGATATCTCGAGTGCTGAGGGACTTCTGCCATATTTCCTCATCATCCTCAGTCTGAAAACATGGACACTCTTGCCCTATGCTTTCTCATTTACCTAATCTTTTCAAAATCAGTAATGAATAGAGTTGTATCTGAAAGGCGTCATGCTCCAATTCTTCTTTTTTTTTTAGACTGTAGATTTAAGCATCCTGATTACTTAGGATTTTTATCATAACCTTCAGATGTTTTGAGATGATCAGATTTAGTATCTTCTTATAAAATCCAAGCGCTTTTTTTTTTCTTGGTGAGTCTTTCAAAGCCCTTTCCCCCTCAAGTATAAGAAATGCTGGCTCCAATGCCTTGCCATTCAGAGAGTATTTTCTGAGCTCGCAGATGACTGCATATAAACTAGACTGGTGGGCTTGCTTGGCTTCATTTACTGCCAAACCCTCATACACATTACACATGACAACAGATGTCTCTAACATAGCTTCCTAGTTACTCTCACTCCAAAGCTCATCACAGTGAGAGCCACAAGGGATTCAGTTAAACTTGGCCTGTTCTTGAAGGTTTTGATTCACTGTCAGTTACCTTCAGAAGTAACATGACCATGGAAGGCAACAAAGAGCACCAAATTATTCCAACTGAAGGTTCATGAACTCAAGAGGTTTAAGTAACTTACATTTTCTGCAATAATATAAAGTGATTAAAGACATTGTTTTCCTGACAAAACCACTCCAATACATATTTCATGAAGAGAGGTGGGCTGCAAGCCATTTACATACATTCTCCCAGCTGAATGTCCATTGGAACCAAAGGTAAGGAAGATTAAAGGAAATAGAGAATCTGTTCTTAATAAATAGCCAATCCAATTACCTCATTTGAACTCCAACCAAAATCTCCTTTCCTAATCTTGCAATCAGCAGGGGCAACCTCAACATACAAACCCATTGACGCTTCTGTCTCTGTTCTCTGAGTGCCTCACATCCTATGACCCTCTCCTCCATTCCAGCTGAGCCACCCACCACCCAAACATTCTATCCCTGGACTACAATATCCTCAGCTTCAGCTTCCTAATTAAAATCCCCTTCACTGTGATCACCATTTGGGCCTCATCAGAAGTCTCAATCACTCCCTTCTCATTCAGCTTCCTTTCTACAGGCCATGATTTTGATAACACACTTTCCATAACACTGTTGCTAAATGCCCTAAACTTACCTTGCTTGCCCTCCTTTTGTCCTCCTTCTGCCCAACCCCAGCCTCAGATGAGGCCTACTGCAGCTCCATCTGTACCTGCAACTGAGCACGTGGACACTAGAGAAAGTCATACGCAGGCAGAGAGCGCCACTCTAACTCATGAGTACCACCTGCAAAAACGAGTCCTCGCAACGCTGGGCAACCCCACCACATCTCTCATCAGCTCCTTCTCCCACTCTCCTCAACTATTATTTCACTTTGACACCTCCACCCCCTTTCTCAGAGGGCCTTGCCACCTAAAGAGAGATGGAAGTCTTCTCGCACAGCAGCTTTCTGTTATCAGACTGACTTCTGTCGCAACCCTCAGCTTCTTGCCTCCTGCGGCATCCTGTTCCCTCTTCTCATCTAAGGCCACCCACTCCATCTGGGCTACAGAATCCACTCCATCCTACCTTCTCAGGCTCACACGGTACATTATCTGTTTTCTGTCCTGTTTATTCAATGAACTTCTCCCTTCCAACCAGATCCTTCCCATCAGCACCTCAACATACTGCCTTTAAAACACTCCAACTCAACTTCACATATCTCCAGCTAATTGCCCTATTTTTTCTACTCACCTTCATTAGGAAAAATAAAATAATCCTCCTTGGGTATCTCCATTTTTTTCATGTCCCATTTATTTTTCAACCCATTCCAATCTGGCTTGGCCCATCACTCACTGAAACAGCTCCAGATCAGGTCAATAATGGCCTCTTTGTTGCCAAATTCAAACCAGATTTTTTTCTCTCATTCTTTATCTTAATTGACATCATGAAACATTGGCAATGTTGACCAATTTCTCCCCCAAATACTCCATAGCTTGGCCTCCACAACCAATGCTTTCCTTTCTACTGCCATGGCTCCCTTCTCTTTACAGACTTCTCCTCCTCTACCTATTCTTTAGAATCCAAGCTCCCCAAAGTTTAAACCTAGGCCATCTTCTCTTTTTACTCTACACAAGGGGCCAAAAGCCCAACTACCCACAGGGGCAAGCAAGTAACACAATTAAGATAAGTAAAGTTGACTTTCATTTCCATCTCAACTCTACAATTTAAAACACAGTGGAATGACCAGGATAACTGGAAAGAGACCCCAGGCACAAGGGTAAGATGCCAACAGGGAGTGGTACTGTCTATAATAAATCCGAGAGCCAGTGCTCCTACCAGAACAATGATTACTTAGCTCAAGCCCCAAATCCTCATTTCTACATGAAAACTCACAATTTTTAAATCTTGGCAACAACTTCAATTTTTAAATAAAAAAAAATTTTTTTTTTAAATCTTGGCAACTACATCAATTAAGATTCTTTCTGATACAAGTAAAAGAAATCCTGGTTCAAACTGCGTTACACCAAAAAAACTTACTGGCTCATTTAACTAAAAAGCCCAAAGGTACAGCGTGGCTAGGGTTTAATCAATGTGATCAGGATCAGTTTCTCTCTGGATTCCACCTCTTGTCTCCATTCTTAGATAAGCTCTACCCTACAGTGGGAAAGGAGTTGCTAGACCTCCAGGCCACATCCTGCAAGGTTTAAACAGAAAATAAGAAAATCTCTCTTCCTGGAACTCCTCCCCCATCTCAAAATTCCCTGTGATTGGGCCAACTTGGATTATAAGCCTATTCTTGAACCAACCTTTGTGGCTAGGCGACTCAGGGAATGACTGGCCAGCCCTGTGTCACACACTTCATTTGGAGTCAAAGGTGGAACTTTATCTGAAGCACAGCATCTGAAACTGGAAAATAGATAATTTCTCAAAAGGAAACTGGGGTGCTCCTACCAAAAGAGAAAATATATTCTGGGCAGCCAAAAAAACATAAACATACGCTACAGCAACTTGTTCAAATATTTTTAAAACATTACACAGGCCAAATAAAACAGGTTTGCTGGCTGAAGGTGGCTTGTCAACCTCCGGTTCCAATCCTCCTTTCTCTGTTTCCTAGGTGATCTCATCCAAGACTGAGCCTTCATCTACCATCTCTACACCAAAAATGCCGCATTTTAATCTCTGACTCACAAATTCAACTGCCTACACAACCTCTTCACTTGGATGCTTCAAACTCATCTCAAATTCAATTTGTCCAAAATGAAATTCATGATCTACCCAGCCCCCTCCCCTCTCCTACCCAAAGCTAGCCTTTCTCAGAGTTCTCATTGAAAAGGTAGAGCAGGTAAGGGCAGACAATTTGTTACTTCAGTATTAAATTCTCTTTGGAAAAGCAATTTAAAATACAGAACCATAAAACACCAGCCATACCTGAATGTTGGAACTACAAGTCTCTACAAAGCATTTTAAAACCTTCAACAAGGAAACTGGAAACTTTTAACAGAATTCCAAAGATGCAAATAACTACTTTACTTACAAACAATTGGGGACCATTAAGATAAGCTTTTCTGAAGTCTTTAATTATTAACTACAATTTGAACTTGGTAAAATTATATCCTATTAGGTATAGTGTCAAATGGGGGTGCATTTTACTATAAATGTATCGTGATTTCACAGAAAGTTTCTTTTTCCTACCTTTTGGAATAGGACCAACATAACTGAGGTATTATTTGGAAAGAAAAAAAAAAATCTTTCAGAAAGTCAACTGTAAGACTCCATTGAAATTATTTTGTTACTTCAAATATTTGAGAAAGATATTTGATGTATTAATTCATCTAAATTTGCACCTTCCATTTTCAATCTCTTCCTGGTTTATTTTTAAGATACATGGAAATAAAGTTTCATCATAAAAAGTTTCATCATAAAAAACACAAAAGGGAGAGAGATGGTCAAGGGAAGTTCAAAGGTGCTTTTTCTTAATCATTTGTTAGTACAGCCATAGTTCTCCAGCAAACATATTATCTGATTTGATCCTGACAACACCTTGGGAGGTTTGCAGGGCAAATATTAACATATTTTGGCAGATCTAAGAAATCACTGATTGTAAGATGCACCATTATTTTATGCACCACTATATAAGAGGAGAAAAAGCCACCACAAATTAAACCATAACACACAATGCACTGTAAAACACATCTTGTTTTCAGATATGTTAAAATGTAAAATAAACAAAAATGTAAATCTTAGAATCTGTGAAAAACACTGTCAGAAGCATCACTTCACAGATTAAAAAAACAGGCTCAGAGGCTTACCCAAAGTTAAAGTTAATAAGTTGAAGAATGGACTTGAACTCGTTGGATCAGTTTCCTGTTCCATTTTCCCCAGTCCAGCTCCTGGATCTGAATGATCTCTAGAGTTCCTTTTGGGGCCCCCAAAGCTTTTCTGATACAAAGTTGGTAAAGTAAAATCATAAAATGAGCTGACTCAATAAATGTTTTTAAGTTGACATGAATTCTAAGACTGAGAATAGTTTAGAATTTGACTTTTCTCTGACTCCTAGACAGCCTGGGAATATTGCAACCATGCATGGCAATATATGCCAGAAAACAAGGTGGGTAAGAAAACAATTGCATCATTAATTTCACTGCTAACTCAGTAGGGGGCAGGCTGGCAAAAAACTTACAACTGACTATTAACTCTAAATGTAACTCACAAAAATGACTTTCACTTACGAAGTGTCATTACTGGGCATACAGTCAAGCTGAAACGTCCTTTCATGATAAACTATGTCCAGTTAATGATTTTTTTGTTTTTGTTTCAAAAATACCCATTTGGAAAGGTGCCATATTATACCTAATTACTGCATAAACTAATGTGAAGCAAATGTGTACGCCTAATAGTTCTAATCAGCCTGTGCAGAAGGCCTTTTGATTTCAACACCCAACATTCATTAAAAAGGAAATTTGTTGCAAGAGACAATAAATTTGTTGTGTGGGATCTGAATAAGACAGATAGGCTTAATTCATGACAAGGTTTTTTAAATTTAAATCTAATTGTTTTACATTTTATATCTCCCACAGCACATAGTGTAATAAGTACTCAGGATAAGATATATAATCAGGAAAATGATGTTCCCTCAGCTTTCAAAAATGTTCCTTCTTCTTATCCCTGTGCTGGCTCTGGAGGAGAAACAGCCTAGCAAATTCTTGGTGATGCCTACTATGAGTCTACCTTTGTGTCAAAGGCACATCATATTTAGTACTGGAAATTCTCAAAGAGCTGACAGTCTAATCGATAGGTACAAACACAAAAGACATGCAGATGGCAGATTACCTTTAAGTATTCTTAACAACTGAGCAGCATATTGAAATGTTTTAATACCATGTCCAAGTAGCACTGGATGTAGAATTAGGAGCCCTGAAGCAGCCAGTTGCTAGGTATAACCTTAGGCAAGTCACTTCCCTGAGCCTGTTTCCTTACTTACTGCCTACCCATCCCTTAGGACTACTGCAAATAAAATTAAGGCAGGGAAAAATCTTTTGCTAGTAAAATTTCTTATTGCCCAAAATATTGCAATGATTTCCTTTTCAGGTCCCGTAAAATGAAGTCAGAGGACTTTCTAAACTGCAAATCCAATCAATCCATTCCCAGGCTTAAAATCTCCTTTTAGCCAAAAGATAAAGGCCCAACTGTTTAACTTGGTACATAAGGCCCTGAAAATACTGGCCCTCTGCAGCCCCTTCTCTGACTTTACTTTTCAAAGATTACAACATATGTACAGCTGCTCCCTGGTCACATTCTCTTACACACTTTGCCGTTGCATTTTTGGAGTTTCTGGCTGTGATTATCCTGCCACACCCAGGACTCCAGGGGCTGCTATTATAACACCTTCCACATTATCAGGGAGCTCTGAGCTTCTGCAGGACAAGGGCCAGTGCCTTATTCTTATTGGTAGTCACCATACCTAGTACACAGCTCAACCTACATCAGCTCAATAAATGTTCCTTGAATGAGAGGCAAGGGAGACCCTCATTTGCATACACAAAAAGATGGTGCCAAGGAGAGAATCTCAAGGGAAGGTTACCAACTGAAAAAGATTCAGAGGCCCTAATAAAAATATTACATGTCCACATCTCTTATCCAAATTCCCTAAGGCCAGATGTGTTCTGGAATTCAGAATTTTTGGCATTTTAGAAAGGTAATATGGTACATATATCTTCTGCTCCCAGTAGGCTCTAGGTCAGTACCTCATATCGAACACAGTAGAATTGCTGCAGCATAACTTACAAATAACCCCGTTAAATGAGATAAATATAAATAGACTCGCATTCTTCTTCAAGTCAGATCTTGCCACCAAATGAGCTATGAGAGCTTTCAGAGCCTTTTGGATTTGGGAATCAGAAAGGATGGTGGATCCATACCACCTTATTTGTATACATAGCTCTTTCACATCCTTTTTCTCATTTGCTCAGAAATTCACTAAGGAGGACTCACCCATATTTAGATAACAAATAAAAGTGGCCACACACCCAAACAGCAGCAGACAGATCGTACAGTGAGAAGAAGGGGTTCAGAAACTCATACAAATGGTTGTCACTGGCAGTTGTAGCAGCTTCCTACAACATTTAAAAAGAAATTTTTTTTTCAAAGAATTGCTGGATCTAATACTGAAGGACCAGGTGATGCACAGAGCAGGAAATGAATGAATGAATGACCGCATACATACATACATATTATTAGGAACTAACTCCTATCACTGATTTATGGGCTCTCCAATTATGAGGACAGAAATGGACACACACAAACAGTGGCATTCATAAGCCGAAAATCAAGCTGACTCAGACCAACCAGACTTGCTACCATATCAAAACAGAACCAGCAATACATAGATATAGAAATATATTCTCTTAAACGACAAGAGCCCCATACAATGCCTCAAGTGAAAAATTTCTTTCAGAACCAAGTCCTGGCAGGAATAAAGCTTTCCGTAAGAAACTGGTAGGTGCTTTCCCTTCTGAAAAGAAGTACTACCTAAGT
The DNA here is from genome assembly GCF_027409185.1 of Cynocephalus volans. Taxonomy (NCBI): domain Eukaryota; kingdom Metazoa; phylum Chordata; class Mammalia; order Dermoptera; family Cynocephalidae; genus Cynocephalus; species Cynocephalus volans. Next base: position 110,434,218 of record NC_084462.1, read on the forward strand.
AGGAAGAAGAAAGAAAGGCACAATCCCATTTCCAATGAATCCTAACACCTGGACACCCATATTTTGGTTTCCTATGAATCCAAAAATTCTTATTTAGGGTGCAGGAGAATTCTGCCTCAGAACAATTATGACAGGCACCACTTGATTCTATCACACACTAGAGGCCAATAATAACAGCAATTGCTACCATTTACCCTGCTGAGCCCTCACTGCATGTGAGGCAAGGAGCTGAGCACTTTGAAAATCTCAATTAATCCTCACATTAATAATAAAACCTACTTCATAAGGTCATCATCCTGTTTTACACAAAAGAAACTGGATCTTTCAATAAAGATCCCAGAGCTTTTAAGAAGGAAAGCCAAATGACTGTAATATCATCTCTTGCCAATTGCTGGGCTTCCGCTCTGGAAAAAATGGCATGGCTCTGGCTCATTCTGCATAATACACACCTCTATCCCTTACTATCCATCTTATTAAGCAAGCATAAGGCAGAAACAACTCTCTCATCCACACCTAAAGCCTTTCCCACATATCTCAGCTAAAAAATGTGTTCTCTCCCTCTCTTGCTTCTGAGAAATTCTCCTTAAGTGTGTCCCATTCACCCATCTGCCCATCCACCTATCCCCTTTTGGGCACCTAGGTAAGCCAGGCACTGTTCTGAGGATACAAATGTACACATCACAGTCTCATCCCTTAAGTTTTATCTAGACGTGTAAGCAAATAGTCATACCTGAGCATGGTACGGCACAGAGTAGCACAGATCAACTCTACCTCGGGTGGAAGTTCAATGGTCACAAAATGTTTCAAGGAGGCGGTGACCTTGACTGGGTCTGAAGAATGATGGCAAAGATAGAAGATGGACAAGGATGACAATGCTACCAAGGTACTTCATGTCCTTCACACAGCCATGGGGTGATGAAGTTGAGAAAGAGGGATGGAGCAGACCAACAGGCTGGAGAGGCATAGGTGACCAGCCCCAGAGTCCCCGAAGTCCAGTCTTTCGTGCTCATCTGACCACAGCACTCTGCCCTAAAGGAGGGGGGAAAGAAGGGCCTGGGGCAGCCGAAGGGGCAGAAGAAGCCAAAGTGCTCATCAACTCAGCAGGAGAGCCTGGCCACTTCCTTCCAGGCACCACTTCCAACTCTCTTCTCAGCACTCTTGTTTTTACCACAAGCCCTGTGGGGCTCTAGTGACTAGTCTCTTGTCCTTTTTTGAGGCCAATATCTGCCGATTAGTCATGACTCTAAGACCCTGAATTGAGGATAAGACACTATTCTCTCAAGCGTTCTTTATCCTGAGGGACAGCCCAGAAAACAAAATGCTCACTGAGCTGGGCAAGGAAACAGGAGAACTGATTTTAAATAGACAGCTTTTTAAGGGAAATAGCTAGATCACAAATTGCCAGTTATGTATAGTTTCAATATCCACTTGAACACCAGGACACAATCAAGTCTGACAGAGCTGTTGAGTTCTTATCTGCTCCTCCTGGGCATTTAAAGCTGTAATCCTCATGCCTTCTGAAATTGCTATGGCCTCTCTTCATCTGACTCATGGACTCCCACCTCCTCTTTAAAAGAATAAAATCCTGTTGCTATAAACAGGTTCTTTATTTTTAATTAAGGTAGATTTAAATTAACTGTTACAAGAATTGCTTGACACCCTGTATGATAATTAATTAGACACATCCTGATTGCCTAAACAAACTCAGAGTGAAAAATCATGAGTTCAAGAATTCACCCATGCTATGGTTTGAATGTTCCCTCCAAAGCTCATGTTGGAACTTTAATCCCGACTGTAACAGTATTAAGAGGGTAGCAAACCCGACTATGGTATTTAAAATCACCTTTATGAGGTGATTGGATCATAAAGTCTATGCCCGTGTGAATGGATTAATCTGTTAATGGATTAACGGATTATCACCGGAGTAGACTGGTGGCTTTATAAGAAGAGGAAGAAAGCATGTTAGCTCTTGCTCTCTCACAATGTGATTCCCTGCACCGCCTCAGGACTCTGCAAGAGCCCTCACCAAGAACAAGGCCCTCACCAGATGCGCCCTTAATTTTGGACTTCCCAGCCTCCAAAACTGTAAGAAATACATTTCTTTTCCTTATAAATTACCCACTTTCAGGGATTCTCAGGGACTAAGACAACCCCTTATAAAGACCAAGATGATAGAGAAAGGATAGTATGTTCCAACACAAATTCAATATCCTCCTAGTGGAAATATGGCCAGACCAGACATAAAATATTGGTATACTTCAAAATGATTTATTCTTGCATACAAATAACATTGCCAAATTCAGTAAATATTATAGAGCTATAAATATCTATACTAATTTTAGAACAAGACAAAGCCATTGGTAGTTTCTGCTCTCATACTGAACCATTAAAGTTTTGGTTACCATAAAGCAAGGAAACAACTTCTAAGTCAGAATAACCTTAAACTGAAAGTTAGATTTTTAAAATGAAGAGTCTTAAAAATGTTTTAGGGCTGGCCCGTGGCTCACTTGGGAGAGTGTGATGCTGATAACACCAAGGCCACGGTTTGGATCCCTATATAGGGATGGCTGGTTAGCTCACTTAGGAGAGTGTGGTGCTGACAACACCAAGTCAAGGGTTAAAATGCCCTTACTGGTCATCTTTCAAAAAAAAATTTTTTTTTAAGTTCTAGAAAATCACAATGAGCTCAGGAATCAAGAGAATGGAATTAAGAGTCCTGAGTCTTCTGATTCATGGTAGAACTAACTATATGGCCTCAGTTTTTTCATCTGTAAAATAGAGGTGAGCACCTCAGGACCTGAAATCTAAAACAATCTCAATAAAAAAGAAACTAGATGTAACCTATCTTTCACTCATAAATCTAAATCTTTAGAGTCACATCAACCAAAAACTCACCCACTGACTCATCATTTTAAGGACTGGGCAAAAAAATAAACACAGATATTTACCTATGCATGAGCACTTCCCAAAAGATACCTCATCCACCAAGAGTCAACTGTCATTGTGAGGACTGTGCCCTTCTAGCAACAGCTCCCACTAGTGGTGGGGAAGACTACAGTGGGAAAGGAAACGCAAATTAACAGAATCCTTCAATTAACGTTAAAACCCTTTACATTTCACATAGTAACACTCCCCAGAGGTTGATGTTACTAAGCTCGTTTTACAGATGGACAAACAGAGGACCAGAGGGATTGAGTTTAGCAAAAATGAAAAAACACGGATTTCTAAGTGCAGAGAGGTTCAAAATGACTTGGAAATGTTGCCTGAAAATTGAAGGCACACTGTTACATGGCTAAATGCCTTTGGAGTTCTGCTCCAACCATGGGACTTTTCTCTTGTCCAACCACACTAATTTGCACACTTACTGCTGCTTCCCACCAGCACACATGCCACCTTTCTAAAGAAAGTCCTCCTACACAAATACATTAAACAAAAGCTGAGTACCTACTATAGGTGACACTGAGGATTCAAAATCCAATTAGAAAAAAATGCTGCTGTTGAACAGCCTATAGTCTACTTGGGGAGACATGACAATGTCTGCGGAGTGGCACCACCACCATCCAATCATGCCAACTAGAGGCCGTCTCTGGTGCTTCTTTCTCACCCCATACTTTCAACTCCTCACCACATCCAGTTATATCACTTCCTTCTATTTCTCTATAGCTCTACCCAGTTATCTCCATCTTTACCACCCTGCTCAAGCTTTCATAATTTCTTCCTAAACTACTGCAAAACCTTCTAAACTGGTCCATCCATATCTCCTCGTGGACCCTACAATCCATCCATCTTTACTGCAACCAAAGTGAATCTTGTCAATCTGATCACTTCAAATCCCTGTTAAGAGCCCTCATGACTCTTAGTAAAAGACTATCTTATATCGACTGTCCTTGACTCCCAGCCACAGGGGCCTTCGGTTCCTCACTCATACCAAGGTCCCTTCCACTACAGAGCCTTTGCACATTCCGTCACCTCTGTAATGCCATCTCCTCCCTCTAACTCCTACTCATCCATCAGATCTCAGCTCATCATCACTTCCTCAGGAAAACCACTACGATTTCCCTGACTAGGCCAATCCCTTCAAACATGTAGCCACATGGAGCATTTACAACAGTTGTTCTACAGCATTTTGTGTAATTATTTTTATATACAGCTTCTTTTAAAATTCTATAAAAGCACAAACCTTGTCTGGTTTGGCTCACCATGGAAATTAGGTATACACATGAAAAGACAAAGATGAGTTCAATACAAAACAAAATGAAAAAGATGACCCTGAGAAAGATGTAGATAAATGGCCTGCAGGATTTTAAAATATGTCTCTCACCTTTTACAAGGGGTGTTTCCCTGGGAATTTCTCGGGATCTCTCCACCCCAACATAGTACTGTAACACAGTGCCCATGTGATGAAGGAAAGGGGAACTACAATATCTTTATCTGTCCTCTCCTTTCTCAAACTGGGGAATGAAATAGACAAGGAAAGAAGTGGAGTTCTGCATAGTAGCCTGGCCCTGTATGTTTGCTTTAGATAAACCCAAGGGGAGGAGATACTGGTAATACCCACAAACCCACTGAAACCATTGCTCCAGGTAAAATTGTTCCCTAAAACCCCAGACAAGTACTGTATCTCTCTATGGAAGTCTTTCCAGGATGTAGGTCATGACCTTTATACAAAACCAAGTATCTTTCCCCTTCCTTTAAATGTCAATGGACTCTCTCCTCCAAAAACCCATTTCTTTGCAAAATCTGCTACAATTAATATCCCCATCCCTCACCTAAGCTGAGCATTTTTAAAATGCAGGTGTCACTCACATTGATATACTTCCTATTAATAAGTAACCAATCTTCCTTCTTTTGTTATCCAATTTCTCAGGAATAGCCCGAGGTTCTGACCATGCTCTCCAAGTGCTCACTGCAGAGCACAGTGTGGTGGTCAACAGTCTGAACTGGGGAGTCACACTGATGGGCTGTGTGACCCTAGGACAAGGGAAAATTCTCTGAGCCTTGGTTTCTGATTCTGTAAAATGGAGCTAATAACAGCACCTAATTAAGAGACTTGAAAGAATCCACAAAATGTCCTTAGCACGGTGCCCAGCATACTACATGTGTCCAACTATAAACTATTAGTGTAATTAATATCACATTGAAGAAGCCTCAGGTATTCACTGAAGTGAGTTCTGAAACCAAGAAGCTTATAAAAAACTTCTTAGAACTTTAGACAGTTGTAGCTGTAAAGTAACATAGCCAGCCGTAGGAAGGCAGTGTTTACTGTACCTCTGCCAGAGACAACAGTGGGACCTGCCCTACGTCCCAGTCACACATCCAGGAATCAGTCATTAGTTATACCCACTCAAAAAATAAGGATGTGGGCAATCTTTTCCTCCTCCTATCACAATGGATATCTGTGTTTACTCGGTACACCATAAAATTCAAAATACAAAGCACTTTTTATAAGTTTCTTTCATTGGAAGGAGGTGAATAACAAGTCCAAATGTCCACCAGCCAAGTCCAAGTCTGACGTGTACAACCTGCACACGTGGACAGGGTAACATAATCTGAAAAGAAAACGGTGGCCATATCAGGAATTCACAACCACCAGGGACAACTGCTCCTCAATAACACCCAGCTCTTCACACTGAAGAGCTCTGAAATCCCCTGAGATGGTCAAGTGTATTTTTGTGTCTCTCCTGGGCCCTGCCCATCTCAGGGGCAGCTGAATGCCCCCAGGTCTATCTGAAAGCAATCTGCCCAGGGCATTCTTTTCAGGAATGATTTCTGAAAGTCTTTACTGCACACCAAAGACATTAACCCACTGTGTCTCAGGGAAAACTAATGGGTGATTTTCTTTTACGATCAGAAATGAATGAACATTAAGGAACTCGGCAATGCTCTGCCTATACTGGTCAGATTTTATACAAGTATCCATGCCAAAAAAGATACTTTCTACACAGAATATAATTTCCAACAGTGACATTATTCATCAACATGTCTACAAGTATTTCCTGGGTGGCTATTTGTCCATTAGGAAGCAAAAGGAATGGATATAGCAAGGCCTACAGGTTAGACTACGAGTACTGGCAGGACACAGAACAGCCCTGAAGAGCTCCCACAAGCAGCAGGGCCCCAGGAATTGTGTTTGAGAAGAAAGAGCAATCCTGAAGCCCAACACAAGCCAGTGAGGAACCCCTGTCCCCACAGCGCTCCATCCAGCGAGTTCCTGGGGCCCTGTAACAAGACATGGTGGAAACCAGACTTTCACCAACAGCACGTTTTTCTGGCTGCAATAGAATTTTGTAATTCTTTTTAACATTTGTCAGAGGGGAGGCAGGGTGGGGAAAAAAAGAAGGTAAGACAGCTACATTTGACTCCTAAATTATGTTCTCTTTCTCTCTCTAAACCTCTGACTTTTAATCTATAACATGAGAATACTCAAAATAGTAAATATCTCATAGGCTACTGTAGAGATTAAAAAAGAGCATGATTATTGTTTAATGTGTGCACAGTTTCAGCTTGGGAAGATGAAAAAGTTCTGGAGATAGATGGTGGTGGTGATGGTTGCACAAAAACGTGAGTGTACTTAGTGCCATTAAACTATATACTCAAATAGTTAAAAGGGTAAATATTATGTTCTGTTTATTTTACTACAATAACATTTTTGTAAGGGGGAAAAAAAAGGCAGAGAGAGCATGAAATCGGTGCCTTCTTCCTCCCTGCTGTCTTCAGTCTTCACCCAAGAAAGGAAGTTTTATCCCTCTACAGGCAAATCTTATTATTATTATTTTTTATTTAAATCACCCATTAAACATCTTCCTTATTCACTGGACTGGGCTCTGAGAGGTCCTTTGCTATTTCCCCAAATCACATAATTGCTCAAAGATCATTTTGAAACCAACTAAAAACGTTCAAAAGAATATATACTCAAAGCAATTCCAATAATGCTTTGTTTACTACCATCCAGATTGACTCTCATAAAAGGCCAACTAATCTGTGGGTTAAATGATTTTAAGCTTTCAAGTGGTCTCATAACTTTTCAGTCGCCCTGGGCCACATACCCTGGCTCCACTGCATCAGCAGGTGTCCTTGCTAAAGGTTATATGCCTCTCCCTGTCCTCCGCCCCCTTCCCCTGAAACATCTGAGGATATAATCAGATATCAATGACAGGTAACACTCACGACCACAGATTTCAACACTTTTTACAAATGTTCCATGGAAGTTTCATTTTGTTCTAAAAAGTAATACCAAAACAAAACAAAACACAGCACAACTGAAAAATAAGCAGAGACATGAACAGGCAGTTCACAAAAAATATTGAAATCGCTAATACACACATGCAAAGATGCTAAAATCCAAATGGTGATAAGTGAAATGTTAATTAAAACCATAATGATAGGCCCCTATACAAGCATTAGGACCGCTGAAATTAAAACGATTTATCAAAACTAAGTGTTGGCAAAAATGTGGAACAATGGAACTCTTATTCACACCTGATGGGAGTATAAATAGTCACAGTGGAAAATTGTTTGTCTGTACCTACTAAAGCTCAACATATTCATATCTTAGGACTCAGCAATTGTACACACACACACAATTAGAAATGTAAACCTATGTTCATCAAAAGACATGCATTAATGTTGACAGTAGCATTATTCATAATACCCCAAAACTGAAAACAATTCAAACATCTACCATAAGCAATTGTGGTATGTTCATACAAAGAAATACTATCCAACAATGAAGATGAATAAACTACTGCTGTATACATAAGATGAATGAATCTCACAAGCAAAATCAAGGAAAAGAAGTCAGACACACAAACAGAAGCAGAGAGCAGAATGGTGGTAAACCAGGGGCTGGAGATGTGGAGAGATGTTGGCCAAAAGATACAAAATTTCAGTTAGGAGAAATAACTTTAGGAGATCTATTGTACAACATGGTGATTATAGTTAACAACAGTGTATTGAAAATTGCTTAGAGAATAGATTTTAAGTGTTCTCACCACAAATAAATAAGTACGGGAGATAATGAATGTGTTAATCAGCTTGAGTTAGTCATTCCACAATGTGTACATATATCAAAACATTGTGTTGTGCATGATAAATATATACCATTTTTATTTGTCAATTAAAATAAATACAAAATTAGAAAACAAAAACAAAAAGATGATGTCAAACCTAAAAAATACAGAAGTATGAGTGCATTTATATAAAGCTCAAAATTAGGCAAAATGATCTATAGGGTAAGAAGTCAGTCAGTACAGTGGCTACCACAGAGGAGGAAGTAGCCAGAAAGGGGCACAAGGGAAGGTTCAGGATGCTAGTGTTGCTTTCTTGCTTGACCTGTATTAAGATTAAATAGGAGTACTTATTAAATAAGTATATGGATGGAAATTCACTGAGCTGTTCCCACATAATTTGTACTTGTTTCTGTATATATGCTATACTTCAATAAAATTATTTTTTTGAAAAAGCAAACGAATTTAGATGTCTCTTCCTGTGCAAAGTCAAACAGGGCACACCATTTAAATCATTCACTGGCATAAATGTACTTAAGCAGCGAGGCCTAGGATAAAGAGTAGGGAACACCAAGTCATGCTCCCTCCTCAGGCCAGCTCCCAAACCCACCACTTGTGAGCCTGTGATTCTGAGGGAGTTTGACCCTATAGACCACACATCTAAAACAAAAAAAAATTTTAAGAACCTGGGTAATTACACAAATCAATGAGATTCTATGAGAGTACTTTGTAAACCATAAATTTGTATCCCAATGTTGGTTCTTAAGGGTCAGTAATGTAGGTTCTTTAGGTAATTCATTTCAACTCAAACAGAAAGTTACCATACTTTTCTTACAACTGTATCACCAGAGACGCTGTGTAATAAGCTTTCCCATCATAAGCAGAAACCTTTTCAGCTCACATGTGGAAATGAGGCACACCCTTCATTTGTAGGTATCAAATTTCCTTTACTCTCAGTTTCTCTCTCTCAGTGTATTAGTCTGTTTCTGTACCTTGTAACAAAATACCTGAAATTGGGTAATTTGTAAAGAAACAACATTTATTGCTTACAGTTTCAGAGGGTGAAAAGTCCAAACTCTAGAGAACACGAGACCGGTGAGGGTCTTGTTGGTGGGTAGTGACTCTTCACAGCAATGTGGAGTGTCACATGAGAGATGGTTTGAGCAGAGAGAATAACTCCTCACTTGCTCTCCTTATAAAGACAGCATAACCACACCCATGACCACCATTAAACCATCAATGGATTAATCCGTTCACTAGGGCATGGTCCTCACAATCTAATCACCTCTTCAAGGCCCCACCTTTCATTTACCATAATAGGATTTCCCACCCTCTTAACACTGTCACAGTGGGATGAAGTTTCTGATACACGGACCTTTGGGGGACACATTCAATCTGTACCACTTTGCCTTCAGCTTCTTTCTGTCTTCATGCAACTTCCAGTTACTTGGTATATATCTCTCTGGATGTCTTATGTCTCTCTCTGGGTCCCAGGTTAGGAATTAGGCATTATTCAGGTAAGATGGTGCTTGAAATACCAGGCTTGGCCCCACACAGACTCAGGGCTCCTTTACAGCACTGGTCCTTCTCATTTCCTGAAAGCCTGTTAGAAATGCAGAATCCCAGGCCCCACCCAGACCCAGTGAATCAGAATCTGCATCTTAACAGGATACCCAGATGATTCACATGTACATACATGTTTGAGAGGCAATGACATAGATCATATGGCCTGTTACCTGACAAATTCAGAGGCTTAGGGCTAGAGGTCACAGCCTTGCCCAGGTAATGGAATTCATCCTAAACAGCAGACTGTGTATGGCCTCACCCTAAGCCTGGGCCCATATGAATTACTATAGTCCTATACTGGTTACTTTATTTTCCAAACACAAGTCCTATTTTTCTGGATCTTGGGAGGGGGCAGAAAGGAGGTATGGGACAAGAGAGGTAGACAGAGGGGAAAATGGAAAGGCATGTCTGGACTCATTTCCTGAAACTATCAGGAACAGGGGGCATAATATTTAAGCGGTGAAGCAGAGAGAAAAGGGGAGTCTACGGGGGCTGCTCCATAGAACTGTGGGACTTCAGATAAATCACTTAACCTTTCTCTGTGTTGGTTTTTTCAATTGTAAAATAGAAATAAGTAACAGTACCTACCTCTAAGAGTTTGTTGTGAGGATTAGAGGAATGAATATTTGTAAAGTGCTTAGAACTGTGTGCTATGTTAGCATACAACAATCTCGAAGTAAATGTTAAATAATGAAAATAATATAGTGACAGAAAAATTAATAGACTAGACAGTGAAGGGGAACCCCAGGAGAAATGCAGCTGTCCAGCTTTACATATTTTTATTGATTCTCTGATATGTGAGACATGCACAGCTTGTGTCCTCAGGGATACATAAACGAAGATCCCTTAATTTGAAGAAATGCACCTCTAGTGGGGTATGAGCATAAAGGCTATTCCTGAAGAAGCCGTCTGAGTTCAGAATTTCCTGTTCCTTTTTTAAAAATCAGCTATTAGACAGACGAGTGGGTATATGGTTGGCAATGTCAGAAAAGGACCTGAAAGTCTCAAATCCCAGTAGGTGAAATTGGGAGAAATATTCACTTTATTAGCTTTATACTCTTTATATATGTACCAACTACTATTTGCAAGGCAGAAGTTTTTTTCTTTCTTTATAAAATTATTGATATAGTTGTATAAGGATTTAATTTTCAAAAGGCTTACTTCAGGAACACCTAGCTCTGTAACCCAAGCTCCTTCTCAGCAGCAGGACGGCTTCCTTATTGCTATTTAATGATAGGGTAGATTAAATTCTTCTAGAATAAAATTAATTTCTCAACCACTAAGTACATCTGGCTTTCACCTTAGACTGTATGAGGCATCATATCTCTAGGCAGTCTAAAAACAAAGAACCACTTGCTGATATATACCCTATGTCACCAACCTTAGCTACCAGACAGTAGCTATGAAAGAGGACTAGATTATAGCACACATATTTACCTGCCTCAGAAATCAGATAATTCCCACTTCCAACACCTCCACCTTCTTGAAGGACAGTCTCAGTAAGGCCTAGTGCATTAGGGTTCAATCCAAATATATTACCTTTTATTATATGATTTTGGTACAACAGTTTAAATGTCAGCCTTGGCATGAAACAAAGTGAACAATCTTGATTTCTTCAAAGTCATCAGGCATTAAAGACCCAAGCCTGTCAATCCACGAAAAGAGTCAACCAGGAAGGTGGAACAGAGTCTCACAGCGTAGAATTACCACCTTCAGGAAAGCAATGAATTTCAGGCTGTGAAGACTGGAAACTAGTCTGATTTATTGCAATTGTGGCTTTGTGAGTTTAAACTATTTGTATGTATTGTTTCCCAGAAGAAAGTGAAAAGGATCTGTCATCTTAATTGAAATGTAAACACAATCTCTTATTTTCTCCCACTTCAAATGATGAAAAATGAGACAGAAACAAAAGTTAACAAACCACCAACTCACCTTGGGTAACCCTATGAGGACATAATTACCTAAGCCCGCACTGCAGAGTGATAGTGTATACTTTACAGAGATGCATCACCTCAGAGCCCATAACACCCTCATTCAATAGGCCATTCATTTAAGCCTCATACCAACCCCATGAGGCAGGCAGGCCACAGGGATTATTACTAGTCCCAAATAGTAACAGAGGAAGCTGAGAGGAAGGTTCCAGGTAGGAGAATCATAGCCAGTGCCAGGTTTTAGTTCCCAATTCTTCCTTCCTCTTCAATTGCTCCCCATTAACCTAATTCAATTTAACCTTCATAGAGTTAATAGACTCATGAATGGTAACCTAATGAAATGCCCAAATTTTCTGAAGTCAACAGTGAAGCAAATATTTTCAACCTCATCCCCAGAAACTTGCACTCATGCTGCTAATAAAGCTCATTGGTTTGCATTTTAGCTGCCTTTATTTCTTCTCGCCTTCATAAGAGACAGAGGTCAGTAAGTGAGGAAGGAAGGCTGCTGGGCAAGGCTGGGAAGATCCCACCACACCAAGGACCTGCAGCACCAACTGAGAAGCTCAGGGATGACCATCTGGTCAAAAGGAAACCAACTCCATCAAAGTAAAGACTGAACACCTTGACTAAACATGATCCAGACTCAGCTGAGACTAGCATGGAGACAACACCAAAACTATGATAATTTGAAAACCAATACACAAATTAATTTGCCTTAAGAACCGGGATTCATACCCTCTTCTACTATACCCTCTCCCCACCCCAACCCCACCCACACAAATCAAAATCTTCTTCCCTTTGGCATTCTCCCATAGTTTTTTTCCTTACTCCTCTCCATGGACTTCTTGGCCCTTGTGGTAAGAAAACAAATAACATTTAACATCCCAGGCACACTGCACTGGGCACATTTCTATGAGCTCAGCCTTACTTTGATCTTACAGATAAGAAAACTGGCCCAGATGTTAATTAGCTTGCCCACGGTCCCACTGCACATTAATGGTGGAGCCATGTTCCATACTCAGCTCTGTCCCATTCCAAAGCCATCTTCTCTACACTGTATCAGCTTCTATCCAAAGTGTGATTCATGGAATGGCAGCATCCACATTGGTGGGAGCTTATTAGAACTGCAGAATCTCAGGACCCAGCCCAGGCCTTTTGAAGGGGAATGAGCATTCTAACAAGGTCCCCACGTACTTCCTGTACACGAGTTTGAGAAGCACTGCTACCCCACAGTGCTAAAGAGAGAAGAAAGTGTCTCCACTGGGGCTAACTGCCTCAGCTCCGGTGGTGTCAAACCTCATTTAGTCTCAGGACTCTTGGATCCAGAGTCATGCTCACTTAATGTCAAGGACCGCATGAACCCTGTTTGAATACAGTTAGAGATTTTAAAAAGGAGGTGGGCGGGAGGCAGTCCTGACAGAGTTCCACAAAAAAAATGACAAGATGACACTAAAATGTCTACCACAGTCACATCTTAAAGGAGAAGCTAAATGAGCTGCCCAGTCAGCATACCCTCCTATGGATCACAACAAGGAAACCTAAATATGGAATTAGAATCCAGAGGGAAATCCAGAAACACACTTAAATCTGAACATCACAAGACATTTTCCATGAAAACTACCTCACTGACTCAAGAGCAATCTGGAACAAAACCCTTTTTAATTCAGAGAAAAGGACTTTGGGGTGAGAGAGTAACAGGAGCATCCTAGAAGACCCAAAGACAAACTAGAAAAAAGGAATAATCCAGCCAGTTTTTCCCAGGAGCAGAAAAATTTGACTTGAAACTGACACCCTATCCCTGGACTTTTCTCACCATTTTTTTTTTCTTTCACTCTCCTTTGGCCCCAGCCACAGTACCCTTCTATTTTTTTTATTGAGATATAATTCATACACCATAAAATTCACACTTTTAAAGTGTGTAATTCAGTATTTTAGTGTATTGATAAAGTTGTGCAACCATCACCATCTAATTCTAGAACATTTTCATCACCCCAGAAAGAAACCCATTACCAGTCACTCTCCATTTCTCCTTCTCCCTTTCTCCAGCCACTGGCAGCCCCAAATCTACTTCTGTCACTGGATTTTCCTATTCCACTTCATAAAGGAATCATACAATTTGTGGCCTTTTATACGTGGCTTCTTTCAAATGTTTTCAAGGTATACCGATTTCACAGCATGAATTAAAACCTCATTCCTTTTCATAGCTGAATGGCTTTCCATGGTATGGCTATACCACATTTGTTCATCCATTCATCAGCTGAGGGACATTTGGATTGTTAAAAATAATGCTGCTACAAATATTTATGAACAAGTGTTTGCATGAACATGTTTTTTCAATTCCCTTGAGTATCTAACTAGGAGTGGAAGTGGTCATCAGGTGGCCAATTTTAACATTTTGAGGAACTGCCAAACTGTTTTCCAAAGTGGCTGTGCCAATTTATATTCTTACCAGCAATGTACTGTATGAGGGTTCCAATTTCTCTATTTCCTGCGCTTGTTACCATCCTGGTAGGTGTAAAGTGGTTATCCCATTGTGGCTTTGATTTGCATTTCCCTAATAACTAATGGTGTTGGCCATCTTTTCATGTGCTTGGCATTTATCTTTTTTGAAGAAATGTCTATTCAAATCTGTAGGGAAAATATAGGAAAATGGTCAGGGCCCCTCAGATGCTGAAAACCTTGCTGAGCATTTGATGTAAATATGCACGTGCACCCAGGTGTTCCTTGGTTATTGTCTAATGTAATTGCACATGTGTGCCCAGGTGTTCTTCGTTTGTCTGACTCTACCCAGGTGTTCCTGGGTTATTGGACTTAAGTATAAAGGACGAGTGGCTCTGACCCACCGCACCCCACCCCCCAGGGTATGCCATGGGGAAAGTGTTGCTGTTGCTGCCAGGGACCCCAGGATGCTCGAGGAGGCCACCGCCACTGCTGTTACTGGATCTGCTGAAGGCTGCTGTAAACTGCTGCTGCTGCTGAGGAAGCTGGGGACTGAGCTTGTATTGTCTGCCCATGGATCCTGGGATCTTTCCCAATTACCTAGCTAGTGGACCTGCGTGTGAGGGGTCTGGTGACCCAGCCCGGCATGTGAAGGGTCTGTGACCGAGTCTGTACAATGAGTTTGAAGGGTCTGTGGGCCCGAGCCTTAATCTGACAATTGGCTATGTTGGCAGGATTCCGACAATAGCCCTAGCAGTACAAAATCTTTTGCCTTCTTTTTTTTTGGGGGGGGGGGGGGGGGCTGGCTGGTATGAGGAGCCAAATCTTGACCTTGGTATTATAGCACTGAGCTGTAACCAACTGAACTAACCAGCCAGCCCTCTTTGCCTATTTTTCAATTGGGTTATTTGTCTTTTTGTTGTTGAGTTGCAAGAGTTCTTGCTGTTTTTTGAAACTCCAGTCAAGAGCCCTATTCCTGGAAAGTTCTTCCTCCAGTCATCCAATATTCTTCAACTGAGCCTACCTTTAAATGAATTTCTCTGTACCTGGAACCACTATCATCAAAAGGCCCAGAAACACTCCCATTCTCCCCTTCTTTAAATTCACTACAGTGAATTTAAAGAATCAAGAACAAACTTAATAATAAATTCTTTGACCACCACCACAGATTCATTAAGTCTCTTTCTGTTTTAGGCACAATCCTTTTTCTTGTGTACTCTGAAAATTATTTACGTATATGCAGGCACAAATACAAGTCTTCACACTCTTGCCCCATTATAGCACCAACCTAAAACACCCCTCCTCTCTAGAAAAGTGCTACCCGTCATTTACATTCTCACAGTCCAGCCCCTTCACGGAGACTTTCTTAGGCACCGCAGCTTAGAATGTCTCTCTCTACTCTGAAATAAAAAACAGTAATCATTATGGAGTTTATTAATTAACATCCATATTTAATAAATGCCTCTATATTTTAAGAATATACTAGGTAAAACCCCCCACCCACGGGCAGTGTTAAACAACCTATTAGAATTGGTAGAATGTGCTGATTCAGTAATGGAGTCCTAAAAGATACACATACAATCTCAAAAATGTTCTGTGTTCTCAGAAACATTGACTTGAATAAATATAACCAAGTTTTTGTTGTTGACATTGTTAACTGTAGTACTTCTCCCATGTCTGATATGATGATGCATATGCTGAGAATCTAAGAGGGGAAACTAGGCAGAGCTTCCCAAATTGATATGTCCTTTACGAGAGCATACCTACCAACATCCACCCGAACAGCATTCTACCAGCATAGTCTGGGAACTGCTGAGCTAGTTCAATTGTTGCTCAATTCAGTCAGTTGGACAGCACTGAGTAGAAACCATATTTTCTACTGGGGTAAGGAACTAAATTCACTTTGTTTTAGGATACCACCAATTGGTAGACATTCTGTTAACATGCCAGGTTACAGAAAAAGAAAAATAGAAATTATACATTAAATGTGTTAATAAATTTTAAGACCCATCTGGATTTCTGAAATTGGGGGGAAAAAAAGGTATCTTAGAATTGAGATAGTGCAATATAACCAGGTTTTTAGTTTAAAAGCACCCTCTAGGAAGGTTGAGAGTACTGTTCCAGGAATGGGCCTTGACTCTCTGTGACCCAGTAGTAACAGCCCTGATGATCAAAGAGAAAAAGTATCACAATGACTGTCTCACAACAGACTTAAGAAAGGGAGTAAAGATATCAGGTGATCACATGCTCAGAAAAGTGAAAAACAATGATAAGGAAAGAGGCTTCCCTCACAATGGAAAAAAGTCCCAGCAGCAAAAAGTAGGGGTAACACCCAAAATATAAACATCAAGTTATGGGAAGGAATTTAAAATAGAAATATTCCCTACTTATGTTAAGTGGGAGAAACTATTGAAATCAGCTACCAGATCTCGTAAGAATTACAACCCAAAGGCTGTTCCTTCACCAAGTGCTGATTAATGTCAGGAAGACAGGTTTGGTCCTTGCAGTTTTATCTACTAAAACACTAAGTGGTACACTTGAGGTTTTGAATAGGTTTCTGATTGACTGATAGGTTTCTCTAGTGCTAATCATTTTAACACTAAAACAAAGCACAAATGGAAAGCTGAGATAAAGACTGGCAGCCAAATGGCATCCCATTTGGCAAAGCAACACAAGAACTAGTTAACATGCTGACTGACCTCCTCTTACACCTAGTCCATTTGGGTGCTGCATTATATAAATGTTATTTCTTCCTTAGGATGTTATCTCAGGAACTCTCTGGACTCAGCCTCCCAATGGCTCTCTCATGCAAATCAGTTAAAATTCAAGGCCATAATCTAGGTCATGGTCAGTCATGTCAAGCTCTCAGCACAGGACCATGGCTTTGGCAAACAAGAAGATCTTAAGACTAGTTTGCATCCACTATTAGGGCTTGATTATACGCTAAATTACACAGAGCATCACACTGATACTGCACAGCTGCCCCTGAGAGCTGGCCTTCCTACCCCTTGGAGAATAAGAGAGAGGGTCTCAGCCACTGCCCCCACCATCCTCCAGAAGTAATGGAAGGCCTTTGCCGGGTCTGTCCACCATGGGGACATCTGTCATGAGGTGTACTTTAGGCTTCCCCCAAGGCCTGGGTAAGCTGTCCATTCAGGAAAGACACTACTGCAAATTCTTTTTAAACTCGCACCTAAGTGACTTAATCTGTCCTCCAAACATAAGGTCAAGCTGTCAGAACTGTATGCAACCTCCTTTCCATAAATGTCTGAAATCCCCAAAGAAAGAAAACAGGGTAGTTGTTGGATTTATCAGCATAAGGGTCACCTATCTCAGTCTGCCCAAGAGTGATGAGAAACCTGAGACTAAGTATTTTACAGTAAGAAAAGAAGAGGAAATCCTACCTTTTTGTAAAATTCATTCATATGAAGGGCAATCAGAATTATTAAAACTGGACAACAGTAAGTGGCCCAGGTATTGGAATATAAAACGCTTAAGGCAATTTCCCAAAATGCCATGAAGAAATCCTGTCTCTATATATTACATAGTGAAGTCACAGCATTTCAAAACAAACCTCACCTCTCTCTCTCTTTCACTCCATAAGTTAGTGATTCTATAGGCATGGTCTATAGCATTATCATCATCTGGAACTAGTTAGAAATGCAAATTTTTGGACCTCCACCCTAGACCTAGAGAATGGATACTCTGGTGGTTGAGCCTAACAATATGCAGTTTAACAAACCCTCCAGGTGAATTTGGTGCTTATGATTTAGAACCACTGCCCTAGGATCATGGAAGATGCGGCACCTGGGGTGGCTCAGGAGCCTGATTAAACCTTTACTGAGTGACACAATCGCACATGTTCTTAGCTCTCATTGGCATTAGCTTTTAATCTTACAGACTGATTTCACTGATGAGGGGCTAAGTCCTCAGTTCAAGGTCACTATTAGAGGTCACAAAGAGCTCCTTCCCAAAGTCTGCTTACTTCATCAACGCTGGACCTCAAAATAAGGCCTTGCTGATGCGCCAGTTCTGAGGCCCAGGACCTTAAACGTTGATAAAGGCAACCCCAGGGTCTCCTGATCTACACCATGCTGCCTCCTTCAGATAAATATAAGGACTGGAACCCCAACCCTTAAAAATCAAAAGACAGATAGGTTTGAAGAAAGAGGGCGAAAAAAGTAAATAGCTACTCCCAAAGACCCAAGCAACTAAATATCTAGGTGAGGAGTAGGTAGAAGAGGGAAAATTTAGATGTCTTGTAATTAAGGATTAGTTTAGTCAAAAAAACTGAATAAAGAGCACAGCCACAATACCTAAGATATGAATGGTGCTTTAAAGTTTTCTTTGCACTTTTCATTTCCATTATGTCATCCAAGTTTCACAATAACCCTGCAATGGAGGGAGATAAGGCCACAATTATCCCCATTGCACAGAAGAGAAAACTGAAGTTCAGTGTAGCTGATAATTTGTCCATTAGCACTGTCATTAGCTGTAAAGGTGAATCTGACATCAGGTCTGACTCTAGAACATGTGTAGTGTATCCATGTGATTCCTACACCTGGAATCTGCCCCAAAGCAGACTACCCCCAATGAAAAAGCAAACAGAAAAGCATGCAGCAGAAATGGTGACCCCTCCTCCCCAAAACCTGGCATTTGAGCAGTGGGCGGGTGCCCCTTTAAGAGCTTAACACACAAACCCAACAGCCAAGGTGTTCAGCCAAAAAAGAAAAAAAGAGAGGCATATTTCTAGCCTGCATAATCGTTTCTGGACCGATTCCCCCTAGCAGCCTCCGAGGCGAACAGCGGCTCTCTGCCTCGGCTGAAGCTCCTCCACCCCCAGGGTTATGACAACGCAGCTCTGACTCCTGACTCGTGTGCAGGCAAAACCCTAAAACTCAGAACAAGAAGTAAAAAAAGTGGAGCCAGGAGAAAACGTGGGCATTCTCCACACCCTTGCAATCTGCACGATGCCAGTTCCACCGTCCTGGGGTCGCCCGAAATGCGATTTTAGGAGACGGTGGAATGAGGTGGACGTTCCTGTGGACCCATCGGCCCCAGTTCTTTCCCACCCAGTCCCTGAGGAAAAATAATAGAAAGGGCAGAGCGTTCGGTATTAAGTCCTGGGGCCAGAACCAAAAGCAGATACAGCCCAGGCACCCTCTCCTAAGGAACGGTATGCCATTCCAAACCTTCAAACTGGCTGGCCCTTGCCTCCAGGTCCTGTCTTTCGCGAAGCTGAACTGGGTGGGGTGGGTGCGGTGTTGTAAACCTGAGGAAAGGCTGGAGGAAAAATCGGGCCGCCTACTCCAGCCACATTGCCCCTGTGTGTGTGCGGGGCTAGATTCTGGAGCGCGCCGCAAGCGCGAAAACGGAATCCGGCGCCCTTGACCACGTCTGAGACTGGGATGGGGCATTTCACAGTGCCAAGCGCCCCTGGGGGCAGGGAGCCGTGCCCATCCGAAGAGCCCGCCTCAGTTTTGACAGAAATGATTTTCCTAGAAGACGCCAGGGTTCGCGAAGATCGGGGTGATTCGCGGATTTCAGGTAGAGGAGCTCAGACCAGGGGCGCAGTGACCCATTGGGTTCCCCACACGGGGGGCCTCGAGGAGGCACCCTCGGGTCCATCCTATCGCGGGAAGAGTGCGGAAAGAAGGGCTCCATCCTCAACTTTCTCGGAGGCTACTGCTCCGCTCCGCGGCTTGCCCAATCTTGCCGGCACACCGGGTCTCAGGTTTGGAGAGAACCAAGGACCTGAGTCCCTCTCCGCGCGCACAAAGCGGCTGCACCCGGGCGCGCAGACCCCTCTCCCGCCGCCCGCCAACTTGAATGAATCTTTTTGGGCTCCTGCCTACTCTCCGGCCCCCCAGCCGGGCCCTGCCACCGCCGCCCGCATCGGACGGAGCGCCGGCAGCCCCACCACCCAAGGAGGCTGCAACCGCATCCCCCTCCCCCGGCCTGGCCGCCACCTCTCCCGCCCGGCTCCCCACGCCCCGACCCTACCGTGCAGGCTGGTTCGTGCCCTGGCCGTGCCAGTGCGCGGCACGCGTCCCAGCCGGCAGGGCTCCTCCCCGGGGGCTGCCCCACGCGAGGCTCCGGACAAGGCTCGGCGGGCCCGGGGGGCTGGCTTGCCGCCGCTCGCGGCTCCCGCGCCGCCTCCTGCCGCCGCGCGCGCAGAGGGAGGGTTGGGGGGGGGAAACTCCCGGCAACTCCAACTCCGGGCGCTGGAGCTCCAGCTGCAGCCTCGCGCCCGCCTGTCCGCCAGCCGCGGAGTGCGAGCGCCTGCGAAGCAAACCTGCCCCCGCGGCCGCCTCTGAGCATGCCCAGTGCCGCCCGGGGGAGAGCCCGAGCGCCCTAGCCCGGGGCAAAGAGCAGCGGCGGGGGGCCGGGGACACGCCCCAGGCTCCAGAGAGCGGCGGGTGCAGGGAGGAAGGGAGGGGCCAGTGTAGGGGCAGGAGCCCTGAGCAGAGGACTGGGGAGAAATTGGTCTGTAAGCGGAGGGCAATACGAGTTTCACGGGTTGCGGGAAGTTTGTGGGCTGGAAAGGTGGGGTGCTTTTGCGAGCCCCTCTGCAAAACTGTCTTCAAAAAGACTACCAGGAAACATTTATTCTCCAGGAAAGAGCGAGCGGGAGCAGCAGATGGGTTTTATGCAGTGCACTCGTTCTTTCATGCCTAGGGTCGCAAACTCAAAGAGCTAATGGGGCCTGACAGGCAATATACATGATCAAACGGGTGGGAGGAAGCGAACTGGAGAGAGCTCTCAAGGCAGAGGCCCTGTTATGCTGGTAATGTCCATCACTTTCATGCACGAATTCGTACCTAGTTTTGCTAGATTTTCTAATTTTTCAAGAAATGAGAGATCTTGATTTTTTTCCCATGTAAAATATCCTGATTTTTAAAATCTTCATAACAAATTCAATGTTTTCAAAGTACTCTGGGCCAAAAAAACATGTCTGGGTCCCTTCCCTGTTCAACCTCACAGCCCATTTGAGCCAATGATTTCTGCATTTTTTTAAGGAAGAGATGCTGAGTGTCCACTGTGGTGTGGGAAGGCACTGGAAAGGAACCAACATGACTCAGACTGCCTTCCAAATACTACCAGTTACTAGGGGAAATAGGTTTTTCTGACAGTAGAGAGCTACAGATAAATGCTGGAGCATTCAAGAATAGAGAGGTTACTAATGTGGAGAGTTTTGATAATTAACTTTTGGGAAACGTCATTAATAAAAGCACCTGAGTGGGAAGTCACTGCAGGATCAGTAGCAATGCCCCTCAGAGGTATTTTGGAGTCTAAAGAAAAGGAAAAAACAGTAATACTGACCCTGTCTTTATTTGAAATTTTGGCATTTTTTCATCATGCATTTTTTGGCATTACTTTTCATTTTTTAAAATATAGCATTAAAATATTAATCTTCCTCACTGAGTTCTTTGTTTAACCCTTAAATTTTGCATCTTACCTCACCCTGGCCTGGCCCTGCTGTGGTGTTAGATGGTGGTACATAGGTCTGTTTGGTTGGAGCATAAAGGGCGAGAATTCACATACTGAAATGGGAAAGAGGGTTGGAGTAGTTGATGGGCACTGATTGCCAGTCTGTGGAGGCTGCACTTTATTTTGTAGGCCGTGTGGAGCTAGCTAAGATGCTGGAGGAAGAGAGTGGCATAATCCAAGCTGAACTCTAGGAAGACAGGCCAGGAAGCAGCCCCAGAAAGGTGGCTTGGAGGGGAATAATGGGAGAAATGGGGATACCTAGGGCATGTTCACTGTTAGTTTTATGAAAATCAGAAGGCTTTCCCTGATAAAGTCATGTGTGCTCTGCCTATCTCTAGAGTGACACATAATGGGGCTAGCTTAGCCCAGCAGGCAGGGCTCTACGGTCCTGGTCTAAACCTCAGTCATTTTCCCACTAGGTTTCCATGGGCAAGTGTCTCGTACTGTAAGCTTCACTTTCCTCAACTTTGAACTGGAAAACAGTGCTCCGGGTTTCTTTGTGAGGACTCAGAGAAATAGTGTATGTCTAAGGTCTTTGAAAGCATTGAGAGTTTAAGCAAATATAAGGCTTCGTGCTTATCTACACGTCTTCTATATCAAATCTGAATTGAAATAAGGAAGTCCAACTGCTTGACAAAAGTTGTCTTAAGTAGCAAGCTTTGATTTAGCAAGCTCTTTTAGTGTGCTGGGATGCTGTTTACAAAACTTTGGAATCAGCTTTTGGGTAATTCAACAATTTTGTTAAGATATTCCTGTACCAGTTTTTATTGCCAATCACCACCTTCTTCCACCACCTTCCTTTTTTTTTTTTTTTTTTTTAATCTTCCCTCATCTTCCTTTTCTCAATATTGCAGATCTAGTAAACATCCCCTCACCCCCAAAGTGCTCCCTAACTCATGTACAGGTCATCAGTGGAACCTGCCTCAGTGCTGTGGGTGATTCTTATTGCAGGTGAGCTAATCAGTTGCTATATTCATGGAGAACAGACCACCACTTATATATGGGAAGCATTTTAAACATGCAGAACTCTCAAAGAAAAAAAAAGGTTGGGTGTTTACACAAGAAGCCTTCCAGGAGTTACAGAAAGGAGGAAGTACCTAGCCCAAGACCTATCACATAACAGGTAGTTACAAATATTTGAAGAATAAATAGCAATTTCCATCATGAAAGGCTTCTGTGTCTCTGTTGCACTTCCCACTGTTCCTAAGAATTATTAGTTTTTAAAAATCACAATAATGGTAATGTGGTAAACAACAAGAAGAACAGGATGTTAACATTTATACAGGGAGGGGCTCTGTGCTTTAACAAGTAAAATGCTTTGTCTGATTAAATTGTATTTTTTAATTCTTATTAGTAAATAATACATGGTATTAAAAAGAAGTTCAGTGTAAAAAAGCTCAGTTCAGGAAAATCAAGTTTCCTTCCCCAAGACCTATTACTGTTGCATATTTCTTGCATACAGTTAAGGAAAAACCCTATGCATATAGAGGCAAGCATATTTTGGTTTTTTTTCTTAAAGTCCAATCATGAAATGACAGAACTAAAAAAGACTTTATAGTTCATCTACATGCCAAGTTAGAGACTTTTAAATTGCTGTTATATTCTAGGAAAGAAAAAGAAACCATAAAAGCTGTCTTCCCTTGTAGCATAAGAAAACTTGTGATTGTAAGAATACCAGATCACATGGCAAAACCATCCTTGTGAGCATTAAGTGATGCAAAAAAAATTGAGTTTACCTAGAGTTACCCTGAAACCCATAATGCCCACTATCAACCTCAACCTAAAACACCCACGTATTCAGATATCTTAGGTTGCCTAGGGCTGTAGAAGGACATGCTGTCCAAATAACAAATGGAATGAATTGACATGGACAGAGAGAGCTTGGTCCAGAACTGGGCATTATAAAACAACTATTTTTAACAGCATTACTTATGCATCACCAATCACAGTATATCTTTAAGACTAGTAAAGTCTGTATTTTTTTTAAAAAATCCTTCTACTACACAGTGTGGCTGGTAGATTTTCAAATTCTTCATTCTGATCATGTGATTTCAGGTAAGAAATTCAGGAAATCATCAACTTTTAGATTGGACCATATAAAACTGACATTTTTGTTGGTTACAGTCTTGAATATTGGGAATTTCATGTGGTTCAACCTTGATTATATTCCCCCAAATTAGTCTTTATTTTTAGAGCTGGAAGAATCTTTCCTTTAAGTTGCTTGAAATGACATTCATTTTTCTACAAGAGCTGTATCACTAAGGTAGCTTCAAGAAATCTATTTAATGTTTTAGGTTTGTAATGGAACCAGATTTATATTTGATCCTGGGAGCTAGGTGCATTCTGTGCAAAAGGGCCAAGAAAAAGGAAGAAATTTATTTTCCTCTCTTGGTAAGTACAGCATCAGCCTTGGTTGGTCTTGAAATAGGCAAAAATAATTGTTTGCTCCTTTCTGCTCCTTTTGCACCTTACCTCCCCAGTCTTCTCCTGAAACCCTTTTCCATGCATCCATTGTCCTCATTCTCACTTAGCTTAGCTGTCTCACCCAGCTTGTCTGTTGCTCCCTATTCTTAACAATCGGCATTCCTTTAGTTAGAATTAAGTAAAATAACTTGATTAAACTAATTCACACTCATGTGAAAGACTATCAACTTTTCCAAAGATACATGCAATTTTAAGAGTATTTTGTAATCAAAGGATTATTTCTATAATAAAATTTTGGAATATGAAAAAATAAGGGAAAGAATTTTACTAGTGAGAGATAGAAATAACATATTGAGGAAGAGGAACATATAGTTTCATTCCCTATCATTGTATATTTTATAATTTCTTCTCATCCTCCTTCTTCAAAACTATGGATTTTTTAAAGTTTTGAATTTTGTTTTGTTTTTTACATCGTCTCTCCTGGCGGTAGCAGCAAGCCTACCAGGCTAGAGTTAAGCCCATGGCTGTTGCATGTAAGTATCATTTGTAAATTGGGAATGAAACTTGTCACTTCTAAGAACATCAACATGATGGGGTCTGGGAGACCTGCAGAATTCATAAGGGGCAACAAAAATCAACCACAATGTATATCGACAAAATAAAATTAAAAAAAAAAAAAGAATTCAGACAGGCTTAAGGAGCTCACACTGGGGACCCTATTCTGTTCCCCACACAATTAGTCTTGGTCTGTGGTTTTATCCTTTAAGGATTCTAGCTGGTTTATAACCAGAGTCCACCTTTTTTCATCGAGTTGCAAAGGTACAATGTTCTGTCCCCAATTTACTAAGCATATAGTTTCTTTTCTGTGCTTTTTAAGCACCATGATAAATATTGGCTATTGACATCAAATTTAGTGAGCCTTGGCCCACTTTTATTCACTATACGATAGAACATTTCTGAAAGACATAGCAAACCACGGTTCTCAATTCTTCCCTCTCACCTTCATTGGTTTTACATTGTTCTGCAATCTTCTTTTTGCTTCCCTAATTATATTACTTTATCCTCTAAGCTGCTTCTCCTTTCATATAGCAATATATAGACAAGACAAAGACTAAAAGGAGAGACAGTTCCTTGGAAGAAATTAAACAAAGCAGTTTTTGTCTTGCAAAAACTTCGTTATATCCTGAACTTCGCTGCTCTGTAATAGTTTTATATTTCTTAGCCATGTCCTTCTAATCAGATTGTTAGCTTTTTAAGTGCCAGGAACAAGTCTTAAGGATCTTCAATTACCTCACCCAATGCCTACCGCAGAGGCAGGAACCCATCAACAAAAGACAATTACAACCTGTCACCATTCAGGTGAGTCATGAGGGACAGAAGACAAATAATTCAAATAATTTAGAGATAAGAATCTGATATTTAGAACACATATATAAATGTTAAATTGCATCTGTGATAAGTTTTACAATCAAAAGGTACATTGTGCTATTAAAAGTGCATAATAAAAATAGCGGACAAAGGAAAGGAAGACTTTTATGCAGAAATAATGATTAAGCTGAGGTCTGCAGAATAAATCTGAAGTATTTAAATAGGCAAAAAGCAAGCAAAGAATTTCAGGCAGAGAAAATAGCATGTACAATGGCACTGTGGTGGGAGGGTGTATGTAAAGGTTGTGAAGGATCTTAAAGGTCTTTAAGTTTAACCTGTCTCTAATCCCATAGACTTTCTGGTATAACTCAAAATCTAATATGAACAGCTGCCATAAAGATGCAAACTGTCCTCAGCAACAGACATCAAACTACCTGGTGTTAAGAAGCAGCATGCCATGGTAGAAAGAGCATGGACTTTGTATTAGACAGATTCGAATGTGAAACTCTGTTCAGATTCCTTCCTGCTCTACAACCTTGACCAAATTCTACAGCTTCCCTAGATATCATATTTCTTATCTCTAAAATATCCATATTACTATCTATTTATGGTTTTAATTAGAGGATTAAAAGGGAGCTCATATGTAATATACTTAGCACAGTACCTGGCCCACAGCAAATGCTGAATAAACACGACTGCTTTTGTCCCATGACCACCTATCTTGGTAACTTCAAAGAAAACTGAGAGGGGAAAACTCAGAGTGTGTTTTGAATTTCCAATCTGAGCTGTTCCATAGAAGTGTTGCCTTTGCCACAGGCAATCATATTTTATCTCCACAGATGCAATACAGCATTCCTGTTTTCATGAAAACAATTTTATGTACATGGAAAGTGATTTTTAAAAATTTCCACCTTCTCTTGTCCAGATGTCCTAGTGTTTCCACCTAGTTCCGTGTTTCCACCTAGTTCCTTGTTTCCAAAGAAAAGACCTAAGGGGGTAGAGTAATAGTGTAGAGATTTCAGTGTTTGTATTTAAGTCGTTACTCAATTAAGATTCACTAAGAAATTCTTTCTATACCATAAATTAGTTTTTAACCATGACTAGTTCTGAATTTTGACCATATGTAGCTAAATATGGTTCTTCTTCCCTTATTTCTTGAATTGCTTCAATTAGAAGTCTTAGAGAATAGTATCCAGCAGAAAAGTGAAAATATACAAAGAATTTTTTCACCACCCCCTGCAGCAGCAGGGCCTCCACCTTAACTCAGACATGGTTTGTTGTGTTAAGTTCAGAGTTTGGTAAAACGAATCATCCTACTTACTGCTTCCTTTATTTCAGCAATATTTTTGAAAGACCTATTTTTGACTTAAAATGACTCTGTCTCCACCAAGATCCAGAAAAGCTGCTAGGCTTTGAGCTAACAAAGAATCCCTTATTCTGCCGGGACACGAGCGAGTTCAGTGATCACACAGAGCTACTGTCTCACCCGAGGTTTCTGTGCTGCTAGTTTAGAGATGATAGAACGATGCTATCCACCCACAATCCGAGATGCAGAGGTCTCTCATATTACATACAGCAGCTCTTTCTCTTCTGTTTGTTACGGTCCCTGAGCCCTCCCAAAAGGCTAACGGTGAAAAAATCTCCTGGTCAAAAGGAACTGCACAACCATAATGTGATCCTATAATTTCCCACTGCTACTGACTCATCTTGGAAACATAAGGCCTAGGATGTTGTTACCTTTAAGTGCACTTCTTGGGCTAGCAGCTTCAGCATTACGTGGGAGATTGTTAGAGATACAGACTCTCCTGCCTACCCCACACTTGGTGAATCTGAATCTGCACTTTAACAAAATCTCCAGGTAATTCATTTACACATTAAAGTTTAAGAAGCACGAAGAGTTTCAAGATGGCGGCGGCTGCGGCGGCTGGCGCGGAGTAGCTGAGGTGGAAAAGGTGGCCACTGGGCCTCAGGCAGTCGGGAAACTTGTGGACCTTCCTCTGGCCATCTCTTAAGGGAGGACTGCTGCTGCTGGCCGGTCCTGGGGGCTCAACGCCACTTTGCCCCCGGCAGGAGAGGCTGCCTCATTTACAGGCAACAGCTTTGAAGTGTGGAGCAGGAAAAGAACTGATTCTTAGGTGCAAAAGCGAGTCTTGAAACAGGGAACACGGCGCCAGGGCTGCTGTGGATGCAGCCAGGATCCCGGAGGCTGGGGCCGCACTGAAGGCGGCCAGCTGCCCTATTCAGGATTCGAGGTTTCAGGCCGGCATTAAAGAAGATTCCTGGGAGCGCCCGAGCGGCGCCGCGACTGAACAGCCCGAGGCGGCAGCGCCGAGAACACGGAAGGCAACAAACCAGAGACAGAGCGAGCGCCCGACCTGGCACAGCACTGTGAGTGATCCCTGGCACAGCTCTGTTCGGGGGGTGGTTGCCCACCCGGCTCCCGCCTGCACCACCAGGCCACTCACTACCCCGGTGCTGCCTCCATTTTCCCAGGTGCGGGCAGCTCCGCCCTGCTCGGCCATCACTGAGCCCATTTGCTTGGCCTGGCGCGGGGCTTTCCGGACCCTGCGGGCCGGCCTCCTCTCCCACTCCCTCCACGGTTCTCTGGCGGGGCTGGGGGTGTGGGGCGTCCCGACCAGTGTTGGGAGGGCTAGGAAGTACGGGCGGGCCGACTGTCACTCCACCACACCCTGGACTCCGGCCCCGGTAAACTTCCTGTTACTGGGAGGCAGATACCATCTCTGCGACCACCAGTTTGGAAAAAAGCCTAACGAATTTCTGGTTGGGAATAGTGTGGTAGGAGAGTTCCCAGGTCCGCTAGAACCTGCCGGAGAGCAGGCTGCAGGCGGGCACTAGACTCGGTTTATACCGGGGGGATACAAAGGTGAACAAGACCCGAGAAAGATCTACACAGTGCTACAAAGGCACCCAGAGAGACCGGTCGTCTGTGCCTAGCAGAAACCTGGTAGACTTCCTGGGCGAGGCGGTGCTGAGCAGGGTCTTGAAGGCCCAGCTGATAGACGAGGGGTGCAGAAGACACACCCCAGCCCAGCACAGTGTGCACAGAGGGGGGAGACGTGCGGCCAGGGAGGCGGAGACTCGACAGAAACCACACACCCGGTGGGGTCGCCACTGCACGATCTAACAGCCTGGTCCAGAGCACACGGAACGGGGAGAAGTCCTGTACAGAAAGTGAAAGCTCAACAGAGATCACACACCCTGTGGTGCGTGATCCACCAGCCCAGCAGAGTACAAGCTGACCAGAAAGGTGGATCCCCGGAGAAGCCCAAGACCCGAGGCAACCACACACACAAGACACTAGAGGCCAACTGAGCAGTCACGGCGGGAGCCACACCAAATTGGCAACCACAGCAACATCCTAGTTAGTCATTAGTCTCAAACCGGTGGACTGTGAAACCCCCTGCCACAATGAATAAACACCAAAAAAAAAGACACCAGAAATACAAAAAATCAAGAAAGTACACCACCAAAAGTTAATAAATCTCACACTCTAGATCCTATAGAACAAGAAGCCCTTGAAATAACTGACAAGGAATTTCGAGTGATAATTCTAAGGAAACTGAATGAGATACAAGAAAACTCAGCTAGACATCATGATGAAATGAGGAAAAGTATACAGGATCTGAAAGAGGAAATATACAAGGAAATCAATGTCCTGAAAAAAAATGTAGCAGAACTTGCTGAACTGAAGAAGTTATTCAGCGAAATAAAAAACACAACGGAGAGTTTAACCAGCAGGCTTGTCGAAGTTGAAGAGAGAACCTCTGAACTTGAAGATGGGCTGTTTGAAATAACACAAGCAGACAAAAAGAAAGAAAAAAGAATCAAGGACATGGAAGAAAATCTGAGAGAGATATCAGACAACCTCAAGCGCTCAAATATCCGAGTCATGGGTATTCCAGAAGGGGAGGAAAATGGAGATTCCATTGAAAACATATTCAACAAAATAGTGGCAGAAAACTTCCCAGGTATAGGAAAAATCACAGATCTTCAGATCCAGGAAGCTCAACGATCTCCAAATGTATTCAACCCAAAAAGGCCTTCTCCAAGACATGTCATAGTCAAATTGGCAAAACTCAGAGACAAAGAGAGAATCTTAAAAGCTGCAAGAGAGAAGCGTCAAATCACCTATAAGGGAGCCCCAATCAGGTTAACATCAGACTTTTCATCACAAACCCTAAAAGCTAGAAAGGAATGGGATGATATTTTCAAAATACTAAAAGACAAAGATTGCCAGCCAAGAATACTCTACCCTGCAAGGCTATCCTTCCGAAATGAAGGGCAAATAGTATATTTCTCAGACAAACAAAAACTGCGGGAGTTCACTACCACAAGACCACCCTTACAAGAAATCCTCAAGGGAGTACTGGGTTTGGTTCCTGAAAAATAACTACCACTGCCATAAAAACCTAAGAAAAATCTAAACCCGCTAGTACAATAAAAATGGCATTCATGAAGAGAAAACAAGCTAACAAAAACACTATCTACAACCTAAGGAACCAACAAACAAAGAAACCAAACAGTAAATCAGAAAGCAAGGAACAAAAGACACCTAAGACAACCAAACAACCAATAAAATGCTAGGAATAAATCAACACCTTTCAATAACAACTCTTAATGTTAAAGGCTTAAATTCCCCAATTAAAAGACACAGACTGGCTGACTGGATCAAAAAGCAGGACCCAACTATATGCTGCCTACAAGAGACCCACCTCACCCATAAAGATTCACACAGACTAAGAGTGAAAGGATGGAAAAAGATTTACCATGCAAACAGAAAAGAAAAACGAGCTGGAATGGCTATTCTTATATCTGACAAAATAGACTTTAAACTAAAAACCATAAAAAGAGACAATGAGGGACACTACTTAATGATAAAAGGACTGATCCATCAAGAAGACATAACAATCATAAATATGTACGCACCCAATGTTGGAGCAGCCAGATTTATAAAACAAACTCTATTAGACCTAAAGAAGGAAATAGACACTAATACCATAATAGCAGGGGACCTGAACACTCCACTGTCAATATTAGACAGATCATCTAGGCAAAGAATCAGTAGAGAAACACAAGATCTAAACAAGACTCTAGACCAATTGGAATTGGCAGATATCTACAGAACATTCCACCCAACAACCTCAGAATATTCATTCTTCTCATCAGCACATGGATCATTCTCCAGGATAGATCACATATTAGGTCACAAATCAAGTCTCAATAAATTCAAAAATATTAGAATTATCCCATGTATCTTCTCAGACCACAATGGATTAAAACTAGAAATTAATAACAAACAAAACTTTGGAAACTATACAAACACATGGAAATTAAACAGCATTCTACTTAATGACATATGGGTCCAAGAAGAAATCAAGCAGGAAATCAAAAAGTTTATTGAAACTAATGAAAACAATGATACATCATACCAAAACCTGTGGGATACTGCAAAAGCAGTATTGAGGGGAAAATTTATTGCATTAAATGCTCACTTCAGAAGAATGGAAAGATGGCAAGTGAACAACCTAACACTTCACCTTAAAGAACTAGAAAAACAAGAACAATCCAATCCTAAAGTTAGCAGACGGAAAGAAATCATTAAGATCAGAGCAGAACTGAATGAAATTGAAAACCAAAAAGCAATTCAAAAGATCAATGAATCAAAAAGTTGGTTTTTTGAAAAGATAAATAAAATTGACAAACCATTAGCATGGCTAACAAAAAAAAGAAGAGAGAAGACTCAAATAACAAAAATTAGAAATGAAAAAGGCGATATTACAACTGATTCATCTGAAATACAAGGAATCATTCGAGACTACTATAAACAACTATACGCCAACAAATTTGAAAATCTGGAGGAAATGGATAAATTTCTGGACACACACAAGCTCCCAAAACTGAACCGTGAAGACGTAGAAAATTTGAACAGACCAATAACAATAAAGGAGATTGAAGCTGTTATCAGAAGGCTCCCAACAAAGAAAAGCCCAGGACCAGATGGATTCACAGCAGAATTTTACCAAACATTCAAAGAGGAATTGACACCGATTCTTTACAAACTATTCCAAAAGATTGAAACGGACACAAATCTCCCAAACTCATTCTATGAAGCAAACATCATCCTGATACCAAAACCAGGTAAAGATATAACCAAAAAAGAAAACTACAGGCCGATATCCTTGATGAATATAGATGCAAAAATCCTCACTAAAATACTAGCAAACAGAATACAGCAACACATACGAAAAATTATTCATCACGACCAAGTGGGATTCATCCCAGGGATGCAAGGTTGGTTCAACATACGCAAATCAATAAATGTGATACACCATATTAATAAACTCAAACACAAGGACCATATGATCATCTCTATAGATGCTGAAAAAGCATTTGATAAAGTTCAGCACTCATTCATGACAAAGACCCTCTATAAGTTAGGTATAGAGGGAAAGTATCTCAACATAATTAAAGCCATATATGACAAACCCACTGCCAATATCATCCTGAATGGGGAAAAGCTGAAAGCTTTTCCTTTAAGAACAGGCACTAGACAAGGATGCCCACTCTCACCACTTCTATTCAACATAGTGTTGGAAGTACTAGCCAGAGCAATCAGAGAAGAGAAGGAAATAAAGGGCATCCAGATTGGAAAAGATGAAGTCAAACTGTCCCTGTTTGCAGATGACATGATCCTATACATCGGACAGCCTAAAACCTCTACAAAAAAACTGTTGGAATTGATAAATGATTTCAGCACAGTAGCAGGATACAAAATCAACACACAAAAATCAGTAGCATTTCTTTTCTCCAATAGTGAACATGCAGAAGGAGAAATCAAGAAAGCCTGCCCATTTACAATAGCCACCAAAAAAATAAAATACTTAGGAATTGAGTTAACCAAGGAGGTGAAAAATCTCTATAATGAGAACTACAAACCACTGCTGAGAGAAATTAGAGAGGATACAAGAAGATGGAAAGATATTCCATGCTCTTGGATTGGAAGAATCAACATAGTGAAAATGTCCATACTACCCAAAGTGATATACAAATTCAATGCAATCCCCATCAAAATTCCAAAGACATTTTTCTCAGAAATGGAAAAAACTATTCAGACATTTATATGGAACAATAAAAGACCACGAATAGCCAAAGCAATGCTCAGCAAAAAAAATAAAGCTGGAGGCATAACACTACCTGACTTTAAGCTATACTACAAAGCTATAATAACCAAAACAGTATGGTACTGGCATAAAAACAGACACACTGACCAATGGAATAGAATAGAGAATCCAGAAATGAACCCACACACTTACTGCCATCTGATCTTTGACAAAGGCACCAAGCCTATTCAGTGGCGAAGGGACTGCCTCTTCAGCAAGTGGTGCTGGGATAACTGGATATCGATATGCAGGAGAATGAAACTAGATCCATACCTCTCACCGTATACTAAAATCAACTCAAAATGGATTAAGGATTTAAATATACACCCTGAGACAATAAAACTTCTTAAAGAAAACATAGGAGAAACACTTCAGGAAATAGGACTGGGCACAGACTTCATGAATACGACCCCAAAAGCACGGGCAACCAAAGGAAAAATAAACAAATGGGATTATATCAAACTAAAAAGCTTCTGCACAGCAAAAGAAACAATTAAAAGAGTTAAAAGACAACCAACAGAGTGGGAGAAAATATTTGCAAAATATACATCTGACAAAGGATTAATATCCAGAATATATAAGGAACTCAAACAACTTTACAAGAAGAAAACAAGCAACCCAATTAAAAAATGGGCAAAAGAGCTAAGTAGGCATTTCTCTAAGGAAGATATCCAAATGGCCAACAGACATATGAAAAAATGCTCAACATCACTCAGCATCCGGGTGCAAATCAAAACCACACTGAGATACCACCTAACCCCAGTTAGGATGGCTAAAATCCAAAAGACTGTGAACGATAAATGCTGGCGAGGCTGCGGAGAAAAAGGAACTCTCATACATTGTTGGTGGGACTGCAAAATGGTGCAGCCTCTATGGAAAATGGTATGGAGGTTCCTTAAACAATTGCAAATAGATCTACCATACGACCCAGCTATCCCACTGCTGGGAATATACGCAGAGGAATGGAAATCATCAAGTCGAAGGTATACCTGTTCCCCAATGTTCATCGCAGCACTCTTTACAATAGCCAAGAGTTGGAACCAGCCCAAATGCCCATCATCAGATGAGTGGATACGGAAAATGTGGTACATCTACACAATGGAATACTACTCAGCTATAAAAACGAATGAAATACTGCCATTTGCAACAACATGGATGGACCTTGAGAGAATTATATTAAGTGAAACAAGTCAGGCACAGAAAGAGAAATACCACATGTTCTCACTTATTGGAGGGAGCTAAAAATTAATATATAAATTCACACACACACATACACACACACACACAAACCGGGGGGGGGGGAAGAAGATATAACAACCACAATTATTTGAAGTTGATACAACAAGCAAACAGAAAGGACATTGTCGGGGGGGAGGGGGGGAGGGAGAAGGGAGGGAGGTTTTGGTGATGGGAAGCAATAATCAGCTACAATGTATATCGACAAAATAAAATTAAAAAAAAAAAAAAAAAAAAAAAAAAAGTTTAAGAAGCACTACCCTAGGATACCCAGCCAAGAAAGAACTGGAGAAAACCAAAAAGCATTTTAAAAGTGAAATCAGTTTTCTTTGCCCTGGATGCCCTTTCTTACTCCAGTCTCCAGGCCCCATCTCCATATATCTGTATCCTACTTTGTCTTTCTTGCAGCTGTCTGAAGTGCCTCTCTGTGGAAATCTTCACTGATTGTGTCAGCCAGAGGCATCTCACACTCATTTATCTATATCTCTCCTTTGGCTCTTACCATGGCCTGCTTGCACCATATAAGTATGTTTGTGCTCAGGTCTAATCTGTCCTGCTTGAGGCCTTGCTGGAATCTTCTTTATATCCTCTATAGTGTCTAGCAGGGTAGACCCTGGAGAAAAGTTTATCTATTTATTGGAAGAAAGCAAGGAAGGGAGAGAGGGTAGAGGGAGTTCCATTAGTGAAGTAAATAGCTCTGGAAAACTGAGTTCACCCCGGGGGGTGGACCTGAGCTGTCTGATATAGGAACTCAGGAACCATGTTATGTGGACGTAAGAACCCTGGCACACTCATGGGCATGGAACTGTCCCAGTTTTCCAGAAGCTAACTGGACTGCATCAGATTCAAAGCCACCCCATCACAGCAATCGTCAACCAGACTTGGCCAGAAGCAGGCCTCTTTCTAGAAATAGAATCACTGTTCTGTTTGTGAGGGCCTTGACCCCTGGCTTTAAGCACGCTGTGGGCTCTTTGCCCACTTTTTGTCCCATGTCTATTCCCACCTGAGAGTTAATATGTTCAGTTTTTTCTGGAAAAAAAAGCTATTTTTGTAAGTTCTAGTAGTCTATGGTAGTGCTAGTCATCTGTAATTAACAATAAT
The DNA here is from genome assembly GCF_027409185.1 of Cynocephalus volans. NCBI lineage: Eukaryota > Metazoa > Chordata > Mammalia > Dermoptera > Cynocephalidae > Cynocephalus > Cynocephalus volans. The sequence continues at coordinate 110,468,961 of NC_084462.1, forward strand.
ATAATGCATTGTATGTTTTCAGTTGGCCAGAAGAGGGGAGTTCAAATGCTCTCATCACAGAGAAATGATAAATTTTTGTGATAATGGATATGCTAATTACCCCAATTTGATCATCACACATTGTATGCATGTGTTGAAAAATAACTCTGTACACCATAAGTACAATCAATATTTGTCCATTAAAAAATTAATTAAAAAAGGTATTTTTAATAAAACTTTCAGTTTCTAGCATCTTTATAAAGAAGTCTTTTTGAAAATATTTACAGTGTTCATAATTCAAGTTTCTGTAATGCATCCTGAGTAAAGGCAATGAGTTTCTGGCTGCATGTTACAAGTTAAAAGAACAAGTCATTTTATTACTTTTAATTGATAGTTGAGTCAGTTAAAAACCTTGACTCTAGATCAGACTTAGATGTCATATTCACAATAAAAATACCTTCCCGGCAGACATCCTGGTGTCATTATAATTTTACTACACATAAAATATAATGGGAAATGCTCCTAACTTGTAAGAAATTTAGACTTCACTAGTGTCAATACTGTTGGGTCATAAAATGAGTATATGACCAACCTGGAGAGATTTTATGGCAGGACCTAGAGTTCACATACAGTAGGCATATTTTCTTTGATAAGTACTTTAAAAGTATGACCAATTTATCCAAGATGTGTCATTTTGGGGGTACTTTAATTTGTTATAATACTTTCAAAGAAATATTGGTGATATTATGGGGAAAAAATACTCAGAAGCTATAATCCTGTCATTCCTACCTCTGTAAGTTTTTCTCAAAGAAATACTTCCCCAAAAAAGGAAATGGCTCTACTATAACAAAGTTAGTTATAACAGCAAAAATGGGTAACACTTCTCAGGAAATGGGGAAATAATTAAGTACATTTTGTCATATATTTTTGGTGGAGTATTATGTACCTTTTATAAACAATAAATGGGATAACTAGCTAGAGTCTTTATGAAACCAGCTTAGCCAGAAAAAAATTAGAACATGAAATTGTATAAATGTATTACCACAGCTAATCACATACCAATATTAAAAGTTTACTCTAGGCCAGGCACGATGCTAGACACTGGGGTTACAGCAGTGAAAAAGATGAATATAACTCACTATCTGATGAGAAAGAAAAATATTAAGTAAGTGAATATATAGTTACAAACTATGAGTGGTGCTTTGAAGTAAGTGTGTTTACATATTAGGGGGAACCTGAGGTGGTTGCCAGGGAAGGGGGCAGGTTGTCAAGGCAACTCCTCTGAGGAAGTGAAGGAAGATTCAGTTAGTCAAGGGAAGATTGGGGGAAGGGCATTATAAGTGGAAATAGGAGGAACAGAAACCTGCTGGTGGAAAAGGGTTCGATGTCATCACAGAAGTAAAGAAGGACCAGAGTGACTGGAGCATAATGAGTGAGAGGAAAATGCTAAAACCTGAAGGACCAGATAATGCGATGCCTTCAGGGTTCATCTTTCTGATCCAGTGGGAAGCCATTACAGCTGTCTGAGCAGAGTGGCAGGGATCTATTCACATTTTAATACCACACTTGTGCCACTATGTGATTAAATGGATTGAAATAGATCAGGAGTAGAAGAAGGGAAACCACTCTGGAGACCACTGTAGTAGTCAAGGTAAGAGAGATGTAAGTGTGAAACTGATTTAAAACTGGGGAGATGAGGAAAAGTAGACAGACTGAACTGTATTCTGGAGTTAGGAAAAGCAAACGTGACTAATGGACTGGGAGTAGATATGGAAACATTTACTACAATCTTCATACTACTTCATTAAACCACAGGGTAGGTGATTATGTTATTCATTCATTTGGTATGCTTGAAAATTTAGGAAGGAAACTTGAAAATCCATTTTAGACATGAAGTTCAGATCTTGTCAAAAAATCAAGTAGAAGAGTCACATAAACAGTGTAATACACAGATATGGAACTCGGAAAATAGATCTTTTTGGAAATTATATATTTGGGAGCCATTAGCACTTAGATGGTATTTAATGCTATAGTATGGAATGTTTATAGAGTGACTAGGGGAAAAGCCCATTTTTAACCCCAAGAAACTATAGCATAAGAGGTCTTGTTGAGGAAAAGGAGCTATCAATGGTGACTTCCGGGCTGGAAAGGTGTTGAGTAATTACAGAGCAAAGAAAATAGTATTCAAGAAGGAAGATGTGGTCAGCTGTGTGGAATACTGCTGAGAGGTCAAGTAAGATTATGTGCTCCTATAAATAAAAAATAGTTGTTTTATTAGGGTGGTGGATTTTAAAGTATTTCTTAATAATGTTTAAGTTTTATTTAATAATAAAATTCTAATTAAAATCCGATTATTTTAAATAGCTTGATTTCAACAGGATGTATTTACTTAATCTTGATCCCCAAACTCTTGTGTTAATCGTTATTTTTTGTATCTTTCCATTTATTGTCATCTCCTGTATTGAACATTTAACTTCTCATCTCCAGTTTAAGATTCAATCTTCAAAAGTTTTAAACCTGTTCAGCTGTCTAGTCAAACAGCACAACTTCAACTTTTGTGTGTGTGTGTGTGTATGTGTGTGTGACCGGTAAGAGGATTGCAACCCTTGGCTTTGTGTCATCCGCACCGGGCTCATGAGCGCACTGGTCATCCCTATATAGGATCCGAACCTGCGGTGGGAGTGCCGCTGGGCTCCCAGCGCCGCACTCTCCCGAGTGAGCCATGGAGTAGGCCCTTAGCAGCACAACTTCTAAAGGGACAAAGTCCCTACCTTTTCAATAGACACCATGTAGAATGTACAGTTTGCTACATATAAGAGATTCTGAATGACCTATAACAAGTGAACTATTTCTTCCTTTATTTATAGAATTTTGCCAAAAGTGCTCCTTTCCTTAAAAAAAATAACCCAACCTTACTCAGGTAAATTCTGGTCTCAATTTGACAGATATGCATTAGACAAAGGTGACTGAAAGTATCATAACAAAATGGTCTTTTTTTTCTTCCTTTCTTTTTTTTTTTTAACATTCTGATATTTGGGAACAGAAGAAAGGAAGTGAAATGGTTTGGACAGGAAGTACAGAAACTGTTGTCTTCCCAGTTGTGGGAGATGGAAGGGATGAGATGGGGCAAACTTAACCCCACGCCCCCACATACACACTTAAACACCTTGACTATTCATTTTCTTCATAATGACTCAGAACGTCCCCACCCTGTGGTACTCAGGAACAGAAGAAAAAAAGAGTAAGACACCTCCAAAAGGACTGGTCTCAGCAAAACCGGCAGGATACCACTCACTTCTCCAATTCTGTTACTTAGGCTTTAATTATACAGTGTTCTCTCCTCAAGCACAAATTCTTCTTGGCAAGAATTCAGATTTATGCAGATCGTCTTCCGGAGCCCTCTACAACTCTGTTATGTTTACCAGAATCAGTCCAAAGGCACTGCTCTGATGAATGTCTCATGAGACAGGCTAGGTCACTCACTCATATTCTTTCTTTTCTCCCTCCTCTTACCTGTGTCATGGTGGGTATTCAGAGAGGTCTCAAGAAAATATGTTATCCTTTGCTTTTGTGTTATGCATGACACAATGTAACCTACACCCCACTGGGGATAAAGGGAGTTTCTGGGAATGTTGGGGAACTCTGGCAGTTGGATGGAGGAAGGTAAGCAGGGGGGTGTTTACAAGTTTTACTCAGCAGGTGCCAGAGAGGAGATCTCTTAGGGTACTTAGGGATGATTGCATTTTCCCAGTGACATTCTTTTTTTAAAAAAATTATTTACTTATTATTATTAGTTTTACATTGTAAGATGTTGTTGCAGAGCAGTTGGGGTGGAGGGGGAGAAAGGAAGGGTAAGGTGGGTGTGGTCGAGGCTTATGCACCCCCCTCATTCCGACAGAGGAGCCCAGGGGGCTTCCAGCAGTGGCTAGGTTGTGGCTGGCTGGATGCGCACTTCAGGGGGACATGGCTGAGGCCCTCAGCACTCCTCCAACCCAGCTCAGGAGCCTGGGGCACTTCTGCCCAGTGACATTCTTGATTTTAATTTTTACATAGATAGAATTAAATACAGTCATGCTTAATGTGTTTTTCCTTTCAGCTGTTGGAGGAGCCCTCCCAGATCACAGAGGAAAAACACACCTATGAGTACCTTCTCTTTTATTATAAACCATCTATTCTTTTTGGAGAACTATTCAACTGATTTTGGTTGTTCTTGGGGGCAGACTTGCTGTGAAGTTGTCTAATTATATTGAGAACAGATTTTTTCATCCTATTGAAAGCTATTGTCTTAGTCAGTTTAGGCTGCTATAACAAAGTACCATAGACTGGGTACACAAGAGAAATTTATTTCTCACAGTTCTGGAGGATGGAAGTCCAGGATCAGGGTGCCAGCCTGGTCAGGTTCTAGTGATGGCCCTCTTCTGGGTTACAGACTGTAGCCTTGTTGTATTTTCACACGGTGGAAAGAGAGTGAAAGAGCTCTCTGGAATCCCTTACAAGGGTACTAATCCCACTCACGAGAAATTCCCAAAGGCCTCATGCCCTAATACTATCACATTGGGGGTTAGGATTTCAATGTATGAATTTTGGGGAGACATAAACATTAAGTTTATGTCTATAACAGCTTATATTAGTATACAAAGAATGCCTGTTATCACAGTGTGGTACAGGCCTCACATATGGACAAATGGTATACTTGAAGGTTTAATGAGATAGGAAAGAGGGAGAAAGCAGATGGGTAATTAAAGCAAAAACAGAATAAGGAAAACTCACCTGAGAACTGACAAGGTTTCTCTCAACGACAGAATTAAAGTCATCTTTTACACATTTCCATGCAATGATTTGTAGGTTACTTCCCAGTCACTGAGTCATTTCCTATGATAGGACTATTGTTTAGCCAATATTCAATCATTTCCCTTTGCTTTGGGACAGAATATACTTTTATGACCCACTGACTTCAGGTTTGTCCATGTGACTTACTTTGGCCAGTGGAAGTGAGAACAGGCTATAAGTGCACTTGTGTGATTTGGCTTGATTTTTGTACTCCAGGGGTGTGCTATCAGAAGGGCATGCCCCTGGTAGGTGCTGCTGCTGCTTCACCATGGGCCCCAGAACAAACACAAACATAGCAGACCAGAACCCAGTCCAAAGCCTGGAGCTAAGCCCAGCCATCCTGCATCTTAATAGGTAACTTCCCAGCCACACCAGCCCAGATCAGCCAAGCCATAATCACTTACAGATCCATGAGCATTTAATATGTGTTTTAGTAGCCCCTGTAATTTTCTAGTCTAGGCCCTGAATGTTTGTGTTCCCCCAAATTTGTATGTTGAAATCCTGACCTCCAAGGTGACAGTATTAGAATTGAAGCCTTTGGGGAGGTGATTAGATCTTGAGGCAGAGCCTTCATGTATGGAATTAGTGTCCTTACAAAATAGGCCCAAGGGAGCTTATTCTCCCCTTCTGTCATGTGAAGGAACACAAGAAGGTGCCATATATAAACCAGGAAACAGGCCCTCCCCAGACACAGAATCTGCCAGTGCCTTGATCTTGCACATCCTAGCCTCCAGAACTTGAGAAATAAATTTCTGTTGTTTCTAAGCTACCCAGTTTATGGTATTTTGTTATAGCAGCCTGAACACACTAAGACATGAGCTCATTGTATATCTCTTACAAAATGAAACTTACATTAAAATACATTGAATTTAAAATAAATAAAATAGTCACACAAAATTAATAAAGTCATTCCATTTAAAAATATTTTAGCAGGAGTTTACCCAATGCAAATGTTCTTAAAGAAGGTGGGGTTGTGTGAGTAGCAGGACTGCAATATGCTATCATTTGGAAACAATTTTCCATTCTACCCATCTATCTATCCACATTTATTATTTTTGCAGTTTATATAGTCATCTAGGAACAATACAGTAGTTTTTAGGTAATCTGTATAAGAATTTAGAGTTAGAAAAAAATTATTTAAAATGTCTGCATTCAAATTACATAAAAAATCCATGATCATTATAGCAAATACAGATAAACATACAGAAAAACAAAACAAAAACAAAAATAAAACCCTCCATAAATGTACCGCCTAGAAATAATCTTTGTTAAAATTTCATTGTTTATCTTTATAAAACTTCATATACGTATGTATGTACTTACAGTGGACTCATACAGTGCATGCTCGGTAAACTGCTTTTATCACTAAGTATTATGCTGTAACATCCCTCCCGACAAAAATATAAAGCCACATAATTGCTTTTAATGGCTTTATGGTATTTCATATACCTATCTTTGGATACGTAGGTTGTTTCTAGATTTTTTTTTTAATTATAAATAAAAATTGAATAAACATTGTTTATACATTTTTCTCACTTCTCCAGTTGTTTCCCTAGGATGAATTCCTGAAGGTGATTTTGTTAATGAAAAACAGGTATGTACATGTTTGAGACCCTTGCCAAGGTACGCCCCAGAAATCCATTCACACATCCTCTAGAAGTGTGACGTACACCACAACTTTCGGTCAATACTTAGTGTTGCTTTTTGAAAGATGTTCCCCTTACCTGTTCCCTTTTATATATCTAATATCCCTATTTTCATTAGAACAATTTGAGAAATTCTCTTATTCTATTTTTCCTGTGATATACAAAAACAAAAACAAAGAACCAAAAAAACCGTGACTTAAGAAATGTCTTGAATGAGATGGAATAAGTGAAAATAAGCAGTCTTCTTTTTCAGAATAAAAATTTCTTAATTTTGGTCTCAAGATTGTTTAAAATAATATCTAACTAAATAATAACCCTTTACAATTTCATGATATTAAACAGGGCTTGTTGGAAATGAGTCATTTTGTACACATTGGGAGTTTTATGGTTAGTTTAATGTCACTGAATTTAATTAACTTAAATTGTCACTTGCACTTCATTATACTTTGGTAACCTCTCCTCAGTCAGAGAGTTCTTAGCATGGAACAAAAAAATGCGCAGTTCCTTTAAGTTACAACATCTATTGGACTAATTTATTAGGTGGAGAAACTGAAGCACAAAGCAATAGATCCTAAGTAGCAAGAGCAAAAAATATCATGAAATTATAAAGGTGCAGATGATACATTGGAGGAAGAGAAAATGAACATAAAGGAACATTTTCATGTGCCAGACTCAGTCTTTTGCAACCACTAATAGATGAGATTACAAACCAGTGCCAGAACTTTAAAGGGGATTATTGCTTGGAAGTGACAACTGGCTTGGGCATTCACTCCTGTGCATTCCAATTTCAAGAAATCACACGAGCACATAGAAAATCCTCCTTTACTGAATGGTTTTATTTTAAGAGGGCAAGATTAGAAACAATAATACTTTGATTATTATAAAATAAGCTATTTCAGTGAAGAATATATACAAAATCTAAGATTTCTTCAAGAGCAATTCCCAAGATGTCTTTTTCTCATCTTAATCATTCATATGTATTTTGAGGGAAATTAGGAAGTTCCAATTGTAAAATTAGACTTTAAAAGATTTCCTTTCAACATACTTTGGCACAACTAATTTCTGTTACTGGTTTTTGTTTTTTTTTTTTTTAGATTTACATAGAACTTTATATTTCAAAGTGCTTGCTTGACAATCACATTCTATATAGTGTTATGGTCAGAAACAATAGTCTTTTAAAAGTAATTTATGCTTTAAACAATAGATCTCTCTTGGTCTTTATTTTTCTTTCATCACATGTATTTTCTGATAGGGTTAACTTTTTGGATGATGGAAAAGTTCTGAAACTACATATTGGTGGTGGTGGTACAACCTCAGGAGTGTACTAAATGCCACACTCTACTGTGCACTTAAAAATGGTTAGAGTGGTAAACATTATGTACTTTATCACAACAAAAAAGAGCCAGGCAGAAAAAAAAGAACTAGTAGGGTTAATGAAGGAGAGAGGCATAAGTATGCCACTTCAGAAGTTCATTTAATCAGAAAATGTATTTAAATTATCCTTTCAGCCTTTCAGCCAGAACTGCCATCTTCCAGTAATTCGCCAAAATGATGAACACAAGGGGAAAGAGGAGAGGCACTGATATGTGTTCTCTAGGCCTTTGAGAAAACATGGAGTTGTTCCTTTGGCCACATACATGCAAATCTACAAGAAAGGTGAGGTAATAACGGGTGCTGTTCAAAAAGGAATGCCCTACAAATGTCACCATGGCAAAACTGGAAGAGTCTACAGTGTTACCAAGCATGCTGTTGGCACTGTTGTAAACAAACAAGTTCAGGGCCAGATTCTTGCCAAGAGAATTCACATGTGTATTGAGCATATTAAGAACTCTAAGAGCCAAGGCAGCTTCCTGAAACACGCAAAAGAAAATGAACAAAAAATGAAGGAAACCAAAGAGAATGGAACCTGTGTTTAACTGAAACCCCAGCCTGCTCCACCCAGAGAAGCACATTTGTGAGAACCATCGGCAAGGAGCCTGAGCTGCTGGAACCTATTCCCTACGAATTCACGGCATAATGTGTGTAAAAAAAAAAAAAAAAAAATACAAAAATAAGTCCTCTGTACTTTAAAACTTTCTCTTAATTGAGTAGAAGTATTATGTCCCCCCCCACAAAGAAATGTTGAAAGCAGAGAAAAAATGTCATCCTTTCAATCTCACTATTGATTTTATGCAGAAACTATGTCAAATCCAACTTAGTAAGCACGTATTACAATAGGAAGCCATTGTACTTAAAACTATAGGGATGCTGAAATGAGCAATGTATGGTCCTTGCCTTCAAGTAGCTTTCAATTTTATACAGAATAAAGATAGCTATAAAAAATGTATAATACAAGGCAGAATATCATAAAAACTATACTAGAAAGATGAACATAGTGCTAAGAGAGTGAAGAGGACAATTACATTAACTACTGGAGAAAGAGTCAGGGATTAGATAACTTTGTACTTGATTTTCAAGGGCGGATATGCCAATCTCATAAAATGGCAAAGGTCAGCCCAGGTGAAAGGAAGAAGACAAGAAAAGGTACAGAGCCAAGAAATGGAAGGTAGTTATAGGGAATACAGAGAACCTATGCTTGGCTGACAGGTGTAGTTGAGTAGGCCAAACACTGTCAATGAATCATAGGATAGATTTGAAGACATTTAGAGTTCGAAAGTAATTTAGAAGTAACTTATTCCAGCTCTCCACCTACAGAATAGATCTTCCCTATAGTGTCTGACAAGTGGCCATTCAGCTGTTTTTGGAATTCCTCTAGTGACTCAGAAGTCACTGTCTTTTTCTAAGATAGCCAGTGCTGCCATTGGATGACTGAAATTGAGTCTTGCATTGATCAAAAATCTGCCTCCCTACAAATTCTATCCATTTATTTTAGTTCTGCTTTCTGAAACTACACAAAATAAAATGAATTTTTTTTTTTTTTTTTTTTTTTTCCGTATCAGCTCTTCTAGTATTTGAGTCAAGAAATGTATTCTCTTTTCCAAGTTAGATATTCCTGGGTCCTTTGTTTATCTTTTGGCATTTTTTTTTTAAGACTCCTGAAATTCTAGTTAATCTGTTCTCTGTAAATTCTGGCATCCATATTTTAGTCTATCAACCAGTACTGAATTTGTTTCTGTAGGTCTGGTCTGAGTAGCATCACTTCTTATATTAGTCCTTTTCTGTTGCTTATAACAAAATACCTGGAACTGGGTGATTTTTAAGAAAACAAAATTTATTGCTTACAGTTTCAGAGGCTGGGAAGTCCAAAGTCCAGGGAACACATCTGGTGATGGGACTCAACAACAATACAGGGTGTCATATGGCAAGAATGGCAGAGTAGAGAGAGCTACTCATGTGCTGTCCTTTTAAAGCCCTCAGAACCACATCCATGATCACCATTAAACCATCAACTGATTAATCCATTTACTAGGGAATGGTCCTCACAGTCTAATCACTTCTCAAGGCCCACCTTTCAATTGTAGGATTTCCCACCCTCAACATTTACAGTGGGGATTAAGCTTTAATGAGTTTGGGGAGACATTCAATCCATTGCAATTCTGCTTCTAATGTAGCCTAAGGTTCTATTCAAGGTTCTGACAGGCACAGCACTGGGTTGATATAAATTAAGGTTAGAGTCAACTAACACCTGCTTAAAATTGTTTTTTGAAACTGCAAATATTAAGTTACTTTCTCCAAATTTAGTACTCAAGTGCTGAACTTCTAAATTTATTTTAAAATTTTATCATGATAGATCTGGTCTATAATTATATACTATAAGAACCTTTAGGATTGGTAAGCCTACCTTTCATGTTGATATTCAAGGCATTAATAACCAGTTTTAGAGAAAATTGTTGATGATAGAATTTTAAACAAACCACTAAAATTTTCCTTCCAGATAGACTTTGAATTAGTTATTAATTGGTAATCTCTGGAAATGGTCGTTGAACTAATTATGAATACACTCAGTTATATATATTTTTTCATTGGTGAATATTTTGTTATTTTGCTTATAGATTTTGTTAAAAAGCATATTTTAAAATGCATTGCTAAAATTAACATAGTGTCTAGGAGCTTAGGCTTTGGAGTTCAGATTTTGGTGCTAGAATTCAGCACAAACAGTTGCTAGGCAAGACCTTGGAAAATTACTTACTTTCTCAATGATACAGCTTCCTCATCTGTAAAATGTGTACAAAAATACTACCTACATTAGAAGATTGTTGATGGAGGTTGGATGTCTTGGCCCCTCCAAAACTCATGTGGAAATTTGATCTCCAATGTGGCAGTGTTGGAAACTTATTGAGTCATGGGGGTGGATCTCTCATGAATGGATTAATGCTCTCCCTCGGGGAGGGGATTTAGTGAGTGAGTTCTCTCTCTATTAGTTCCCATGAGAGCTCGTTGCTTAAAAAGACCCTGGCACCTTCTCTCTCTCTTGCTTCCTGTCTCTTGCTTCCTGTTGCCATGTGATCTGCTTGTTCCTGCCAGCTGCCTGCCACTTTCTGCCATGAGTACAAGGAGTCTGAGGACCATGCCAGATGCAGCTGTCCCAGAATCATAAGCCGAATAAACTTCTGTTCTTTATAAATTACCCAGTTTCAGGTAATTCTGTTATAGCAACACAAAATGGACTAAAACAGAAAACTGGTACCAGAAGTGGGGTGTTGCTATACTGATACCTGAAAATGTGTATGCCTCTTCGGAGCTGGGTAATGGGGAAAGGTTGGAGGAGTTTGGAGGACTTAGAAGAAGAGAAAAAGAAGAGAGAAAGCTTGGAATATCTTAGAGACTTATGTGGTGGTGAGCAGAATGCTGATAGAAATGTGGACAGTAAAGGCCATGTGGATGATGAGGTCTCAGATAAAAATGATGAAATTATTGGGAATTGAACAAAAGATCACCCTTGCTACACAATAGCAAGGAATTTGGCTGCATTGTGTTCATGCCCTTGGACTTTGTGGAAGGTGGGACTTATGAGTTGTGAACCAAAGCATTTAGCAGAAGAAATTTCTAAGCAGCAAAGCATTCAGGACACTGCATGGCTACTTGTAACAGCCTAGTCTGAGTTATGGCAGCAAAGGCATAATATAAAGCTAGAATTTAAAAGGGAAGCAGAGCATAAACATTTGGAAACTTTGCAGCCTGGCCATGTGGTAAAGAAGCAGAGAGCCAGAGAACAATGCAAGGATGAAGCAGATAAACTGATTGCTAAAGACATTATCTTGGTGGTGAGGCAGCCAGATGCTAATAGTGGAGAAAATGAGAGGAAAGCCCTGCAGGCATTTGAGATGTCTGGAAGGGTACCCCACCCATCACAGACCCTGAGGCCTAGAAGGACTGAGTTATCCTGGAAGACAGACCTGGGGCGCAGCTGCCCTTGAGATCCTGCTCCCTGCATCCCAGCTGCTCCAGCTGGAGCAGCCCCAAGTGTGGTTCATGCAGCAGCCCTAGAGAGGAGAGGCCCAAAACCTCAGTGGCATCCATGTTGTGTTAAGTCTGCAGGCCAGCAGGACATGCAAGCAGTGGAGGCGTGGCAGCCTCCACCCAGATTCCAGAGGATGTATGGAAAAGCCTGGGGCCCAGGCCGAGACCTGCCGCAGGGGAGGAGCCACTGCTGAGGCCATCTACTAGAGCAATGCTGAGCAGGAAAGTGGGGTTGGAGCCCCCACAGAAAGCCCCCACCAGGGAAATGTCTAGTAGAGCCAAGGACTACCATGGAGACCCCAGACTTATGGAGCTACCAGAGTGGAACACTGGCCTGGAAAAGTTGCAGGCACCAGCGCAGCCCACTGGGCTGCACCTGGCAGAGCTGTGGGAATGAGACTGCCTGACGCTTTGGGGGCCCAGATACCCAATTGTGCCCAGGATGCAGGACTTGGAGTCAAAGAACATTATTTTGGAGCTTTAAGACATAATGTCTGCCCTGCTGGGTTTTGGACTTGTTTGGGGCCTGTTTTCCTTTCTACTGGCCTATTCCCCACTTTTGGAATGGGAATGTGTACCCAAAGTCTGTTCCACCATTGTATCTTGGCAGTAGATAAATTTGGTTTTGTTTTTCAGGTTCACAGCTGGAAGGACTTTTGCTTTTGGTTTCAGAGGAGACTTTGGACTTTGAACTTTTAAGTTGGTGCTGGAGCAAGCTAAGACTTTTTGGACTCTTGGGATAGAATGATTGTATTTTGTATATGAGAGGAACGTGAGTTTTGGGGGGGCAGAGGCTGAATGATGGAGTTTGGATGTGTTGTCCCCTCCAAAACTCATGTGGAAATTTGATCCCCAGTGTGGCAGTGTTTGAAACTGATTGAGTCATGGGGGTGGATCCCTCATAAATGGATTAATGCTCTCCCTGGGGGAGGGGGTTTAGTGAGTGAGTTCTCACTCTATTAGTTCCCGTGAGAGCTCGTTGCTTAAAAAGACCCTGGCACCTTCTCTCTCTCTTGCTTCCTCTCTCTTGCTTCCTGTCTCTTGCTTCCTGTTGCCATGTGATCTGCTTGTTCCCGCCGGCTGCCTGCCACTTTCCGCCATGAGTACAAGCAGTCTGAGGCCCATGCCAGATGCAGCTGTCCCAGAATCATAAGCCGAATAAACTTCTGTTCTTTATAAATTACCCAGTCTCAGGTAATTCTGTTATAGCAACACAAAACAGACTAAAACAACTGTCATTTGAATTAAATAAGTTATTACCTTACCTAGTGAATGGTTAGGGTAACTGTCAGAATCCTGCCAATGTAGCCAACTGTATTGCTAGGGCTAGGGCTAAAGCTAGGGCCCATAGACCCTTCAAAACCATTGTATAGACTGGGTCACAGACCCCTCACATGCCAGGCTGGGTCCACGAGCTAGGTAATTGTGAAAGATCCCGGGAGCCATTGGAAGACAACATGAGCTCAGTCCTCAGCTTCCTCAGCAGCAGCAGCAACTTACAGCAATAGTTTCCAGTGCATTCACATCAGACAATAGCTAAGGAACACTTGGGCGCACATGCGTGTCTACATCAAATGCTCAGCAAGGTTCCGAACATCTGAGTGGCCCTGACCATTTTCCTATATTTTCCCTATACCTAGCAATAGTAAAAATAAAACATTAACTACTACTATTATTATTATAGTGATTTTTAAATATGTCCACAATTTTTTTGATATTCCTCACTGTAAGAGATGGAGCCTAACTTCTCTTCCCTCGAGTGGGGGCTGAGCTTAGTGACTTAAAGACTTCTAATAAATAGACTATGGCATTGTTCTATAAAAAAAGCATTATGGTTACCTCTTTGTGGTCTCTTAGATTGCTCACTTGGGGGGATGTTAGCTGCCAGGTCATGAAGACTGTATTAGTTTTCTATTTCTGTGTGACAAAATGTCACATATTTAGCAGCTTAAAATAGCACCCACTTATTAGCTCACAGTTCTGTGGGTCAGAATTCCAGCACAGTATGGCTGGGTACTCAGGGTATCACAAGGCTGGAGCCACAGTGTCAGGTGGCTGACCTCTCATCTGGAGGCTCTGGGGAAAATCAACTTTCAAACTCATTCTTGTTGACAGAATTCAGTACCCTGTAGCTGTGAGTCTGAGGCTCCCATTTCCTCGCTGGCTGTCATCCTGGGGCCACTCGGCTCTCAGACGCTGCTCACATTCCTTGCCATGTGGCCTCTTCCACCTTCAAGTCAGCATTAGCATGTCAAATTCTTCCCATGCTTTGACTCCCTCCCTTGCACTTCTACCAGTCAGAGACGACTCTCAGCTTTTAAAGGGCTCATGCAATTTTATCAGGCTCACCTGTATAATCTCCCTTTCTTAAGGTCATCTGATTTGGGAACTTAATTGCATCTGAAAAATCCCTACACGTCAGTACCAAGGTTACTGTTTGATTGAATAACTGGGAGAAGGCGTGTGTGTGTGTGTGTATGTGTGTGTGTGTGTGTGTGTGTGTGTGTGTGTGTGTGTGTGTGTGCGCGCGTGCACCAGAGGCCAGGACTCTTGCGGCCATGTTAGAATTCTGCCTACTACAGGTTCTAACTGGTAGAGCTGGGTTTCAAACCCAGGTAGCCAGGCTTCAGAGTCTATGCACTTAACTAGTATGCTGAACTTGTCCATTATATTCTTAGGCTGTGTCCATAGTGTGGAGAGAATGGCATATAAGGAATTGAAACAATCTTCTACTTATAATATATAATATACATATCTATACATATGTATAGGATATAGATGTATATAATCTGTTAGCTATCAAATGTGTTTGAACAAGGACATTACATGCTGAGCAAATGCTTGAAGAAAGCTACTGGAGAAAAAGGAATCCATAGAAAAAACTTGAAAGTAGGGAGAGTATTAGGGATGCTATCTACTGGCCAGGTACAGATGGAGATAATGATTGCCCTCAGATTGCTGAGATGACGATAGGACCAAATAGAGAGACTGAATGGGAAAATCACTGGGGAAATATGAGTAGGATCTACTGGATTTAGCAAGTTGAGCTACTATCAGGTATTGATGAAAAGTCCTAGGACTTTAGGGGCCAAGAGCTATAAAGGTGGTAGATACAGAGTTACCCATTAAAGAGTTATTCAATGGTGGTAATTGCTCAAGCTGTGTGTGTATGACATCCCATGGAAGGGTGTAAGCTAAAAAAATAGAGCTGAAGGAAGAATATTAGGGAATACATAAATTTAGAAGTGTAGCAAGTATAAAGTCATAGGGAGAAAGACGGAAATGGAGCATTTAAAAAAGTATAAGTAGAGCAAGAAGAGTTAAGTGGGAAAAGAGCGTTTCAAGAAGAAAGGGAGTAATATACCCTATCTTAAGGTTACAGAAAAGGAGAACCAAGAAGTTAAATACAATAAATGTAAAAGTGTATTGTTAAAAAGAAAGAGGTAGCCAGTTTATTTCTAAGTTCAGCAATCTGGGGAAGCTGATACAGAAAATAAATATGTTTCTCCTAAAGATGAGGAGAATAACTTGGTCTCTAAAAACCACCCCAACTCTAATATTCTTCCTCTTTGGAGCTAGGGAATACTGGGAGATTTCAAAGGATGGTTAGTTAAATATTTCTCTCAGTGGAGGTTGCCCATTTAATTCATTGCCAAAAATAACAATGCTTAAGTGTTTCCTGATTTTAAAACCCTGGACTAATAATCTGGGCATTGGTCATTCACTGCTCTCAAAGCCACTGTGCGAGGCTGTTCTGCTGGCATCAGAGACACCTGCCATCCATGCATCGTAGACACCCACCGCCCATTCATCCCAGTGACCACCACCCAGCAACCAAACAGCTCCTGACCAATGGAGGTTGGCTGGCCTTGGGGAAAGGGAGTACTACACCTTCAGTCACATTGAACAAGATTGCACCACACGGACACGACGGGCACTCAGCAGAACCACAATGAATGGGTTTGAAAAACCATGTGTCACGCTCTGGTCTCTTTTCTACATCTCATTCGTCCACCAATTTTTCTGAAGACAATGTTTTTTTTTTTACAAATATACACATATCACTGTTAATCTCTTTATCCTCTTCTCCTTTTCTTCCAACTTTTCCTAATTGCCTCAGGAAAATCAAACTCTCAACCACTCTCTCTCTCTCCACTTCCCCATTTTCCTATTTGCTCAAAAACTAGCCTTAATCAATCCTGACAAAAGTAAAATAACCCTTACTATACACCTTTATCAAGAAAATTAAATTTATATACTTTGAAGTTAAATTAGGCGTTCTGAAGAAATGATGCCATTAACTTCTAAAGTCCATGAAAATTAGAAGCTATTCTTTTGAGAACACACATGGAATTACATCATCACAGTCTTTTAGAACATGTTTTTCCTTAAGCAGCAATATTCTGATTCTCTGTGTGTGTATGTATTGTTGACATTGCAGAAGTTTTACTTTCTACTATTTTCATTGCTAATGTCTAATAATTTAGACACATTATACAAAAATAGGATTCTGTATAATCTAGAAATCAGCTATAGTCTTTAATTCTGTCACTAGAAGAAACTGCATTCTACATTCATAACAGGTGATTTCCAAGTTTAGAGCACATTTAAAAGTTGAAGACTGTGCACATGTAACCAAAATATGATTAAACACCTTTTAAATAAGGTAACCAATCTGAATTTTCTGCTGTTACACTATTCAAGTTATTTTGCTGTGCAATATCACCACAATCCCTTTGTTCTGTATTTAGGAAAGGGGCAACTCAGCATGGCCAAGGTCATGCTTTTGGAGCCAGAAAGAACTGGGCTCCCATCCTGATTCAGTCACGCACATGCTATGGCACTGGGGAAATGTAATAGCTTCTTTTAACCTTAGTTTTCTATTCTGCAAAATAGGAATAATGTGAGTACCTATCTCTTAGAGTTATTGTGAAGATTAAATCAGATCATGAGTAAGTTCCTAGCACTCAGAAGGCACTCAACGATTATTTCCAGACAGTAAAAATGGTGGTCTTTTTTTTTTTAATCACACCCACATATCAGTATCAGTAAAAATATTTTTATCATATGGCCCTCGTTTTTTAAATAAATTATGTACATGTTCTTTCTAGAATAATATGGCATAAACACATAACATAAAAGTAAAATATGAAAAGAATGTGACAAAGTTAAACACTACTTAAAAATAAATAAAAATACAAAGCGCAAATGAGATGTTGTTGCATTTAAAATTTTTCAGACAATTCCAAACTCTAATGCAACTGTAGATTTTTGAAAAACAAGTTAGAAAGTTCTGTCTCCCAGTTTTCTGTGTGCAGAAATAAAAATGTGAATGGATGACACACATCATTGTCACACAAAACCGCACAATGCTATAAATATTTTTAAATATTTATTTTTAGGATACTGCTCTCATAGCACTCAAAAAGTTACTTTCTTACTTGTTGCTAAAATAATCACCTTTATATTGCTGGGACATATTAATATGTGTGTGGGTGTGTTTTTAAATATCTGTAGGAGGCTTACTACTGACAGGAACTTGTCATCACAGAAAATATCAGCAAATTTTCTTTTCTTTTTTTAATGTCTGCTAGGATGCTCAATATTAATAGCCATGTGTCATTACAGAAAACATCAGCAAATTTGGGGCACATGTCTTTTCTGTAAAAGAAAATTATATAATTTATCTTTAATTTAACAAGGGTTTGAAATACTTTGACATGAGCTCACCTCATTTACAACATTGTGAGTTAGGTTTCATTCCCATTTTACAGATGAGATAATTAAGGCAGAAGGAAGTTAAGTAATAAGAAATTTGTTAAAAGTCATGCAGGATGTGGACCTAGCCATTTTGGCTTCAATGACTCTTAACAATTTGTCTCTGGTGCCTGGGATTCTACAATAAAGATAAAATAATCTTTAAATACACTTAACCAGGTGTGTGTAAACTAGTTTATTGCAGTAAGCTGGAAGCAAAGATTGGATGACGTTGCCAATACCAATCCAAACCTCAGTGCCATGGAGCTCCTCCACTTTCCTCTAGAGACCTCTTGTGTTGTACACACGTGACCATCTAAGATGTGGACCAAGTGAGGGCCCTAGTGTGGAAAATACTAGTAAACCATAATTTTATTTCTTATTTTTTTATATACATGAAAGCAGATGTTCTGATATTTTCTTCTCAGATTCCAGTGAATTATCTTATATCCCGTAGGGGTATGTGCACCTCATTTTGGAGATTATACTGTAGAATGTGAAGTATATGGAAGAGAAGCTTAAGAGATTTGCTTGTGTCTGTTTCCAAAGTTAGAAGTTTTATTATGTGTGAATGTATAAGGAGTGGTCCTTCTGAACAACTGGCCATCCATACTGTTATATTTTGGAATCTATCATGATCATGTCACAGAAAACCTAATGATTTTCACAAGGATAATGCAAAGCATTAACATTAATTTACTGGTTTACTCTTTACCTCCAGGTATTAGAAGGAACTGCTGGGCGAAAATGCTTACATACTATTAGATTGGCTGAAGGAAATAAGATTCAGGAGGGTTAAACAAATCTTTCATTCATTTATGTTTCACACTGGACACTATTTTTTCCACATAGAAATATTAAAACTAGTTTATTGAGACACTAGAGAGTATCTCCATCTCTGGTTGTGGAACTATTCTTGATACATTGGATTTTACATTGCTCTTCAAAAATAAGAGAATACGATGTTTGATTTCCATATGCCTTCTGAATTTTCTAGATATTAGGGATGACTTTTACATATTTATTTTTCATCATGAAGAACTATTACCATTTTATCCAGTTCATGATCATAATGCTGTTATTATTGCTACAGATAAATGATTCCTTATTTATTTTGTTTCTATTTAGTCCTGTAATGATATAAAAAGAGTTCAATTAATTGGAACTTCTGGAACATTTAGATTTGATGTGCCACCCTAAAAAAATGAGAGCATCACCTAATGCTAAGATGAACTAGACTTTGTCACTTCAGGCTCAGAATGGTCTGGTAAATTAACCTCACTGTAAATGTAAAATGTAACTGTAAATGTAAGACTTGTAAATCCCCAAAGGTAGGAACACTGTTTATACTTTTCTGTGTTTACATAACTAGGATGAAGCACAGGGCCTCGATACATACTGTTGAATGAATAAATGAGTAAATGGTTTTCTATCCAGGAAATCTAACTTCCTTAAAGAATGCCGCAGAATATAGTAGGAACAGAGTATATTTGAGAGAGGGTTCCATTGCTTTAATGCCTTTCTCTATGCTCTGAATGTCATCCTTGTTGACCCCTCTCAGCTATCCAGTTTCCTCTGTTTTGTTTTCCCCCTAATTTGATGTGTCGTGATCAAGATGGCTTCACAGTGGAGAAGACTACATTTCAGAAGCAGGGGGAACTAACCTCAATGTAGCTATGAATGCATTTTAGTGTCCAATCCAGTTAAATATCGTCTATCTGACTTTGCTTTTCTGACCTGCTTGCTTACCTATTTAGATTCTGGAGACTATGACCCAAGCAGGAAGAACACAGCAGCAGAGACCAGTTTCAACAAAGTTCCTCTCCCGTGCAGGGATCCTCAAAGCATGACAGTCCTTTGTTCGGGCTGTGAATCAACCTACAGCAAAGCACATCCTTCCTTTGGTTTTCCCAGGTGAGCGATGCACAATGAATGTACATAGCACATTGTATTCAATTTGACTGCCTTCTCAAATGAGTTCTAAAATTTTGTGTTTATAAACTAAAATTGAATCTATGTTCTGTTAGGAAGTCAGGCTGCCATACATTGGCAAAGTAGCAAGTTCCTAATGAACATGTGTGACTGATAGTTGTTTCGAAGGTGCATTATCAGTATTGACTTGCTTTGGTGTGCTTTTCAATCACTACTATCTTTTTAAAAAATGTAAATTGTGACTAGTTTAGTTTTATCATTATGCACTTATTTTCATCTAATACCGCATGATTAGTCATAAAATTAAAGTGATGCATATTTGCATTAGTAGTACTGTGGTCATTTTTTTTCTGTACCTAGGCTTTAAAGACGTGTAATTAATATGAATTGCCTACCTCTTTCATTAAAATGGCTGTTTTAGTCCATTTCTATTGCTTATAACAAAATACATGGAACTGGGTAATCTGTAAGACAATGAAATTTATTGCTTACAGTTTGGGAGGCTGGGAAGTCCAAAATCCAGGCCTTTATGGTGAAGGCCTTATTTGGTGGTGGCCTTATAGCAACACAGGGGTCTCACATGGTAGAAAATGGTGGAGCAGAGAGAGAGATATTTCCTCATGCACTCTCTTTTTAAAGCCTTCACCATTATTAATCCATTCACTACAGTACGGTCCTACAATCTAATCACCTCTTCCAGGTCCCGCCTTTCAATTACCATCATAGGATTTCCTACCCTCAACAGTTACAGTGGGTATTAAGCTTCTAATATATGGACGTTGGGGGACACAATTCAATCAACCCACAGCAATGGCTATACATATGACCTTTCCCAAAATTTCCTTGTATAATCACATTTCACTGTTAATCAGTGAATTCTTTTTCTAGTGGAGCCTGGGATGGATCAAGGAACCTTCTAGCCAGTTATCCAGATCATCCTGACTTTATGTCATTGGATAATGTCAAGTTCTGATTGATTCCAATAAAGAAGACAGTTATGTAAGTCTATGTTAGGGACTATCAATGAACTTTAAAGAAAAAGAAAATGACCCAGTCCCAGATGTTAGGGATAGTAATATTTTGGATAAAGAGACGTAAAGGAAAGAACATTGGGGATTGAAGAGCCTAGGATTGTTTTCTGAATATTTAAGCTTTAGGCTTGCATTGTCCAATTCGCTAACCACTAGCTATATTTGACTAGATTAATTAAAATCAGTCCCATAGTGGCACTGGCCACATTTCAAGGGTTTCGTAGCTTCATGTAGCTAGTGGCTTCTGATTGGACGGCAAAGATATAGACCATTTTTATCATCACAGAAAGTTGTACTAGGAATACTGGATTAGTCTATAAAACACTTGAGTAAATTTTATGCAAGAACTAATAGTGGTAGCTGACAGAATGATACACAGTACTCCCAAGCTATTCAATTTGAAGAAGGAAGAAAAAAAAACAGACTATTATTCAATCCAAGATAAATAATGGAACCCAGTAAATGGAAGAAATTGTCAGCCAACTTGGTAAGCTTGGAGAAGAAACATAGATCTAACCATTTATTTAAAACAATGTCACATATTAGTTACAATCAAAACTTATGAGACTACTTTTATTTGCAGCAGAGAAGAGTCCTACACTTTTTTTTTTTTTTTTTTTTTTGCACTGAATTTTATTTATTTTTTAATTAACACATAATAGTTGTACATATTTACTGGATACATTGCAATATTTGGATAGATGCATACAATGTGTAATGATCAAATCTGGGTAATTAGCATATTTACCACCTCAAAGATTGGTCATTTCTTTGTGTTGGGAACATTTTATTTATTTATTTATTTATTTATTTATTTTTTTAAATTTTATTTTGTCGATATACATTGTAGCTGATTAATGCTCCCCATCACCAAAACCTCCCTCCCTCCCCCCTCCCCCCCTCCCCCCCAACAGTGTCCTTTCTGTTTGTTTGTTGTATCAACTTCAAATAATTGTGGTTGTACTAGCGGGTTTTGATTTTTCTTGGGTTTTTATGGCAGTGGTAGTTATTTTTCAGGAACCAAACCCAGTACTCCCTTGAGGATTTCTTGTAAGGGTGGTCTTGTGGTAGTGAACTCCCGCAGTTTTTGTTTGTCTGAGAAATATACTATTTGCCCCTCATTTCGGAAGGATAGCCTTGCAGGGTAGAGTATTCTTGGCTGGCAATCTTTGTCTTTTAGTATTTTGAAAATATCATCCCATTCCTTTCTAGCTTTTAGGGTTTGTGATGAAAAGTCTGATGTTAACCTGATTGGGGCTCCCTTATAGGTGATTTGACGCTTCTCTCTTGCAGCTTTTAAGATTCTCTCTTTGTCTCTGAGTTTTGCCAATTTGACTATGACATGTCTTGGAGAAGGCCTTTTTGGGTTGAATACGTTTGGAGATCGTTGAGCTTCCTGGATCTGAAGATCTGTGATTTTTCCTATACCTGGGAAGTTTTCTGCCACTATTTTTTTGAATATGTTTTCAATGGAATCTCCATTTTCTTCCCCTTCTGGAATACCCATGACTCGGATATTTGAGCGCTTGAGGTTGTCTGATATCTCTCTCAGATTTTCTTCCATGTCCTTGATTCTTTTTTCTTTCTTTTTGTCTGCTTGTGTTATTTCAAACAGCCCATCTTCAAGTTCAGAGGTTCTCTCTTCAACTTCGACAAGCCTGCTGGTTAAACTCTCCGTTGTGTTTTTTATTTCGCTGAATAACTTCTTCAGTTCAGCAAGTTCTGCTACATTTTTTTTCAGGACATTGATTTCCTTGTATATTTCCTCTTTCAGATCCTGTATACTTTTCCTCATTTCATCATGATGTCTAGCTGAGTTTTCTTGTATCTCATTCAGTTTCCTTAGAATTATCACTCGAAATTCCTTGTCAGTTATTTCAAGGGCTTCTTGTTCTATAGGATCTAGAGTATGAGATTTATTAACTTTTGGTGGTGTACTTTCTTGATTTTTTGTATTTCTGGTGTCTTTTTTTTGGTGTTTATTCATTGTTGCAGGGGGTTTCACAGTCCACCGGTTTAAGACTAATGACTAACTAGGGTGTTGCTGTGGTTGCCAATTTGGTATGGCTCCCGCTGTGACTGCTCAGTTGGCCTCTAGTGTCTTGTGTGTGTGGTTGCCTCGGGTCTTGGGCTTCTCCGGGGATCCACCTTTCTGGTCAGCTTGTACTCTGCTGGGCTGGTGGATCACGTACCACAGGGTGTGTGATCTCTGTTGAGCTTTCACTTTCTGTACAGGACTTCTCCCCTTTCCGTGTGCTCTGGCCCAGGCTGTTAGATCGTGCAGTGGCGACCCCACCGGGTGTGTGGTTTCTGTCGAGACTCCGCCTCCCTGGCCGCACGTCTCCCCCCTCTGTGAACACTGTGCTGGGCTGGGGCGTGTCTTCTGCACCCCTCGTCTATCAGCTGGGCCTTCAAGACCCTGCTCAGCACCGCCTCGCCCAGGAAGTCTACCAGGTTTCTGCTAGGCACAGACGACCGGTCTCTCTGGGTGCCTTTGTAGCACTGTGTAGATCTTTCTCGGGTCTTGTTCACCTTTGTATCCCCCCGGTATAAACCGAGTCTAGTGCCCGCCTGCAGCCTGCTCTCCGGCAGGTTCAAGCGGACCTGGGAACTCTCCTACCGCACTATTCCCAACCAGAAATTCGTTAGGCTTTTTTCCAAACTGGTGGTCGCAGAGATGGTATCTGCCTCCCAGTAACAGGAAGTTTACCGGGGCCGGAGTCCAGGGTGTGGTGGAGTGACAGTCGGCCCGCCCGTACTTCCTAGCCCTCCCAAAACTGGTCGGGACGCCCCACACCCCCAGTCCTGCCAGAGAACCGCGGAGGGAGTGGGAGAGGAGGTCGGCCCGCAGGGTCCGGAAAGCCCCGCGCCAGGCCAAGCAAATGGGCTCAGTGATGGCCGAGCAGGGCGGAGCTGCCCGCACCTGGGAAAATGGAGGCAGCACCGGGGTAGTGAGTGGCCTGGTGGTGCAGGCGGAAGCCGCGTGGGCATTCACCCCCCGAACAGAGCTGTGCCAGGGATCACTCACAGTGCTGTGCCAGGTCGGGCGCTCGCTCTGTCTCTGGTTTGTTGCCTTCCGTGTTCTCGGCGCTGCCGCCTCGGGCTGTTCAGTCGCGGCGCCGCTCGGGCGCTCCCAGGAATCTTCTTTAATGCCGGCCTGAAACCTCGAATCCTGAATAGGGCAGCTGGCCGCCTTCAGTGCGGCCCCAGCCTCCGGGATCCTGGCTGCATCCACAGCAGCCCTGGCGCCGTGTTCCCTGTTTCAAGACTCGCTTTTGCAGCTAAGAATCAGTTCTTTTCCTGCTCCACACTTCAAAGCTGTTGCCTGTAAATGAGGCAGCCTCTCCTGCCGGGGGCAAAGTGGCGTTGAGCCCCCACGACCGGCCAGCAGCAGCAGTCCTCCCTTAAGAGATGGCCAGAGGAAGGTCCACAAGTTTCCCGGCTGCCTGAGGCCCAGTGGCCACCTTTTCCACCTCAGCTACTCCGCGCCAGCCGCCGCAGCCGCCGCCATCTTGAAACTCCGAGTCCTACACTTTTTAATGGGGTGTTAGCTTCTGAAATGTGTGCTTCAAGACAGGCACTATTCCTTTTAATTTTGCACAGTCTGCTTGATGCCTTTTTAAAATAGGCTTTTAAATTAATTGTTGGATAAAATCACAAGATGAGTGAAGCTATGGCCATCATCTGCATGGCTGCCCATCATAGCTCGAATATTTCCCATATTTGGGGCATTTCCCACATTAAGAGCCTCACTTTTCCAACATAAAAATTCTGACTTTGAAGATAAAACTCAAATTCCTCAGTCTCCCTTGAAGCTGAGACTCACACAAGTGACCCTGGCTCCACCAATGACATATATGCACACAAGACTTGATGGCAGCAGTGAGCAACCTAATGAACAGGCTCCACATGGGACTTTGATTGTTGCTGCTGGCCACAGGTGTGCCCGGTTTTGATAGTGGCAGCAATGCAGTATTGGCAAGGCCAATTGCTGCTGCAGAAGTGGCAGTGGTGCTGGCTGTAGCAGCCATTTCACTAAACATCATGTAATTCTTAGCATTGGAGGTGGTGGCAGCAGCTTCCTCATCAGACAGTTCTATGATTTGGTTTTGAGGGTATTCCTGGAAGCTTAACCTCCAGTCTGTTTCTCCAGCTCTCCCATTTTTCCGTGAGCTACCTAATACCCTTTAATAAATCCTTTTTCTGCTAAACTATCCAGAATGGATTTTGTGGCTGCAGCTAAGAATCCTGATGATATAGGCCATGATGCCAATTCATGCTTTTGTTTCACAGTTATCAATGAATTTACTCAATATGCACTTATTGCCTGGGTACCAAGCTCTGTGTTAGGATCTCACTGAGGTTTCCAACTAGAGCACCTTTGTGAATGGTGGTATCAGGAGGAAGTGAAATACAAAAAGTGAGAGGGGTGTCGGACATGTTGAGATTGAGAAGAATCTTCTTTTCTGCCACCCCAAATCCAGTCTGTCCCCAAATCCTCATAACTGGATCTCATAAATATCTTGCCATGTTTCTCATACCTCCTTTCTCCTTTCACAGCCTTTCACTCATTTGGCAAACATTCAACCGTGATACTTAGTGTTTCTCACTTAAATTACTGAAATAGCCAATTGCAACGACTAAGACCATGGAGTTCCTCACACGCTGTTCTGTTCCCTGTCATCGCTTATGCTGTTCTGAGAACCCTTTCCCTTATTCACTTGGACACCTGCTATTTATACTTTAAGGCTTAGATTATATTTTTTCTATTTCACATACTATGTTGTATGATAATTATGTGGTTAATTATTTCACTTATCCAACTGGCACTAGTTATTCAACTGGGGCACATTTTCATATTTTGTTTACTGTTATCAATCTATTCCAGCACTTGCACCAGTGCCTGGTTTATATTAGGTACACTACAAATACTTGTTGAAAGAAAAAATGACTTGTAATTATTTATTGTATGTTTATTTCCCTGAACAGTCTACGAGCTTCTTTAGTATAGTACAATGTCCGGCGTATAATAGGAACTCAGTAAATACTTATTGTACACATTAATGAGGTGCATATGGGGCATCTGTTGAAGATAATTGGTAGCAATCAAAATTATGATTCTAATACTCTTAATAGAAGCTAAGGTTGGAAATAAGGATATGGGAATTGTCAGGGGTGGTTTGTACTGGCCATGTTAAGGCTTCTCTCAGATCACTGACTGTAAGGAGTAAAACTGATCTATGACCATGGCTGCTGCTCTTTGCAATCCTTCCCATGTTTGCACTGAGGCCAACCTTCCCATGAGCTGCTCCCAGACAATGACTGGGTGTGGAAGGGAAACTGGAGAAGGCCCATTTCTCACAGTGGGAGATTCCTATGGTAAGTGACTTTGGTATGAGGATTCCCTGGCAACCTTGCCAAACATGCCTTAAAACTGCACATCAGTCTAAGACACTTCCCCCAACTTTCCTTCCCTCTCTCCTTCACTTGGGATCAAAATGGCATCGCAACCTATTGGGTCTCTCGGCCTCTATAGGCTTCCTTCCCAGTTTTCTCTCACAGGCATGTCCTCAAATAAATTTCTTGTACATTTCATCCTGTCCTAGCTTCTGCTTCTCAGAGGACCTAGATTAACACATGGATGAAGCCATGGGAGTAAACAGTCATTTGAGGAAAGCCACAGAGTGAGAAGAGTTAAGAACCAGAGAGAGAAGCTTACAGGCCATTAATCTTTAGCAGGTGGGAAAGGGAGTACCAAGGGGAGAAAGCTTTAAAATAGAGGTCACATAAGTAGGCAGACAACCAAGAAGTGTGGTACTCCAGAATGGGCTGTCACTAAGAGTTTCATTCCAGAGCTGCTTCTGGACCCAGTAAAAGTTAAAAATTTACCAAGGAAAAACAAAAAGCCTTCTGAAACAAGAAATAAAAAAAGAAAGCAGCTGAGGTCAAGAACTGCTTAATTATCTTCTTAAAAATTTAATACTTGCTGGCTGGGTTGCTCACTTGGGACAGCGTGATGCTGGTAACACCAAGGTCAAGGGTTCGGATCCTACGCGCAAAAATAAATAAATAAATAAATAAAAATTTAATACTTAAACACAAGATAAATAGATAATCAATTAAAATAGAGGCAATAGGGTAAATACATGTTTACTTGTTTAAACTCATAGAAGTAAATATTTTTAAAAAACTGATTTACAGCTAAGGAAGGGCACTTCTGTTTTCACACATTTTACTTCCTTCGTTTTCCATATGTCCTTTCCCTCACTGTCCATTGCGATTTTTCATTGGGAAGTAGTACCAGATAGAAGTAGTGTGGGAATGTCGGTGGATGGAAAATATGCTTCCCCTAAACATCGGAATTAATGTAGAAATCATTAAACTAAGAAACATATATGTAACATAGATAGGAGTAGTGTTACTGTGTCACTTTTAAGAGAGAAAAAGATCATTGCTAGACCACTGAAAGAAAGAATACTCCAAACATCAACGAAGTCAGCAATGGAGGCTAAAGAAGAAAGTCACAGAGCCCAATACTCCGGTCGCTCATTCAACAACCAGCAGATGGGGCTTTGCCAAAGACACAGAGAGTAAGCTCCATGTGGGCAAAGCTTGTCTGTTGTTCCCAATGCTGTCTTTAGTGCCAAGAAGAGTGTATCACATGGGAGGTATTCAATAACACTTTTCATACAAATGGATACATTGTCAATATGATATTATTGTGGAGGTGGCCACTTCAGGCTATCTTAGTTAGATACCGTTTAATATTCGAAGTGTCAGTTTTGTGAATGTTACCCATTGTTCTGATTCTATAATCTCCAAAGTAATCTTCTGATTATAATTTGATGTTCTCAGTGGATCTGACTATAAGGAGGGAATGAACTAATCATACCAATTGAAGAAAATTGGTCCACGTGACACTGATACTTCTTAAGGTAGATTAATATATTGGCATTCTGGTTTTACACAGCAAACTCACACAATTAAATGATATAAGTTCAGTCTTCAGAAACGGATTCACACTTTATTTTCTGAATTATGCATAGGTCCACAAAGGCCTATTTCAAATGTTTTTGGCTCTGTCTCCCTCAGCCTCAGCATGGTCATTTATCCTCCAGTAAGCTGGTCTTGCTTGCTTACCTGGTAGTGTTCTGAGAAAGCAGGAGTGAAAACCTCAATGCTTCTTAAGGCCTAGCCTCCAAAACTGCACATCACTACAGGCACAGTCGGTTGGTAAAAGCAAGTCATAAGGTCTGCCCAGATTAGAGGAGGAGAGAAGAGGTAGACTCTACCTCTTGATAATAGGAATTACAAAATAGTATGGCTATCCTTTCTAGCTACCCAGCCCACCCGCTGGCCACAATTATTTACATTCCTCTCACATGCAAAATATGCTCATTTCCTCACTAAAAAGTTTCATGCCATTCTGGCTTAATCATCTAAATGAAGATCACATACAGGTGAGGCTCCTTGATCCAGCTTCTTGGGTGTGGGTCCTGCTCCTGGGATTTGTGAATTAAAGAGACCAAGTTATCTGCACTTTACACACCTGACCACATAATTGCAATAGACTATTTAAAAAGAGGAAGAATGAGAAACACAGAGCAACAACTAGACCGTAGCAATTCTGAAGTCCAGCCAGGTAAATGTCACCAGTTCCCCCCATTTCAGGATAGAAATGTTCCTTGATTATAGCACATTCTGCTTTCTGAATGGTTCCCATCCCTCATAGACTCTTGGCTCTACTGTCTGGGCTCTTGCTTCACATTCTGAAATTTCTTATTTTTCTGTAAGAAGTGAACCACGTTTACAGCTGAGAAACTTTCTCAGTCTGCTTCCTGCAGATAGAAAATTAGGGCCTTAGGTTAGCTGGTTAGCTCAGTTGGTTAGAGCATGGTATTGACAATACTAAGGTCAAGGGTTTGGATCCCCTTACTGGCCAGCTGAAAAAAAAAATTAGGGCCTAGAGTCCTCTTTCCATTTTGAATGATCTCTGTACCTTTTAGTCTAAGGTGATGTAATTCCCTTAATACACTGTGGGTTGCCTATGAATCTGACTGGGTTCATTTCACACCCCGAATGTTACATCCATAATTCTTTTTGTGAAAGACCTTTCTTTCTACCCTAGACCATTTGTGAGGCTGCTATAGGATAGTAACTTTAAACTTCTTGAAAGTCTTTTTTGTCTAGCTGAAAGTATCTACTAGTCATTACCTAAAATCTTCCAGAGATCTTAACAAGGGATCTCACAATCAGCCATTTTCTTGGTCTGATCTTAACCCTAAGGCTATTTCTTACATTGAAAATTTGTTGCTTTCTGAAGAGAGTGAAGTGAAAAACAGTTTTATTTTCCAATCTGACAAGTCCCAGCCTATCTATATTTCCTCTCAATCATGCTTGTAAACTGAGAAATTTCTTCTTAGTTCATCTCTAATTTGCAATTCTTTATCATACCCAGCTAAAAAAGCCAGCTGACAAGGTCAACATTCTTCCTGGAAATCCAAAATTTTGGTAGGTAACTTTTATATCTTCTAAGTGACCACAAGTGATATATGCCAATTGTTCCACCACTTCACAACACAAGTCACCCTGTTCCTGCTGTTAATAACAATGTCTCTCTGCTTTCACTAACATTCTCCTCACTGCCCTTCCAGCTTCCACCAGCTGCCAGTCACAAAACGAATGCCACGTCTTTTAGGTTTTTGTTATAGTGGCACTCAACTCTACTTTCAGGTGCCAATTTCTGTTTCAGTTATCTGTTGCTACATAATACACCATCCCATACAACAATAAATTATTCTTTCTCATGATTCTGTGGTTTGGCCTAGCAGTTATTTTGCTATTTTTTTCCTAGGATCACTCAGGTATTCAGCTGGAGGGTCAGCTGGGATGGATGGTCCAAGATGGCCTCATGCACGTGTTTGACAGTAGGTTCTGGCTATTGGCTAGGGTGCCTTGTCCTCATTCTACCCCATCCCACCCTTGTACTCCCCACCACCATGTTTTCTCTTATTTTCCAGAAGATTAGACTGGCATCTTTCTATGGAAGACTCTGGGTCATGTTCCAAGAGGACAAATTCAGGAGCTGCAAGGCTCCTTGGCATCTATCCTCAGAAGTCATACAGTGCTATGTCTGCCACATTCTACTGATCAAAGCAAGCAATCATTCTAGCCCAGATTCCAGAGGTGGAGAAATAGATTCTACCTCTTGGTGGGAGAAGTGACAAAGTCAACTGCAAAAGAATATCCACTCATGGATGGGAGAGGTTGCTGTGGCCATCTTTGTAATCTACCCACCACAATCATTAACACAGTCTCATGTTTTAGATTCCTCTTCTCCATCACTTCACATATTGGTCTATTAAAAAGTGCATTGATTCTGCCTCCTAAATGTTTCTTAAACATATCCCTTCCTTTCTATTTATAATGCCACTGCTTTAAGGCTTTTATGATTTCTTCCCTTTACAATTGAAATGATCTCACTGCCAACAGTTTCTTCCTCCAATACACTAGAAAGATCTTTCAAAATGCAAATCTGATAATATATTTCCATTGCTTGAAATCTTTTCACCATAGTATTCTTTTGGTAGTATTCTCTTTCTTAATCTAAGTGTTGATTACACAGGTGTATTTGCTTTGTGAAAATTCATTGAGCTGTAAACTTATGATTTGTGCACCTTTCTGAATGTATGACTTAAATAAAAAGGTTATATTTTAAAATCCCCCTATGGCTCCCCATTGTCTCCAAGATAGAGTCAAAACCCTTAGCTTTATATTTAAAGTCTTTTGTGATTCTTGTCTTTTCTAGTTCCTGTCACTACCCTAATCTACCAATGCCTAATTACTTGTGTTCTGCAAGTAAACCATATATTTTCTAGACTGTTTACCTTTGCTCTGGTGGAATGGTGAAAGCGTTAACTACCTTCTTATTTATTATAACTCCTTTAAGAACAAACCCAAGTGGCATCTTTTGAGACAATTTTCAATTCTCTTAAGGCATTTCTTTCTTGTGTGCCCAAAGCACACTGCACATACCTCTAACACAATGCTCATTACATTGCTGTACTTATTTATTTTTATTTCTGACTCTCCCATTAGATGGTAGATTTCCTATGGCAAGGAACATGTCATATATATCTTTCCACAGTGTCTATCATTGTGTTTGGCATATAGTATTGTTATGGACTGAATGTTTGTGTCCACCCAAAATTAATATGTTAAAATACTAACCCCCAAGGTGATGGTATTAGGAGGTGAGACCTTTGGGAAGTGATTAGGTGGTGAGGGCAGGGCCCTCATGCATGAGACTAAGGCCTTTATGAAAGAGACCCAAGGGAGCTTCCTTTCCCTTTCTGCCATGTGAGGTTATAGCAAAAAGACAACCATCTGTGAACCAGGAAGTAGGTCCTCACCAGACACCAAATGTGCCAGTGCCTTGATCTTGGACTTCCTGGCCTCAAGAACTGTAAGAAACAAATGTCTTTTATTTATAAGCCACCAGTTTATGGTATTTTGTCATAGCCTGAACAGACTAAGACAAGTTACATAGCCCACAAGCACGCTTTTAATATGCAAATGAGGGAGGTAGATGGAGGAAATGTAATCTGAGTGAAGCTTTTGAAAAAAATTATAATCTAATTGAGTAAATAA
This sequence comes from Cynocephalus volans, assembly GCF_027409185.1. Taxonomy (NCBI): domain Eukaryota; kingdom Metazoa; phylum Chordata; class Mammalia; order Dermoptera; family Cynocephalidae; genus Cynocephalus; species Cynocephalus volans. The sequence goes on from NC_084462.1 coordinate 110,500,186, forward strand.
AGTATAGACACATAAAAAGTTAAATGAACATATGATGCAAAAATAAATGAGTCACAAATAACAATTTGTTAAATGCTAATTAAAGGAACCAACCATAAGTGAGGTAGGAGTCAGAGTAATGAAGTGGTCAGGCCATGGAGTAGCGGAGACTCAATACGTAGGTCTGAAAAATTGCATAGTATTTGGATTCCTGGAAAGAAAGAAGAAAGATATCCCAGTGGTGAAGATAACTTAAAATATCTAGGAAGTAAGGTTAAGTAAGCTGTGTTTGGAGACAGTAAAATAGAATAATTCTACTAGGTCTTTTTTTTAATATGAAAGAAAATTGATAAAATAGGAAATTCAGGCAAGGAAAGAACGTTTATAGGGAAGGTAGTAAGCTACATTTTGGACATGCTGAATTTGAGGTGCCTGCAAAACACCAAATAGAGCTATGTAGGCTATGATTAGAAATCTGGTCTGCATTTTGAGAGAGAAGGAAGAGATAGAGATTTCCCAGCCAGCCACATGTGAACTAATGAAAATGACCTGAAAAAGAATCTACAGAGAGAAGAGACGGGGTTAACAATAGGACCTTAGCAGAAATCTATATTTAAGGGATAGAAAGAGAAAGCCAGGCCAAAAAAGGAAACATGATAAGTGTCAAGAAAATAGGAAAGGACTCAGGGGATTGCAGAGTCACAGGAGCCAAGGGAGAAGAGAATTTTGAGAATTAGGAGGGTGTTGGCAGTAGCCAATGCATCAGAGAAACCAAGAGGGTTAAGAACTGCAATGAGGCTATGGTATTTGGTTTTTCGAGTTAAATGATGATCTTCGGAGTCAGAGGGGGGATCCTAAGATGGCAGTGGCTGTGGCGGTTGGCGTGGAGTAGCTGAGGTGGAAGAGGTGGCCACTGGGCCTTAGGCAGCCGGGAAACTTGTAGACCTTCCTCTTGCCATCTCTTAAGGGAGGACCGCAGCTGGTGGCCGGTCGTGGGGGCTGAACGCCACTTTGCCCTTGGCAGGAGAGGCTGCCTCATTTACAGGCAACAGCTTTGAAGTATGGAGCAGGAAAAGAACTGTTTCTTAGCTGCAAAAGCGAGTCTCTAAACAGGGAACACAGCGCCGGGGCTGCTGTTGATGCTGCCAGGATCCCGGAGGCCGGGGCCACGCTGAAGGTGGCCAGCTGCCCTATTCAGGATTCGAGGTTTCAGGCCAGCATAAAAGAAGATTCCTGGGAGCGCCCGAGCTGCGCTGCGAGACCGAGTGAGCAGCCCGAGGTGGCGGTGGCCGAGAACTGGGACGGCAACGACACAGAGGCAGAGAGGGAGCTGCCCGTCCTGGCACAGCCCCGTGAGTGACCCCCGTCCTGGCCCTGCTCGGGTGGCAGACACCCACCCAGCTGCCACCTGCCCCACCGGGCCACTCACTGGCCCCAGGGCTGCCTCCATTTTCTCAGGTGGTGGCAGCTCCGGCCCGGCTTGGCCAAGCCTGTCCTCCTCATCTGGCTCGGCTCCTCACTGGCCTTCCCACTTGCTTGCCCCGGCGCAGGGCTTCCCGGGGCCTGCGGGCCGGCCTCCCCTCCCACTCCCTACGTGGTTCTCTGGTGGGGCTGGTGGCGTGGGGCATCCCAGGCCAGCGTCGGGAGGGCAAGGAAGTACAGGCTGGGCCGACTGTCACTCCACCGCACCCTGGGCTCCGGCCCCCGGTAAACTTCCTGTTGCCGGGACTGAATTCGGGCCGGAGCGTTCCCGAATTTGCTTGAACCTGCCGGAGAGCTGACTGCAGGCGGGCACCGGAGTCAGTCCACGCCGGGAGGATTCAAAGGTGAACCGTGTGCTGCAGGCTCCTCCCCTGAGGAGCTCACGCTCTGGTGTGGGAGATAAGACAAGTACACAAATAACCGTGATACCAGGAGGAAGGTGATAAGTCCCGAGAAAGATCTACACAGTGCTACAAAGGCACCCAGAGTGACGGGTCGTCTGTGCCTAGCAGAAACCTGGTAGACTTCCTGGGTGAGGTGGTGCCAAGCAGGGTCTTGAAGGCCCAGCTGATAGACGAGGGTTGCAGAAGACACGTCCCAGCCCAGCCCAGTGTGCACAGAGCAGGGAGACATCGGGCTAGGGAGGCGGAGACTCGACAGAAACCACACACCCTGTGAGGTCGGTGATCCAACAGCCTGGGCCAGAGTGCACGGAACAGGGAGAAGTCCTGCATGGGAAGTGGAAGCTCAGCAGAGACCACACACCCTGCGGTACCACCCCGTGATCTAGCACCCCAGCAGAGTCCAAGCTGACCAGAGAGGTGGCTCCCCAGAGAGGTCAAGACCCGAAGCAACCACACACACAAGGCACTAGAGGCCAACTGAGCAGTCACAGAGGTAGCCATACCAAATTGGCAACCACAGCAACATCTTAGTTAGTCAATAGCCTCAAACCGGTGGACTGTGAAACCCCCTGCCACAATGAATAAACATCAAAAAAAAAGATACCAGAAATACAAAAAATCAAGAAAGTACACCACCAAAAGATAATAAATCTTAAGCTCTAGATCCTATTGAACAAGAAGCCCTTGAAATGACTGACAAGGAATTTTGAGTGATAATTCTAAGGAAACTGAATGAGATACAAGAAAACTCAGCTAGACATCATGATGAAATGAGGAAAAGTACACAGGACCTGAAAGAGGAAATGTACAAGGAAATCAATGTCCTGAAAAAAAATGTACAAGAACTTGCTGAACTGAAGAAGTTATTCAGCGAAATAAAAAACACAATGGAGAGTTTAACCAGCAGGCTTGTCAAAGTTGAAGAGAGAACCTCTGAACTTGAAGATGGGCTGTTTGAAATAACACAAGCATATGAAAAAAAAAAAGAAAAGAAAAGAAAACAGAATCAAAGACATGGAAGAAAATCTGAGAGAGATATCAGACAACCTTAAGCGCTCAAATATCTGAGTCATGGGTATTCCAGAAGGGGAGGAAAATGCAGATTGCATTGAAAACATATTCAACAAAATAGTGGCAGAAAACTTCCCAGGTATAGGAAAAAATCACAGATCTTCAGATCCAGGAAGCTCAACGATCTCCAAATGTATTCAACCCAAAAAGGCCTTCTCCAAGTCATGTTATAGTCAAATTGGCAAAACTCAGAGACAAAGAGAGAATCTTAAAAGCTGCAAGAGAGAAGCGTCAAATCACCTATATGGGAGCCCCAATCAGGCTAACATCAGACTTTTCATCACAAACCCTTAAAGCTAGAAAGGAATGGGATGATATATTCAAAATACTAAAAGACAAAGATTGCCAGCCAAGAATATTCTACCCTGCAAGGTTTTCCTTCCGAAATGAAGGGCAAATAGTATATTTCTCAGACAAACAAAAACTGTGGGAGTTCACTACCACACGACCACCCTTACAAGAAATCCTCAAGGGAGTACTGGATTTGGTTCCTGAAAAATAACTGCAACGGCCATAAAAACACAAGAAAAATCAAAACCCACTAGTATAACAAAAATGGCATTCATGGAGAGAAAACAAGCAAACAAAAATGCTATCTACAACCTAAGGAACCAACAAACAAAGAAACCAAACAGTAAATCAGAAAGCAAGGAACAAAAGACACCTAAGACAACCAAACAACCAATAAAATGCTAGGAATAAATCAACACCTTTCAATAACAACTCTTAATGTAAAAGGCCTAAATTCCCCAATCAAAAGACACAGACTGGCTGACTGGATTAAAAAGGAGGACCCAACTATATGCTGCCTACAAGAGACCCACCTCACCCATAAAGATTCACATAGACTAAGAGTGAAAGGATGGAAAAAGATTTACCGTGCAAACAGAAAAGAAAAATGAGTTGGAGTAGCTATTCTTATATCTGACAAAATAGACTTTAAGCTAATAACCATAAAAGGAGACAATGAAGGACACTACTTAATGATAAAAGGACTGATGCATCAAGAAGACATGACAATCTTAAATATGTACACAGCCAATGTTGGAGCAGCCAGATTTATAAAACAAACTCTATTAGACCTAAAGAAGGAAATAGACACTAATACCATAATAGCAGGGGACCTGAACACTCCACTGTCAATATTAGACAGATCAGCTAGGCAAAGAATCAGTAGAGAAACACAAGATCTAAACAATACTCTAGACCAATTGCAATTGGCAGATATCTACAGAACATTCCATCCAAGAACCTCAGAATATTCATTCTTCTCATCAGCACATGGATCATTCTCCAGGATAGATCACATATTAGGTCACAAATCAAGTCTCAATAAATTCAAAAAATTGGAATTATCCCATGCATTTTCTCAGACCACAATGGATTAAAACTAGAAATTAATAACAAATGAAACTGTGGAAAGTATACAAACACATGGAAATTAAACAGCATTCTACTTAATGACATATGGGTCCAAGAAGAAATCAAGCAGGAAATCAAAAAATTTATTGAAACTAATGAAAATAATTACACAACATTGCAAAACCTGTGGGATACTGCAAAAGCAGTATTTATTGCATGGGGGAAATTTATTGCATTAAATGCTCACCTCAGAAGAATAGAAAGATGGCAAGTGAACAACCTAACACTTCACCTTAAAGAACTAGAAAAAGAAGAACAATCCAAACCTAAAGTTAGCAGACAGAAAGAAATCATTAAGATCAGAGCAGAACTTAATGAAATTGAAACCCAAAAAACAATACAAAAGATCAATGAATCAAAAAGTTGGTTTTTTGAAAATATAAATAAAATAGACAAACTGTTAGCATGGCTAACAAAAAAAAGAAGAGAGAAGATTCAAATAACAAAAATTAGAAATGAAAAAGGTGATATTACAACTGACTCATCTGAAATACAAGGAATCACTCGAGACAACTATAAACAACTATACGCCAACAAATTTGAAAATCTGGAGGAAATGGATAAATTTCTGGACACACACAAGCTCCCAAAACTGAACCATGAAGACGTAGAAAATGTGAACAGACCAATAACAATAAAGGAGATTGAAGCTGATATCAGAAGGCTCCCAACAAAGAAAAGCCCAGGACCAGATGGATTCACAGCAGAATTTTACCAAACATTCGAAGAGGAATTGACACCGATTCTTTACAAACTATTCCAAAAGATTGAAACAGATACAAATCTCCCAAACTCATTCTATGAAGCAAACATCATCCTGATACCAAAACCAGGTAAAGATATAACCAAAAAAGAAAACTACAGACCGATATCCTTGATGCATATAGATGCAAAAATCCTCACTAAAATACTAGCAAACAGAATACAGCAACACATACGTAAAATTATTCACCACGATCAAGTGGGATTCATCCCAGGGATGCAGGGTTGGTTCAACATACGCAAATCAATAAATGTGATATACCATATTAATAAAGTCAAACACAAGGACCATATGATTATCTCTATAGATGCTGAAAAAGCATTTGATAAAGTTCAGCACTCATTTATGAGAAAGGCCCTCTATAAGTTAGGTATAGAGGGAAAATATCTCAACATAATTAAAGCCATATATGACAAACCCACTGCCAATATCATCCTGAATGGGGAAAAGCTGAAAGCTTTTCCTTTAAGAACAGGAACTAGACAAGGATGCCCACTCTCACCACTCCTATTCAACATAGTGTTGGAAGTACTAGCCAGAGCAATCAGAGAAGAGAAGGAATTAAAGGGCATCCAGATTGGAAAAGATGAAGTCAAACTGTCCCTGTTTGCAGATGACATGATCCTATATATCGAACAGCCTAAAACCTCTACTATAATATTCTTGGAATTGATAAATGATTTCAGCACAGTAGCAGGATACAAAATCAACACACAAAAATCAGTAGCATTTCTTTTCTCCAATAGTGAACATGCAGAAGGAGAAATCAAGAAAGCCTGCCCATTTACAATAGCCACCAAAAAAATAAAATACTTAGGAATTGAGTTAACCAAGGAGGTGAAAAATCTCTATAATGAGAACTACAGAGCACTGCTAAGAGAAATTAGAGAGGATACAAGAAGATTGAAAGATATCCCATGTTCTTGGATTGGAAGAATCAACATAGTGAAAATGTCCACGCTACCCAAAGTGATATACAAATTCAATGCAATCCCCATCAAAATTCCAAAGACATTTTTCTCAGAAATGGAAAGAACTATCCAGACATTTATATGGAATAATAAAAGACCACATGTAGCCAAAGCAATGCTGAGCAAAAAAAATAAAGCTGGAGGCATAACACTACCTGACTTTTAGCTATACTACAAAGCTATAATAACCAAAACAGTATTGTACTGGCATAAAAACAGACACACTGATCAATGGAATAGAATAGAGAATCCAGAAATCAACCCACACACTTACTGCCATCTTATCTTTGACAAGGGCACCAAGCGTATTCACTGGGGAAGGGACTGCCTCTTCAGCAAATGGTGCTGAGATAACTGGATATGCATATGCAGGAGAATGAAACTAGACCCATACCTCTCACCATATACTAAAATCAACTCAAAATGGATTAAGGATTTAAATATACACCCTGAAACAATAAAACTTCTTAAAGAAAACATAGGAGAAACACTTCAGGAAATAGGACTGGACACAGACTTCATGAATACGACCCCAAAAGCATGGGCAACCAAAGGAAAAATAAACAAATGGGATTATATCAAACTAAAAAGCTTCTGTACAGCAAAAGAAACAATTAACAGAGTTAAAAGACAACCAACAGAGTGGGAGAAAGTATTTGCAAAATATACATTTGACAAAGGATTAATATCCAGAATATATAAGGAACTCAAACAACTTTACAAGGAAAAAACAAGCAACCCAATTAAAAAATGGGCAAAAGAGCTAAGTAGGCATTTCTCTAAGGAAGATATACAAATGGCCAACAGACATATGAAAAAATGCTCAACATCACTCAGCATCCGGGAAATGCAAATCAAAACCACACTGAGATACCATTTCACCCCAGTTAGGATGGCTAAAATCCAAAAGACTATGAACGATAAATGCTGGCGAGGTTGCGGAGAAAAGGGAACTCTCATACATTGTTGGTGGGACTGCAAAATGGTGCGGCCTCTATGGAAAATGGTATGGAGGTTCCTCAAACAATTGCAGATAGATCTACCATATGACCCAGCTATCCCACTGCTGGGAATATACCCAGAGCAATGGAAATCAAGTCGAAGGTATACCTGTTCCCCAATGTTCATTACAGCACTCTTTACAATAGCCAAGAGTTGGAACCAGCCCAAATGTCCATCATCGGATGAGTGGATACGGAAAGTGTGGTACATCTACACAGTGGAATACTACTCAGCTATAAAAATGAACGAAATACTGCCATTTGCAACAACATGGATGGACCTTGAGAGAATTATATTAAGTGAAACGAGTCAGGCACAGAAAGAGAAATACCACATGTTCTCACTTTTTGGTGGGAGGTAAAAATTAATATATAAATTCACACACACACACACACACACACACACACACACAAAACCGGGGGGGGGGGGGGAAGAAGATATAACAACCACAATTATTTGACGTTGATACAACAAGCAAACAGAAAGGACATTGTTGGGGGGGAGGGAGGAGAGGGAGGAGGTTGGGAGGTTTTGGTGATGGGCAACAATAATCAACCACAATGTATATCGACAAAATAAAATTAAAAAAAAATAATAATAAGTGATGATCTTCAAGACTGCTGTTTCATTAGAGTGCCTAAAACTGAAAATAGTACAGTGGTTTGCGAAGTCAGTGGGAGGTTAGGAAGGGTGGCAGCGCTCGCTCAGGGCGAGTGATGTGAGGGAAGGGAGACTCAGCCTGAGAGAAAGAAGGCCTTTTTCTCAGATGAAATACTTGATTAGGTAGAAGGGAAGACGTAGTTTTTTTCAGAAAGAGGTAAAAGATTCCAGAGAAAGATGGAGATGATTGAAAGGCCAAGGCCCAAGCACAGATAGAAAGATCACTCAGAAAACGTGAAGGAAGAATGTCTGAGCAATCTGTGAAATTTTGAGGTTTTTAAGAATACAAGTGGGGACAACTCACATTGGAAGGCTTCAGTTTCCTTAGCCAAGTGGAAGTTAAATTACCTGCATTAAATGGACAGGATGGAGGTGGAAGTTGGAGACAGGTGGGATGAGCTGGGGAATCAAGTAAAGATGAATTCAAAGCTTAATGCTGAGTTAAGAAAGAGACAGACACAAGATAAGGACACCAAGGTCCAGCGTTTGATCCCTGGACAGGGCAGTCTCCACCGCCCCAAAATAAAGAGACAGATATATAGGAAAATGTACTTTCTATATGTATATTAGAAATGCAGTTTGTGTGTGTGTGTGTTTAAGTAATTAATGTGCATTTGTTACAAAATCCCATCACCCAGAAATAAACGTTGTTAGGTGATATTACAATGGAAAAATTATGGGGGGCTGGGGGGCTGGTGTCTAAATGGACATGGGGCATAAGTGTGAGATAGTCCAGCTGACCAGAGTTACGAGTCTGAGTGATTGGAAGAACAATTGTGCCTTTGCTACAACTACAACGGTCTGGAGGGACATCAGGTTTTGGAAAGAGGATGGTGTGTATGGTTTTAGGGATTGGATTTGGTGTGGAAAATTGTTAAAATTAAAGAGATAGATTCCCAGAGCTTTACATAGCTGAGGCTTTAACAGTGAATTAATGGTCAGAGGGGGATAATAGTAGGTAACACAGAGATGAGGGAACTAGAACATTATTGGAGAGGAAGGAAAAACAAGACACGTGCTGTGACCAGCTGGATTTAGAGGTACAAAGAAGTTAAGGAGAAAGAGAACAAGGAACACACCAATTCCATGATTAGCTGGAAAACCATCCACTGATTTTCTTTAAATTATGACCTTGCTTTCACAATTAGCTTTAAAACGAATTATCCCACAATAACATGTTATTCTTCAAATTTTCCTTCGAAGGGTTTGTTACAATAGAAAAAGACTTCCTCCTCACCCCCACCCCAAACACAACTTTAAGGAGCAGAGTCTATGCAGGAGTCAAAAATTTTTCAGAAGAAAACTTCAAATTTGCTTTGAAAGCCTTTGTAAAATGTGTCTTTACCTTCATTATTTTGGTTTGCCACATTGAATTTACTTCATTATTTTTCACTAGATCATTTCTATAGGCTTCTGGGATGAGATGATATTCCTTCCTAGACAATGCTTCCTGCCAATATACACAGAAGCAATATTTTTTGGTGTAATATTCTCTGAAACTATCTTGGCATTTCTGCTGAGAGGTAGATTAAACTGTAGAGAGGCTGAACAACAGCCCAAGAGAATGATATCCTTGAACGGATTGTATCTAAGCCTTGGTCTTTTATTTTGAAGCTCTATATTTTTAATGGAGGCCCTTAATTTTCTCACCATAAATGTGTAAAACAAGCTACCAAGAGAAATAATTATGGTAACTTTTGTGCATCAATATTCTGGGGCCACTAACAGAATGCATTTACAAAGGACTCTTCCTGGGCTTTATCTATGACTGAGGGATGAGGTAATAAACATCACACTGAAATGCTCTTATTCAACCCGTATTTACAGAATAATGCAGGCAAATAGAATTCTTTAGGTGCAACCAATATATGTACTAATCTTAACTGATCAGCAAAATACCACAGAGTATGAAACAACATTTTAGTATTTTGTTCCACATATTAATACTGCTAAAATTAAATTCTCTATCAGTCCTATCTCAAATTATTCTTATAACCACTTAGAGACAGCTTTTTTTCTCCGAAATATCTTTCCTGCCTCTCAGTCATGCATAACATAAAATTATTCTGCATCTCATCCAAGCTCAAAAAAATCCCAGTTTTAAGTGCATGCTAAAATGGTGCCAAGAGAAAACTCAAAATAGAAGCCTCAGGACAGAGAGAGATCATTTTGTTCAGTAAGTTTAAATGTAGTATCAGAGGTTAACACAGACCAAATTGCTTATCCCGTCTTTTACTCAAAATTCCAAGTTGAAACTTTCAAGAGACGGGTAAAAAGGAAGGAATAAACAATACCTGTAGGAAGTTTTCTCCTGGATCTGCTTGCTGGAGACCTCCAAATATACATCCTAAGCATGTGAACAGGTAGTGTGGCTAGGTATTGTTGACTCAAATTTATTTTTAAAAAATATTTGTAATTGTTGTTTTTGGCTCCATTTATCAAACAGACGATAGTTATCGAGCTGTGACTATGTGCATGGTATTGTGTTCACGTGTAGCTGGAAGCTAAGATGACGAGATCCAAGTTCATGTTCCATGAGATGCCAAGCTTGTTGGTTTGTGGGTGTTGCAGAGAACAGCAGAGGAGGCAGGCTCAGAGAGCACGTGGTTGAAGAGATCAAGTCCAAACTGACTCCGGCAGTGTAGCCCGTTGCATCGTGTGCAGCTGCTCTCACTGGGAAAGAATGAGGATCAGCCTGACTGCAAACCTAACGCCGTATCTCTGCTAAGATGAAAAGAATCATGGACTCTTATCAACTATAAAAAGTCACTTCCATATTTGTATGAAAATAGTCTTAAGCCGTCAATCTCGAGGAATTTCAACATGAGGCTACTTTACTTCTGTTTTTCCAGTAATGGTAAACGAGGGTAGCTATTCTTTAAACATTGATAATACACTGGTCGTGGGTTAACTGTATGTATCCGTGAGTTGAAAATAAAGATAAAAATTTGATGTAGACTGGTACAAGGCAGTGAGTTATCTCAATTGATTGTTCACAGTCAGTTACAGATCAAACTCCTTGTTCTACTCTTTCCCTCCTTCTCACTACTGCACTTGCTTCGTCTTAAAAAAAAAAGTGTGATGTTGGATAATGATTCTCACAATGTTGAAACCCTCCTCTTTGGAGTACATATTTCCTATTCTCTTTCTGATTTCATCATTATTAATGAAAATGGATTTCTGCACCATCACTCACTAAAGAAAACCCTCCTGGATCATATAGTTAAAAATAAATTCATTCTAAGCTTTTATACAAAATATTTTCCAATTTGGTAGAAAAATCAAAAAGCTTTCTTCCAGCTCTTCTTTCTGTGTGCATATACCTCATAAGTCTGTTTTCTTCAGTTTTCTTTTTACATAGTGTAAATTGCCTCTTGGCTGTCTCCTCTGGGTGTCTCAAGTTACTTAAAGCTCAAGGGTCTGAAATTGAACTTATTATTATCTGTTGCTTTGCCTCCCATGGATTTGTCACCACTTTTCCCCTGGGTGACGGAGCCGCCAAAGATTACTCAAAGTCCATCTCTTCTGAGCAGTGAGAAGCCCCCAAAAGGGGTTAATCTCCCGGAACCCTCAAGATAGAGAACCCCAATTCGTGGTTAATTTCCCAAATGGAAGGAATGCCTCTATCTTGAGGGTTCCAGGAGATTAACACCTTTCTGGGGCTTCTCACCTCTCAGAAGAGATGGGCTTTGAGTAATCTTTGGCGGCTCCGTCACCCAGGGGAAAAGTGGTGACAAATACGTGGGAGGCAAAGCAACATTATCTCTCCTCCAAACATGATCTTCCTTCTGCAGTAGTTATTGTAGGTGTGTTAACCCTCCTTGGCAGACTCCTACCCATCCTTCATTGCCAAGCCTAAATGTCACTTCCTCTCTTGTGCCTTTTCAGCTTTCCCAAGTGAAGTAAGTTGTTTCTATTGTCTCATACTACTTTTTCATTCTTTCACTATTTTCTTTACGTACTATTTCACAGGGACTCTTTCTTGTCTCCTTTTAGCTGCAGTAATGCATGACATAGTTTAGACACTAATAATGTTTGTTGAATCAATTTATATACATCTGCTACTGTCTTTCTGTCCTTTGTCTTAAGGCTTCCATTCCTCAAGGGCAAGGCATTTTGATTTGCTGAGAACTGAATGTTGTTAACAAGCTGTTTGATCTTGGTTAAGCCGCTTAACCACTTGGATTCAGTTTCCTCATTTATAAAACATAGAAGAGCTGTTATTTCCTTCCTTAAGTAATAATAAGCATATACATATTTCTTTCTTTCAAGGTTTTCCTTCCTCCGCACAAGCTCTATTTTGAGAACTGGCACAAAGGGAAAGTTGAAGACAATAAAAGGTTTTTAATTCTGGACCGAAAAGATCTTGGGGGAACAGAGGCACTGTCTTTGACTATAGAAAGAACCTTCATTGGAAGGACAGCGGAGTTCATGTGGCTGCAGGAGCTGGAACTAGAACTAATGGGTGAAAGTCATTAAGAAGCAATCAAACATCAGACAGTTTGGTATGTGTTGTTTCGGTCTTACATCCCAGATATGTGAATTTCAAAAATCAGTAAAATACCCAGACCACACCAAAATTTGGAGATTAAGCAGGTTTTTAATGTTTTATTTTACCAAATAAAAAAAAAAAAGTCAAACAACAACAAAAAAGTAAAACATCTTTCAACTGTGACCATCATTTTGTAAAAGAAAAGATAATTTTATAAAAAAAAACAAAACAAAAAACAAAGAAAGGAAAGGAAGGTCACCATAAAGAACAGGTCTTTTTGGGTAAGGACAAGGTCAATGTTACAATGACATACACACATACACGTACACATTATATTTTTCCCCCTCTTTTTGCTTAGATCTTTCAAATATCAACACTGATGTAATGGGCCTGTAGATCAACATTTGAACATCAGTGCCCTAAAGCCCTGTTTAAACTGATATTTAATAAAAAGGGGTAGAGGTACACATAGATGTGTGTATATATTTATTTACATATGGATTTAATTTGAAGCTTTGCATAGGCCTTAAGAAGACATTTTCCCACAGAAATTTTTGAAACTTGATATATAATTATATTGCTTTGACTTACCTTTTACAGTTAGAACATTATATTTTTAAATGAGTTCCTTGATTTTTGACATATCTTTCTGCATCATGCTTTTCTTTTGATCTCTAAAACAAATCAGTATTTTGATGGATCTTGGACATGACCGGCACCATTATGCACACAAAAAGCACAAAATAGCCACCGGCCTTGTCTTCCACTCCAGCACCAAACCCCTCCGCCTTTCTCTTTACAAGAAGCCTCGTGACTTCTGCAAAACAGAAACCCTTTTGCTTCCGCAAGGGTGCAGTTCTCCACCCTGGCTGCATAGCTTCGGCATTAGCATAATGCCCCTCCTTGATGGTATCAGCCAGCCCTTGGCGCCCTATATAAGCTCTCTCATCTCCACATCTGGGGCTGTCCTCCATTTTGAGGGCAGCCCCTGGCTGCCTTCCACTTTGAGCACAGCCCGGCAGATTCTTTTCCTTTAATAAAGCTTGATTGATACCCAGAGTCTCGGCTCACTTTCTTTCATATTTGTTGTCCTAGAATTCTAGACATAAATATAATGCTGGACTCATAGTATAGTTCACATTATATCTTTATGAAAATGTTACTAAGAAAGATTAATGCACTGTAGGCCAGGAGACACGATTTTTTCTCTTGCTGCTGCTGGTTTTTTGTGTGATATCAGGTTGCTCCTGCTCTGCGTCAGGGTCCAGGCTGAGCCCAGCAGGAGTGTGGCTCTCCTGAGGGTGCAGGTGGCGGGTATAAGGTTGATTACTTGGGGTGGCCTAGGATGAGCAGCTGGAGGGAGAGCCTGTCTCTTAGGACATGGGCAAAGCCATTGCTTTGATAAAATGATCTTTCTATTAAGGCTAAAGGGTATAACTTTGACCTTGGCTCAGGTTCGGGGTAAGACTTATGCAGCATATTATAAGACAGTTTGGGACTGACCGGTGCACTCACTGGCTGAGTGCCGGTCACGAAAAAACGACAAAAAAAAAAAAAAAGACAGTTTGGATTCCCAAGTTTATGAGACTTGGTGGTGAATTTGACTGCTTCAAGGAGCCGTGGAAGGCTCCTGGAGTAGTAGCATAAGTAGGTATGTAGTTTGCATTGTCACATTTGTTTAGTCAATTTCTCCTGAACGCAAGATACTTTAACATCTTGTAGTCATAAATATAGAGCTTTGCCAGTCTTCCACCAAAGCTGCTGTAAAATGTAACACAAATAAAGGATTTCAAATTAAATCTTCAATATTTTGCATTATTAAAATGACCCACTTTATGAAGATAAGGAAGTTGTCATACTAAATGACATACCTGTGTTATAAAAAAAATTGAGGGTAAATTAGTCCTGTAAATTGAGAAGCGTTGGCTTCCAGATAATGCATTATATGTCTTCGAAAATTTGGGAATATGGATTTATCTCTGGAATCAAAGAGCAAGAAACAGCAAGTGAATCATTTCCCTGTTTTCCTGCCTCTAAATAATATTTATATTGAGTGTGCAAAGCTGGTGTTTTACCCTCTCATCCTGTCATTGGCTTGAGAAGAACTTTCACAAACTCTTTCCAAAAATTAGAATAATAACCACAATAAAACCCTCTGAAACTTGTCTAAGCTTGAGGCGTTGCAATTTATTGAGATCCTGATATACACGTCCCACAGCACAACCACAAAGCTAAGCTGTAAGGCTTTGCAATAGTATCCAGAAATCCCTGGGATAGAGTCTGACATTCTAGAAAGATGCCTTGAAGAGACACTTTCTGGAAGACTGAATCTTAACCCGTTAGCTAAACTCCAGATAGGTCTTGTAGTCTTATGAAGTTCCGTTTGGATGAATACGGCATAATAATTTATCTGCTTCAGAAATTAAATTCAAGGGAAAGATGTGATTTTATGTCTGTTGTCTCATTCCCTAAAGAAGAGTACAGTGTCCTTGTTGAGGTTATCAGTACATATGTGAAACAGATTCTTAAGGGAACTATCCGGGTAATTCAGGCAGCTAAAATTTTCTATTTATCTGAAATACTCAGATTAGTAAGGTAAGTGTTGGTAAGTGAATGTGCTTTGTTTTCTCTTCTCTGTGGGAGGTGGGAGTGGTTTCTGCAGTAATTGTTTGACTAATTGCCTCCATTGTCTCCTCTCTGTACAAACAGCATATGCCCCTTGGCTATCTTATCGCGCGCGCGCTTGCTCCTCTTTGAACTATCTTATGATGTTTGCCTTCAATACTCCTTTTGGACATGGCAGAGATTAGCCTATCAATCCCAATCTGAAGATGAAGAAATGAACCTAATGGGTGATTATGTGACTGTCACTGGTGGAGGCGGGACCAGACCTGGGTCTTGTGACTCACAGTCAGGCACAGTCCCTCCCACACCGCATTGTGGAATGTGTTCTTTGTTGCCTAGAATTAGGGCTGAAACCACTAAAATCTAGCAGGACCAGTTCTTCTGGCAAAAACATCCAGTCCTACTGATGAATGTCTAAGAAACCCAAGATAAAATTTATGCCAACTTCAAAGCCAACCACGGAAAAATTTCAAGTGGCTAGAGAGGCAGTTCTGCCTATTGTATGATCGCTTAGAAATATTCACCTCTACTGACAATTCATCCGTACCTATTGAGGGGTGGCAGAATATGCCACCCAAAATAGGCCACTTTAGCATGAGGATTATTCTGAACTCAAGGCACTTTAAAAAGCAGGTGCAAGAAGGGTGTTCTGACCCTTCCCTTTTTCTTCCTGAAAGCAGGCGATAAATTCCCCATAAGGAAGATGTGCTCTCTACATCAGAAGGAAAGTAACATTCTTAGCATTAGGATGGGAAGCTGAGACTGAGAGAATTCTGTACAAACAACACTTGCTAAATTAATTCTTATCTTCTTTTAGGTTCGCCACATACTTAGATACTTCTCAACAATAGCCTCTCTTGGTTCAACTAGTATTAAAGCACTTCTTTGCCACCTCTTTGGGTTTTTGTTTTCTTATGAGGGCTCTTGTGTCATGTGAAACATATAATGTATTAAATAAATTTGTATGCTTTTTTCCTGTTAATCTGTTTTATGTCAGCTTAATTCTCAGGTCCACCTAAAAAACCCTAAGAGGGCAGAGGTAAAATTTGGCTTCTCCTATACTATTTTTTAAAATATATATATATAAAGCACCCTTTTCCTGGTAACTCAGAGTCAGAATTATTTATAAAGCACTGCAATGATTTTTTTTTTCCCCTGCCTTTTCAACCAGATTCTCAAACTGGCTGAACAATATTAATCAGAGACTGCCCTGGTCACTGTATAAGGGAATAGATTAAGCTACTAGCCTGGTGTGAGAAAAGCATCTGCTGGTTTCTCTCTGCAGTGCACCTAGAAGGAGGCAATGGCCTGACAGATAATCAATACCTATTAGGGCAGAAATCAATATGCCCAATCAGGTAATGCCCTGATTGGACTTTCTCTAAAGTAGAGGGGTGATTTGCCCAGAGGAATCACTGTATGGTGGTTTCCTCCTTCAGAGGTGAGGTCGTGGCTGCAGGGACAGGCTGTTACCACCTGATCCCTGGGGACCACATGTGAGTACTTCTGTTCTCACTGTCCACATTGTCCTGGATTTAGATTTTGAACCACGTCTGCAGGTGTCCTACATTTTCACTTTTGTTATGTTTGTGTGTCACTCTGCGGTCAGACATAAAGTGGAATGTGGGGCTGATAAATCAAGTAGATAAATAAGGAGGAATTGACAGTATAATTTTGGTAAATTAGTAATGACTTTTATAGTAATTAATTAACCAAGTTATGCAGAGGCTGCACAGACTTCACCTAAGATCATATAAATGTGTACTGGTCATCACAGTTGTTGGTGACATAGCTCATGAATAATTTAGTAAATATTTATTTGGCACATACTAAATACAAACACTAAGCTGAATTCTTTACAACCATTTTATTTCTGAAGCTTTCCACTTCATGTACATTTTTGAGGCTTTGTAGCC
This sequence comes from Cynocephalus volans, assembly GCF_027409185.1. Classification (NCBI taxonomy): domain Eukaryota; kingdom Metazoa; phylum Chordata; class Mammalia; order Dermoptera; family Cynocephalidae; genus Cynocephalus; species Cynocephalus volans. The sequence goes on from NC_084462.1 coordinate 110,516,973, forward strand.
AACATTTACTAAAGAATAATGATTTGGTTTTGACTTTGAGTTGGATTCATTATGTATTCCGTGATTCTCTTTTAATTTTTACTGTTATCTATGAGTGTTGTGTTATAAATTAATTTAGAAAACAATGTGTAGTAATGGCAACTGTGTTTTCACCTGCAGTGCCTTTTTATGTAAGTGATGTCTTCAATTTTAATAAATAAGAGCTGAGGTAGATGTGTCCTGTCTTTCTAAAAGAAATACAACTTATTAATAGAAAAAAAATGGATGTGGAGATTTAAGCATCTTGCTGTGGCTTGTGGATATAGTTTAGGAAGGTGTCCCAGTGCCTGAAAGTGTAGGCAGTGACTGGTGATTCCAGACTTTGCCCCACTTTCTCCTTTGTAGTCTCTTGAGCAGTTTAGACCCCACCCTCTGGTTATACAATCTCTGGACTGAGGAAAACTTGAGCAGTCAGGCAAGGATTGCTTGGTCATGGAGATTAGGAAAAAACCAAATTAATTCCTTTAACTGTGAATGTTAGGGTAGGGTGGGAGAAAACTTATGACCAGCTCCTTTTCTCCTCTGAAATGATGCATATTCTTGCCTGAGAGAAACCCTGAGGGTTAGAAGTATTTTCTGTGTGTGCTTTGAATACAACCTCAGTTAGTAGAAATATTTCCTTAATAATAGTGAATATTTTTTTCCCCCTCAGAGGAAAGCAAAAGGGTCCACATCTACACTGAATAAAAACCTCAGGTTCTAACCTTCTAACATTCTTTGGCAGCTTATCCATGTATTTCTTGCTTTGGTCTAAGCAGCTCTGTTGTAGGGCTTAGACTTGACCTTTTGTGATCAGATAGCATTGGAATATAACTTTTCAGGTTGGGATAAGATCACTTTCAAAGGCCTTGGCAGACATGTTTCAGAGCTGGGGATCAATGTGTCCTCCTGAGTGTGGACCTCTGAGTGATGGACCAGGGCTAGGAAACATTACCTATGAATAGATATTGCCAAATCGACTCACGGTAGGCTCCATATTCTAGGGATGAAATAGGAGAAAATTTCTAACAGTTTTCCCATAACACAAAGAAACATGACAGAGTTAGAGTACAAAATTAATTTATAAAATAAAATATAGTAATAGTAGCCATTGCTGTAAGGAACACTAAAATTATTACTTTAAAGGAAAACTAACTAATTGTCAACCAACTGAGAGGACAAAAATGTGTAAAGAAATTCACCAAATCAATAAGGAAACACAAACTACATTTTGCATTGTGTTGGTGTTTTCTTTTTAGAAGTACAATTAGCTGCTCCTTCTTTACTACAATATTCCCTTTGAATGAATTTGCATTCATTCAAATACCTGGAGACTTTTCATACCTGGAGACTTTTAACTCCTTTTCTTCTGACCATATTCAAGGTAGGATTATATTCAAGAGAGCTTGAGTGGTTCTCCAGGACTGAGTAAGCACCAGGCTACACATATTACGTATGCCATCGACTGAATCACCCAGCAATGTTACAAGGTAGGTAATATTCTTATTCCCACTTTATGGGTGAGATTCTGTTGCCTGTTCCGATAATTTGCAGGCTTAGCACTGCATCCTCTCTGAGGAGTCCCTGATGCAGCCTAAGAGTGTAAGGCACCTGACCCCACTATTGGTGCAGTATCCTAGGGTCGCTGATGGTGTCTGTGTGCCCACCCATCCTCCACCATGTCTGCCCAGTCTATGCAATGGTGCCCATATCCTGGTTTCTTGTGCTTAGACTACAGCCTCAGAACCAACTCCAGCTCTCTTGGTTGGGTCCCTGACAACTGCCTGTCCCTGACATCTGCCTATCCCTGACCGGTGCACCTTGGTCAGTTTTTCCATTGCCCTCTGCTCTGACTGGGGCTCCTCATAGCCTGCCACAATTACTCAGGCAATTCTTTGAATCCTTCCCACTTTGTTTGCTTGTAACTGGACTCCTGGATCCCAGACTCCATACCACAACTTCCCTAACAGCCTTTGCTTCTCTCAACTTCAGATTCTCCTCCTGATGTTTTGGATCTCAGCACAACTTCTCAGTTTTCTTGTTTCTTCAGTACTAGTACTCCCCTCCCCAGGAGCAGACCTAGGCTTTGTGGTGCCCACAGCTTATTCAAATTGGGGAGGGAGCCTTCTCAATATAATACAAAATTATCAATAATGACATAGCAAATGTAAATACTTATTTACAATGAGAAAATAAATCACAACTTGGCTCCTTGGAGATTCATCTCTCTTATTGGTGAGAAATGCTCCCTGTTGCAGCCTGGCTTCTTTATACCACTTAGATTGCTCTCCAACCCTAGTACTCATAGAGGCCAGTGCAAATAAGGGGCCCTAAAGCTTCGGTGTCACTAGCTTCATGGCAAAACACTGACCCCTTCACTGTGGCTTTGGGTGAAAGACTTCTTGCTCTGGTCTTCAGTTCTGTAACATCATAACTAAGGAGGGTAGGGAGAGAAGAGGAGGAGAGTGTGTGGAAGACAGAGAGAGTCTGTGTGTGTATGTGAAAGAGAGAGAGAAAGAGAGAGAGAAGCCATGTGCATGTGTGTACATATGTATGTGTAAAAGAGAGAGATTGATGCAGACCGTTCCCTCCAGCTTGCCAGTCCCCTCACCTCTGGTGCACAACCCTTTTCCTGTGTGACATTCTGTATCTGCTCTTAATTATTGACAGACTGCTCCAACCTGGAGTGAATGCATTTATGGAACGTCCTGTTAGATTGTGGGGTGAGGCAGGCAGAGTTGATTAACCACCTTGAGATGGGGCATCATGGAGAGGCAAGGACCTAGAACACACCCAGCCAGGCCCAGGAGGCCTGAGATAGGGTGCGCAGGCTTCTAGGTAGTGTGTGGTATGCAGAGCGCAGGGAAGCAGGTGATTTGGGTTATCTGGTGATAACAAGAGCATCAACAAGGTCACTGCTAGAAAAACAGGGATTCTGATAAACCAGTCAAGCTCAGCAGTGTGGTCCTTTTCTCCTTCAACTAAAGTCTGCAATCCTCAGAATGTGGGAGGCTAGAGCTCTTAAATTCCTCCTGCCCAAGCTCCGAGGAGGCCAAGTCTGATCTGCAGGTGTAAGTGAGGAGACCCTAACGCTGATGCTTGTGAAGAGAGGAAACATACAGAGAGGACAACTGGGCAGACAGACCTGTTCATTTAAAATACCCATTCCACATAAAATGGTCTTAAAACCGTAGTTTAGAGTGATTTTCCTAAAGCATTTATCACTATTTGTTTTCATGCTTCTGACTTTTTAAAAAATGAGGCTCAGCTAATGTCTTCGTGGGAAAAGACTCAAGTTAAGTATTCAGTGAGCTTCCTAGTTCCCTGTTTGCCCTGAGGGCACCTTTTGCAAGGGATAATGAAGTGTTCTCACTGATTCTCTATTTGGTTTCCAGACTTTGATGTGCTTAAATACATTTTTTGGTGTTGCCTTTGATGCAGTGAAGCCTAGAGCTGCCCTTCACTTCATGGAGGAAGTGGGGACATTCAGCCTTGAATGATGGCCAGGGCACAGCACAGGGGCAAGAAGGAAGGGCGGGAGCCACAGACCAACCTGGGACCAAGTCATGGCTCTGCCATTTACTAAATATGTCATCTTATGCATGCTATGTCTCTTCTGTAAAGCCTCAATTTGTTCATTGGTAAAAGGGTTATAATAATAGGGTTATCATGACCCCTTGGAAGAAATAATGCCAATAAAATATTCAGTACATGCCTGGCACAGAGTGTGTGCTGAACTCCGATTAGCTGTTTATTGAAGAAAGGAGGAAAGGAAGGATGTACAGGTGAAGACAACCACCTAAACGGCAGTGGGGACAGGGAATGAGCCTGCTGTGCCTCTGGGCTGGTTTGCGTGGAGTGTGGGGCTCTGAGGAGTGCATTTGGTGCCAAGAGCGTGACTGGGCACCACAGGGCTTTGAAAATTAGGTAGGAAAGTTAGCCAGCATGGAAATACCTGGTAGATTTTTGAATACATTGTAGTGCAAAATGGTAAACCTTAAGTTTAGGATTTCCTTTTAGAAACTATGAAATTCTTTTGAGATTACTATGGGCCAGGGACCATAGTCCCAAACTCTGTGGAGTAAGAATTATTCTACCCATATTAAAGGTGATATCATCACCCAGAAAGATAAGAATTAGCCCATGGCCACCTTTCCATTTCATCCTGCCTATTGAGTGGGGATTAAGTCAGCACGTGTAGGGGTAGCACATCTTCAGATGACATGAGACAGTCTGCGAAACCACTTTCTGCAGAGTGTGTGTTCAACAGACCACAGTCTCCTTGGTTCTCTCTCAGTTTTAAAGATGGGACTTCTGCCCTGTTCTCATGACCAAGCCCGAGCTTTGCCCCTTTCCACTCACCTTTTTGTTCCTGCCATGCCTGTGTTCCCATGTGGGTAACCTCCTCAGGACCTGATCGTTTTCAGAACTCTGTAGCTTTCTCTGAACCCAGCCTCATGGCTGTGACTCTACTCCTTTTGCACCTTGTGGATGGGTAGGACTGTGGCCTCTGCTGGCCTGCCTGTCTGCTTGGATCTCTGCATGCTGCCCTGCCCTAGCCTCTTACTGAGACAGCCATTCTGGTGGCTCCTTGACATGATTTCCCACCTGGAATATCTCCCACTGCCCACCAAGTACCTGCGTCCAGGCAGCAGCAGCAGGTGGGTCAGATTTCTGGGTCCTGAGTTCTATCAGTTTGATCTGTTCCTCTCTTTCCAAGTTGCTTTTCCATTGGTGAAACTTGTTAAAAGTAAAGATGCTTCGGCCCCCTCCTTTACCAACTAAATCAGAAGCCCGCATGGTGTGGACTGGAAATCTGTATTTTAAAAATGTTCCCCAGGTGGATTCTGATATAGTTCTTTGGCAGGCTGTTTTTTGCAGGTACTGTTGCATCTCAGTGAGTTTATGGTTTGTTCGTAGTTAGGTCGAGTTTACAAATTAAATTCAGGTCAGTATGCTTCCTTTCCTAGGGGTTTCTAAAACTTTATTCTTCAAGAGAAAAGTTACTTAGTCTTCCCTCCACACCTCGTCTGGAGGAACTATCCTAGTGATCTGTGTGTGGTGTTAGAAGTTCTGCAGAATAACAACTTGGAAGCTCATCTGCTCTGGCAGCCAGCTTAGCGTTTTCAACTTGTCCTCATTCTAAGGTGCCTATTAGGCAGGCCACTTGGCACACTAAAGGGTGACTGTCGAGCAAGCGGCATCTGTTGCCTATTATCTGAAGTAGAAGGAGACGCACTTCTGTCTACTGCATCTTGGTACTGGAGTCACCAAGGAAAACATAACGCAGCCAAGTACCAGATGAAACAACACTTTACTGACAGAGAGGAGACAGAACAAGATTAGCTTCAGTGGTGGGCGTTGGTCCCCCATTGCCAGCAGGTCCCTCCTAGCAGTCCTCACAGGACTGCACGTACCCTGTCCCCCCCTGCATGGGACAGACATTGCAGTGTGTCACATGACACACTTAAGCAGAACAAAGGAGTACACACTGACTCTGACACAGGAAAAGGCATTCCCACAAGAGGTGACAAGTCCAGCACAGGCTGTGAGAACTCCTTATTTCTTGATAAGCAAGTGTTGCAGGCCCAAGACCCATTGCTATGCTGCTGAGACAGGGTTGAAAGACCGTTCTCATGAGACTGCCTTTCCTAGTAGTGACCTTGCTTGTGGGCTCCTGGACCACGCTTGCTCTTTGTTGTCTCTGCCTCAACCTAGTTTCAGATTTCCTCTTAGAAATGAAGATCTGCTCACATTCAAAGCGGTCACTATCAAAGCCATTTCTTTGAACTCTTCTGAAGAATAATCTGGGAACATCTGAGATTTAATGTCTTTTAAAATACTGTGAAAGAAAAGATAGTTCTGTTTGGATTGAATCTTCCAGAGTCATTACTTACTGGGCTAGGTCCTACCGATGCTCACATTTTTAATGTAAAAAAAAAAAAAAAAAAAAAAAAAAAAAAAAGATCTTCTAAATCGAGAACCTTGAAAACTTTTAAACATCTTTCTGAGCAGTTGTTTTAGAATTTTATATATTTGTATGCCATTTTACTTTGCCTTTATATATGCCAGGGGTACTATGTATCAGTGCTAGTGATTTTGTTCTTTTTGAGTGTATTGATGCACTGCAGAGAGTTCCTGTGGTAATAAAAGAAAGTTTTATCAAAGACAAATTTATCCCTTGACTGTTTTCATGCTACCCAGAACAAGATAGGTTTCATAAGTCCTGTTTCTACAGACAAGCAAGTTTCTATTTTTTTCTGTATTTTAGCAATAAATATCTCTGAAAGTGTAATCATAATAAAAATGTCTTAGATTCCTGGAATAACCAAGAATATCCTGGCATAAAGTATTAGGTCATCAATTTGTGAGGAACATTAAGAAGCACTGAGATGGAATCAGATACAATCACTCAAACAATAGTAGGACAGGAAGACTTGGAGGGGGACAGTTTGTCATCATGTCCCTGACTGAGGATATTTTGGTTAGCTTGCTACGTCAGTGTCTTATTCATCACAGTAAATATCTTTCTTCACCTAATTATTCTCAGGCTGCTATATCCTTGTTTTCCAGATGTCAATCTCAGACCAGATCTGGAAGAAATGGAAGAAGCAACTAAGTCTGCTTCAGTTTCGGGCATGCTGGATGTTGGCCACGGTAGAGAGCCTCACTAGATGAATGTTTAGGACGTGGTAATATGAGGAATGCATGAAGAGATTTGATCGCTGGGCCAACAGCCCGCTCCCTTACCCGTGGATCTCCAAGCCAGGAAAAATGCAGTTGATGTGACTCTAAAGTAACACGCAGTCTTTTCAGGAGTTTGCAGAGGCTGTAAATGGAACTATGAGAGAAGACGGTATTTTCCCTTCGGGATGAAAAGATCTGGGGTTGTGGGTGGTCAGGACATAATTCTGAAGTAGGTTTACTAATGTGGCCTTCCTTACAGTTCACAAAGGAGCTAAAGACGCAGGAAGAGAAGCAGAGGCTTAGGAATTGAGAGAACTAGGGGTGTGCCTTGCATGGGCGCTGCAGAAAGATAGTCCATCTTTTCACTAGGGAATAGTCAGCCTAAGTTGCGAAAACAATTCATACATTCTCCCTGCTTTTTAATTTGTCAAAGAAATTTTGAAAATTAATTACTTAATTATTGGGTCTCAAAAATGGTTACTCATAACAGTTATTAATTAAAGTGGAATTAGTTTTAAAATATTAAAATACTTAAAACCACTTACAGTAATTCTGAAACAACGAAAGTAAAACAGGACAAAATGTCTAAGAAAAAATGTACAGTACCTCTTACTGTGTGCTAAATAAAATGAATTTAAAATTAGACATTAGCTAGACTTTCAGTTTAGCTAGAGGTACCTTGTCTGTCGTACTAAAATTCTATGAAAATCCCTCTCAAAATGTACAAGTTGTTTTTTTTTTTTTTAATTGTAGCAGCTCTGGAAAGCAGGATACAGGAGGATTACGTACTGGGCTTGGGGAGGATTTCCCAAAACTGCCACATCAGTGTATTGGATTGAGAAGCATGACCATGGACTCTACTTGCTCCACCCTCTGGCATGGAAAAGTACACATCCTCTGGCAGGAGATATGAAGGAGCTCTCTGTTACCAACATAGTCTGTTGCTAGCTCAGGGAGTTCAACCAGAAAGTCAGGCAACCACATTACTTTCTGCATGAGGACAATAATTTTTAGGCAGCCAGATCAGGGTTTGCCTCCCTTTTCTTCTCTTTTTCTTTTTGACTAGGGACTATACGACTCAATAGAAACTGTGCCAGATGTGTGATACAGTGCAGTGGAATGTTAGGGAGTAATTGGTGATGACAATGTGAATTGGGATTGTGACAGAGGGGGGCAGAGGCAGAAAGAGCCTGGAAGCACAAGTGAGTACAAGAGCTTGTATGTTGGAGGGTGTATATGGGGGCTTTGTGTCATGTCTTTGGACTAGAGGTAATTGCAGACTGTGCCTAAGTTTCTAACCATGGTCAAGAGATTCTGGCAGCAAGAGAAGGAGGTTTGTTTATTTATTTGAAAAATATTAATCGAGCACTATTATGTGTCAGATGCTGTTTTGGTGGTAGAGAAACACCAGTTAAGAGACTAGGACCTGGTTCTAGTGGGGGAGGGGGGATAAAAATAAGCAAATCACTGAAATATATAATTTTTGATAATCATCAGTACTATGAAGAAAATAAGACAGGGTGAAGTGGCAGAGTGATGGGGGCTCCTCAGACACTTCTGTTGTAGCTGCAGGCCTTCTCCAGAAGAAACCAGAACAAATGGAGCAGAAGAAACAAAGTTTCTGTTACTCATTTTCTTGTTTGATCCTCATCATAGCCTACTCTAGGCAGCTGCTATTCCTATCCTGTTTCATACATTGAAAAAAAAAAAACGTAAGATAATACATGGGCAAAGAAAAATTCTTAAGAGAAGTAATACAAGTAGTTAATAAATATTTGTTTTTTTTTTTTAAAAGATGACTGGTAAGGGGATCTTAACCCTTGACTTGGTGTTATCAGCACCACGCTCTCCCAAGTGAGCCACGGGCTGGCCCTAAAATATTTGAAATATATTAAAAATCGTAAGTAATGAAATAAATAGACTAAAGGAATGAAATTTAAAATTGCAACTAGATACCATTTTTAAGTGATCAAATTAGCAAAGATTAAAAAAAAGACTAAATTATTGCTAGTGATAGTGGTGGAAGTCTGACCCTCTCATTTGTTGCTGAGGAGTTTAATTGGTACAACATTTCACCAAAACAATCTTACTGGTTGGAATAAATCCCAAGTAAATAACCAGAAAAGCAAATAAAGATTAATATAGCAGATACTAACTGCAGTACTACTTATAAAATCCCTAATTGGAAACGTATGTGTTTGACAGTAGGGAAATACTTGCACATGTAGCATTATAGTCATTAAAGATGATGTTCATGAAGATTTATTAATGAGATGGGGAAATGATTATTAAAATATTAAATGAAAATTAGGCTAAAAGTTGTATATGTGATATGATGAATTTTGGTAACAGAACCACCTGAGGTGCAAGTAGGCACATAACTGTTCAATTAGAAATCACATTTCCACTGGGAGCGCTGAGGCTGCGGGTTCGGATCCTATATAGGGATGGCCGGTGCGCTCACTGGCTGAGTGCGGTGCGGGCGACACCAAGCCAAGGGTTGCGGTCCCCTTACCAGTCACAAAAGAAAAAAAAAAAGAAGTCACATTTCCCAGATAGAGTGACATCAGCAAGATGGCCAACCTGAAGACCCTACCAGTCGTCTCTCCCACAAAGGCAGACAAAACAATGAAAATAACTAAAGGAGAGTACTGGAGCACATCAAAGGACTAACGGAAACTCAGCATAACCACATAGAGAATGGAAGGAAACACCTGGCCCCACCACCCCATGGTCCCACCACCCCATTCCCCAGCTGGGATAAGCTGGAACCAGAAGGACCTTGTGGGGAAAGGATAAGTGAGTAGACCCTAATGGCTTCCATCGACACCTTGGACACCTACAGTCCTTACCACTGGGGACCCCAGCAGTTCTCACAAGCACTAAGCCCAGTTGAGGGAGCTGCCTGGAGTCCACATGGTTGTGCTCCCCCTACGGGAGCTGACACTGTGCCTTGCCTTCTGTGGCCCACTCAGCTACTGTTCTACAGTGGCACCCTTTCATCACAGAACAAAGGCTACACCCTACTCTGTTGGGCTAAGTGGATTGACCCACCCCTACCAGTTGAGGCTGTGCCCCTCACACTTGAGCTGGAGCTGAAGCTGCACACTCCCTTTGGAGGAATCTTCAATTACCCCTTCCAGTTGTGGCTATCCCCCACCCCCTTGGGACTGGGCTGAAGTGGTGCATCACCTCCTGGGGAATTGATGCATTGGCTGAGGAACTGAGCAGCTACACATCCTAAGACTGAGTTGATGTAGTACCCCATGTCCCAGGGAAACAGAGCGGTGGCTGAGCTGAGACCCCCTAGTTCCCTGCTTCACTGGATCTGGACTAGCCCACTAGAGACTGAGCTGCTGAGAAACCCCTTTCTCTGGGGAGTGGAATAAACACTATGCTGCTCCCTGTCCCCCAGGGCCCAAATGATAGCTGTGTCCCACCATTCTGGGTTCTTGCTGCCACTGCATCTGGCCTCACAGAGACTGAGATATTGCTGAGTCCCATTGTCCCAGGGCTAGAGTTGCCACTACATGGTGCCTCACCTCCTGGAACCTGAGCGACCATTGAGCCCCATATTCTCTGGTTCCCAAATTGAAGCAATACTTTTTTCCCTGGGTACAAATCTCCAGAGCACCCCTTCTTCCCCAGAGTCTGGTCAGTGCCCTAACCCCCAGGGTCAGTCACACTTACAAACCAGCCCACAGGGCCCAAGCTGCCAGGGGGCCTCAGAGTCACAGATCCTGGTGCTGTGGGTAATCAACATTCAACCCTGCCACAGAAAGTAAACCTGTACCATAAGACCTAGGTGTCACAATATGTTTGCAAGACCCTGAGCCAAGGATCCCGGCTCCACAGTCACTCTTAGCACCTGCACCTGGAACCCAGCACCACTGCAGCTGCGTGTAGATTGGGTCAGATCTGACACCAAGAGGAATCCTCTTGTGAAGTCTCCTTTTTGTGGGGGAAAATGAGAATAGGAGAACCCCAAAAGCCCTTGCCACTGAAGACCTTAACAACCTACACTGCCACTACCACTGCCACAAACTTCTACAGCTTAGGTCCCTGAGGAACCCACAGCTGTCAGTGATAGTGACTGTAGATGAGGAAGTTGCCTAGAGACTGTACAACTGTATCTACACAGAACCAGAATCACCACACCCTTCCCAACTGGTGCACTAAGACCCAACTGCAGATGAAAGACTCCCTCTATGAAAGCCACTCTGTAAACTCTGGAAGAGGCAACTTTTCTACCAGATGCACAGACATCAATGCAGAAACACAAGAAACATAAAAAAGCAAGGAAATATGACACTGCTGAAGAAACACAACATTTCAGTGACAGACTGAAAGAAAAAACCTGCCAGAAAACTTAATAAGATACAAGAGAACATAGATAGGCAATTCAAGAAGATCAGGAAAACAATTCATGATATGAATGAAAAATTTAACAAAGAAAAAATCTACAGAAAAATAAATGAAATATATAATGTATATGATATTTTAATATATAATATATAATGAAAAATGTATTTAAAAACCTCAGAAATCCTGCAACAGAAATCCTGCATATTAATTCATTTCAATGAATGAAATAAAAAATACAATATAGAGCTTCGACTGCAGATTACAGCAAGCATAAGAAAAAATCTCTGAACTCAAACATAGGTCATTTGAAATTACCCAGGGGGAAAAGGGGGGAAGAATGAAAAATATTGAAGAAAGCGTACAGGAATTATGAAACACACCATTAAGTGGACAAATGTTCAAATTATGGGTTTTCTTGAACAAGAGAAAGGAAAAAGGTATTGAAAACCTATACAATGAAATAATAATTGAAAAGTTCTCGAGTCTTGGGAGACATATGGCTATACAGATCCAGGAAGCTCAAAGCTCCCCAAATAGATTCAACCCAGAAATGTACTTTCCAAGGCACATTATAGTCAACTTGTCAAGAATCAAAGACAAAGATAATTCTAAAAATAGCAAGAGAAAAATATCAGGTCACCTATGAGAGAATCCCTGTTAGACTAGCAGCAGATTTCTAAGTAGAAACCTTATGGGCCAAGAGAGAATAAGACGATATATCCAAAGTGCTGAAAGAAAAAAAATTGCCAGCCAAAAATACTACATGAAGCAAAGCTATTTTTCAGGAATGAAGGAGAAATACAGCCTTTCACAGACAAGCAAAAACTGAGGAAGTTCATCACCACTAGACCAGGCTTACAAAAAATGCTCAAGGGAGTTCTACATCTGGAAGCAAAAGCATAACTACTGTCCAGAAAACATGCAAAAGGCTAAAACTCACTGGTAAAGCAGATACACAATGGGAAAGAGAAATGAAAGAAATTACATTTCCCAGTTTTCCTTAGCAAGATGTGGCCACACACCAAGTTCTGGCCATTGGAATGTGGGCAGAAATGATGTCAGCAATTTCCATACCATGTTCTCAAAAGAAAGCTGCTTGCTTTCCATATCCTCTTTCCCCTTTTTGATAGGCTGATGTATGGATGTGTCAATGGGGTAAGCTGGTTTTGACCATGAGAACAAGAACAACACTTTAAAGAATGACAGCACAAAATAGAAGGAGCCTTGATCCCTGGGTGATCTTGTGGAGTAGAACTTCTGTCTGCTGAATCTATCAAATTGAACTTTAATGAACTTTAATGAACTTTATCTTGTTTTCAGCCATTGTAATTTGGTCTTTATTTAAGCAGCTAAACCATATATCCTAAAATAGATAGCCACTGTATACAATATATAAAATTTTCATTTATTATTGTGATTTAATACTTAAAGACACTAATAGTCTTAGTAATAAAACTAAGTAGTAAATCCTGATAGGAGATTTGTTAATGAAAGCAGAATGCCTCTGCCATTCCAGCAGTCATATGGAAAACAGTTAAAACTTAAAAAATAGTAGAACCAGTTGCAAATATAAAAAAGTAAAAGCTTTGCTTAGTTTCTGTAAGGTTTTAATTTAGTCCCAGACCTGCGGATTGTTAGTGGTAATTTGTTTTTCACTCCTGCCCATTGCTCCCAGAATGAGTTACTGTGTGCTCATTTATCCAGTTGGCTTTTTCACAGATTGATAATCTGTTCCAGTCTGGAGAAAAGGGAGAGCTTCTTGTACCACAAGTGACAAATGGGCAAGAAAGAAAGACAGAAAGGAGTGAGAGACATGCCTTTCTCTTAGGACAACTTTACTTTCTTCTCTTCATCAGTATCATTTGCTAGAACCTAGAAAAATAGTCAGCATGAGCTCCTGGGAACCTGTTAGATTGCATTGTGATGTCTCACTTTTCTAACAGAGGAAAATAATGGCTGAGTCAGATCAGGAGAGCCAGATTATGGGGTGGGGACACAGAAACATAAATGGAGACTGAATTATGGCGGCGGCGGTGGTGGGGGTGGAAGGTAAGTAGCTGGTGTGTATGTGAAGGTCAAGCTCAAATCCAAGGCTTGGGAGGGGCAATTCTGGTCCAGTGTCAGGTGGGCTTTGGAATCCAGAGGAAGGGGATGAGGCTTTTAAAGTGCAGGGGAAAGATGATGGGACAACCAGGTAAGGAAGAGCAAGGACAAAAATCCAACCTTCAGATAAATCAGTGGGCTGGATGGAGACCAAAGAGCAGGTCCCAGTCCACAGTTCAAGCAGAGGGTAAGCTGGCACTGGTGGCCTGTGGGCAGAGGGAGAGACCCTAAGAATTCAAGGGGCCTACACAAAAGAAGACAAGAAAAGGAAAGGAACTGTCACATCTGTTGAGCATCTAATATTCCACGTACTTCATTTAATTCTTGCAGTAATCTTGGGAGCACCCTTAACAGAAGTGTTTAGTGATTTGATCAAGATCATGAATTTAATAGGTAAATAATTTAGGCCTGACTGATTCTAAAATCCATATTCTTTCTTTTAAGCCATTCTGGGGATTCTGAGGGATTGCTGCCCAATAGCCCTTCCAGAAATTGGGGGTTAGAGTAGGCTAAGATATTTCCCAAATGTGATGGCTTGCAGGATGAGATTTATTGATTTACTTCCCACAAGGCTCTTGTTAGTTCACAGAGAGGGAAGAGGAAGCCTATGGATAGATAGGGAGATGCCCAATGAGGAATCTGAAGGGTGGTCTGCCCCCCTCTCCCAGAATCTCAGCTTGCTTTGTTCCAGATTAACTCCAGGTGGCCTTACACTGTCTATCAATGACCATAGCAATCTTCCTAAAGGGTCCTTAGGAAGCTTTAAAGCCTTTGAAGGAAACACTATGATAAGGTATAAAAAGATGCCCAATCTTATAACTGATCAGGTGAAAGTAAATCAACTTAACAATTATAAACTATTTTTGTGACAAAGAAAAATTAGAGTTTTTCATACACATTGTCATCAAGATTATAGAGAAAATGGTATTCACGTTGGTATTCAGGTAAGTTGGAAACACCTATTAAAATTTACTCAATTTACCCGGAAATTTCACCTTTGGCATCTTTCTTCAGAAATAATCATGTAAGTTTGTAAAGATATTTGTATAAAGCTATATAATCCAATACTGTTAAGAAAACCTGAAACCAAGTAAATATCCATTTATAAAGAAAGACTTAAATGAATCACACGCATTTCTCCCTAAGGAGTACTAAGAAGCCAAGTAAAAATGTGGTTGAACTGTAGATTCTTCCATAGAAAGGTATCCAGGATATATTGAGTACAGAAAGCAAGTTAATGAGAACAACAAAAAGTTATACACCTGTGTGCTCGTGTGTGCACAAGAAAGGTTGGGAAGGACACATACTATTTAGGGGTTATTTTAGGGGAGAGAAGGTAGAAGAGGGAAAGAGTGGATGAGGTGACCCTCGCTCTTCATGCATTTCTTCATGGTTTGAATTTTGGGAAGATAGATTGAGCATTTATTACTATTACAACTTAAAATAAACTCAAAATAAAACTGAGGAATAGTTAGTAGTAGATAACTATCTTTTTGTGCCAGAGGCAGAGAATGGTGACTTAAGGTCATGGGTGATTCTGTACCAGCATTTACCACAGAAATACTGACACTTGCTGAAATTTGTTCCACTTAGGAGAGCCAAAAAAAATATGCTTCAGGCAGAACTGCAGCTCACAGAATAAGAATCCAATTTCTCCTATATACCAGCATACTCCAGCCAGTGTTCCCAGTAGCATTACCTATTTCTCAGCAATTCCTTTGACTCTGAACTTCAGACTGACCTCTTGTTTTTCCCCTGATACAATTTTTAAAAATACTTTTCTTTTCCCATCAGTTTACATTTTAGGGTTTACTGGGTTGATGACACTGTGATTCTTTATGATAGGGTTAAAATACACATAAAACTTTTGCAAATTTTTCATAGATGAATAAAAGGCAATGCCCCTGAGGAGATTATAATCAAACCAGATATCATATGTATGAAATTAAATTCCAAAAATAATGTCAAAGAGGGTAATTTTCTCCCAATTTTACGTATAGTTGATTTCCTTTCATTTATCTTTGAAGAAAAAGTAAAGGTTAAAAGGAAGGTATGGAGAAGATCAGAGAGGTGAGTAGAGGAAAGGAGGATGATGATGAAAAGTGATGGCTAGAGACTGAGAGACAAAACAGCACCAAACGGTGAGATTTTGTCTGGACCTACACATTCTTTTAAGCTTATGGGTGGTGCCGCAATACAGCTGGCACCCTGTAAAATCAAGCCTTCCGTCTACCACATCATTCTCTGCATGAGTCCCGAACCACTTCATCTGGCCTCTTCCCTGTTCTGCAACTTGTTTTGTCCAATCTCTCATGCTTCTCACCGCTATATTTACTTTCCTGTTATTGATAGCGGAACCTCACACCTCAGAATTGACATGTGGCGTTAATTACATCTGCTTTCATCCTCAACTAGAGTTCAGAGTTCTCCTGTGTGAGGCAGAATAACAATCCCTGCCCCCACCCAAGATGTCCACATTCTAATCCCTAGAACCTGCAAACATGTTACCTTACAGGGTGCCTTGGATTGAATGTCCCCCCAAAATTTAACCCCCACTCTGATAGTGTAAAGACGGTGGGAAATCCTAGTATGGTAATTGAAAGGTGGGGCCTTGAAGAGGTGATTAGACTATAGTAGTGCTGTAGTGAATGGATTATAAATGGTGGTCAGGGATGTGGTTCTGAGGGCTTTAAAAGAAGAGAAGAGGACAGTCTGTCTCTCTGCTCTGCCATTTTCACAATGGGATGCCCTGCCGTCACTGAAGTCACCAAAGAAAGGCTTCACCAGATGTGTTCCCGGGACTTTGGACTTCCAGCCTCTGAAACTGTAAGCAATACATTTCCTTTTCTTACAAAGTACGTGGTTCTAGGTATTTTGTTATAAGCAACAGAAACAGATGAATGCATACGGCAAAGAGGAATTGAGGTTGCAGATGGAATTAAGATTGTTAATCAGCTGACCTTACAATGGGGAGATTATGCTTGATTAGCTATGTGGGCCCAAAAGAGTCCCAAGGGTCCTCTCAGAGGAAGAGTGGGGGGGTCATAGTGATGTGCTATGAGAGGGACTTGCTTTGCCTTGCCTTTGTGACTTTGAAGATGGAAAAAGGGGGCCATGAGCCAAGATGTATGGACAGACTCTAGTAGCTGGAAAAGGCAAGGAGACATCCTACTTAGGGCCCACAGAAAGGAATGCAGCCTTTCTGGTGCCTTGATTTTAGCCTAGTGAGACCCATATCAGATTTTTAACTTAAAAAATTTTAAAATAATAAATATGTGTTAAGCCACCAAATTTGTGGTAATTTGCTACAACAACAATAGGAAATTAATATACCCTGGCTATTTTACTGTAAAGTTATCCTTCTTGTCTGACCAGAGCCCTCAGAATTCTCTAATTTATGGAGTCTCCTACAGTGGGCATTAAAAAGGAGGTGCTGAATATGGCCCGGAAAGGGACTGCTTGTTCAGTGATGCAGTTTAACCTACTCATCTGTTTCCTCTTCCACTGCAACTATTCCTCTCTCTTCCTGTCAGCCAAGAGGTCCTTCTCAGCACGGTCTCAAGAGTTGGCAGCAGAATGGATGGGGCTGCACATGCGATAATAAGGCATGTACTTGAGATGTGATTGATTTTAAGGCAGCATCAGAACTAGATGATTGATCTCATAAATTCAATGGGAACTGTTCAGTAAAAGCTTATAATTGATTATTTATGGCCAGTGGAAGTTAGATGGCCATTCTGTGCTTATACTTAAGTAGAATTATACTGTGCTAGGTTTAGAATAATAAATATGTGTTCAATGACATTGGGGATTCACTCACCACTCTCTACATCTGAATCAAGGTCATAAGCAGATGAACTAGAGGAATATTTACTATATAATCTACCTGGCCTGGCAGATTAGTCATTCACAAACTTTAGTGTTAGGTTTGGTGAGAGAGAGGAGAGAGAGAGACCGATGCCATTTGAGCCAAAAGCTTTATTTCCACTAATGTGAAGAGGAGACTGAATTAGATCAATTCCCCTGAACTAAGGAAAGCAGGGGTTTATAAGACTTTTAGGGAGGGTTCAGAGCAATGGGCAATTTTGAAATCAGTGGTATGCAAGGTGACACAGTCCTTGTGGTCCAATTACATCTCGTGGGTTAAGTCATAGGCTCCCGATTAGCCACTATCTAAGTACAAAGCATTCCAGCCTGAAGCCTGCTAGACACAACCCACGAGACACACAACGCACAAGACATTCCCTTGATGATAACAGCAATATTTACTTCTTCCCCAGGAGGAATCTCAGTTCCCAGAGCAGAAAAGACAAAGGGGAGGAGGAGAAGAGGGAAAGATGCTTAATCTGGCTGTGCTGATGTTAAGCTAGCCATGAGGCCTGATATTTAGAAAACATGCAAGTCACCTGGGGACCTTGTTAAAAAATGAAGATTTTCAGCTCTGTTCCTAGTAATTCTGACTGAGTAGGCGTGGGATGTGTTTTTGACTTGCGCCCCAAGTGATTCTTATGTGGGTAGTCAGTGCAGCACACAAAGAGCATGGCACTGAAGAGCAGAAACTGCTTGGGAGGAAAAGAGACACCATTGAATTGTTCCAGTGCTTTGACTTAAAGGGCAATCTGTAATTTCCCCACTTTTCTGCTTTGATCTTCGTCACATGTATACACTCTTTCATCATCACTGCATTATGTAGGAATTTGCAAAGGATGATGGGGAGGGGGTGGGAAAGTACCTGCACCGGTGGAGGTCACATGCTATAGCTGGCATGTATAAAGACCTCCCAGATTCTGATATCATTCCCCTGTTTCCCACTCCAGCCACGAATAGGTTACTCTTAGATTGGAGAAGAGCAGGTGTCTTATGGTTGGAAATTTCTGGGTTTGAGGAGATGTTTGCTAGCACTCAAGGCACCAGGGGACTTGCATTGTGAGTGAGTTGCAGACAAGACCTTGCACTTGGGAATGCTCCTTCCCTTCAAACGTAAGGAGAGATAATCTGGTCCCTACTCTCTAAAGTCTAGTGTTCCTTTGATCTGGGCAGGGGGCTGGGGCAGGTGGGAGATGGGGTCCTGCCTATGGTTGGGCAGGTTGAACATGCATTCCTACAGGTGAGTGTAGCTGGAATCCAGTCCAGGTCCCACTCACCAACCTGGATGTGGGAGCAAGTGCAAGGGCTGTGGCTGGAGGAAAAGGCACCTTCTATGAATATCCATGCAAAGCCTCTGCAAGTTGTGACCCTGCCAGTTGGCACACTCAAGGTCACTCAGTCTTAACCCTATCCTTGACTTCAGTAACTTGAGTACTGGGGTGCTAGAAAAAGGGAAAACAAGATGAAATTTGGGAAGGACTCCATTTACTGCTGCATTTTCTAACAGTTGGTAATCCTTGCTTTCCTGATAATAATTGGCCTCATGAAGAACCCACCCATAGCACTCTAGGCTGTGCTCATCTACCAACTGGAAAAACAAATTCCTGAGTGACACGTTATCCCTTGTGTCCTGTCAATCCTCTTATTTGCCAATTTCCAGCTTATCAGCTAGAGCTGCTTAACGCTGGAGGCCAAGGTGTTGCAGTATCTCTTAATTAACCAGCGGCAGATAGCTAATTACTTTACAGCAGTATCTCATCAGTATACAAAATATATTGACTCCAAGTTGGAAAATGCCTCTGTGCATTTTCAAAGCATTACAACAGTTGAATTAGAGGAGGCATCTTTTTAAATACCACCCATGGAAGAGCTCAGAAGAAGGGAGAAGCACAGAGGAAAAAAGTTGAAAGTTGTTTCACTTCTCAGCTCAGTCCCACGCCCTCTATATTTCCTATGCCAAAATGATCTCTCTGGAGGTTTTGAAGATGTGCTGGCCTCTTCACAACCGGTGATGAAAACAGTCCTTGAAATGTTGCGCACCACCCTTTCTGAGTGGGTTTCTATCCGGAACTCTGACTATAGAAAGGTTTAGAGAACTGCCTGCTGCCCATTCCACAGGCCATTGAAGCTGCAGGAAACCTTTCTGATGAACAATTTCAATACTTGGCTTTCAAGCACTCACTGACCAGCCTCTTAGGTCCAGATCCAGCCTTGCCTCCAACTCTGCCGGCCGAAGTATCTGTGGCTTCCTGCAGAAGGCCGGACACACTCTCCTTATTAAGGCGAGATTAGCAGGTGCTAAGGAGGGTATTACAGATCATTAGCTACCTAATCATTAAAGTACCTAATTGAGGAGTTCTCCCAAGTAGACCATTTATTGTGCTCTCACTGGATGGCCAGGCATGCACCGGGCACTTCGTATAAAATCCAACTCAATCTTTACACTCTGTGAACTCAAGATTTTTCTTGATTTGAAGTTGAGAAATTTGAAGTGCAGAAAGTTGGAATAACTTGTCCAAAGCCACATAACTAATTAAAAGCAAAACAAGAAATGCTTTAGAGGGAAGGGAGGCAGTGGTGAAGCACTTCATATGGAGAAGAAATACTTGTTTGGGAAGAATATATTTTTCTGTTCGACTCCTCTGCTGGGTCAGCAGATCAGAGCTGCAGTAATATTTGCTGGGTTTAGAAATGATTTTACTTTGCTGGTCTCATTTCATTCTTCAACCTTTTATAACTGAAGCCAAAATGGAGATTTCAGACTTATTTCCACTCTTTCTCCTCTTCTATCAGTTTAGTAAATACTATAGGGACCACTCTTTTTCCATTTATTTTCTAAATGGGTGTGGGGCAAGAAAATGCAATAGATCAGCAGAAGGTCACTGGTTCACAGTCTTCGCTGCCCATTAGAATCACGTGGAGAGATCTAAAAAATCCCCACATCCAGGCCATACTCGCAACCTGCTAAATTAGCACCCTCTGGGGAAGGGGCCAGACACCAAAGTCAGAATCTCTGGGTGGGGCCCAGGCATTAGTGTTTTTTGAAGCTTTTTGGTATTTCTAGCAGTGCTTTTCTAACTTTAATGTGCACATGAAGCACTGGGGGTCTTGTTAAACTGCAGATTGTGACTCAGTAGGCCTGTGTGGCCCTGAGCTTCCCCATTTCTAACAAGCTGCCAGGTGAGGCTGCTGCTTCTGCTGCTTCGGCTGTCCACGTTTAGGGTAGAGAGGCTATAGATTAGTCCTTCTCAAAATGTGGTTCTAGACTAGTCCTTCTCAAAATGTGAATCTGTAGCATCAGTATCCCCAGGAATCTTGTTAGAAATGCAAATTCTTGGGGTCCATCCCAGACTTAGAGAATCAATAACTCTGGGGCTGGAGCCTAGCAATCTGCTTTAACAAAATCTCCGGGTGATTCTGATGTACACTAAAATTTGAGAATCCCTGCTGGATAATAGTTTTGAGTTTACTTCAGTGTTAGGCTCTTGAGAGGCAAGAGAGATCTTACAGTTTATCCAAAGCAATGTAGAGGGCTCATTACAAGGACACTTGTGAAAATAAGAGATCAGGCTTCACAGGAACCCAGGAAGAGTCGTACAACCAGGTCACATGTGATGAGCCACTATGGCAGAGCTAGGCATCCCAGGAACTGGGCTGTTTCTGGGAGCATGGGGTATTACTCAGCATCTGGAATGGCTGGCAGGCTGGCCCACTGCTGCCCAGCTGCAGGAGCTCACTGTTTCTTCCTCTAGTGCCTTCTCTTAGCACAACTCAACAACTCTTCCCCATCTTTGCTTACAGCATAGTGGCTTAGTTGGTGTCCTGGAATGAGATGACTTGAGCTAGAATCCTGGTTTATTATCTGTGTGATAAAGCACTTTACCTAACCCTTCTTGGCCTTAGTTTTCTTACCTTGAAAAATGGGAATACTAATTGTACCTACCTCATAGACTCGATGTAGGATTAAATGAGATAATGGATGTAATATGTTTAGATTATTGCCTGGGACCCAGTAACTGCTGAAAAAAACCAAGCTGTCATTGTTGTCTTTTTGTGTCTTTATGCTTCTAGTTACATCTACCACTAACTCTCAGTCCAAACCTTGAGTTCAAATGTTTGAGAAAGAGACACAGATTGCTGTAGTGCATCAGTATCAGGGTATTGGGCCAAGCTCTACCACCAAGCATCTGTGGACATCCTTTGCATTTGCTGTTTGGGGTTAGATGTCCTCCTATGGTCTGTAATACTTGAGAAGATCCAGTCATGCTTGTGTGATGCTGTGCCACCTACAGGACACTCTGGGACTACTCCAAGGCAGTGTGCCCTTCAAGGTGCTTTATTCTCTTAGCTTGGTCCAACCAGTCTAACCATCTGCTGATGACCTTTTGTCTCTGACTCCACTGTTCAGAAATCTATTTTTACATGAATCTATCAGACTGTAACTTAGCACACGGGTTGCAGAAATGGGGACCCTGCTGCTACTACTATCACTTCTGCTTCCTCTTCTGAAATCACTCTACCACCAAAAGAGCAAATTTATTTATTTTTTAAATTAATTATTATTTTTTTTACAAAGAATACATATGTTATATGATTAATCCAGAAATCACTAAACAGACAAACAACAAAGAAAGCAACAAAAAACAATCATCATCAACAACTAAACCTGGTTGAGGGTGGTACTCTTTCAAAGGAGCAAATTTAAATGAAAGGAGATGCAGCTCATTGCAGAGGCAAAGAGTATGGCAACGTAGGAATAAATACTACACACTTAAAGTCATTCCCTTCTCACCCTCCCCAGGAATTTTAAAAGAAATGTCTTTTTCATCATTTAGGCTTGTAAAAAACAGGATCTGTTATCAATCACTCAGAAATCCTTTTCAGCTGGTTTCCTGCAACAAAGCCAGTGTTTTAATCTACTCAGATATGTGGATTTTGTAGTTCACAAATATTAAAAGCAGTTTCGTAATGAATCCTCCACTGAAAAGATGGTCCTTATTTGACTAAGTGGTAACTACTCACTCTTTCCCTATTTACTGATTTCTGAGAGATGAGAGACTGCCAGGCAAACTGAGATGCTTCCTTTTATAGTTTTTAATTTGCATGATCGCATTCTGTTCTTGATCATCTAGAATGTCTGTTTTCTTTCTCTTCACAAAAAAAGTAGAGAAAAAAGATCACATAGTGTTTGTAATGAGAAGTCTTGTGATCTGAGGCCACCCCATGGTTCCCATCTCTTGCATCTGTATCCTGCAGTCATGAGTTTTCTTATCAGAGGATTTTAGACTTGGAAGAGATGTCTGGTTGAGTGTCTGACCTGAGTCAGACACTTGGGTATATACAGATCATTTTTAGAAGAAAAAAATTCTTGCAGACTTCTAGTGTTACCTTATATCATTTCTTTATTATAAAATTTCCTAAATATGTAAAAATATAAAACTAGGTATATATGTGTTTTACAATTAGTCCATTTCTGCTGCTTATAACAAAATACATGGAACTGGGTAATTTATAAGAGAGTGAAATTTATTGCTTACAGTTTCTAAGTCTAGGAAGTCCAAAGTCCAGGGAGCACATCTGGTGAAACCTTTCTTTGGTGGTGACTTCAGTGACAGCAGGGTATCACATTGTGAAAATGGTGGAGCAGAGAGAACAAGAGAGAGCAATCGCCTCATTCCCTCTCCTTTTAAAGCCCTCAGAGCCACGCCCCTGACCACCAGTTTTTAATCCATTCACTAGGGCATGGTCCCATAATCTAATCCCCTCTTAAAGGCTCCACCTTTCAATTACCATAATAGGATTTTCCACCCTCTTAAGAGTAACAGGGGAGGCCAAGTTTCTAATACATAAAACTTAGGGACACAAGTCAAGCTTCAGGTGAGTTTCGAGGGAACATAATTCAATCCACTATAACAATTATAAAAACCAAAACAAATATAAACAAAACGACAAACAGTAAAATTCCAATTAATGACAATTTGAAGAGAAGATGTTGGTTGAACTTAAATTGTCAAGGCTGGGTGTATTAGCAGAAAGGTGTGTTGGCATGATTATGTTTTACTCATGATTGTTTTAATCATTGCCAATCATTAGTTAAATTGTAGTCATCTTCATTATCATTATTTTGCTGTTTTAATAATAGTCATTTAAACTACTAAAGGTTGGTCAATTTAGAATGTACTGAAAAATAAAAAATATCATTTAACAAAGAGGGTTTATTGCATATTTACTGGCAACTTATACATGGCACTTAGCAAAGGCACAGGTACTTGGCTGTCTGGCTTTTCAACACTGACGTGTGCCATATAATGACTCAATTTTCTCATCACTTTTCTCCATTCGAATTGCTACAAAAGTCCTGTATGATGTATAGCAACATTATCCGTCCTTGGCTTGGTGTCCCATGATTGTGAACACAAACACATAGGCGGCCATTGGAATCTCACGGTCATCCAGATGACACGGTTACGTTTGCATTAGTATTTATATTTAGATTATCATCAAAATGAACCCCAAAGTTAATTTCTCATAGACTTTTTGAATATTGGGAAAATTTGAGGACCTTCAGAGGTTCTAGGACTCCAAATTAAGAAACACTGGTCAAGTTATCACCTAGGATTTAGCACATTTAATTCTCACAGAAATCCTATGAGACAGACTCTAGCATCAACCCAGTCTCACAGATGAGGCCCCACACCTGAGGCTGGTGCTAAGCTGTATTGCTGGATGAAAATTGCTGTTCATGCCTTAAAGTCTGCAGCTTGTTCTTTCATTTATTCATTAATTCATTGTACAGAATATCTGGCTAACCTTCCAGGTATGAGTAAGTAAGAAACTCATAGGTCCTGATCCTCTTGTTTACAGACTCAGAAACTTGCTCCTGGTTCCCTCACCATAGGGCATGTGTGCCGCCTTCTTTCTCCCAGTAGAGGGCATGGATTTGCTGTAGGATGGTGGGAAAGCAGTGACTAATCTTGGCACTGGAAGCTCTGTGACCTTGGGCAAATCATTTATCCCTTCTGAGCACACTTTTCCATCTTTATTTTTTTTAACATTTAAATTTTTTTTACAAATTTGAAAAAAATATTTTTTATTTTTTTCTTTTTTTATTGAATCATAATTGATTATACATATTTTGGGGGTTCAATGTTGACATATGTTGATCAAATCAATATTACTAGTATATATATTGTTACAAATTGTACTTATTCTTTTTGCCCCTTGTCCAATCTCTCCCTATCCCTCTCTCCATCCCCCCTCCCACCTCTGATAACCCTAGATGTCTTCTCTCCTTCTGCAAGAGTAATGGCTACTCTGTTGATTTGTTGCCTAGATAATCTGTCCAATGATGAGAGGTGTATTTAGGATCCCCCAATATTATCATAGAGCAGATGCTTCTTCTGTCACTCTGGAATGGGCTTTGTGGAGAGAGACATCCTCTTCTTTTCTTTGGTCTCTGCTGGTGACTCTCCTTGTGTCAGTATGCTCCAGTGTCTGGTGGACCATCTGTGTGGTGGTTCTGACATCTAGCCACTTTTGCGGCAGCCATGGTTACTCTGGTGGGCCACCCACATGGAGGTGATGTTTTTGGCATGCTCCTTGGTGCTGGTGGTGTGCCTGGTTGTGGGAAGGGGGTCCTGTCCCCAGATCCATGCCACTGGTCCCCAGGCAAGCCTTGAGGTGCTGTTGGTATGCCTGGGCCAGAACTAATTTTTTGTTATTTCCTTCTAAAATGGGGGACCTTCCTGTGGGAACCAGTACTTTTGCCTTTTGGTTGAGCTAAATTGCTGCTTTGCTGCTATTTCCCTAGGGAAGGCTTTTTGTGAAGCTTAGGGTTTAATGGTTGACCTTATAGGCACTTCCAGCTCTCCAGAGAGCCCGGGTTGTGTAGAAACTTTGATCTGGGCCTGAGTCTTTTCATCAAACTGCACCCCATGCAATTCTATATTCCTGACCAGTCTCCTCTGAGTGGTCCTGCACTGATTGGGGGGCAGATCAGCTGTCCTTACTGTGTCCCAGTGTTCTCCTGGTGGGTCCATCTCCCCCACTGCCTGTGTTCCAAACACTTCCCATGGGACAGGCTGTGTGCTGGTCCCTTGTGATGACTCACCAGCCTCTGAATGGCTCCTTTTTTTCAGTTATTGTGGATCCTCACTCCTGTGGGGTTCCATGGGAACCCTATTAGTGGTCTTGCTATCCTGAGAGCAACCAAGACCCTCTGCTCCTCTGCCGCCACCAAGCAACTTCATCTGAAGGGCACAGCTGTGGCTTTTGCCAGCTCCTTCTCTGTGTGCTCAGCAGCTCCAGTCTTGAAGCGGCCACGGCCCAAAACACTTTGACCAGTTTTTTCTTTCTCTCATCGTGACTTCTCCCACCTTCATGAACTCCATAGTTCTCGCCTCCTTTTCCCTTGAGCTCTAGCAGCCCCAACTTTGCTGTTGTTGCTTTTTTATAGTTGTAAATTGGTTGATTTGTGGGAGAGAGTGACACTGGGGACAGTCTACTCTGCCATCTTGACCAGAAGCCCAGTTTTCCATCTTTAAAATGAGAATATTGATAATGAATTTACAGGTTTGTTTTGAGGCATCCACCAGACCATGTGTATGACAACACTAGGGACTTTTAAGCATTTTCAACAGCAGACTAAGTGATTATTCGTTATGTTCCCAAACAGTTATTGAGGACGTTAAGTGTCAAGATCTGTGTTGGAACTGGAAATACGAAGATTAAACATGCTCGCTAATCTTAATGAACTTATAGTCTAGTAAGGGAGGCTGGCATTTAAAAAAAATTGTGGTGTAATAAGTTATGCATAATTGTAGAAATATGTACTGAAATGAAATAGAAGTGGTACGCAAAGTTGCTTGAGTGGGACAGTTTAAGTTTGGTAGAGCAGAGACAGGAACTCAGCCTTCGACTATCTTTAAAAGTCCTAGAAGCATGGCAGCACAGTGTCTTTGGGAGTTACAGCCAGTGAGGTGGGGCAGGATATGAGGTAAGTATCACCAGGTCACAGAACCAAGGCTCCCGTGTGTGCTGCTTTTGTTGCACCATGGACAGATACAGTTGTAATGCCCACCCATGCTATTTACTTTCTATTCAGAATTGTAGAAAGTTATTATTTTGTGTTGGTTTAGAATGCACTTTGAGAATGAAAAACATCAAACGCATTCTCTGTTTAATTGGCTTTTGTTGCTGTTTTCGCATTTGGGTTGCTGGACCAGCTCTGAGAACTTTAGGGCACCTCAGCAGAATGTTTCCTCTTGCTCTCCTTGACAGGAGAGCAGGTCTTGATTTCCTCTAAATATTATCATCTGGCCACTGTGTTATTGCTCTTTTGATGGCTCATTTAGGCCCCCAGAGCTTAGAATATACTTGGCCAAATTTACTATAAACAAAGGAGATTTTACCTCTGCAGTTCTTTAGGAAACAGGTAACATTTCCATTCCCTCTATGAAGTCGATGCCTGGAGCACTGAATGAATTAACCTGTCTGTGTGCCTTATTGAACAGGCTATTTGGCATCTTTCATTCCCAGCCAGCATTGTCATTATTATCTTGTGACTTGTGAAGAATGCAGTTCCTATTACATTATTCTACAAATTCAGTCAAACCATGACTCAGGTGGTGTTGATATCTGCTGAATGACATTTTCAACAAATACTCCGAACATTTTGAATTGAACGGCATCATCCCCAGAGCTAATGAAGTGCTGTCGGAGCCTGTATCATCCTGTTTACTGCCTTCAACCTTGGGGAGCAATTAAATACCTGCGAATAGGAGGCAAAGAAGATAGAAAGTGAGAATAAAGAATCATAAGTTCTGTGGATCCTTTTGATTTGGTTTAACTGCAACATGATTTCATAGCCTCCTTCATAGGCAAAAGTCCTTCCTACAAAGAACTTTCCCAGTCTGAATTAGAAAATGTGCAGGTAGTTTCCAGAAAGTGTTCACTGGCACACTGAAAGAATAGATTATATATACATATATTTATTTTATATATGAAAAAGGATAAGTCGGAGATTTATGCAATAAAGAAATTGGTAGAACCCTCAGACGGTCTGGATGTCAGGTGGTCAACATGCCGGGAGGGAAGGGCAGAGCTGTGCTGCCATGGCATTGTTCATCAACTTGCTTTCAGCATCTTGCGATGTTTTGCAGTTGACATGAGCATGGGTAAGAGAGCAAGGGTCTTAGAAGATTTCTGTAATGAAACCAGGTAATAAAGACAATATTAGGTAATAATGTAAAGTCAATGGCAGAGCTGCTCACATCTGACAAGAAGCTGACAAAACTTCAAAATTATAAACAAAACTACTTAAAATATGGATGTTTTTAGGGAGTGAATTGTCTCCCCACCCTTCCCGATTTATAACCCCCAGCAGCTCAGAGTGTGACCTTATTTGGAGACAGGGTCTTTACAGAGGTAATTAAGCTAAAATGAGGTCATTAGCATGGGTCTTAATCCAAAATGACTGTTTTCCTTATAAAAAGAGGAAATTTGGACAAAGAGATATGAACAGAGGGAAGACCATGTGAAGACACAGGGAGAAGGCCACCTCCACGGCAAGAAGAGAGGCCTGGACCAGCTCCTCCCCTCACGACACTTAGAAGGAACCAACGCCGACACTTTGATCAGTCTTGCATTTCCAGCTCTAGGACTGTGACAAAAGCAATTTCTGTTGTTTAAGCCACCCAGTCTTGTGCTTTATTATGGCAGCCCTAGCAGACTAATCCAGCTTCACATCCAGTCTTATTAGCAATGCGCCTCGGTCATTGCACGTTATGCCGTGAGGTATTAGTTAATGATAGCACAAAGCCATTAAGACTAGAAAGATATTTGAAACTAAGCTTTCAGAACAAGAAGACAAACCAAGACTTCATAAGCAATAAAATGTATAACCACGCTGCTGTCACTGAAAATATTACTGTCAACAAAAGATTTCTAGGAGAAGAAAGGCTTTTATTGTACCACTAAAAAATAACTTATAAAATAGTGATGTTTATTTTAATTCAGCTTCTAAAATTTTTTTTCTCCATTTTACAATATAGGCATTATGATAGTCTATGTAGTAGTACATGTATATAATTTACAAATAAATAAATATACATACATGTGGTTGGATGCTCAACTGTATTTTATTGACGGAACATGTAATTAAAAATGTTTAGAGACCACTGGCCATGAAAATGTGGCTTAGATTCCTCTTTTCTAAACCTGTATATTTTAGGTCCTTCAGATATAGAACATGATAGGGTAATTTGTCAAAGAAGTAGAAGTTCTGAACTAAACTCATTCTAAGCGGAACGAGTCTATGAATTGTGTAGCTCATACTCTTCCATGAAAATTTAAATTAAGTTTTTCTTGATGGGTTTTGGGTTTTAAAGACAGTTTCTAAAATGATTTAAACAAATATGTTTCTAGATAGAAAGTAAATTTTGTTAATTTTTTCTTTAACATTTGTCTTCTATTTAATAGTATTGGTAAAATCCTCACAATGGCAAGAAAATCAGGAACAGCCCTAAAAAGTTGTGAAGGCTCCTTACCAACCCATTTATTTGGAAGACTTTTGGGGTATTTTGACTCTGCCCCTTTTCAGCTGGTTTCTAGAGGATTACAAATTGCTCAGGTGGCAAAAATGATCCTCGAGGGTGAAGGCGTAGATGGAGAACAATGGAAGAGGTGGGGCCAAGCCCATAGTTTACCTTCCCCAGTTCCCATTTGTCTTCCTCAGCTACAGAGTCGGGTGACTTTCTGCTATGCTGTGAGGTCTCCGAATGTATCAGCAGAAGTTCCTAGCCCTCAGAACCATGTGGGACTTTAGCAACCTACAAAAAATGTCCTCAGTATCATCCTTTACTTTCTATTTTATATTTCCCTTTGTCTATCTAATCCTCACGGGATTAGAGAATGCTAAGAGGGACCGGGTTTGGATCGAAGGGAGGATTTTACTAAAGGTTTAGGGAAGCTTTTGGCAATGCAATTCCATTCAATATGTATTTACTAAACGCTTTAAGCATAAAATGCCTTTCTAGATACTGCATGAAATAAAAAAATTAAAGTGATATGTTCATTGAAGTCAAGATATTCTCAGAGCATTCGGTGGGAAGGATTATAGAAGACCTGAAGGAGGAGTTAATGTGTGGGTTGGCCTCAAAGAATGATTAGGGTTTGAAAAGTCAGAGATGAAATAAAGGGCAATTTAGGAACATGGAAACAACATGAGCAAAGGCACAGAGATGGGAAAGTATAGCTTATTTTTGGAGAAAAGGTAATAGTCAACTTTAGCTGGAACATGGAGATATGTATGCAAAAAACACACAAAAAAGAGGGGAGCAAGGTTGGAGGAGAAGTGATGGCAAGTGTCAGGGAGTCCTGGGCAGGAAGGCAGGGAGCTGTGTGGTGAACTGCAAAGTGTACGTGCCTCTGGGCCAGAGACGGGTCGAGGCTCCCGCAAACACTGGCTCTGCAACACAAGTTAAGTCAAATTACCTCTCCAAGTCCATAATTGTTCTAATATAAAAGGCACTTGTATACTTACCTAAAAACAACAAACCAAGCCATGATGTTCACAGTGTTGGTCCTGAGACATGAATGAAAAATTACACTATGTTCAGTGTATCTTGTCAGGGAAGTGAACAGGAGGCTGGGTTAGGGCACTTGGGAACCTCTAAGGTTAGCTCTCCTAAGTAAGGTTTGTGTACATTATACAGAAAAGACGGGTGGAATAAGACCTTTTGTGTTTTGAGGGTTTGAAAGCTGACTGTACACCCCTCTCTGGGGAAGAAAGAGGAAAAAGGATTCTGGATCTGTGTGGTCGTGGATGTTGAAATGAGTCCTGAACAGCATCCCTGGGGGCTGGCCAGCATCATGGGAGATGGGTGTGTGTGACTCAAAAGAACACGGAACAAAGAGCTGCCACCGCGTGGCTAAGCTCATTGCTGACAGAGGGGTCGTCCTTCCTCCTCCTCTGGGAACCACGGAAACCTTTACAGGGGTCTAGACCAGCAAAGGCTCTTTGCAGCAGTGGGCACGCATCACTGGGCAGAGCAGTCTTCAACAGTGCCACCGTGTGGCAGAGAAGAGCAGTGCCAGTTATAGTCCCATCTGACTCCAGTTCTCTGACCAGCCTTGAAATCTGAGCAGCGCTCTCTCTCTCTCTCTCTCTCTCTGTCTCTCTCTCTCTTCGAAGGAGATTTTGTTTTGGTTTTCCTTAACTCAGGTTCAATAAATTTCTGGAAGAGAAAGTGTCTGATGATCCTAGTCTATACCTTTTAACATCTCTGCATTTACTCCTTGAGTTTCTCATGGATGAGAGAGGGTATTGAAAGAGAGATGATGAGAAAAGCATCAGTCACTTTAATTACTGGCTAAATTACACCTGTTTCTGGTCAATTGTCATTAAGTAAAGCTCTAAATTTCAGAGTCTGAGCTAATTGTGCTCTGGGTCTGATAAGCAGTCACTGAAAACTGAGTGACAAGAGCAATACTAGAAATTTCCTCTTGTTAACTATTGCGCCATTCATCATTAGTTTAGTATTTATCAGGTTTTGGAAAATAAATTAAAATCTTGGATTTCAAAAGTTCTATAGTAGTCATTTAGTTCAGCATTTTATCCCAGGCAGGATAAAATCTGAAAATCTCTGCAAAATCTCTGACTTTTTGTGGCAGAAAATCAATCAATGCAGGATGCGCTACAACACACCTAGGGGTGTAAAGCTCACAACTTTGTGAGGGAGAACATCCACTTAATATTCAGAGTGTGGTCTGGGGAGTAGCAGCAGGGCGTCACCTGGGAGTAGTTAGAAATGCTGAATCTGAGACCCTACCCCAGACCTGCTGAATCAGAATCTGCATTTGGTAAGATCTCTGGGCACCCATACATACCATGTTTGAGAAGCTCTGGACTATTTCATTGTTGGATGGTTTTGCATATTTGAAAATTACATCTGACTAAAACCTTCTGAACTGATACGGTCCATGGACCGACCCGTCAGTCTTGCCTGCCCCTGGGCCTCTGCTGCTGTCCCAGCTTCCTGCCATTACTGTAGTTAGAAAGCCATGGCCACTGCTGCCATTGTGGTCACTTCATCTTCTTACCCATTTGTCTCTGACTTTCCTGGGTGTGAGAGCTGAGCTTCGGCACACTCTTGGTCATATTCACTCTGGTGGGAGCTGCGGTGGCTCAAGTGTGGGGTCACATCCCACTGGATCCACTGAGGCTCTGGCTTTCCCAGTGTCCTTGAAGGGCAGGGGAAGGTAACTAAGAAGTGCAAGGATGTTATGCCAGGTGGGAGCGTAAGAGACAGGAGGGATCCAGAAGATAAATCACTAGCTCTTCTTCCTCTTGCCAACTGCTCCATCGTGCACAGGCTACCTCCTGGCTCCAGAAATGTGTGCCCAGCTGTGTTTCTGGGGAAGCTGTGGACAGCTTGGTACACGCTGTCTTGTTTTTGCTCTCTGTCCTTCCCTGCCTCACATCTCTTTTCCTTTACCTTTTTTCTCTGAGATTTCACACCCAAATAAGAGGTAATCTTTGCCTTAGAGTCTGTTTTCTGAGGAACCTAGACTGAGACATCTGCCTTGTATACGCTTCACTCCCTGCTTCTACTTCTGCCATCTGGCTGGCTTTGGGATGGTCAGCGTCTCTCATACACCTCTTTCTTCACACCCTAGAAGACAGCTACCATGCCTTCTCTTTTCTTGGTTAAACAACCTCAGTTTCTTTTAACAATTTCTCAAAATGCAGTTTTTAAGGTCTCTCACCTCTTGTCTCACTTTAATATGTCATTGTCTTCTCAAATTGTGCCTCCCCTGGGTTTGGTCAGTGCACTGCTGAGTTCATGGGGCCAGGGCAGGGGGAGGGTGTTCTAATTTCTTTTATTGTGTGTATCATACTACCGTTAATACAGCTGTCCTGACCTGGTCGGGTTCTTATGAGAAGAGTGCTGACTATTTGGGTTGTGGTGATCTGACAGATAAAAAGTAGGCTTAGGGAAATTAGATTTGGAGTGAGCAAGGCAATCTGGTTTGGCCGTCTGTGTCAGCGTCTGAGGGAAGCCCAGGTCCTCTGCTGGGCCTGCAGGCTTCTGGGGCATCCATATTCCTTAAAGACATACTTGGGCTAACTGCCAAGCCAGGGGTTGTGGGATGAGGTGTTCATGTTACTTGCCAGGGGCTTTAATCTCCTTGGGGTTACAGTCTTCATCTTTTAATATCCAGAAAAACCCAGAACCAGAGTTTGTCCAGAGGATTCCTAAAGATTGCACCACATTTAGGTTCTCTGCCTTGGAAAATGAATCTGAGGATGATCTAATAATTGTGTAAACTGTTCTAAGGTCTAGAACATCTTGTCTTTCCAGATGCTTTATGAAGGTTAGACTCCCCCCCGCAACTTTTATTTATGAATAGACTTGACTGAGTGCCCACTGGGAGCAGGTACTGCACCAGTTTTATGGGGATCACAGATGAGGGTAAGAGATTGTGCCTCCGGGATCTTGCAAAGGCAAAGCATACCATACAACAAGGTACTGATACTGTGAGGAGCCTATGCACGTCAGTGAGTTCAGAGGAGGGGAGGATCCTATCACTTGGAGTAGTCAGAGGGGCACTGAGGAAATTTCTTTTTTTTTTTTTCCTTAATTTTATTTTGTCGATATACATTGTGGTTGATTATTGTGACCCATTACCGAAACCCCCCTCCCTCCTCCCTCTCCCCCCTCCCACCCAACAATGTCCTTTCTGTTTGCTTGTCGTATCAACTTCAAGGAATTGCAGTTGTTATGTCTTCTTTCCCCACCTCCCCAGTTTTCTTTTTGTGTGTGTGTGTGAGTGTGTGTGTGTGAATTTATTTATTTATTTTTAGCTCCCACCAATAAGTGAGAACATGTGGTATTTCTCTTTCTGTGCCTGACTTGTTTCACTTAATATAATTCTCTCAAGGTCCATCCATGTTGTTGCAAATGGCAGTATTTCATTCGTTTTTATAGCTGAGTAGTATTCCATTGTGTAGATGTACCACATTTTCCGTATCCACTCATCTGATGATGGACATTTGGGCTGGTTCCAACTCTTGGCTATTGTAAAGAGGGCTGCGATGAACATTGGGAAACAGGTATACCTTCGACTTGATGATTTCCATTCCTCTGGGTATATTCCCAGCAGTGGGAGAGCTGGGTCATATGGCAGATTTATCTGCAATTGTTTGAGGAACCTCCATACCATTTTCCATAGAGGCTGCACCATTTTGCAGTCCTGCCAACAATGTATGAGAGTTCCTTTTTCTCTGCAACCTCGCCAGCATTTATCGTTCAGAGTCTTTTGGATTTTAGCCATCCTAACTGGGGTGAGATGGTATCTCAGTGCAGTTTTGATTTGCATTTCCCGGATGCTGAGTGATGTTGAGCATTTTTTCATATATCTGTTGGCCATTTGTATATCTTCCTTAGGGAAATGCTTACTTAGCTCTTTTGCCCATTTTTTAATTGGGTTGCTTGTTTTCTTCTTGTAAAGTTGTTTGAGTTCCTTGTATATTCTGGATATTAATCCTTTGTCAGATGTATATTTTGCAAATATTTTCTCCCACTCTGTAGGTTGTCTTTTAACTCTGTTAATTGTTTCTTTTGCTGTGCAGAAGCTCTTTAGTTTGATATAATCCCGTTTGTTTATTTTTCCTTTGGTTGCCCGTGCTGTTGGGGTCGTATTCATGAAGTCTGTGTCCAGTCCTATTTCCTGAAGTGTCTCTCCTATGTTTTCTTTAAAAAGTTTTATTGTTTCAGTGTGTATATTTAATTCTTTAATCCATTTTGAGTTGAGTTTAGTGTATGGTGAAAGGTGTGGGTCTAGTTTCATTCTCCTGCATATTGTTATCCAGTTCTCCCAGCACCATTTGCTAAAGAGGCAGTCTCTTCCCCAGTGTATAGGCTTGGTGCCTTTGTCAAAGAACAGATGGCTGTAGGTGTGTGGGTTGATTTCTGGATTGTCTATTCTATTCCATTGATCAGTGTGTCTGTTTTTATGCCAGTACCATACTGTTTTGGTTATTATAGCTTTGTAGTATAGTTTAAA
Organism: Cynocephalus volans; assembly: GCF_027409185.1. Classification (NCBI taxonomy): domain Eukaryota; kingdom Metazoa; phylum Chordata; class Mammalia; order Dermoptera; family Cynocephalidae; genus Cynocephalus; species Cynocephalus volans. The sequence goes on from NC_084462.1 coordinate 110,551,080, forward strand.
GTCAGGTAGTGTTATGCCTTCAGCTTTATTTTTTTTGCTCAGCATTGCTTTGGCTATGCGTGGTCTTTTGTTATTCCATATAAATGTCTGGATAGTTCTTTCCATTTCTGAGAAAAAGGTCTTTGGAATTTTGATGGGGATTGCATTGAATTTGTATATCACTTTAGGTAGTATGGACATTTTCACTATGTTGATTCTTCCAATCCAAGAGCATGGGATATCTTTCCATCTTCTTGTATCCTCTCTAATTTCTCTCAGCAGTGGTTTGTAGTTCTCATTATAGAGATTTTTCACCTCCTTGGTTAACTCAATTCCTAAGTATTTTATTTTTTTTGGTGGCTATTGTAAATGGGCAGGCTTTCTTGATTTCTCTTTCTGCATGTTCACTATTGGAGAATAGAAATGCTACTGATTTTTGTGTGTTGATTTTGTATCCTGCTACTGTGCTGAAATCATTTATCACCTCCAAGAGCTTTTTTGTAGAGGCTTTAGGTTGTTCGATATATAGGATCATGTCATCTACAAACAGGGACAGTTTGACTTCATCTTTTCCAATCTGGATGCCCTTTACTTCCTTCTCTTCTCTGTTTGCTCTGGCTAGTACTTCCAACACTATGTTGAATAGGTTTGGTGAGAGTGGGCATCCTTGTCTAGTTCCTGTTCTCAAAGGAAAGGCTTTTAGCTTTTCCCCATTCAGGGTGATATTGGCAGTGGGTTTATCATATATGGCTTTGATTATGTTGAGATACTTTCCATCTATACCTAACTTATAGAGAGTCTTTGTCATGAATGAGTGTTGAATTTTATCAAATGCTTTTTCAGCATCTATAGAGATGATCATATGATCCTTGTGTTTGAGTTTATTAATATGGTGTATCACATTTATTGATTTGCATATGTTGAACCAACCTTGCATCCCTGGGATGAATCCCACTTGATCGTGGTGAATAATTTTACGTATGTGTTGCTGTATTCTGTTTGCTAGTATTTTAGTGAGGATTTTTGCATCTATATTCATCAAGGATATCGGCCTGTAGTTTTCTTTTTTGGTTGTATCTTTACCTGGTTTTGGTATCAGGATGATGTTTGCTTCATAGAATGAGTTTGGGAGATTTGCGTCTGTTTCAATCTTTTGGAATAGTTTGTGAAGAATCAGTGTCAATTCCTCTTTGAATGTTTGGTAAAATTCTGCTGTGAATCCATCTGGTCCTGGGTTTTCTTTGTTGGGAGCCTTCTGATAACAGCTTCAATCTCCTTTATTGTTATTGGTCTGTTCAGATTTTCTACGTCTTCATGGCTCAGTTTTGGGAGCTTGTGTGTGTCCAGAAATTTATCCATTTCCTCCAGATTTTCAAATTTGTTGGCGTATAGTTGTTCAACCTTTTGGGGTTGAATAAGTCTGGAGATCGTTGAGCTTCCTGTATCTGAAGATCTGTGATTTTTTCTATTCCTGGGAAGTTTTCTGCCACTATTTTGTTGAGTATGTTTTCAATGCAATTTCCATTTTCCTCCCCTTCTGGAATACCCATGACTCAGATATTTGAGCGCTTAAGGTTGTCTGATATCTCTCTCAGATTTTCTTCAATGCCTTTGATTCTTTTTTCCTTTTTTTTTGTCTGCTTGTGTTATTTCAAACAGCCCATCTTCAAGTTCAAAGGTTCTCTCTTCAACTTCCACAAGCCTGCTGGTTAAACTCTCCATTGTGTTTTTTATTTCACTGAATAACTTCAGTTCGGCAAGTTCTGCTACATTTTTTTTCAGGACATTGATTTCCTTGTACATTTCCTCTTTCAGGTCCTGTATACTTTTCCTCATTTCATCATGATGTCTAGTTGAGTTTTCTTGTATCTCATTCAGTTTCCTTAGAATTATCACTCGAAATTCCTTGTCAGTCATTTCTAGGGCTTCTTGTTCTATAGGATCTAGAGCTTGAGATTTATTATCTTTTGGTGGTGTACTTTCTTGATTTTTTGTATTTCTGGTATCTTTTCTTTGTTGTTTATTCATTGTGGCAGGGGGTTTCACAGTCCACAGGTTTGACACTATTGACTGACTAAGATGTTGCTGTGGTTGTCAACTTGGTATGGCTACCGGCACTGAGGAAATTTCAGTGAAGACAATTTCAGACTCGCTGTATGACTTTTCCTTTAGCCTTTCTGAAGAAAGTTGCAGAGATCCCAATCCATAGATTGCTGGAAACTGTCTCGATATTTCCTTCACTCCTTAATGCAAAGGAAACGTCAAACTTTCATTGTTATAGAGCACATATGGTACAGTACCTTATCAGGGCCAGAGAAATGACACCATTTTTGGTTTTAGTATAAAATACTGATGAAGAATTCATACGAAATAAACAAAAATATCTCTCTATTCAGAATTAATACTTTCAGCTTAATATCAGCTTCCTGTCCCTCGGAGGCTGAGGAAAGCAGACTCAATTATTGTTGGCATGGTGCTGAAACTATTTTTAGCCTGTACAAGTGCTTCAGTAAAGGGCCAGGCAGGGAGAGTCAGCCAGGGCAATTTGGGGAGGTATTTCATCACCTACCAGCCAGGTCGTAACAGTTCACTCTACAGGATTCATGCAGGTATACAGCCTCTACTGTTTCTTTCTGCTCCCAGCTCACTCCTGCTGGGCAGTCTTCTTTTATGAGTATGAAAGTGGACAGAGAATGCAAGTTAGTTTTAGTATTTTAAGGCTAGCTTTGCCATGGCTCCCGAGGTCTTTGTGTCTTCTGATGGGAAGGGAGGGAGGGAAAGAAGAGCAGGAGGAGCGAGAGCCCCTCACGGAAGCCAGGCGATTGCTAGACAAATCTCCAATCTCTGCTCACTTGTGGTGGGGCTTGGTGACCTGTCTTAAAGCTATGGTTTTCTGCCCAGGGGTTCTATAAAGACCCTGAAATTATACGTAAAATATCGTGTACATTCCAGTGTTGCTAAAGGACCTTCTTTTTCTTTTTTTTCCCTTCTTCCCATCATCTTCTTTTGCCAAACCGTTCTGTAGCAACTGTTCCTCATGGATAGCTGTTCTTGCACTTTTACGCTCTCCAGTCCTGCAAGTCCTCATTCTGCATCTGTGGACGTTCATTCTTGCTCCTGCATCTCATTCCACTCTTGGTGGTTAGTGGAGTTGAAAAATCTTGGTCTCTATCTATACATTGGGGTGGGGTGGGGCAAAAGAAAAACAAAAAAACGAAGCCATCTTTGGTGACTCCCCTTTGCACTTGGAATAAAAATCTCGAGTTCTATCCACCCGACTATCTAGTGTCCTCCCTCTCCACCAGCTACGGCGTCCCTTCAGTCCTGGCTTCCTCTCTGCTCTGCAGGCAGCGCGCCCTTCCCTCACTCTGCTCCCACTGTCTGCGGTGCTCTCTGCTCTCTTCGCCTGGCTGATTCACCCCCTCCTACCAGCTCAGCTTAAATTGTGCCCTTGCACAGAGAAGTTATTGGATTCTTTCATCTAAACTTAATTTTCTTGTATGTTTGTGTGCATAGCATCTTATTTTCAGAGTTTCTTATATCTTAAAACTATGTACCTACCTTTGCATTTATTTATGTAACATTTCTCTCCCCTCATAGACTCAAGTTGACATGAAAACAGGTGCCTTTTCTTTTCACTGTTGTATTACTGCACCTGGCTGAGTACCTGACTGAAATATTGTAGGTTCTCAATAAATATGTATTGACTGAATGAACGAATGAACATTACTGACATTTAAATTAAGGGGAATAATTCTATTAGTATAAAAATCATGAATGCTAGAACAGAATGCAGGCATTAAAAATTATTTACATGTGTGTTTATTGGCTTAGAAAGATGCCCTGGTGTGTGTGTGTTTGTGTATTTTTTTTTCAAGATGATCGGTAAGGGGATCTTAGCCCTTGACTTGGTGTTGTCAGCACCACGCACTCCCAAGTGAGCCATGGACTGGCCCTACCCTAGTATATTTTTGATTGGAGAAACCAATTTACAAAATACTGTGTATTGTTTTAATATAGTATATTAAAAAGAAAACCAGAAGCTGGGTTTATGTGCTAATTGTAAAATTCAAGTACAAATCCTCTGGTGTATTCCCTCTTTTTAACATTCCTTTCTAGTTAACCACTTCAACAGTTTAGATGAATCCTTCTTGATGTTTTGTCTATTCATTTGATAATATTTATAGAAATTTTATTTCTTTACACACATTTATAAATTTTTTGAACATAGTGTGATAATACTATGCCTATCTTTCTGTGACTTTCTCTTTTATAACATAAATATATCCAGGAACATTTTTCATGCTACTTTGTTTAAATATATCTCATTAAAAAAGAAAAACAGCTCATGTTTCTGTAATTATTTCATCAGTTTATTAATGAGTACTTAGGTTGTTTCCAATTTATTTTCTGAGTTTTCTTAACATACAAACATATACATACACTAATATGTTATTTATGTAAGTAATGGTAAGGTTGAAAAAAAACAACTGAAAAGTAGTGCTTAGACATACATGACAAAAGGCAAAAGTTACACCAAAATGGCTTGACACAGTGAAAGACTACTCATAATATCTGTGGGCTAGACTTGAGAAGGAGACTGTCAAATTGTGGCCACTTTTCAACTTGATATTGACCTTATGGTGTCTAGAAACTCTTAATTTGAATCAATCTGAACATGCCAGCAAGCACTTTCAGTGGTAAGCAATATTTTATGAGCAGATTAAATTATTCACATTGTTGATGCCGTTGTAATAATTTTTAGGTAGATGAAAAATGTTTGTTTAGTCTTTTCCCAAAGGGAGAATGTTTTCCTTCAATAAGTTATTTTATGTAGGTTATTTTATGCTTGTTGTGAACCAAAATCTGGTGAGAAAAAAAAAAAAAACAACCCCAGAATTTTTCATACTGTATTTAAGGTTTTTTGTTACCAAAGTTTGAGATCATAAAGGAAGAAATATATGAATTAATAGAAGAGTATAAAAAGAAAAACGGTATTGCTTGAAGAGGGGTGTGAAATTATCTTCATTCCTGACCTCCCCTTCCTTAGGGTTCTAGCTTATTAATCATTTATTTCTCTACATCTTTATTTCCTCATTTGCTTAGTTTTATTTATTTTTGTCTTTTTTGTGGTTGACATGGACATCCAGGGATGAACTCAGGTGGGTCTCAAAGCTTATAAAATTTGGCGGCCTTCTTTAAAATACAAAGTTAGGTTTAAAAGTGAATATTTATTTAACATGAGAAAAGAAATAACAATTTTTAAAACAATTTCAATTTTTAAAATGTCAACTACACAAACATCACAAAGTCTAGTCACAAAGTTCAGTGTGTTAGCTAATAGCCTGTCACATGTAAGTAAAACTTTCTTTTACATATTCTTAGCTATGTATTTTTTCATCACCTCTTTTTGTGACAATTTTGTAATGTTACTTTTATGGAGAGAACAGAAAGAGAATTAAGACTTCCTTTTGTCTGGTGATTTAAAAATTTAAACTTATTTTTGATAGTTGAAACATGCAATTTCACACACAAATTTACTCAATTTTTGTAATTACTTCATGGATTTGCATTTTACCAATTCAAGAATTCTAATAAATAATAGTTCACATGATTTCCACCAGAAAAAAATTGTATCGTATATTTATAATTGTATACATTGCATTTTAGAATACCTTCTTCACAGGAAAGAGCTTCTGCTTTGACCAGGTGTTGTTAAAAATTGAATCTTGCGAAATTTATACATGTGGTGACTGGAAGAATTTTTCACAGGCAAGTTTCTCTGTTGGTGTATTTCAAACTCTTTTCTCCTCCACCAGCCATAAGCTTCTGATGCTGGCCACCTCAGGACACCCTCAGATGGTAATGTGACCTCTGATTCAGAGCCCTTGAGTTGAGGGTGAGTTAGCAAGGTGGGTGGTAGAAGTATTCCAGGACGTCATTCCCATATGGGATGGCTAGCAATTAACCAGATGAGGAAGTGACTGCACACAACAATACACACAGAATCCTCGTTAAATGTATTCCTACCTCAACCTAGCCAAATCCCCAGAATGTATGCAGCATTCCCACAAACTCAACACAGAAGGGAAAGGCCAAATGGAAAGAGGCAGTGGTCTTAATCCATTGTAATTAATTTTGTATCTTTTATAATATTTTATAAAAACGTATAACTGTGCGAACATATTGCTAGTAGGAGCCCATGCAGTGAGGACACAAGCATAGGTTTCATTAACTTCATGCTAAATTTGCATCTGAAGGCTTTTCAAATTCTTTTCAAAACAAAAGAGAGAGAGAGAGCAGAGGCCAAACTTGATTTCCTTACATAGATTTTATTTGGAAACTATATGTTCTTCGTATACTTGAAAAATGCTCATGCTTCTAACACTAACACTTTGGATCAACATAATATTTTATGTCACGTTAAAATAGATGTAAAGTAAACAAGACAATTTTGGTGCTTACCTTCCAGATGTTTAGGTTCTATAATTTCAAAGGTTATGCAACAGATTTTGGGTCTAAAAACTAGAGACTTAACTATGCCTTAATTTTTTCTTTTTACTTATTCTTAAAATTTTTAAGTAAAATTTACATAAAGTGGAATGTACACATTAAGAGTGCAGATTAATGAACTTTGACAAATATACAAGCCTCTGTAGTCCTTACCCCAATCGAGATGTATTTGTATCACCCCCAAATTCCCTCCAGCCACTTTCTAGTCGATGTTCTTCTTCCACCCTAAGGCAATCTTTCCACTGGTATCTATCATCAGAACATTACCTGTTCTCGGACTTCATATAACCAAAATCATACATAGTCTTTTGTGTCTTGTTTCTTCTGCTCAGTGTAATGTTTCTGAGATTTATGCATGTTGTTCTGTGTATAGTATTCCTTTTTAATGATGAGTAGGATTTCATTGTATGGACATATCTCAATTTGCTTATCCATTATCGTGTTGATGGACATTTGGGTTGTTTCCAGATTTCAGCTGTTATGAATAAGGCTACTGTGAACATCTTGTACAGGTCTTTTTGTGAACATGTGTTTCTTCTCTTGCATAAATACATAGGATGGAATTGCTGGGTCAAAGATATATATGTATTTAACTCTGTAAGACCCCGGCAGCCTTCAGTCTTTGTTCAGTGTAACATGGTACTAATTCTTTAGTTCTCCTAAAGTACTTGAGGATCCTCAGAGGAATGAGTCTATTAAAGCAAGAATGGTTATTAATTAAAGTTTGTGACAAATAAAGTATGAAATTTGTATGTCAGAAGTTCCAACTCTACGAAGAATTAAATTAAATTTAATAGTTACCAAGGTATCCAAAAAGCCTTAAGGGTCAGTGTACTTCATAGAAAAATCTTGAAGACTTTTTTTAAAAAGGAAATTATACCAGTCAAGGTCCAATCAGGAGAAAGAAATCACACAGTTATTGTAACAGGGAGAATTTAATATAACTAGGTGTAAAGTTATTGACTAGGTAACTGAAGAGGAAAAGGAAAGCAGTAAAGTATAATGGAAGTAGCAATTACAGAAGCATCCACCTTCCCCTAAGAGGTTGGAGTTATTAAACTTTAGTAGTGAAGACCTAAAACTCAGAGCTTACGGGGCACTACCTGGCTGGTGCTGAAGTTTTGGGGTGGCAGTTGGGTTTGGGGAGAAGGGTTTTACGACAGGGGTCTCTGTACTATGGTTGTAGGCTAAGTCTAGACCACTACCTGTTTTTTGTATGGCCTGTGAGGTAAGAATGGTTTTTACATATTTAAATGATTGGAAAAAAGAAAAAAAAACCACAAAAGAATAGTTGTATTAGTTTCCTAGGGCCACCATAACAAAGTACCACAGACTGGGTGGCTTAAAACAAAAGAAATTTATTCCCTCACAGTTCTGGAGGCTAGAAATCCAAAATTAAGCTGTCAGCCAGGCTACGCTTTGTCTAAGACTCTGGGTAGAATCCTTCTGTGTCTCTTTCCTGCTTCTGGTAGTGGCTGTCAGTCCTCAGCATTCCTTGGCTTGCAGCTGCATCACTCCAGTTCTCTGCGTCCATCTTCATGTAGTGTTCTCTCTGTGTGTCCATTTCTTTACACGACATTTTTCTCTTCTTATAAGGACACCAGTCATACTGGATTAGGGCCACCCTAACAACCTTATCTTAACTTGATTACACAGTCATGTGCCCCATAATGTTTTGGTCAGTGATGCACTGCATGGAGAACAGTGGTCAGAGCAATAGGCTACACCATCTGGTCCAGGTGTGTAGGGGGCCATACCATCTAGGTGTGCGTAAGCACACTCAGTGATGTTCACACAATGATGAAATCGCCTAATGATGCATTTCTCAGAACATATCCCCATTGTTAAGTGACGTGTGACTATATCTGCAAAGACCTTATTTCTGAATAAGATCATGTTCACAGATACAGGGGACTGTATTGTAGGACTACAATATATCTTTCTGAGAAACACAATTCAACACTTAGCAATAATAATACTTTGCGACACATAAAAATCAGTGTCCATAAATGAAGTTATATTTGCCACACTTATTTATTTAAATATTGTCTTTAGCTGCAGCTACAATGTCAGAGTTGAGTAGGTGCTACAAGAACAAATGGCCTGCAAAGCCTCAAAAATGCACTATCTAGTCGTTTATAGCAAAAGTTTACTGACACCTGTTCTATGTGGCTGATTTTATAAGCGCTGAGAACAACGCAGATTGGATTCAGCTGCTGCTCGTGGCAGGCTTTTCTACTCTTAGGTGAAGATAACATATTATTGCATGATGCTCAGAGGGACACGAAACAGAGAGAAGCCCACAGGAAGCGAAGAAGGAGGAAGTCTCTGCATTCTCCTCCAGTCTTTTAGTTTTCCTATGTTGCCTGCTATTGCTGGAGCTTAAGAAATAGGAGAAGAAGCACAAATGTGGTTTGTGAATTCCCAGTCCCAGAAACACAAAGCAGAGAGAAGGGTAGATTTGGAACTGATAGACAATAGCTTAATAACTTGCACACACACCCATACACGTACAAAATCAGCAGGGAAAACAATATGCATAGCTGCTATAGTCCAGTACTGTAAGTGCACTTGGGGCCATAGTTTATATATTTATGTATATAAAACAAAACAAATATACATTGATGGTAACCATCCTCTGCTACCAAAAAATATATATTTATATATATACAACTTAAACTTAAATTTATATGTATGTAAAGCTAAACTTATCATTATGAGATAATTATAGATTCACATGCAGTTATAAGAAATAATACAGAGAAATCTCACATACCTTACGCACTTTCCTGCAATGGCAATATGTTGCAGAACCGCAGCACAATATTCCAACCAGGATATTGACACTGATACAGTCAAGACACAGAAAATTTTCATCACCAGAAGGATCCTAGTGTTGCCCTTTTGTAGCCATCCTTTTTTTTATTTCCCCTAATTCCTTTACCCTATTCTTAGCCCCTGTCAGTCACTCATCTGTTCTCCATTTCTATCATTTTGTCACTTCAAGAATGTTATATAAATGGAATAATACAGTATGTAACCTTTTGTTGCATGAATCAATAGCTTATTCCTTATTCTTGCTGAGTAGTATTGCAAGGTATAAATATACCAGATTTTGTATAACTGTCTATGCATTGAAGGACATCTGGGCTGTCCTTAGTTTTAAGCTATTATATGTAAAGGAGCTAAAAACATTCATGTACTGATTTTTGTGTGAATGTAAGTTTTCTTTTCTCGAGCTGAAGGCTGGAAAGTGCAATTCCTGGAGTGTATGGTAGTTGCATGTAAGTCTTTTTTTTTTTTTTTTCTTGTTTTTTTTGTGACTGGTAAGGGGATCGCAACCCTTGGTTTGGTGTCGCTCGCACCACGCTCAGTCAGTGAGCACACCGGCCATCCCTATATAGGATCCGAACCCGCAGCCGGAGCGCCGCTGCGCTCCCAGCACCGCACTCTCCCGAGTGAGCCACGGGGTCGGCCCTGCGTGTAAGTTTTTTTAAGAAACTACCAAACTGATCTCCAGAGTGGCTGTAACATATTACATTCCCAGCAACAATGTAGGAGCATTTGATGTTGTCACTATATATATATATATATATATATATATATATATATATATATATATATATATATATATATATTTATTTATTTATTTTAGTCATTCTGATAGGCATGTAATGATATCTCATTGTGGTTTTAATTCACATCTCCTTAATGGCTAATGATGTTAAACATCTGTTACTGTGCTTATTTGCCATCTGTATATCCTCTTCAGTAATATGATTGTTCTTTTCTTTTGCCCATTTTCTATTGGTTTTCTTATTAAGTATTTTTTTATTGGTGTTTATTTATTCTAGATACGAGTCCTGTGTCAGATATATGGCTTGCAAGTATTTTCTCCCAATTTGTAGCTTGTCTGTCCATCATTTTAATAGGTCTTTCACAGAGCAAAAAGTTTTAATTTTGATGGAGTCCAATTTATCAATTTTTCTCTTGTGTACTTTTGGTGTCAAGTCTAAGAACTCTTTGCCTAGTCCTAGATTCTGAAGAGTTTCTCCTATTTTTTTTCTAAGGCTTTTGTAGTTTTATATTTCCTTTTAAGTTTTTAATACTTTTTGAGTACCTTTTGATTTAATGTGTGAAGTTTAGGCGGAGGGTCATCTTTTGGCCAGTAGTCCAATAGTTCTAGCACTGTTGAAAAGGTTTTCCTTTCTCTGTTAAATGGTTTTTGCACCTTTATGAAAAATAAAATGGACATATCTGTGTGGGTCTGTTTTGGGTTTTCTATTCTGTTCCATTGATCTGTGTATCTATTTCATCACCAATACCCTATATTCTTTATTACTGTAGCTATATAATAAGTTGTAATCAAGTAGACTGATTCCTTCTCCTTTATTCTTTTTCAAAATTGTTTTTATCTATTCTAGTTCCTTTACTTCTCCATATGAATTTTAGAATAATCTTGTCTGTATCTACAAATTATCTTGCTGGAATTTTGATAGCGATTGTGTTAAACTTGTATGTCGAGAAATCTGTGAGTCAAGGCTTAGCTATCTGCAGAGCCAATTCACCTGTGGCTCTCTCCACTGTTTCTCTGTCTGTGTTACTGTTCATTAAGATGCCCATGCTTGTGTGTGTGTGTGTGTGTGTGTGTGTGTGTCTATCTAAAAAAAAGGGGAGGCTTTTTCCTTTTGCTGATTTAGTGTCTCTCTGGAGAGAGTATCAGGCATTAGCAGCTCAGTGAGGGTTTGGGGATTTTCATTTGGTTGAGGTAATTTGATGCAGCCCATTTTAAACAAAATATCACTGCTTTATTGCCAACTTATAGTAGCAGCAGACATCCCCACATCATTCCTAATCCCCATTCAAATCATAGGTGATTTTAATTTTCAATTATGTTTGTTTTTGTATTGACCCACATTTTTTCCCTTATGTAAAGTTCTTTAATTTAAAAAAATTTTGAATAGGCAATATATTCAGAAGGGTAAAAATGTCAAAACCACTGTAGAAAGAAACACACGTTATATTCTTATATCCACCCTATCCCTGCCCATCCAGTTCTACCTTACCCCCACTTTTTATCATTCTGGAAAGTTATCTGCATATATTTTCACATATACACTTAGAGCACTTACTTTGGAACACTGTCACTAGAATTGTAAATAAACTGAAATTTGACTTTTAGTTTATTATTTTGTGTGACAGTGGAAAAGGTGTACTGATCTCAGTTTATTTCATTTTTTTAACAAGGAAAGTTTTTAATAATGTGTCTTGACAGTTAACACCTTCATTTTAAAAATTTTTGTTAAATCTCCTAATTTTGGCAAGTTTTCCCCTCACTTTCTTACTTTCTGTATAACAATATTACAAAACAAATATGTTTAATTTTAAAGTTTGAAGAATCTTTATAAATCATATAATCTTACTCCTTCATTCTGAAGATGTGTTGAGACCAAGAAAAGAGAAGGAGCTTGTTCAGGGTCACCCGGCCAGTTTGTGATGGAGCTGGGACCGAAGCCCGCCCCTCTGAACGCTCTTGTTGCTGATGATTCAGATTTATTATCACCATTGCTGAAATCCATCGGAAAAATGCATCTGCCATCTATCTCAATCCTCTGCTAGTCGTGCAGCTCATTCTTTATAAATGAGGATTTCTTCTTTTTTGCTGATAGTTTCATGATTTTAGTTGTTTCTGCTCTCTTAGCATTTGCCCAGTTCAATGATTAATTCTGCAATCTGAGCCCACTTAGATGGAGTAATATCTTGCCAACCAGAATGAGCAAGTGAATAATTGAAATTTTTATTAAGGATGAAACTTCTTTATTATATTATATTTATTATATATGATAGTTTCAACTTTCCGAGTGTCTCCTGTCAAATGCATTCTTTCTCATTATCTTTTTTCTGTAATGTTTAATTTAAATAGCCAGTCTTCTGTTCTTACGCAGGAAGATAAGTTAGCATGACCCTCAACCAACTCATTAGTACCACTTTTCAAGTTGGGCTTGCCTTGTATTAATGTAGTAGTCTGACCCCTAGTGGCTGTAAGAAACATCTGCACTGATCATTGTAAGAGCAAATTTTGACTGGATTTTCTAGAAAGTGAGTATCAGACAATAAATTCTTACTTGAAAGTAAATGAAATAAAAATAAAGCCAAAATTATGAGCTCAGAGCAGAATAGTAAAAAAGATAAATTCAGGCAAAATCATGTTTCTATGAAAATAATTTCCAAATCTGTACTGGTTTTCAGTTATGTATGATCAAGGTTTTACCTATAAACACACATATTCCAGGAATACATTCTGTGTAATATATTGGAAACCAAAATGTATTTTCCTTCCAAAATTAATGTTTTGTCATTGTACCAGCATAACCTTTTCTAGTCTGCTATTGAATTGGAATCAAACTTAGAGCTGGATGAGATTTTTGTGGTCTGAAGATCAGAGACCCAGAAAGGGTTGGTCACAAAGTGAAGGCACAAAGTCAATTGTCAGCAAACCTAAGCAGATTATGTCTTTCCGGAGGCCCTCAGATCTAGGAGGGCCTGAGTCACAGCAGGAGAGTACAGCCTGGTCTTTATTCTTGGGAGCTGGGAGGTAAAGCCGGGCTGCAAGACAGGAGGAAGGTCTTAAGAGAGCAGGCCCAGGAAGGAACAAATTGTACATGTGATGTGTGGTCACTGTAACATATCCAAACAGAAGGATAGTAAGTAAAGAGTAAAAACTCTCCCTTTTTTTACCAGTCTGGGTTCCCCCAAACCTATAGTATAGAAGTATCTACTTTGATCTTCAACGACCAGATATTTTTTTTTTGCACACACACACACACACACACACACACACACACACACACACACACACACACACACACACACACACACACACACACTTTTTTCACATGGGTTCATACTCTACATTTTATAATATAACTTGGTTTATTCACTAAATAAGATATCTTAACATCTTTCCAAGTTGATACATTTTTATTGTCTGCCCACCTAGTGTATTGATGTAAGAATGTGGCCTACTTCCTTAAACACCCTCAATTAATTTACATGTAGGTGTTTCAAAAAATTTTCTGCTACTCTAAACAATGCTGTAATGAACATCCTTGAACATATAACTATAGGGCTTATGCAAGTGTATCTATGCAGTAAATTCCATTAAAATGAAAATTTATGTCTAATTTATACATAATTATAATTTTGACACATTTTTAATAAGAACACATTTTTGCATCTGATATTGCCCACCCCCTTTCTTCACTCTTTCCTGGTGGCCTCCCCCACCTCTGGGCCCCAGTGGCTTTATGTTTCTCTTCCTGTTAGTCAACCCTGCCCTTTGCCCTTTCTGCACACTTCATCTTTTCTTTTGTGAAAAGAATGATGTCTTCTGCTATGAATTCCCTAAACTCCCTTTTCTGTATGCAGACTTGCTGTCATTTTTACTCCCCGCTTCCTCCATGTGTGTCAGAGCTGAGGAAAGAGGGCCCTTCCCTCCTCCACCTGTTCACTCCTTCACACTTTGTGAGAACTTCTCCCATCAGGCATCCCTTCATCTAATGCTTCTTTAACCCCTCCTTTTTTATTTCCTATTTCTTCCTAACTTATAAAATTGTCTCTCCTATCCTTTAAACCATGCTTTCCATAGTCTGTCTACCAACACGTATTTTGGTAGGTGCTCAGTGGAAAAAAGAATCATTTTGTCAAATAAGTTTGAGTCATCTTACATCCTCCTATTTCCATTTTGTATATTTAGAGCTCAAAGTAGCTTTTTAAAGGTTCTGAGAAATTTAAAGGTTCTGCAATAATGAAAAAAAAAATCTGTGTACCTTTGCTTATTCAGCATATTCCCCAATTGTTTTACCATAAAACCCATACTTTCTCTCTCTCTTTTTTTAATGTTTATTAATAAATATCTATAAACACCTTTTGGAAAATTTTGCTTTAAGCAAAAATTTCTCTTGGCCCCGTGACTGCCAAATCCTATCTGTCCTTTCTTCTAAATAAAAGTTTTTAAGAGTCTAGAGCATATAATTTATTTGCACTATTAAAAAGCCTGCTGGTTCTCAGATAATCCATTCAACATAGTCTCTACCCTGATCATTATACTGAAGTCTACTGAACTTGTTCTTAGAGATTTTGAATGAGTTCCCAGTTGCCAAATCCAGGAGCTTTTTTCAGTCCTAATTCTTTTTCATTTTGATGTAGGACATATCTCAGGCAGCTTTATTTTTGAAATTCTCTCTTTCCTTGCTTACAGAGCCATTGCATTGCTTGTTTTCTTTTGGATTCTGTCTTTCTTGTTTTAGTTTTTTTTCCTTTGGCTTCATTTACTCATTTAATGATATTTACCGTCTTTATATGCACTGTGGGAGACACTGGGTATTATGGTAGTGATCAGGACAGAATCTCTGCTGTCAAGTAACTTCCATACAGTGTGATAAAAGTGAAGACAATATAATCTTCTTTCTAAATATGGGCGTTCTCTAGGTTTCTACGCTTGGAGCCCTCTCCCCTTCTCTCTTCTGCATTCTTGGATTCCCCTCTTCTCTTTCCTGCACATTCCTTCGGCTGCCAGGTCCTGAAGATTCTGTTTCTGCATTGTCTGGCCCTTCTGTTCCAATATCAGTCCCAGTCTTCTCTCTCCTCCTCTAGGACATTACAATATCTTCCTAACTAGACTTCTTTAACTTAGTTTCCTCCAGTCCATTATTTATGTCAATTCCAAAGTAGTCACTTTTTGGCATAACTCTTATCACGTTTCTTATCATCAACTTTTAAGTTTCTTCTTTTTTGCCCACACTAACTTTTTTGCCTCCACAGTCTAACATCCAGGGGTCTCCACAATGCCCCTCCTGCTTCAGCTCGCATTTCTATCTTACTAACCCCCTCAAGTCCAGTCCAGATGCTTCCTCCTCCAGAAGCCCTCCTGGTTTCCCCAATTAGCTGTGCTCCGTCTGTGCTCTGAAGCCCCACTGGCACCTCTCTTTTTTTTACAGCTTACACTAGAGTAATCTGTGTACCTGCACTAGCTCCTCTTCTGTATTGTCTTACTTTTCTGTATCTCTTTAGCAACGTATTATACTGGGATTGGACCTCAATACACTTTTTAAAACTATGTTTCAATGAAAGTTAGAACTAGATGGCATATTTAAGTTGGTCTAATTTAATTTAATCTAACCTCTTGTTTCTACTCTACTTCATTCTTCATCATTACTCTGGGCTGATAACCCATTGTCTTGGACCAATGCATATACTTGGAAGTTCATCTGAATGTCAAGGGCCTTAAGAATCAGAAGTCAATTACCATGCTTGCTCCCTCAGTGTACTGAGTAGAGAAGAAATTCACCCTGTTAGGAGATAGTGTACACAAACTTGATCGGGGCAACTGTTGAATATGGTGATGAGGAACTTTTTGAATAAACAATCTCAAAATCACTAGCAGAATCTAAGAAAACCTTTGATGAAATCACTGTGATTTGATGGACCAACCTTAAGGCCACTTACCCTTGCACCTCTTGTTAAGAAAGCAACAAATATCTTTCGTTACTAAGATTTTTGGTTGAATTGCAAATGAACATTTCTAATTGATACACATAGCTCTTGAAACTTATTTCCTTTACTTACTTCTGAACCCATGAGCTCTCTAAGAGCACCAGCATGTTTTACAATCCTTTCCTTGCAGCAGTCACGGATGATGGCAGTTCAGCAAAATCTTCTTGCGGAGAGGAACTCCAGTGGTGAGGAGAAGGGAGAAAGAAAGGCAGATGTGGGAAGTGGTGGTCATGCCTTTGTAAGCTGAGTATTGTCTAAATAGTCCTCCTAAGAATAAGATACAGAACTCAAGTACTAGTTGAAGAATCTTTCGTCTCACTGGAATGCAAAGTTGAATATTCAGGTACTGCAAGGAGTAGTAGTAGTGGGTCACACCCAAGTATTTATTTTTCATTATCTTCAGATTTTTTCCACAGCTACTTTTTGTAGAACTAGCTGAGTTATTTGTTCATGCCTTCCTAAAGATGTTTCTAACACTTCTATGTTTGTTCAAATGATTATTCTTATCACAACCATTGGATATGGAAGTTAGGATACACTGGACCTTGACTGCTTATTCATGAGGGAAGTCTTAGGGCCAGATGATGTCAGTTATCAGATGTCAGAGCCAGCATGATAAAGGCATGAACTGAGAGATGAAGTTGAAGGTCAGAAAAGTCCCAAGTCGGAGGTAGAACCTGAAGTAGAAGCAGGAAAGAAAGCCAGTTGTAAAAATTCATGGCCATCTGTGGAGGTTCCATACCTGGATTCACATTCAATAGAATTGGCCCAGGGCCAGTCTCTCATTGGAAGGTGGGCAGCTTGTCCTTCCCCTGGGTTGCTGCTTGACTGGGGAGAATGCTTTATCATGCCTACCCCTGGATATAATTAAAATTGTTTTTGGAAGTGTTTAGTGGTTTCATAAATTCTTGGAGATGATAATCCTCATTATTTTTTTCTTCTGTATCTTTTGAAGTCCTTACCTACTACATCATGTTATATGACTCCAGGTATATATATATATATATATATACCTGGAACACAGAGCTGACTTATGACGAGCAGGCATCTTTCTCTTCATTTTATACGCACAAAAAGTTAGGTGAGGGCACCCTTTAGTGCAAATTAGTGTCAGACTTGGAAATCTGCTAGGTTCCTGGGACATCCAGTTTGGGTGCCCACCACTCAAATGTAGTTGTGGGAAAACACTGCTCTCTAATGCTGTATGTATGTTCAGAAGTTGTTTCCTGCAAAAGAAATGTGGAGCTGTGCTAGGGAGAAGGCATAGAAATTCAGTTTTTCTTACTTCCTTGGTCCCTTCACCTTCCCCATAATAGTTGGATGTTCCCAAATCAGAGTTATATAAAAATCAATCCTATTATTTGATTGCCTGGTGGTATGGGACATCTAATATTAAGAAAAATGTCATTAAAGAGAATGGTGGCCTTTAAAGGGCTTTTTATTGATTTTCAATGGGTTTAAATGTTATCCCCAGGCTTTCAGACAACATTATCTCTTCCTATTGAAAATAGGTTGCACTTTTTGTTTTTAAGCTGAACTTGCCTAGTGTAAGAAAACTGCTAGAGTCAGTCCTGATATGCCAAATTGAGGACATTACTGTGAAATTCATACTTAGCGGGCATGTTGGATACCTGCAAGTACCAAAGAAAGCCATAGGAAGAGAAAAGAAGAGGGAGAAAATGGGAACTGAGACAAAGAAAAGGCTATCCAGTATAAGGTAATGATAAATAGAACAAGACCTGTTAATACATACAGAAAAGAGCGATCTGGCTCACACTCTGAGAGGCCACCTGTGCACTAAGACTCCCTCTACCACTAATGATCTCTAGATGCTCAAGGAAGGTGAACCTAACTGCCTAAGTTCTCTTGAGTGGTGGGAAGAAAAATGACTATTGTCTGGTTTCAAAACAGCCCCCCTCTGAGATAATCTTTGAAGAAGCAAACAAGAAAAGGGAAAGCATTTCTCTCCTAAGTGGAGAGAATGATAAGCCATAGACATCTCAGGGCCAGTGGTCCCAAATAAGCACCCATATGATGGCAGAAGCCTGAAACCGGCATCCACAGAGGATATTGGAGCAGCTGAACTGTAAGTAGTTGCTCTGTTGGTGTTTGATTAATGCTTCCCTGGTTGTCCCCTACCCATTTTTTGAGATTCTGAGAAAATGATTTTATTAAGACCCTGATCCTGCTGAGGCTCAGGGGTCATTTAAATTATACATCTGGGCACTTCTGGAAATGTTTCAAATATTTGGGGAGTGGAGGCTCTATATAAAATAGCTGAGACCTCCTGCTCTTTACATAGTTGAGAACTTAGAGCATTGAGATTGGGGTTATTCTTGTATGTTTAACCCTATCATATTCCCTGCATGTGCAGCCCACATCCTAAGGTCACAACCTTAACTTAGCTTTCCTTGCAAGGATACCCCTTATATTTATTTTAAGTTTATTGCACTTTCTATAAAAAAAGTTGAGGGGAAAAATATAACTACTATTCCAACTTCCACCCTCAGATATTTTTTCTTACACTTAAGAACTGAGAAAATGATGATATAAGTTCTGTTGTGTAGCATTGAAGTGTCCCCAGGACTACTATTCTACATTTTTAACCTCCTTTGAACATCTTTGCCTAGATGCATCACAGTCACTTTAAATTCAATTTATCCAAAATGGACCTCCCTCATTTCCTTTTCTTCTCAAACTGGCTTCCCTTTCACTGTTAATGATTTATTATCTTTCTGGTCTCTAGTCTTGGAACCTCTGTGGGTATCAGCACATAGTTATTGAATATACAGTATGTGCAGATCACTGGGTGTCTTAGTCAGTTTGGGCTACTATAACAGAACAAAAGTTTATTGAGTACTTACTGTGGGCCAGGCGCTGTACTCTTAGATCACAAAATTTGAAAACTTTTTTTTGGAAATAATTTTTTTCCCTTGAAAATCAAAATTAACTGACTTGGGTTTGGCCATAGATGAAAGACTATGAAATATTTCTCAAAGCACAAGACTATTTAGAAGAACAGTTATGTTGCATCAAAAACATTAAGTTGGAAATCTCATGGAAAAACACATCGCATAATACAATAAAGTTAAGGACAAGGGTTTATTTTCCCATTGATTGCCATTGTCTCTATAGACACTGAAAAATCATTTGACAAAATTTAACATTTGGTCATGATAAAGACTCTCTATAAATTGGGTATAGAAGGAAAGTATCCCAACACAATTAAATCCATATATGACAAACCCACTGCCAATATCATCCTAAATGGAGAAAAACTGAAAGCTTTTCCTTTAAGAACAGGAACAAGACAAGGGTGCCCACATTCGCCACTCCTATTCAACATACTGTTGGAAGTACTAGCCAGAGCAATCAGGGGAGAGAAGGAAATAAAGGGCATCGAGATTGGAAAAGATGAAGTCAAACTGTTCCTGTTTGTAGATGACATGATCCTATATATTGAACAGCCTAAAGCCTCTACAACAATCTCTTAAGGTTGATAAATGATTTCAGCAAAGCTGCAGGATACAAAATCAACACACAAAAATCAGTAGCATTTCTATACTCCAACAGTGAACATGCAGAAAAAGAAATCAAGAAAGCTAGCTCATTTACAATACCCACCAAAAAAATAAAATACTTAGGAATAAAGTTAACCAAGGATATGAAAAATGTCTACCATGAGAACTACAAACCATGGTTGAGAGAAATTAAAGAGGACACAAGAAGATGGAAAGATATCCCATGCTCTTGGGTTGGAAGAATTAACATTGTGAAAATGTCCATGCTAGTCAAAGTCATCTACAGATTCAATGCAATCCTCATCAAAATTCCAATGACATTTTTCTCTGAAATAGAAAAAACTATCCTAACATTTATATGGAATAACAAAAGACCACGAATAGCCAAAGCAATTCTGAGCAAAATAAAATAAAATAAAATAAAGCTGGAGGCATAACACTACCTGACTTTAAACTATACTGCAAAGGTATAATAACCAAAACAGCATGATACTAGCATAAAAACAGACAGACGGATCAATGGAATAGAATAGAGAATCCAGAAATCAACCCATATACCTACAGCCATCTGATCTTTGACAAAGGCACCAAGTCTACACACTGTGGAGGAGACTGCCTCTTCAGCAAATGGTGCTAGGAAAACTGGACATCCATATGTAGGAGAATGAAACTAGACCCATACCTCTCACCATATACCAAAATCAACTCAAAATGGATTAGAGAATTAAATATACACCCTGAAACATAAAACTCTTTAAAGAAACTATAGGGGAAACACTCCAGGAAGTAGGATTGGGTACAGACTTCATGAATATGACCCCAAAAGCACAGGCAACCAAAAGGAAAATAAACAAATGGGATTATATCCAACTAAAAAGCTTCTGTACAGCAAAAGAAACAATTAACAGAGTTAAAAGGCAACCAACAGGGTGGGAGAAAATATTTGCAAAATATGCATCTGACAAAGGGTTAATATCCAGAATATACAAGAACTGAAATGACTTTACAGCCAAAAAACAAGTAACCCAATTAAAAAATGGGCAAAGAAGCTAAATAGGTATTTCTCAAAGGAAATATGAATGGCCAACAGACACATGAAAAAATGCTCAACATCACTCAGCAATTGGGAAATGCAAATCAAAACCACACTGAAATATCATCTCACTCCAGTTAGGATGGCTAATATCCAAAAGACTGAGTATGATAAATGCTGACGAGGTTGCAGAGAAAAAGGAACATTTGTAGACTGTTGGTGGGAGTGCAAAATGGCACAGCTTTTATGGAAAATGGTTTGGAGGTTCCTCAAACAATTACAGATAGATCTACCATATGACCCAGCTATTGCACTGCTGGAAATATATCCAGAGGAATGGAAATCATCAAGTCAAAGGTATATTGGTTTTCCAGTGTTCATTGCAACACTATTTACAATAGCCAAGAGTTGGAACCAGCCCAAATATCTATCATCAGATGAGTGGATATGGAAAATGTGGTATATCTACACAATGGAATTCTACTCTGCTATGAAAAAGAATGAAATACTACCATTTGCAGCAACATTGATGGATTTAGAAGACATTTTATTAAGTGAAATAAATCAGGCACAGAAAGAGAAATATCACATGTTCTCACTTATTTGTGGGAGCTAAAAATAAATAAATAAATACACAACAAATAGTGGTGGGGGGGACAGGGAAGAAGACACAACAATCACAATTTCTTGAACTTGTTAAGACAAGTGAACAGATATGTTGATGGTGGGAAGGGGTGAGGGGGGAGGGAGGAATCAGTAAAGGGACACAAAAATCAACCACATTGTATATTGATAAAATAAAAAAAATTTTGTTTAGTTGATAAAAATTTAAATTTCTCAGAAGATTGAAGTGAGGAAGGGTTTAAGGTGCTCTATAGCTGTGTGGCATTCTCTCTACCAATGTGTCATGCCTCACTCATGTCAGGTGCGTTATTCTGGACATATACCAGTTAACTTTTAATTTTTATTCACCATACTTTACTGAATTCCACACTATTCCTTCAGTACTATAGAGGTTTATCTTGCTTTTGGGAATTTCCTGAGTATAAACTTTTTGAGCTCAATATTTTGTTCCCAATTTGCTCTTTTTGTTTATATATTTATGATAATTAAGTTTGTCTGCAAACTCTTACTTTATCAGAGGATGTTACCATTTCATATATAGAGCAATGAAACCTTTACTTCAATGATTAAGATTATTCAGAATCAGTTAATTTTATTTTTATAATTAATTGAGATTGAAGTTGGGATCGAGAATTTTTACACAGAAGGAAAATATCTCCATTATGATAAAATGCCATTTAATATTTGTGAAGATCTTAAAAAATACATTTGAAGTATTAATATTATAATTTGTCTCTCTTCTCTTTTAGTAATTTGTTTTCTTCAGATGGTTTTATTATTTAGTGTATTTTTTTCATTAAGACATTGTTAGAATGCACCCAAGGAAGCAGGTATTACTCAGGTGAATCACCAGGTTCCAGATCAGCATTTAGAGGAGAGGACAAGTGTTTCTCAACATGTGGTCCATGATCAGAATTTCTTGACATGAGGACTAAGAAATTTATACTACAGGAGATTCTGCTGCACACTGAAGTGTAGCAATCATTGAGCTATGGTTGGTCAGACACAGCTTGATGATTGCTGAATATTGCTTTCACAATTATTACTTTCAAGAATTGTTCAAAGAACATGCCCACCTTTCATTTCATAGAAGCAGAAATCCTTAGAATAAAGGGACATTAGAGATTATCTGGTCCAAAAACATTATTTTACGACTTAGTCCAAGTTCATATGTTAGAGTGAACGACAGAAAAAATGGGTTCAAATGGGAGTAATTGGGCATTCCCAGTATGTGATAAGAATAACAGTCTTGGTTCTGCCACCAGGTGGATCCCAAACTACTGATTTTTCCATTATTTTGCCCTATCACTTAACCTCTCTCTTTTCCACACTTCCTTAAATACAGAATTGAACAACTAAGTGAATATTCTTGGGCATGCTAGTGACTAATGTATCGTTGGCTGAAGCTTTAATTATTTCACCTTCTAGGTAATCCTAAGCAACTTAGTTACTTTCTGTCAGAGGTACTGGAGACATATGTTATGCATAGAGATAATAGTGTGGGATGTGGAGTTGGGGGACTTGAGTTTAAGTCCTGGTTAGCAATTAGCAAATGTAATAAGCTGCTGCTATTGCTGCTGCTGCTGTTTTTGTTATTGGTTTTTTTTTTTTTTTTAGTATAAAAGATGACTGGTAAGGGGATCTTAACCCTTGACTTGGTGTTGTCAGCACCACACTTACCCAGTGAGCTAACCGGCCATCCCTATATGGGATCCAAACCCATGGCCTTGGTGTTACCAACACCACACTCTCCCAAGTGAGCAATGGGCCGGCCCCTTGTTATTGTTAATAATAACTAAATGCTTGACCTTGGGAGAGTCTCATCTCTGGATTTTAATTCCTTATTGTTAAAAAAAAAAAAATCTTACTCCTGGATTTACTATAAGAACTCACTGAAAAAAATGTTAATGGAAATGCTCAGAAAAGTTAAAAGTACTAAATAAATCATGGCATTATTATCATTTTAATTATTACTAAAAGTAATAGATATACTACTACGACTGTTTTTAAGAATAAATCATTGATTTTATGACTTTCTTTCCAAAAAGGATTTGTGGTGGCTTCAAAGTGTATAATAAAATAAAAATAGAGAAACATCAGGACCAAGGGAAAAAAGAATATAAAGGTTAACACAGTGTAGCTTTGTTCATAGAATAGTAAATACAGACATATATAGGCATTACTTCCATTATGCCCTTTGAATATACGCACTTTAAAAATAGTTCTTTAGATGCTTAAACGAGGCACACTTGATTGTGACTGGGTAACCTCTACTGTACACCCAGGTCAAGGGGTCTCATGGTTTGGTTTTGTCTTCATTGCTTTTTGTGCTGGGAAACATTTTAATGAATGTATAACCAAAATCATATTTTCAAAGGTCGTCAAGGGATAAGGAAAATACATGAGGAATATTTGAAAAATCTGCTAGGGGTTGCACAGTGAGGAACATGTAAAAACAACCTTGTGAATATTTACATAAATTAGAGGTTAGTAAAAGGTAACTGGGAGTGGGGATGGTTCACACTGAGATCACTTCTTCAAACAGGACATTCTTTCACTGTAGTGACAGCTGATTAAAAATGGATGGAATAATAGTACGCTGTCTTTAGCACAAGATAATCAGGCAGAATCTCTAGGATACATACACACAGCTCATCGAAGCTCAGCTTTCACTCTCCTAGCTGAAAGAAATGAAAATAGACAGTGTGTGTTTGATTCCACTTATGCAAGGTCTCTGGAGTAGTCAAAA